>NC_141687.1:426594865-427846604 GCF_964263255.1 Lissotriton vulgaris
ACATTCTGTCATTGGGACTATACTTGGGCTACATCTGGGTGATATTTGGGCTTCATTTGGACTCTTTTGTCTCTGGTGGCCATCTTGGGAGACTGCATGTCAGAATTGTTTTAATGAAATAGAAGAGGATTTGAGAAGTCACTCAACATGTGCCCTAATTTTTCTTTCTGAAGCACTAATCATACTTTCTATGGCAAAATGAACCCCCTCATTTTGTTCCTTTTTAAATTAAATGTTTTCAGACTTACCACTTCATTCCAATCAAGATGGCTTCTGGTGTGCCATACTTTTGTCATAAGTAAGACTGTTAGCTCTCTAGTTGTTCTTTAGAACACTCTGGGACATTCTGTAATTGGGCTATACTTGGGCTACATCTGGGTGATATTTAGGCTACATTTGGGCTCTTTTGTCTATGGTGGCCATCTTGGGAGACTGCATGTCAGAATTTTTTAATGAAATAGAAGAGGATTTGAGAAGTCACTCAAAATGTGCCCACATTTTTTTCTGCAGCACTAATCATGCTTTCTATGGCAAAATATACCCCCTCATTTTGTTCATTTTTAAATTAAATGTTTTAAGAGTTACCACTTTATTCCAATCAAGATGGCTTCAGGTGTGCCATACCTTTGTAATAAGTAGGACTGTTAGCGCTCTAGTTGTTCTTTAGAACACTCTAGGAGGCTGCAGTAGAACACAAAGGAATCAACCGACAGTCTCTGTCCTTGTTGTATGTGCATGTTTTACTGAGAATGTCAGACTTCATTCTCACAAGACTGAGAAAGATAATGTGAATTTACAGAAAATATGCTTTCAGTTTAGCTTATAGATCCCCTTCCAAACCACTGTGGGAAAAGCATGATGTAATAGATTTCTTTCAAACATGATTCATGATATCCAAGCAGAAGGCTTTTTCACATGGTAAAATCATCTTAGAACACACCACAATTTCTAAAATGAGTATGGTACCATCAACAAATGATTTATAATGTAACTATTAACTGCAATGCTTTTTAATGAGGTGCTATCATGTATATTGGTCCCAAGATGGCTGCCAACACTTCTTGGATGAAGTGCTGACAGCCAATCAGATCTCACGATGAGATGTGTGGTTAGGCTCCGCCCAGATATATATGTGTTTTTGAAGTTAATTTTCATAAAAACCACTTGAGCAATTTTCACCAAATATAGAAAAGGCACTTCTGCGTACCAGTCCCTACAATTTTGCAAAGTTTGGTGTAATTCCATTCAGCGGCTCGGGCTGTTGCCTTGCCTATTCGTCCTATGGAAATTAACATGGGGAAAACACGTTTTGGGACCACCCCTTTTTTCTCGGCCCCCGCATGACGAATCCCCCCCGAAACTTCCAGGGTAGAAGCGGAGCGGAGCTGGCCTAAATTGTGGAAAATTACACGCAAATTCCTAAACCGGCGCCAAAGTTATTCCCAATAGAATGTTGCGGATTTACTATGATAGCTAGGTCCTAACTATATATACCTACTGGCTATCGCCAGTAGGTAATATATATCTATATATATATACACATTACCTACTGGTCACCAGTAGGTAGTTATAGTTAGGACCATATTTCCATAGGAAAAGCTTTTTTTTCACTTGCCTATAACTTTTGCGGCATTTGCCAAATCTTCATAAACATTTGTTTTCAAAGGTGTGCTGGTGATTCTTTTGTGCATGAAGGGTTTTGGGGTGATCCGTCTAGCGAGGGCCGATAAAAAGCATGGGGTCAAAAAAGTATATTTCCCATGTTAATTCCCACCGAGCCTTAAGACACGCCTGCAGCCTGAGCTGCTGGACAGAATTACACAAAGTTGGCAGAAAGGTAGGTTTTGGGTCCCAGAAAATGCTTTTTGTTATTTGGTGTAAATCCATTCAGTAGGTTGTGAAAAATTAAAGGAAATCCAAATTTTTATA
This sequence comes from Lissotriton vulgaris, assembly GCF_964263255.1. NCBI lineage: Eukaryota > Metazoa > Chordata > Amphibia > Caudata > Salamandridae > Lissotriton > Lissotriton vulgaris. Next base: position 426,596,795 of record NC_141687.1, read on the forward strand.
TCTAGGGTCATAGAAACGCTTTAATTACATCTTACCAAATATGGCTGTGTTTATAATATAGAGCATTAAATATGTTAACTGCTGGTTATGTTTGGCGAGAAATCAAAGTATTTTTTCACTTTTTTCTGCACATGTCACAGTTTCTCGTTGTAAATAAGGAAAATATATAGCGCCTCCATATCGGTGAACAAGGCTGGTTTCAGTCAAATCGCGTTCGATGTAGCACGTCAATACAAATTCAAGTCCTCACAAGGCGTTGTCATCCTTTTGTTGGAGAGGAAACCATTATGTTTTATGGACAGTGCTGAGTCCGTTCTGATGAACATCTTAAAACCTCCATGACCTGCCTACTAAGGAGCTATCTTTATTTGCAACACCGGCGCCTATTGGAATCTAACCTATTTTGAACAATGACTGTGGCCAGTGTGGCGGTGCAGATAATAGTCGATTCATTGGAGAGCAAAACTTGAGCAAATTTCCTGTAAAGGATATGAAACCATCAGATGTCAGTTTGGTGGTGTATGGAAATAAGCCAATCGATCTGGCGGGGTACTTCAATGATACTTTGAAATGTCTCAACCATATTGAAGGTGAAGCTCCCGAAAGATGGATTTTGTCTGTTGGGTTGGCTTCAACAAAGGGAATAGCAAATAACATTGAACCCTAATTACCCGGACCAAGTAATTGAGGCGGAATCCAGTTAGAAGCCCAGTTTCAATGCAGTATTGCAGAACAGTTGGAAAGAGAAGTATCCCAAAGTCTTCATTGACAATTTGGAATTGTTAAAAGGACTCATGCATAAAATGAGATTGAAGGACAGTGCTACACCCAAAGTACACAAGGCGCACCCAGTGCGAGCCTTTGAGGAAGGAGTTGCACAGGTTGTGTTAAGAGAATGTTATCAAGGAAATAGAACCATTAGAGTGGCTAGCTCCAGTGTGCTAGCAAAGAAGGCTAATGGTGATCTAAAAATGTGTGTCATACTCCAAGATCTCAATGTGGAGATATGGGTAGACAGGCATCCTTTGCCCAACATAGGTGATATGTTGATGTTGGTCAATGGAGCTAAGGTGTTTTCTACCTTAGACTTATCATCTGTGTATCACCAATTCCTTTTACATCCTGAGTTGAGACATTTGACCACATTTGTAACAACAGAGGGGGTATACAGGTTTGAGTGCATGTCCTTTGGATTGGCATCTGCGGTTTTCCAAAGGGCAACGTGCCATCTGTTCCAAGGTATGCAAAACATGGCATGTAAAGCGCTCTCATACCTTCGGGTCTAGCTAGCAATATATAAAACTCAAAATATTAATAATTTATATCCAGGATGACATTCTGATATTTGTAAGGACTAGGAGATGCATGACAAAAGCGTGCTTTGTGTTTTGTCAAAATTGTATGAAAGCGGTTTGACAATCAAATTGGAGAAATATTTGGAGCACTGATTGGATGAGCATGATGTGTCTTACAAAGTGAAGTTAGCAAAAGTCATAAAAGATGCCCCAGTCCCTAAAGACAAGGACTAATTACCAATAACGATACTTTTTAGGGTTAGCCAAATATTATTCAAGGTTTATACCACATTTTGGGGACAAGACAATGAATATGAGGAACCTAATGACAAAGAATGCAAAGTTTGAGTGGTGTTGTTATATATATTTTTATTTGACATGTTTAGCCATAAAAAAGTGCCACATTACAAACAAATAAGAAGTAAATCGTACAAACACTGTAACTGTAAGAACAATATAAAATACAGTAAAAACCTGATAAAACATACAATGGGAACTCAACCCACCAATAAGGCGCTCCTAGTTCGTCACCAAAATAGAAAAAAGGTCACTTATACATTAGCTTTACATTTATACATCCGTACAAGTTTCCTAGAATTAGGGATAATACACAGGTCATGGTTGAAATCGAGTTTCTATCACATGCTAATTTCAAAATATATTACCATTTCCTTCAACAACTCCTGTATTGCAGTTAAAAATGTTCCTATTGCACATGACACCTTTAAAAATCTTATAATTATCAATAGACTACGTGTTTGGTCCCTCCTAATAGTTTTATAAGCAATAAAAATGGGTTTTAATTTTTTTCCGTTCTTCTAAAAACCACAAAACAATTCACCAAGATATGTGGGCTACTATATTTTACTTAAAGGCCACAAGAGCACAGACCTTGTTAGTTCATCATTAAGGATTTTATCTTGCGATTAATGTTACAAGCTGACTCTAAATTTCTGTATTACATTTCTGAGCTTTGGGTTAGGGATGGTCTCTATATAGGGGAAGATATGATCATTAGCCCACCTGTTTGTTAAGAACAGGGAGGACAATTTGCTCCCCAAGTAACATAAATCTTCTTCTTGGGCCTTCGTATAAATAATGCAAAAAGAACTATTGATGGACATAATGCAGAACAATGTCCTACATTCACCCCAGTACAGAGATCTGAGCCTAAATACATCGTTTTTTGCTCACCATACCATTCCAGTTTGAACCCAGCCATATGCAAATCAGTCTTGACCCTGTGCCTCATGGGAACATTCCAGCCCGAACTGCCAAACCAGGTCCTCCCTGGAATGGAAACAAGCATCCTAGGACCGGTTTCGGAGTTTCACCCTGATGCAGCCAGGATAGCTTGATTCTAGTGGCATGGAGAGCACAGGACTCACATCTGAGCATACCTGTCTAACTCGGGGTGACAAATGCAAAAAGAACTATTGATGGACAGAATGCAGAGCAATGTCATACTTTCACCCCAGTACGGAGATCTGGGCCTAAATCCATTGTTTGTTTGCTCACCATGCCATTCCAGTTTAAACCCACCCATATGCAAATCAGTCTTACCCTGTGCCTCATGGGAACAGTCCAACCCGAACTGCCAAGCCAGGTCCTCCCTGGACTGGAAACAAGCATCCTAGGACCGGTTTCGGGGGTTCACCCCTCTTCAGCCAGGATATATTGATTCCAGTGGCATGGAGAGCACAGGACTCATGTCTGAGCATACCCGTCTCACTCAGGGTGACAAATGCAAAAAGAACTATTGATGGACAGAATGCAGAACAATGTCATGCATTCACCCCAGTACAGCGATCTGGGCCTAAATCCTTTTTTATTTTTTTTATTTTGTTATTTGGCAAGCAAGTCATAGAAAAAACAGTATACAATACATATTCTTAAACGTACATTTTAGAGTAATATCAGGGAAAAGTCATATATTCAGAATGTTCATCAAATAATACAGCTCAGGCCCGAATTATGTAATACAGCTTAGGCCTGAATGATGTAAGCTTAGGCCCGAATGATGTGGGCCTAAATCCATCATTTTTTTGCTCACCATACCATTCCAGTCTGCTTGACTGCTCCAATTAGAGCAGGGTCAAGACTGATTTACATATGGCTGGGTCTAAACTGAGGTGGCATGGTGAGGAAAAAGAACAATGGGTTGGAGTGCTACCCCGAGTGATTGCAAGTGGTTAGACTTATTGCAATCATCCTCCCATCACCTTTTGTGTGTTTCAAGTGCAGAACTCAAGCAGCTGACTCCAAGTTACTGCATGTCTTGAAGCGGGCACTTTCCAGGATTGCTCCTACAAGAGCTTGCTCTGGATATCCAGGCAAGAGGATATCTACGGGGACAGTCCAGTGTCTAATCTTCAGACAGCAATCAATCAACACATAGGATGCTGCAGCAGCACTTTGTCTGGATCTTGGGTCCAAGTTGAAGCTTATCCCCTAGCTTGGAAGGAATGTAGTGAGCAACTCTGGAAATCAAGGGCCTGATTTAGTTTGTTGGACTGATTACTCTGTCACAAAAAAGATGGATATTCCATCCTGCTCAATACAAGTTCATACTTCTATTTTATGGCACATGTAAAAAAGTGGGCCAGATATTCATCACATTTGTGATGGAGTGCCCATCTGCCATATTCTAAATCAGACTGTAAGTCTTCGCTGATAGACTTACATGTATCTTCACTTTGGAAGAAAAGTGTGGAACACAGTATTGAGCAAACAGGGCATATCACTAGTAAAGACAGTCCAATCAGCTCTTCTAATTAATTTGAATTTGATAGGGGTAGGGGGTTCCTCAAATTACATGGAACATTGACACTAAATCATCAGCACATGCAAGGATCATACACAACAGGACTACAAATTGTATCCAATCCAGAAAAGGGATTCAATCAATTAATAAGGAGTTGATAAAGCGCAGCTACTCACCAGTGAGAGTCTCAAGGCGCTGAGGCGGGAGGTGGGTGGCCGCTGATCCGCCTCGGCGCTGGGGTTCAATCAAAGAGACAGGTCCTGAGATTCTTCCTGGATTGGGTCAGTCACAATGATTGCCTGAGCTGGAGAGGCATGGTGTTCCAGGTCTTGGCAGCAAGGTAGGAGAAGGCTCTTTCTCCGGTTCTGGTCTTGTGGATCTGTGGGACGGTGGTCAGATCCTTTATGTATGTGAATTGAGGCCAGAAGAGGGGAGGCGCATGGAGCTTCTTGCAGAGGCACTCAAGCAACTGCACATGGCTGGTGGCTAACATACCTGCTCACAGGGACCCTGTACTCCGAGAAGGAAGGAAAGAAATGTAAAAGGGTCAGCAGAGACTTGCATAGCGTTCAACAAAGCCCACCATGATTTTGGGATGCCATACAAACATGAAGTCCAACATGCAGTGTCAGACAGGCACACAGATTATACAGTCAATCACAACATACACTTGCCTGCATATTGTTTCCACCTCAAGTGGACTGCTGAATGCAAAACTGGACTTCCTTGTAACCACCGCTGCCATCGTTATAAGTAAAGCACCTGCAATATTATGATGAATGGTGCACCAACAAATTTAATCAACCTTCTTGGAAAATTGCTGGGCCATTCAATGATCTCTCTTCTCTGTATGTGACAGACTCGCCCTTCTAAATAGCGCACGTTTCAAAAGCCTGAAGCTGAAATTTTCATTTGAAATTGGCTCCACTCCTAGAGGAAATAAAACACAATTTAGAGAAATGGAAGTACACTGCCTTCATTTAGATGGAAAGTATTGCAGCCATTAGAATAAAAGCCTTACATAAAGTGTAAATTTAAACTGCAGTCTACCCTTCATTCTGAACCGTTAACCACATTTAATAAGAATCTAAGAAAAAATCCATTAATATTGTTCTGGCAGGCTATTCGCCTGGTGATAGGATTAAATAAACAATCCCTTCTGCTATCGTACTGACAGAGGGCTTGTTTTTACAAACCTCATATGATAAGAAAAGGCAGGGCCTTAAAATCAATACATATCCTGTACTGCTGGATTTAGTGCTCTCTTCAGCCCCTGGGTGATAATAATCCTTTTATGGTTGTAATACTGTTATCTCTCTAATCCGTGCATTGATTCCAAATTGTATGTCTCGTTGAATATATCCCTATTTATGTATCAGACATGTTGGAAGGATTAGAATTTTCATGCCTATATTTATTATTCGTTTTGTAAAGTTACAACATGTCGCAGATGATCACTGTTGTTGGTGATAAACTTAGTATCTGGCCCTTGGGTTGAGCCAGAGGCCGGGGCTGGGGTGCATTGTAGCTCAGCACTGCAGAGGAAGCAACAGTATGGCAGCAAGAGGGAGGGGCCACCAATGCTTAACTTGTAAAAGGATGAGTGCTGGTGCCCAGAGCTCTGCTCAGAAGAATGCGGCCGGCACTATTACATGTCCGAGCGCCCTATACCAAAGCTGCCGAGTTTGAAATCCACTGCAAGCCTCTTTATTCGACTACCCCCTACCTCTTTAACTCACTCTTGTAGGTTCCTTATTTATTCTTTATGAGGATTTTCATGCTCTCTCTTTCTCTCCCCTGTGTTTGTTTTTCCCTCCGACGCTCTCGAAAAATGTCAGGTAATGAAACATGAATGTCATCCCCAAAAATGAGTGTTGGTGGACCCCACCGGCAACCACTGGCTCATATTAAGTACAGGGCCCATACAATGACCTTGGCGTGGTAGCAGCTGGCATGCCATTCCCCAAGTACAGTCAGACAATGGGGATCATTCGAACCCAGCGGAGCAGGAGCACCGTCTGGTAATCTTGTTATTGAAGATTCTTACAGACTGATTCATCAAGCATAATTGCGCTCGCAAAGGGCCAGATTCTGAGAATCTGGCTCTTTGCAAGTGCAATTTTTGCTTTTGGAATTCATCATCCCAAAAGCAAATGTTTCTTTTTAAGAACTCGCAAATTTGCGAGGAATAGCATTTAAGGAATCTCTATTAGAGATTCCTTAAATGCTATTCTTGAAACATTTAAAAATTGCGATTTCGCAATTTTGGGCCACTATTTACCGCGAGGTCAAACCTCGTGGTAAATAGCGAAAACTTAGAAAAATGCTTTTAAAAGCATTTTTCTAAGTTGCATGTTACACACACACATGTCCTGTGGACATGTGTGTGTGCAACATCTGTGTAATTTAACATTTCAGGGGTGTTACAGGGTGTCCTTTGGACACCCCTGCACCCTTGAAATCGCAATCTCATTTGCGATTAGCTAATTGCTAATCGCAAATAAGGAATTACTCCCCATGCATTCCTATGGCCTAAGGCCCATAGGAATGCATGGGGAGTCATTCCTTATTTGCGATTAGCAATTAGCTAATCGCAAATAAGGAATCAGTAGGACTCGCAAAAAATATTGCGAATCCTACATGAATCCCGTTTTGCGAGTCTGGAATAGCGATTCCTTATGAATCGCTATTTCAGGCTCGCAAAACTTCACATTGATGAATCTGGCCGTTAATCTCTGGCACATTCCAATACTGCGGGCCATGAAACCTCACTGCAATCATAGGATGAGGGTCATTTCGAAGCTGGTGTGGAGCTATAAACGTCTGCAAATCAGGATACCAGACCTTTCTACCTGTCCTTCGCAAATCAGCTTTTCCACCAATACTGTGACACTTCATGGTAGGTGCTCCGCACTCCCTGGGCTCTTCTTCTGCAACTGGGGTCCCTGCTGCACTTGCTGTGAAAGAACGCCCTGATCTGACCCTCTATTGCGGAGAACTCAGTTGTGCTGTGAGTCCGACCTTGGAACGGAGTGAGGCTGTCAATAGCAGCCTTGGCAATCTTCATCTAATCCAGACTCTGGGTGTTTACAGTTTCCTAACACATAATCACTCAGATGAGTGAAATCCGTGCAAACAATCATTATTATCAAGATAGCCGCAAACGGCAAAGATTAAAAGACATGACTTCAAATAAATGTACTTTTCCATTGTTTATTTTATTTATTTATTTATTTATTTATTTTATTTATGCGATTTTATATAGCGCGAACTTTTACGAAGCATATGCTCCGTAAATTGCGATTATCACTTCTGCCGTCCACAATGAATCAGATAATTGGACATAGTTGTCATCTGAGATAGCATCCTGAACGTGACAGGCCTTCAATTCAAATACATTAAGAAGTTTGAGTGCATAGCTCAACCCTGATGGAGCTATACTTGCTCCCACTCCAAGTCAGCATCATCTTCAAGATGAGCTGCATCACAAACAAGACCAACCAGAACCATCACCTCCATAATTGGCAACTAAATGAAGTGTTTCAAGTGGGTAGAGGCCAGGTTCGGATTGGTGACATGGGCACTCGGGAAATGGTCGAAGGGCTAGTGGCCATATTCTAGCTGCGGGCTGCATTTTTTGAGCAGCCTGGGGTCTCTCTGTGCGGTTAGAATGCCGCCAGCAGCCCAGTGGGTGCCTGAGTGGCCTTTCTAGAGGCAGATGGGCCCGAGGTATCACTCCCTTTCTCTCGCATGGCTGGCCCATTAATGTATGCTGATTGAGCAGGGGCAATGGGCCTGAGCAGAAGTGGTCTCACTTGCATTCATGTGTGGCTCAGCAGTGTGTACTAATTAGTGCATTTTTTATGTAAGTGAAGTTAATTAAACATGCTCCTCCACCACTTTCTTTTCATAATACTTTGCTGAAGCAATGTTTTGCGGAAAGGCAATACGCAGATGTGGGACATTTTATTTTGGGTGCCCGGGATGATTTTTGATCCCAATCCAACCCTGGTAGATGCGCAGCAGACTCCAGCACATCACCAGACTGAAAACAAAAAACTGCAAAAAAAGAGAAAACCAGAAATCAAGCATGCTCCACCTTTTATCTCATGAACTGGAACAACATCCCCATCAGCATTTTTTACCTCGATATTTAGTCAGTGAACCAATGCACTCTTGGTGGCAAGTGTATGTCAGCCACTTGTATATATGCATAGTTACTTGTAGAGTGCTTTGCGGTTCACTGACAAAATATTGAGGTAAAAAATATAGAACTAAAAAATATCAATGAAAAAATATAGAATGCAAAAATATCAATGAAAAAATATAGAATGCAAAAATATCAACTCCCTATACTTAAACAGGTAAGTACAAAAATATCCCCCCAAAAATATCGATGTAAAAAATATAGTTGTACAAAATATCGAATTTTTTAAATGTAAAAAATAAAAATTTAAATATTAAGGGGCAGAGTTACAAGCCCCTTGCACCAATTTTGTGTCGCTTTTTCCTATGTTATAAAGTGATGCAAAAGTGGCACAAGGTGCTTGTAAATCTGCCCCTTAATGTGTTAAATTATTACATTAATATAAAAAAGTATATTTAATATAAGTTAAAAAAATATAATAAATAAACTTAATTCAAAAAGTTAAACACACATACATAATAATTAATACATATTTACTTTAAAACAATTAATTAACTATTAATTTTAATTTATTTTATCATTTTAAAATTATATAAAAATGTACAAATATATATATATGTACCAATAAAATAAAATCTAAAAAAAACATTCTATTATAAATTAAAACATTAAACTATTTAAAAATCTTCAAATCTAACTTTCCCACTACAGTGAGTGCAACAGTAGGGAAAGTGTTGGATAGCGAAGGGATACAAATTACTATTCCACACTCCAGTAGGTGTAACAGTAGGGAAAGTTTTGGACAGCAGAGGGTTAAAAAATTCTATTCCCCCTCTAGTGAGTGTAACAGTGGGGAAAGTGTTGGATAGCAAAGGGGTAAAAATTAATATTCCCACTCCAGGGAGTGCAAGAGTAGAGAAAGTGTTGGATAGCGGAGGGGTAAAAATTACTATTCCAAATCCAGTGAGTGCAACAGTGGGAAAAATGTTAGATAGCGGAGGTGTAAACATTACTATACCCACTCCAATAATTGTAAAAGTAGGGAAAGCGTTGGATAGCGTAGTGGTAAAAATTACTATTCCCACTCCAGATAGTGCAACAGTAGGGAAAGCGTTGGATAGCGTAGAGGTAAAAATTACTATTCCGACTCCAGAGAGTGCAACAGTAGGGAGAACGTTGGATAGCGTAGGGGTAAAAATTACTATTCCAACTCCAGAGAATGCAACTGTAGGGAAAGCTCTGGATAGCGTAGGGGTAAAACTTACTATTCCCACTCCAGAGAGTGCAACAGTAGGAAAAGTGTTGGCTACCAGAGGGGTAAACAATACTATTCCCACTCCAGTGAGAGCAATAGTAGGGAAAGAGTTGGATTGCAGAGGAGTAACAATTAATATTCCCACTCCAGTCAGTTCAAAATTAAAAACAAACACAATTTTGACAACAAAAACATGTAAAAAACAAAATACATTAAAAAATTCATAAATATGTTAAATATTACAAAAATACAAATATATTTAATATTAAAAATTATTTAAAAACATATTATGTTAAATACATATGAAAAATGTCTACAAATATTATATCAACACTATAATATTATAAAATATAATATTTAAACTATAATATCATAAAAAATATTATATCAACACTATAAAATCTAAATTAAATAAATTAAAAATAATCATGAATTATTATAATTAAATTACTTCCCACCCTATTCCCCTATAAACCCACGACCCACTATGGAACAAAAAAAGTCCAACATTTTATTAAAATCAAATTTATAACTACTAAAAATGTAACACGCATATTAAAAAACATGTACAATACTTACACAAAAAAACACAAATCACATACATTTTAAATATAAACTAAAATACATAACACTAATTAGAAAATCGATATTTTAAACTATATTTTTGCAAACATTATTAATGACTTTAATATTTTAAAAAAACAATATTTCTTACCTTAAATTCGATATTCTTGATCACAATGTTCTTGCTGTCAATATTTCTGAATCACAATATTTCCAACTTGATATTTGTGTAAGTCGACATTTCCAACTCAATATTCTGTGTCAACACCAAGTGCATTGTACTGAGAGGCCTGTACGTTGAAGATTGGGTTGGGCCCTCTGTGAAAGAGTCATACAATAAAAAAGCAAGGATAGACATGTTATTCTTCAGTAGAGTAATACTTATTAACGCATTTGCAACCTGTTATCTTAGGAGAGGTAGTATGTAATACCAATGAATGTGCTTCCAAATTACATCAATGCTAATGTTTGTAAATTGTGTCTGAAATATAGTCTTCTCATTAACGGGCATTGAGTAACATCTGATTTCATTAAGTTTTTGCATAACTTCTATGTACTTGGTAGCAAATATGTAGTGCTTAATTTGAGTCCAGGGTTTGCAGCACTCAACACTGCACTTTATTGTCAACACCGGCTCTTATGACGGCATGCCATATCTGTTTGTCTGATTTTGTGAGGAGCAAACAACAGTTGTTTGATAATTAAATATACATTGAAATCACTTCTACCTGCCACCCAAAGCTTTTGCGGCATCCATTAGTCATTTTTATGTCATGCCTAGAGACAGTGCGCATGCGCTGCTCTGCGAGACATGCTGTAATCTCTTATGTCAACTTTTTGGCCGTCCATGCTTTCTATTCATTATTTTGGATGAGGTAAAATTCTGGCATTTCATTGGTGTATTTGTTGAATTTGTCCCTCCTTTGTGTGCTTAGTTGCCTCCCACAGCGACTGGCCCTCTTACATGTACTCGATCTCTCTTGCCACTTAATGCTGGTATCAGCGCAATATTTCTGTTTTTACTCTGTGCTCGTTGTCGGTTGGCAGATCTTTGGAATGCTTGTGCTTTTTACCTTACGAGAAGCAAGTCCGGCAGTAAAGGAGGAGCAGTTACTGCTAGCCTTGCTTCTCACAAGCAACGGCTATAAGTACAAAGTAATTGTTTACCCACCGCTTGCTGGTTTTGAAAACACATAAAGAAAAGTCATTGTCATTTACAGTTCCAATAGCTCAAACTCTAGCAAATGCTAGACCTATTGCATTGCAAATGCTTGTCTGTTTCTGCCTACACCATTAGGTTAAGGAAGAAGCAGGTTCTTTCACAACACATAACAGCATTGATAAACTAAAGACACGATTTGGTAAATAAACCTTGAGTGGATGCAAGAAAAAACAAGCACTCATTTGCTCGCACCTCTTCACCCAATTCGTACTGACTTGACAGCCTCTTCTTGTGTTTGGCCCTCCCTGGAGCATGGCGCCTCAAGTACTCTTTCCGTGCTCAGTGTCCTTCCACTGCTCGTGCTTTTGGAGCTACTTTTTTAGGGCGAGCCTGGGCAGCGCACGCTCTGCGAGGTAGGGACTTGAAGCACCTCCCACTCTACACCCATATTTTTCATTGTCTTGTGTCATTGTCCACTGTAAACTGTGGCTGATCATAGGTCAAAAGGCTTAGTAGTCCCTACTTAGTACCCCTTTTTTCATTTTGTAACCTCCCATGGTGATACCCCCTGTTAAATGTGTTGTTTCTCGATAAGCTTAAAGTACAGCCTCCGAGCACTATTTTCTCAAATAGCTTTGTCCTGCCTGCTGTTGCAGGCAGGACACGCTCTCTCCTAACACCTTTTAAAAATAATTAAAGCCTGCATTTGCAATACAATACGTCTCGCATTTGCGAAAGTTTAAACTATTGTTATTGTAAATGACAATGCCTTTTACTTATCTGTTTTAAAAACACATAAACAAAATGCATTGTCATTTACAATGCCAATAGCTAAAACTCTTGTAAACGCAAGACCTATTGCATTGCAAATGCTTGTTAATGTATATTTAAAATCTGAATTGTCACACCTTGTATGAGCGTGATGGTTAGTTGTGATGGTACTGTCATTGGCAGAACTAGTAGAGTCAATGGGTGGTGAAAGCTGCAGTGGCCTCCCGACAAGGGCACCGACACTCATATTTTTATAAATCAATGTGATATTTGGTCATTGCTCCCAAAACTCTACAGGTGGGTAGTTACTCTGCTGACTTCTAAAAAAGACAACACATGTGTCTGGCTTTATTGCTTGACTTTAACACAAGTTTTTCTGTCTGTGAAGAACAATACCTGACAATCGTTACCCGCTGAGATAGCATAATCCTGTGACGACCGTATGGCAACAGTGTGTATTTCTTCTTGTGGATACATAAATTCACTTTTGTGAGTTTTCAATATCACACAGTACTTTGGAGCACACGAAAGAACATATAGCCCTGGCATGGTGGTTGTGAATGACCAAGGGAAATGTTTTCAAATGTATATATTGATTTAGGTGTTAATTTAGCTATACATTTCTAATTTACAGATATTATTTAAAGACCACTATATCCATGCCACAGCAGACAGAGACTCTCTCTAGTCTTTTGATTATTCCAACCTTCATCCCAGGACGTACTGCCCTTTTGGGGGTTGCAGGATGGGGAGGGTCATGGGTTCTTTGATATTCTGTTGATTTAGTCCCTAAAACATTTGATATAATTAATGTGTTAATCTCCTGCCCCAAAAAGAAGCCCGTTGCGGCATTTCTGTCACAAGCCCTCTAAAGGCTTCTCAAATGCCCCCAGACGGGCATCTCCTCATTTAGTATCTGGAAACCTAGAAGTGGAAAAGGAACCCACAGATTCCTGGACCCATGGGTGCAATTGCAGATGCTACCACTCCACCACATGGACGCCATTTAGGGGTCACCAGAGGTCGCAGCTGTGACCTCTGGATTGGACCTTGCAACCCTTGGCACTGCATTTCCGACCCCTGGCTCAGAGGTAGCAAAATCAATGCAAAGAAGACAGAGACAGCTCACCCTTATGGGCATCCTGCTTCACCTTCGTTTTTTACCCATAAACTAATAGTGAATACTATGTATTTATTATTCACTGTAAGTGTAATAAAAAATTGAACACCAGAGGCTGTAAAAAGACAGTCAGAGTCATATGCTGAAAGTAAATTATTTTTTTTTGAATGTATGTAGTGTGCCTGCTTGAGGGTGAGAGTGTGTTTGTCTGAAAGAGAGCGGGCATGTTTGTGAGCAGGTGTATCTATGTGTAAGCAGGGTGTGTGTGAGTTAAAGTGTATGAAAGCCAATGGCAGGTAGTGAGTAAGAGCCAATGACAGGTAAGTGAAAATAAATGAGGTTCAGTGTCAGTGAGTATGAGTGAGTCAGAATGAGTGACAATAAGAGTGAGTGCACATAAGTGAGAAAGTATGAGTAAATGAGAGTTTGAGTGAATGTGAGTGAGAGAATAAATGAGTGCAAGTGAGAATTAATGATGAAGTGTGAGTGAGAATGAGTGTGAGTGAATGTATGTGAGTGTGAATGACACTGTTATGCTTACTAGCCTTCCACTGGCCCTGGTATACTGAAGGTAATTCTTAGCTGATAGAGGCACTCATGGGAAAATACTGGCATACTGGAGGCACATGGTTGGCATGACAGAACCCTGTGGCATGCTGGAGGTAATTCTTGGCATAATGGGCACGCATGGAAAAATGCTGGTGCTGGTTCAATGGACATATTTCTTGGCTTAAGGGAAGAAAACCATGACATATGGGATACGGGCAGCCTTTGCTAAATGCTGGCCCTGACGTATTACAGGTAATTTGACATAAGGGTAACATAAGATATATGATGGAATGCATTGCATATGTCTGACACTAAGATATTGTAGGTACATTTTGGCCTGGAGGTGGGGGGGCATGGCATATGAGGGGCACCTCTGACAAAATGCTTGCACTGGCAAAATATAGGTAATGTTCAACACAAGGTGGCATCCATAGCACCTTCTAAAAGAAATGGGATAAACTCCTCGATAGCATCAGGTTTCATTGTCTTAACACACCTTGAAAGAACTTAAATATGAATGAGTGGCCTTTCAGAGCCTATGACTTTTTTCAAATTTATGGGAAAAGTCTGTTGGGAGACCTCTCCCCGAGCCAGCCTAGAAGAGGTCTGGCACACTACAATTCAGGGTAGGTATTACATCCCACAACTTTCAAAGATTGGGTAGGCACCCTAATATAGATGGTTTCTAAAATGGTCATTTGTCTGTGTTGTGTTATACACACAAGGCTCTCCACGACCTGGGCCAAGTACCTCAACGACCGCATGACCTTCTACACGCCCACCCACCAGCTACGATCGACCGGCCACGCACTCGCCACCGTACCACGCATCCGCAGAGCCACCGCCGGAGGAAGATCCTTCTCCTACCTGGCAGCCAAGACGTGGAACTCCCTCCCCACCCACCTTTGGCGAACCCAAGACCATCTCGCCTTCAGGAAGCAGCTCAAGACCTGGCTGTTCGAGCAGTAACTTTCCCCTCCCCCAGCGCCTTGAGACCCTCCCGGGTGAGTAGTGCGCTATACAAATGATGTGATTGATTGATTGATTAATCATGCCGATTTTACAGATTTTACAGAATTTCAGTGATGTTAGTTATTGCAATGTCTTCAGGGTTAAGGTCATGTGACACCACTTCCTGGAAACATTTAGGGTCAAAGGTCATGTGATGTCACTTCCACTAACCCCGTAATTTTGGTGAATCAACAGCCATGCTCCACCAGTAACTCCCCCATATTATATTGTATCCCCATTCCTAATTTAGAAGATGTTGAGTTCTCCTGTACTCTGCCATATGCATTTGTGTGTTAGCGAGAGATGTAAATAGCCTCTACACTTCTGGGTAGAACAGATCACCAGTTAGCCAAATAGATCTCTTTATTTTAAATCTGGAGCTAGTAGCTAAATCTTAGCTTAAATGAAAGAGTAGGAACATGGTAGGAGACAATTGTCAAAGAATCAAATTCTTCTCAACTTTCATGACAATACTAAGGTAGAATTAACGTGTCACACATTCCACAAGAGAGCATTCCATGACATCAGAACATTTTGTGCCTGGAAGACATTTAATAGCAAGGCATTTAGAGCAGGGCAACAACAAAAAATATTAGACATACACTGAATGTCTTAGCCTTTACAAAACAATGCTTTATAAACTAGATAGACATATGAACATACTATGGAAGTCCAGACACTCACACATGTGGTCAACACATAAACGACAAAGAAAACAGCACAAACATGTGCCAATGTAGCAACACTGTAACAGCTGCAGTGCAGTCAGGAGTGCATGCATGCAATAAAATCCTATCAAAAAGCTCACCTACAATGAAGAACACCATGCACACATCAACAAAGAGTGTTAGTGTTTTGGCTTACATACACGTATACCATATAGAGCCAGTAAAGAGCATGATAGGTAACATCATTGAAGCATGAACTCAATCTAACTACAGTAAACACAGTTCAAAGGAAAGCCAAAGTTTCAGCAGTGGTGAACACACTAGTGTGACTATGTCTACACCCGGACGAGTTGAAAGCAGGTAGCATTACCCATCCCGAAAAACCATAAACACAACCACACAACATGTATAACCATTTATTCACACACACACAACCGTGCCACTATAAACAGGTCATAATATGTTGAACGCACATTGCAATATACTCAACCAACAAAACAAACGTTGTATACAGGACGGTTCCACTATTCACTCAGCAAAGTGGGCGAAATTAATTCAGCATTATACTCAAATCACAGCACAGTAAAACCCACTATGACTGAATGCCTAACCTCTGTCCCCTGTAAAAAAACAATAGGATCAACAAAATCTACAACAGGCACGTGAAGTAGCTATGGCAAACAAAACACCAGGGCCTGCATTACGTATAGGACACATTGTCCCTGTTTGCAGCACTGCCCATCTTTAATTATGTGCAGTAGGTGTAAACAGACTCCATGAAAGTGCTGTCCTCAGCACAGCGGCAAACTTAAGCTTGCCTTGGGGGGAATTTATTAGTTAAAGACTGTTTGAAGTAGCCTGTCTGCGTTTCATCCTGCAGTTGGCAAAGTGGCCTGCATTTGCAACAGGGGAAGAGATACTACTGCAGGTGGATGCAGCAAGTGACTACACCTGCCTGCAGGGCGATGTCTTAGGGGTCTATGGAGCCCCCGTCTTATCAGCATACCCACTAGCGCCCTTAGAAGGCTTACTGACTGTGGACCAACTCTATGGGGTGCACGTTCAGTGCACCCCTCGTAGTTCTGTTGCCCTGGGGCACTTAACGATATACATTCCCAGGTACACTCAGGCTCACCTTGCCAACAGCAAAAGATAGCAGAATGTATAAAGCCTATATGGCTGAGATACCCGCCACCCCCTCTCAACACAATCCCCAAGAATTGGGAAACCGGAAACAGTTCTGAACTTTTGGAAGGCGGGAGGGAGTTACCCTCCCGGCCGTATTTATTAAAATATGAAACAAAATCAAAAACATTAAAATAACGGTTTCATATCATGTACAATTTCATATCCACATTACGATGTTTGGCTAACCTTAACACATATCTAATACAAAGGTTCTCCTAGCCGATACTAACATCCTTACAAAATGCATTTCAAATTGAAATTGTACATCCTAACGTTAAGGGCCAACGGCAAGGTCGTAACCGGTGTCAGATCCCTAAACCAGAACTCCCCCCTCACTTGTGAGGGGCGGCCGCACAGAGGACTGCACCTCATGTGCCATACCAATTTCCCTTGTCTTGACGGGGGCCCCTGTTAACTCGACGCCATCTACGTGGTCGTCCGAGGACTCGTGTGAGGTGTCTAGAAGGTAGCGTAGACCCCCCTCCCCACCCCACACAACTTACCACATCTGCCGTCGCAGATGTCCTGGCCCCGGGAAATTCCCAGGAGGGGCCCGTAGCCCCTCCTATCCAGGGAGGGGCCTTGACCGCCTTCCCTTTCCTTTAGGCGTCCCGTCCTTTAGAAGGGACCGCCTCCCCGTTGAGGGGCCAATGGCCACCTCCCCCCGGGCGCTCCCATCCGTAATGGGTGACGCCCCCCCCTAGGGATCTTCCAATGACTGCTCACCGACCATGACCTTACCGCCCGACCAAACAATAAATACGACAAGATTAATTACTAAAGAGAAAAAGACATTCCTACTTTAAACAGATCAAGTATAAACCCTCTAAAAACATTACTAATCACTCTGATGCAAGTCTTTAATAAAGCATACTGCAAAGAATTATCCACTTTATTGCGACCGAAGCACAAACTTTATTCAGAAACAACCTGCAAGAAAACAACTACTACGTAAAATGACTTTATACCAAAACAACTTGCTGTCTTCAGGGGATGGTGGGTGGGTTGAAAATTGGCTCTTCGTTCCGTCTCGAGCTCACGTGCAGCGAGGAGGTGCAGCTTCAGAGCACAGGAACAAGAGGATGCTTCCTTGGATTGTCGCTCCTTTTATTCTTCTTTGGGCGGGCGTAAACCCGCCTCCTCCTGCCTCCAGGGGCGTGGCTGACGGCTTCAGTGTCTAGGACAACCCACTCTTGGGCGGGAAAAAGCGCGCTAGGCTACGCCGCTTTGGCCATACCAGCCGAGACGCGCCTCCCGCCCAAAATGGCTTCCCGGGGGGATCGGGGTACTCCACCATACGTTCGGGGGGACCGAGTGGTTGCCCCTTTCCATATGGCTGAGATACCCGCCACCCCCTCTCAACACAATCCCCAAGAATTGGGAAACCGGAAACAGTTCTGAACTTTTGGAAGGCGGGAGGGAGTTACCCTCCCGGCCGTATTTATTAAAATATGAAACAAAATCAAAAACATTAAAATAACGGTTTCATATCATGTACAATTTCATATCCACATTACGATGTTTGGCTAACCTTAACACATATCTAATACAAAGGTTCTCCTAGCCGATACTAACATCCTTACAAAATGCATTTCAAATTGAAATTGTACATCCTAACGTTAAGGGCCAACGGCAAGGTCGTAACCGGTGTCAGATCCCTAAACCAGAACTCCCCCCTCACTTGTGAGGGGCGGCCGCACAGAGGACTGCACCTCATGTGCCATACCAATTTCCCTTGTCTTGACGGGGGCCCCTGTTAACTCGACGCCATCTACGTGGTCGTCCGAGGACTCGTGTGAGGTGTCTAGAAGGTAGCGTAGACCCCCTCCCCACCCCACACAACTTACCACATCTGCCGTCGCAGATGTCCTGGCCCCGGGAAATTCCCAGGAGGGGCCCGTAGCCCCTCCTATCCAGGGAGGGGCCTTGACCGCCTTCCCTTTCCTTTAGGCGTCCCGTCCTTTAGAAGGGACCGCCTCCCCGTTGAGGGGCCAATGGCCGGCTCCCCCCGGGCGCTCCCATCCGTAATGGGTGACGCCCCCCCCTAGGGATCTTCCAATGACTGCTCACCGATCATGACCTTACCGCCACTGGCCGGATAGTTGACCGGCTATCCGGACCCCCCACAAAAAACTCCTACCTAAAGGTCATGCTGTAAACTCCTTAACCAGGCTACGAGGTCTCCTATGAGTAAGGAATTTCCCACCCGGGACAAATGGACCCCATCTTCCAGATACATATTGTCCCCCCTGATACAACCATGAGGAATCGAATGCAATGTACTGGTACGGAACAGTCTACCCAGCTTGTTATTCACCTTTTTCACAGAATGATTTAATGCAGACACTGAATTAGCCCCCCGCCACACTTTTCGTGGAATCATATGGGACCATGCAATCGTGCACCCTGGAACTCTTCTCGCCAACCAACCTACTGTGGATAGTATCGCCTCGAGAAGTAGTCGTCTACCAGTGGTCACCAAATCATTGCCCCCAAGATGTACTATGAGTATAGATGGCGGTGACCTTGTCCGCCCTAACAAACCCTCGAGAAAATGTTGAAACTGGTCAATACAGAGCCCGCCCCTTCCGTAGAAGGTCACCCTGTACCCGTATTCCCCAGCTGTGTGAATTATGTCACCTGCTTTGAACACGTCCGCGGCACGCCTCACGTATGAGTGGCCCACGACCCACACCACTCTTTCCTCAGCCGGTGATCTCTGACCGCTGGTTCCCAGGTGTCGGGTCGACTGCACAGTCCGCCCTGCCTCGTAGGTTTGCGAAACTGTAACCAAACAAAGACAAGAAGCGTGAGTACATGATATCAGCTTCACAACATGTGCAACCGCACATACCTTTTGTAACAATTCGAGGACCAACGCCCCAACTGTTTCACTTTTTCCACACTCAGACCCCTGGCTGTAGCCTCTGTAGCAGCCCCTATCCGGAAGGAATGAGTCCCAAACTCGCCTGGGTTCAAGCCCGCAGCCGAAATTGCCATTGCAAGCACCCGCTGGAACTGAAACCTTGTCAGTGGGGTGGCATCTGCGTGCCTCAGCAATGTCCCCCCCCATGATGCCGCCCTCTGCGCCAAATACTCCTCAACGCATGCAACCGGACACATGGGAGATCCGGGAATCCGCTGGACTACTACACTGTCCCCGATCGCCCCCTGATCGGTCTTGGACCTGACAAACGAGACAATCATCGTCTCCCCTTTAACTTGAATGTGCTCTCGGCACAAACCACCCCCCGTATCCTGCTTGTTTCTTGCCACCAGTTTGCTTACCCGCATAGCCCCATGGAATGCTAATGCAAAAGCGGCCCGGAATAACACTGTTTCCGACTGGGATGAACATGTTGCAGGGAGTACGGACAGTAACAGGGCCAACCTATCCAGACCTATCGGGTGCCTTTCATCTATCCTGCGACCCTCAAGGCGTTGCCACCCACGCAGCGCTTTCTGTACTACGAAAGACGCTGTAGGATCCTGGATACCATGGGCCCGCGCCATGAAGGAAATGGCGGCCCGATGCCTCTGGGCCGTAGCCACCGATTTGCCTGCCCTGCGTAATGACAGTAAAAACTCTATGACAAATTCTTCCTGGCCCCAAAGCTCCCTCCTAGCAGAACCCAAAAAGGACCAATAGGAACGGAACGCCCCTTCATATGCCTTCCTTGTCCTGGGTGCTAAACTCTCTCCCACGAGGTTTTGTAGTTCAGGGCACCGAGAGACCAGAGAGCTTCGGGAAATGGTGCCGCCACCGGGTCCGCTGTGGGCAGAAAACCCCAAAAGGCCTGCATACGGAAACGAGAAAGCGCATCAGCAGCCTGATTCAGCACCCCTGGCACATGCCTCGCTCTAAAGAGCACGTTCAATTGCATACATAGTAAAACAATTTCTTTGAGCAATCTCAGAATCCATTTACATCGTGCTGCCTGACTATTGATACACTCAACCACGGTCATGTTATCAGACCAGAACACCACAGAGTGATCCCTAAACCCCTCAGGCCATGTTTTCAAAGCCACCAGAATAGGGAACAGTTCGAGAAAAGCAATGTTACTTGTAAGCCCACACTTGTGCCACCATGGCGGCCACCTTTGAGCCGTCCAGTGATTGCCAAATATGGCGCCAAAGCCTATACTGCCCGCCGAATCTGTCCACAGCCCCAACTCCTCGGAGGACACCGCCGGCTTGGTCCAGACAACCCGACCATTGAAATCCGCCAGGAATGCCAACCAAATGCGCATGTCCTGGCGAATCTCTGCCGAGAGCCTCGTGCGGTGGTGCCCCTCTTTAAGACCGACCATGGCTTGTGCAATCGAGCGGGAAAAAGGGCGGGCCATTGGCATTATCCTAAGGGCAAAATTCAACTGACCCACAGTCTGTTGCAATTGATGCAAGTTTACCTTAGTTTCCCTAATGCATGCCTCAAGCGAGGCCCTGAATTTCCGCACCTTTTCTTCTGGCAACCGGAAGCAACCTTCCTCGGAATCGAGCTCTATTCCAAGAAACTCGAGCGAAGTTGATGGCCCCACAGTCTTACATGGCGCCAATGGCACCCCAAACTGCCTCATCAGATCACAAAATTCTTTTAAAGCCTGTGCACATTCTGTATCCCCGGCAGCCCCCAGGAACAGAAAATCGTCAAGATAATGCATAACATGCTGAAACCCCGTCATTCTTGTGAATGCCCATTGCAGGAAACAACTGAATTTCTCAAAATAAGCACAAGATATGGAACAGCCCATTGGCATACATTTATCCATGTAATAGCGCCCCTGAAACATAAAGCCCAGGAGACGCTGATCGTCTGGGTGTACCGGGAGCAACCGGAACGCTGACTCGATGTCTGATTTGGCCATCAGCGCTCCGGGCCCCAGGCGATTCAACATGGCGACTGCATCATCGAAGGATGCGTACCGCACCGAACAAACCTCCGGGTCTATCGCATCATTAACTGACAGACCTCTCGGAGCTGACAAATTATGTATCAGTCTAAACTCGCCCGGGTCCTTCTTGGGGACCACTCCCAAGGGTGAACAAACAAAATTAGGAACTGGTGGCATGTCGAATGGTCCCGCAACCCGACCCCGGGCCACCTCTTTCCCAATCTTCGCTTGCACCACCGCCGTATTATGCAGGACCGATAGTTGGTTCCTACACTGCGCTTTACCCTGAAAATTCCCCACCGGGATGCGGAAACCATAGTAAAAACCGTCTCGCAACACCCCAGCGGAGACATGATCCGGGTATTCACTGAGCCAAGGAATCATTGCCATGGTATCAACTGGTGTAGGTAAAGGCGCCCCTCGGACTATGTCAGACCTGTTTGGCACTTCCCCTACTTCCGTTATCACCCGTTTTGGCTCTGCACATGGTCTCGGGATGCGAGGACTGTCCACACCCCCCACAGTCGTGCCTAAACTTGCATGACCCCTGGGGCCTCGTACACTTTCCCCTGTTAAAGTTCCAGCATACCCCTTTCTTACCTGTATTGCGATTCGACCTTGGGTGATGCTCATTACTTGCCCCCGCCCGAAAGGGCGCCCCAGATGAATGGCGGGAAAACTCACCCCCGCCCCCCCCCCAACAATGGCGCCTTTAACATGCCTGAGTTCTCCATTTTTTGCCAAGAAATGGAGTCGTAACAATCCCACGTCAGGCACGTGTCGAACTCCTTGGCCTTGCGAAAAATATTATCATAGCAAAACCACTCATTGCCCGCATATGTCTGGGAGAATTCCATAATACGTGTCTGGTACACAGGTAACTCGGCCAACAGTTCAGGTCTCCGTTCCCCCATAATTGAAGTGAATATGCCAAATGCTCTGCCCCAATTACCTATCGTCTCATCGACTCTAAAAGCGGCCATTTTGGCGCGCCAAACACTCGGATGCATAAGCTCTTTCTGGACTTTCACATGCTCAATCTCGTAATGATCAGTTAGCAAGGAAAACTTGTTTACATATTTCTCAGCCCATATCCGTTCTTTGATTTCCATCGGGATATGCTGAGCCAATTTCTCCCTTCTCGAGGGTACAGACCCCTTCCCCGCAATCGGCATTAGCTGCTTACCTGAGCTAGAAGCTGTAACCGCCGTTGCTGCCGAACTCGTGCCAGCTGCGGGTTGGCCTACTGGAGCCTGCGGGGAAACAAACGGACAAGGTGGTTTCACGGCCTCCCGTGACTGCCGCAACTGCCGCATTAATTGCTTGGCCTCCTCGGCCGTGTCCCCCGGAGCCACGGAACCCCCGCTGCTATTACCCAACCATGCCGCCAGCTGGGCGGCCAACTCCGGGGGCATGTCCCCATCGTTCACTGGGGTAACCACCACAGGGATCCGCTGGCCCTCGGCGGGAGCCGGCGCGGGAATTTCCGCTGGTCTAGGAGGGCTCGCCGGGGGAGCCTCCGGAACTGGGACCTCGTCCTCATTTGCCCCATTCCTGGCCCTCTTCCTTCTTCCGGCCGGGACCTCCGCCGGGTTGGATCTTTTCGGCCTTCCCGCACCGTCCCTGGCCGCCATTTTTCTCTTCATCTCTGCCATGTCTTTCACCAACATCCGGAGCATTTGGTCGGTGCTGACCTTCTTTGCGACTCTCTTGCCCGGCATTTTCCCCACGTAGGTGAAAGGTCCTGGACGCGATTTGCAGTGCTAGCAGAGAAAAGAGAGAAATTACAAATTTCAAAATTGGCTCTTCGTTCCGTCTCGAGCTCACGTGCAGCGAGGAGGTGCAGCTTCAGAGCACAGGAACAAGAGGATGCTTCCTTGGATTGTCGCTCCTTTTATTCTTCTTTGGGCGGGCGTAAACCCGCCTCCTCCTGCCTCCAGGGGCGTGGCTGACGGCTTCAGTGTCTAGGACAACCCACTCTTGGGCGGGAAAAAGCGCGCCCCGGCTACGCCGCTTTGGGCATACCAGCCGAGACGCGCCTCCCGCCCAAAATGGCTTCCCGGGGGGATCGGGGTACTCCACCATACGTTCGGGGGGACCGTGTGGTCGCCCCTTTCCACAATATTACTAGCAATCACTTTCAAGCAAATATTTAAAGAATACGCATCTAGATGGGATAACAACATAATGAGATGTACTTCCCCCAGAGCGTCTTTGCCATACCAAAGAACACAAAGTACCTTCATAGCACTAATCAAAGCTCAAAATAAATTACATTTGTAAACACCGAGCACACAGAAAACAACGAAAAAACACGAGATTGATACAACAGACAACATGCAAAAAAACACAAAAGCATTTATGAGTAAGGGAAGTAGTACAACAGAAACAGCCTTTCACACACTTACATGCCTTTGTGAATCAGTTCCGAGAAATTTATCTCCCTAGTGGTAAAATCGCAATAGGGAGAACGTGGGGCAGATTTATGTTAACTGGCGCATCCCCAGGGATGCGCCAGTTAACGTGCGCTACAGTGCGCCACAGCTCCGCCACCTATGGTGCGCCGCATTTATAATGCGGAGCACCATGGTGCAAAAACGGCACAGATGCGTGACGCATCTGTGCCGGAAATGTGGCGCATTGCTGGAGTTGCGTCGCAAGCGCGACGCAGCTCCAGCAAGGCTTGGGGGTACACCATGTGCACCATGCTGCGTCAAGACCTACGCCTGCTTCAAGCAGGCGCAGGGTTTTGACGCAGCATTGCCCTGAAAGTGACTGAGTGAAATCTCATAGATTTCACTCAGCCACTTTCAGGAGGCGTTCCTGTGCAGGAACGCCCCCACCCTCCTGCGCAGGAACGCCTCCTTATGGCGCAGTGCTTTACAACGTGACGCATCTCCTAGATGCGTCACATTGTAAATGGGGCGCATTGTTTGCGCCGCAGTTGCGTCAAATAAAGTGACGCAATTGCGGCGCAAAGAGGCGCAACGGCCTCATAAATCTGCCCCCGTACTTTCAGTGTTTACTGTCTATGAAAATTCCTGTTTTTTGACATTTTAATTCCATATTAGATGTTTTGGGGTAGTTCACAAAGGCATGTAAGAATATGTAAAAGAGAACTTCAGGCGTACTGTTATATGCCTCTGCGAATGGCACCCGTAAACGTTGGTGATGGCCTCTGATTTGATGCACGAGCAAAACCAGAAGTCAAATGAGGTGTAATAAAGACAATGTACTGGGATGAACAAAGGCACTGCTAAATGCACTGCTGGCTCGTGCACTCCGAGCCAGAGAGACCCTGCCGAAGATGAAACCGGCAAGATTTGTAAATTAGAAATGGCAGACGAGTCCAGACAGACGAGGAACACTTATGGAGCCTCATATGACAATAATATGTAACCCAGGTGTAGAAGCTAACGGCTAAAAAGATACCATGGCTCTCTGTGTTGGAGGACACAATGGATGATAGGGTGACTAGGTGGCATGGGTGCAAATTCAGGACGGTGAGTGCAAACATTCAGGACGAAGGGTAAAAATTCAGGACAAAAATTGGCAACAAAGGGAACAGTTTATAGACAGATCAGAGGAAGTCGCGCAAAGTATACAAGTAAGTAACTAGGCAACCAACATAAGTACAAGTCAAAATAAGTTTATATTAGGTTGAGTCGCCGTGCACTTCACGTTTTTCGGTATGCGCGCAGCTTTGAGCAACTGTTCAGGGCCTTTCTTGGCATTTCATATGATTTAAGAACGTTGAAGCTCTAGGAAATGGCAAAGCTAGCACTTTTAAGGTAACTGTGGTTATAAAAATAAAACAATTGATAAAAGCATCCTCATTATTTTGCAATGAAACTTTTACAAACATCTTCTTGCAACCGACCTTACACCATTTCCCCGAGGAATTCCACCTACAGTACTCCAGTAAATCAAGACATTTTGGCCCTCATTTATGAAAAGTGACGCATCGCTGTGAGGAAAAGCAATATGCCACTTTTCATTGCGTCTTCCTTGCGACACCAATGATGCGTCATATTTACAGTATGACGCATTATGTCACAAGGAGTTACAGACACGTCAGTATTTCTGACGTATCTGTAGGCGCAAAAGGGTTACCCTGGGAGGGAGGGGAGGGCACAGCTTGAGGAAGCTAATTCTTTATGTCTTTTTTTCACCGGGTGAGGAGCAAAATAGCAAAATAAAAGTGGATGGATCTGTAAACAACTTATCCTACTGGCACTCTTTCTTTAACTTCACTTAAACTCCTACCTTGGAATGTTTTTTTTGTGTTGACATTTTTTATTAGCATTTTATAAGTACGATACATAAATAACTTAAAACAGTAGCTAACATTATATATTATCAGATATATAAATATATAAATAACCCTTACATCTTTGGGATATAAAAAGGTGAACAAGCAATTCAGCGAAGCATAAGATAATTGATACATTAATGGAAATGTAAATGGAAAATATAGATCTAAGTGCAAGACAATACAGAGAGTACTTAAGATAAATACATTTACAAAATTCAAATGAAGGACTAAGATAGTAAAAAGCTGAGTAATGAAATCCAAAAGTCAAATACAGAACTGAATATAATTGTTAAATTATGAAATTCTTAAATTATTGCAATTAATAAAAATGTTAAATTACATTTGAGCACATATTAAAAAGTTGAATAGAAGAATTAAATATAAATATAGCAAATAACATTATAACAGTCTGCACCAATCTGAGTTTGGAATTATCATCCTTCAAGAGACTCACCTAACATGTGCGGAATAGAAATGCATCTGTGATAAGCAGAGATGAATTGATTTCTCCTGTCACACAACACATTCTTGTTATACTAAAGGTGTAGCTGCTATTATTAAGCATGCAGCTAGAGCTACTTTAGGTCAGGTTAAGGTGGGCTCTAAAGGGCGTTGGGTCATTTGTGGTGTTAGAATTTAAAAGGAGTGGTATACCATGGTTGGCTAGTATGGACTCAATATAGAAGATGAAACACGTTTAAACATAATCTATAGTCATTTGATTCAATCTAACTATCCTCTCCTAATAGGGGGAGATTTTAACATTCTTTTGAACACAGTTCTAGACAGGTCTAGCGGGGGTAAAGTAGTCTCTTCAAAAATGGGTTCATTATAAAAGTATTGATGAGGGGCCTAGGTCTGATAGATATTTGGAGGGAAAAATACATGGGTTTGGGTGCACCATCGGATTTTACATTCCATAGTAAAAAATACGGACATTGTTCCTGTATTGATTTCTTTCTGATTGATTTAATATTACGGAATTGTACGTCATTAATTAGGCACGTCCCGGGATACCTGTCTGACCATTCTACTGTTGCGTTAGTTCGCCAAGTGCCATATGTATCAAAAACGAATTTTGCGAATCTCTAATTGCAATTTGTTGCGAATCGCAATTAGAGAATCACAAAATGCAATGTATGTAGGATTTACAATTTTTTTTGCGAATCCTATATATTCCTCATTTGCGAATCGCAAATTGAGATTTGCAAATAAGGAATACCTTCTCATTAATTCCTAAGGACCTTTGATAGAACATTCCTCCTGGATCCCCTGGCAATTGCACAGTTGAAGAAAGAAACATAAACTTTCTTCGACATTAACTTAAACTCTGCCTCATTGGAAATTATTTGGGATGCATATAAAGCATTTATTAAAGAAGTTGTGATACGTTTGGCTCCTAAGAAACATAAGGAGAATAGGAGAAGTTCGGAAGTTGGAGGAAGATATCTTTAGAGCAAGACTTGAGTGTAAATACCACTAGAAAGGGCAATTGGATGGGGAGGAAGGTAGAGAGTTAACTGCTAAGAAGCAGTTATTAAAAGACCACCTTGACGATATAATTAGGAAAAAATGGGAGGTCAGTAAGCTAGCCAATTACGAGTGTGGTGAGGGATGCGAGAATCTGCTCGCTTGGAAGTCCAGGATAAATCAATCTAGGAATTTAATTAAAGCAATTACACTAGACTCAGGAAAGACTTCCTCATATAATCTGAAAATAAAACAGGCATTCAAGGTTTTTTTCCAGGACTTGTATAGAGAAGACGGTATACAGTCAAGATATCGATTTTTTATTATCCATTTGCATTAATATCGATTAAAAAATATAGAATGGACACAATATCGACTGGACAGAATATAGACTACAAAAATATCGAATATGATATCATTAATATCAAATTAAAAAATATAAAATGGACATAATATCGAATGGACAGAATATAGACTACAAAAATATAGAATGGACAGAATATAGACTACAAAAATATCGAATTTGAGGTAAGTAAGTTAATTTCAATTTTTAAAGTGTTTTTTATGTTAGTATATGTTTGAAAAGTGTATATTTATTTTATTATTTATTTTAATTAATTGTTTTGATGGTATTTAATTTTTGCGTAATATAATTCTGTAGCGGGTTGTGGATTTATAGGGGAATAGGGTGGGAAGTAATTTAATTATAATTAATTAAATATGTTAATTTATTTATTGGTATTTATTTTGAATTAATTGTTAATTAATGATTAATTGGTAATTAATTAAAATATAATTGGTAATTATTTTTAATTAATTGATTAATTGATAATTATGTTAATTTTAGTAATTTATTTTCTGTAGTGGGTTGTGGGTTTATAGGGGAATAGGGTGGGAAGTAATTTAATTATAATTAATTAAGTATGTTAATTTATTTATTGGTATTTATTTTGAATTACTTGTTAATTAATTATTAACTGGTAATTAATTAAAATATAATTGGTAATTATTTTTAATTAATTGATTAATTGATAATTATGTTAATTTTAGTAATTTATTTTCTGTAGCATGTTGTGGGTTTATAGGGGAATAGGGTGGGGAGTAATTTAATTGTAAGTAATTCTATTTTTACATTTTTTTTAAATCAAATTTTGTATTATTTTTTAATTGTAAATTAATTTATTGTTAATTGGTAAATAATTTGTATTAGTAGGCAATTATTTTAATTATTAATTTTTATTTGCATTTTTAATTGATTAATTAATATTTTATATAAAAGTGTTAAGTATTTTACTTAATTTGTAATTGGTATTATTATTATTATTATTATTTTTATATATGAAGTAGAGTCAGAGTCAGAGTCAAAAACACTTTATTCGATTACTTAAAAATCATAAAAGTATACTATACAAATTCATGATATTATGCAACCTAAATTTTTTTTTTCAAAAACATCTTACAAGGATAATATTTAGTGTACGTCTAAAAATCAGTGGCAAATACATATAAATCATCACATAGTTCACAGAATGATCAAAATTAGTAGCAAATATTTCATAGTTCACAACAGCAATATTTAATCTGGTACATGGAAGTTAATTTATACTATCCCGTGCAGAGTAAACATTTACCGCAACCCCAACTGTATTCATCCGGAGTCTCTTCCATCTAGCACGGATTGATGCAATCAAAAAATTGGCTACACAAAACATCACTAAAGGGGTTTCCATTAGTTGAAGATAAAGCAGTGCAGGTTTAAACTGTACAAACCCCTTTTCCCTTAACAGTGACTTGATACATTTTTTTCTGCTTTCCAAAAAGAAAGGGCAGAAAAACACAAAATGTATCTGATCCTGATCAGAAAAATTGTCACATTCATATGGCACATTATCCTTTGGGGTGCACTACTTATCATAAATACCCAGCAGAAAATGTGCCTGATTAAGTCTAAATTTTGTTAGAAGCCACCGATGATAGGGTCTAGTAACAGTAGTCAAGTAAGGTTGTATTGACATTGAAGTGATCAACAAATAGTGTGACCTTACTGTTGGCTTAATGATTTCTCTTGCTTCTCGTTCCAATTCTCGGGTTTTTATAAAATTAGTTTTTACCCAGTTAATATCTTCCTTGCTCAGATTTTCTGGTTTCGAATATAATTCCGGTCGACCCAGATATACTGCTGTTATTTTAATAAATGTCAACCACTGAATATCAGCCACTCTGTCCCGCCCCATACAATCACTAATAATCTTGTGATTCAGTGTAAGGTTGGGGTTCAGCCAAGTTCTGATCCATAATAAAAGCGGCGCCATATTTAACATATCTGCAATGTACCCTATCCCTAACTCCATGTGAGCTGCAAAAGATGATGTAGATTGGGGGAGGCCCAAGAGGGATCGCAGAAATTTGTTTTCCTCTCTCTGTATCAGAGCTAGATCTTTATGGCCCCAAATTGCTGCCCCACACCTAGCTATGGCTATAGTTTTAGCTCTATAGATCGTCAGAATGGCCTCAGCTGGTTTCCCACCCAACTTTTTCGCAAAGCCTAATATAGCAGCCGACGATCTTTTCACGGCTACTACTTTGTTAGCGACTTGGGGTTCCCAGGACCCTGTGTCATCAAACACTACGCCAAGATAGGTGAAGACTTTTACTCTCGATATTACTGAGCCATTACAAGAGAGAGTTTTAATGTTATTCCTTCCTTTCCCTATGGACATAACATGCGATTTCTCTACATTTATCACGAGGTCCAGATTTTGCATAAAATCCCCAAAGGAATTTAAGAGATGTTGTAAGCCTATAGGGGTCCTTGACAGAAGCACCGTGTTGTCACCATATAATAAAACAGGCAATGGGGTTCCCCCCATGCGCGGAACATCAACGGATGCTGCCGCCAAGTTAGCTCCCAGTGAATTAATATATAAAGAAAATAGCATTGGGGCCAGAATACACCCCTGGCTCACTCCCCTCCCAGACTTAAGATCAGCAGTACACTTACCCTCTTGTGTCATACGTATAACCGCTGTCAGGTCTCTGTGCAGCTCTGCCGGGAAGTTCACCAAGGCCTGATCTAGACCCAGCTCCAGGAGCATTGTCCACAGCTTTGACCTATTAACTAGGTCAAAAGCTGTGGACAAGTCCATAAAAGCCAGGTAGATTGACCCTTTTGATGCAACAGTATATTTACTAACTATTAGATGTAAGTTCAGGCAATGATCTTCGGTGCCTCGCCCGATTCTGAAACCATACTGCGCATTACACAAAATGTCGTTATTAGATGCCCATGTTGAGATCTTTGCTAGAATAACCTTCCCTAGTATTTTAAATGATGAATCCAGTCATGATATAGGCCTATAGCATCTTGCGTCCCCCCTCTGGCCCTTCTTAAAAATCGGGACTATAATAGACCGTGACCAAGATGTAGGCAATCTAGTTTTGTCAGTACAAGCTATATTAAAAACATTTGTGAGGACTATTGACCATATGTTAGGATTTGATTTAAACATATCGGCTGGTACCCCATCTGGGCCAGGGGCCTTATGACCAGCCATGTCTTCTATAGCCTTTTGCACTTCTTTGATTGTAAATCTCAGTGGGGGCTCTAGTTGCTCGCTCACTATAGGTACAAAGGGGTCTACTGGGAGGTTGCTACCATAAATTTTTTCAAATAGGTCTAGCCATTCCCGTTCTGATATGTAAAGTTCTAGCGGGGAATTTTCTTTATCATTAAAAAGTGGAGTATTGACAATTTCCCAGAATTTGGAACTATCCCTCAGGGTAGCCCTATCATAGAGTGAGTCCCATGCATTTTTTTAACGTCATTCTTACTTGACTCAACAAGTTTTATAATTTTTTCTTAATCTGGCCACTTCCTGGTTATCTCGAGGTATCTTTTTTAGTTCAACCAATAAGTCTCTATGGGCTTTGGAGCACTTTGAGTCAAACCACCCATGCAGTTTTAGCTCCTTATGTGTCGTCTTAGATGTTAGGTCCACAGCCACTTGCTGGCTAATTATTTCAAATGAGGTGATAATATCCCCTCCATGCCTTAGCGGATCTGTACAGGTATTAATTTCCTTGCCAACCTTCTCACTAAGTGTAGTATAGAAATCCTCTGGTATGATTTTACTCCACTTTACCCATCTCCCCTGGTCTTGGACGGCTAGCTCCATGGGAGTTACTGTATTTATTTTTTCAGAAAGTAGGGATGGGTTTTTATTACGCAATTCCAATACCACTGGGTTATGGTCACTAAATGTAGTTTGTATAGCATTATAAAAAATAACATTTTGTAGCAAGCCTGGTGAAACAAATATAAAGTCTATAATATTATTACTGTCCCTAGCACTATATGTTGCTACCCGGTCATTGGAGTCAATAAACTCCGGCTCGGATAAATCAACATCTGACAGTAATTCTTCTAGAGCAGCCCCCTTTGTGGTATGTTCAAAGTGTGAATGGGGCAGACAATCTATATCTGTATGAACCCTATATTGGAAATTTAGCTGACACAAATGTATATTAAAATCCCCTAGAAGAATTGATAAACAAAAGTGGTTTGACCCTCCTTATAATTGATTAAAAACTTTGCTAATGCATTAATATTTTCATTACAGTACGTACCGCGTGGGGCAATATAGAAGTTGACATACAGGATTTTATGCTTATTAGGCATAGTTAATTCCAAGGCTAGAAAGTTGGGGGATGTGATGCTTAAGGTTTTCACAGATCCCATGTGTTTGACAGAAATTAGGAACATAAGCCCCCCTCTGTCTCTCCCTGAGCTTGATGCTTGAGCAGCTTGGAAGTATGATAAGTACCCATCTATCCAGAAATGGCATTCCCTATCCCCGGTCTCCTGAAGTGCCACTACCTCATAATCCTTTATTTGTTCCAACCATATTCTGTCATCCCTCTTGGAGCGGAGTCCTGCAATGTTCCAGCTCATGATTTTAACTGTGTCCCCTGCTTCCCTTTCTATGGTAGAGGTACAATATATCTGACTTTTAGGGGCAGCATGACGAGTCAGTCAATCATTTTTGTCCAAGTTTGATAGGGCAGTGAATCTATTTGTTAATTCCAAAGTGGCCCTGTTTGTTGGTCTAGTGGGATCAGTATGTTTAGGGGTAAAGCCTGGTGTTTGCTGGGCCCAAGACGACAACCTGATACTCCGTCTCGGTGCACCTTGTTGACCACCATTACCTAGAGGCAGCTTGGGGGGGTTTGGCCGTGGATAAAAAAAACCTAAAGGTACAGCTCGGATCCCTCCTACCTTTATATCAGTAGCATCCCAAAATAAACGGGCAGCCTCATGGGGTCTATTAAAATTTACTATGATGCAATCACCAGGTAGATTTTTTACAGTGTGCCCCAACCAGTCAACTCGTCTCCCCATGGTGATGTGAGTGGATATGTCCCTTGGGCCTGAGCAATTTTCATCACACCATGCCTTAATATTCTCTAATAGAGTACCCTGGGACTCCTCCTCCTCTGGGCTCAAAGGTGGGATGTTTACCAAAACAGCGACAAAAGGGGTTGCCTCAGGTGGTAAATTTGCACGGGGCTTCACAGGCTGCCTCCTTTCCCTCTGTGGGGCTCCTCCTTTATATACAGTAGTTTTAACAGCGGGAGTATTAGTACAACCCCCATCATGGCCCAGTGCCGCTAATTCATTGTTCCTAGCTATTGTAGTAACTGCTTTTGGAGGTATTAGACATATTGGCTTTGGTGGAACTGAAGGCAGAATAGATACTAATGGGATAACATTCCCTATCCCCTCCATAGGTGGGTCATGTTGGGCGGTAGCCCCAAGTTTATTAAGTGACATTCAAGCATTTTGGTTGATACCAACATATTTAACCGATCACATTTCCCCAGTATTTCTGCCACACACTCTTTCAGAGTCTCAATAATGTCATTTGAGATCTGGGCAAGGGTAGTTTCTATTTTATCAGTGAGCACTTTTTCTACCATGTCCTTTATGCATGTTTCAAAGTTACTTGTAACTGGGCGCGGTTTTGTAGAATACTGTGTGGCCTTCTTTTTTGGTCTCCTTATCAGCCTTTTAATGCGCTTGGTAACTGGGGTTACAGTCTCTCGAATGGGACCTTGAGGAATGTTTATACCCGGCCAATTAGGCTCATCGGGGCCTGTTGTAATGCATTGGGCTTGGGGTATCATGTCATTAACTGTGATGATTTGAACCGCAGGCTCCAAAGGTTTAGCTTGCCTGCCGATCAATGGGGACACCAGTGTGTCTGACAGTGTTTTAGCAAGCCCCAGTTCCCGTTCTTTCTCAGCGATCTCTTGGTTAAGTAATACCCCACTTGTGGGACACCCCCGCGCCGCACGGCCACCAGCTGCTGCGTGTGCCCCCAGTGCCTGCCTCTGCCTCAGCGCCGTCCTCGCTGCCGCCTTGAGCGCTCCCCTTTGGTTTTGCCCGTTTTGTCAGAAATTTGTGCTTGTTTTCTTTCTGTGCCCGAGATCGTTTTCCCACTGTTTTTCCCCCGTTTTGTCCTGTATTATTGCCTGTTTTTTCTGTGCCGTTTTCTCTTCGTGTTTTTGACCTCCATTGTGCCTGTCTCCTTCCTGCTTGCCCGCCTACCTCGCCGCCCTCCCTCCCCGCTCCCGCTTCCCGCCACCGCCATTAGCCCCGCCCCTTTCTCTTCTGTACCCTCCCCGCTCCCGCCTCCCAGCTGCTCCGCCCACCCGCGCACTTCGCCTTAAATGGCGACCGTGCGAACGCGCAGCGGTCACGCGCAGCGGGCGCGCCGATTGTGCGCCGAAGGCGCGCCAAAGGTAAGCCCGTCTGCGCCCGTTCGCGACCGGATCGCGACCAGCGCCAGGACCCCTGGCCCCCGAAGAGCCCGACCTACCCGCCTGACGTACTCCGCCGCCACCCTCAACGCACTCAACACCGGCCGACTCCCAGAATGCCACCTAGCCGCTCCACGAGGTACCCACGGACCTTTCAGCTGCCACACCTGCAAGTTCTCCTGCACCCGGACCAGCCTCGCACCAGCACCCGCCAAGTCGAACACCAGCAGCACCCACCTCAAGTGCATCCTGCTCAACACCCGCTCCGTCCACAGACACGCCATCGAACTCTGGAACCTCCTAGACGCCACAGCCCCTGACGTTGGCTTCCTCACGGAGACCTGGATGAACGCCTCTTCAGCTCCCGACATCGCCATCGCTATCCCAGAGGGCTACAAGATCATCCGGAGGGACCGAAACGCCAACCAGATGGGAGGAGGCATCGCCATCGTCCACAGGAGCACCATCCGTCTCACGACCAGCACCGACAACACCCTGACCAGCGCCGAACACCTGCATTTCCAGATCCACACCAACCCGAACACCACCCTCAGAGGCACCCTGATCTACCGACCCCCTGGACCACGCACGCAATTCAGCGAGGACATCGCCGACTTCGTCAGCCCGCACGCCCTCCCCTCTGCTGACTACATCCTCCTGGGAGACCTCAACTTTCACCTGGAGAACAAAAACGACCGCAACACCAGCACCCTGCTCGACAACCTCGCCAACCTGGGACTCAAGCAACTGGTGTCCACCCCCACCCACCTCGCCGGACACACACTCGACGCAGTCTTCTCTTCCAGCACAGACATCGACTTCAGCCACGCCACAGAGCTTCAATGGACGGACCACAGCTGCGTCCACTTCACCTTCAAGAGAACGACGACCCACCACCACCAGAAACAGGCCGCCCGCAGAAGCTGGAACAAGATCACAGCAGACCAGCTCGCCACCTCCCTGAGCCAGCACCCTCCTGCCAGCTCAGCGAACCCCAGCCAGGCCGCAGACAACCTCACGAAGTGGATCAACAACTGCGCGGACGAACTCGCCCCACTGAGGACCCCGCCTAGCAGACCCGGCAGCAAGAAGGCCCCATGGTTCACCGACGAACTCAAGAGCTCCAAGAAGAACTGCCGAGCCCTCGAGAAAGTCTGGAGAAGGGAACCGACACCGGACAACAGGACCTCCTTCAAACTTGCCACCCGGAAACACCACCAGCTGATCCGCGCCGCCAAGAAAACAGCTTTCAAGGACCGGTTGGACAACAACGCACACAACTGCAAGGAACTCTTCAACATCGTGAAAGAGCTTTCCAACCCCAGCGCAGGAAACAACGACATCACCCCATCGCAAGACCTCTGCAACTCCCTCGCTTCATACTTCCACAACAAGATCGCGGACATACACAACAGCTTCAACAACCAACCAACGCACACCATGACCGAACAACCACCCCCCACCACCACCCTCCACGCCTGGACCCCGATCAGCACCGAAGACACCATCCGCACGATGAACTCCATCCACTCCGGATCACCGACCGACCCCTGCCCTCACCACGTCTTCAACAAGGCCGACGCTGTCATCGCACCCCACCTGCGAGACATCATCAACACATCCTTCGACACCGCCACCTTCCCCGAGAGCTGGAAGCACGCCGAACTCAGCGCTCTTCTCAAGAAACCCACAGCGGACCCCACCGAACTCAAGAATTACCGCCCCATCTCGCTCCTCCCGTTTCCAGCCAAAGTCATCGAGAAGACCGTCAACAAGCAGATGGCCGCCTTCCTCGAGACGAACGGATCCCTCGACCCCTCACAGTCCGGCTTCCGAGCCAACCACAGCACCGAGACCGCCCTCATCGCCGCCACCGATGACATCCGAGCCCTGATGGACAATGGAGAAACAGCGGCCCTCATCCTCCAAGACCTCTCCGCGGCATTCGACACGGTCTGCCACCGCACCCTAGTACGGCGCCTCAGCAACATCGGCATCCAGGACAAGGCGCTGGAATGGATCGTCTCCTTCCTCGACGGAAGAACACAGAGAGTCCGCCTACCACCGTACAAGTCAGAGGCCTCCGAAGTCATCTGCGACGTCCCCCAAGGATCATCTCTGAGCCCCACCCTCTTCAACGTCTACATGAGCCCCCTCGCGGCCATCGTACGCAAACACAACCTCAGCATAATCTCCTACGCCGACGACACCCAGCTGATCCTCTCCCTGACCAACGACCCCGCCGCCGCCAGAGCCAACCTGCACGAAGGGATGAAAGAGGTAGCCGAGTGGATGACGACCAGCCGCCTGAAACTGAACGCGGACAAGACGGAGGTCCTCATCCTGGGCTCCTCACCCTCCGCCTGGGACGACTCCTGGTGGCCTCCCGCCCTGGGCACCGCACCCAAACCGACAGACCATGCACGAAACCTGGGCGTCATCCTGGACTCCTCCCTCTCCATGACCAGGCAGGTCAACAACGTCTCCTCGGCGTGCTTCAACATCCTACGCATGCTAAGGAAGATCTTCTGGTGGATCCCCACCGAGACCAGGAAGACTGTCACCCAGGCCCTCGTCACCAGCCGACTGGACTACGGCAACGCCCTCTACGCCGGTACCACCGCCAAGCTCCAGAAGAGACTCCAGTGGATCCAGAACGCCTCAGCCAGACTCATCCTCGACATCCCACGAACCAGTCACATCTCCGGACATCTGAGAGACCTTCACTGGCTCCCCGTCAACAAAAGAATCACCTTCCGCCTCCTCACCCACGCACACAAAGCCCTACACGACCAAGGCCCGAGCTACCTCAACAGCCGAGTCAACTTCTACGCTCCCAAACGCCACCTCCGATCAGCCAACCACGCCCTCGCCGCCGTCCCCCGCATCCGAAGAGCGACTACAGGAGGAAGGTCCTTCTCCTACCTGGCCGCCAAGACCTGGAACTCCCTCCCGACCGACCTGCGCCTGACCCAAGACCACCTCTCCTTCAGGAAGAAGCTGAAGACCTGGCTGTTCGAGCAGTAGCGGCAACCCCCCCCCCCCAGCGCCTTGAGACCCTACGGGTATGTAGCGCGCTTTATAAGTGTCAATGATTGATTGATTGATGCAGAGGTAAGGTAAGTCATGATGTTAGCTGATGTTGAGGCTTTACGGGGAACTTTAGTTTTCCCCGCACCACCAGTAATGGAGGTTTGCAATTTGCGCTTACCCATGATGATGTAGAAGGCTTAGGGGGGGAGCCCGTCCCGTCCCTCTTCGTCCCTAGATGGCCACAGACGGCCCGCCCTCTGCCCGGGCTCCGCCCGGTGCCGTCCGCGCGCGTCCGCGATGGGGAGGAAGCTCCGTGGTTTTAAGCGCCTCCAGGCGCGCGGAACAGGAAGTGGTCGTGAGTGACCCCAAGGGACGCTGGGAACTGTAGTTCCTTTCCTCGGCGGCCGGGATGGAGGTTGCCACCGGCGGCGGGAGGAAACAGAGGTGTCAGCAGCCCAGCGCCCAGCAGTGGTCTTCTCCACGGCAGGTAAGCTCCTGCCTTGCACCCAGCAGTGTTGCGGTCAGTGTCCCCGCTCCTTCAAGGGAGCTCCGTGGTTTTAAGCGCCTCTGGGCGCGCGGAACAGGAAGTGGTCGTGAGTGACCACAAGGGACGCTGGGAACTGTAGTTCCTCCCCTCGGCAGCCGGGATGGAGGTTGGCACCGGCGGAGGGAGGAAACAGCGGTGTCAGCAGCCCAGCACCCAATAGTGGTCTTCTCCACGGCAGGTAAGCTCCTGCCTTGCCCCCAGCAGTGTTGCGGTCAGTGTCCCCGCTCCTTCAAGGGAGCTCCGTGGTTTTAAGCGCCTCCGGGTGCGCGGAACAGGAAGTGTTCGTGAGTGACCGCAAGGGACGCTGGGAACCGTAGTTCCTCCCCTCGGCAGCCGTGATGGAGGTTGGCACCGGCGGCGGGAGGAAACAGCGGTGTCAGCAGCCCAGCGCCCAGCAGTGGTCTTCTCCACGGCAGGTAAGCTCCTGCCTTGCCCCCAGCAGTGTTGCGGTCAGTGTCCCCGCTCCATCTTTTCCCTACTGCCTTCGACGGCTGCCACTGCCTCAAAGCTCTCCCAGTAGTCTCTAGAAAGGCAGTATGAAGTATTTACTTTCCATACTGTTGCACTCCCTGGAGTGGGAATAGTAATATTTACCCTCCTGCTATCCAATGCTTTCCCTACTGTTGCATTCACTGGAGTGGGAATAGTAATTTTTACCCCTACGCCATCCAATGCTTTCCCTACTGTTGCACTCTCTGGAGTAGGAATAGTAATTTTTATCCCTACGCTATCCAATGCTTTCCCTACTGTTGCACTCTCTGGAGTGGGAATAGTAATTTTCACCCCTACGCTATCCAACGCTTTCCCTACTGTTGCACTCTCTGGAGTGGGAATAGTAATTTTTACCCCTACGCTATCCAACGCTTTCCCTACTATTGCACTCTCTGGAGTGGGAATAGTAATTTTTACCCCTACGCTATCCAACGGTTTCCCTACTGTTGCACTCTGTGGAGTGTGAATAGTAATTTTTACCCCTACGCTATCCAGAGATTTCCCTACTGTTGCACTCTCTGGAGTGGGAATAGTATTTTTTACCTCTACGCTATCCAACGCTTTCCCTACTGTTGCACTCTCTGGAGTAGGAATACTAATTTTTATCCCTACGCTATCCAATGCTTTCTCTACTGTTGCACTCTCTGGAGTGGGAATAGTAATTTTTACACCTACGCTATCCAACGCTTTCCCTACAGTTGCACTCTCTGGAGTTGGAATAGTAATTTTTACCCCTACGCTATCCAACGCTTTCCCTACTGTTGCACTCTCTGGAGTGGGAATAGTAATTTTTACCCCTACGCTATCCAACACTTTCCCTACTGTTGCACTCTGTGGAGTGGGAATAATAATTTTTACACCTACGCTATCCAGCGCTTTCCCTACTGTTGCACTCTCTGGAGTTGGAATAGTAATTTTTACCCCTACG
The DNA here is from genome assembly GCF_964263255.1 of Lissotriton vulgaris. Classification (NCBI taxonomy): domain Eukaryota; kingdom Metazoa; phylum Chordata; class Amphibia; order Caudata; family Salamandridae; genus Lissotriton; species Lissotriton vulgaris. Next base: position 426,635,788 of record NC_141687.1, read on the forward strand.
CTATCCAACGCTTTCCCTACTGTTGCACTCTCTGGAGTTGGAATAGTAATTTTTACCTCTACGCTATCCAACGCTTTCCCTACAGTTGCACTCTCTGGAGTTGGAATAGTAATTTTTACCCCTACGCTATCCAACGCTTTCCCTACTGTTGCACTCTCTGGAGTGGGAATAGTAATTTTTACCCCTACGCTATCCAACGCTTTCCCTACTGTTGCACTCTGTGGAGTGGGAATAGTAATTTTTACACCTATGCTATCCAGCGCTTTCCCAACTGTTGCACTCTCTGGAGTTGGAATAGTAATTTTTACCCCTACGCTATCCAGCGCTTTCCCTACTGTTGCACTCTCTGGAGTTGGAATAGTAATTTTTACCTCTATGCTATCCAACGCTTTTCCTACAGTTGCACTCTCTGGAGTTGGAATAGTAATTTTTACCCCTACGCTATCTAACGCTTTCCCTACTGTTGCACTCTCTGGAGTGGGAATAGTAATTTTTACCTCTACGCTATCCAACTCTTTCCCTACTGTTGCACTCTCTGGAGTGGGAATTGTAATTTTTACCCCTACGCAATCCAACGCTTTCCCTACTGTTGCACTCTCTGGAGTGGGAATAGTAATTTTTACCTCTACGCTATCCAACGCTTTCCCTACTGTTGCACTCTCTGGAGTGGGATTAGTCAGTTTTACTCCTACGATACCCAACGCTTTCCCTACTGTTGCACTCTGTGGAGTGGGAATACTAATTTTTACCCCTACGCTATCCAGCGCTTTCCCTACTGTTGCACTCTTTGGAGTTGGAATAGTAATTTTTACACCTAAGCTATCCAACGCTTTCCCTACTGTTGCACTCTCTGGAGTGGGAATAGTATTTTTTACCTCTACGCTATCCATTGCTTTCCCTACTGTTGCACTCTCTGGAGTTGGAATAGTAATTTTTACCCCTACGCTATCCAACGCTTTCCCTACTGTTGCACTCTCTGGAGTTGGAATAGTAATTTTTACCTCTATGCTATCCAACGCTTTCCCTACAGTTGCACTCTCTGGAGTTGGAATAGTAATTTTTACCCCTACGCTATCCAACGTTCTCCCTACTGTTTCACTCTCTGGAGTCGGAATAGTAATTTTTACCTCTACGCTATCCAACGCTTTCCCTACTGTTGCACTCTCTGGAGTGGGAATAGTAATTTTTACAACTACGCTAACCAACGCTTTCCCTACTGTTGCACTCTCTGGAGTGGGAATAGTAATTTTTACCTCTACGCTATCCAGCGCTTTCCCTACTGTTGCACTCTGTGGAGTTGGAATAGTACTTTTCACCCCTATGCTATCCAACGCTTTCCCTACTGTTGCACTCTTTGGAGTGGTAACAGTAATTTTTACCCCTACGCTATCCAACGCTTTCCCTACTGTTGCACTCACTGGAGTGGTGATAGTAAATGTTATCCTTTCCGCTATCCTACGGTAAAAATATTGTAAGTTTTTTTAATAATATTATGTTTATATATATACATATGTATTAACAAATTAATTTGTATGTTTTTTTTTACTTACAGTAATTCTTTATTAATTTTACTTTTATTTAAGTATTTTAAGTATGTTTAAGTTCATTATATTTATTATTTCATTAATTTTTAATTTACTTAAAGCATTTTAAAAAATTCGATATTTTGACTAACTATATTTTTTACATCGATATTTTTGATTCAATATTTTTTACCTGTTTGGAGATCGGAGGTCGATATTTTGGCATTCTATATTTTTACCTCGATATTTTGGTAGGTCGAAATTTTGGCATTCTATATTATGTCAGTGATCCGTCAAACTAGTCTGTTGAATCGAAATATTGATTTAACAGAATTGAGGATCATGCTGAAATATTTAAAGAAGGGTAGTGCAGCGGGAACAGATGCCATCCCGAATAAATTTTATGTGCCGTTGGCTGAAGAGATCGCCCCGGTTCTTGTGACTCCGTTCGATAGGATTTTTTTCTGAAAAAAACCCAATCCCCAAGTATGGGATGAGGCCGTTGTTTCTTTGATTCTTAAATCAAATAATAAAATACAAAGAACTGTGAGTCATATAGGCCTATCTCGCTACTAAACTGCGATTATAAAATCTTTGCACAAATTTTAGCAGGGAGGCTGAATTTGGTAATGAGATCCTTGGTCCGTTTGGACAGCTTCACAAACTAACGCATGAGTTAATCGGGCTCATTGATATAGCCACTGCCCATAATCAGCCCCTCTCGATTTTTGCTTTCGATGCGGCGAAAGCTTTTGATCGAGTGAACTGGCCTTTTTTAACTTATGTGACTCGATGGTTTGGGTTGGACGATTATTTTGTTGGCGCCATTAAAAACATCTATAAAACACCCACTTATTATTAATGCCAATCTCTCTAAATGAATTAAGCTTGAACGGGGGACGAGACAGAGATGCCCACTATCTCATTTATTATTTAATTTATATATAGAACTCCTGGCTTGTAGCATTAGGGCTAGTAATATTTTTACGCCTTTCAGATGGGAGGGTTGGGAGAAAAAAGTCTGGTATGCTGATGACTTGATGATCTTCTCAAGTGATTCCCCTGCTATCTTGCCCTGTCTGGAGAAACTACTGACGAACTTTGGAAGATTTTCAGGGTACTTAATAAATCCTAAAAAGACAGAGATTATGACTTGGAACACACCTGTAAGTACAGTTACATCAAAAACAGCAAATCCGTTATCTCAGCATCCAAATCACTCATGATATCATTAAGACAGCCTTGGTAAATTTAGACCTTAAACGCAAAGAAATGGATTTGTCAATAAATTTTTGGAACAGTCTTGCATTATCTATTTTAGGTCAATCCAATCTAATTAAGATATCAATCTTGCCAAAGTTCTCTTTTTTTTTTAACTCAATCTCTTTATCTTTCGATCAGTCTGCTTTGAAAAAAGTACACGGGTTAGCCAATAGATTTCTTTTGGCTAATAAGGGGGTGAAGATTGCATGGCGGAAGCTGAGATGTTCAAAGGTTGAGGGAGGTATTACTAGTTCGGACCTTCGCTTTTATTGTTTTGCCTTTCAAACTGAAGAATGTAAGACCTCTCCTATTCAACTCTTCCTGTTTTCCTCCTCTGTTGCCAGCCATGTCTAAAAATACTGCACAAGGTGGCGATGGATGTCTTTTTAAGTTTGAACATCCAAAATTCTCTACAAAATATTAAACTCAAGGTTCTAAGTTTGGCCTGTGAAGTTTGGTTTCAAATCAGGAATATCCTGAAGATTTCTTATTATAGTGCAGGGGCCCCCATTTAGAGTGCCCCAGGTACGCCAGTCTGCTTAAAAGACAGTCTATTCACCGTATTACAGGAGGAAAGTATTTTGTGTTGTGGCCAACTGCTTTAAGGGAATAAACTCCTATCGTGGGACATGCTGTACATTTCTATGCACCAAAGACTTACAAGATTTAAGTTCTATCAGCTATCTATCTGGGCCTCACATTTGGACAAGGAGAAGGTGCTAATGTAGAACATGCACTTTCTCTTAGCGGGCCCCCAATTTCAACAAAAGGAGGTTTCGAAATGGTATTGGCTTCTGATCAAGAGTGAATCTCCCCTTAGTACCTATGAAGGACTCCTAGAGAAGAGACCTGCCTTCGACCAACGTAACACACCTACGGCAAGTATCAATGTGCACTTTATGGAATGTGGTCAAAGCTGCCTATCTTAAGAAGAACCATTTGTTCACACACCATAGGGCATGCTAGTCCCCAAAGAAGTTGGCCAAACTGGAAGGTGTTCATCGAAAGGTTTGTCCGAAGTATGATTCTGATGATGCGGATGATTTGCAAATGTTTTGGCAGCGTCCTTCTATCCAGGGCTTCTGGCAAGACATAGGTAAGACTGTCTTAGAGGTTCTGGGGCGAGAGATTACCGTGAGCTTCAGTCTGGTTATATTTGGGGTCCTACAAGAGGAGTGTGTTAGTTATAATTTGTCTAATTCACAGGCTACTCTTTTATTTTTATTGGTCCTTCTTGACAGGCATGAAATTTGCCTAAAACTGATCACACCACAATCACCAGTAGTATTACATTGGGTTGCCTGGGTTAGGTGCATTCATAATTTAGATCTGGCTAGTTCAGCTAGGAAAATATGCAAAATATGGAGGAATGGCATTGATTGGGAGAATATGGTTTGATATAATTTATTTTGCTATTTGACTTCACATACATAAAAGTCAAACGATTATTAAATAAGTGAGTGCAGAGTTAGTGCATTTATTTTGTGGTGGTGAAAGGTATTCACCCTCTATACGTATCTCTATTAGAATCTTGGCAACTGGTTTTGTTAGATCCCCGGAGGGCCTAGCAACCTGAAGGTATCATCATACATATGCGGGGATCCTTGAATAAACCCTGGGTTTGCTTAAAGATTTCTCACTTATTTATGTTAAATGAGGACAAAAAAAATTCTAGAAGTGGCGCAGTGAAATCTCATAGATTTCACTACGTCACTTCTACGACCCTTTCTTGCGTCGGAACGCCCCCTCCATACATTATACCTGGTGCAGGTATAATGTGGCGCAGGGGTTTACAAAGTGATACACCTACCTAGATGCTTCACTTTGTAAATATGGAGCAACATGGCTCATTATTTACACCGCAGGTACGTCACAAAAATTGACGCACCAGTGGTGCAAAAGTGATGCAAGGGCCCATAAATAAGCCCCTTTTCTTCTCTCTTTCACCCTAATTGCGGATATACCTCGCTGCTATACTACCTTGATATTGAAGTTATTTGGCCCTTCAGCTCCTTGAGACCCTCGCGGGTGAGTAGCACGCTTACAATTTCCTGATTGATTGATTGAGTGGGATTTGCTGAAACTTTCAGTGATAGGACACCTTGGGAAAGATTAATGCAAGAAGCAAATGTTGGCAGTAGTTTTACATGCAATCGTGAAATGGCACACAAACGATAGAATGGATATGCAGCTCTTGGGGCAGTAAAATATATTGGATTATCAGGTAAAGAAATGGCGGTTGATGGTGAAACATTTTCTTCATCACTTTGAGGTTGCAGAACTAAATATGTAAAGAAAGCAGCCCTTCTGTAAACCAATAGAATCTCAGATGTTTCAAAATTGTGTATGTGTCCTAATTTTATGCTTGAGACTTGCTTTCAAAACAGTGGAGATTTTTTTTTTGCATGACTAAGTATAAAACATCTGTGAGATAGCATGTCTCTTACATTCACATCACAACATATCACTGCATTGCCTCATTTAAAGTAGGACATACAAACCGAGAAACTCAAGATAGTCACAAGAAGCAAGTCGGAGAGATGAATGAAGAGGGGGCATGGGCAGTGAGTGAGCCACCCTGGCAAACATTTTGAGATAAGCTTCCGCATTTGCAGTTACAGCAGAAAGAAGAAATCATTCACTTCAGGCAGCATAACATGAACTCTAGCAATGAACAGCCATTTCACATTCAAGCAGCCTTTACATGCGCAGATTAACTACTTGCCCGCATTTCCATTTCTTTGAAGCAGCTCAGCCCCCTGGCTGCCCCTCCCTCTGAATCACCTCACAGGAGACCCCCTCCGATCTGCTTCAGCTCAGCCATCTAAACTTCTCAATACTTGTCATTTAGAACCAAGGCTAAAATTACGGACAAATGCCGTCCGTGGAAACTTCCTTCACGGACAACGGACATTATGGTAAATTCACGGACAGTCCATGAAAATTACGGACGGTTGGTCGCCCTAATGGATGATACGATTGTAGTCATTTACCACAGGTGAGTTTTGGCAAAGACATGCTCCTGTAAGCAAATAATCCAAATTCCAGTGTGTGGTCTGGACGATCCATCTCTAGCACATGTTACCTCACTCAAGGCAAGAGAATCATCAGCCATGTGGCGCTTCCAGTAGGGCTTCCCATCAATCCAACAATGCTTGTGAGGAAGCTCAAGCTAAGAAGATCTTGTTTATAGACAAACATGAATCAAAATGTGCTGCATGATCAGGTAGGCCTCTGCCCAGACTTGGAACCAAATGGCAGCAACTCCCATACCTCAATGTGCCAGCTCTTAAGGTGCAGCCACAAAAGAATCCCTGATAATTTGTTGACAAGGATGAAGCTAGTCCACATGTCAGAACTATTCTTATGTTCGTTGAACCGGGCACAGTAATGGTGCCCAGTTACATACGATCTAAGCATGATCTGAAACCATCAATGGTATGTCGTCACAGATACCCTATTTCACCTTTTCACATCTTCCTTACCACGTCTCTTGGGATACGTAACTTCTGTCCTTGTCATCCAGTGGTGTAAGAGCTATGAAACCATTTCCAAGTGAATATCTTGTCAATCATCATTCTGCAAGAGTACTGAGATGAAGGGGTGGCCGCCCCCACAGAAGCCCATGGAAGCTTGCACTTGGAATGAAGATGGAGAAGCCTTGAATTTAGCCCAAGTGGCACTAAGGAGGTAGAAAGCACACGACATGCCAATGTATGCATTAAAACATTAAGTAACATCATAAGGTTGTATGTCGGGATGACCATCAAACTGTGCTCTTTAGCTAGGCTCACACTTTGAAAATGCTAACACCAAATACTTAAAGATGCCGTTAGGCACCAGTGGACAACCACCTACATGTACAAAAAAACACCCAGAATCAGTCACAGCTTCCTTAGGGAAAAGGGGTAGCATCCGTTGCATTTCCCCTTTAATCCTCCGTACCATTTCCACTGTCCTTTTAGTGTCTGAATTCAACAAATGTGTACGTTAATGATTAGTTTTGTGCATCTTTAAGAAGCAGAAAAGAATAAAAGCAAGACAGGACCGAGGGACAGTTGGAGCCTGAAGAACAGTGAGGATAAATAATTTGAATAACATAGAAAATTCGTGGAGGACAGGTGAGAAATGAGAATGCAAGGAGACCGTGTATGCTCACGAGAACAACATCGGGAAAAAGATGAATTCCGGCAGACATCAATTATTTACCGCTTATGTCCAATAAAATAAATACATTTTAACGTTGTAATTGCACAATATAAAATTCCAATAAAGATTTAAAAGCATATGGGAAGTAAGATGTTGCAATTGATGGCGCTGCAAAAAATAAGCTGTGTGCTCAATCATTTCGCTTCCAAGGCCGCATTCGTTTAAAGCCCAGTAAATTGCAACTAAATCTAGGCACGACATAAAAATAAAAATAAATGAAATAGCCCACACCGTAACCCTGCAGGCAAAATAACGTGTTAGAAATATGTCTTTCATATTGTCAATTACAGCAGCGCCTCAATGAACACTTTCCATGTTTTTGTGGATGTGAAGGGTGGAGGTTCTGGTATGTATTGTAAGGCACCCCGGCATTACTGACACAGGCCGTACTGAATATTGGTGAAAGAAGAGCTGTAAACATTGAATTAAGATTTTCTCCCCGCTGTGGGAAATTGCAAGTAGGATCAAACCTTTGGTCTCGTGGTGGGGGGACTTGAATGCTAAGTGTTCTGAGCTCGGGTTATACGCGTTTGCAGCTCAGGAGACTGCTCTTATAACGCAATTAATCTCTTGGAAGGGCCTATTAACATCATGCGTTCATTCTTCACTTATATCTCCTGTGCAACACGAGCGTGGCTCAGGGTAAGCCGAGACTTACATTACAGCTTTACAGGAAAGTGATGATAGGAGTGGGCCGACGGACCTGTCCATTCCGAGCAGAATGGCAGGGGTGCTGGCGAGGCATATGGCAGAGGTGTATGGAAAGGCACTTCCCAGCTTGCCCGTACACAGCGTTAAACTAGTTGTAAGGACAGTGTCTCACGAGCTTCGTCAGACTTGTGGGAAGCAATATCAACCTCAGTCATAATTAGGGCTCCTGGTTTTATTTTATTTATATTTTTGACATGTGCATTTGTATTCATCCGTATTTATTTGTTTGCTCATTTTATCTGTTTTTATCCATATTTATATTGTGCTCAGTTTAAAAAATGAAGCTGCAATGGGTATATTTTCACATTTATTTAACCAACACATGTTTACTCATGTTTGAATGTCCACTGGGTTTAGCCATCTATAGTTCAATACAGTAACCTGCAAGCATTGGCTTTGTAGAACAGCTTAAACAGCTTAAATGCTCTAGTTACTTAAGCTTCATTAGGAAAACATTTTTCTTTTTTAACTCCTCTACCTACCAATCTCCTTCCAGTCTGCAGCTTTTCATGCCTCAAAGGTGCTGTAGGACTGGAACGAGGGATATCTCATCAACATTCCCAAGAAAGGTGACCTGAGTAAATGCACAAACTACAGAGGCATAACTCTTCTATCAACATCAGGCAAAGTGTTAAACAGAGTACTTCAACCCTGAACAGAATAAAGGAACAAGTCGATGCTCAGTTGCGAGATCAGCAAGCTGACTTCTGCAAAGATATATCCTGTACAGACCATATTGCAACACTGAGCATCATCATTGAGTAATTGATGGAATGGGTGAGTGAGTACTTAATTTTGAGTGATTAATAACAATGAATACAAAAAGAGAACAATCAGTATAAAAACATATCTAAAATTGAGTAAAATAATGTATGTGTAGAAAGCATGTGCAACATGGGACCTACCACCTGTTAAAAGTCAAGTTATACCTCGATCGGACTGTTCCTTAGGGCTTGTCGCGCATGGTAGATGAATTTGGAGAAGTTGCCCATGTGTTTCACCGTGTCCAGCAAATATAGTTGATAAACTGCCTCTTTTACGGTTCGTGTTCCCAGTTGGAGAAGAATGGGCCTTAGGTGGATTCTATGGACTAACAACAGGGCCGGGCAGCATAATAGGATGTGAGACAATGTTTCACGCTTGTAGTGGCGTGATTGCTGGGCTTAATTTGACAGAAGGATACAGATATTTCAAGGGGAGCGCATGCAGTCTTGCAGCCAGAATCCAATGAAGGGCTTGCCTGCCCAACGGCTGTACAAGGTGTGGTTTATGGCCGTTTAAAGTGTGAGGAGAACTTTGGGTCTCATGGAAGCCTCTGGCTGTCAAAGCTTCAATGTCCAGTTGTCGTGAGCAAGATCTTACTTGTTTTTTTATAACTGTTTTGATGGTTGTGTGTTTTATTGTATTGGGGTCCCAGTTCTCTGTCGCTAAATTCAAGAGCTCTTTGGCTGAAGCTAGGCCGGCTGACCACGGGTTGCCAGGCTTTTTGAATATTTTGTTTATAATGAACTTCATCGAGTTCTCTGGTGCCATGGTGGTTCGGTAGTAATATTTTGCTAGGCTTGCTTGTTCTACCAAAGATTGCAGATTAAGATTGAATGCTAAGCGTATTAGAGTGTTCCTTGTGCAAGACGGGAGGCAAAATAACTTTTTGTAGGCTGCACAATTGATTTTTTCGAGGTCTTACCCCAATTTACCTGGAAACGGCTGTGTGGCATAATTGAGGGAGGGTAGTAATTTTGCACTCAGAACTCGTCGGATTGCCATAGTAGTTGGGCTTTCCAAAGTGGCGTTGAGTTTGCAAATGGCATAAGGAATCATTTTGGCTTACTGTTGGAGCTTGTGTCGATGAACCTGTGGCCGACCAGTTTCGCTGAGCCAAACTCCAAGGTAGTTATTTAATTGTGTGCTTGATAATACTAGTGGTCCCAGTCTCCATTTTGTTAGCTTCTTTTTTGGATAACGGACAAAGATAAGTATCTTGGATTTTGTTGGATTTGCGACCAGCTTGTTTTCAGCATTGTACACTGCTAATGCTGTTAAGCCTTTTTAAAGGCCAACTTTGGTATGGTCCAAGAGGACCAGGTCATCCGTGTACTGAATCAATTGGATTCTAACTCCCCCGATCCTAGGAGTCGCCAGGTTTGCCCCCTGCAATGCGCTGCCCAGATCTGCCGTGTATAAGTTAAAAAGAAGCTGGGCCAGGATGCAGCCCTGCTTTAGCCCGTGGTTGGTGCTGATATTTTTTTGTGGCTGATTCACGTGAGAGTTTGACTCTTACCCACGTTTGGATTAAGCATGGGCGAATTTTGCGGATCTCGCGTTCACGAATTTTGCGGATTTGCGAACTCGCAATCCGCAAAATCCGCGAATTCCCGCGAATTTGCGGATTTTTTTTTTTTGTGTTCGCAAGGGTTTCTGCCAGTTCGCGGGGATTTGGTACTAGTTCGCAATTGCGAACTTACTTGTCGGCTCGCGACGGTCGCGACTATGTTGTTTCTACGTCTGGTTCATCATCACAGCCTCTCAGCACCCTCTGTTTCACCACTGGCACCCTCTCTTTGACCCATGCCACCCTCTGTTACATCAATGCCACCCTCTGGTTCATCATCACTGTAGAAGATGGGGGGGGGAAAGCAAGCCCACCTGCCCTGCTTGAACTGACATGAATTAATTTGGGGTTAGTTTATTAACAACACCTGCCCTGCCCCAACTGACAATAATGAATTAGGGGCTAATTAATGTGTCACTGAAAGAATTTCAAGTTCCAGCCTGGCACCTGCTTGTCTGCTCCTTTAGCTGTAAATCAGGACCTTTGTGGCATACAGTTAAGGTCAGAGCAGGGTCACACAAAAGTTGCAAGCAGGCAACCGAATTCTGGAGGGCCCCCTCAGGAAGCACTACAGAGAATCGTTACAAATCATGAGGTTGACCTTTTGCACCTGCTCATTGCTTTTGTTTTTGCTGAAATCGTTTTTCGTTTTTTTCGCGCTATTCGCGGGGCGCGGCGTTGTGCGAAACCGACCGCGGAAGCCGCCAATTCGTGCGAATGTGCATTTTATTTTTTTGCGGCTTGTTGTTTCGCGAGTTTTTTTGCAGTATTCGCGAGCCGCTTGCAGCGCAACACGCGAATTTACCCCAAGGTCGAGTACGGGCGCGGCCATTTTGTTTGCGTGACGTATTTCCGTTTCCGCCCGCTATGTATAATCTCGCGCAGTAAGCGCATTGCGAGTAGAGGTCTGCACGAGATCGCGCGGGAAATCTAGAGGTTCGCACGAGATCGCGAGGAAAATCTTGCGCGAACTTACTTTCGCGCTCGTGAACGGGCGCCGGCCATCTTGTTTTTCATTCATTTCCTGTGTCTGGGCATGGTGTTTAATCCTCTTGGTATCTTTGCCATCCTTTGCTTGTTTTCAGTTTTTTTTTTACGATTTTGCTTCTTATCTATCCCTCTCTTTTCCTAGCTGTATATTTTTGTCTTTTCTGCTATTTTTCTTTACTTTTAAACTACTTTTTTTAACTCTTTTCTTTTCTTCTTCCCTATCCTATTCTTTCTTAATTTTCTACTTCTTCCTACCTTACCTGCCCAGACCATGGTCAAGCCAGGCGCCGTGAAGCTGCCCAGGCACTTGAGGGCCGCAGCGGCGGCGGGGAGTAGTGCTGGACCCAGTGCCAGGACAGCATGCGGGAGATTGAGGGGGGAGCAGGTGACGCGACGGGAGATATTCAGCCCGGAGGAAGTGGGCGCGCTGGTCTACTTCGTCCAGCGCCGCCTGCCCAGGACCATCGCGGGAGGCGGCAGGATCGCGGCCGGCGGCTACAACATGCGGGAGCGCCGGAAGCGGTGGGAGAAGGTGTGCTGGGCCATATCCCACCTCTACGGGGTCCAGCGCACCTACAGCCAGGTCACCCATCGCTGGACGGACCTCCTGGACCGCGAGCGCGACCTGCTGGACCAGCTCGGCTTGGAGATCCCCGGGCTTGGTGAGTAGTAGTAGCCATTTAATCACTCACTACTATGATGTTTTCTCCTGCTCTGTGTTGTTGTATTGCAAATATTTGTTTTTTACATGGAGCAAGCCAATAATGCCGCTGATGACTATTACATTGTAGTTAAATTATATTTCAAAATCTTCTGTGCATTTCAGGTGCACTGCTCTCCTTCTCAGTGGCGTTGCTACTATGCTTATTTGTTTTCTATTTCGTGGTCTCATTGGCCTGAGTAACTATTATGTATGAGTGTACTTTACAGAACTGCGTAATGCTAGACACTAAGGGGCAGATTACATTTACAAGCCCCTTGCGCCACGTTTACGTTGCCTTGCGTGACACAACAGCGGCGTAAACGTGCCGCATCCCTGCGAGTCATTTACAGCATTTGAATTTTGAATTTAAATTTGAATTTAAAAACATTTATATAGCGCACTTATACCATGCGGTTTCATGGCGCTTCAGATTGCGAGGGGATGGCAAACGAGGAGAAATTAGGCAGCAAAAGCACGAGAAAAAAGGAAGGTTTTGAGGTTTTTCCTAAATTCAGTGTAGGAGGGTGTTGTGCGGAGTGCCGCGGGCAGGGAGTTCCAAAACACAGGGGCCAGAACAGAAAACTTGGTGCCGCCAGCCTTTTTCTTTTTGAATCGGGGGACAGTTAAGAGGGCCAGGTGAGAGGAGCGAAGCTCTCTCCCTGGGGTGTAAGGCTTGATAGCCGAGCAGATGAACTCTGGTGCAGTGCCCATTCTAGCCTGAAAGGTGAGGCACCCAAGCTTGAACAGGGCCCGCTCTTTCACCGGCAGCCAGTGCAGTGCCTGCAGTAAAGGGGTGGCCCGATGATATTTAGGCAGGCCATAGATAAGTCGGGCCGCCTGGTTCTACACTAGTTGCAGCCGGTGAATGGCGTAGGCAGGCGCGCCATTGTAAATGATGTTGCCGTAGTCGAGGCGCGACAACACCATTGCCAGCACTATGATCTTTAGGGCGGGGAGTGAAAAGAACCAAGAGATCTTCCTGATGGTTCTGAGGGAGAAGAAACAAGAGGAGACAACAGAACTAACCTGTGAGTGAACAGAAAGTGAAGGATTAAGGAAGATACCAAGGGTTTTGACTTTGGGGACCGGGAGTGGGGGAGCACCGAGTGGGGAGGGCCAGTGAGAAGGGGACCAAGGACTGCAACCACCTCCGGTCAAGACTAGTTCAGTCTTGTCCGGATTGAGTTTGAGGTGGTTGCAGTTCATCCAATCCTGAATGAACAACATGACAGATTGGACATTCTGGAAGGATGAAGGGGAATGAGAAAGGTTGAAAATAAGCTGGAGGTCGTCGGCGTAATTGTACACCGTGACCTCGAGCTGCTGTAACATAAAAATGAGGGGGAAAATGTATAAGTTAAACAAAAGGGGGGAGAGTGAGGAACCCTGGGGGACCCCGCACGTCACCTTGTGGGAGGCCGCAGTGAAACCGGTAAGATGGACTGCCTGAGCTCTGCCGCTTAGAAAGGACTCAAGCCAAGCGAAGGCTAGACCCTCTATGCCCGCCGCCTTGACACGGGTAAGTAAGGTGGAATGGTCCACCGTGTCAAAAGCGGCGGACAGATCTAAAAGAATGAGGGCCTGAGGGAGATTGGTGTCGATGCCCTCGCGTAGGCTGTCCATGACTGAGACCACTACCTTTTCCGTGGAATGGAGGGGGCGAAAGCCCGCCTGCCGAGGGGAAAGGCATCTAGGGAGATGCGTCACGTTATAAAGCCATGGGCCTGCACCACAATGGGTGCGTTCCTAGTACGCAGGGTGGGCGGTCCGGCGGCTGTGCGCCTCGCAAAATTGCCTGCGTGAAATCTACAAGATTTAACGCAGGCACTTCTGCGACGCTGCTACGTCAATTCAATTCCTTATGTCTGCTCGAAGCAGGCGAAAGGACTGACACAGCATGTTAAGTATTGGGTGGCCCTGAGCATTACTGGAGTTGCATTGCGTTGGCGACGTGACTCCAGCGATGCGCCGCTCTTACGTGACGAGATGCGTCACGCAAGTGCCTACCCTTGCGCCAGGGCGCGCCGCATTGTAAATGAGGCGCATCTGCCGTGTCGCAAGGGTAGTTTTGCGTGACGCATTTGATCTGGCGCATCTCTGGAGATGCGCCAGAACGCGTAAGTAAGTATGCCCCTAAGGGGCAGAATTGCAATTACCGTCGCATCCCTGCAAAGTAGCAGGGATGCGCCATTAATTGTGCGGCCCGCTACCACCACCAAGCATGGTGCGCCCTATTTGAAATGCGGCGCACCATGGGCCCAAAACGTCACCGAAGCTTTACTGCTGGAGTTGCGTCGCAACGATGGCGCAGCTCCAGCAATGCTCTGGGGTACCCTATCTCCCCAATGCTGGGTCAAGCCGTACGTCTGCTTCAAGCAGGTGCAGGGTTTGTGTGACGCATCATTGTCCTAAAGGTGACTGATTGAAATTTTGTAGATTTCCCTCAGCCACTATTAGGATGTGTTCCAGCGCAGGAATGCCCTCCCTTGCGCCGGAACGCCCCCTGATGGCGCAGGGCTTTATAACGGGATGCATCTCCCAAATGCGTCACGTTGTTATAATATTATACGCCGCACCATGGCGCCCTTTTTTGTTTAGCTGCTGCGTCACAAAAGTCACGCAAGAACGGTGCAAAAGAGCCGCAAGGGGCTTAAATCTGCCCCTTCCTTTGTACCCCTGACAATAAGAAAAATAGTGGCGGTGGATTGATAGTTAGACTATTTAAATGACTGGTAATGTAGCAGGCAACTGTTAGTGTTGTCACTGATCTGACTGAAATCACAATGGAGTTTGTCTGTCACTTTGCGTCTTGCCTGCGGACTGCTGCCTGCCAGTCCTAGGTGAACGTTTCAGTACTTTGTTTAGTGAGTTACGTGACTTTCGAAGTCACAGGTCCGCAAATAAATGAAAACTAACCCTAATCAATATAATTTCGCGGAAATATTTTGTTATTGTTCTTTTGAAATGTTTGATTTGGTTGACATTGACAAGCAACAATCATCCATGTTTTCTGTTCTTTCTTTCATGTTGTACGTCAGCTCCCCCCAGGGGCGAGAGGAGGACACAGGAGCAGCAGGCGGCGGATGCTGTTCAACAGGGCCAGGATCGGGCAGGCGAGGGCTCCTCTGCTGGCCCCAGTAAGTTTTCATTTTAGACTAGTACCTATTTTTCCTAGCGTTCCTCATTTGACTTTTTTCAAAATTGTCTTTGCTCTTCTTGTTGACTGTATCTACATTCTTATCCTGCCTCTACTATGACTCCCTGTGGTATTACTAGATTATTCTTATTAGTCTGTCTGTGTAGCTAACTAAGATTGCACGGTTGGCGAAACTCCCATGATTCTAGTCAGCAATAGCTCTATCAACTTAGTGCAGTCCTCTGGGATTGTCCATAATGTCTTTTGAAGTGTTCTATCTGGACTCATGCTTGCAAAAATTGCAAAACCTTTCGCTCAGTCACTCTAGTCTGGACCAAAATACACAGATTGTATTTAAGTTTAAAAGCTTTATTAAAAGTAAACACATTTATTAAAATGAAGTCATAATAAAACTAAACGTTTAACTGATAATGGAAAAGTGGTTAGTGCTGACGATTAATTGAAGACATTTCTTGTGGTCGAGCCGAGCTCTCACCTGGTTTCAACTTGATCTTGTTGTTAGAAGTCCATCTTCTGTCTGTGTGGAGAAAAATGGTGCGTGTTAAAAAAACAGCCTTCATCAGTTGTGCCAAAAAGTGCAGCAAGACAACCTTCCCTGGAAAAAGGGACATTTTTTTTAACTTTAACGTAGACAGTCACAAATTACATTGTTTTCACATGTCTTCATTCCTAGACCAAAGACTAGTGAGTGCTTTATTCTAACATTCTTAAATGTACTTTGTAGGTGGAACATCTGGTGGCGGGGCCAGTGTGGAGGTGGTGGTGCTCGACACGGAGGCGGAGGGCGATTCTTCAGGGGAGGAGGCGGCGGCTGTGAGAGTTGAGACGTGGTGGTGGCGGCCAGAGGTAAGCTCTTATATATTCCTTACTTATTGAGATTGAAGACTAGCTGGGAAGGCAAGAATATGAGATGCATGGCTGGGTGAATGATGAAGCAATGATGGGTGGAAGGACAACAGCCTGGGTGGGTGACACAGAAACTGTATGTGTCCATATACCTGGATCATGCTACTATCTGGCTCTTAGATAGCATATGTGTATCTAGAGCAGGGGTACTCATAGTACGCCCCGCGGGCCGGTGGTGGCCCGGCAAGCCTTCCTTGGCGGTGCGCAGACCTTGCAGACAATCACTGCTCCCCCGGCCCCCACAGAGCAGAGGCTTTTTTGTATTTCACCTGTTAGCGCCCCTGCATCTCCACTCTGACAATCACTGCTCCCCCGGCCCCCACAGAGCAGAGTGGAGATGCAAGGCCACAAAGAGGTGAAATAGAACAAAGCCTCTGCTCTGTGGGGCCGGGCAAGCAGTGATTGTCAGGGTGGAGAAGCAGGGGCGCTACAACAAACAAAGCCTCAATAATATGTTAATGGTCTTTTAAAGACCTGTTAAGTACTTTGGTGTTGTTGTCTGTGTGTGCGCGTTGAGGAAGCGGTCTCAACCCGGGCTGAAGGCTGACACAGATAGACACACACACAGTGAGATGACAGAGGGGGAGGGAGAGGGAGGGCAGGAGGGAGAGAGAGATGGAGAGGGAGGGCAGGAGGGAGAGCAGGAGGGAGAGAGATGTATGTAAATGCTGGGTCTGGTGGCTCAGTGGATGAGGGCATCTGCTGCAGGGACCTGTGTGCAACCTCATGGTCACAAGTTATCATTTTGCTTTAGCCCCGCCCCCTCTGACTCCGCCCCCACCAGTGTGGCCCTCTGCCCCAAACTACACTGTAAATGTAGCCCCCGAGAGAAAGTTTGTGAGTACCCATGATCTAGAGAGAGTACACGGTCAGTGGATGAACTAAGTGTAACTTTGAAGAGCATGTAACACTGCACCCACACGTCCGTTCCAGTGTAGGAAAGGCAAGGAAAAGAACTTTTAATTTTGTCCAAATACTACCATCATAAGTAGCAGTAGTTTGTATTGCAAGTACTGCATAGATCCGGTTATTACGGTGGCCACTCCCTACCTCTCTTAATAAGTTTAGTAGTACTCAGTCATTCATGTGTGGATGTATCACTGGTCACTCAATAAAAAGCAAAGCACCTAAAGTCATCCCATATATAAGCAAAAACATCCCATGTGAAGTGATAGATAATCAGATTATTTATCTTCTTCAATTTTCCATTTCTAGTACTCATTTCCACTGTAGGGTGAAAGTTAAATTAATTAAGCAGTAGCCCTTGAGTTGTAACAGAGTATTCTCAGTGCCACCCGTAATAGAAAAGTAAGAGCTTCACCACCTGCATGTACTGGACGGGTACAGTAACGCAACGCAAGTCTAGGTCACTCCTCATGGCGTGCGTCTCTTTTTCTCGGGTGCAAGTTTACTGCGCTGGCATTATGCCGGCTTGCAGAAGATAACGTACCAATTTTCCAAAACAAGAGACAAGAAGAAGAATAAGACTGGTGTACTTTCATAGTCGACTCCAATGGAAGTCCATAGTGCTCGTAGAATTTGTTCCTTAAACTCCCACTAATGTTAGAGCAAGGATGAAGAAGTGTGAGGTTAGATAGATACTGGCCTCAATAGTTATGTAATGCGTTTGCAAGTTGCTAGTTGTAGTGCAACACAAATTTCTGCTGAATGATTGAGTTAATCTTAAAGAGCATTGGTTACAGACTATGTCTTTCTTTCTTCATATAGGTTCTCCTTCCAAACGAACAAGGAGGAAGGAGCTGGCTAGAGCGGCCCGGCAACGGAGGATCGATGCCACTGTGGCCGAATATCGGCGGCTGGTGGCCCTGGAGGACGAAGAAAGTGTGCAGTCGACCACAACAACTACGTCGTCTGCATCGGCCTCCGTTCCCCCACGGGCTGCCAGTGCCACCCAGCACAGTGGTCCACCCAGACTGAGCCGGGCTGCCAAAGCCAAACGCCACCGCCGAGTAGCAAGGACAACAGCTACAGCTTCCTCTCACAGCCGTTGCACCTACAAGGCATTGAAGGCACGCCTGCGCCGCAGTACCCTGATGGTGTCCCGCCTCCAGCAGGAGCTCCACCACTTTTCCAACCAGTTGGAGGGGCTCCGCGTAGAGCACGCCTTGCTCCGCCAGGAGCATGATGCCCTGGCCCAAAAAGTTGACAGCATCCACCCATAGTGTCCCTTGCCCCTTTTTTAGAGACTTTTGGGGGGTGGGAATTGGAAGTTGGGTTTTTGGGGACTTTTGAAGGACAATCGTTGGGGTTAGGGAGGGTCTTGCGGGAGATTATTTTGTTAGGGATATAAATATACTTTTTCAAACTTTATCTGAGCATACCCGTTTCTTACTGCTTGCCTGGTGGGTGGGGGTTTAACGTTGACTTTGTTTTCCTGAAAGTTTAGTTCCATTTTCTTCCTTTAAGTGTAAATGCCCAAATGTTTTCAACACTAAGTGCCTCTCACAGACTAAGTGAAGTGAATCCAAGAGTCCTAGGACTTTAGTAGTACTACCTTCAGTCTCTCGTCTCTCGTACTAATACTCCATTATACCCCCAAACCACCAAACGCTTATCTTACCTGTAATTTGTGTTTGAAAGTAGGGCTAGACCCAGGGCTGGCTCCACGGGAAACAGCGAATAAGGTTGGCAATCTTGGTCGGATAAAATTTCCTCATAGCGGTGGTACTAGTGGTGTGACACAGTGGCAGTTGCATGCCTATGAAAAAAAAGAAAATGAAATCTGGTTTGTCCTCCTGAGCAATTCAACGGTACAACTGAGAATATAGCAGGTGACAGAAGTACAGTAGAACAGTGCCACATTGTAGCCTAACAAATGGTAAAGTATAACTACTAATTCGGTTGAAGTTCTTTCACATTAGCAATGGTTCTTTGTCAAGCAGAGTAAGAAAATATCCTCGGATTTCTTCACCATCCTGTTGCTATCACCTTATCCTCCCCAGCAAGTGTGTGGATTTATTGCTGTCATTTAGTCACACATCAATCAAAACCACACAGCCCGGGGGAAGAGGGTTAGGGTTTGAAAAATGGATGGGTACGGGGGTTTTTGGGAAAGGTTTTGGGAGACAAGAAAAAATAGCACAGCATAGACAAACAATTGTGAACATAAACAAATCTTTGGGTGCAAACCTATCCATCAATCTTTGAAAGTGCATGCACTACTGCATACATGTCAGTGAAAAGTAAGTAGTACATTCGACAACTGTGGAAGAAAGAATGCGACAGTACAGGGCCTGTGTGGAATAAATTATTGATAACGATATTCAACATAAGGTCTCTGTAGCCAGATACCCGAGAGCCTTGCTGGTCACTATAAATCCATTCACAACAACACTCAGTGGGGTTGGTCTGGAAGGTATAGTAGATAGAAAAGGAGAAATTGCTTTTTTTCTAGGTGTCCCCTCACTCACCAGGGTTGCCCCTTGGTGACATGCTTCATCATTGGGGCCATCCCAGTCCTCTACGGCCTGGGGCGTGCTGCGACTTGCGAATTACGTAGGAGCACTTACAAATGACTATGTGTGGTGCAGATGTGATAGTGGAGTGGACTAAGTGATGTGTTAAGGGATCAATTTAGAAGCAGAGAGAGATCCAAGAAATGCAGTCACAGTCAGAGAAAAAGGCAAGGGATACTGTATCTATGTGGTTGTAGTGGTCCTGTTGGAAGTGGTAAGTAAGTTGCCTGCAGAAAAAAAATTCTCCTATTAGCGGCACTCCTCCATTGCAGCCGACGCTTCGTCCATCGATGTTGGTCACCAGAAGACACCCTGTAAAAAAAAGCACAGCATAGACAAACAATTGAACATAAACAATTCTTTGGGTACAAACCTATCCATCAATCTTTGAAAGTGCATGCACTACTGCATGCATGTCAGTGAAAAGTAAGTAGTACATTCGACAACTGTGGAAGAAAGAATGCGACAGTACAGGGCCTGTGTGGAATAAATTATTGATAACGATATTCAACATAAGGTCTCTGTAGCCAGATACCCGAGAGCCTTGCTGGTCACTATAAATCCATTCACAACAACACTCAGTGGGGTTGGTCTGGAAGGTATAGTAGATAGAAAAGGAGAAATTGCTTTTTTTCTAGGTGTCCCCTCACTCACCAGGGTTGCCCCTTGGTGACATGCTTCATCATTGGGGCCATCCCAGTCCTCTACGGCCTGGGGCGTGCTGCGACTTGCGAATTACGTAGGAGCACTTACAAATGACTATGTGTGGTGCAGATGTGATAGTGGAGTGGACTAAGTGATGTGTTAAGGGATCAATTTAGAAGCAGAGAGAGATCCAAGAAATGCAGTCACAGTCAGAGAAAAAGGCAAGGGATACTGTATCTATGTGGTTGTAGTGGTCCTGTTGGAAGTGGTAAGTAAGTTGCCTGCAGAAAAAAAATCCTCCTATTAGCGGCACTCCTCCATTGCAGCCGACGCTTCGTCCATCGATGTTGGTCACCAGAAGACACCCTGTAAAAAAAAGCACAGCATAGACAAACAATTGAACATAAACAATTCTTTGGGTACAAACCTATCCATCAATCTTTGAAAGTGCATGCACTACTGCATGCATGTCAGTGAAAAGTAAGTAGTACATTCGACAACTGTGGAAGAAAGAATGCGACAGTACAGGGCCTGTGTGGAATAAATTATTGATAACGATATTCAACATAAGGTCTCTGTAGCCAGATACCCGAGAGCCTTGCTGGTCACTATAAATCCATTCACAACAACACTCAGTGGGGTTGGTCTGGAAGGTATAGTAGATAGAAAAGGAGAAATTGCTTTTTTTCTAGGTGTCCCCTCACTCACCAGGGTTGCCCCTTGGTGACATGCTTCATCATTGGGGCCATCCCAGTCCTCTACGGCCTGGGGCGTGCTGCGACTTGCGAATTACATACGAGCACTTACAAATGACTATGTGTGGTGCAGATGTGATAGTGGAGTGGACTAAGTGATGTGTTAAGGGATCAATTTAGAAGCAGAGAGAGATCCAAGAAATGCAGTCACAGTCAGAGAAAAAGGCAAGGGATACTGTATCTATGTAGTTGTAGTGGTCCTGTTGGAAGTGGTAAGTAAGTTGCCTGCAGAAAAAAAATCCTCTTATTAGCGGCACTCCTCCATTGCAGCCGACGCTTCGTCCATCGATGTTGGTCACCAGAAGACACCCTGTCCACTGCCTGCCTGATGCTGAATTGTGGCTCGCTACTGTGAAGCCTGACTCCATCCTTTTTTCCCCATTGCAGAGACTGAAACCCGGCCTGTAATTATTCAACGAAAAACAGGAAGTGATATAATATTACAACACCACTGATAAATAAATATAAGGTATGTAGGCTGTGGAGTGCAAAAAGTCACAATTTGATTTTCCTAGTAGACAGTACAATATTTTTGAAAGTGCGTACTCTGAGTCACCTTTTGAAGGATAAATAAGTATGGGCAAATTAATGTAGCGGATCTTGCCCCTCAAGCTAGGTGTACTGTAAACTGTGTTTTAGAACAAAATTAGATCTTCCTAGCAGTGCTCCCACCCAGACCCTTACTAAAGCCAGTCGCAAAAATGTAGAAGACCGCCAATCAAATCTCAAAAAACGAGGCCTAGCAGAAAACTGGTGACAAAACTTACTTTGAAAGTAAAAGTAGGCCGAAGTACCCCCTTCCTAATTACCCCTTACCCACCGTGGATTGCATTCAAACCACTTGCAAGCAACCAAGCAAAAGTAGCCATAGCCAGCATCGCTCCAAGACTCGAAATCCCCCCCACTCAAACACATGCAATAGAAATACTGCTAACCCTAACGAACCCTAAGTTAAGAATAGTGGCAAAGGCTTTCTTTAACTATGCCAAATCCCCCCTTTCCCACCATGGATTTTATTCAAATGACTTGCAACCAAAATTACACATTCTCACGAGTGCTCTAAGACCCCAGAACTCAGTTGCAAAAATCTAGAACACCCCGAAACACATACAATCCTGCTGCTAGGGCTAACCCTAACGAACCCTAAGTTACAAAAAGTGCCAAAAGGCTTTTCCGCGAGGATTTTGTCCCAACCACTTCTACCCGGTATTAGACCTTCCCAGGAATGCCCCAAGACACGCCAACCCACCCGCCAAGAAGCATAACACCCCCAAACAGGCCAAAAGCATAATCTCATACTTGCAATATTTCTCGGCCTTCGGTCCAAACGCGCTGCGTAGCTAGGCCATAAGTCGGGGTTGCCACGACGGATTTCCTGAAAAGCAAATGCAATCAAGATTAGAGTGTCCCAGCAGTGCTCCCAGACCACGAAACTCACCCACAAACAGACGGAACCCCCCTAAGAGCACCTCAAAGGCAAGCAAGTCATCAAAAACACACAAAAATTTCCGCCTGGGATTTGGTCCAAAACACTTTTATCCGGTATTAGAGCTTCCCAGCAATGGCCCCAGAGCCGTCAACCCAGGAGAAAACGAGTAGAAGACCCCCAAACAGCCAAAGAGCAAAAGTACAAAAATGGGGACTTAGTCAATTTTTCACAAATTTCCCAAATCACTCCGCGCGCGCTCTGCAGCTAGGCCCTAACTCCCCTCTGCCACCATGGATTTGCTTCAAACCTCTTGCAAAGTAAAGTATATATAGCCAGCAGTGCGCCCAGACCCCGAAACCAACCCACAAACACCAGGAAGCCCCCCAAACAGGCCCCCGAAAACGCTACATTGAGCAAAATGTCAGAAATAGCCACAAAAAAAATCGGCCTGGATTTTGTCCCAACCACTTCTACCCGGTATTAGACCTTCCCAGGAATGCCCCAAGACCCGCCAACCCACCCGCCAAGAAGCATAACACCCCCAAACAGGCCAAAAGCAAAATCTCATACTTGCAATATTTCTCGGCCTTCGGTCCAAACGCGCTGCGTAGCTACGCCATAAGTCGGGGTTGCCACGACGGATTTCCTGAAAAGCAAATGCAATCAAGATTAGAGTGTCCCAGCAGTGCTCCCAGACCACGAAACTCACCCACAAACACCAGGAAGCCCCCCAAACAGGCCCCCGAAAACGCTACATTGAGCAAAATGTCAGAAATAGCCAAAAAAAAAATCGGCCTGGATTTTGTCCCAACCACTTCTACCCGGTATTAGACCTTCCCAGGAATGCCCCAAGACCCGCCAACCCACCCGCCAAGAAGCATAACACCCCCAAACAGGCCAAAAGCAAAATCTCATACTTGCAATATTTCTCGGCCTTCGGTCCAAACGCGCTGCGTAGCTAGGCCATAAGTCGGGGTTGCTACGACGGATTTCCTGAAAAGCAAATGCAATCAAGATTAGAGTGTCCCAGCAGTGCTCCCAGACCACGAAACTCACCCACAAACACCAGGAAGCCCCCCAAACAGGCCCCCGAAAACGCTACATTGAGCAAAATGTCAGAAATAGCCACAAAAAAAATCGTCCTGGATTTTGTCCCAACCACTTCTACCCGGTATTAGACCTTCCCAGGAATGCCCCAAGACCCGCCAACCCACCCGCCAAGAAGCATAACACCCCCAAACAGGTCAAAAGCAAAATCTCATACTTGCAATATTTTTCGGCCTTCGGTCCAAACGCGCTGCGTAGCTAGGCCATAAGTCGGGGTTGCCACGACGGATTTCCTGAAAAGCAAATGCAATCAAGATTAGAGTGTCCCAGCAGTGCTCCCAGACCACGAAACTCACCCACAAACACCAGGAAGCCCCCCAAACAGGCCCCCGAAAACGCTACATTGAGCAAAATGTCAGAAATAGCCCAAAAAAAAATCGGCCTGGATTTTGTCCCAACCACTTCTACCCGGTATTAGACCTTCCCAGGAATGCCCCAAGACCCGCCAACCCACCCGCCAAGAAGCATAACACCCCCAAACAGGCCAAAAGCAAAATCTCATACTTGCAATATTTCTCGGCCTTCGGTCCAAACGCGCTGCGTAGCTAGGCCATAAGTCGGGGTTGCCACGACGGATTTCCTGAAAAGCAAATGCAATCAAGATTAGAGTGTCCCAGCAGTGCTCCCAGACCACAAAACTCACCCACAAACACCAGGAAGCCCCCCAAACAGGCCCCCGAAAACGCTACATTGAGCAAAATGTCAGAAATAGCCAAAAAAAAAATCGGCCTGGATTTTGTCCCAACCACTTCTACCTGGTATTAGACCTTCCCAGGAATGCCCCAAGACCCGCCAACCCACCCGCCAAGAAGCATAACACCCCCAAACAGGCCAAAAGCAAAATCTCATACTTGCAATATTTCTCGGCCTTCGGTCCAAACGCGCTGCGTAGCTAGGCCATAAGTCGGGGTTGCCACGACGGATTTCCTGAAAAGCAAATGAAATCAAGATTAGAGTGTCCCAGCAGTGCTCCCAGACCACGAAACTCACCCACAAACACCAGGAAGCCCCCCAAACAGGCCCCCGAAAACGCTACATTGAGCAAAATGTCAGAAATAGCCAAAAAAAAAATCAGCCTGGATTTTGTCCCAACCACTTCTACCCGGTATTAGACCTTCCCAGGAATGCCCCAAGACCCGCCAACCCACCCGTCAAGAAGCATAACACCCCCAAACAGGCCAAAAGCAAAATCTCATACTTGCAATATTTCTCGGCCTTCGGTCCAAACGCGCTGCGTAGCTAGGCCATAAGTCGGGGTTGCCACGACGGATTTCCTGAAAAGCAAATGCAATCAAGATTAGAGTGTCCCAGCAGTGCTCCCAGACCACGAAACTCACCCACAAACACCAGGAAGCCCCCCAAACAGGCCCCCGAAAACGCTACATTGAGCAAAATGTCAGAAATAGCCAAAAAGAAATCGTCCTGGATTTTGTCCCAACCACTTCTACCCGGTATTAGACCTTCCCAGGAATGCCCCAAGACCCGCCAACCCACCCGCCAAGAAGCATAACACCCCCAAACAGGCCAAAAGCAAAATCTCATACTTGCAATATTTCTCGGCCTTCGGTCCAAACGCGCTGCGTAGCTAGGCCATAAGTCGGGGTTGCCACGACGGATTTCCTGAAAAGCAAATGCAATCAAGATTAGAGTGTCCCAGCAGTGCTCCCAGACCACGAAACTCACCCACAAACACCAGGAAGCCCCCCAAACAGGCCCCCGAAAACGCTACATTGAGCAAAATGTCAGAAATAGCCAAAAAAAAATCGGCCTGGATTTTGTCCCAACCACTTCTACCCGGTATTAGACCTTCCCAGGAATGCCCCAAGACCCGCCAACCCACCCGCCAAGAAGCATAACACCCCCAAACAGGCCAAAAGCAAAATCTCATACTTGCAATATTTCTCGGCCTTTGGTCCAAACGCGCTGCGTAGCTAGGCCATAAGTCGGGGTTGCCACCACGGATTTCCTGAAAAGCAAATGCAATCAAGATTAGAATGTCCCAGCAGTGCTCCCAGACCACGAAACTCACCCACAATCAGACGGAACCCCCCCTAAGAGCACCTCAAAGGCAAGCAAGTCATCAAAAACACAAAAAAAATTCCGCCTGGGATCTTGTCCAAACCACTTTTATCCGGTATTAGAGCTTCCCAACAATGGTCCCAGAGCCGTCAACTCACCTGCAAAGAGGTACAACAACACCCCCACAAGTGCTGAGTCTTTCTTCATTGGGCGTAAACCAGCCCTCTGGTTTGATGGAAATAGGAGTCTGGAGGAGGAGGATAGAGGAGCATGTTCTTCTTAACTTGTGAACCTGAGGAATGCAGACTGCGGCAACTTCAAATCAATTAGCAAACCAGTGAAGACAGTTCTGCTGATGGGCTTGATTTTGTGATTATCTGATTAAAGTTTGAATTATATTAACTGTGCACAACAAAGAAAGACAGACACACAGGAATAAAAGTGAATAAGGACGAAAAAGAAAGTTATTGATTCGTTGTCTCATTTTCAGGGCTCGGTATCACGGTCCAGGAATGAGAATAAGGCTTCGTCATCATACTCTGCGAATTCAGGCAGGGTGAGCTCAGTGTCACCTGACAGAGAAGAAATTCCCTCATCTATGTTGCTGGCCACCTCGTCTTCATCCGGCGCGCTTTCTCGTACTCTGAAATCTGGTGGTATGAGGTGCTGATTCATCTTGATCATTGTTAACCTCTCCACATTTTTGGGCGAGAGGCGGCTCCGTTTGGAAGTTACAATGCCACCAGCAGCACTGAAAACACATTCAGAAGACACGCTTGCGAGTGGGCAAGACAAGTAGTTTAAAGCCAGGTTGGTGAGCTGTGGCCACAATTCTTTTTTCCCATGCCAATACGCCAATGGGTCAGCATTAACATAGACCTCTGTTGAGTCATTCAGATAGTCCTTGACCATCGAATCAAGGTTCTCCTCCAAGGTTCCTCCACTTTGCTTAGCTGTTGCTGTGACCTTTTGAGAACCAAACCCAAGCCGAGCTAGCCAATCCTCTTCAGCCTACAATTTTACTGTTGTGTCTGGTGGTGCAGATGATCCGGTTGCCGGTCTCTTTAACGGCTGAGAGGTCACTTGTGCCGCAGCCACAGGTGCAGAAGTGGATTTTTTTGACTGGGGATGGCCTGCTGATGCTGATGTAATGTCATTACGGGCAGTCTGCCAACCTTTCCAAGTTGATTTCCATGCAACAAACTTATGGAACGAAAGCAGACCCCATTTCATTTTTCGAAGGAGTCTGTGTTGCTCATCTCTATTTGTGGCTCCAATGTAATGAAGAGTGTGCCTAATTTTCGCACTCATAGACAACTCTATTGTAAGGGCGGCATGGTCACTTTCAGTCCGAGGTTGTACGTTGTAGCTTGACATATGATTTTGTAGGCGTTCGCTTAATAAAATGTAGTCAATTGTTGTCTGATTAAAGAGCTCTTTGGCTGAAGCTAGGCCGGCTGACCACGGGTGGCCAGGCTTTTTGAATATTTTGTTTATAATGAACTTCATCGAGTTCTCTGGTGCCATGGTGGTTCGGTAGTAATATTTTGCTAGGCTTGCTTGTTCTACCAAAGATTGCAGATTAAGATTGAATTCTAAGCGTATTAGAGTGTTCCTTGTGCAAGACGGGAGGCAAAATAACTTTTTGTAGGCTGCACAATTGATTTTTTCGAGGTCTTACCCCAATTTACCTGGGAACGGCTGTGTGGCATAATTGAGGGAGGGTAGTAATTTTGCACTCAGAACTCGTCGGATTGCCATAGTAGTTGGGCTTTCCAAAGTGGCATTGAGTTTGCAAATGGCATAAGTAATCATTTTGGCTTACTGTTGGAGCTTGTGTCGATAAACCTGTGGCCGACCAGTTTCGCTGAGCCAAACTCCAAGGTAGTTATTTAATTGTGTGCTTGATAATACTAGTGGTCCCAGTCTCCATTTTGTTAGCTTCTTTTTTGGATAACGGCCAAAGATAAGTATCTTGGATTTTGTTGAATTTGCGACCAGCTTGTTTTCAGCATTGTACACTGCTAATGCTGTTAAGCCTTTTTAAAGGCCCACTTTGGTATGGTCCAAGAGGACCAGGTCATCCGTGTACTGAATCAATTGGATTCTAACTCCCCCGATCCTAGGAGTCGCCAGGTTTGCCCCCTGCAATGCGCTGCCCAGATCTGCCGTGTATAAGTTAAAAAGAAGCTGAGCCAGGATGCAGCCCTGCTTTAGCCCGTGGTTGGTGCTGATATTTTTTTGTGGCTGATTCACGCGAGAGTTTGACTCTTACCCACGTTTGGATGTACAGTGATCTGATTGCTTGAAGAAGTTTCGGACAGATGTTCCAG
Source organism: Lissotriton vulgaris (assembly GCF_964263255.1). NCBI lineage: Eukaryota > Metazoa > Chordata > Amphibia > Caudata > Salamandridae > Lissotriton > Lissotriton vulgaris. The sequence goes on from NC_141687.1 coordinate 426,663,346, forward strand.
CCAGCCAGTTTCTTCCATAGACTATTTCGATCTACACCATCAAAGGCTGCTGTGTAGTCAAGGAAGCAGGCAAAAAGAGGCTGGTCGCCCGAGCCATTGATTGTTGTATTAAGTATGATAGGGCTGTAATGCTATCTATGTTGGAGCCTCCCAGGCGGAACCCTGTTTGATAGAAGGGTAGCAAGTTCTTCTTGGTGACCCAGTCTGATAATTCCATAAGGAGAGAACTTGCATATGCCTTGCCCTCCACGTCCAATAGGGCTATCATTCGGTAGTTGTTAGGGTCTAAGCTTGGCCCTTTTTTGTAGATTGGATGTATTAGAAATCCTCTCCACAAGTCTGGGACATCCATCAGGAGCCTGCACTCTGCATACAGCTCACCCAGGTTCTCCGCCAAAAAGTCGATGTCCTCCCTAAAGAGAGATTCCGGCAGACCATTTGGTCCGGGGGCCCCATTGTGGCCTATTTTTTTTCAAAATAGCTCTTAAGGTCTTTCTTTCAGCAAGTGTGGTGTTAGCTGGAGCGGACGTGGGTTCAGTCATTTCTTCATTTGGATGTTCTTCAAGAGGTGTTCTTTTGCTTGAGTTTTTCTCTGAGTCGTTGGTATAGAGAGTTTTTACGTGGGCTATCCAGGTGCCTGCGTCAAGTGGTTTCTCTCTGTTGCAAGTTCCATTGGTCAGCTTGTTTATGTATTGACAGAATTCTTGTGTCTTGCTGGGGGCAAGCACTTCGAAGATCTTCAACCTTTTTTAGCTCTGTTGCTTCACGTTTCACTTGCCAAACGATTTTTGTGTGAGTTTTGGCCGCCTCTTTTAGGTCTTTTTTTGCAGTCATCGATCTGGTTTCTCGATAGGCTCTGCGTTTGGAGTTGAGTACTTTTGAGGATTTCTTAATTGCCGGCTGGAATCCCAGTTCGTAAGTGGAATTGTCTTAGGCTCTTCGATTGTTGTTCCCTCGAAGTTGGTTCGCTAAGTCATATGCGAGAGCGCCCCACTCTCCAATTCTGCCCTGGTCATTACGGGCAGTCTGCCAACCTTTCCAAGTTGATTTCCATGCAACAAACTTATGGAAAGAAAGCAGACCCCATTTCATTTTTCGAAGGAGTCTGTGTTGCTCATCTCTATTTGTGGCTCCAATGTAATGAAGAGTGTGCCTAATTTTCGCACTCATAGACAACTCTATTGTAAGGGCGGCATGGTCACTTTCAGTCCGAGGTTGTACGTTGTAGCTTGACATATGATTTTGTAGGCGTTCGCTTAATAAAATGTAGTCAATTGTTGTCTGATTATTAAAAGTAGGGGGTATCGGCACAGTTGGGTTATTTTTTATAGATATGCTGTGTGATGTTGCCAGCTTATGGACTCGCATTAACACATTAAATCTTCTGTTATTTCTATTATGATGATTTTCATCAATGGTATGCCCTAAGTCATGGATGTTGAAGTCACCCAAGATAATTGAGTCCATGCCTGCGTACCGTACTAGTAGGGTTTCGATCTCATTTAATAGGCGGGTCAGATTGTCGTTAGAGTACGGTCCATGTGATTGTAATAGACGTTAATGAGGAGAATTGGAGTCAGGCCTACAATCGTTATGAGGCCTTTCAAAATTCCAGCCAGGAACATGTCTGAAGTGTTCTGTATTGTTGAAAAATGTACTTTCAGTGCATGCTTTATGTACGTTGAAATGCCCCCTGATGGTCTCCCAAAAATGTTAACCTTTTTTGCAGGTTTGAAATATTCGGCGTAGTTCCCTATTGGTGTAGAGGAGGTGGCCCAAGTTTCCTGTACACAGATTATGTCTGCTTCTACCATAAGTCCCACTGCTCCTGGGCTTTGCAGATCTTTGTGTATCCCGGTGACATTCCAAGACACTATGTTGATGATTGGATTGTTTGCTGTGGGGTTGTTGTGGTCATTGTGGCTGATGTTGGAATTTATTGGTGCTAGATGGTTACCCGACTTTTTACCGGTGCTAATATTGCACGAAACAAGCTCGTTATGCCTGGTGTGGCCCAAGGTGTTCTTTATTGTTGTCAGATGGATGTTCGGTAAGCCATCAATGTTACTATTAGGAAGTAAAATTTAAGACATGGGCAAGCCAAGACCAGTCTTTACTACTCCGCCCCATAAATGGGCATGATCGGTTACCTCCTTCTGTGTGTTTAAAGATTTGAATTATATTACTGCTCAGCTGTATTGCTTGTGTGAAACCTATAGAGCCATGTAAGATGGATCCGGTGGCAGGTGGAGTTAGATGATTGATGTTCATGTTTTCCATTCTCCTCAAGTCTTCGTCTCCCTGTTGATAGTTATTATCTTTCAAAATCTCAGGGTATTTCGTCGATGGATGAGCCTTAATTTTTATTCCCCAATTATCCAGTTGTGTTCTGTATCCCCTCAGTATATTCGCCATGTTAAAGTTGGAAAAGGTTATCTCTGTCGTTTCATTTTGCTCACTAGGCCTTGGGCCAGAGAAAGCCACCCTCTCAATGTCTGCTGTTTTTATGTTCTCTAGCCCTGGGATGCTTTCGCAGAATTCAAGAGGTTCCCTCTGATGAGGATGTCCCAACTCCCTTGTGAGATGTATTCGGGATATAGCAATACTTTTGGATTTTCGCGGTCTGGGTCTGACAGCTGAACATGATTCTCTGAATTGAGAGGAACTGCAGAAGTTTCAAGAGGAGCTATTAGGGTCCATGTGGGGTTGTCATCTTGTACTAGTCCCTCCTCAATTCTATTTGTTTTTGCAGTGTGGATATGTGAATCAATCTTAGCGGTGAAGGTTTGGTCCGAGCGCAGTTGGCCGTCTTTGTGGCTTGCCTGTATAATGATTTGCTCCTGTTGAACGTTGGATGTGGATTCCGTTTGGCGGTCCTTATGGGCATTTGATGGAATGGGACTCTTCCCTCTATGTCAACTTCATTCATTATGAGTAGGCATTTGAGGGCGTGGATATAGAGACCTTTTGGAAACTCCTCTACCACTATGGTGTGCCAGATAAACTTGTAAGAATCATCAGGAACTCATGATGGCATGACCTGCAAGATCGTCCATGGATGATGACTCACAGAAGCCTTCCAAGTGAGGACTGGAGTCCACCAGGGTTGTTTGCTCTCCCTTTTTCCCTTCTAGATGGCCATACACTGGATCATGAAGACAGCCACAGCAAGGAGAAGAGATAGGATCCAGTGGACACCTTGACGACTTGAACTTTGCAGGTGACCTGGCACTACTCTCCCATACCCATCGGCAGATGTAAGAGAAGACCGACAAGATGGCAGATACATCAGCACAACTTAGTTTCAACATTCACAGGGGAAAAACCAAGATCCTGAAGGCTAACAGAGCCAGCACAACTGCAGTCAAACTTGCAGGTGATGCACTGAAAGAGGTTATGGCCCTCACCTATCTTAGCAGTGTCAAAGACCAGCAGGGTAGCACAGCCGCCAACGTCTAGGCAAGAATTGGCAAAGCAAGGACTACCTTAATTCAGCTAAAGAAGATCTAGAGCTCCAAGGACCTAATGCTACAAACCAAGAGCAGGCTTTTTAACACCAACATAATATTGGTCTTTCTTTATGGAGCAAAAACTTGGAAGACAATAGTGACCATCACCGATAAAGTTCAGACCTTCATCAACACTTGCCTGAGGAAAATCTCCAAATCAGCTTGCCAATTACCATCAGCAACAGCAACATATGGCAGCAGACTTTTCTAACTCCCTACTCATGAAAAAATCACGAAAAGACGCTATTAGTGGATTGGTCCCACCCTCTGCATGCCCACATTAAACACTACCAGGCAATCCCTGACTTGGCACCCTCAAGGCAAAAGGAAAAGAAGAAGGCCAAGAATAGCCTGCCACCGAGACCTAAAGGCTGCCTGCAATGAGACAGCTTACACCTGAATTCAGATTGAAAGAAAAGCCCAGGATAGAGGTGGTTGGAGAGTCCGGGTTGCATACCCCAGGAGAGATAGTATGCATAAGTAAGTAAATTAGTTACCTGCCAATATGCACAGCTTCTGGCCGAGTACTCATAATTGACAGTAGTGAGAGTCATATAAAAAACTATTTTCCTTATTTTTTCATATTTAAAACTGAAAGTAGTCAGGAAAAAAGATGGGTTTCTACCTGTATTTATCTGTGAAAATCTGTGAAAACGGAAAACGGGGGGGCAAGATGGTCACTGTAGCTCTGTAGAGGAAAGTCAAACTTCACCTCTCTCCTACCCTGCTACTATGATGCCGGCGATTTGAACACAGGGATGTGGAATTCGGCTGGTCTGATACACCGCATCATTGCTGAAACGTCTGGCAAGGGACAACTAAGACAAGTAACTCTAGCAGCGAAACAGGCTTGGTGCAGGTATTGGAGAAGCATAATCAACGCTTTTAATATACCCATCAGGATGTCGCAGTGCGGCAAACAGGATAAAGAGAAACCAACAACACAACCGGGACGAATAAAGGTCCAGCACCTCGGGACGATCAACGCTCAGGAGCTATACCTAAAGTTCTGACGGGCGCTAAGAAGCAGATGGATCCCCTCAGTCGCTCTCAAAGGGTTCACAACTGAAAAAAAGCGACAGAAAGAAAACCAGAGACAAGGCTCACCGCGTCCGGCTTGAACAAAGCACAGAAAGAGACGCCACAGGATGTCGAGGGAAGCAGAATACATCGGGCACAACCTTCTCTGTCAAAGGACCCCATGCGGCAGCCTACCTTGACTGAATCCTTCGCGCTCAAAGGGCCCCCAGCTTCACAGAATCGGGTTGGTAATCTACAGCAGCCAGCCGCGCTGTGCCCGGACAGCGAGGAAGCAGAGAAAGCCGTCCTCGAGGACGCAAGCGTCAGAGCCACAGTTGCCGGGCAACCAGTAGGCACGTCGGAAAGCAGCACGCATCTTGCTGAAGCCGCTACATAGGTGAGCAAAGGCGCAGCAAAAGCGAGCGAGGGGGCAAAGGAGACTATTGTGGAGCGTCGGGGGTCTCTAGAGGAGATTGAGAGACATAATAACGTCCAAATTCTAGATGCCCTTTTATCAGTAGAAGCGGGGCTTAACAATAAAATCAACAAACCTCCAGAATCTAATTGGGGGAGTATGCTAAGCATTGAATCACAGCTAGAGCAGGAGCAGGAACAAGTTGGCAGCAAAGGTAACAGAGGCAATAGAGGGGGATCTCCTTAATTCTTCTCAGTCAATGAGGGGACAGACTCAACTGATATTAGTGAACTTGAAAATGAGGAGGAGGGAAGCTCTACTGATCGTACTACCGGCTCAGATACAAGCAAAGGCTCCAGAGACATAAGTACACAAAAAAGAAAGAAAGCTGGAGCAAGAAGAAACGGGCGAGGGTCCAGGAGTAGTATGAATAAAAAATTGTCTTGGGATTACTCTGCCACCTCAGAGACTTATCAAGAAAGTGGTCAAGGAGAAGGGGATAATGATGGGCTACCAAAGTCTACGCCTCAGAATGTAACACTGGAGATGCTGTTTGGCACGCTTAAACAGATGCAAATTGAAGCCTGGGCAGAAAGCCGGAGGGCAAGGCGCGACACGAAAAAACTGCAAGCTTCACTGAGAAAAGTAAATAGAAAATATGAAGAGGTGGAGGAAAGGGTAACACAGGTGGAAGAAAGAACCGGCAGGGTGGAAGATGAGGTAACGGACTGGCAGACCTTCAAAATTGAACAAGGGAAGATAGTGGAAGACCTACAGTGGAAGGTCGAAGACTTTGAAAACCCCCAAAGGCGGAACAATGTGAGACTCTTGGGACTTGAAGAAGGGCTGGAGGGGCAGGATCCTAGAGAGTATGTGATAAAACTCTTGAAAGGGGCCTTCCCGGATTCGCAGTGGCAATGGGAACTAGAAGTTCAAAGAGCCCATAGATACCCGCTATTATTAAAGAAAAATCAAGGGGCTCAGCAGAATACACTACCCAGGGCAATGCTGATTATGGATAGCGCTAGACCAGAGTCCAGGAAAACATTTGATGGAGTTACATTTTTCGCTAGGCCTGATTTCTGCCAAGTTACTGTCGAAAGAAGGTGGAAGCTAAGGCAATTGATTGCCCCTTTCCAGAAACAAGGTGCAGAAGCATATCTATTATACCCGGCAAGATTAAAAGTTATCAATAAGGGGCATACTAGGATGTTTTTTTCTGAAATAAAAGCAGGAGAATTTCTGGCAGAGATTACTGAGCAGCATAAGGGGAGGGAGAATAGAGGAAGAATTCCACCAAAAACCCCGTAGAGTAAATGACATAAATGGGAAGATCACAACTGTAAAGTGAATGAGATAAGAGAACAGGGTAGGGGGGAGAGGCGATACTACAGACTACAGAGGCTACACATAGGTCAAGATTGACCTATTTGCCTGTAGTAAGGGGGGGTGGGATCTCAGAGGGGGGGAAGGAGGGACTGGGGGGGAGTGGGGGGAAGGAATTAAAGTTGGCAAGTACAGCACTAAAAAAGGAAGTAGATGAAGATCACACATGTAGGGTTGTGAGGAAAGAAGCACTGTTTGGATGTGGGTACAATAACTACGAGTGGAACTACAGGAAGGAAAAGTGTATTATATCTAGATGGCAATAAGGATAGCCACCATAAATATCTGTGGATTAAATGACGGAGGAAAAAGACAGAAAGTCTCAGCTATGCTAAGAATGTTAAAATTAGACATAATATGCTTACAAGAGACCCACATTGAGGGAAATAACAAATATCTGTTAGATCAAATGGGCTTTGAGGTATTAGCCTATACGAGACAAGATTCAAAGACGAGGGGGGGTGGTCATTCTAGCAAAGAAAGGAGTGTATATAGTAAAGAGGAAGAGAAAGGATCAGGGAGGGAGATGGGTTATGATTGAGGGTGAATCAAAGGCAGGATTTAGCACTATTGTCTCGGTATATGGCTCTAACGAAGATGATCCTGAGATTTTTGAATTTTTAGATCACAAATTACCTTTATGGCCTGAACCAATTATCTGTTACAGGGATTTTAATGTGAATGGATTAATGGGTTTGGGTATGATGGGAGGGGGGATATACGGGGGAAGGAAAAAGAAAGTATGTAAAACAGTAGGTAACTTTGCCTATCATAATGCATTGACTGATGTATGGTCTTATAAACACCCATATGGGACAGGGAGCACATACTACCGCATAAAGTGGTGGCCAGGCTGGATTACTTCTGGGTCTCCAACTCTCTGTTAGGCAATAGTCACATAGAGAGGCTACCGAGGATATTATCGGATCATAATCCTCTTGTATTAACTCTCCCGCTAGTTGATAAGGGGGAAAGGAAGCCTCATATATGGACATTTGAAAGAGGCCTCCTGAAAGACGAAAAATATCTGAATAAAATGAGAATCTGGATTAGCCAATTCTGGGAGACTAACAGAGGTTCAACTTCGGCTGGCATGGTATGGGACGCCTTTAAGGCGGGTGTTAGGGGAGAGACTTTAGGTTATACGCTACGAAGGACAAAAGAGGAGAAAGAGGTAATGACGAAAAAGATAAGGGATTTAACCGATTTGGAAGAGCGCTTACTAGAAGCCATTTCTAAACAAGAACCTTTGGAAGATATACTCTTAAATATAGAACTGAACAAAGTTGATACAAGCGAAAGCATTGTGAGGAGAACGGCAGCTAATTATTTGACTAAAAGGCAGAAAAGCTATGAGTACAGTGAAAGAATCGGACACCTCCTTGCAATTCGTACAAGGCAGAACTTGGCTGCAGGGCAAATAAAGGAAGTAAGGAATGAGGTAGGGGAGGTAGTAAATACGTTATCAGAAATACAGGAGGTTTTTAGAAAGTTCTATACTAATCTCTATGATCAGACACTTGAAAATACAGAACGAGAGATTATGGGATATCTCGAAGGCATACATTGTGCAGGGCTATGTGATGAGGAAAAGGAAAAACTAGAGCTTAGATTCACAGCACAAGTTTTTTGGGGCGTATTAGGGAAAGACATGCATGAAACTCTCCTACAGGCACAGTCTGGTAAATCAATTCCTCCCTCATGGGGTGGGGCTGATATCACTATAATACTTAAGAAAAGCAAACCCCCATTAGAACTCGGGTCATATCGTCCGATAACACTTATGAACGCAGACGCCAAAATATATTCTAAAACTCTTGCACAAAGATTAAGTAAGATTATAGGGCACTTGGTGAGCACTTCGCAGCACGGGCTTATTCCAGGGAGGGGGACCACACAACACACAAGACAGATGATCACTATTTTAGATGCCATGGGTGTTGCAAGGGACCCTGTCGCGGCCATTTTTCTGGATGCAGAGAAGGCCTTCGACAGGGTCTCTTGGAAATATTTATGGGAAGTAATGAAGTGGTTTGGGCTGGGGGGGTGGATACATTAAGGCAATTCAGGCATTGTACGCAGAGCCGAATGCTAGAATAAGGATTAATAAAGGATACACTGAACCAGTGCAAATTAGACGTGGCACAAGGCAGGGATGCCCCGCATCGCCGCTATTATTTGCCTTGTATATTGACCCTATTCTGCGCAGATTTGAAAACAACTGTAGGATTTCTCCAATCAGGCTACACAACATCAGCTATAAAGTATTCGCATACGCGGATGATGTGGCAATAATTACCAACAACCCTGATATTGCTCTTCCTGAGATAGAGATGGAAGCAACAGGCTTCGGAGCAATTTCTGGATATAAAATTAATAGCGAGAAAACACAAATAGTACAAAATCCCTTTATGATATATCAAGACAGCAGAGTTGTTAAAGTAGCCACATACTTAGGAATCAAAGTCACTGCTGATTTAGACAATCTGGTAGAGATAAACATGGAACCATTGGTAGCCAAAGTGAAGGAGAACACGGAAAGGATAGATAAGCTTAATTTAACGTTGATGGGCCGAATAAATGTGATCAAAATGACTACCTTTCCAAAATTCCTGTATTTATTCAGAGCAATACCGCTCTTCTTTGAACACTCTTGGTTTGACAAAATAGAAGCTATTTTAAATAAATTTATATGGGCACAAGGCAAAACCAGGAGAGCATATCGCCACTTAACACTTCCAAGAGAAAAGGGTTAATGGGGAGCACCGGATTTTCGTTTTTATTACTGGGCCACAGCGATGCAATATTTTCAGGGACTAATAGGTGGTGGGGGCATAGAGACAGGAGAAGATACGCAGGGATACACTAATGTTTATGCTGCACTGCTGGGAGAAGGGGCTGTAAACGGATTCTTAAATGCAATTGATTTAAGCTATTACAAGCATACTAGGTTCAAAACTTTAAAAGCTGCCTATAGTATTTGGAAGGTGTTACAAAAGAAAATGGGTTTAGGAAGATATAACAATTACACACGAATGTATACAAATAGTTCTCTACCTGGTGACATTTTTAGAGATACGGTAATGAGGGACTGGGATTACAAAGGGATCAAGAAAGTTGGGAATCTTATGAACCAACAGGGCGAAATCCTACAGTTCCAAGAAATCCAAAGCAAATTCAAAGTAGCTAATAACAGCTTCTTTAAATATTTACAGATTAAAAGTTACTTGGCAAACAAACAGGGTGGAACGTTGGGTTTCGGGTCTTGTCGCATAATGGATTATTTAGAGAGAAGCCCTCATTGTACGATTCGTTATTTATATGCAGAATTATGCACATATAAAACCGACGATAGAGAGAAATATGCAAGTAAGTGGTTGGTTAGACTAGGGGTACAGCCAGAAGATTTCCAGCTATCTCTTGATCTGGGAAGAACTGTTTTATGCTCTGCTACCCTGCAGTCGCAACACTACAAGACTACATATTCGCTTTATCATACTCCAGCCAGACTTGCACAATGGGGGAGCAATACAGGAATAACATGCCCACGCTGTGACTCAGTTGGGGCAGACATTATACATATGTTTTCGCAATGCTCACAATTGTTTTCCCTCAAAAAAGAGATTGAGAAATTTTCGGATGAATCACTGGGATGCAAAATTAAGCTCACAGATGAGATATTATTGTTGGGGGTCTCGGGAGGAACTGAGAATGCTTTTCCTGAATTTATTTTTATGTTGGCCACAGTTTTCCGAATTTGTATAGCGATATCATGGCTCGACAGGGTCCCACCAACCTTCCCGATGTGGATAGCCCGGTTATTATCAACTTATAATTTAGAAAAAGCGATATATGACAGAAAGGGGAAAAAAAGTAGATCTTTGGGAAGGAAGATCTGGTACCCAGTGGCAAATTGGAAAAATGGAGTGATAAATCGGGTAGGGTTGGCTGATCGTATCGATTAGTAAGCTAAAGCTCCATAACTGCTTTAATTAGACGAATTATAATTATTCGCAAATGATGGTATGAATACTGTAATGTAATGATTATGATCTTGAAATGTATAAATGTGCTGTAACATTTATTGGTTAGAAAAAAAAAGAGAAAAAAAAAAAAAAGAAAAGAAAACGGAAAACGATGAGCCTTAATCATAATCATTAGGAACGCTGTGTCTCTCATTACCCCTTACTTCCTCTTTCTCACTACGGTACCTAATTATTAATTTATTGAATTTCCATAGTGCTTTACAGCTAAGCACTTTGTAATAATTGAGATGTGCAATTAACATTGTACAAGTAAAATTCTAGAGTGCTTGTTTGCTTCTGGGAAGTGACAGTCTTTTACCACTGAGAGCGTTGCACGGCTGCTGAGTAGTGCTGAACTCATTAGTTGATAGTGCCTGCCCACATACAGAACTGGATATAACTAAAATGGACCTGCGGCAGGGATCAACTTCAAAAGGTGAACGCATGGTAGAAGGAGGAAAAAGAAACCAAATAAAAATGCTTAATATTAAATACCAGTATTTGTAAAGCGCGAACAATTCCTTGAGGGTGTCAAGGTGCTGGAGGCCGTCTGGAAGATTAAGCAAGCTATTGTCCAGAGTCACATGGTGCTAGGTTAACCTGCAGCCAGCGAATGAACCATGAGCCCCTGTGTTCCGGAGTCAGGCACCCTCGCTGCGGCGCCACACCTCTTCCCTGACATACATACCGTAAACATATAAAAGGTGAAATACTCAAAAGGGTGCATTCATTCAAAAGAGCAAACAATAATTCATCTTTAAATGAAAGAGGACATAAACTTGAGATCCCAGTGGGTAGATTGCCAAAGTAAGTACCCAAACACCTTTATCTCATAATGCATGTTGGCATCGGGGTAATATACTGCGTTACCTTGCCAGCTAAAAGAACATTATATGCAAGGCAGGCCAGGCAAGGAATTCTCAATACAAGACACAGTGAGGCGAGATGTGTAGCAAGAGCATGGTATTTGTAACAGCGTTGTGATTGATTATTTTTTACACTACATACACACTAATTTTGACACAGAAATAATAACATGCACCTTACACAAGTTGGAGAAAAACAACACAGAAACCGAGAAAACGTTGAAATAGCACAGTGAAAGCATGCTTGATTAGCTAGAAACAGTAGCATTAATAAAATATCAATAATAATAAGATGTTATGAAGACTAATGAGAAGTTTAGCATTTTTGTTGATTTCAATTGCAGAGTGTTTTCACAAACTTGACATTGGTGCAAATCAATGTTGATAAGGGGCGCATGCTTGAAATGTGTAACATAAGTACCTAACATCACAAAGAATGTATATTAATAAAAACGATTTTGTTTTAATGGTTTTTTAAATTGGTTTACATGTTGTGCCTTTTGAGTAATCCATATGTAGGATTGTTAATTTTAAATATATAATTACCAACAAATCTATTATTATTTCTTAATATGAAATGTTTGATATATTTAATTTTCAATAGTTGTTAACCCTTTCACTGCTAGGCCTTTGCCCCATCCTTTGCTAAGCATTTTTTGGCTATTTGGGATATTTCGCTCTTAATTAATATTTCGACATAAGGAATCCTTGCCAAAATTTGCGTCCTTTTCTTCCAACATCCTGGGGATTCTAAAGGTACCTAGAATTTGTGGATTCCCCTGGAGGGGAATGAGAAATTAGTCAAAATATAGCTCAATTTGGGTTTCTTTGGAAAAGAAATGCTGCATAAGAAAATGTATTTTTTTTTGTCTCCTGCAAACAGCATCAACAAAGGGATTGTGGTGCTGATATCACCATCTTCCCAGCTTTCAGGAACAGGCAGACTTGAATCAGAAAACCACATTTTTCAACACAGTTTTTGCATTTACTGGGCCATAGCCCATTTTTCCTAATTTTTGTGCTTTCAACCTCCTTCCAGTTAGTGTTAGAATTGGGTTTGAAACCTATGGTGGGTATGAGAAAGCTATAAATGTATCCAAAGTTGATAACATTCTGAATTCAGCAATGGGTCATATGGGTAAATCCGTCAAGGTTTTCCCATAATAAAAGAACTGTTGAAGTAAAAAACACAATTGAAGTTGAGTTGAAAAAAAAACAGCCATTTGAGTCTATATTTTCATCTGTAACTTCTACTACCTAAGGCATATTTTCAAAGCAATATACTGTTACGTTCTCTGGTTCCTTCAGGTTGTGGGGATATATAGGGCTTGTAGGTTATCCAAGAACCCAAGGACCCCAGATCCAATAACTGAGCTGCACCTTGCAGTGGTTTTTCAGTGTGTACTGGGTATACAGCACTTCATTTGATAAAATATAAAAAGTGAAAAATAGGCATCAAGGAAACCTATGTATTTCTGAAATGGGCACAAGATATGAAGTTTATTCAACTTACTCAAGCTGCAGGTCTAGTAACATTTTAATGATTTTGCAAGGCTTTGGAGGACAGAGCTCAGGGCAGGAGTGCATGCCACAAGCCCAGATCGAGCTTCTGACCCCAGCCATTCAGGGGAGGCCTCCCCATGCCCACGGGACCCCATCTCGGGCACCTGGACATGCGACAGGCCACAGGATGGGGGATCCCAACCCAGGGCCCACTAGAGGCCAGGCCCAGGTCCTGACCCTTGCTTCTGAACTCAACCAAGCAGGGGAAGCCTCCCTGGGCATGCAGGACCCCCGTTCCAGTCCTCTTCCAATGTAGAAGGCTAGAGGATGGAGCCTAGGACATGGGCTCCCACCCTATTGCCGAGCGAGGGCCCATTTGATATCCTCAGAACGCGGCCACCCAGGGGCAGCATTCCCTTTAAAACACCACATGCTAGGTAGACCTGGGTCTGCTGCTTCCCTGACTTGCTGAGCTCTGTTGTGTCTGTTCTGTGGCTTGGAAGCCCTGACCTGGGCCATGGTCTGGTGTGTCCAACCAAGCAGCCCAAAGTAGGCAAATAGGCCCAACTATGCCCGATCAAACAGACTCTGGTCTGGACCGACCATGGGCACAGGCCGCCCTGTCTGTGACTGCGGAGCCTATTTCTCATGCACTCTTGGCAGCATGGAGGGCCGGTGCATGGAGCCCAGGCCTGCCACAGTTCGGACCGAGGGCAGTACCACAGCCTCCCTCCATGCCGTAGAAAGAGCAGTGGGCTTCCCTGGCCTTCTGCTTCCCCTTTGCCAGACCCCTCTCAGTCTTAAGCCTTGCACTGAGACTACTGACTGTACCTCCTGGGAGGCTTTCTGACCCTGCTAAGCCCTTTCCGGTCTGCTCTGTGGCTTGGAAGCCCTGACTAGGGCCACAATCTGGTGTTTCCAATCAAGCCGCCCAAAGTAGGCATATAGGCCCAACTATGCCTGATCGACCAGAGTCTGGTCCGTGATTACAGAGCCCATTTGGCAGCATGGAGTGCTGGCACATGGAGCCGAAGCCCCTCCAGAGCTCTGATCAAGGGCGCTACCACAGCCTCACTCCATGGAGAAAGTGGAGAGGGCTTCCAGGGCCTGCTGCTTCCTCCTTGCCAAGCGCGCTCATTCTTAGGAGTAAGCCTTGCACTGGGCCTGCAGACGGTGCCTTCTGGGTGGCGCAAGACATCATCAACAGTCTCTGTCATTCAAGACTGTGCCCAGGCATCTGCTGAGGGCTTCTCCGAGTTCTCTAGAGCTTGTGTTCCAGCTCGGCCCCTGGGAGGCTGGGTCTTCATGAAGGGCTGGTCTCCGCTGTAGGAAAGTACCCCTTTTGGCTTGGTTACTCCCCACTTTTTGCTGATTCTGATGCATCTTTGCACTGGGCTCCTGCTAACCAGGTTCCCAGTGCCTGTGTTCTTTCCCAAAACTGGTTCCACAATTGGCACACAATTGGCCTACATATAGGTCCCTGGTAAAAAAGTACCAGTAGTACCAAGGGCATTGTGATCAAAGGGGGTCTCTAAGGGCTGCAGCATGTATTATGCCACCCTAGGAGACCCCTCACTAAACCCATGAACCCAGCCACTGCAGCCTGTGAGCTTTGATGCAGATAAAAGTGACAAGTCAACCTGGCACACATCCCTGTGTGCCCGGACTACCAGCACTGCAAGAGGAATAGGTAGGTCACCCCTACAGCAGACCTTGCAGCCCTAAGGCAGGGTACATCGTCCCTATAGTGTCTAAGTCCATTCTTAGACATTATAAGTGCAAGGTGGAGCCATACTGATCACAAGGGCTGGGAACTTGTCACTATGAGCTCCACAGCTACATATTGGCTTTAACGAATTCCTAGATGTTTGGTACCAAACATCTCAGATTAATGCTCCCACAGAGTTGCAAGTGTTGGATTCATTATTAAATGCACACATAGGAGCCCCCTAAAAACTTAACAAACCACTAGTGTGTGCCAGACTAGTCTGCACCAGCCTGCCACTTCTAGACATGTTTCTGAGCCCCTGTGGTGAGAGCCTTTGCTCTTGTGAGTCAGAAACAAAGCCTGCTCTGGGTGGAGGTGATTCACACCTACCCCCAGGCAGGAACAACATTGAAGGGGTGGTGCACTTCAAAGGCTTCCTGCCCTTTGTTATGCTGGCCAGGGCCTCCTCAGCTAGTGGAGATGACCACCCACCTGACCAAGCCCATCTTTTTGGTGGCAAGGTCATGGGGAAATTAGTAAGCAGGCGAGGTGTGTCCCCTCTCAGCCAGGACCACCACTAATTGTCCTGAGCTGAAGTGACCCCCTCTGTTGAGAATCCTCCATATTTTTTCAGACAATTCTAGCCAATAGGACTAAGGGTATGCCCCATACCCCAAATGGAGTGGACATACAAAGGGTGCATTCACCTTAAAGGTAAGTAGCCTGTTGGCTACTACCTTCCAGCCCCTCTAATGTCCTTAAATAGAGTATTTAGGAATGCCTCTGAGCCTGAATCCTTAGTTCCTGATCACCTAAAAAGAAAAGCCATGCTGCAGAGGAAGACTGAAGATACCTACTGACTTGTCCCCCAGACCTATCGACATGTCTTCAGCACTCGGAGATCCTGCAAAAACCAATTAATCGTTCCGCAGCCCAGCAGCTTACAAAAACCTCTAGAAGGACTGCTGCCTTAAACAAAGACTAGACCCCCACCCCTCCAAGAACAGCAGCCCTGTTCAACAAGAAACTCCAAGAAAGGCATTTGTGACCTGCATAACCTCAAAACCCCACTTCCGGATCCACCACTGCACCCAACGCCTCTGGCCTGAGTCCAAGTGACCCACCAGTCCCAGCGAGATTCCACAGCGATCCAGATCCAGAGTCCACCATGGGCTGACCCCTCCTGGTTTCAATGAAAATGCCTGCAGCCTCAACACGAAGGACCCCCTAGGCCGCGGCCGGCTCCTGTAAGGCTTTTCCCTTGTCCAAGGACACCACTGCATCCCACAGCCCCTCGGCCTTGGGGAGCCCAATCAACAGTGCCCAGGTGACCTTCAACATCACAAGTTACCTGCTCAGCCACCAGTACCCTTTGTCTAGCTTCTTGGTCCGAGCCTTCATCCTTTATTCAAGACCGTTGTCCTCCCTTGATTTGTTTTGGGCGCCCGCCGCTGTGTAGGTACTCTGCACGCTGCCGCCTCCATAGCATTAAGGGTGTATGTTTAGTGCTGCCTCATGGCCCATCCCCCAGTGTTTATCTTTACCCCCAATTTGGCTCTACTTTCTTGTAATTGGTACAACTTTGAGTGCGCTCATCTCCTTTGGTTAACATTGGGCATCCAACTCTGAATTTTTACCTTTCCACCCCATCGCCCTGGTGCTGCTGATAGTACAGTCTTGGTTTTTACTAGAACCTTGTCCTGTGTCAACTTAGAACCACGAAGACAGGGTTTGTGAATAAAGTACTTACCTGTGAAATTGCATTCTTGTTTTCCACTCAGTAAGATAACATTGCTATTGTGAAATATTGCAATTAGAGTATTTTATTCTTGATCTGCAAAGTATTTCTGTTTCTAAAAACTGTTTATCTTGCTGAACTGAAGTCCTGTACTAAGTAATCATTTACTGCATTGAAAGTATTGCCAGTTTGAAAACTGTACTTACTTGCAACTAGTTTTCTTTGGTTCTAGTAATAAAAGTAACAAAGTAATATTGTTATAAACCAGTGGTCTCAGATTTAGTCAGTGAGTGTGTGTGATCATTTCTTGCCCGAGTGTGTACAACAAATACTTAACGTGACCCTCTGATAAGCTTAATTGCTCGCCCACACTACAACGAAAGAGAGCATTACTATTGTCTACTTTAGCCTCTGTAAAGCCTGTGGGGACCCACTGGACTCTGTGGACACTCTACATTACTTTGGTATAGTATATACAGAGCCAGATTCTTACAGTCGCTCTTTGCCCAAAAACCAAGTGGAATGAGCAAGAGAGTCCTCCCCGGTCCACAGGTCAAGGTGCTGCTTTGAGTGGGTGCCTTCCACCTTCCTGGTGCCAAGGAGGGTTAAGCCCGGTGGCTGGACCAGAGGGCCAGGGACAACCCTGCGACCCATAGTGGGAGAAGCCTCCCACTGGCCCACAAGCCTTCCACATCCCTCCCACCAGCTTGGCGGCAGATAGACCTCCGGGTGTGGTGGAGTCGCAGGCACCCTCAGACGGAGACAAAAGCTTGGCTCTGAGGGTAAATTTCAATAGATCACTGTGATGTAGCTGCTCTGCTGCTTACAAAACCCTGACCCAGAATCAGGTTGTCTACGAATGATTTAGCACTGGGTGCCCCAGATCTGAGACTGATTGCCATGGAGGCAGGCAAGCTCCCCCTCGGACCTGGTGGGACTGGGGAGGTGGGCACCAGAGACAGTGCACTCAGGCAGCGGTGGGACAACACAGACAGTCATTGGAATAACACCACCAGATCGCTGTTCAGCATCGTCTATAGTCAGAACTACTATCATGTCTGATCGTCTTCAAACCTCTGACTTTTGTTCTTGATTACAGTGGCATGATTCGCGGGTGGCGTGGTGGGTGCCTGGGCCGTGGGTTGGGGTGGGGCAAGTGGGATTGGGGGGGAACAGTAAAATAAAAAAGAAGTACTTGCATTGCCACGCCGGTCCTGCATCTTTGCTCCTGCTTTCAGAGGCACAGGAAACACAGAAAAGCCTCCAGTGACCAATCACAACACTGCAATGAAGCTATGTGATTGGTCAGCACCCAGGCTCCCCATACCAATCACAACACTGCAATGCAGCGCTGGGATTGGTTTTGACCGTCCTAGTTTGGTGCTCAACCAGGGGATGGTGGCCTGGAATCTGTCTCCAAGTAGGCTGTATTGCAGTCTGCATAGAGAACGGGGAATGTGTGCATGACTGGTTTGGGTGGCCCGAGAGGGCTGACCAAACAGTCATTGTGCACTAAGGAGTGGGAAAAACCCTTTCCTGCTCCGGGATTAGAGCAGCCCCGCCCACCTGCTCTCCCGCAAAGCAACAGGAATGATCATTTTATCTTTCCTTTGCAGTGCAATGCTTAAAAGCATTGAGGCACTGATCCTCCGTCATAGCAGAGGAGCTGCCCCTGCTCAATTAATGAAAACATTCTTGGCAAATGCTTTCACCTTGGTTTGTCTTGTGCCAGTCCAAGAATTTCACCTCTAGAGGCACAATTCGAATGCCCCTGGCCATCCCTCTTAATCATGGCCTCATTTCCAAAACCAACAAAATTGAACCAGAGTCCTATTTTATTATTCCTAGCTGAAGTATTCAGGTGACTGGCCTTCTTTGAACACTCTAATGCTTTGGATCCCCAGGACACTCAGTCAAGACCATCAAGGGGGTGCAGAGAGGCATGGGCTAGCAAAGACAGGCGGTAGCTCTCCTCATGGCGGACTGCCAGCTCGATCCCAAGATCCAACTATGAGCTTTTAAACAGCAGTAACTTTAATATATGGTATTGGAGCTGGAATTACCACAGCTGCTGGCACCTCGTTAAAGGATTTGAAGTGTACTCATTTCAATTACAGGGTCTCAAAAGAGTTGTGTATTGTTATTTTTCATCACTACCTCCCCCGAGTCGGGCAGGGGTAATTTGAGCACCTGCTGACCTCCGAAGGTGTGGTAGCCATTTCACAGGCTCCCTCTCCGGAATCGAACCCTGATTCCCCATTAACTGTTGTTACCATGGTAGGCCCAGAAAGTACTATGAAAGTTGATGTGCTAGACATCTGAATGTGTTGTTACTCTCATTGGGCCGTGCTATCGGGCTGAGGTTATCTAGAGTCACCAAAGCGGATAGACCAGGCCGGATTGGTCTTGGTCTGATAAATGCACACATCCTGGGAGGACAGCAATCATCCGCCTGTATTAGCTCTAGAATTCCCTCAGTTATCCAGGTACCAGAAAGAGCAATCTAAGAAACTATATCAGTTTAATGAGCCATTCGCAACTTCACTGTACAAGCCGTGAGGGCTTACACATGCATGGCTTAAACTTTGAGACACACATATGCTACTGGCATCGTCAACTAGGTAGCCATACATGCTGAAACCGGGGGTGGGAGCCATGTGCTCATCCCGGACGACTTTCGCACCCCTCCGGAACCTTTTGGGGAAGCCCAAATGCCTGGAGGGGGTGGTTTCTGGGGGGGCAGGTGTAGCACCAGAGGGCCCAGCCATCTCCACAGTAGGGAGAGGAGTGCTGTGATGCAGCATGAGCGAGGTACTGGGGTGCCGGACTGAGAGGCGGGGACACCCCATGGAATGGTTGTTCCGAGCTGCTGTGAAAATGCACTGGACGAAAGGGGCAATGGTGTGGCACGCAGGGGCCAGGACCGCAAGGCAGCATCCGGGACCAGGCGTCAGCTGACCCCTTCCACTCTATGTGGACAACTGGGGGGTGAAAGCTGCCCAGGCTGCCCGGACGTCACTCTGCTGGTTAGGGCCTCCATGAATGTGAAGCCCTCGAGTCAGATGGCACCTGGCAGGGTGGAAGCATTTGCTTGAAACAACAGCTGAGAGTGGACAAGCAGCCCATCCCTAAATGAGCCAAGCTTTCCCAATCAATCAGAGTATATGGGGCTGGGTGGACCCTCCACAGTCTGGCCACCGTGCACCAGGATGTCAGCGTTGTGTCCCTGCCTGCTCTCAGGGAATTTTGTGAATACTACAGGAGTATAAACCCTTCAACCACGTTGGGATTGGGGTAGGAAATTAAAAAAAAAAAACAATATCCCAACAGGTTTAATTCATTATACAGACTCAATACATCTTTTTGTATGTGACATTGGCATCATATTTATGCAAGTAAAATTGGGAAAGAAGATAGACAGTATTATCAACACTGTAGGTAAATAATACTTCAACCCTAGTTGTACTTGGTGCAATAAAGGTGCATGTGGTGTGCACAGTGGCGACGCAAGTGACAAGGTGGTCAGCATGAACGGTGCATAAGTGATAAGTGTTCAATATGTACAGTGATAAGGTAATACAATGTGGTTTTGTAATGATTTGATACACAAGTATTGAATGAAGATGAGCTGATTTATGGAAATGGCAACATTGTAGATAGCGCCTTTGAATGGGCTGAGTAGTCGACGGCGTTTCGATTCTCCTTAATTGTGATCTTCCTCAGGACAGGGTTGTTTGTGGGACAGTGCTGTATAAGTGGGAAGGAAAAAGGAAGAGGAATTACGTAAGGCGAGGGGGGCCGAGGCTTATAGCGTCAAGCGCGAGGAAGGATGATTAAAAAGGAGCAGTTTGGAGGCCCTAGAAAGTAGGCCATCCAAGTGGTGGTGGCGGGTCTATGAGAGGACGGACAAGCGGCGGGGGCATGGTCAGAGGCTGTAAGTCAGTGAGCCAGGGTTGGAAGGCCAGAATTATGGACATCAAGTCGAGTAGCGCAAGCCAACGAATTGGCATAACAGAGCAAGACGTATTGTAGCCACCTATAACGCAAGCAAGGACAACCGATCAAAGTAGGCACGGTCGGTAATAGAGGTGCCGAGTGGAGCCTGGGAGCAGCTAGCATGCCCCCATAAGGGGAGTCAAAGTCTGGTTCGGTCGGTAGGTGCGAATTGCTTGGAAAGAAGGGGTCAATCAGTTACAATGAGTGATCGTATGCCACACGGAGCAGGGAAGGGGACGGTCTGCAGGGAACAATAAACACTAGGTTAGAGGAATAGGGACAGGTGCCGCGGTGAAGCGAGAAGCGTGGAAGCGCGGGCATCGGGTGTGGTGGGACAAGCTAGGGCGAAAGGACTGCGGCAAGGGCGAAGGAGAGAAGTGATCGGGAGGGCGGGTATAAGGTGGCGTGGAATGCGGGGCGACTGAGTGTTACCAGGATGTAGTACTGGAGAGTACAGTTCTTGCGATGGACGAGTGGATCATCTATTTAGTGGCAGGCCTGTGGAAGAAACAGCAGGTCAACAAGCAGGAATGAAGAATACCCATAGGGGGGGAGATTGGAATGGGCTTGGGGTAGATATGGGGGGGAGAGTACAAACGGGTAAAACATCCGCTCACCTGGAGAGCAATAGGTCCAGGGTGGTCGTAAATCAGCGTGCCGTTTTTCTGGTGGATGTGTGGCCGATCCGCAATGGGATCGGGCGGCAGAGAATCAATTTGTGTTAAAAGGGGGGGGTGGAGGCATAAGTATCCGACGTGGATGCAGGTATGGTGGCCAGAGCCTACGTGGTAAAAGGCAGGTTAATCGACATACCTCTGATTGTTGAGTAAGCCGCTCAGAAGTCGGTCCGGGCATTCAGGACATAGTCACGGCAACCGCCGGAGTGCGGAAGTAAAATAGAATGCGGGGGCGTGGCCGTGTGATGTGGGGCAGTGGGATTGGCCCTAGGGGAGGGTGGTGGGATGGGCGCGAGAGAGGCTGGAGCAAGGGAGCGGGTAGAACGTGCGATTGGAAGAGAGCAGAGGGGAAAGACCAGGGACCAAATAAATCGACTGGGAATTGTGTGTGTATAAACGTACAACATTATATCAAGACATCAATTGCAATGGTCACGGGGCTGTGTATGCCCGTGAGTACACAAGGGAAATCCATGAAAAAAATAAGTCAGAGAATGTGATAATCATGGACAATGGAGAAGGATGTATAAATACAGTACTGTTAGAAATTCTTTGTACAACAAATTTGGTCATATCACAGGTGATGGGTTAGAGGGACAACTGTTACCAACATGGAAATTATGCCACGACCAATAGGATACACTAAGTGGTAATGGGGACTTAATTATCAAGAAGCGTGGGTACAAAAGGACGATTAGATGTAGGTAGAAAAGCAGGGTGGGGTCACAGTAAGGCACATTTAGTGGGTGTAGGAAAGTCAGAGATTGACCAGGAGTGGGCCTGCACCTGAAAACAGTCGTATGGCAATGGTACTGTTCCACTCATCTATGGTGCTAAGACCTTGGTTAACCGAGTCACAATATGTCATCCATTTGCACACGCTTCGGTTTAGGAGGTTACGGATGTCGCCTCCTCTAGCTGGTAATGTGACCTGTTCGATCACTTGCAAACGGATATCAGTGTCTTTGTGTTTCTTTTCCAAGTAGTGCGTAACCAGAGGAGCAGTGACAGTCTTGGAGTTGATGCAGCTCTTGTGCTGGATGATAGGGTTTTTAATTATCTGGGTGGTCTGGCCCACGTACACAAGATCGCATGGGCATTTGATGGCATAAATGACCTTGGTAGATCTACAATTTGTGTGGTGTCCCAATTTGTAGGTTTTGTTCAGATAGACAAAATCCTTGGTGTTGGTGGTAAGGTCGCAAACGGAGCAATTCTGGCATTTGAAGTGTCCAATAACTGGTGGGAGCCCCCACGCAGCTGTAAGTGTGTGTCTATCTGTGGATTTTTCAGGCCAAGTAATTGCATGTACGAAGTGGGAGGCCAGATTGTCGCCTCTCTGGTAAGGGAACAAGGGTGGTGCCTGAAAGGGTTTGAAAGAGCGAAGTATGGTCCAATTCTTTTTTATGATTTTTGCCACTTGATTGCTGTTCGGGCTGAACTTGGACACAAAGGGAATTCTTGCCATGGCTTTCTTTGGTTGTGAAGTAAGCAGGTGTTCCCTGTGACAATACCAGGCTTGTTTCTTTGCCCTGGAAATGAGTCGTTTGGGGTATCCTCGTGAGATCAACTTGTTGGCCAGTACTTCCGATTCTCAAAAATAGTCCTTGCGCCACTTGCAGTAGCGCCTTATCCGTAGGAATTGGCCGTAGTGTAGTCTGTCCCGTAATCCGCAAATAATACACAAATATTCCACACACTGAGGGATTACAAGTGATTGAATCCATTCTACTCAACAGACCGAGACCCAACCGAATCCCAACCAACTTCATTATGGACCTACTACGAATTGCTCTACAGAACAATTATTTCCTGTACCGAGAGATATTTTACTTACAAATAAAGGGAGTCTCCATGGGCGCTTGTCTTGCCCCAAACTTCGCCATACTCTTTGTCCATCACATGGAGACCACCCACATTCTACACACCACCAACCCCTGTCCAACCCCGGCTCACTGACTTACAGCCTCTTACCATGCCCGTGCCGCTTCTCCGTCCTCTCATAGATCAGCCGCCACCACTTGGATGGCCTACTTCTTAGGGCCTCCAAACTGCTCCTTTTTAATCGACCTTTCCCGCGCTTGACGCTATAAGCCTCAGCCCCCCTCACCTTATGTAATTGCTCTTCCTTTTTCCTTCCCACTTATACAGCACTGTCCCACATACAACCCTGTCCTGAGGAAGATCCCAATTAAGGAGGATCGAAACGCCGTCAACTACTCAGCCCATTCAAAGGCACTATCTACAATGTGGCCATTTCCATAAATCAGTTCATCTTCATTCAAAACTTGAGTATCAAATCATTACAAAACCACTTTGTATTACCTTATCACTGTATATATTGAACACCTATCACTTATGCGCCGTTCACGCTGACCACCTTGCCACTTGCGTCGCCACTGTGCAATCCACATGCACCTTTATTGCACCAAGTACAACTAGGGTTGAAGTATTGTTTACCAACAGTGTTGATATTAATGTTTATCTTCTTTCCCAATTTTACTTGCATTAATATGATGCCAATGGCACATACAAATAGATGTATTGAGTGTCTTTATTCCTTTGCTGATAACGTTTTTGCATATCTTTTCTAACTGTCTAATGAATTATACCTGTTGGGATATTGTTTGTTTTTTCTTCTGCTCTCAGGGAAGGCATGGTCAGAGGAAAGGTCCATCAGGCAGGGCTGGGAGCCCAAGCCCCTGGGGTACTGGACAAACCATCCCTGGGCCTTGCAGCACCTGGCTGAGAACCACTGGACCGCAAGAGGGTCCGGAGTACGTTTCCCTAATAATCTTGAGTAAGGCTACCACCCTTTCTTGTAATCTGTGTGCACTGAGTGACAGAGGGGACAGCAGGGCCAAATGCATCAGACCTCCTGGAACCCTGGCTGGGCTTGAGGAAGCAAATGAGCCCTCAGAGGGACTTTCAGGGCAGCCCGTTCATCTGGACATTCCATTGGAAAGCTTTGCGCACATCCAGAGGGCCTAGGGGGTCGAAGGATGGCCATCCGGTCTCACTGTGCCTTAACGAAAGGGCTTCTGCATGCCCTTAGCGGGGATGGGCACTCTGTGGCCTGGGTGCTCAAGCACCAGCTAGGCCTCAGGCACGGGGCTTTGAGGGGGACCCTGATGGACACCCACCCCAGGCCTTTAGTGATGCGCAGACCAGAGGATGGATCCCAGTGTGGGAGCTTCTGTCCTGAGGCCGAGAGGTGCCCCAGAAGGAGCTCCCTGGCATGGCCATGCCAGGGATACCCCCGCGTGCCTGCTGGACACTGTCCTGAGCACTATGTCACACAGCGGGTCAGAGGACGGGGTCCAAGATTGAGAGCACCTACCCTGGGGCGTTTCGGGTCCCGGTCAGAGCTTTTCAACCTGATCCAGCAGGGGAAGCCTTCCCAGGCCCGAAGGAACTCCTGTCCTGGGCCCTTGGATGTGCAGAAAGCTGGAGGACACTTCCTGTGGACCGTTGCTGCCCCATGGCTCTGGGCCCGCAAAACCACGTCCAGGGCTCTTTACCTAGTGACAAGTCCAGGATGGGGGCTCCCACTCTGTGGCTCACCGGGGTCCTGGTCACTACTTACTGAACCTGGCTGAGCATGGGAAGGCTCCCCGGGCACGATGGAACCCAGTCCAGGTCTTGTGCCATCTGGTCACTGGCTGAGAACCACTGGACCAAAGGGAGTACAGAGTACCATGTCCCAAGTAATCCGGAGGAAGGCTACCCCTTTTCTTATAATCTGTACACACCGAGTGACAGATGGGAACGAATGCGCAAATGCACCTATCCTCCTGGAGTTCTGGTTGGGCATAAAGAAGGAAATGAACCCTCATCGGATCTTCCAGGGCAGCCCTCTCATCTTGACATGCCATTGGAAAGCATTGATCATGACCAGGTTGCCTAGGAGCTTGTAGCGTCCTTGTGGCCGGACTCGAAGGATGACCATCTGTTCGCTCTGTGATTTAAAGAAAGGGCTTTCGATTGTCCTTGAAGGGAATGGGGACTCTGTGACCCGGGTGCTCTCAGCCCCAGCTGGGACTCCGACCCAGTACCCCAAGGCACCGTAACATGCCAGCAAAGTAGGGGAGGCCTCCCCAGGCCTGCAGTACCTCTGACCAAGTACCCTGGTGGGGCAGAAGGCCGGAGGACAAAGCCCGGTCCAGGAGTACCCACCCAAGGCCTGGTGGGTCCTGGGACGCAGCCAGAGCTTTAGTATTCGGCACAGGGTAGGCATCCATACTGATATGATTTAGGTATGACCAACGAATAGACTATCACTGTGTTGATTCTTTCCCAGGTTACAAGACAAATCCTGTAGATCCTTCACAATGAAGACCACAGGTTACTGTAGGTTGCAACGTACCACCTACGTGTTATCACTTTTTGATTATTATTTTTTCACATACACTATTTTGCAGTAGCATTTCCATTTTGGTCCTGAGGAAGGCCAAGATTGAAGTACCATTGTCATGGCTGAAACATGTAGACCCTCTTTCTAGACCTACGCAATCGCAAATTTTTCCAGAGTGCGTTTGCACTGTTTTTATTGTTTGACACCAAGCGATAACTATTAAATATACCTTTTTCGTTTGGTAGTCAATTTTAAAATCTCTTAAATACCTTCTGTTGGCACTGCGAACACTTCACCCCACACAATCTCACTCATGCTTCAGAGATCTTAGGAGATCAGACTCATTGTCCCTCTCATAAAACATCTGTGAGCTTCCCCCTCACAGTGAGGGGGTTGCAGCCCTTGGTTGCACTAGGAATTGCAACTAAGAGGAGATCCCAGATGATGAAGCATGCAACCTCGGAGGGTGATGGGATTCCATCCTCTTAAATAGGACTTTTTTCATGTTTTTATACTAGACGTGTCAGTATTATTTGTGCTTTTGAATTGCTCCTTATAGGAACACTGAAGACACACAGATTCCATATGTGTATACAATAGGCATCCCTGTGCCTACAGGACCTCGTCCTGGGCACAGTGCCATGTGGCAGGCCAGAGAACGGTGTCAGGATGGGGGGCCCCCACTCTAGGGCCCTCCTCTGCCCTGGCCAGAGCTCCTGAACCTGGCCAAGAAGGGGAAGCCTGTTTGGGGCCAATGGACGGGGAACAACCATTATAACGCAACTTTTACGACGCACTACCATTACAACGCAACTTTTACAACGAAACATCCATTACAACCAATGCCTTTACAACGCATGACATTACATAGCAGATGCTATTACAACGCATGACATTACAACGTAAGTATATCTTTTTTTTAAACATTTATTTAATTCAATAAAATTATTTATTTAATTTAATAAATATTAAAAATAAATAAATATATTAATTTAAGTAATTTTATAAAATAAATTAAATATATTAATTTAAGTAATTTTAAAAAGTAAGTATGAGTATAGGAGTATATGTTTTGGGGTACTGAGGTATATGTTTAGGGGTGTTTGGGTATTTTAAGGGTTCAGGGCTAGGTTTATGTTATGGGGTACAGGGGTATTTTTAGGGTTCAGGGCTAGGTTTGGGTTATGGGGTACCGGGGTATTTTTAGGGTTCAGGGCTAGGTTTGGGTTATGGGATACAGGGGTATTTTTAGGGTTCAGGGCTAGGTTTGGGTTATGGGGTACAGGGGTATTTTTAGGGTTCAGGGCTACATTTGGGTTTTGGGGTACAGGGGTATTTTTAGGGTTCAGGGCTAGGTTTGGGTTTTCGGGTACAGGGGTATTTTTAGGGTTCATGGCTTGGTTTGGGTTATGGGGTACAGGGGTATTTTTAGGGTTCAGGGCTAGGTTTGGGTTATGGGGCACAGGGGTATTATTATAGTTCAGGGCTAGGTTTGGGTTTTGGGGTACAGGGGTATTTTAAGGGCTCAGGGCTAGGTTTGGGTTTTGAGGTACAGGGGTATTTTTAGGGTTAAGGGCTAGGTTTGGGTTTTGGGGTACAGGGGTATTTTTAAGGTTCAGGGCTAGGTTTGGGTTTTGGGGTACATGGGTATTTTTAGGGTTCAGGGCTAGGTTTGGGTGATGGGGTACAGGGGTATTTTTAGGGTTCAGGGCTAGGTTTGGGTTTTGGGGTACAGGGGTATTTTTAGGGTTCAGGGCTAGGTTTGGGTTTTGGGGTACAGGGGTATTTTTAGGGTTCAGGGCTAGGTTTGGGTTTTGGGGTACAGGGGTATTTTTAGGGTTCATGGCTAGGTTTGGGTTATGGGGTACAGGGGTATTTTTAGGGTTCAGGGCTAGGTTTGGGTTATGGGGTACAGGGGTATTATTATAGTTCAGGGCTAGGTTTTGGTTTTGGGGTACAGGGGTATTTTAAGGGCTCAGGGCTAGGTTTGGGTTTTGAGGTACAGGGGTATTTTTAGGGTTCAGGGCTAGGTTTGAGTTTTGGGGTACAGGGGTATTTTTAGGGTTCAGGGTATATATAGTTAGGATTTTTTCCCTATGGGATTTCTGAAAATTCTATGTCTAATAACTTTGGCGTTTGTGGACGGAATCGGCTGAAATTTTCAGGAAAATGGCACATTTGTTTCTGAGCAGCCCCTGAAAATTTGGGGGGGGTGTGGCCGAGAAAAAAGGGGGGTCCCAAAACGCGTTTTTCCCATGTTAATTTCCATAGGGCAGTTGGCCTCACTTTTAGCCCGAACGGCTGAATGGATTTGCACGAAACTTGGCAAAATTGTAGGGACTGGTAGCCCGATGTGCCTTTGCTAGGTCTCAATATATGTGCTCCAGTGGATTTTGAGAAATTAACGTTCAAAACAAGATATATATCTGTAACAGCGCTCCGGGCTGCGCTCCGGTCCGCTTACTTTTCGCGAAACGGAACTTTGCGATGCGAAACTGATTGGCTCTTCGGTGTCTGTCAACATTCTAAACAGTCCGGAGCGGCCGCCATCTTGTCTCTCGGTAGGATCGAGAGACAAGAGGAGGCCAAAACAAAGGGGGAAATTACCATAAGGGGGCATAGTAGATCCTCGTTGACCCCCTAGGTTTTATGTGGAGGTTGTAAAAGGTCCCAGCAGGGTCAAAAAAAAATTTTTTTTTTTTTTTGCGTGGTGAGTGCCTAGTACGCGAACCGGAAAGCGTTCTGGGCAGCGTACTATAAGGATAATAGAATGATAGACTTTTCTAATACTGTATGTTAATTGTTTGTTGTTTTTGTTGTTTTTTTTGTTTTCTTTATTCTTAAAGTATTTTTTTTTATTTTAATTGTGTTTCATAATTCATTGAACTTTCTAACATTTCAGTGTCAGAAATTTCAAAATTGAATATAGGGTGTAACATGTCCTCATTTTGAAGCAGGTTATCCACTGCTTCAACACATTGTAGTAGTTCCTGGTCTCTACTTTGATCCATAAAATCATCAATTTTGTCTTGGCTGCTCTCCTCCAGTACAATTGTAAATTTAACTTGTTGCTCGCCTTCCATTTTGCCTGAAATTATGATTAAAAAAATATATATTAGTAGAGATAGGGCACTGTTGGGATTAATTTTAGATAGGCAGTTTTTATCAGTGAATTTTTCTTTTGGCAGTGCATAGTATCAGAGTGGAAATAGGACTATAAAAAAGTGTATGTGATTTAACCAAGAGAAGTCTAATTCCATTCATAACTATAACAGAGAAGTCTATCTAAATCCATAACTACTACAGAGGGATAGTGTATATCTATCAGAAAAAGTCTACCATATTAAGTTATAGTGCACAATATACTTCAGTTTTAAAAATAACAACTTACCTTCACAAACAAGTTGAAGTGTTTGGTAGCTATTCAAATGTGATGTACAACAAGAAGTAGTAGTCAAAATGGCTGTGTTTTCTTCTCTTTCTTTATATATATTCATGTATATAACCAATCAAATGTCAGGTAATATAAGTAGAAAATGAAAGTAACATTTTCATTGGTTGTCAATTCCAACACTTCAGATGTGTTTTGTGAAGTAATTTACCTCACGGTATTTAGAGAGGTCTACAGACTTAATGGCTAAATGGAATTTCAATCAAATTTGTGAAAATGAAAGGGATTGTTATGTAGTATAAGCTAATCTATATTTGGTGAGAGTGTCTCCAGTCGTTTTTCTGTGAATTACTTTCCCACCTTTTTTTTTGGACCGCTTCCCGGGAAGCGGTCCGGTCCGCGAACTAGGAGCGTAACGGGAGTCCACCATTTTGTGTTTCGGTCGAATTAAGATATAAAATGGAGGGCAAATAATGTTCAGAATGGGTAGAAGGGGGCACAGTACAAGTATTTTGACCCCCTAGGTTTTCTGAGGGTGGCTGAGGAGGACCATATGTGCGGAGAAAAAACATTTTTTTTAAAATTTTGCGCGGTTAGCTTCCAGTTAGCTACCGGGTAGCGCTCTTTGAGCATAGTTTGTTGAAAATTACAGAAAAAAGTTAGAGAAAAATAATAATTGTGAGTGATCAGATGAAGGGTAGCTCTGAGAAGAGCTTTTGGGTTTATGGTACATTTAGGTACTTATAAGTAGGTACCAATGCACAGTCTTAAATTCAGAATGAAAATTCTGTTGCCCTCATCTGAGAAGTGAACTCCATCTCCTCTGTAGATATCTTGCATGTAGTAACGCAAGTTATTGTTGTACAAGGAGCCCATTCCATGGTCTCTCATCTAAGCTGAAACAGATTTGTTTACATGCTTCCTCGCTTTCTCAATTTGTGGACAAAATTGGTTGGACCACCTCCATTTCTGTCTTTGGCATATATTGGAATATACCAAGGCAGTTTGAGGAAAAAGTGCCATTAATTGCTCAAAGGTGTCCTTTAAAAGCATTTCCAGACCTACCCCAGTCAAAGTGCCCAAATCATTACCTCCACAGTGCACTATTAACAGGTCAGGTTTTGGCAAATGCATAAAGGTTTTCACCAATGGTATCAATTGGTGACATTTTAATCCTCTTTGGCCCAACCATTTAATTTCCACATCTTGTAAATTGAGGTTAGGTAAATTTCTGTTCTCAGCATACCTTTGAGCCCAGTGGATGTAACTATGTCCAACAATCCAGACCTTAAACATCGTGGGAGAAGGTTGTGCTGCAGTCAGATGAAGTGTGGTAATGAAAGGGCAGTTGAAACAGTAGGAGTTTGTAAAGAAAAAAAACTGTGGATTTCCAGTGCTAATGATTCATTAGCAGTGATTGGTGCATTTCTATTTCTGAAAACAGAAAGTTAGGGTGCATGGATGTGTTCTTTGAAAGATGTAATTTGAATGGTCAAGGAAGAAACATTTAATGAAAGATTGCACTGGATACGCAGGTGCACTGAGAGTTCAGAGTTCAATTGAAACATTGTTGTGTGAATTTGCAAACATGAGAGGTCTTCCAGGAGGTCGTTGCTATGGAAAAAAGGCAGAGAGGGCAGAGGGGGGAAGGGTTTTGATTTGAAAAAAGTGAGGGAAGAGTTATGAGAGATATGTGAAATGAATATCTGTATTTCTGTGCTTTCAATAGCTGCAGCCTCTGGAGTGCATCCTCTTTCTTCTGCTGAAGACAATTTGGTGTATTTCTGAGACTGTTTTCAAAACTCAAAAAGTATTTGCTAAGGTGAGAAAAGATTTATTTAATTTAGATAGAGAATAGTATGATTTAAGGAGAAAATGATGAAGAAAGCTGTGTTTTTAAAATGTGGCTTTGTCTCTAGTGATATACAAATAGATTTTGGTTTTAAATTTTAATTGCATATTCGGTGTAGCATTCTGGCATGCAGTAACACAAGTTATTGTTGTACATGGAG
Source organism: Lissotriton vulgaris (assembly GCF_964263255.1). Taxonomy (NCBI): domain Eukaryota; kingdom Metazoa; phylum Chordata; class Amphibia; order Caudata; family Salamandridae; genus Lissotriton; species Lissotriton vulgaris. Next base: position 426,693,946 of record NC_141687.1, read on the forward strand.
CCCATTCCATGGTCTCTTATGTAAGCTGAAACAGATATGTTGTTTTTAAAAACGATTTTTGAAAACAATTACATTTCGGGATATGTACTGCTAGAGCTTCATAGGTTGTTTTGGGTCATATTTATAAGGCATATGAGTGTCTATGATGTTATTTTTCCTTTTTAAATGGAAAGCGTTCCTCATGGTGCAAGTTTCTTGTAAATACGCTCCCACCTGTGCTTGGAAAATTTAGATTTTGATTATGGGAGTTACATAGGCATGTTAATAATGTCGCAAAAATGGTGCTAGGGCATTCCAAAAAACGCTTTCATGTGTCTCAAGGACATTTTCAGTCATTTCCTCTTGAATGCAGGTATACAATTGATTTATATGCTGTGTTTAAAAATGATTTTTTGAAATCAATTACATTTCTGGATATGTACTGCTAGAGCTTCATAGGTTGTTTGGGCCATATTTATAAGGCATTTGAGTGTCTATGATGTTATTTTTCCATTTTTAAATGGAAAGCGTTCCTCATGGGGCAAGTTTCTTGTAAATACGCTCCCACCTGTGCTTGGCAAATTTAGATTTTGATTATGGGAGTAACATAGCCATGTTCAAATTGACCCGAAAATGGTGCAAGGGCAATCTTAAAAATGGTTTCATGTGCATTAAGGACATTTTAAGTCAATGAGGAAACACAGGTGATGTAATTCTGAAATGAGGAAAAGAAACTTCACATTTTTCAATTACATCACTAGTGTTTCCTAAGTTTATGAATGACATTGTGCAGATTAAGTTTAGGTGTGACCACAGATTCAAAAGAGGTCTGCCCTTTGTTCAAGAGTGAAGAGGACATGACTTACTTCATTGGTAGGCCTTGGAAACACTAGTGATGTAATTGAAAAATGTGGAGTTTCTTTTCCTCATTTCAGAATTACATCACCTGTGTTTCCTCATTGACTTAAAATGTCCTTAATACACATGAAAACGTTTTTTGGAATGCCCTAGCACCATTTTTGGGACATTATTAAAAAGGCTATGTAACTCCCATAATCAAAATCTAAATTTGCCAACCACAGGTGGGAGCGTATCTACAAGAAACTTGCCCCATGAGGAACGCTTTCCATTTAAAAAGGGTAAAATAACATAATAGACACTCAAATGCCTTATAAATATGACCCAAAACAACCTATGAAGCTCTAGCAGTACATATCCAGAAATGTAATTGATTTCAAATAATGACTTACTTCATTGGTAGGCCTTCACATGTATTATCTCCTTTGTTTTCTTCAGTGAAAATCTTATCTGCAACCATGTGTTGGCCTCACCTCAAACAAACAAAACAGGTGATGGACCGAATGTGGATCAATGACACACATTCACCCCAGTCCAAAGATCTGGGCCTAAACAAACCTTTAGATAGGCCACACCTTATCGTCATCCTGAATTAATCATTTAAAATGTTAGGGAGAGATTTATGATTGTTGTATGCCTGTTTTATACCACTGTGTGTCATTTTTGTGACGCAGTGCTGGTGCAAACGATTTGCTATGTTAAATAATAAGTAGGGCGTTAAGTTTTTGATGACTGTTATTCATTTACTGTTTGGTAATAGTGGTTAATAACATTTTTTATTATATTTTTCCACAGATTCAACTGCAGATCTTTTCTAAATTTGAAAAATGCCAACTAAAAATCGAATTAGAAAGGCTAGAAAACGTCAAAGACAGCAGGATGATCTTTTATTGCAGCAGTCCTCTTCCCAAAATACTTTTCAAAACACCAAGAAAGCTCCGGGTAAGAGCCCGAAATCATTCTTAAGAAATATTTGTAGTAAAAAAAGTATTTATCCAAAAAATGTTTCAATTCAGAAAAAGAAAAGCAATTTAAATGGAAAGGAAAGACCAATCAAAAATGTTACTGGTAGAGCAAGAGATAACTCTGTGCATGATAGTAGAAGGAAACAACAGTTTAGGGACATTCGAAAATGAATGTTCCGCAATAGGATAATAGTTAATTTATTAAAAAATATTAAGAAAGGCCAACAGAAACTGGCATTTTATAAGAAGAAGAAAAATGTAGAGAAAATTATTGATCATGCTTTTGAAATTAAGCGAAAGTTGTTTATTTTGGTAATCAATAGAATTAGGAAACTAAGCAAGGTAATTTCTGATTTCAAAACAAAAAGTAGATGGAAGAGAGTAGTAAATCGTAGTAACTTTTGTGAAGTTTTTTCCGGAGAATGGATGCATAGTTCAAGTTGTGAGGCATTTTTTAATGAGGAGAGTTATTTTCAGGATAATGATTTGGTGTTTGCAGTTGACACCAGTGGTCGAGCTTATGAAGTGAAGGATGGTTGTCCAGTTGAAAAAGAAAAACTTGTGACAATAGAGACAGAAGAGGCGCTAAGTGATGAGGTTTTAGGAAGACGTCCTAAGGGTCCTGTGTACATTTGGAAGTGTAGTTCTATTTGCAGTGTGCGACAGGTTTCCATCAATTTGTTTTGTGATTTTATACGGACATTTAATAAGAAAAGTTTGAAGCAGAAAATGAAGTTGTTGCAAGATTTAGATCCTTGCAGAGTGAGACAAATGACAGGTTTGCGTGGTCATTCACTGGCTTGTCTTTCCAGGAGAGTATGCCAGAGTGTTTTTCATCATTTCAGGATGCTAGCAGTGCATCATAATAAAGTGAGAAAATTAGTGAGAATGTTGTATTATGCTAAGAGTCCAGCAATTATGCTTAAACAATTATGTGCTGCTCTTTTGCATGGTTCTGAAATAGATGTGAAGAATATTTGTGAAGAAATTGAGTTTTGTTACTTTGGTAGTAAAGATGAGAATGTTCAAATTGACCCAGAAGTAGAGGGTAATGTTGAAGATAATGTACAGGTTTCCAGTACACATAATTTTCAGAAGGAAATTGCCACGTTTCAGATGAAATCAAGTGAGAGGCCTAATTTCACTTGTGTGTGTTGTCGACGCACTTATTATAAGAATCAGACTAAGTTAGTGGATTTATATGCAAAAAGTGAAAGGGAAAATAATAGTGAATGGAAGGATTTTGCCACATACTTGATGGTAGAAAATTATTTTAATTTGGGATCGGATCAACGTGTGTGTACTTATTGTTGTAACAAATTAAACAAAAACCAGATGCCTGCTAGGGCGGTTCATAATAATCTTGAATTGGTTGAGATTCCTTCTGAATTGAAGGATTTAAATACTTATGAATCTATTTTGATTCAAAGTATCCATCCCTTTCAGGCTATTGTAAGAATGGAGCCAAAGACAGGGAAGTTGCCTCCAGCAGATTTACAGAGAGGATTAAAGGGAAGAGTTGTTTATTTGCCTCTAGATTTGAACAAAAACATTAACACAATTGGAGTAGAAAAAGTGGAAGAGGAACCTTTGGTTATCTTGGTTAATGGTGTTCCGACAAAGAATAAGAAAATATGGCAAGATTTAGTGGATGTTAGGAAAGTCAAAAAGGCAACATTGTATTTGAAGAAAAATAATAAGTACTATATAAATGTATATGTTGCAGAAGAGGAAGTAAGTGATGAAGAGGATAGCGATTTGTGTGCTGGCCAAATTGAGAAAGTAGAGGTCTCTAAAAGTGAAGAAATATATGAACATTATAGTGTTCATCCTTTGCATTCCAAGGAAGTCATGGGGAATGCAATTGAGTTGTTTCAAATGAAACAAGCCAAAGGGAGTCCCATTAGTGTTTGGGAGGAAAGTTTGGAAGCTCGGTGTTTCCCACAGCTATTTCCCACAGGTCGAGGAGGAAGATATGATGAGCGACCTCATCAAATTTCTGCGTCTGAATACCGGACTTTACGATTGTATGCAGAAGATCCTAGGTTTCGTCAATGTATTCCCTATTTGTTTCATCTCCTGTTTGAAAGCGATCTGTCTGGACTGTCATATGCAGTGAACCACATCTTAAAAAGTGGTATACAGATGCGAAACATCTCGGCAAGTGACTTTATGCAATAAAGTCAATGTCCAAGACAGTATTTTGGATTCTCACTTAATTAATCTCATGGCGTGTCAGCGTGGTACTAATGAGTACTGGTACCGTCGTCATGGTGATTTAAAATGTATGCTGAGGAACTTAGGAACTCCAACATGGTTCCTTACTCTGAGCTGTGCCGAGTATGGCTGGGAAGACTTACTTGAATTTCTACGAGAGGCAAATGGAAATATTGAAAACATTGAATTCAAGACACCTGGAGAACTGTGTTCTTTGGATCCAGTGAATGTATGCAGGTACTTCAATCATAGATTTGAAGCTATGATGTCTTTCATCACAAATAAGAAGAATCCACCTCTTGGAGAGGTGTTGGATTTCTTCTGGAGAAAGGAGTACCAAGCAAGAGGTGCTCCTCATATACATATGTTGTTGTGGATCAAGGATGCACCTAAATTTGGAACACATCCGGATGACTTAGTGATGAATTTCATAGAACAGTATTCTACGTGTGCTGTTCCAAACGCAACGGAGAAGAAAAGCCTAAGAGAACAAGTTCTACGTTTCCAAAGCCATCGTTGTCGAAAGTACTGTCGTCGTAAATTCAGAAACAAGGACAAGTTCTACACCAAATGTCGTTTCAACTTTCCACGACCGGTGATTTCTAAAGGAAGAGTGAATAGTTTGATGTCTTCGCTGCGACATAATGTGACGAGGAAATCACCCAAAAATACATACACTTTGAAAAGGAACGAAGAGTCCAAGTACATCAACGACTACAACCCAGTGATTTTGTCCATGTGGAATGCTAACATGGATATACAGTTTGTGGCTGACAACTGTATGGCTGTGGCTCGGTATGTGACATCTTACATCACCAAAAAAGAAAAGACAGAATTGAAGGATATGTGGGAGGACATTTCCCATGAAAAGAGCCTCAGCAAGAAGTTGTACAGTTTCAGTCTGAAGATGTTGTTGCATCGAGAAATCGGAGCTTACGAATGTTGTGACCGGTTGTCTTCAGCAAGTCTCTATGCCAAATCCAGGAGTATCGTTTGGGCGAGTCTTGGTCTTGCTGCAACGCAAAATCGAGTTCTAAAACCTGTCCGGGAAATTGAATATTTGGCAGAAAAGGAACCAAACAGTACCGACATTTTGAAGACCAACATGTTGGATACATATTATCCAAATCGAAGCAGTCAACTTGAGAATGTTTGTCTATATGAGGTTCTACAAAATTATATATTCAAGAGGAACATCAAAGAAGATATTGAGAAAGGAGTGTATGCTGTAATTGGAAGTGAGGGATGTCTGGTCAAGCAAAGAAAATGCCAATTAGTAAACCATCGAAAATTGAGTGGCGAATCTTCAGAAAAAAAGGAGTTCTTCTATTTAGCACTTTTGCAACTTTTCAAGCCTTGGCGTGCAGAAGAGGAACTGCTTGGAGATTTCCTCTGTTACGAAGACTCTTTCACTGCTGCTAAGGAGACTATAGAATGTCCTGCTTTTCCCAAATATCAAGAAATGTTGACTTTGGAAATTGAGCAGGAAGCAACGATTGCAGCCGAGATTGCCAGAGACAGTTCTCAGGACAGTCAGAGTTCTGTTTCATTGAGTCAGGATCCACTAGGAGGACCTATTATCGAAAATGAAGCTGCCACTGCTATGAATGAAGTGGAAAGAGCCATGGCACATGCTCAGGAGGATGCAGTTAACTTAAAAGACTTGGAAAAACAACTCAACGTTGAGCAGAGGAAAATATATGATGAAGTTACCAAGCAAATTGAGCATGGATTAAGTCATGAGAAGAAAGAGTGCTCATGTACATCGTTGAAGCCTGTCCGACTGTACGTGAGTGGAGAAGCGGGAACTGGAAAAAGTTTTCTCATTAAAGCAATTTCTTGTTATTTGCAGGAAAGGACTGAGACATCGTTGTCTTGTGTTGTTACTGCTCCTACTGGATTGGCAGCACATAACATTAAAGGGATTACTTTGCATCGTCTACTGATGCTGCCGGTGGAGCATGACAACAAATTACAATACCACAAGTTATCTGGAGATGCTTGTTGTGAAGTTTCAAGAATCTTGAGGAAAATGAAACTTCTTATCATTGACGAAGTAAGCATGGTTTCCAATGTCATGCTTGCCTTTGTGCATTTGAGAATGCAAGAAGTTCTTAAAACTGAATATGATGTGTTATTTGGTGGCAAACACATCATTGTTTTTGGAGATCTTCTGCAGCTGACACCAGTGAAAGGACAACCTGTGTTCAAAATACTCACGCATGAAGATACCAGGAAGTGCCTAGGGAGCATTGGCAACGTTAATATATGGTTACATTTCAATTATGCTGAACTGCATGAAAATATGCGTCAGGCGAAGGATGAAGATTACAAGAATATTCTACAAGATATTAGAATTGGAAAAGTGACCGAGCATGGGAAAGAAGCTTTAAATGCACGATTACTGTCAAATTTATATCCCGAACAAGACATTGTGCCTGAGAATATTTTTCAGAAAATTACTGAGAAGAAATCCGGAATATGTTTGATGCCAACTTTTGTAGAATGTGCCATCTTCAACAACAAAATGTTGAATTTAGAAAAGCAAGAGATTGTAAAACTTGAAGATATTGACAAAATAGAGCATATGGGATCAACAATTATTTTGTCTGAGAATTTGAAATCAAAATTGGATTCATTAGAGAAGACTATATCTAAAACAGCGGGTTTTGAAAAGACTTTGAATGTGTGTTTAAATTGCCGAATCATTTTGAGAAGGAATTTACATGTTGAAAGAGGTCTGGTAAATGGATCAATGGGTAATGTTGTTGATTTTGAGAAATACAGAAGTAGAGATGGTATTGAATTTTTAAAAATTAAATTTGATGGCATTGAGGAAGTACAGCTAATTGGTCGTTGTTCTGCTAGGTTTTTGCTTGTTAAAGATTTATATGTTCGCCGTAAACAGTTTCCTGTTTGCTTGGCATATGCGGTGACAATCCATAAATCGCAAGGTTTAAGTGTAGATACTGCATTGGTGAATATTGGCAGTTCTGTGTTCAAGGAGGGTATGGCATATGTGGCATTGTCACGAGTTAGAACTTTATCGGGATTGTACCTGATTGACTGTGATGTCACAAACATTTGTGCGGATCTAGATTGTGTTAAGGAATACAATAGGTTAAGAAAAGAGTATGCGCCACATTTGCCTCAATATCCTTTGTTTGAGAAACGTGTGGTAGGCCTGAAACGAAGAAATATCAGTAATAGTAGGGAGGTTGTAGCAAAAAGCTCAAAAGTCGATGAGCCGAAAATTGTAAGCAGAAAGAAAGTGGATTCTGTTGAAGATGTTGTCGGTTTTCAATTTGAAAACAGTTCTGGTGTCAACTGCTATGCAAATGTAGTGGTTAATGTTCTCTTTTCACTAGAGACTTTAAAAGAACAGATTGTGTTCAATTCGGAACAAAGTTTATGCTGCTTGTTGAATTCTGTGTTAGAGAAATGTAGCACTGATCAAACAAAAGTAGAAAGTGTGTCTGAAGTTCGTTATCTGTTAGATGAATGTTCAGGTCAAACAGACTTCTCTGAAAATAATCAGCAGGATTGTCAGGAGTTTTTAATGTATATGCTTGATGTATTGCAAGATGAGGGTGTAGATGTAGATCACCTGTTTGGGCTTTCTTATCAATGGCAGCATGACTGCGAGAACTGTATGGTATCAAGTACTACTAGTGTAGACTCAGAAAGATTTATATATTTAACTTTGCCAGACAGTAAATCAGTCTCCTTTAATAAGCTAGTAAATGCAGCGGATCACAACATGGAGTGTAGCCAATGTAAATCTAAAATGATGTCAACATTATTTATACGTAGATATGGCCAGTATGTCATTTTAATGATCCAACGATGTAGGCCTGATGGATCAAAATTGTCAACTTTAATAAAAAATGTTGTGGCTTCTCAGCTGTCAATATCAGGAAGGACTTTTGTAACTGTAGCAATTATCTATCACGATGGTCCTTCAACAACATCAGGACATTACACAGCTTATTTAAAGTCTCGAAACGGCTGGTCATTCTGCAACGATTCTGTTGTAAGTTTAAAAAAAAAATTACCGTTTGACCTTAAAAATTCTTACCTGGTGTTTTTAAAACCAAAATTTTAAGGAAAGAATCTCGGGATTTCCTCTGAGGAATTGCAAAAGGTTCATGAAGTAGAGGGAATGTAAGTCTGCAATGCTGTCTAGATTATTGGTCCAAAACTTTTAATTATAATGTCATTTTAAAAATCCAACTATATAAACCTGATGCAAGTAAGTCTGCTTCATAGTAAGCAGTATCAGTGTCATAGGAAAAGTAGAACATGAGTGAGCAAGAAGGGTAAGATATTAGTAGTCCAGGATTGTGAAAGTAATCTTAAATGTTTTCTTTTTGAAAGTTGCGAAAATAGAAAAAGACGGGATTTCATTAGAAGAATTACAAGAGTTGAAAAACGATGCAACATGATTTGGCCAAGTGGAAACATGTGGTAGAATGTGAGAAGTATTTTATTGTATGTAACATATTTTTCAAAACAATGGAGGTTTTCTTTCAGAAAGTGGCGGGCAGAAAATATTTATAGCACAACAGAGTGGATGCTGTTCATAGGACATCCTTCGACGTTATGGAAAGTAAGTTAATTTTAAGGAGTTTTGAATTCAGATTTCTTAGGTTGTATGGGTTTTTTAAACACAATCATTTTGATTGTGTTTTTTTTTCCCCGCTGTTACATGATGAATACCTTCAAGTCACTGATTTAAGTGAAATTTGATACATTCTGAGAACAGCAAAAATAAACCATTTAACATGTATAATTAATGTTCTACTTTTTGTACTTATGATATACATTTAGAAATGTGAGGTAGATATGGAGAAACTGAGGCTTCTGTAAGTGTCAAAGTTAATGCTTACAGTGCTGCATTTCTGGGTACTGTTTTTTTTTTGAAAACTGAATAGACCTCACCTTAAAGAAACCTCTTGAAAGGACACATCTGAAAGAATCATTTAAAATGTTAGACACAATTTTATGATGGCTTTACATCTTTTTTTGCGCTGCTATTGCATCACTATTGTGAGACATCAGCAGTGCAAAAGATGCACCATGTTCCAAAATAGGCCTCACTTCATCAGCATCAAGATACTGTTTGTTTAAAATATATATCTTTAGGATTGTGTAGGGGACGTAGAGCGGCAGAGGCTTCTGTAAATGTCAAAGTTGTTGAAAAACTGTTTCTTCTTGAACCTTTTCCCTTGTCTTTTCAAATTTTTAAATACATGTTTTAATATTTTTGAAATGTTTCTTCTCTCTTTTACAGATTGAAAGTATGAAAAAATATTTGAAAAAGTTAACAAGAATTATAAGGTAAATGTTTTCTACTCTTTTAACCCGCAATCCACTGCTGATGATGTCACTGACTATGTCATGAATGATGTAATAAGTGGACAAGGCTTACTTCATTGGTAGGCCTTCACATGTATTAATGCATACACTGCTGCACTTCTGCATACTGTTTCATATGCTGAACTACATCTGCACTATGAGATACCTAAGCAAAGGCAACACAGGTGATGTGATTGTGAAATGAGCAAAAGAAACTCCACGTTTTTCAATTACATTACTTGTGTTTTCTAAGTTTACGAATGACATTGTGCAGATGAACTTTAGGTCTGTCTATGGACACAGAAGAGGTCTGGCCGTTGTTCAAGAGTGAAGTGGACATGTTTTACTTCAATGGTAGGCCTTCACATGTATTATCTCCTCTGTATTCTTCAACAAGCATAAATTTGATATGCAACCCTGAGTAGGCCTCACCTTAAACAAACCTTTGGAGAGGACACACCTTATCGTCATCCTGAATCAATCATTTAATGTATCACATTTAACATCTATTAGTTCTACTGCTTCATTTCTTTAATCCTTACTTTCCTGTGTTTGCTAATTCTCTCATTCCTTTCTCTATTACTTAATTATTCTACTCCTTCCAGTATTTTTCTCAGTCCCTCTCTTCTCATACTTCTTCATTATTATTCGCTCATTCTGTCTCTATTAATGTTACTGTTTCTGAATGATCTCAAATTTTTTTTAAAACAAGAACAGTAAGTATAAGGATAGGAAACAGACATTTATGTTACAAGAAAGACAGCTATAGGAAGTAAACAATGGATACTGTTACTCGCAATCCACTGCTGATGATGTCACTGACCATGTCAAGAATGATGTAATATGTGACATGATCAGAAGTGGATTGCGGGTAACAGTATCTTTTCTTTACTCCCTATAGCTGTCTTTCTTGTAACATAACTGTCTGTTTCCTTCCCTTATACTTACTGTTCTTTTTTTTTTAAATTTTTTTTGGTTCGCTCCTGGTTCGCGTACCGGAGTGCGAACTGGGAGCGAACTAAAAGAAATAGAGGTTGGCAGAGTTTCAAAAATTCTACCAATTTTTTTTTATAATGGGGAGGTAGTTCTGAAAAGAACTTTTTTTTGGTTTTTGTTGTTTTAAATTTTTTTATTATTTTTCTGAACATTTTTTATATATTTTTTTTTTTTTCTGAACATTTTGTAATTTTTTTGTTTTTTGGGAGGGAGGGGGGAAACAAAAATGATTCATTGAAGAGGGCTCAACAGGAGCAACGAAAAAAAGAAGAATTTATTTTTTGGGGCGTTTCGGGCAAACATGATTATTGATAGCTCTTATTATAAGAGTAATGCTACTTTCTCGGTAGCATATTAATTGGTTGCACCGCACGCACACTTGCTTTACTTCCCCCATGTCCATTTGAATGTTCGGGACCACCTCCCTCGCCTCTGGTCCCGATACTTCTTGGACGACAGATCTTCTCGCCATTGCTGGGGGATTTTGCTGTTCATCGCGAAGCTGGGCAGCACTATAATTGTTTGGGTGCCACCTACTCATGTGCCTGTGCATCGTATAATTTCCAAAGCTATATTTTTTGTCCGTCCCCCTTGAAAGTCGATCGTCGCAAATACGGCAAAAGACATATCTAGCATTGACTTTCTTTTGCCCTGCTGGAAATTTAAAAAATTGCCAGATGAAGTTTTCCTTTCTGTTGTACCTCCTGGGCTCCTCTGGCAAAAACTGAGGCTCTTCCTCCTCTTCCTCCTCTCCTTGATCTTCCTCTTCTTCAAAGATTGGTTGAGCAGGTGGTCCTTTCTTCCCATGAGGAGGTGGAGGTGGTAGTGGGGGAACACTAGCTGAAGCAACAATTGAAGCCATTTCTCTAGAATGTAAAAGGGTCTTTCTTTTACCAAGATGAAAGTCAGAGTGAGGAAAGAAGGAGGGGTTTTCATCATTTGGGAAAAGCAAAAGTTCTAAACCAATGAAAAGTGTTAATTTTAGATAATATGACCTAGTATTACATCATTAGGAAACCAAAAGTGAAATGAACCAATGAAAAGTGTTATTACCAAGTCACATGACCTGCTGTGTTTACGTTTTATCGCTTTGCTCCTCTTTCCGGTTCGCTTCCGGGTCCGCTAACTTGGCGCGTCCAATGACGTATTACGCGACAACGCAAAACGTCATGCTAACGTAACAGTTACGCTAAAGGAACGTTTACCGGTTCGCGGACCAAGCCGCGGCTTAAAATTGAGCTAACGGGAAGCTGACCGGTTCACGGACTGGGAGCGAAACAAATTTTTTTTTTTAAATAAATGTATAAAAAACATGTAAAATATATTTTAAGATTTAAAGAAGAATACATTTTACAGCTACAGATATTAGCTTTTAAAAAACCATTGAAATTCAATAAAAAAACCATAGGTTATAGAGAATATATAGTTAGGAATTAGCATTTACAAAACCTTGAAAATTCACTGAAAAAACCATAGGTTATAGACCATATATAGTTAGGGATTAGCATTTACAAAACCTTATTTTATTTGCACAAAACCATTGAAATTCCATATATAGTTAGTTGCACTAACTATATATCGCGCACCCGCAATCCACTGCTGATGATGTCACATATTACATCATTCATGACATGGTCAGTGACATCACTGATGACATCACTGATGACATCTCAAATGACATCACTGATGACATCACTGATGACATCTCAAATGACATCACTGATGACATCACTGACATCTCATTCGACATTATTGATGACATCACTGATGATATCATTTTTGTGATAATACAATGAACATCTTCAGACTGTAATATAACCTTAGATACACTCAGTGTAAACAGACATTCACAGACTGTCACACATCCATGGAGTTACTCACACACCTAGTCAGTCATGCAAAGAATCAATCACACCTCCATTTCCTCAACTATACACACCTTACTTATTCAAACATATACTAACACATATTTACTCTCTTATACAATCCCTGATACAAGTTCACAATGATCCATACAGCCACTCTCACATTCACTGGCTCTTATGTTCAGTTATTTATATATGTCAACTCTCACATGGACTGTGTTTTACATATGTACTTTCTTTGACATGTAGCACTGAGATATCCATTCACTCACCAATACACTCATGCACACAGTCAACCGCCCATACAGCTGTTACCACATGCACTTTTGAACCCATACATCTAGTGAATCAACTGCTCACACATCTATGCACAGAGTCATACACCTCCCAGCCACCCACACACATACTCAGTCTGCCATACAAATACTTGGGCAACCATTCAATAACCCATATAGTTACTGATATAGCTACTGATTTGAACATGCAGCAGTTTACAGAACAACAGATATAATGATGCACAAATTAAGACAGTTTAGTCACTAACCCATGCACTCAGTGAGACTCATTTAATCACTCTCTCATACAGTCAGTCATGCACCTACTAAATCCTTCATCCAGACACTTATACATCCACTCATTCTTCAATATGTAAGACATATTTTAACTTTACAGAAACATATAGTCACTGGGTGTTGTCATCAGTGATGTCATCAGTGATGTCATTTGAGATGTCATCAGTGATGTCATCAGTGATGTCACTGACCATGTCATGAATGATGTAATATGTGACATCATCAGCAGTGGATTGCGGGTGTGCGATATATAGTTAGTGCAACTAACTATATATGGAATTTCAATGGTTTTGTGCAAATAAAATAAGGTTTTGTAAATGCTAATCCCTAACTATATATGGTCTATAACCTATGGTTTTTTCAGTGAATTTTCAAGGTTTTGTAAATGCTAATTCCTAACTATATATTCTCTATAACCTATGGTTTTTTCATTGAAAATATATATATATATGTATATATTTACTAATAAATTAATAAAAAAATTATTTAATAATAAATATTAAGTAAATATTTATTAATTACATTTAAAAAAATATATATATACTTACCTATACTTACGTTGTAATGGCATGCGTTGTAATAGCATCTGCTATGTAATTTCATGCGTTGTAAAGGCTTTCGTTGTAAAGGATCCTGCGTTGTAAAAAATGCATTGTAATGGTATGCGTTGTGAAAGTATGCGTTGTAACGTCATACATCCCAATGGACACCTGTCCCAGGTCATTGGCGGTGTGACAGGCCCACGGATGGATCCCAGGGTGGGAGCACCTGCCCCTAGGCCTGGCAAGCCTGTGGCAGAGCTTCTGTGCCCAGCCACACAGGGGAGGCCTCTCCTGGCCAGCGGAATCCTGTCCCAGGTGCTTTGCCAAGTGGTGGGCATGAGGATGAGGCCCAGGATTTGGGGCTCCCACCTTGGGGCCAGCAGGGGCCTCAGTCAGAACCTCTGAACTTGGCCAAGCAGCAAAAGCCTCCCCTGGCCAGATGGACCCCCATGCCCAGGATAGGGGCTCCCTACCCATGCCCAGCGGGGGCCCAGTCAGAGCTTCTGAACCCAGCCATGCAGGAAAAGCCACCTCAGGCCCAGACAATTCGTAATAACACATGTTCTAATATTCTGCTTACCCACAAGATTTGGACCCTAGGTCAGCCGGCAACTAAGCAAATCTAGCCAACTGGCACAATGTGAAAATAAGACACCGCAGGATGACTTGTGTGGCTCTCACCACATTTTATTACCCAGAATCCCTTACAAACTTAAAAGTTTGACTAAAGAACTGATTTTCCTTACATTTCTGTAATGGAAAGTTCTAGAACCTGGAGGGAGATACAAACTTCCTTCCACACTGCATTCCCCTAAGTCTCACGATAAAAATGGTATCTCACTTGTGTGGGTAGACTTAGGGCCCGATGTAGGTAAACTCCTATTTACCACTTCTTAAATACCGAATCATACCGATTCGGTATTTGAGAAGTGTTAAATTGGAGGGGGGAGATGTGGGTATTTCAGAATCGGTAAATACCGAATCTGTAAGATTCGGTATTTACCGATTCTGTAATTACCGAATCGGTATCCCCCATTGATTCCTATGGGCCTTGAAGCCCATAGGAATCAAAGGGCATTACCGAATTGGTATTTACCGATTCGGTAATTACCGATTTCTGCAAGGGTGCAGGGGGTGTCACTTTGACACCCCCTAGCACCCCCAATACAGGCTCGGGTGCCATGTGGCAGGCATACATGCCCTAGGGGCAGGTCTGCCTGCCACATGGCATAGGTGTGCATGCACACATGTGCATGCACACCGGAATCAGTATTTTACCATGAAGTTGTATTTCATGGTAAAATACCGATTCAGTAACACCTGTGGGACTCAGAAGAGTCCCACCTACATTAGGAATTTACCGAATCGGTAGAATTACCGAATCGGTATTTTACCGATTAGGTAATTTTACCGATTCGGTAAATGTGCAGTTACCTACATATGCCCTTGGAAACGGGCACCTACATACCAAATGGCCATTTACCGGTCGGAAACGGCCGAAATCGGCCGTTTCCGACCGGTATTAAGGCTCCTACATCGGGCCCCAAGTGCCCACGACAGGAAACGGACCAAATCGCAACATGGATGCAGTGCATTTTACCAGCGAAAACTGATCCTTTATTGCCAAAGAGCCTATCGTCACATCTCACTTTCAAAGTTTAAATGTCAGTGCGCCATGGGAGGTGATTGAAATGCCTTGGGTGGCAGGGGAAGTTCTTTACATGCTCCAGAGGCTGAAAAATAAAAAAAATAAAAACCATGCTGCTGTAAACAGCAGAGGTATTTCCTGGATGTGTGCAGAGGATGGAACAGTTCCATCGTACACTGTGGCGGAGTATGGAACCGTTATATCCTCCACACAGAAAGGGTTAATGAGTTGATTCACTAAAAGAAGATTATGTTAATGCATTGAAATTCTCTTAGGCTGCCTATTTCATGGCCTATTGAAATTAATTTTGACATGTGTCTTTTTAAATGTTGCTTTAACTGTTCCTGCCTAATGTAACAATTTGACAATGAATTAAGCCTTATTCCTAGTGTGTGTGAATTGGTGGGAATGGATCCTTGGACTGTGCCCAAGAAGGAGCTACAAATAAATGTTTTTGTTTTATTTTCTAACACTAGCAAAACTTTGAGAATAGCAAAGACTGTGGTTTCTCATGACTAGCTTGGGAAATAAGGCTTGATTAGCAAATGGCACCTGACAAATGGAAGATGACTGCACAATGGACAGACCACTGTCGTCCAATCGCTGATGTCACAACTGCATCATCAATATTATGAAGACAATCACCCCAAAGGAGGGGTAGCTGAGGATTAGACATGGAGAAGCAGATTGAAGGGCTCTCTTACTTGTTGACCCTTGTTGACTGATGACTTGGGATGCTTTTACAATTCCTTTTCTTGCTGACAACCTGAATTCAAGGCTCTGATTTTCCTTTTCCAATGAACTTGCTTATTGAACTCTTTTGGACTGATTTGGTAAGCTACCAAAACTGAAATTTCCTGATTTTTGTTCTTTCTCATGTTCAGTGACATTTCCCTAGAGTACTTTAACTTCACCCTTTACTGAATGAGATTTTTCCTCTTTTTTAACCATCCTCCTGCCTTCGTTGGTAGTGGTAATCGTTAATGCTTAAACCATCCAATTTGAAATTATTTGACTAAATATGTGGTGGTATGCCATGTGCTATTGGTATTATAACAGAGCTACTTAAAATGCTGCTTGTATGCATTGAATATGATTCTTTAATATAATAGCTACACTTTCTAAATTGTCTGTGCCTGTTATGGCATGAGAGCAGTTTATGGATTGGCCTGAGTGCCCTCAATTTGCGCTCCAGGACAGACTGTGAGTCTATAACTGTTATCTCCAACCCAGCAGCACTATTGAGTTGGAGAGATCTTTCACTGAACATGATGGTTTGGGCGGCCTGAAACAGCCAGCCAAAGTGTCATTTGCCTTGAACGGAGTGCACATACCACTCCCCTCAGTGCCTGCCGTCACTGTGGCCCCACCCCAAAGACTTGGGAAAGGAAAATAAAACGATAATAAAAGGGGTTTTACACCTGTTTTATTATTGTTTTATTTTTCATGATTTGGGAAGTGCTGGCAGGGGTGGTGACGCTCCTCTGCCATAGCGGAGGAGTCGCCTCTGCTTGGCACACTGCATCTATTACCCATCGCATTGATAGAGGGTGATCTGGGCACTTAAAATGTTCTGAATTTACAAAAGGTCTTTTCCTCCTGGGGGTGCTATCTTGAAGGGTTCCTTTTAACAGAATGCTCACTATCACACTCCCCTCCTGTCTCATCTCCTTTGTACATGCCCCTGATGCTTCCAAACTGTCCAAATACTGTGTGGAAATATTGAAAGGAAAACGCAAAGATAACAGGATCAGGTTCAGTGGCTAATTTAATTAGCATTCTAGCCACAGCCCAGACTATAACTACCAGAGTTCAAAATACCCCACTCTCCAATAATTCTGGAACTTCCAAAAGATAGCACCAGGCACAGAACCTATGCAGAGTTTCACTGCACAGGATGCCACAGACCTCACCTGTGACAAAAACAACAAAGGAAAACGCCCTACATATGTACAATAAATAACGTCTCCCACTACACACATCTAAAATGCCCAAAACACATAGAAAATTAAATTAGGAAACATAAAGCAAATAAGGAAAGGGTAAATAAAAGAACCAACATTTCCCCAGGAAAAGGAAATTAGACTATTTATAGCAAATGCTAACTCATTCATACAATGACACATGGTTCATATACTATACCCCTTCATTAGGTTTCACAGCACTTTTGAACAATTTAACCACAGCAATGGGAGACACAAACTTGGAAAGCCCTTTCATAGTTGGCATTTTCACCACCAGTACCTCATCCACATAGATCCACAACACTGAGAAAGCCTTTTACATATCATACAGAGATTTCTTACATGTCATCTCCTCTTCCTCAAGAACCTTAGCCTTTCTTGACTCCTTGTCTTCTTCTAACAAATTCAGAGACGAAAAGATGTTTGCCTTTCTTCCCTTCAATAATTCAAAGGGTACAATCCCTGTAGCAGGGGCGGCCTTAGGCATGTGCAAGCTGTGCACCTGCACAGGGCCACCAAACCCCAGGGGCCACCACGCCATTATATATATCCTCAATATAATAATCCTCTGAGGATGGATATATATTTGCGTGGGGCCCCTGACAGGGATTTGGTGGCCTCCGGCTCTGTTCCACTTCCAAACACCCTGACCCCCCCCCTCTCCCTCCCTCTTCACTGGTCTCCGTGCTCTGCCCCGCCCGGACCCCGTGTTCCGGGGCCCCCTACCTACGCTCCCAGCCCAGGGCCGCCATGAGCCTAGAGCCGCCCCTGCCTGTAGTGGCATGAGAAGTCAACTGTGCACATCACCAGCTATCTTCTTACCTCCTATTTCCAGGCTTTGCCACGATTGTTAGCCAGCTAAATATATTATTTAATGGTTCTCTTACTTCTATCAACTAGACTGTTCTCTTCTGGTTGGTACAGGGATATTCTCTTTTGAAAAATAGTTTGAATCTCCAAGAATCTTTAAATATTACATCAAACCAACTACCGACCATTGTCCATAAGTAAACTGCACAGATATAATTCCTTCCAAAATACCACATTAAGGAAATAAACAATGGTCTTCATTAAAGTCAATCATTCAATACACTTTATTTGGCCTCCGTTCCATGCAGCACAGCCACTTTACTTTGTCATGAAGAACTAGGGCTGACATACCTGGAAGCTCCTGTATACAATTTGAGTTACATCTAAGAATGTCTTGACCAGAACTTGCCTGGCAGATTGCCTGTCAATTGATAAAGCTTCCCAGATACCATGGCTTTCTTACATATTAAAAACACATTCAAGGCATTAGGCCTTGAGGATCTGTTTAACAAACCCTCCTTTATTGGACCCAAACATAAATTGATTGTCAAACAATCTTACCTGAATCACTTATGAAAATTAGTTTGGAAGGTCTCTGGCCATAATTTATAGCATTAGGTATGCTAACATTTCTACAAAATGTAGCATGGAGCCCTATTTTGGGTGGATTGAGAATGCCACATATTGACACTGGTCAACTACAGTAAGATTGGGTACTTTGCGCATTGTCTGCTGACTAAAATGAATCCTGAATTTCTAGTGGATGACATATAACTTATGAAATGTTTATTTTTCTATGGTTGTGTATATCTATTTAGAACCTGTGAATTTGGATACTGTGTAACCACAAAACCCAGAGTGTATCTGGGATGAGGGAACTAGAGGCACAAGGTACTGGGAGTCAGCAGCCTCCAACATAAATGTTTAAACACAGCAGAGCTACTCCTAGTGGGGGGATCTAGGAGCAAATGTTTCCTAGTTCGTGAGTGCAGACATCTCACAAAAAGTGAAGGACTGGTCACACATACCACCTGGTGTCGTGCTTCATCATAGACCAGTCTTCGCCCTCTAAAAACTCGGTTTGATAGAGGGCACATTATAATTCAGTAAAAATGATATCGCATGACTAAGTACTTATACAAATATAGAGACATTCTGCCCATGTAGTGCTGCTTTTAACTAAATGTGTTGTGTTGTATGAGAGAGAGTGTGGTATGTATGTGGTATGAGATGTTCATGGTTTTGATGGGTAAGTGAGGATGGTTTATTTTCCTAATATATGGAATTTTTGCTATTTAAAAAATAAGCTTTTGTTAAAAAAAGAAAATGAAAAATGACTGGCAATGCTTATAATTGTGAAAATAAAAATTAATGAGAAATAATATGTATGTACTATGTGTGTCAATGTGGCTCTACAATAAACGTAACAATATCTATGAATAGATGGAATGCTACCCACCACTAATGCAAAGGTAGTAGTTAAGAGACAGTCTTTTTTCCTTAGTATGGGTTCCTGCTGTGGTGCAAAGGCCAAATATTTCACCATCAACAGTTGTGATGCCCAGTATTACAATTTGCATCTGGTATTCCTCTAATTTGCTTTCTTAGATCCATATTTTTTTTGATGAACCAATTTTTATTGTTTTCACACACAAAAGGTAAGACTTTCCCGATGTACGAATTTGGCAGATTACAAAATAATTTAAGTAGACATTTCCTATAAATTTAAACCAGTCCCCCCAGCCACTTCCGCCACACCCTACGATATTTCTGGTGACAACCACGTGCCTCATACAGTGTTTTCTTCTGCGCGGCACACCAGTCATCCCCGCTCCGCCAGAGTCCAATGCTCGGGGAATCTGGACATATCCAGGAGGCGGTTATGTCCCTTTTAGCTACAGCCATTTCAGTAGTGACAAACAGTTTTTCTTTCCTGGACCGGTGCAGTCCATCTGTAATCCCCAGAAGTGCTTGTCGAGGATCGTGGGGGACCTCCCAACCCAGCACCTCCATAAGTTCTTCTTCAATGTCACCCCAGAACCGCGTCATCTTGGGACAAGCCCATACCATGTGGAAGAAGTCAGCGGGTCCATGTGCGCACCCAGTGCATGTGGGGGGTGGGCGAAGTACAGCCCGATGAAGGCGTGCTGGGGTCAGGTAGGCGGCGTGCAAGTAGTATAGTTGGCCAAAGCAAAGTCTGGCAGAAGTGGTGATAGTCCCAGGGACCATCAGGGCATCACACCACTCCACTTCGTCCAGAGTTCTCACCCATTGCTCCCATTGATGTTGGAGTCTGTCTAGCGTGGTCGGGGTATTAGTAATTAGTGTACGGTAGATGCGGGAGACTCCCCCCTTCCCCAGTTCCCCAAGACTGATCTGTGCCTCAGGCGGGCTGTGCTCAGGGATCGATGTGCCCTCAGGGAGGTGTACATGGAGGGCGTGGCACAGCTGCAAATATTTGTAGAATTGGGACTGGTGAAGGGAATACCGGGTCCGTAGGTCTGCAACGGAGCGCATATCGTCACTCGCCCACACATTGCCCAGTTGAGAGATCCCTATAAGGTCCCAAGAGCGAAAGCCCTGTAGACCACTCACCTCCTTAAGCCAGGTGCCGTGCCAGAGGGGGGTGCACCGGGTCAACCTGTGTGTCCACTGAGTGTGCGGCAGCACCACCCACCAGGCAAAGAGCATGGAGCATGTCACGTCCAGTAGTCGGGAAGGAATGGGGTCCCCATAAAGCATGGATTGGATTTCAATCAGCATCAGCGTGTGCAGCTCAAGCCTGTAGGCCGGGTCAGACCACCCCTGTTAAACCAATCATGTATGGAGAGTAAGCGTGCAGCCATTTAATAAAAATGTAAGTGAGTCATCCCCAGACCCCCATCAAATTATGGTATCCTGCTGGTGTTTAGGGCCAGGCGAGCCCTCCCCTTCCCCCATAGGAATTTAGAGACCAAACTGTCTAGCTCCTGGAACCACTTCCTTGGGAAGCAGAGGGGGGTATTGTGAAGGACGTAGAGGAACCTGGAAAGAATCATCATTTTAAACAGGGCGACTCTCCCCATGTGGTTCACAGGTAGCATCTGCCATTTCTGAAGGTCCGATTTGACTTTCCTAACCAAAGGAATAATGTTAAGGGCCCAGCCCAAGTCGCGGAGCAGGGAACCATATCCCTAGGTTTTTAAACGAATGGCGCCGGATTGGTATGTTGGACTGCCAGTCATAACAATCTCTGGATAGGTGGAGAGGTACCACGACTGACTTGCCAAGGTTCAGCCAGAGGCCGGAAGCCCATTTAAAGGACTGGATAATCCGGATACAGTGAGGCCTGGACTGGGCCGGGTCTGCCAAATTGATAAGAACATCGTCCGCCTAGAGGGCGATCTTGTCAGCCTCTGCCTTGGGCCAGGTCCAACCCTGCACACTCCTCTCGAACCTTATCAAAGTTGCTAAGGCTTCCATCACTAGGACGAAGAGTAGTGGAGAGAGAGGGCATCCCTGTTGCGTTCCTTGGCAGACAGGAAAGGGCTCCGACAGGACCCAGTTGACTAAAACACAAGTTCCTGGGTGGGCATAAAGAACACGATCCAGGCTCCGGAAGTTTGGACCAAAGCCTATTGTGGTGAGAATGGCATCAAGAAACCCCAAATCTACTGAGTTGAAGGCTTTCTTGAAATCCACCAAGAGGACGGCCAAATATGGGGTGAGCAAGTGACAGTGGGCCATGGACAGGTGCAGTCATTGGAGACAATGTTGGGTTCCACGGGAGGGCATAAACCCGCACTGGTCCGGGTGAACCAAGACATACAGGTGTGGCTGGAGCCGCTGAGCCAGGATTGTGGCAAAAAGTTTTAGATCCGTATTAATAAGCGAGATTGGGCCGGAGTCAGCACATCTAGGAGCGGGTGGCTGGGATTTGGGAAGAAGCACAATGGTGGCCAGGTCTGTCTCAGGCGGGAAGGAACCCTTGTCAACCACCTCCTCAAACAATCCAGCAAGCTATGGAATGAGGGTCTCGCGATATAGAGCATAGAATTCTTGTTGGAGGCCATCTGGACCCAGCGTTTTTCCAGAGGCAGTAAGGGTTATTGCCTCGCTGATCTCCTCACGAGTGATGGGACGGTTGAGATCCGCCTGGACCGTGGGGTCTAATCGCGGAAGGCGAGCGCTCCTGGTTTCTAGCAAGCCTGTAAGCGAAAGTGTCAGGGATTTGGCCGTGTATAGTTGGTGGTAGTAGGAGGGGAAGGCGCGGGCAATCTCCGTAGGGGAGCGGTGCACAGAACCATCCGGATCAACTATTTCAGGAATAATGAGGTTCACCCTGGGATAGGTGGCCAACCTGTGAATGAGGAAGCCATTCTTGTCACCGATCCCTATACCCTGGCAACTGACGAATGCCAGAGAAGTTTAGCTGCATACATTGAAAGTTGGCTAATCTCAGCATGGATGGCCAGCCAGAAGTCTCTCCCCGAGCGCTTCTGCAGCTATCGACAAGTTTTGTTTGAGGTGCAGTGCCTGCTCCTCGGGGGAGGAAATCTGTTGCAGTTGCTCCTGTGGCTGACGTTCAAGCTGGCCCTTAGCGACACCATGGATTGTGGCCTTACTCGCCTCCCAAAGGGTACCCAGAGAGGACACATACCCGTTGTTGGCCAAAAAGTACTGCTTGAGTTCTTGCCCCACTACCTTCCCGAACTCCTTATCCTGGAGGAATTATGCGTTCGTCCTCCACGTCAGACACAGTGAGGGAGGAGGGGGTCCCGAGCTGAGTAGGATCGGCTAGTGGTCAGATAGACCCCTAGGGAGAATACGTACATCTTGAATCACAGCACAGTCCGTCAAGGGGACAAAGTTTGCGTCGATGCGGGCATGCATGTGATGGGCTGCCGAGGTGTTGGAGAACTGTTTGGTCTGTGGATGCCAGATACGCCATGCATCGCAAAGCCCCAGCAATTCGGAACAGTTCAGTAATTGTTTCGCCTGCGCGGTTCTACTGGGGGACGGGTGGCGGACGTGTCCAGATCCGGGGAGGAAATGGCATTAAAGTCCCCTCCAATGAAAGTGGGGCCCGAGGGCAGTGAGGACACGAGGTTGATAGAGTTCTTAGATCCATCTTTTACACATCTTGGAGTTTCTCAATCTCACAGGGCAATCCGTAAGGCTGCATCAAGGTTCCTCAATGAAGCCATACTTTTGTTCAAGGGTGCATGGTCACAATTTCACAAGAAGACAGGAAATTTAAACATTTAATTTAAGGCACAACAATTACACAAGTGATGTGGTGACTATCTTTAATTACGCACAGGTGCAAGGTGACCTGCTTTTGACCATTAGCCAGGCTCTGCACCAGTTCATGTATTCACGTAGGCAATATAACCAGCTGGGCAT
Organism: Lissotriton vulgaris; assembly: GCF_964263255.1. Lineage (NCBI taxonomy): Eukaryota > Metazoa > Chordata > Amphibia > Caudata > Salamandridae > Lissotriton > Lissotriton vulgaris. The sequence goes on from NC_141687.1 coordinate 426,717,105, forward strand.
GGACTTCAGCCCTAAGAAGGACTGTTGATCATTCATCTTTGTAGATTTTTGATTTTGCCAGGTCCTGCATCCAGCCACCAATTGCACATAACTACTCTGCGTAGCCAAGTGCAGTAGCCCCATTTGTCTCAATAGCACCTATTATTGCATTTCTATTAAATAGACTGCATGGTGTTAACTGACTGTGTTGAGGCCTTTGCTCACACCCTGTGGATAGACCTATTACTCAAGGAATATGATCAATGCTGATTTTAAATGTGATCTCATCAGTTGTATTATATATGATGAAGTGATATCATTGATGATGTAATTTGTGATTACGTTAGTGATGTCTTGTTTGTGATCATGAGCTGTGCAGCTCTAGGGTGTGGTTTATAGGTTGCATAGCTTAATGCAATTTGAAAATGTTAGTAAATTTTAGGTTTTGTTTTGTAACTAGCCACTGGAACTGAAAAAGTAATAGTATATGTAGTCATGTCCAAAATAGACATAGCCAGCTTTCCCAAACAAATTTGCCTTCTTGTGCAGCACACACAAGTATTCCAAATGAATTGATAAATAACTAAGTTAAATTGAAAATAAATATTTTAACCCTCTTGCCCTTTGATGAGGTTATGGTCGACGGTGTCATGATAAACATGTTAAGGTGTATCTTTAAGGTATAGGTCAGCCGAGGTGAAGGGGAGGCAATGGTACATCCACAATAGCAGCCACCATTACTCATAAAGGGAGTACACTCTGCTTCTCCCCCGGTCAGCAGAGCACACCACTTGCCATGAAAAAAGGAGAAACAGTATCTCCAGAAGAATTACATAACCGTCAAGTTCACTGGGGAAGAAACACAGACAAACTGGAAAAACTTTACAGGCCAAGATGGCATAATTTTGCCAGGCTGTGAGGGGGCTTTGACCTCAACAGCTTTATTGCAATGTAACTACTAATCCACTTTGTATTGTGGAGCACCTCATACTAAAGGGTTACATGGTTTACTGTTTACTGATAAAAGTCTACCTTTGATGGTCTAATTTTTCTGCATGTCAATTAGCAGTAGTCATTCAGTGGCAGAGGCTATGACTCTCTACCATATCTCCAGGATCTGTCCCTTAGGAACAGATAATTGTTTGTTTCTTAGAATAGAAACCCCTGCAGCAGAAACAATGTGTCTATCAATTACTTCCACTTTCTGGAGTCTTAATGCTCCCAATCTTGAGGACCACTATGTGCAGACTCATCATGAGGAGTATCTGAGAACTATGTCACCCTAACTATATCCTCTGATCTTCAGGACTCTCATCATATGCTGCAACTTAGCAGCAGGGCAGGTATCTAATGCCAATAGTGAAATATGCTTCCTCCCGGCTCCTAAACAGAGAAGTGATGTATTTAAGTCAACATTTTGATTTTACTGGTTTCCCTTCCTACCACCTTTATGCCACAGACCAAACCCGACTGATGGAAGCGATGATCAGAGATCGTTAGATTGGGCTGGTATCCTGTATAATGTAACAGGGTTAGTCAACCAAGAACACCAGACTTAAAAAATCAACTACCCCTCCCCTTCTGGACAGCCAACCTACCACACCTTCAGAACTAACAGCACGACTGACACCTATGCTCCTACTTAGCCTATGCAATTTTGGAGCCCAACGGATAGCTCCATAAATTGCAAGGCCCAAGATTGAGACTATTAGCGATCATGAGGGAAACCTACCTGAGCATTATCCTTACATACCATCACTGCCTTAGCTGCTCTATTGCTGTGTAACTGTAAAGAAAAGAGAGAGGATTTGCCACTGTTTTATGAGAAGTAACAAACGCCGACTGAAACTTCCCTGTTGCTTCTCAATAATAGAGATATTGCTGTCGTCCAAAGAGGTTGCTCTGAATTAAGTGATCACAACACTGACACTTACGCCTGATCCTTCATGACCTTCATACAACTTTTCAAAGTTTTAAATTATGAAATTCTTCACAAAGGCGCAACCATGTCCCCCACCTGGATGGAGGCAGACAAAGGCGCAACCATGCCCCCCACCTGGATGAAGATTGACAACATCGGTAGGTAGGATATGCTTAAAAATAAGTCAAGTAACGGTAAAAAATTCAAACTAACAGTTGACCTGGAAGACCTAATCTATTTTCACAGTGTAACATACCTTACATCCTTAGCACAAATCCTTGAAATCTGCTACCTAACTCAAACATTACATATCAGAAAACAAACTTGGGTGATCATGACGCTTATCTATACATCTTTTTAAATCGATTATTTGTGCTTTATGTAGCTAATCACCACGCTCGTCTAAACATCATAACAGAATGTCTCAGAATAAATGAAAGGACCTGCATGAGGTTTTATTCCTTTTTAACCCAGAAAATAAAAATTAGCAACACCCAGTTGGAGATCTAGCTCTTCAACAATTACACATAGATATTCAATCTGTTCTCAATCACTCTGACAACCCATACCTCTAATATTGACATACTTTGCTGTACCTGAAAGTATGCACCCCACTGACAACCCACTGTTGGATTCAGGTTCTTGATAATTTGTAACATCGAAGGCCACCACCTCAAAATGACTTTTCGAACAAATAAAAGGGCTCATACAAGGCTTAGCAAATGAGCCACCATAAGCTGACAAAAAACACTCACCAAACTTCGAGATGCGCACCATGTCAAAGTGTCCCTGTCAACAGGGAGAGAGCGAGTATGACAAAAATATAATGCTTTTTTTGTTTCACAGAAAGAGTCTCCCAAATGGAGGGTTGATTCAGCAACAAAAAAAAGAAAAACAACGTCCCTGATGTGCCTGGAGTTTACATATAAGTATTGCCACACACAAAAGACACATTATACTTTCTTATTGAATACAGTTTTCTTTTCCTCCAATTTCATTATCAACCGGATTTTCCTGTTGCATCTATTGAGGTTGTTGATGACCCTCTAAATAAGTTCTGCCATTGATTCAGTGTCAGCTTGCGTTAAATACCTTGTTGACTAAAATGGTTATGATCAGGAAGAATGCTCTAATGAACCAGCATCTCCAATGTATACTCTACTATTCTCTCTTCTGATTCATTCTCTGCTAGGATAAATCAACATGTCTTGACTTCTATTGACATAATGGTACACTCTTATTGGGGTTTTGGTTCCCATGGAATAGCAACCTAGTGCCTGAGCTTTGTTGTCGGGTACCTGCACAACTAATAAAGACTAAGGTGGACTAGTGAGGAGGAAAAATTGTGCTCTGTGGACTTCCAGGCATCATGAATTCATGATATAAGCGGGAGCATGAGTATACCCATTGACTATTGCCTTCTGAAGATGTATTATTTAAGAATTGAAGATAGAAACAATGTTAATTGGAGATCGGCTGCCTCTCCAAAGCATTTCAGAAATCTTGAATCTGTTTATCATTGCCTCACAATAACTCAATTCTTGCTTCCCACAGGCTCAACATTTTTGCTTTTCTTTGACATTGCCTCTGCTCTGTTGTCTTGGTAGATTTTGCATGTATTGGGTGCTTGAAAGCTGCTGTTATTGACTGCAAGTCCAATGCTCTCCTTCAGATTCAATCAGCTTAGTCTTCAAGACTTCCTTTGACACTTGAGTTGAAAGTGACAAATCTCCCTTTGTGGCAGGGCCTTGTCTTTACACCTGCTTTGATTGTGTAGATGGACATTTTTCCTTTCTATGAGTAGTGAAGCCTGCTTTTATTGTGGTAACTAAATTAACTTGCTCTTTCTTAAGTCCAGTTTCCTGCATACGCTCTGCAATCTGTGCACCATAATCAAAATCCCTCCTGCCGTTTAGCTACCTTCACTCTATGTAATACAATACTTAGCATCAGAGCTCAATTTACTTTAGTGAGTACCTGTTTTGTTACTTCTGCCCTCTCAAACAAGTAAATTTGCTCACCTCTTCTTCAATATCTACCCTGTCTTTCTTTGCCAGGAAGAATCAACACACTCCTTTCCATCTTAACCAGGATATTGTCTAAATGTTATTAATCTGCAACATAATTTTTTATTGTGTCTCCAGTTCAGCAACATTCAAGTTGTTGGGTTAAACATGATCAGTTCCTGAAGTCTCAGGGGGTTCTGCAGCTGTTCAAGGAGGGTGGGTATCAAAATAGATTATGTATGACCCCATTACATCTGAATGTTAGTCTTTCAATGACTTCCATTGTTCGGAGTCAGCCAAGCTATTATCAAAAGGAACCCTGGATCATATTAGGCACCCATATTCTTGCTATACAAATAGTAATAGCATAGCATAGCATATCCACCCATATCACAATTAATATGCAGATGTTGTTAATTGTCACATTTGCGATTCCCTAACAGTATTTGCAATTAAGGAAATCGCAAAAATTGTGATTACCTTAATTGCGAATACCGTTGGGCTTGATGCATCGGAAATAGCATTTTACCTGTAGCAAACGGGCTGATTCTGGGTAGCAAACGTGCGACCGATAAAATGCTTGACGCATGTACCCCCAATTTTTTATTAGGAATTTCAATTTTTTAAAAGGGATATATAGAATCAACAAAATCCCCATTATTTCTCGATAAATATGAAATTTGTATACATTTTTAAATTGAAAACATTTTAATAAAATTTAAAAAAATAAATTAGCAATTAGTTTTTGTTTTTAGATTTTTTACATTAAATAAAATGCAAATATATTTCTTACCAGTTTCAAAAATTTAATTAATTTCACCACTAGATCCTATGCGTTTTATTTTCTAAGTCCCTACCTCAATTTTTAGATCGAGCATCCAAGACCTCTTGTAAATACTTTAATATATACTTCTATGTGTATGTACTTTGTGGGCTCTGGAGAGCAGCCCTAGAACTTGTCTGCTTCCACTTACGGACTTTTTTCTGTTTAACTGCCTCTATTTAACTGTCTTGATAGAAAACGACCAGTAGAGGTCAGTAAAATACCAGAATTGCTTTCTGCTTGTTCAACTGCCTATTTAACTGTCGTGATAGAGAACGACCAGTAGAGGTCAGTAAAATACCAGAATTGCTTTCTGCTGAGGGACTTTCTTTTTTAAATTTTTCTGGCAACTGCCTCTATTTAACATTCTTGATAGAAAATGACAAGCAGAGGTCAGCAAAATACCATAATCACTTTAGCATTCTCTAGATTCCAGTCCATAGAATTGTTTCCACAAACTTGTATTTTCAGTGATATGACCACCGAAGGCACTGATTTTATATTAAAAACAGAGCTTTGGCCTATACCATTTCCCGCTTAAAGGCAATATTTCTCTCCATGTGGTCCCATACCTGGCGTGTCACACGGTTTGGTGCTTACTCTCCCTCCATGTTAAAGAACAGTAGATGTTTCAGCACCCAGGCTAAGTGCTGCATAGCTAAATAAATATAAGGCCCCAAAGGCAAGACAAATTGCATTGCAAATGCTTGTTTTCTATGAGAGGGTGTTGCAGTACTTGCAAGTGGCCATGGGTGGAGCTGCACTTACTCCATCTATGAGCTGGAGTACAGTTACAACTGTTTTGGGGCCTTTTAGGCTATAGACACTATAGAAGGTTAGTTTGTGAATAGCTATAGGCTTACTATTTTATGCGTGGGTGCATGTCCCTCTCCAAAACCCTCCTTAACCGTCCCTTACTCCACCATTTACACTTTCCCTCAAATCATAAATATTGCCCATTTTCCAGTCACTCTCCTATGTCCCTCACTTATGTGTGTGGAGACCCTACAGTTGTGTCTAAGATTTCTCATAAAAGATAAGAGAGACGGAGCAGAGACCTCTGCACGTAGGTATGCAAATAGCATTTTTACAACTATTGATGTAGTACAAAATGCACTTTGCTACCCTCAAAGGTTTATTGAATTCTAAATGTTCGAAGGGAAAGTACTGCACCCCGAGTAGCTACAGCTCCCAAGGAAAAGAGGACAAAGAAGGGTCTGTGGTGAGGTTTAAACCCCATACTATGCCCTTAGGTGCAACACACCCCAAGCAGAAGTGACGCGTTTCAAGAAACAGACGGCCCAGCCCTGAATGGCCTAATAATAAAGGGAGAGGAGCAAAGTGCCCCTTCCTCATAGGTCACACTTCCCAAAGGGAGAATAACTAATGGCACACCCTTGCGATTTGCAGGGAGCGGCAGCAATTTTCAAAGAGGAATTTCTGTAAAAGCATTTTTGACAGGCAACGGCCCCTGATGATTGCCTAGGCTGCTTTATTTCTATTAAGTCCACAGAACAACAGAGGTGTGGATGACTGATTATGATTAAATACTTACAGGCAGACCTGCTTAGTAGACCCGAAGCACTGGAATTCTCCCCCAGGGATTCTGTAAGTGTGGGAGACTGAATGATTCATGAAAGAAAATTGAGCCTAGCAAATGGGCTGAAAAAGGCTTGTTAGTGGGCTTCACAAAAATACTAATTTCCTGTGTTTTTCTGTCAGTTGCATTTAGCTTTTGCATATCATCTTTAACTAGGAAAAGAAGCGGAGATGGAGAGGAGTGGAGCAAAGCTGCAAAAGCCAAAGCCGGAATTTGCCACTTTCCTCTCGACTCATGACTGTGTCTGACTCCTAGCTCTTCCTTGTTTCACTAAGCTCCCTCTAGACACTTCAATCTATAGAGGGGAGAGAAAGCCTCCATCTTTTACCCAAAGTGGGCTTGTTAAAAGTCTAAAACTTCAAAGAACCAACGACGGGCATTAGGTCCTGCACCTCTTTCCACGTTAAACAGAGTATGGTCCAGGGCACAACAATTCCTGTACCTGCCGCTGATTGGTACCACTGCTTTGCAGATAGAAACTGGTATTTTGAATGAAATGGTGCACCAGGAGGGTATATCACTTTCCAATGAAATTCAAAACAATGGGCCAGATGTATCAAGGCTTTTGCGACTCGCAAAGGCCAAAATTCGCAGAATTTCGGCCTTTGCGAATCGCAAACGGCCTTTTTGCATGTGTTTAAATGTATGAAAAAATAGCAATTTAAGGAATCGCAAAAAATTGGGATTCCTTATTTTGTCATAGCATTTAAGGAATCACAATTTTTGCGATTCCTTAAATGCTATGTATGTAGCAATTTCAATTTGCGAATTTTGGTTAAGAAATCGCAAATTACCACCAACATGTTGTTGATGGTAATTTGCGAATTCTCTAAAAAAAGCAAAAATTGTCATTTGTTTTGGTGGCATGTGACGCACACATATGCCCGTAGGGCATGTATGTGCGCCATATGCACACACATGTACATTTTAGGGGTGCAGCAGGGTGTCTTTGAGACACCCCTGCACCCTTGAAATAATTCTCAAATTGCGATTAACAAATTGCGAATTCGCAATTTGAGAATTACTTCACAATCATACCTATGGGCCTCCTGGCCCATAGGAATGCATTGGAAATTATTCCTTATTTGCGAATACGCATTTTATTAAGGAATCGCTAAAAAATAGCGATTTTGTACATACATTCCATTTTGCGAGGTCTAAATAGCGATTCGCAAAAAATTGCTATTTAGAATTCGCAAATTGGAATCTTGATACATCTGCCCCTAGTATCTTTACAGAATCAGGTTCAATCCCTTATTTTCTCCTCAGATACCAACATATGTACATGAAAAATGTCCAGCCAGTGCGTTTCGTTCAAGAAAAACGACTTTTCCGAACTTCCTCGGGCTGTAAATAACATACAAAGACATATATAAACACAGCCGTGCAATACACCATAAAAAACAACAAATACAATCACCGAATAGACAAATAATGATGACAAGAAAATTCACAAGTATCTCAACAAAACACGAAAACTAGCACAAAATCCAAACATTAAAACAAGGAAAAATATTTTTAAAAAAGCCCATATTTGAAAATAAAGGGCCTATACATACATACATATAATCATGACAAAAGACAGATTATGCTAAAAAGACAAGACTATTCATCGGAAGACACAAAAAGAAAAAACGCAACATAAATAACAGTGTGTTGAGGAGCCCTTCTCCTACTCCTCTAGGTTGGGGCAATCCTGGAAAACCAACGGGGTGCCATATTCCATCTAAAGTGTCATCCAACAGGTTTTCCACCTCGAGATTCATAGAGAAACCAGATTGTGGACCTCATCTTGTAATCAAACACATGAACCACATGTTACAATATGTTCCAAATGTACCTTTCGGTAAAGCATGTTCACATTGATAGAGCGTTTAAGAATGGTCACTGCAATAACTTATTATCTATAAGCCCTTCCCAGTAAAGAGTTCAAATATACTTTATCAGTGTCTTTCACGCTTCGGTAAATTTCCATATTAATGTGTAATCCATGGGGAATGTGCTCCCATCAATTCCGCCTATTAATAATGTATAAATAGAATAGGTATCACAAAATGCAAAGAAGGCGGGGACAGTAACTCATCAATAATTTACACAATAATTAAAAAAACAAAACATAGCTGGTTAAAAGTGTAAAACGACGCTGCCTGTAGCCCAAGGTAAGGTACATAGTAGATTCACGGTCAGCGCATCAAAAACCGCCACAGTCGTGTTTAAATAAATGCCCAAAGTGGGCTTGTTATGGAGTTAGAGTGACTGCTTCATCCAAAGCATCCTCACCATCCGGAGGTGCTCAGTGCCCCTGGTCTGCTGCTGCTGGTCACGAGCCGCGTTCACACTCTCACGCGCAGACAAGCAGAAACCTTAGCCCTGGAGGTCTCTCCTGATCACTGACAACACACCCAATTGTGCTGCTGAATGTGCTTTCTTTCTGTGAAGAGGCTTTGAATTGAGTTGTGTCTTTAACACGTGTTGCTAGACAATGAGAAGTATACAGGTGTTGTGTCCTGTGATGGGGAAGTGAATGCCCTAGGGAGATCGCTCTGGGACCTACACTCCGGGGCATCTAATCCTGACTAGGCCTAACACGTGGCCCTGGAATAAACTCAGACGGACACTGGGAATAAGTTTTGTTGCTCGGTCTGCGCGTCTCTCTCTGAACGCCTGTGTACGTGCTAGACCTCTTTTTATTATCAGGAGTCACATGACCAGCGCGCCCCATGCCCGGGGCGCCGTGGGCGGACCTCCAGGAACATAACATTCCTCCTAAAATAAGGAAAAACCAAAAACCTAATCATGAACACATTTAAACATTTCTTCTTCACATCTTTGGAAACATTAGGACCGATACCTTCAGCGTCCTTTAAACGCAGCGCCACTTTACTGGCCGCTCTGCTCAACTACATACATGCGTAAATGGGAACAGTCTTACGTGAAGTAGTCTCTCAACCAGCCAGAGGGGGTGGGATTGTCACGTAGCCGACGTTGCGACCCCCTGTGAGTCAGCACTTCCGCTCCAACCTCCAACTCGTGACTTGGCGCCTCTCTGTCTGCCCCCTCCGGATCCGGGGCCTCCTCAAGGGCCTCCGCGTCACCTCCCACTTCTTCACTGGAGACCTGAGGCTCGTTACTTTGTCTGACCTCGTGACGAGTTGTTGATTCGACAGTTGGCAAGCTGGTTGCAGTTTCGGTTTGTTCACCACGCTCTGACTCCGGGGCTGAAGGATGATACAGTTTGAAGTGAGACACATTGTGAGTCACCCTGTCTCGTCCTCGAATGGCTGTGAGGCGTGTGCCTTTCACTCCAATGACTCGCCATGGTCGCTTCTCATAATTGAGTCTAAACTTGCCACTAGTGACACGATTTCGAATGAGCACCACATCTCCTCTTTTGAAATGCGGGGGCACGGCCCGTCTTCTCTGGCTGATTTTTTCAAACGTGGAGTTTCGTTTCCTCGCCACTACTTGTTCATTTACCATTTCAGGTGACCACTGGGGGTGATGAGGGATGGAGTCTGTTATCACTCTTCCTAGGAGAAGGTGTGCTGGGGCCACCCCGGTTGGGAGTGCGGGGTCTGGCGATAGCTTCGAAGAAACGTAAAGATGGCCATTTCCACTGACTGTCCTTTGTCGTGAGCAATACGGATAACCTTGTTCAATGTCCTCATGAACCTCTCGGCTTCCCCATTAGCTTGAGGCCACCGAGGTGTTATGCGCCTGTGACGTGTCCCCAGAGATGACAGGTAGGCAGCAAAGTCCTGACCCTGAAATGGCGGTCCATTGTCTGTTCTGAGTTCCTTCATGGCTCCGTGAGTGGCAACAATCTTTTCCATTTTGGGGATGACGCAGTCTGCACTGGTGCTTGTTACGATCTCGACTTCGGGATACTTTGAGTGGTCATCTATCATCACCAGCGTGTGTCTTCCATCCGGGAGACTGCCGAAGTCCATGCTAACCCGCTCCCAGGGCCCTTGTGGACGGGGCTCCATGATGATGGGGGCCTCGCGGGGGTTGTCCCCCGTGACTTGGCAGGCAGCGCACGATCTCACCACGCTCTCCACCATGACGTCCATGAGAGGGAACCATACTTTAGTTCGCAGCCGGGCCTTCGTCTTGACCATCCCCTGGTGCCCTATGTGGGCCAGTTGGATCACTCGTCCCGTGAGAGCCGTTGGGATCACTAGGCGATGCCCTCGCAGGAGGCATCCTGCCGCATCTTCATTAAGTTCAGCCCTTACATGATACAAACTGTCCATGATCTTCTGAGCCTCAGGGGTGAGCACCTTCCAGCCCTCCTTAGCTCTCTGCCAGTTGGCAGTTCGGAGGAGGTCCTTGGCCCGCTGTATGCAGGCATCCTGAGCCGTGGCGCTCACGACATCCTCCAGGGATATGGGACGCGGGCATGACCTGGCCACTACCCACTGCACATACGCTTCCGTCTCTTCTGCCTCATCCATCTCTTCAGGAGTTGCGGGCCTAGGATGTCGCGATAGGTAATCCGCCGGATTCTTCGCCCCTGGTTGGTACTCGACATTGCAATTGTATTCTTGCAGTTGCAAGATCCACTTTTCTATTCTTGGTGGTGGCTTGGATGAAGTTCCTGAGAACAGAGCCAGCAGCGGTTTGTGGTCTGTCACCACCGTGAATGGCTTGCCATATACATACAAGTGGAAGTGGCGACATCCCCAATGGATCGCGATGGCCTCTTTCTCAATCTGCGAGTATCTCTGCTCCGTGTCCGTGAGGGACCTGCTGGCGAAGGCAACGGGGGACCAGTCTACCTCGTCTCTTGCCCTCTGCATTAGAACGGCCCCTAACCCCGCCGGTCCGGCATCCACCGCAATGAGAGTGGAGTGTCGCGGGTCAAAGAACGCCAGCGTGGTGTTGCTGGAGAGTGAGCTCTTGATGTCCTGGAATGCCTTTTCCTGTTCGGGTCCCCAGCTCCACGGGGTGGAGTCCTTAGTGAGTTCACGCAGGGAGAGAGTTAGGTTGGCCAGGTCCTTGATAAAACGGCCACAGTAATTTACCATGCCGAGAAAACTCCTGACTTCCGTGACTGTCGTGGGCGGTGGCGCATCCTTGATGTCTTTAACCTTATCAGGATCTGGGTTGACGCCGTCAGTTGAGAAGACATACCCGAAGAACCCCAGTTTGGTCCGCAGGAATTCGCACTTGTCTCGGTGCAGTGTGAGCCCCGCACTGCGGAGTCTGTGAAAAACTTGCGCCAAATGTTGATTGTGCTCTGGGATCGTTCGGGCGTGCACCATGATGTCATCGCTGATATTTATCACTCCCGGTATGCCAGCAATCAGCTCCTGGATGACGTTCTGGAAAACTTCGGCAGCACTGGAGATCCCAAAGCTAAGTCTGGTGTATCTGCGAAGTCCAATGTGGGTAGAGAAAGTTGTGATGTTCTGTGACTCTTTGTCTAGTACGAGTTGGTGATACCCCGCCCGAAGGTCCAATTTGGAAAACCAGCAGGCTCCAGCCATTTCCCCAATTAAGTCATCTATCGTGGGGGTGATATGGCGCTCCCTCTTGATGGCAGCATTGGGTAGGCGCATGTCCACACAGATCCGGACCGCTCCAGGCTGTTTCGGTTTTCTCGTGACCACGATGGGCGACACCCAGGGGGTGGGGCCTGATACCTTCTCGATTATTCCAGCTGCTTCCAGCTTCTGCAGTTCTTCCTCCACTAGTGGTCGCAAGTGGAACGCAATGCGACGGTGTCGCAAGGCCACCGGTTGTACGGTGGGGTCCACGTGCAGATGTATTTCACAGCCCTTGAAACACCCAATTCCCTCAAATAGGTCTGGAAAGTCCATAATCAGTATTTGCACCGATTCTTCATGCACACCAAATGCGAATGTGACCACCCCCAGGTCTTCTGCCGTCCGGCAGCTCAGGAGCATGCCTTGACCCTCTTCCGACACAAAGATGTTAGCTCTCGTGATCTTATCCCCATGTCGGACTGCCGCTTTGAACTTTCCACGGATGCGGAGTGGAACGTCTTGACCGTAGGCATATACTGTGATCGGGGTGGAACGAAGTCTTGGAGGGGTAGACATGTCACTATAGAGGGACGCACTCATAAGGTTTATCGATGCGCCGGTGTCTACTGTCGCCATGATGTCCTGATCAGCCACCTGGATGGGGCACTGGGGCAGCGTCCTGGTGCGTCTGGTGGCGGTGCCGATCATGTGCACCTTGTGTACGGATCGCTCCTCCTCGTCGTCATCCATGTCACTGTTGCTGGGCTCCCCTTCAGCAGCCTCGTGCTCAGCGACCGTGTGCACCATCTGGCGGGGCTTGCTGAACCTCTTGGACCGGCATACTTTTTCGAAGTGATTCATTTTTCCACATCCTGAACATCTCTTGCCCCGTGCCAGACACTCTGGCGCCGGGTGTCTCGGGCCTCCACAGTAACCGCATGATTGTGCTGATGCACCACCCTGAGGGGTTGTCGTTCTTTTGGGCCATTTGGGCTGTGTCCGGACCTGTATCTTATTGACCGGTTCCACTTTCATGTTGGCTTGTAGTGCCGCTTCCATGTGGGCCGCCCTGGCCTTGGACAGCTCCTTTGTGCGGCCAAGTGTGAGGATGTCGGGTAGAGGCTTCCCCGATTCTTCCAGTATTCTCTCGCGCAACTTTGCAGAGGCGCATCCTTGGATTATCTGGCCCCTGATCTCCTCTGTAACGTCCTGGAATCCACACGCCAGTGCTAGTTTCTTGAGTCTGGAGTGATATGCATCCAGTGATTCATCCGGCAGTTGCTGTGCCTGTCGAAAAATGAACCGTTCGTAATCCTGGTTCGCCATTGGCTCAAAGTGCGCATTGAGAGCATTGATGAGGGTATGATGGGTTTTGGGGGTCGCCTCCGTAAGAGTCCGAGCTATGGAGTGGATATGCTTGCCACCAAGATGGAGGACCATGGCGCGCTTCTGCTCCTTATGGACTTTGGTGGCCTCGAAGAATATTAGGAGCCTGTCCACCCACTCCTTCCACTTCGGTGCGAGAGTGGAGGGCGCACCCTCCACCAAAAACGGTTCAATGGGCGGAATGGTAGCCATCGCCCAGGACGCGCAGGATCAGGCCCACGGCCAGCCGAGGTGATGTCCGAGGAGGCGCTCCGACCAGATCGGAGAGAGCAGGGGCTGCGCACAGACTTGACGATGCCCACCGGCCGGGCAGATGAGGGCCACTGAGATTCCCCCGGCAACCGCAGCGGAGGGCGTGCGGCTAGCGCCCCAAAGTCGGTTGGCAGGGTGGCGCCCTGGGATGAGTCGGCACCACGTCCCCTCGAGCAGCTGGGCAGGACCGGACGCCGTCCGGATCGCCTCGCCAGGCGTGCTGAGGTGCGATTCACGCACGTGCCACCGAGCACAGTGCGGCACCGGGCATGGAGGTTCAGTAGAGGAATGGCCTCGCGCGACCAATCGTGCTCCGATGCGCAGCAAGAGAGTGCCAGGCAGCGCCGCTCACCTGTAAAGAGCCAGGGGTGGAAGTCGTTCCTCCAGGCGAGCCATGCGGGGGTGTGCGTGGCAGCAAGGCACGAGCACCACGGGCAAATGGGAGCACCCGCAGCCGCCTCACCCCGGCAGGGGCACACACACACCCGGAGCGAGGGGTCGGCAACCACTCTCGTCGCCAATTGCTGTGTCCTGTGATGGGGAAGTGAATGCCCTAGGGAGATCGCTCTGGGACCTACACTCCGGGGCATCTAATCCTGACTAGGCCTAACACGTGGCCCTGGAATAAACTCAGACGGACACTGGGAATAAGTTTTGTTGCTCGGTCTGCGCTTCTCTCTCTGAACGCCTGTGTACGTGCTAGACCTCTTTTTATTATCAGGAGTCACATGACCAGTGCGCCCCACGCCCGGGGCGCCGTGGGCGGACCTCCAGGAACATAACAACAGGGACCTCGGGGTTGGCAGCAAAGCGGACAGATATGAAGAGTTTTTACGGCTGTTACTTTTAATCATTTTCCTACCACTCACCTCGGCCCACACATTGTATTCCCAAAGGAAAGGCTCGACTCCCGTTATCATTCATTCCAGAAATAATTTCAAAATGTTTTTTTTCTCTCAACATTCTGAAAAGTTACGCTGAACAGGTATGGCATTCCCACCTCAAGTTTGTCTCCCTGTACTTCTAGCTCTGCAGGGGGGGCAGGGAGTGACTGGAGCGGTGGAGGAAATTGACTTTACTGCATCATGAATGCACAAAATACATGATGCTTCTGTAAATTGTAAGCTGTGTCTGCACAAGAATCCTTCCTTTTATTACTTACAGCATTCCTCTCCAAAACCCTAGTTTATACTCCTCGTTTTTTCAACTTTACCTATTTCTCGTCTCTCCCTGCTTGAAATCTCCAAATTTAATGAATTCTGAGAAAGAATACTGACAGAATACTGACAGCAACTGGACATCACTTCACTACTGGGGACTAGCCAAAATTACACACAGGAAAGTGAAAAACCATGTGCCTCCATTATAGCTAAAGAGTTGTTTTTATGCACAGAAACTGTCTAAGGGGCAGATTTACAAGCCCCTTGCATAATTTTTGCGCTGCGATTGCGGGACATTTTTTGTGACGCAGCAGCAGCATAAAAATGCGGCCCATTTACAACGTGACTCATCTAGGGAGATGCGTCACGTAAAGCTCTGCTTCACATTATATCTGCATCAAGTATAATGTATGCAGGGTGGGCGTTCCAGCACAAAAAAAGCCTCATAGAAGTGACGCAGTGAAATCTGCAAGATTTCACTGCACAACTTCTAGGACACCACTACGTCAAATTCTTAAGACTGCTTGAAGCAGGTGGAAGGAGTGACGCAATGCAATGAGGATAGGCCTCACCCTGCATTGCTGGAGTTGCGTTGTGCTTGCAGCACTACTCCTGCAATATGTGACTTTTGTGTCAACAGATGCTTCAGAATTTCTGATGCATCTGTCAATTCTTGCTCCATGGTGCACCGTATTGTAAATACGGCGCACAGTGCATCCATAGTGGCGCAAGGGTTTCTAATGGTGGCGCAGGGAAAGTGACGCATCTGTACAGATGCGTCACTTTCTTGTAAATCTGCCTCTACGTGTTCACTAGATTACACAGTCCCCAATATCCTCATCAATATACTCATCAATATCCTTCAATCTCCTCATCAAACTGCCAAATACAAGGCATCTGCCACACGAAGGGCCTAATTTAGCGCCTGGCGGACAGGTTACTCCATGAGAAAGGTGGCGGATATTCTATCGCTTTATTACACAATCTCTTAGGATGTAACATG
Source organism: Lissotriton vulgaris (assembly GCF_964263255.1). Classification (NCBI taxonomy): domain Eukaryota; kingdom Metazoa; phylum Chordata; class Amphibia; order Caudata; family Salamandridae; genus Lissotriton; species Lissotriton vulgaris. Next base: position 426,732,727 of record NC_141687.1, read on the forward strand.
CTTGCCAGTAGCTGACATGAGATCCCTTATGTTTGTGACTGAGTAGCTGTAAAACAAACTCTAAATCAGGGCCTATACCTTCCTTGCCACTGTGGATGATGGTGTACTGTACTGGTTGTGTTGCTACATGCCATAAGTTCCTTTTTTTTTTTTTTTGTAAATTTTTATTTGAATTTTCACAATACAAAATAGGACATATATGACATACAAAAATACACAGTGTTGCGCAGATTATTCTCACCTGGGCTCACAACATTGATTTTGGCTGTAGGTCGATGATGGGTATTGGCTTGTAGCGTGACTGACATCGAGCTATGCCCCACTGACTTGCCAGACATTTAACATAAAACATGTAAGTACTAGTGATAGTTCTGTGTCGGTTCTGGCCTGTGTAGGTTCCAACACATAACCTAAAATATAAAACATAGAAGTGATGGCGCAAGTTTTATGGTTGACCGTCAATCTGGTGGGTAAGTTTGAATCTACTGACGCTCCAGTTACCCTCCTCTCCATACACTCCTGTCCCTTGATCCCTTCGTTGTACCGTTCTACACCCGCTGGCTTTACCGTAGTCCCCTGCTATAGGGCTCAGAACTCGTTGTTCTAGGGGGATCATATGAGCCTAGGAACTTGTCTAGGGTTGTCCACAGCCTTCTGTTGGGGTTTTTCCATGGGGCGTTTCTTAGCTCTGTGCTGTCGGCTCCTCTAAGGAATGTCACCCAGTTCAGCCACCCCTTGAACGTGGCTTTGGATGTGTCCTTCCATTTGGCAAGCACCGTTTTGGCTGCCGACTTTAATAGGAAGCCTAATAGGTCTCTGTCATGTTGTGTTATTATATGTCTGCTGTTAGGAACGCCATGGTGATTGTGGCAAATTCTTCTTTTAGTGTACAGTCTAGGGCCTTATTTATGAATGCAAATATTTTTTTCCAGAACTTGCTAACCTTAGCACAGTGGTATATAAGGTGCGCATGGTCTTCCTTTTCTGAGTCACAGTTCCAGCAGCGGTCGTTTTCTCTAAGTCCTAATGACGCTAGGCGTGCTGGGGTACAGTATGTTTGGTGTAATAGCCATAGTTTTGTCTGTGCTAGGACTGGGGAGATAATGTTTTTCGCTGGGGACGTCCAATGGGTGTATTCCTCTAGTTCAGTGAGTGTGATGTCTAGTTGGGATGCCCAGTACCTGGTATATTTGTTGTTCAGTTTTGAGGAGCTTGGGTGGAGGAGTTTGAATAAGTGAGACACCTGGTGTCCTACCTTGTTTAGGTTCTCCAAATACTGAATGATCAAGGGTTTGTGCTTCGTTATTTTTGACTTTGCTATGGCTGTTTTGATTGTGAGGTAGTTGTAGAGTTCTATGTCCGGGAGGTTATGGCGTTTTTTAAGGTTGTGAATGTGCATGGCTCCCCCCGCCTCTTCCAAGTGGGCCGGGAATGAGATCTCTAGCTTTTTCCAAGATTCTATGTCTAGTGGTTTTCCTCTGTATTTGATCTTGGGGTTCGCCCATAGGGATTCCCAGTTTGAGTATTTGATGCTATGTTCAAGTTTCTGATCTACTTTAAGGAGTGCGAGTGTTGTGTTTTTAAGTATTGTGTTGTTCTTTTGTGCCTGCTTGTTAGCGGTAAGGAGAATCATGGGGTCGGTGTTGTTAAGAATGGCTTTCTCAATGGAAAGCCCGGTAGGTGTGTATTTTTGGTTTGGCAATACCCAGTACATTCCATGTCTGGCTATGAAGGCCATTTGGAATGTCCTGTAGTACCCCATGTTTAGTCCTCCCAGTAGCTTCTCTAACTTTAGTTGTGGGAGACCTATTCTCGTTTTTTGTCTTGCCATATGAATTTGTTTATCATTTGGTCTATCTTGCAGTGGAAGTCATCTGTGAGCATGAGGGGGAGCATTCCTGCCAGATAGTTTACCACTGGTGTGATCATCATCTTTATGGTGTCTATTCACCCCCACCACGTGATAAATTTGGGCGACCATCCTTCTAAAAGCCCTTTAATCTTTCCTAGGGTTAGTTTCTTGTTATGTACGAGAGTGGTCTTTAGATTCTTCCCAAATTGGATCCCCAGGTATTTCACGAACCCTGGCAGGCACGCTAGTCCTGAGGTGCCTAATACCTCTCTAGTGGTGTGTATGTTGAGTGGCATACACTCCGATTTGTCCCTGTTTAGTTTGTACCCGGCGTGAGAATAATACACTCCTATGGTGTCCATCAGTGCTACAATAGACGATTCTGGTTCCTCTGTCGTTATAAGTATATCGTCTGCGTATGCTACGATTTTAACTGTTGTGTAAGTGATGTTTACTCCTCTCATATTAGTATTGGCCAGGATATCCTTAATCAGGGGTTCGAGAGCTAACAGGAATAGCGCTGGTGATAAGGGGCAGCCTTGTCTCGTGCCCCTTTGAAGAGAGAATTGGTGTGATATTGACCCATTTATGGCTATCTGAGCCTTAGGGGTTCTGTAAAGAGCCATTACCTTCCTTATGTAGTCTTCTCCTAGGTTGTATACCCGCATACTCTGTTCTAGGAAATGCCATGAGACTCTTTCAAAGGCTTTCTCAGAGCCCAGTGTGATCACAACTGCCAGCTTGTCTGATTTGGAGGAGTGCTCGATTACATGGCAAAGGAGGCTAGTGTTATCGTGGGACATACGCGTTGTTAATCAGCTGAGGAAGGAGTTTGTTTAGCCTAGTGGCTAGGATTGTGGCGAATATCTTGCAGTCTATGTTAATGAGTGAGATGGGTCGGAAGTTATGGGGGTGCTGTATGTCCTTGCCTTATTTGGGTATGACTATAATATTTGCTTCTGCCATGGTCTCCCCTCCTTCTCACAGTGGTTAAAGACTTTCTTCATGGTTGGGAGAAGGTTAGTTTGGAGCGCTTTATAGAAGGGTGCTGTGTCGCCATCAGGCCCTGGAGCTTTGTTGTCTTTCAAGGCTTTGATAGCCAGGGCAATCTCGTTAGGGTTTATTTCTTGTCCTAATACCTTGGCCTCCTCATTTGATAACTTGGGCAGGTTCAGTTTGTCTAGGTAGGCACTGCAGCCCTTCAGGTCGCTTTTATAGAGTTCTTGGTAGAATTCCCTGCGGAGGATGTCTTTGTGTTTGGTGTGTGTGGTGTTGTTTGCGTCTGTGATTGATGCGATGGAGTGTTGCCTCTGTTTGTGCTTAAGGTATGACGCTAGGATTTTCCCTGCCTTTTTCGACTCACAGAGGTTAATTTGTTTGTATCTTTTTATCCAAAGGCCTGCACGCTCGCTCAGTATTCTGTTGAACTAATACTTTTTACCTGTAAGCACTGTAGCAAGTCTGGGTTCGAAGTGTCCCATATGTGTCTTGTTTCTAGTTGCTTGATATCTCTTTCCAGTTGGTCTAATTAGGCTTTTGCTTCTCTATCCCGTCTTGCTTTGATTTCTATCAGTGTCCCTCTAATTGTCGTATTGAGTGCATCTCACAGTGTTTTGGGGTCTATGTCTGGCGTGTCATTGTCTGCGATGTGATCCTTGACGGCTTGCTCTATTCTGTTTTTTTGTCCTCTTGCTTTGCCATGACTATATTATTCAATCGCCATCTCCGGGTTGGATTTTCATTGTGTCGGACAGTTAGATGTAGGCTTAAGCATGAGTGTTCGGAAATTGTTCTAGCTGCGATTTTGGTGTGTTCTATTAAGTGTGTATGTGAGCCTGATATGAGGATGTAGTCTATTCTACTGTAAGAGTTGTGGGGGTTTGAATAAAAGGTGTAGTCCCTGGTATCGGGGTGTTGTAGTCGCCAGAAGTCTTTCAGGATGAACCTGTTACATATGTTGTTTAAAGTATTATGCGGTGCTGGAGGTCTGACTTGGGACGTCGACTGTCTGTATAGTGTGTAGTCTAGATATAGGTTGAAGTCCCCTGCCAGTATTGTCATGTCATTCAGGGAGATTGTCTCTAGTCTTTTCGATATTCCCTCCCAGTATACTGTGTCATCTGTGTAAGGTGCATATGCATTAGCTACAGTTATGTATCTTTGCCTCTTTTCAATTGTGTTATTAGTAGTCTCCGTTCGCCATCATCCAGTTCGCTTTCAATGGTTATCTTAGATTTCCTGTGTACCAGAGTTATGACCCCTCTCTGTTCAATCCACCTTGCCCTAAGTTTGCTTGCGTCCTCCCTGGATAGCTTGGTCTCTTGCAAGAGAATAACATCACCCTTAGTTTTGGCTAGGTAGTCTAGTACCTTTTTTCTCTTCACTGGGTGATTTAGGCCCTTAACGTTGAGGGAAACTATCTTCAGATCTGCGTGCAGGGATGTGCTGGTGCTAGGTGGACTTGTTCTGTTATTATTATGTGTCATTGTTTACCCTATTTGAGCGTCGCATTTCCTCTCTCCAAACTCCCCTTTTGTTTCTTCTTGTATTGGTACCTGTGCTGGTATTTTGACTGTGGCTTTTGAGCTCCTTTCGCTTAGTGTCGATGTCAGGGTAGGTGACTGTTGGAGCAACTTTGTATTGGACGGCCTTCCCAACGGTGTCGTGTGTGCTTTTACGTGGACTAGACAAACCTGATGAACAAAACAAAACAGACAAACTCCCCCCCCATGCTCCTCTCTCCCCCATCCCCCTGAGCTAAGATCTTGTGCTGTAGTCGAGGCTTTGACCTCCATTTCATGTTGGACTGGTCCTTGTAGGTATCTTGATAGTTCCATTGGATCCTCAAATATGTATGTTCTTCCTTTGTTGCTTATCCTAAATTTAGTGGGGCCCGCGAAGGAGAATAGGATGTTTTCTTTCCTCAACTTGTCTCTCTGGGCTAGAAACCCTTTTGTTATATCTACTGTAGTCTTCGAGTAATCCTGCGTGAGGATTATTTTGTAGCCGTTCCATTGTAGATTGGAGGTTTTCCTTGCTACTCCAAAGATGGCGTCCGTGTGGTGTTAGCTGACACAGGGGCCATTCCAATCAATATAATTACAGATATCAAAGAATTGAGCTTCACACCAAACTAATTCACTTTCCATTTCAAATGCCTAATACAAAACAACTTACTTGACAAAATGCAATTTTTTTTCTGTCAGTCAAGAAGAGGCATTTCTACAGCAGCAAGTGGAATAGCTGGCCTACTTCAGTTACACAGTTGATATATTCATTAGTGCCTACTTTTCAAAAAACCTCACCTGTGGAAAATCCATCAATGTAATCAACTTCCATAATACAGCAATTTTGTAAAACAGGATGAAGACATGACATTTCTGGCACAAGAAACTCACAAACTGGCTGAGATATCTACACAATAGCACATCTCTTCCGACTATAACTTACCACCACATATTAGATCAATTCATAACTTACTCAATTTTAGAAAAGCCTTAAAACCTGGGTCTTCCCAAAGTAGTCTCATCTGGAATCTCTTTCTGTCCTCTTCCTCAGTGCTAAAGCCTTAACACATTCTGGTATCCGTTTGCAGTTTATAATTCCAAATAACAGAACCTAACTCACACCATATCATCTGTGAACGTCTGCAAGCTCATGGTATGCTGCCGAATCTATTCTTAGAAAGCTCCAGAGATCAACATACCTGGCCTCATGACAGAACTGATAACCAAAATCAGACCTAGCAAAATTGTTAAAAGCAGCCCGGCTCTACACAAGACTGTGACTAGAATAGGGCCATAGAGGTATGGTTGGGTTGTTTCAACCCCCGGGGTATGGCACACCGGGAAAATGCCAGGGTGGAAGAATAGATTGATCAGCCTTAATCCTAAATGGTAATTAATTTTAAAAAAAAGGTTTATGATTTAACAATAATGCCATGAAACTGTAAATATTATAAAAAGAAAAATGAAAAACATTAAGTTTATACGTCATTAATCAATATGTTCATTAGAAAAAAATTAATTGAACTATTTTAAAACAATTAGCTAAATTCTTTTAAACAGAGAAATGTGAATAAAATATAGAACTACTTTACAGGACCCCCTTGTCACTAATACCAATAACAGGCTGATATATGTAGATCTCTCATAACGAGTAATGGAGCAACATAGTAAATGATGCTTTGCCGTCTTAAAGTCCTTTTGGCTAATTATGAAGTTTGGAATTCAGGGGTTGATTAGGATGGTGGTGGACTTATGTTTGCCCACCACCCTATCAGAAACATGACCGCCTGACAGGCTTTCGGTGGTGATTCAGAATCATACTAAACCTTACTGTATGAATAAAAAGAATGTCAATGAAAAATCTTCAAATAACTGCAGTAGGATGATTAGCTCTTCAAATAACACATGGCAGTGTTGTTGGCAGATGGTAAAGCATGAGTCTATTCACATACAAGGGAAACAATATTTCTCTTACTAAGATCGCCACAGTATACACATAGCAGATTTAGCAAGGTCACTAGGCCTCTGTTCCCAAAGAGTGAGCTGTTGATTTTCCCAATGCTTTTTGTCATTGCCATGAGCATGCATACAATTGGCCAGTAATTTGCATGTGTCACAACGCACATGAAGTTGTTTGATGAAATATCAGTGACAAAAATATTGGCAACAATACTCTTGAGGACAGAAATATCGATGACTCATATAGGGGTCTATTACGATGTCGAGCGAGCGGACGTAACACCGTCTCGGAAACGGGACCGACTGGCCTCTGATTGGTGGCCTCGACTTCCTCATCATGATGCGACTGAACAATGGGGCCCATTAGGATGGCGGGCGGACTTTAATTCGCCTGCCAGCCTAGTGATGCTGGGTCTGGCCGCCAGCGGTGCAGAGGTCCGGCACTGCCAATTAGGATGCGACCACCACCCTGGCGGTTGCATTCCGCATCTATGATATTGCAGCGGGTGCTGCAATGCTAAGGCATGTTGTGCATTGCCATGCACTACGAGGCAGGCACCGCGCGGTGCCTGCCACCTTGTGCATGGCAATGAAGGGAGGTACCATAGGTACCCCCAAGTGCAGCCCCCCACCCCCCAAGTCCCCAGGGGCCCACATAGGGCCCCTAAATTACATCCTTGCCAGCCTTTCCATGGCGGCATTGCCCCCGTGGAAAGGCCTTTCATCATTATATGGATGGCGTTGTCTTCCAGGCACCACCTCCATATTATGCCCCAGCTCCGCCCGGCTGGCAATCGTAACAATTGCTGACCGGCGGAAAAGTGGCAGACTGACTTTCCATCCTCCGCGGTACCCCCACCATGATAATGTGGCGGGGGTAAATCCAGTAGGGATGGCGGGTGGATCGCCACCACTGGCCTGGTGGTGGCAATCCGCCCGCCATTGTAATCACCCCCAATGTTCGGTCGCATACTTCCATTCCTCTATAGGAGCTCATGTTATGGCCATAAACTGGCCGGTACACAAGCTCCCATAAAGGAATGGGAGTTTGTGTTCATCCCTGTACCGAGTGGCAGGCACCTCAGGGTCAACAGGGGGCACCGAGGGTAAAGGCAAGGTCCCTGTGCCGATCAGATCCTTTTTATTGGCCACATCGTAATCGGCCCCTTTGTATGTAAAGCCACAAATATGCACAACAAATAATAATAAAAGAATTTTACATTAAAACAAAAAATATACTTATAAAAAATTATAACCAACAAATATAACATAAAAATAAATTCTTTAAGGCTGCCACCTGGTCAAGTGCAACTTCACCGTCAAACCATCAACATTATTTTACTACATCCTTTTATTAGACCCACGTGAGTAAGTATCAATTGCATTATTGGAAATGTGGTTTCAAGCAACAAATATCATAAACCTCATGGGTGACGCACTTCCAGAAAAATTAATCCATTCAGTTCCCTTGCCCTCAGTGAGGCTGCATCTTTTGTGTGTGTGTATATATATATATATATATACACATATTCACTGAAAAAAACCCTAGGTTTCAGGCACGTTATAGTTAGAATTTAGCATTTAAAAAACCTTAAAAATTCACTGAAAAAAATATAGATTTCAGGAGCTTTATAGTTAGTTGGATATTTCACTTGTACAAAACCATTGAAATTCCCCGTTATAGTTTGTTCAGTTAACTATAACTTGCGCGCCCGCAATGCACTGCTGATGACGTCACATATTACATCACTCATGACATGGTCAGTGACATTACGCATGACATCGCTGATGACATCTCAAATTACATCACTGATTACATCATCCAGTGAATGTGTGTTTTTCTGAAAATTAAATATGTTTCATATATCTACATCTCAAGGTCCATGAAAGAATAAATGGATATATAAATGGATGATTTTCTTTTGTAAAATTGATTGTGTAACTGACTGATTAAGTGTACCTTAGTGAATACATGGGTTAGTGAGTAATGTTTAAATATGCAAATATCTGAATCAGTCTATCACTTTGTGTATAAGTGGCTGCATGAGTTGGTGAGTAGCTACATGAGTGTCTATATGGATTATTCATTGTTTTTTGAGTATCAGTATGAGTGTCTGTATTGTTCGGTGGGGGTATTACTTAGTGCATAAATGCGTGAATGAGTGACTTCACTGTTTGTATGTGTTGAAGACAGCTTGTATCAGTTAAATAAACAAGGGGACCCAGTGGGATCGCTTTGGACCTTTGGGTAGTTAATTATTACAGTGAACAATGGTCCTAAGCTTAGAGAGAATTTTCAGACAAGTTGATTATAGACTACAATGAGTGCTATAAGTGTGCTTCCTATATCCAGCCGGACATGGAATATTTATTTGGTCAATGTATAAATCACAAAAAATGGAAACACAGCAGAGTTACACGAGGGCACAGTCCTGTACCCAGGGTGAAGGAAAGAAAAGATGAAGAAGAAGATAGAAAGAAAAGTGTTTTTTCAGGCAATAACTTTGGAGCGAAGCGTTTCTTGCATTTTCAATAAATTATACATCAAGCTCATGACAACAGTATCTATAGCAAGATAAACACAATGGTGAATTTGCAGCACTGTTTGTGAAAGTCGATGTTTTGATCCCATGCTCCAATACTAGCGGGATCATCATCACAACTATTTTAATGATTGGTGATGGTTTGTAGGAAAGGTATGGAGCTGCGCTGCATCACAGCCATTGGCAGCCTAGTCACACGGGAAGAGGTAGAACGAGGTGAGTGCAAGATGGAAAGGTGTTATGGAAACTGCAGCGACTGTGGGATGTGGCAGTCGACAATGCCAGGGGCTCCTGGATACACCAACACTATCTAGGGAGCTGAAAGATACTAACAAGCAAGGCCTGCCTTTATGATTTCAACTATTTTCTACTAGTTGGTTTCAAGAAAAGTAAACAGAAAGAGAGAATAAAGATAACAATAGTATATGGCGTACAGCAAGATGGCATTAACTCAATAAATCCTTTAAAGGGGTACATAGCAATTCTAGCTGGTGTAAGAAACAATGAATATTAATCACATTGCTGCATAGGTGGTGGAAAAAAGGAATGAAACATATTGAAACTTCAAGCTGTATACTAATAGCTAATTCTGATACAAACGTGAAATAAGAAAAGAGAATAAAGATAAAATTAAAATGCAGAGAAAACTAATAAAAGCCAAAGAAAAGGCTAGGAGAAGAGAGAATATTGCGATCCGCAGAAAGGATGCTTACAACTGTTAATAGATAGATGACCAATAAGAGTGTAGAAAAGAAGAGCCCATGGTGAAAAAGCTTTCTAAGGAAGATCAGGGAGGTTTATGTGAATTGAAATATGCATCTAGACTATCCCACATGTGTCTAGGGGAGGGTTTCCAAGGGGAGTTTTGAAGATCGATATTGTATGCGACCCTAAAATGAATAATCCAGCTCAACCAGCATTTAAATGATGCTTTGTGTGTATTCAAGATAATTTTAACCGCAGATATGAGTAGTTGGTCCAGTAGGGCTTTATCTGCATCATTTAGTGTATCAACGCCTAGAAAGCCAGTTGTTAATGTGGATAGCTCTTTGTTAAGGGTACAAGAAAATAGTTTGGAACTAAAATCAAATACTTTGTCCCAGTACGACGCTACAGCTTTGCAATGCAGAATGAGATGGGCTAAATCTCATGTTTCCTCTCTGCAGTTCCAGCAACTAGGATATTTGCGTAGGTGTTGTAAATGTAAACGGTCGGCGTCCAAAAAGCCTTATGCAGATGCCATCATTTTGTTTGAGATAGGACTGGGGATATTTTATTTCTGGTGGTAGAGCTCCATATTTAAAATCTATTAAATTCGGATATCGGGTTAGAGGAGTGTGACTCCCAGAAGGTTATAAGATTTTTATTAAGAGTTGAGTTTTTGAGGCAAAGTAATTTATAGATCATAGAAACTTGGTGACCCAATTTATTAATCTTCATTACAAAGTTTGGTAAGGATGGAGTTGAATTATGTAGGTTAGCGTTTGTCATCGCCGCCTTAACTTTTAGAAAATTATAAAACTCTATGTTATCCAAATTATATTTAGATTGGAGTTCTTTAAAAGTAATCGGGTAAGATACGTTTCCAGTTGATTGGGGAAGAAGATCCCTTTATCAAGCCAGGTATCGTAATGCATTGTTTTCCCTTTGTATGGTGTCATGTTTCTTATCTAACTTTGGCAACGCTGCCTTTGTATGTTTAAGTATGGATTTTGAACTCCTTAGATTCATGTAGTTAGTGGTAAGCAGGGCAACAGGGTCAAGATTATTAAGTATGGATTTTTAACTTCTAGCCATAGTGGAGTATAATTGATGGAGGGTGAAATCCAGTATGAGCTCTGTTTCTCCAGGAAAGCTGTTTGATACAGTTTAAAGACGGCTAAAATGACACCACAGAGCGATTTGTCCAACTTTAGTTTTTTAAGTCCAATTCTAGCCTTCTTGCCCTGCCACATAAATTTGGCTAGAAGGACATCAAGATTACGATGGAAGTCTTTGGTTAATAAAATAGGGAGCATGGTAATTAAGTAATTAACTAAGGGCGTGATCATCATCTTTACAGTTTCAATTCTACCCCACCATGTGATAAACTTTGGGGACCATGTATCTAGAAGTGTTTTTATTTTCCCCAGTGTGGAGGTTTCATTATGGAGCCTTTATAAGTCAGAAACCTCCAGTAGGGCACATCCATAAAAGGACAGTGTCTCAGCAACTGTCTCCGTTTGAGATATGATCTGCTAGACTGTTCTTGTTACCAAGCCTGCTCCTGCCTTTGAACTCTTAAGCAATTAAACCTTTTACTGACCTTGTTCTAGTTTCTGCCTTATTCCCCTTCCACCATGAGGACTGTTCTCTTAGTTTTATACTTCCCTTCTTCATACTTTCTCCTTTTCCATCCTGTTTTGACACATTCACTCCTGAACAAGTGACTTCGTTCTTGAGGGTTCCCTCTGGCTGAAAGCACACTCAAATGGGAAACATCCATTACAATGCAGTCATTACATAGCACTGCTTTTACAACAAAACTGTTACAACACAACTACCTTTATATTGCATGCCATTGCAACACATGCCATTACAACACATGTCACTACAACTCATGCCATTACAAAGCATACCATTACAACGCATGCCATTGCAACGCATTACAAGGTAAGTAATGGAGATGTTTAATTTTTGTGTTGTATGAGTTTTCGGGTGGATGGGAATAGTAATTTTTACCCCTACACTATCCAACAATTACCCTAATGTTGCACTCACTGGAGTGGGAATAGTAATTTTTACCGCTACACTATCCAACACTTACCCTACTGTTGCACTAAAAGTATTAATCGTTGTAATGGAATGCGTTGTAATGGTATGCATTGTAATGGAATGCGTTGTAATGGTCGTTTTTAAAAATGCATTGCAATGGCATGGGTTGTAAAATCATGCCATGTAATTATAGTTGCGATGTAAAAACTGCGTTGTAAAAGCATGCGTTGTAATTGTTTGCATTGCAACATTATATATTCCACTCACATATGTGTCAACTGCCTCCAATTATTTACCAAATTGATTAGTGATCAGATCTCAGAAGTCAATGCTGAGGTTGCAGATTATCAGTAGAGGTTTATTCTGGAACAGGTAGTTCAGCTGGGCAGTCCATCTGTTGAGATGGGATAAGCAAGCAGTTAGACCTCCACTGCACTTCTTACTCATTTGTGTCTTTGTCATTGTTAGAACTGGCTATTTCTGGTTGGCTAAGGCTGACGCCAAAGCTAGGCAGAAACCACCATTCTAGTCAGGGCAAGGGAGTCACACGCCAAGATAACCCCTGCTCAGCCCCTTGGTAGCTTGGCACGAGCAGACAGGCTTATCCCGGAGGCAATGTGTAAAGCATTTGCACATTCACACAACAGCAACAACATCCTAGGCACACCACAAAAGGAACTCCACACAAGGTTATATAAAAATAACTTTTGTATTGCAAAACACATCAGATAGTAATCACACAATATACATGGTGCCAACTGGCATGGGCAATATTCACAAGGGATTATTTACACAGGACAGGGCCACGTGGGCGCCTGTCAGAATCAGCACTTAGTAGAAATAGCACTTCTAGAACATAAAATATAGGATATAAAATCACTGTAGCACAAATTGGCAAATATACATCACAACCAGTAACCACTGGTAACAGGTAAGTACCACCTACGCAACCCTAAACACCTTAGGAGAATGTCACGCAGGGAACCAGGACCTCACTAGGACCACCTGTACTAGAAAGAACAACCACATAAGTATCACAATACAATTAGGGGTATAAGCGAGAACACATTAAACATGATGCATCACAGCATTCAGAGGTGTAGGGAAGGAAAACACATGATGCATAAAACATACATTCAGCGGGTAAGAACAAGGCACATGATGCATCAAAACACATTCAGAGGTGCAGCACAGGAAAATCACATGATGCATAAACCAACACATTCAGAGGTGTAAGAACAAGAAAGACACATGATGAATAAAAACATTCAGAGGTGCCAGACCACAACTCAATAGCGCAAAAACACATGATGCCTAAAAACATTCAGAGGTGTAAGATCAAGGTGCGTAATCATATTAAATGTATTACCTTTCCTAGCACCACATCACATCGCACAAAACTCACATTAGGCAATTACCATCACATAGATAATCACATTGCGCCTAAATAAAATTACATACCAGCCCCCTTCTAATAAAGGGACTAAAGAGCCCTGTGTCCAGAATGTCAGGGCGCGATGCCAATGCAGTGCCAGTCAGGGGTGCGCCACCGGCGCAAAACCTAAACGTTGCAGTTGCCCACTACTTGCTGGGCACCTGGGAACAATCACAAGACCTAAACGGTGCAGCTGCTCACTAATTGCTGGGCAGCTTTGAATCAAAACTGCAACAGGGTCCTCACTGACCCTAGAACAGAACTGCGCCCAATCGTTGGAGCCACACAGGCTCTGACACAACACTGCGCAGAACGTTGGAGCCACACAGGCTCTGAAAACACTTGTGTCCCCCAAGAGCCTCACTGGGCTCTAAACATCATGTGGGCGGTGAGCCCCTATGGACTCAAACAATAATGTGCCCCCCTAGAGCCTCTGTGGCTCTCAAAACAAATGGGGGAGGACACTGGCCACAGGGACCATTGACAGAATGTTGGGGCGGCCCACTGCCATCTGGGGCCGCCCTGAATATACCCCTGCCGTGGCGGAGCTCACAAGCTCCTAAAATCATCATGCCCCAAATGTTGGAGCGGCCCGCTGCCAAGTGGGGCCGCTCTTTGCCGTCACTGTGCCTGGAACAGGCACCTACAGTAGCCCACACAGGGCCCCCCAGCCCTCCTACTCACTGGGCTGTTCTTCTCCTGGCCGGGGCTCCTCCGGGCAACGGCGCTTCTTCTGCGGGGCTTCAGGCGAGCAGCGCGGAGGGGCAGGTACCTGCATTGCGCCTCCCGCCCCCCCCCCCCTCGCAAGACGACAGGCTGCACATCTTCTCCTGGGGCTCCCTCCAGCACATGGGAGCCCCGACGACCAGCCACCATGCTCCTCTTCTTCTCTAGGGGCTCCCTCCGCACACGGGAGCCCCGTAACAGGCCACACTTCCTCTTCTTTAACCGGGGCTCCCTCAGCACACGGGAGCCCCACAACAGCCCACACTTCTTCTTCCTCGGGCCGGCGGCGGCTGGTGGGACTTCCTGCCGGATTGCAGGACCCGCCCCCGTCCCGGCAGAAGATGCCTGACGTCCGGTTTCGCGGAGGGCCGCTGCGGTGATTTAAAGGGCAGAAAGGAGGGGTGGGCACCCTCGGTATTCAAATAAAACATACCAGCGAGGTGGGCACTCGCAGAGGGGCTTTTAAACGGTAGAATACCCGTGCTATAAAAATAAAATGCACACGAAGCACTCGGGCACACAAAGGGCAGGAGCACTTTCCACACGGGATAACCACAGCGCTCTGCCAGAAATCAGGATAAAAAGCACCCAAGAGGCGCTGGGGAGCCCAGAAATCACCAAAACGCCCCAGAAAGGACCCCCACAGCAAGGAGGATCCCAGCAGCTGCAGGGCATTACAGGACAAGGCTTCTAGGGCAAGTGAAGTCCACCAGCCATCCTCAGGCCAGGCAAAAAGGGCCCCCAGGAAGAAGTCCTCCAGCAGTCCATCAGGTATCCAGGGGCTGGGCAGGACCCAGGGAGGCAAGCCTTCCCCTGAGCCCAAGCAGCAGCACGCCCCTGGCAGGATTCAAGTTGAAAACAAGAACATTTTGGAAGGGGACACAGCCCCTTTTTATACAGAGAAATCCTTTGTCTAGCAGGGTGCAGGCAGTGTGAGAACCAGCTAGAACTGGTTATAGGGAATTCCTTTCACTGGCCAGGCTAGGGACATCAGACGCACCCCAGGGGGTGGAGCCAGCATTGTGTGGGGAAAACCCAGCCTCATTTAGGACCCTCAAACCAGACGGTCAATCCACAGGCAGGCCCAGGCTCACTCCTCCCCTCACATCAGCATGCTAAACACTCCATTCACCACCGGGGAAGACCCTCCCAGACTCTTGGAGCCAGGCTCACCAACCAGCCTCAGCCAATCACACGCCAGACACAAATTACACAAATATGCCAACTTCTAGAAGTGGCACTTCTACACTAGACACAATCATGCCACATATACCATTGCGCAGCATTCAATCTCATCTCACATACCAAACGCGGCCCTGCACTCCCCACACATCAGGAACTATCATGGGCATACATATTCCCCATTCATTCCTATAGGAGGGCAGGTCACTCATCACACATACACAGCGAGCTCACGCACTTTACACTGTACCACAGTGAAAAAGTGCGCAGAGGCCTAAAATCACCACCACCAGGTTCCAGAAACAGGCTAGGAAAAAGCAAAAAGTCTTGGGGTGAACCTGCCGAAAGGGCTGGGTCCAACAGTCATGTTTCAGCTCAATTGGTGTCAATACTGTCTGTTTCTGTTCCTCTGGGGGGACCTGTGACTGTCCACTCTGATATATTGGTGCACACCTGTAGGGAGTTTTCTCTTCAGAGTCACTCTAGATGCAGCTGTGTATGTATACGTACAGCTACCAGAAACAGATAATTGTGTAGGGTTGCTTTCGTGGAGAGGTTTACTCTCTTGGAGAGTTTCTAGTCTCTGCTTCTTTCTGCCATCTTATGAACCATTTCCAATTCGGATCTATTTTTTTTAATCTGACCGACCACTTTGAGGACTGCTACATTGTCTTTTTTCATTATTTTCCACTTTGCTTGGGTGCATTGGCACAATGAATGACTGAGAATGCTCTTAGTGGACTAACACTAGAGATTGTACGTCAAGCTAAAGTTCTAACCTGGTCAGTGAGATCCTTAGCTTTTCTTCACAGCCCTGTCATGTATACTTGTCTGTGTTGGTTGGTTGGGTGTGTGTGTGTGTGTGTGTGCACCTGCATGAGTATGTGTGTGTATGTGTGTGCATGTATGTGTGTGTGTGAGCATATTCGCTTACACTTTCTCAAGGGGGAGTCTAGGATTACTGCCAGGTTTCCTCTGTAGGCCCTTTTTGGAACATCTGAGTAGACACTTGTTTCCAGCCTTGGTGTGTTGTGTACGAATTGAAGACAGAGAGTCCCCAATTTACTCCATATATGTGATACCTGTCTTTTTTTCCAACCTATTTGGATTAACCCTGGGCAAAGTACTACAATACTCTCGCGTAGTTTGAGAAGTTTGCACTACTTCGCACTACGCAAATTGCACGTAGCACAGTAGCGGTCATTTTTTGCGGTCCTCAACATCAAGTTTGCGACCGCAAGCAAGCAAAATGACATCCCGGTGAGACGTTTTTCCTCGTTCGCGATCAGCAACATCAAGTTGTAAATCGCAAGTGGCAGAAAATGCCCGCTTGCACTGTGCAAGATGCAGTTTGCACTGATTACACAGTGCGGACAAGCATCCGGCACTGTGCAATCAGTGTGAACAGCATTTTGCACAGTGCACTATGCAGTTCGTGTAGCTCGCGTAGTGCGAAGTGCACTTTGCGTAGCTAAGCATATCGATACTACGCAAACTACGCCCAGGGTTAATTTGGATCCACAGGACATCCATACAGCAACCATGCTCAGATGAAAAACCCATAAGCTAGGAGATATAAACAGAAGCAATGTTTTAGCCCAGCTTTGTTTATTGTACAATCACTTTTAAATTGTAATGCATCTATCACAACTATTTTAGGTGTCCTGGGGCACTCATGGGTGGCTGAGGCCTTTTTTCACTGATGTCCCAGGACCTAACCTTCTCTGGTCATGAAAACTGAGAACCAAGTGCACCCTTTAAGCACTTGCCTTTCCAGATAGCGAGGCAAGCAGTCCTAGGCTTCTCGGGGTGGTAGTGTAGGGGTAGAGACTCTGAACTTCCCAACCATTTAAAAGAAATCATAGTAATGACTATTCAGCTCAGTGCTTTAGCTTTATGAAAATGGAAGCGTACTTTATCACACCGAATACCTATTACAATATAAATAAATTATTCAAGAGAACATCAAGTTCGAGATGGGGTGTTAAAGGTAAGACAATGGTTTTCTATCAACGCAAATAAAAGATGTAGACTCACAATGGAAAGAGTGAGTCAGTTACTGTATCTATGTTCTAAAAGATCTGACTCTTGATGGTATATTGGCACAGATTTACTAATGGTTCTCACAATGCAATGCAGCAAGGCAAGTTGCTACTCTGCGTTCCATAAAGGGACGAGAGCTAAACTGGGCCATATTTACAAAGAAATGGAGCTGTTCAGCTCTCTCTCAGCACTGGCTCCCTTGTGGCTGCCTAGATCCACGGCAGGCACTCTTGTGCCATGATGAAAAAATGCCTGTATTGTGGCCAGGATTGTTCTTGTGCAGGAAGGAATACAATCCTTAGAGGCTTATAACTCTTTGCATGTGCCTGCTGAATACAACCTACATGCAAGGAGGAAGTTGTAGTGTCAGTAGAGTTAGCAATGATGGAACCCTTGTGGTTCCTTAAGGACTCTGTAGAATTATGACTTAAGAGTTAGAGCGTAGTAAAGGGAATGCAGGTTTAGAATGGTTAGCTCGTGGTTACACGCAGGTGAATAAAGACGTATTATACTAAGCTTCTTGTGTGGCGTAGTCATTAGCTGGTACCCAGGCTGAAGAGGATGATAGCACTGGTTATGAGATAGCAGATACGTAACCTGAAGATCAATCAATCAATCAGCAATTTGTATAGTGCAGCAATGTCATGCCTAGGGGTATCTGAGCACTGAGGATGCTGTGTCTCCATCAGAGAGGCAGGTCTTGAGTTTCTTTCTGAAATCCACCAGGGAGGGTGCTGTACGAAGGTGGAGGTATAGAGTGTTCCAGGTCTTGGCAGTGATGTAAGATAAGGAGTGTCCACCTCTGTGGCTGTAAAGGATGCAGGGTGTGTGTCAGGGTGAGAGAATCAGAGAGCTGGTGTCTTGTGGGTGTCTTGTGGGTAGGTGAAAGTTTAGTCGATGATTGATGCAAATGGTACTTGGTTGTGTAGGGCATGGTAGGGCATTGTACGCATCGGTGAGAATATTGAACTGGAATCTCTTCTGGATGGGTAGCCAGTGGAGGTTTCTGAAGTGGGGGTGATGTGGGCCTGTTTGGGGAGGTCGAGGATGAGTCTCACTGCAGTGTTCTGTATGGTCTGGAGTCTGTTGAGGAGCTGAGTTGAGATTTGAGGTTGAGAGCGTTACCATAGTCTAGGCAGCTGGTGACAAGGGCCTTTGTGACTGTCCTTCTGGTGTTGATTGGGACCCATCTAAAGATTCTGCGGAGCATGTGAAGGATGTGGAAGCAAGAGGCGGTGACTGCATTGACTTGTTGTTTCATGGTCAGTTGGCTGTCGAGGATGATACTGAGGTTGTGAGCATCATCTGTCAGTGTGGGTGTAGGTCTGAGTTCCACTCAGAACCAGCTGGGGTCCCATGTGAAGATCAATCAGTGCTCTCCCAGAGAGTTTGCCATGGTCCAGCAAACTGCTTGTGTGTGCCATGTGTACCTCAGTTGAAGTGCAGAATCAACGTTTAACATATGTGGAGTCAAAGTGAAACTCCAGCCAGTGTAAAACATTTGAAGACAAAGAAAGATTCACTGAGAAGTCTACATACCATTGGCCAATAAACTGCTGGAATGGCAGTAAAGAGAGGTACTGTGCAACTACTCAACTTGAAGCTTTACATCAAAAAGAGCGATAATGTATAAGGTGAATACAACCAGGTTTTTAAAGAGCAGTAAATAGCGACAGCAAAATGCAAGGTAAGACTGCGATCGGAAGAGCTGTGATGCTGAGATCAACCAGGTGTTAGACAGTACAAGAGACGCCTAAAAGCAAAGCTATTCAAACACAATAAACAGTCATCCGCTTACCAGAACTGAGTAAAGAGAGTCATCACACCACAGCACTGGGGAAGTGAGCCCAGTGGAAGTACCCGGGGTAGTGCTTACGAAGCATACATGAAGTGGCACGCCACCAAAGCTGCTGGGTACTGGATCAGAACAACTCCAGGGTGTATATTCACAAGAACGTGTGCTAAACATCACTAAAGAAAACTAACGCACCTTTACAGATCGCAGTCGATCATGGGTAAATAACCCATTGTCAATGTGGAATTCATAACAAGGTGATAGTTTGCCTACACCATAGCCAATGTCAGCGATACAACCACCTCAACAGAGATAAAAACACAAACCACAACACAAAAAAAATGTGAAGAGCCCATTTGTGATAAGGAAAGCAGGGATAAGCACTGCCAGGCCCGCGTCACACATGACAGGTGGAAGTAAGCACAACAAAGGCCTGAAAAAATAGACAATACAAATAGAAAACAACAGCCAAGTATAATGGAGGCAACCCAAGCCGGCATACAACCCCACAAGCCCCATTGGCAACATACATTGTACATGGCAGGCCATCTTGGACAAGGTGAATGCAGCCTGAGAGCGGAGGAGGATAATGGAAGAAAACCAGACCATCTGGAATGATGCAAAACGCACAAACAAGCAGAAACACGCCGACAACAAGAAGGCAGCAATGCACACCCGAGGTGGGAGGCCAGCGCCACACCAGGAGCTGGATGACTTGGTGGAAATGGTGTCCACCACATCAGTCTGGAGACCGTGGCAGAACTCTGGGACTGGAAACTGCCCAAAACAGACACAACAGCAACAGGGAGAGGAACCAGCAGGGACCGGGGGGACAGGGGGAGATGGGCACAATGGCACACATGCACAATGAAGCACAGCACCACTGCAGACAAACCATGCCCAAGAGTAACAACATCAACCAAGGGCACAAGTTGCACAACCCAGCAACATCACACAACTGAACAAGCACAGAAGTGAAAACCACACTTTCTGAAAGGGAGAAGGGTGAGCCAAATCAGAGCTGATGGGAAATCTCACACACAATGCAGCACACACACATAGGAAGCAGAGTACCTGAACCGCAAACACAATGTGGCACAAACACCAACATTTGCACAACCAAACACTGGACACAAGTGCACCCGCCTGGTGCCGGTAAATGGCCATACTCATCTGGCTAAGCACGATACAGGGACATGACAATGCACAAGTACAAACCCACAGTCCTGAAGGGGTAGCAATGCACGTATGGCAGGCAGCCAGAGAGTCCGTGAAACACACATTGCCATACAAATCAGGACAATACACAGTCGAGGACAAGTGAAAGAGCTGAAACTTTATCAACAAGTGCGTGTCAGTACGGCCAAGATAATTGCCACGATATGCAGACCAACACAGCAGCATGTCTGAATGAAAAACGTAGAAAAGCGCACATTTCTACCTCAGGGGAGTCCATCACCAACACAAGTCAGTTCCAACCCACGTCGGTTGTCCGCGTATGAATCATGAGTCCAAGCCAATGCAGCCATGTCCACTGTCGTCTTGGGACATGTGACCAGATTCACAACATGCAACCAGGTGTCGGGACACGTGCAGTCAAGTCAAGTCAAGTCAAGAGATTTATATAGCGCGCTACATACCCATAGGGTCTCAAGGCGCTTGAGGAAGGGTCACGTCCTGAAACACGACTACAGCTGCATAGGCCAACATGTCCAATGAGCGATCGCCGTCCACCACACCTGACATGTCGTCGACGTAATCCATCAGCTGAGCCGAACAGATGTCTGACTCCAACTACTGGCCCCAATGTGCACCAAAGCCCAATCGGGTAGTGGCTCAATGTGCTCACTGCACATGAGGACTCGTGCAATCTCCCAGGTCCAGTGTCCAGCCTGCATGCCAAACATCCATGCATGCAATAAACGGGCATCACAGTGAAACTCCAGGTCGTGGGCCAACAGGGGGCGCACACACGTTATAATCCAGATCAGCTACCGTTACGTTGGAGAGGCAGACATACATGGACCACTCGAATATGCATGAGCGACAATGCAACACAGTCTGAACGCAAGTGACGTTGGCAAGGCGGAAGCTCAGCTGGTTACTGGCCCGCAGTACATGCAGCAGACATGCATGGTACAGGTCCATGTGACTGGTTCCGAGCATGTGTCCGAGATGGTCTGCCATGGCATCAGTGGCTCTGCTAGAAGAGGCACTGGCTTGCCCTGCGCCAGTCCTGTGGATGAAATGGCACAGCCCGGTGCAATGAGCAGTGTCGTTGTGCAACGGGTGCAGGCCTGGGGTGGGGTGGGAGTACGTGTGAAGGCGATTTCACCCACGCCATCTACGACCAAGGACTACTGCGTGTGGGATGTGTACACATTAGTCTCACTTTGGGCAGTGTGTAGTGTGGGAGTCGCAACCAAATGCCATTGTATCTGTGAGGGGTGCTGGCCACATGCCAGTTCCTGCTCGGAGCTGCAGATATGCTACCGCCTGATAGTTCACACAAAGGACCTTTCATTCCTGCAGTAACTTCACCATCTGCAGGCATACAGAGGATGCACAGGGCCTGGCGTGGGTGTGGTGGGATGTCTACTACCCTGGGAACACAGTGACGCTGGCCTTTGAAGGTGTGCGCCCATTTGGGTGTAGGCCAATGGACCGGACACGGCGGACACAGGAGTGCAGCCCATGGCTTGCTGGGTTTGCGCTGCAAATGAGGCCAGGCAAATGACTCATGCATCAGCAGGGCTGATACACATAACACTTGGCATGGATGTACCAAGACCCTGAGTGGTTTTGTGCTCCTACATGTCCCCGTACTTGCGGGATGCCCTACTGGTGCATGCTACATTGCAACATCGACTACTGTGGTCCTGGTGGCGACTAAACCCCAACACAGAGACACACTAACTGCACTTCCTGCCCATGGCCAGGTCCGAGCCACGCCCTGCTCCCCCTGCTGATTCTGTACACCCCTGCGCTGATCTGACATATGCCGGACCATGACACGCCGCTTTTGCATGCAGGGGGTGCGTGCGAAGCTACAAGTCCAGGGTTACCGCAACACTGAGATGACATGGTAACGTCTGCTAAAGACAGCACACTTTGATGTTGCAGGGCCCGTGCCCATCATGCTGACACAATGACCACACAGACACACTTGCTCAGATGGTGTGAATGGCCACGGGCACGTGCGCACTGCCACATTTATTAGCATGCACACATACTGAGTGACACCTGTGTTGGATGTGTGTGGAGTGTGTGCACACCAGCCGCCAAGGGCTGCCTTGTGCAGTCAGAAACACAACAGTGTACATTGCAAAGGACACAACCATTCAACCATAAAGGCCCCATGACTTGTGCTGCACAGAGTTAGTGGCCCCTGATGCACAGCATCCTGCACAGGCCTACCGCCACGGGACGCTGACTTGTGGGGCACTGGGGCAGGGTCAAGAGTAAAGAGCAGGTTTCCGTAGATGTAAAAGGAGCGTGTTGCGGAGTGTCTCGGTGGACGGTGGAAGGTGTACCCCCAGGCAGAGTGCAGGACAACGCTGAAACAGACACTATGGTGTAGATGAATGGAAGAGACACATGTCGGACACCAAGTCCGGTCCAGCCTGATGAAGATGCAGGAAACTACCAGGCCATGGACTCAGACGCCATCAAGGTCCAACCAGATAGTGGTCATGACTCATTGCGCACAGAGTTAGTGGCACCAGTGTTGTTAGGGGATGCCGCCTTTGATGAGGCGTGTCCAATGGTGTGGACTCCTCCACATCTTACCCAAGACACAGTTCCACATGTCTGACCTGCTGGTTCGCAGGGTAGGCCTGAGGCAGCGGTCAGCACAGGCCATTCGGTTGGATGGCCTCACTGGCCAGCGTTGTTCAGGTTCAGTGGCACCACGGGATGCGGACTTGCGGTGAACAGGGCTGATGGCACCAGGTCAGTCGTTGATAGTGTTCAAACATCTCCGTGACTCTGATCCGGCTTTTGTCCGGACTGAGCCACATCTTCCTCTTACTCCTCTCCATGCATTCACTGGTGTGGACTCTGCCATTCATGATTCGTGTCTTAGTGCTGGATGTGTGACCGACTGGTCTGCAGGGTAGGCCTGAGCCCTCGTCCACGTGTGTCTGACTGGCATTGAACAGGGTTAGCACCACCTCGTCTGGCCTGCTGGCGTTGAACAGGGTGAGTGGCACCTCGTGTGGCCGGCCTGCCATATGGAATTATGCCTCACTGATCGAAGGGGGTCTAGTGCTGTGGCCGCTGGCACAGACCTATGGGCACTGCCATTCAGGACTCAGGACACAGTTCCACATTCAGGACCTACTGGGCCGAAGCAGAGGTCGTGGGACTGGTACTTGGAGCTTGCACTGGCACGTGGTTGGCCCTCTTTTATACACGTGAGTATCCCTAGATTAAGGAACTCCCTGGTGTGATCTACAAGCAACCAGCGATTTCTATATATCTTAAAAAATATTGCAGTGAGAACTAGGACTTGTTTTGTTTGATGCCTCTTTTATACACGCCGGTGTAGGCAGGTGAGCAGAGCCTCGTTGGTTCTTTGGGGCAGGCATGATGGGTCTGGGGACCGGCAGCCTGGGGTGCAGCAGGCGCTCAGGGATGCAGGACCGCTGTGCTTGGCGCAGGACTCATGGTGGGCTGAAAGGGGCCGCCCTGGCTGACGTGTGGTCCATTCCGAATGAGAACCAAGATCAGTGAAACTGGCTTTTTGTTCACACCCCTACGCGGGCCTGGTGTATGCAGGTCCAACCCACTATGCACGCGCTTGCAGGGGGGGATGTAATGTGCGACATTTCCGCATTCTGCCCCACCGCTTGTGGGGACATGGTAGCGTCCACTGGCAACTACACTCCATGCACCAGCATTTGTTCGTCACATGGCCATTTCCGTGGTTTGCACTCTGTAATCTGTCCGGCACCTCCATACCACACCTGGCATTAGGTGGGTTCACATTCCTCAGTCACTTGCCGCTCTCGCACATGCCTGCTCCATGCCTCTCCTCACATCCTGTTGTTGTGTGTCTGTGGTGCCATGCCGTGGATGGGTTGTGGGCATGTATGAAAAACACCATATAGGAAACACAATACAGAGTGGACTGAATACTTATACAAACATGAACACACCCATAGATTTATGTCATTCAAAAATAATTTTTTTATTCAATATTTTATATTTAAAAGAAGGGGAAAGAAGAGTATACATCCATTAATAAGACCAATAGTGTGGTATCATTCTCTTGTTAGGGCAATTGTCAAATGATAAATTCTATCTATACAGTATAGTCAGTGATCTATACTATTAGCCATGAAAGATATATGGATGTGAACCTAACACTTCCCTTCCACCCCCTCTTTTGATATTTATTGTAAATGTGTAATATGAATATTCATATTTGATTGAAAAGATTATGTATGTATAGATCACTGACTATACTGTATAGATAAAAATAAGATATTGAATTAAAAAAAGAATTTTTAATGACATAAATCTATGGGTGTGTACATGTTTGTATAAGTATTCAGTCCACTCTGTATTGTGTTTCCTATATGTTTTTTTCATACATGCCCACATATATGCTATGTAGACCTTGATATAGGAAACGTTATTAGAGGTACCCCTTTTTGTTACAAATTGGGTTGTGAGCATGGCAAGGCCGGATTCCCAATGGATTTGTGTTGTCATGTCTGGTC
This sequence comes from Lissotriton vulgaris, assembly GCF_964263255.1. Lineage (NCBI taxonomy): Eukaryota > Metazoa > Chordata > Amphibia > Caudata > Salamandridae > Lissotriton > Lissotriton vulgaris. The sequence continues at coordinate 426,757,249 of NC_141687.1, forward strand.
GGTTAACATGTACTGTGTCATGTTGGATGTAGTTGTGCTGCGTGCCCATTGGCAGTGTCTTGAGTTGCATGACATTGGGCAGCAGGTGCGTTTCAGGTGGGTCCGCTGTCTTTGTGTACGCTGCCTCTGTGGTGTTCCGGGGGAGGGCAGGACGGGTCCTGGGGGTGGTGGCAGGCCTGGGGTGGTTGCCGTGGGTGTTGTGGCCCTCATGGGTATCCGTGGTGCATGGTCATTGTCTCCATGGTAACTGTGGGTCTTCTTGTGTGGCTCTTTGCTGGGCTCCCTTTTATACTGCAGGTTATCACCCTGCTTTACAGCAGCATTAAGGAGGTGTTAATTCCCTGCTGCTACCACAGCTGATCGCCTGTTTTTGTTTCGCAACGCAGATATGGCAGTTCATGGCGAAAGTGGTGTTGTGTTTTTTTTGTGTGTTTTTGCACGGGAACACCTCCTCTGCATCTCATTAGGGCTAGCTGGTGGTGTCCACCGTGGAGATATATTTTGGGGAAGTTATCGAGGGAATACAGGCGATGTCTGCTGTTTGCACCAGCTTGTCAATGGGGTGTTAAATCTGTCTTCACTTTTGATACGTTAAGGTGGGGATAATTCGGAGTTGAGTCGTTGTGAATATCCCCCAAATGTCTCAATAAAAGTGATGGGCCCCAATGGAGACTAAAAAATAGGTCAAGGTTCCACAGTGGGTAGCAAACAGTATCGTAGAGAACTCCACTGTCAGTGTCAGCCAATCTCATAAATAGATGGACTGTTTAGACAGAGGCATTTGATGATTTCATTGATGCAATAGAAGAAGCAGATAACAAGATGATTATCAAATACCCAAGAATCTTGCAGCTGAAGGTGTAAAAGAAGTCATAAAGAAAATGATGTAAGCTGACAAAATGACGTACTATCAAATCTAACCCTGGGCGTAGTTTGTGTAGTAGCGCTACGCGTAGCTACGCGAAGTGCACTTCGCACTACACAAGCTACCCATAGCTACGTGAACAGTGTAGTGCGGTAGGGAAAATGCTGTTCACACTGATTGCACAGTGCCGGATGCTTGTCCGCACTGTGCAATCATTGCCAACGGCATCTTGCACAGTTTAAGCGGTCGTTTTCTGCCGATCGAGTAGATTTGTACTCGAGCAACAGCTTTCTCAACACGGACTGGCAGTTTCTCATTAAGAGTGGTGGGGAACATACGCGCCCACTAGCAATGAGAAACTTGACCCCCGCATTGAGAATCTCGCCAGGAGGTTTATTATCCACGCTCGCGATCGACAACTTGATGCTGCTGATCGCGAACGAGAAAAAAGTCTTGCCAGGATGTTGATTTTTCTCGCTTGCGGTCGCTAACTTGACGTTGAGGACCACGAGCAAGCAAAAAATGCTCGCTCTGCGTTTTTGCACTGTGCTACTCACAATTCGTGAACTAGCGCAAACTACGTGAGCGTAGCGTAGTCCTAAGCCCAGAGTTAGCAAATCAAAGCATCCTTGAATCTCAAGCTCAATCCATGGACAAATGTCGGATACCAAAGGTACATTTTCAGTCAAGAATGATAGAAGGCTGGTGAAACCATTGATGAATTTGTTGAGATACTGAATACACTCATCAAACACTGTAAGTTCAATGAATTTGATGATGACAAAGCTATATGTCTCAGAGTTATGGATGAATGCCTAAATGAATGCTGAGAGAAACTCCTAGTCTGAAGCAAGGTCACATGGCTCCTGGAGCTGAAGAGCATGCTGGTCGACAAACTGCTAACATGGAGGACAGATATGCCCAGAGTGAGTCAGTCATGAAAATGAAAAGCAAACAAAAGTACAAGGCAGAAGAGCACGGAGTAATGGCTCTACAGAAAAAGAAGTTGTGTTTTAAGTGTGGATTTTCGTTTCCACACAAAGGTAAATGTCACGGCATTGGGCAGACCTGCATAGGCTGTGGGCAGTAGAAGCATTTTGTAATGGTCTGCAAGGCAAAGGAAAAAGTAAGTGTGTCATGGCACAAAGACAAAATGGCTTCCTGAACGTTCCAGAAGCGATGTTCAACGCAAGCCCACTTGAGGCATGTCGACACCAAACAAAGTTGATCGTCATCTAAATCATTGCCAAACAGCTTTTCAGTTTCAATGTCAAGTGAAGGTGAAGAAGATGGTTGTGCAATGTCGATGTTTACAGCAGAAAAACAGGTGCCTATGTTGGACTGGCTTCATGTGAAGAAAAGTGCAGGTCACAGAGAAGTTGGCATGAAAAATCACCAGCCTCATTAAACATTGTCCGAAGTAAAAGTAAATGGTTGCTCAGATCCTTTTATTATCAACAGTGGTGAGTCAAAAAACATTTTGCTTGAGGAGAAATACTGTGGACTATCTTAATTGCCAAGACTTACGCCATACAAACCAAAGTGTATACATGGGCTGTATTGACGTCATTAAAAAGTCAAGGTTGATTTGGAGCAATGATGAAACACAAGAGAACAAAAGTACAAGCACCCATTCAAGTACCTCAATGTTTACTCAGCTTCAGCACAGCTGCTGACATGGGACTGATATCAGTGAACTATAACATGAATGTTCATCACCCAATAGTTAGTCAGTTCCCTTTGTTGTTTCGTGGGTTAGGAAAGCTCAAGACTATGAAAGTACAATTACACATTAATGATTGATGGCTATTGCTCAGAGATACAGACACATTGCATTTCATTTACAGGAAGCTGTTGAAAAAGAACTTGAATGCTTACTCAAACATGAAACCATTGAAAGTTCCACTGGTCCAACTCCATGGGTTTCTCCTATAGTGCTAATACCCAAAAAGGGACAGTGAAGGACCTGTGTCCATCTGAATGGATATGCATCAAGCGAACAAGGTAATTGAAAGAGAATGACATCCAGGTCCACACATTGCCGACACAGTAACACAATTTAATGGTGCAAAGGTCTTCTCTCGCCTTGATTTGAATAAAGGATATCATCAGTTGGAACTCGAGGAAAATTGCAGATACATTACAACCTTTTCTACACATGTTGGTCTATTCTGTTAGAAAACACTAAGTTTTTGCATTTCATCAGCTTCAAAATATCATTAGACATATGATATAGCCTGCCATGAATGCTTTCAATTATAGCGATGACATATTGGTTAACGGATCTACGCAGAAAAAGCACGTAAAGCTCTCATGCAAGTGTGTCATTTGATCGCTGATGCAGGTTTAACCCTGAATGCTGAGAATTGTGAATTCCACAAGACAAAGCTAAAATTATTTGCCCACATCTTTTCTAGTGGGGGTACGGCACCCGATCCAGCTAAAGTGCAGGTGTTGTCAACTACCTGTCCCCCACAGATCTTTCCATGTTATGTTCATTCCTTGGCATGGTCAGCTACTCTTCTAGATATATGCAAAACTTTGGCACCATAAGTGCTCCGTTAAGAGACTTGATGAAAAAGAATATTTCATTTCATTGGTCACATGAATGCGAGCAAAGCTTCAAGAAAATCAAACAAGCTACTGAGAATGCTACTTGAATGAATACTTTGATCCAAAGCCTCATACCGAAGTTGTTGATGCTAGCCCCATCAGTTTAGGCGAAATCTTTGCACAACACAGCAGCCACCCAAATGCCCAAAGACATATTGTGGCATATGCAAGCAGAGGTTTGTCCCAAACTGAATGTGATTATTTACAACCTGAGAAAGAAACTTTAGTAGTGGTGTGGGCATGTGAACATTTTTACATATTCTTATGTGGAAAACCTTTCAAATTTGTGAAAGATTATCAAGGACTGTTGACCATCTTTGGCAATCAAAAGGCAAAGATGCCTCCTTGCATTGAACATTGGTGTCCATGCTAAGAATACTACTGCACCATTGTGCACTATCCAGGAAAAGAGAAAAATCCTGATGGCTACTTCTCATGAATGACTCCTCAGTGCATTGATACCCCCTCTAAGCCAGCTGAAGCCTACATAAATGTTATTATGAAATCATGCACACCAGCTGCCATTTCACTGGAACAAATTGTCACTGCCACAAGTCAAGATAGTGACATGTTAAAACGAAAAGATATTATTATGCACCAGTCTTGGAACCAGCACACTTAACCTTTTAGCAGTGACAATGAGAACCAGAATTTTAAAAATGTCAAAGATAAACTGCCCATTTTTCAGGAAGGCATTATCCTGAGACGTTAGAGAATTTTCTTTCTGAGAGTCTTCAACACCAATTAATTGAAGTGGCCCATTAATTGCCTTCGTGGAATCATTGCCACAAAACGAGCTCTCCAATACCAAGTCCAGGTTCCTCATTTCGATGAGAGAGTTGAAAGAGAATTGAAGATCTGTCATCTATGCAACTGCCTTTAAATGAAAAACACTCATCACTCCTTGTTGCAGTTGCCAAAGCATGTATGGAAAATATTTCTGTTTTCCATTGATAGAAGATCTCCCATCTATCACTCAACAAAGAGTCATCAAGTGTTTAGATGTCATCTTTGTAACATTGGGTGTTCATGCGATCTTAAAATATGACAGTGACCCACGTTTCAACAGGTGAGAATTTAGACTTTCTCAGTCATCTTAATGTGAAGCATCAGAAGAGCACACGTCTTTGGCCACAGGCAGATGGCCTTATCGAACATTTCATGAGTACTCTTAAGAAAGCTGCTCAGTGTGCTGTATTGGAAAAGATCAACCTTAAAACTGTCTTGAACTCTACTCTTTGAGCATATTGTTTGACCACAGTTGAAAGTCCTGCAACCTTGATGTTGCCATGTCGGCCAAGTTACTTCAAAGGACCACCAGAAGATTAAGTACTGAGGAAGTGAAAAGACTTGAACCGTAAATGGAAAATTAAGTACTATACATTCAAGCACTGACATACAAAAGACATTATTTTCACTAGAGGAGATTGAGTGCTTGTCCGTCAATCTAGAAAATAAAAATCTGATGGTCTCTTCAATGCTGAGCCCTTTCATATAAACAACAAATAACACATGGTGACTACCCAATGTCCCGGGAAGTCCATTACATGAGTTTCCTTGCAGTTCCTCCATGTGGCTCACAGCTTTTCGGGCATTATAAATACAGAGACTAGGACTAAATGGACAATTGAAAACCCCTTGACTGCTGTTGCTCCCACATCCCCAACGCAGATCATAACACTTCTACTGCGTGTCCCCAGTTTCAGACGATACAATCAGGATGTGTGATCAGAGGACCATGAAGACTTATCAAAGAGCTATAATTGTATATAAGTTTGTCAACAAAGAGTTGGAGCGTGGTGAAGTGAATGAAGGTTTAGAATGTTGAGTTCACAGTTACACGCATATGAATAAAGGCATGTTATACTAAGCTCTGTTTGTGGCATAGTCATTACTGGGTACCAAGGCTAGGAGGACGCTACAGAAGTACTAAAGAAAGCTAAAGATATTTCTCCTCTTTATGCCAGCCTCCGATAGGTGCACCATTTTAGCCCAATCCCAGATTTACAGACTTTAGTAAATCTGGGTTTGCATCAAAATCCATGGGTGGATGCACAGGAATGTCCATGCTCCAACCATGAAATGCCTTCCTGGTACAAAGTAACGCTATGCTGCCTTGTGTTACTTTTATTTATTTTTTACTAAACCATCAAAGACACACAAATCGGGCTTATTGTGGGTTAGTAAACCCCAAAATACATTTTGCGTTGGGCTGTGTCAAATATGTGGTGCCACATCAACGTAAAACGTTAGTAAATCTGGTGCCTGGTGTCTTGTAGGTTTGAAATTAGACCCACAGTGTCAGGTCTAAAATCATGTGCCTCTGAAGCAGTTTTCAATTAGTATTTACCTTCTCAGACGCAGCAGGACTCTGGTGAATTCCTCGCTTTATGCGTTTTGTGTGTGTGTATTTCTTCATCTTCTCTCTCATTCATTGAGGAAATTCTTGGTATGTCTGTAATCTCAGCTGGTGCAAATAAGACCCAATTACGAACCTTGATCCAAATGCAAATGATGCAACATCACTGGATTTCCCATAATCCATCTGCACAGGATGAGACACCTCTGTAGTTCCCATCATCCATCTGCACAGGAAGTGACATCATTTCACCGTTCTCCCAGGACCTTCTAAATAGTGGCTGCAGCGTGGATGACCACAGCGTGCTGCCATTGGTATGCCGAAGGCATGCCAAAGGCAAGCCCATCTGCGCCTGATCTGTGCCTAACGCAAGTAACCTTGGTTCCTCCAACCTCCAGCCACTAATATGCTGTGACCCTCTGCACCCTCAACCCTGACTGTTGCTCCACATGCTCAGGGGCGTAACAATACCTGATGGGGGCCCCCTGCAAAGTACATGGATAGGGCCCCCCACTCAGTACTGACGGAGATATGAAGTGTCATGAAAGTGGCATGTGAAAACTGAATGCACTGGCTTAGAAATGCACTGGTTCTTTTTATAAATCCTTCCCTGCTCTCTAGTAGTCTAGAAATTCTCATTAGTACAGACTTCAACATCCACCATGTTATGTTTTTAATCCTGAGTGTTAATGCCTGATTTGTTTTTTTCTACACCAAGGACTCTTAACATATGATATTTATCAGTATCAATTACAAACAAGTAACTCTGACTCCTACATATTTTAAACCACATTGTCTTATGTAGCAATTCCATTATGTTGATTGTAAATACCTTTATGATTTCTTGTCTTTGTATAATATGTGTGCTATGTAAAGCGCTCTGTCAACCTACATGATAAGAAGCGCTTGTTGGCCTTAATGAAATCACAGGTAGTGACATCATATGACCTTTGACTCTGAATTTTCTGAGGAGACCATGTCACAGGACCTTAACTCTGGTGACATCACAATAAGTGACATTACTGAAGTTCCATAACTGCTATCTGATTATATAGCAACACAACATATACATGTCTATTTTATATACCACATATATTAGGGTGGTGCATGATCTCTGAAAGTTGTGGGGCAGAATATTAGCCCTGAATTGTAGTGACTGAGTGAAGCATGCAAGACAGATATCTCCTAATAGGGTTCTGGAAGGCTGCCACTGAGAACATTTTGAAAAAATTGGAGTCAAATTGTGTATTTTAAAGGAAACTTTCACGTAACTTTTCTACAAAGCAATAGTCTCTGAAAGTACACGTTCAATACCCAAGTCCTCGAATGGTGTGCCAAGCCTTTGGTTCGATGACGCAGGACATCCAGAACCCCGTTGTATCGCGGCGCCCGTCTTTGCTTCGGTTTGCATTTGTCCCGAGGCGTTTCATCAATAAAGAGGGATACATAACTAAAGAAGTCGAACTTCCCTCAGGTGCCAGATATCAATTAGATTGCCATTGCCTGTGTCACCACCAACTAACAAGAAATGTGCCTATAAAAACTCAGACCACACTGGATTGTCATCGCGTTCCCATATAAGTTTTATACAAGGGTATAGATACCAACTCATAAGTGTTGTATATCCACTGACATGACCTCAATACCTCTGCAAGCGCTTCAAGAATTATATTAATAAAGATAACGCGGACATTAGCAAGTGATATACAGAGTACGGTCTCATCCAGTTGACATATCTTCCTCACGAAATATATCCAAATAGGTGTACACCATTTTCTTATTGTTATGTTTTTGTCCTAATGCAAATGACGGACTCCTGAAGAAGGCAATAGCCGAAACGCGCGTAGAGTCTCCATCCACTGCTTTGCTTACTCCACTAGCCCGATTTATCACCATAGTCATTTGTACTGTTTTCTGTCCCCCCTCTCTCTTTTTTTGTGTCTTTGAATATGTATATCTTTCTGAAATTACAAAATGTATGTCATTGACTTTTTAATGATTTATATGTATTTTTATAAATGAAATTCTCAACAAAAATGAAGAAAACATTTAAATAAATCACAAACTAATTTTGAATATAAATAGTATGGTTTGTTTCTATTAATTTTGTCTACATGTCACAATAATCATCTAATTAATTTGTTTGTTCCCTTGGGTTTTTTGGCTTAATTATTAAGCTCACTACTGTTTGTTTTTCTAAAAAATAGTGCCAAGCCAATGGAACCAGACATGCCCATGGAGTTGACACCATTTTTTCAAAATGTGCTACGGGTGCCCCCATATATATAAAAAAATACCTTAATTGTGCCAGGACCAGCATTTTGTCATGGGTGTACTCCTAGGCCAAAAATTACAAACAGTATACTAGTGCCAGAATTTTTGCTATTAATACCATCCCTATTCCATGAGTGGCACTTACATCAACAATGACCTCGGTATGTCAGGGCCAGCATTTTGTAGTGAATCCCCCTTTCATGCACATTTTTTTTTTTTTTAACCTCATATTGCGATAAGAATGTGAATAATAAGGTGTTCGAGGGAAGTTGACGGTCTGTTCAAGTTGTATACCTTCACTGCCCCGGGACTCTGTTAAATATCCTGGGGGGAGTTTCCCAGCTGTTTCTCAAGACCTGTCAAAGTTCTCCTCTTTACCTTTATCCAACACAATAATTCCAGCGTTCTGTGATGAGCTAGCCTTAGAGCTACTCGGCGGGAATCCAATCCTGCCAGGAAATTATTGTCTCCGCTTTAATCATTGGTAAACAAAAAAAAAAGGAAAAAAAAAGAAAAGAAAAAGAAAAAGGAAAAAAAAAAAATGAAAGGAAGAACTGGTCAAAGCACAAAAGAAAAGGTCTAAATAGTCACTCAGGAGTAAAAAAATTAACCCATATCTCCCAGTACTGCATTCTTTTTGTACTATTCCCTTTCCTATCCAGCCTACATACCCTAATTACTGAATTTAACCAATCCTCATATGGCGGTGGTGTCGGTTTTATCCAATTTATACGTGCCAATAATATCAATGCAAACAATAAATTTTCCTGATGTTTACTTAATCTAATGGTGTCTAAGGTGATCCCTAAAATAATTAAAGATGTACTTACAGTTATTGGTGTTCTCATTAGAGCCGAGAGTGTCTTACCAATCTCTTGCCAAAAATGCGCAAGTGCCGGGCAGTGATGGAACATATGAGTGTCATCTGCCTTTTCTTCGCCACATTTACTGCAAGATTTTATTGATGCGCCTTTGAAACTTGATAATCTTTTTGGACTCCAATACGCTCTATGTATTGAGAACAGATGATTTCTTTTTAGAGCAGCGGGTTTTATGCACTCCCAGCATAGTTCCGAAGATTTTTTCCACATCATGTTTAGATCAATCTCTTCGTTGGTAAACTCTCTTCTCCAAATTTTTTCAGATATTGATTGATCTTCTTCACCAGCTTCAATTAACGCCCAATACCATTTTGATATTTCTTTTGGTATTATGGATTCCTTTGTCATTTCCTTTTCAAAGTTTCCTGGGTCTGTTGTTTCTTTCGGGATGGTATTAGCCCAGCTCTTCAGTTGGTAATATTTAAACTTCGACACTTTCCCTTCCGTTATTGTGTGCAGATGTTCCCATGATATTAATTCATTTTCACATAAAAGTTGTCCCCATTTTTCAAAACCTAGTTGTCTAATTACACTGGATAATGCATCTTTGAGGCATTCTGGTGTTCCAGGTGAGTCCCAAATTGGAGCCATATTGCTGTAGTATGGGATCCTCAGAATACTTCCAATTTGCGTCCATAATTTGACCGCATTAGTTAATAGCTTCAATTTTACTTTCTTGAAGAATTTGGGATGGCCAAATTTGAAAAGGAAATAGTCTTCTCCATTTGTAATATGTTGAAGAAAAATCGGGAAATTACCGTGCTTCATTAGCAGCGCTCTAAAGTTTTTAAACTAAAAAGCCCTGCAATATTCAATAATGTCCGGACTTGCAATGCCCCCTTGGTTCTTCTTTCTCCTGAGTTTGTTCCACGCAATTCTTGTGCTTTTCTTCGACCAAATAAAACTGGATAATTCTCCCTGTATTTTCTTTAGGGCAGCTTTATTAAACTCCAACGGAATCGTGTTAAAAAGATATGTGAATTTGGGGATGATGGTCATTTTGACTGCGTTTGATTTGCCCAAAAAGTTTAGTGGTAGACCAGACCATGTTTTGAGAAGTCTTCTCATTTCTTTTACTACTAAATTTAAATTTAATTGGGGAATTTTATTCAGATCTTCAGTTAGCGTGATCCCTAAATATCTTATTTTTTCCTTTGAGAAAGCAGGTTTTATCGCGCAGTTCCAACTCATTGCCTCTGTCTTGTTAATATTTATCAAATAGCCTGAGACCCTGCCAAAGTCATTCATTATTTCTTTAATTGCTGATTCTGAGTTATTGTAGTTATCTGTAAACACCATAAGGTCATCTGCATATAATGCCACTTTCTTTTCCCAATTTTTGTATTTAAAAGGTGTTATTTGGATATGATTTCTAATCGAGCACGCTAGAGGTTCTATATATAAATTGAAAAGTAAAGGTGACAAGGGACAGCCTTGCCTCGTGCCCCTCTGGATAGTGATATTACTTGTCAGACTCCCGTTCACTATTATTTTTGCTGTAGGGTTTGTGTAAATTTCCTTCACCATATTACTAAAATTACTTCCCAGATTATTTTATTCTATAATATTATTTAAGAATAGCCAATTTACGCGATCAAAGGCTTTTGCCGCGTCATAAGTGATGATCGTGAGGGGTAACTGTTCTGATATAGCTACGTCGATTGTAGCTAGTAATTCATGTGTTATTTCTTGAATTTGTCTGCCCTTTATGAAACCTTTCTGGTCCAGGTCAATCAGATTCGGCATTATTTTGATAGTCTTTTCGCTATTATGTTCATAAATATTTTATAGTCGCAATTAAGTAAAGATATTGGTCTATAGGACTCACAGGTTTTTGGGTTTTCCCCCGGTTTTAATATAAGACTTATTGTGGCGTCGTTCCATGAGTCAGGAATTTTTTCATGCTCCATGTAGATCTTAGTCATGACTTTTGTTAAGTGGCCAATTAAAGGCTCTTTTAGAGCTATGTAGAATTCATTGGGTAGGGCGTCAGGTCCTGCCGCTTTACCCTTCTTTAGGCTACCTATTGCAAGTCTGACTTCCTCAGATGTTATTTCACTATTTAAAAAAACTACTTCTTCTTCCGTTAGTTTTGGCATTATTATTCCTTCTAAATACTCCTCAATAATCTCAGTTGTTGGATTTATGTCCTTTTTGTATATTGTTGAAAAAAAGTCTGCAAATTCTTTTCTTATTGCTGAGTCGTCTTCACATAAAGCTGATTGATCTTTGATGTACACGGATAGTATAGCATTCCTTGTCTGGTCTGTTTTCAACTTCCAGGCTAACATTTTTCCACAGCCTTCCCCATATTCATGTTTAGCCCATTTACTGTTCTCCCATTTCTCTTGCACTATATTCTAAAAGTTATCTGTTAAGGTCTCTTTTAACTTACATATCCTTTCAGTTAGTTTTTCTTTCGAGATCGGTGATGAGCTGGCTCCCAGTTGTATTTCTGTTTCCTTAATTTCTGCCTCCAGTTTTTTTATGTCAGTTTTCCTTTGCTTATGTTTATGCGTACCTAAACTAAGTAAGTGTCCTCTAATAACTGCTTTATAAGTGTCCCATTTAATTCTTTCGGAGGATTCTTCACCATTGTCTGCAAAGCAATTAGTTGTCGATTTTAGCAGTTGATCCACACTTTCATCGGTTGTTAGAATTGATCGATCCAGAGTCCATCTAGTCGGAGTTAAACTTTGTGTTAATGAGAGTGTTAATTGGACAGCCGAATGATCCGATAAGTGAGCTGGTTGATGTTCGATACTTTTAACCTTATCTCGAAGTGAGTTGCTTAATAAAAAGAAATCTATCCTGGATTTATGTCCTAATTTTTTATTGTAGAAAGTAAACGGGTATGTTTTTTCACCTTTTTGTTTCCACATATCTTCCATGTTTAGATCTCTTTTCAGTATCCCCAACCATTCCCTCGTCTTTGGTGAATTCCTTTGTTTAGAGGGAGGTTGCCTATCTACGGTCGGGTCTAATATTATATTATAGTCTCCTCCTATGATTATTGGGACTGTGGATGTTATTAATTCTGAATATAATTTCTTAAGTGTCGCCGGGTCATCGATGTTTGGGCCATAGTATCCTGCTATCATAAGTGTGGAGCCTTCTATTCTAATTTTGGCCATTGCCTATCTTCCCTTTCTATCAACCTCTTCTGATTCTATTTTAGCATTTAGAGATTTTTTTATGATAATTGCCACTCCTTTTATATTGCAATCTTGTGATGTGTGAATGCTTGAGCCAATCCAATGTAAGTTTTTTACAATTTGAGACCACTCTGATTTTATTAAATGAGTTTCTTGAAGGATAATTATCTCACTTTCTACCTCTTTCAGATACTCCAAGATTCTTCTTCTTCTCTTGGGAGTTCTCAAACCGTTAACATTCCAGGAGAGTATTTTTATCATCTTTTCTTTCGCCATTCCGTTTTAGAAAGAAATTTTGGTTGAAAAAAATAAAGAGAAAAAAGACCATCTTGCCCCCGTCGAAAACCTTTGTTTACCAAATTTGAGGTTATTTTTTTGGTTTTTTTTCCCTATTTTGCTCCCCACCCACTCATAGTTATATCTTACAAGTTTACTGTACATTGTTGGCGAATCGTCCCACCCTGAGGAAGCCTCCCTTCTTCTTTTTTCAGGTGGTATTTCCCACCCTTTTCGTGCTCCGCTACGCCAGCTTTTTTTTGATTGCATATTAAACGATTGTTATGCCTTCACTTTCCCCTTTAAAAAAAAAAAAATGGCTTTAAATCAATTTCATGTTTTGTTGCCAAAGAGTTATTTTAAGTTTCTCCCATCATTTCATTAGACTTGGTTCATCTTGTCGATTTCAATTTGGTCTTTTATCATCTGGATGAGGTTTTCTACCTCTTTCGGCTCTCTTAAATTGTGCATCTTGTTTCTCCACATTATTCTTAAGGCAGCTGGGAATTTCAGTTGGACATATGCTCCCAGACTTTTTAATTCTTGCATATATTGCCCCAGCTCCCATTGTCTATCTTGCGTAGCCTTGCATATATCAGACCTGACGCAAAATGACCAATTGTCTTTATTAAAAGATCCGCTTTTTAGTCTCTCATTGAGTAATCTTTCCTTCAGAGAATAAGTCCTGAAATTTATTAGTATTTTCCTTGGGGCTTTTCGATCTTTACTTTTCCTAAAGGGATCTCTGTGTACTCGCTGAATGTCTGTTTGTAACTCACAGTCCTTTGCCCAGGGAAAAAACTCCTCTAGCAGAGATATGACATATGATTTTATATCTGACCCTTCCAGATTTTCAGGAATATTCAATAGTCTGAGGTTGTTGCGTCTTCCTTGATTCTCCAGGGATTCAAGTTTTTCTTTGATGGCCCTCTCACTGTCCTTTATCTGCCGTATCTCTCTTTGGTTTGCATCTACTTTTTTGATTAAAGAGCCAATCTCGTTTTCCACAGCCGTTACTCGTACTCCTAAGTCATTCAATTTCTGGTTGAGGTTTTCGACTACTTCTTGAATTTTAGATTGATTCCCTTCCGATATTGAGAACTTCTCTCTCATCTCCCTCAAGATTTTATCCATCATTTTATCCATGCATACTCCCATTATTTCTTCCATCTTACTTACACCCGTTTGATCCGTATCCTGATCCTGCTCCAAGTCTTGCTCCTCTGGCCGTAATTCTTGCCGATCTGCATCCTTCTCTTTTTCAGCTTGTAGGCTAGTTGCTCCCCCTTGTTGTTCTTGTGGGGATATGTGTACTTCAGTCTCTTTACCTGTAAGTTGTGTCACTAAGTTACTCATTGTTGTTTTTAGTATTGGTTGATGTATTGTCTGTAGTTTTTCAACTGAGGTTAGGGAGACTTGTTGTTGTAACCCTTCTTCTTCTTCTTCCCCTTCCGTGCTTACCTCCAGGTACTCTAAAGCAGGTATCTCTTCTTCCTGTCTCTCACCAGAAAGCTCTTTGCTTTTACTTCCACCTTTGCCTGTGATTAATGTAGATGTAAGTGTTGAAATATTCTCTGCTGTAGCCCCCCCTGTAGCCGCCGTGGGCTGCCCACCTCGTATCTGCAGTACTTGTTGCACTTTAAAATAGGATCTTAGAGATGGAGTAATTTTGACTTTTTGCCCCTTGATTTTCGTTTTTGGTACTCTACCTTTAATACTTTCTGATAGTTCGTCCAGTCGCGGTAGGATTCTTTTCTTTGTACTTCTTGGAGTGATATTCTTTTTCTTCTGGACTAACAATGTATTTTGTTTAGGTAGATTTCGACTTCTTAGAGAGTAAACTGATCTTACAGTTGTCTCTTCTTTTTTCTCCAGGGAAACTGGGAATATTGTTTTCTCCACTTGCGGCTTTTTTGATCTAGTGGTGTAAGTAAATGCAGGGATAAACTGTTCACTGGTATTTTTTGTCTCCAAATCTTGTATAAAATCCGCACTACCCTCCCCCACAAGACTGTATTCTTTGACGTTCTGGCAATGTTCTTTTCCTTCCTCCCCTTGTGGAATAGTAAACGGTAGCTTAAGTTCAGTATTTTTGTTCTCAGGAACAACCAAGTTTCTTTTACCAATCATCCAGTACCAGTCATCTAATAATAGTGTTCCTAGTTCTTGTTTGATTTTACACTTGTTTTCGTGTTTAGAATGCACTGGAGGTTGGCTTTTTTAGTTTTTTTATAATCGCAATCAATTGTAATGACACTTTTATTATTTTTGTTGCTGTGTATTGTCTTGTCACTTTCTCCTTCATGGTAGCGCGTTTTCTTGTAATCCCCGAGAGCAGCGCCGCTGATCCCGCTGACACCGCTGACTCTGACCCCTCTCCCCCGGAAGGAGAGAGTGATTCCTCCAAACGCCTTTCTGCACCACCGGGCGGCGTTTCTCGCTCTCTCCCAGAGCACCGCTACTGCCGCTTGGGCTCCGAGCTCTCCCCGCTTCAGCATGCAGTTCTCCGCTGACTGCACCCCCAGCACACTGAGAGGCTACCGTTGAAACCGCCTCTTGCCTCTCACCTATTGCCGTGCTATGCAATACTGCACTCGGTTTCCTTGTCCTTGCTCACCACACCTCGGTGCCTCGGAGCTTCGGTAAGTCTGTGTCTCTTGTTGGCTCTGCTCTATTTCCAACCGCTAGGCTCTTTTTTTTTTTCTCGCGCTGCCGAGGTGGGTTGCTCCGAACTTCTTCTGGGGGTCACTTTAGTTATGTGAAATTAAAAGTAAAAACTATCGGATAGCGGGTAACGTGGGGTTCGCAGGTAACGTAGCCCTCACCTTAACCAGGTCATTTTCTGGATAGAAAACCGGCTGGGATCATTCATTTACTTCCTCTGGGGAAGCGCTGGCATCTGCTCACTTGCTGGCGTCTCGGGAGCTCGCGACCGAGCGTCTTAGCCGGCCGCCATCTTCCTCCTCTTCATGCACCCCTGTTGCCGTCACTTATGACAATAACTACCACCATTGTGACAGTGCCAGCATTTTGACAGATGCCAAACGTTTCCTCAAGTATGCCTGCTACTGAATTTTTCCCTCCGTGCCCTATATGCCACCAATTACCTCCCATATGTCAGTACCAGTATTTTATCATTAAGTCAAGAACTACCTTCAGAACTAATTGCCTCCAGCATGTAAATACCGCCATTATACTGTTATGCCAACAACTACCTCCAGTATGCCACTACTTTCTCAGAGATGCCTGTCATGCTAAGAATTGCCTCCAGTATGCCAGTGCCAGCGTTTAGCCATGGGTGGCTCCATCAACAATTACCTTCAGTATGCCATGGCAAACAGCAGACTCACAAGCATATTATCACAACCTCAATCATGCTCATGTATGTCCACTTACACACTTATTCTCATTCACACTTACTTATTCATTTTGACGAAATTGCACTCACTCATTCATTGTCACTCACTATCCTGCACACACTCTTACTTCATAACTCTCACTCACTTTCACTTTTCACTCGCTATGACTCACATATTCACAGTCACTCAAATTTCACTTTCTCTGTATGACTGAGTCATACTTTCACTCAGGCATTCTAAATCGTTTTGTTCACACCCACTTACTCATGGTCTCTCTCACTCACATTGATTCTCACACTCTCTAGCACTCCCTCACTCATTCTCTCACTTGCAGACACTCTAACTCAGTCTCGCTCAGTCTGACTCACTCATACACACTGACACTCATACACTGTCACACACTACCTGTAATTAACTCTTGCTCTCATTCACTTTCACATTAATGATTACACACACAGGTACACACAGACACTCTCTCTCTCACACAAATAAACTCTCACCAACAAGCAGTCACACAACATACATGTAAAAACATGTTTACCTACCTTGTTTGCCAGGAAGGTCCCATTCCAGCTAATTGTACTCCATTTTCTGTTACAAATTACATAATGTTATTCACTATTAGTGTAACAAAAAATAGTAAAAAACCAGGAGAGTAAAATCCCAACAGATGCCATAAGAACAAGCAGCTCCTGAGTTCCTGGCACTGATTTTGACATCTCTGAGACCAGAGATCACAAAGCGCAAGCTTGAGCCAGGTCTCTCTGCTGCAACTCCTGTGACCCCTAAATGATGTGCATGTGATAGATAGATAGATAGATAGATAGATAGATAGATAGATAGATAGATAGATAGATAGATAGATAGATAGATAGAGAGAGAGAGAGAGAGAGAGAGAGAGAGAGAGATAGATAGATAGATAGATAGATAGATAGATAGATAGATAGATAGATAGATAGATAGATAGATAGATAGATAGATAGATAGATAGATAGATAGATAGATAGATAGAAGTGGAGACTAGATTAGAAGGAGACAGTGGTTCTACAGTACACAGACTTGCAGTGGGTTGCGCTGGGGCTCGTGCCATCTAAATGATTTCATGTGCAGTTACACTGTGCATGACTATGAATGGCCCACCCCAGCCTGAACGAAAGGAGACACCAAGGCCAGGAATTGAGGGCAGGCCCAGATGAACCTTCCAGTTTATTCTCTGTGACATTGTGTTGCTTATGTTTAGATATCAATATAACTTATGGAATTGCTGCATTCTTTCTCTATTTTGGATGAATTATGTAATTTGGTGAGGTACTGTGAGACGTCCCCCCTGAAAACAAACTCCTTAACCATAGCTGTGGACAGAAGGATACACCTCACAACCATACTGAGTATAAACGGCAGTGCAATGTAGTCACCTGGCAATATGTTTTACACTTTTAAAAGAGACTAACTGAATGAACAAACCAATCACCGAATCGATTTCAATATTGCGAATCAAATAGGCTCATAGCACTTTTTCTTGGCTAGGCAAACCAAACACAGGTGATTCACTTACACTGGATTGCTTGCACCCCAGTCACACTTTTGCACTCACATGGAACTTGCCGTTTTTAGTTTGTGGTTCATGGGTAAGAGATAGACCAGTGGTGGGTTACTATAACAGATGTGTTAAGTTTCAGGTGAATAGTTTTGCAACCACTACACTGTTAGGATATAAATATATTTACTATTCACAATTATGTTTATGTCCTAAGATACTAAGATAAGTAAGGGTGGAGAATAGAGCAGCAAATATATATTTACTTTACAATACAGTGGTAGGTTTCTATAATGTATGCACCATTATTGTAGGTTGATATTAATGACCTCGTTGGTGTCTTCAGTAGGCTAACAGAAAGTAAATCTTCTGTACCATATCCCTCTTACATACAAATAAATACTGACATGCCAGACATACATTCTGAAGTGCTCCACATCGACTAGCTTTAAGGGAGATCACGTACATAATATTTTTTATTTTGTTTAACAGTTCATATCTGATGTTTCCAAGTGCAGCACAGGTGTTGATAGTATCCAAGCCAATTGTATTCAATTCGTAGACCTCGGAAGTTTGAAAGGTTGCTGATTTTGGTAGGGCTCAATCTTGAGAGTCACAGAAGCAGTGTAGCTTACTGAGCCATCTCTCTGGCTATTTAGCGCCTCTCAGGACATGGTCTAATTATTAAAAGTTACGCTGGTCTGCCACCACTCACTTGATGCAGGTTCGCTTGACTTTTTACTCAAAGGATAGTGAAAAAATGAAATCTTGGATTCACTTATAACCCCGCCTGCACATTGCATGCTCACATTTCCGGTCACCTGAAACACCTCCACTGGCTCCCAGTCAACAAGAGAATAACGGTCCGTCTCCTCACCCACGCACACAAAGCCCTCTACGACCTAGGACCCGAATGCCTCAACACGTGACTGTCCTTCTACACCCCCACCCGCCAACTACGATTGTCCAATCAAGCCCTTGCCGCAATTCCGCGCATCCATAGATCCACCATGGTGGGAAGATCCTTGTCCTACTTAGCGGCCAAAACCTGGAATTCTCTCCCCACCCGCCTCCGCCTTACACAGAATCACCTCTCCTTCAGAAAGCAACTAAAAACTTGGATATTCGATAAGTAAAGCACTCCCCCTCCCTCAAGCGCCTTGAGACCCTCTGGGTGAGTAGCACGCTATACAAATCTCTGAACTTTACTTGAACTGGAGGGAAATACACTTTTACTATCCAAAAACGTGAAAATATAAACCCAGTAGTTTGCGGTCAATTGGTCTTAACCACATGGCAGTGAGAAAACATTTTTAGCCTCGTGGGAAGGTGGGGGGACAAACAGGAAAATCTATCGACATCAAATTTCAGCAACTAACATTCACCAGCATTTATACATTTCCCTCCTGGCCCCTGCCCATGTGCTGCAGTCTTAAATTATGTTGAAGCATTGATAAATATGTCATACTTCACTTAAAAGAACTACAGTCACCACCAAAGCTTCAGCAAAGATACTCTGAGACACAGAAATGAGAAATGCAAGAACACATCATGTCTTGAAGTAAAATTAAACTGGCTTTGAAAAGACCAAAGAAGTAATTTAATTCTGTAACATTCCCTTCTCACCCGCATAGCCTCAGCAAGACCCTTCCTAGGAATGCAGCCTCTTGAAGACTACAGCACTACACCAAGAAATACTCTTTCTCTATTTTGAGGACCCTTCCAAGTAAGCTACACAAATATTATCAAGCCGAGCAGTCCTCGAAATGCAAAAAAATTTATTTTTTTCTTTAAACATGGCACGTGGAAAGACTTTAATTTAGGACTTTACTTTTTCTTCAAACATGACACGTGTAAAATCGCTTCACCTCATGTACCAAGGTGAAGCGATTCTGTGTGTTATATTCAAAGAAAGAAATACCCTGGACCTCTGGTGCAATTTGACTACCCCCAGGGAGGCCCCCCTTGTGATGAGGAGCTCGGGCCCCCATGCACCGCAGTGGCTGCGGGGCCTTATGTTACGCCCCTGCACATGATGCTGCCTCACCACATCATGCAACTGAGGGAGTGTTCACTTGCACTGCCTGAATGTTTTCATGCTCTTACATACAATCAACACCCATCGCACCTACACAGACAGCACTCACACAGTCCTGCCACCCCCACACAACACTCCACGCTCACATGCATGCTCTTCAACGACAATCAGGGACCTGATGGACGACAACACCCTACTTTTTCCCACATATACCTGGCTGTACCCCGCATCTGCATCTGACATAGTCACAGCCAACCACCCTCCCCTGCTACAAGATCACCAGCCAAGAAAGTCTTCTCAAGCCCGGAGACTGACTCAACATCATCCACAAGAAGGCCATCAGCTGCACCATCTCCACGGACACCACATTCTCCAACATGGAACACCTGTCAATCAAGCCTCACGTCACAGCCAACTTCACTCTAAATGGCACTCAACCTCAACGCTAGCGATTTCATCCTACCTGGAGACTTGAACTTCCACCTGGAAGACCATAGCGACCCCAATTCAAAAGGACTTGTCAAAGACCTTGGAAGCTTAGTCAACACCAAGCAAAGAGGCATACCCACACCGCCGGACACGTTCTGGACTGTTTTTTCACGACCTTTGACAACATCTGATTCGAAAAGCCCAAACCAGTTTCCTGGACAGACCATGCCCTCAGCAAATTCAACCGACCCAAACACAGTGACAGCCTCCAAAAAACCAACAAAATGTACACAACTGGATCAAATCCTGTGCCAGCTTTCTGGTTGCCCTCAAACACATCCATACAACATGATCTAAACCACCGGCAAGCTGGTACACAAAGAAACTCAGGCTGATGAAACACCACTGCAAATACCTGGAGTGCCAGTAGAGACTGTGCCTGGACAATGCAGACAGGAACATATTCAAAGTTGCCCTCAGACACTTTCGCAAAATGATCTGGAACACCAAAAGCACCGCTCTACCAGCACCAACAGAAACAACAAAATCGTTGCCATTTTGAAGGCTTTCCCCTTACCTGCTGCTGCCTCAAACTCGATCACCCCCTTGCAAGACATCTGCAACAATTTCTCTCAATTCTCCAGAAACAAAATCACCGCTATTTAAAGCAACTCCAACCCACAACCAGACCGGACAAACCCCTCACCAAATGCCTCCAGATCTTATCCAAAGAACCAATAATAAATACATGGCCCGCCATCACCACAGAAGAAACACCCACCACAATAAAGTCCACCACCCAGAGGTTTCACTGGACTCCTGCCCCGAAACTTCAGCTCCAGGGGACTGCAACCAATCAGCGCCATGCTCATTCTGACAATCTCCACCTCTTCCATCATCTTCTCAGAAAGTTGGAAACATGCAACTCTCCACCCATTTCTGAGGAAACCTTCCCCAGACCATCAACGCGCACCAACTATGACCGATCGCCCTGGTACAATTCCTAGCCAAGGTCTTGGAGAAAATCATCAGCAGAGGCCTCACCTAGTACCTCAATACCCACCATTTCCTCGACACCACACAGTCTGGTTTCAGACCCAACCACTGCACAGAAACTGTCCTCTTCATTGCCACAGATGATATCCACATCACTCTGGATGGAAAAACCACAGTGGCCCTCATCCTCCTGGACCTCTCTGCAGTGTTTAACATGATCTCCCACCCCATCCTCATCTGACACCAACACAATATTTGAATCCAAGGACAGGCACTCCAATGGATTTGCTCCACCCTAACTGGAAACACCCAGTTAGTGACCCTTGCACCGTACATCTCTAATGCCTGAGACCTCATCTGTGGAGTTCCACAAGGATTCTCCCTGAGCCCAACCCTCTTGAACACTTACATGATCCCTCTATCCAGCATCATCCACTCTCATGACATCAACGTCCTCTCCTAGCTGAAGACACATAACTCCTTCTCTCTTTCACAAACAAGACACCTCATACCTAGATCAAGGGGAATGCTTGCATGACTAAAATGGTCCACTGGATGGAGACAAAATATCTGAAGTTGACACTGAGAAGTTTGAAATCGTGATCTTCGGTAAGAGTATTCCACTGTGGGATTCCACCTGGTGGCCAACAGACCTGGGACCGATACCCCCACCACCCAGAGCAAGAACCTCAGGATTGCAATCGGCACAAACGAAATATATCTGCCCAAGTCAACACCATCACTGCCTCATGTTTCCATACCTTCAAGATGCTGAGGAGGATTTTCAAATGGTTCTCAATCAGCATCTGGAAAACAATTGGGCAAGCTCTAGTCACAATCAAGCTGGACTATGAGGACACCTTTTATGCCGGGTTCAAAGAAAAGCTCACAAGAAGACTGCAGTTCATTCAGAACTTATTGGCCAGAATCACTCTCAACCTCATACCCCACCCTGGCATTGCACCACTCATGAAGGCGCTCCACCATTGGCTCCCCATATACAAACAAGCACAATGTAAGCTCTTCACCCACACTTTCAAGGCACTATATAACAGTGGCCCAGACTTCCTCAAAAATGGCATCTGCTTTCAAATACCTTCCAGAAATCTCTGAACATCTGGACTCCGTTTAGCACACATCCCACGTGTACAGACAATCAGATATGGCGGTCAAGCCTTCTCCTACTCCTCTCCTAAAGTGTGGAAGGACCTGCTGCTAAGCACAAGAGCCTCCTCCTCACTTCTTGAAATCTGAAAGAAACTGAAAGCTGACTTTTTAAGTAGTCCTGCTAGGCCCTTGCTTTGGCTGAACTCACACCTGTTCAGTGTCAGGATAACCTCCTGCGTGATAGTGTGCTCTTGAAACCTGCATAACATAACAACATAACACTTGAACCAATGTTTAGGTTTTTTGTGACTTCATTAATCCTTTCAATGGTACATCTGTAGAATTGTACCAAATCCCCAGTTTCCAGATACATACTTGGGAGAATCATATGATAGCACTTCCATAATGTGGAATAACGTGCACAGACCACAACATAGAAAAGCAGCACCACTACGCAAATGCACATTTTGTTCTTTTTATTTTTCCACAGTGAAAGAATTCCCTTCTTCTGCAACTCCGCGAAGCTTGGAAGGGTCTATTCCGTTTCCCACTCTGAGAAGAGATTTACTCATTCCTTTGACTAGTGTAAATCTCCAATCATACAAACATAGTTTAATTTTATGTGGCACTAAGTCAATCTACACAGGCAAGGTCACAATTTGTGAATACTTCGCATGTGTAGGTTCAGCTATTCGTGAACAAAACATCATTCTTTATGCACAAATGGCTTTGCGTTGTGGGCCTATATGTTTATCATGTAAGTATCTCACCAGGAGGCACTGAGAGATTCAAAACATCAAAGCTTAAAAAGGATGAAAAATTAGAGGAACTGTTACTGCTGACTTGACAACATTTTCTGTGAAGCAAACATGATCTGCACGAAAAGAGTAATGAACCATTGGTGAGCAAAGATGAGATCACTCTTTCCATCCTTTTTAAATTACATTTAAATCAGCAGGATTTTTTTCTATCTGCTGCAGCCAAAGTCCGATTACATCAGTTGGAAATATTGACATCATCACAGAAAAATGCTCCCCCATTAATACATGGATACAGCAATCAACAGCTAAAAAGATCTAATTAAAATCAGTACACGGAATATTATGTTATGATATAAAGCTTCAACTTCCCTGAAATGAAGTAAATATAGCCGAATAGGAATCCATTAGCCACTGTTCATGACTTCAGATATGATGACACAGTTGACATCATCAATGTCTTCACTGCTGACATCATTGGCTTGTATGTTTTAATTTTAACTAAACTCAGTTGACACTGGGTGGATGGCTGGTATCTGGCCAGACCCTGCACCCAGAACCCCTTCTGATAGGGTAAGGCATCGGCCCTTTGGCCTCGCTCCATGGACTCTACATGCAGGGCCTGGCCTCAGGGCAGTCTCTGCACTCATCACCACATCCAACAAAGCCTTATAAACATGGCTTGCAACCTGTCAAGTGAACTGTGCCCTCAATTCATCCTTCCCTCCTGTCCCCAAAGTCTGGTTCACACAGGTCTTCACCATGCAAATCTGAAACTAGGAGCAGACCGGGACATTCAGCAATTAACTAGACCTCATTTCTTACACCCAGAGCTCACTACACATGGCCTGCAGGCCCCCCTCAAACCCCCAAACCCGTGAAATGTAAGCAGTATGGCATATGTTATGATAAACACCAATTTCAAAGAGCCCGTTACTCACAGCTTTCGGCTAGACGTAGTTCATGGCCTCTGCACCCATTTGAGCACTGAGGATGGATATACGTTTTACATTTTATTTATTTCACAAACTGAAGATATGAAACAAAATATATTTGTTTATAGTTCAGTCCATGGTTACTGATCGCAACCATCTATTTTTGTATGAACTTCTGATTGTGATCCATTTTTTATGTTTTGTAGACCTCTAGTACTTGCTCATTGTTTCTAGTGAATGATATTTTCTATGGTCTGCAGACTCCGGTGGTGGTCCACCACCATGCAGTGTAACTAACTTTTATAATCTTTAATACATTTTTAATTCCTCTAGGGTTTGCTTTTATCCCATAGCGGTTGTAATGAACAACATTCAACTATGCTTACTGGGTTCCGGACACAGAGCAAAGCCTTTTGCCACAAAGTGTACCCACTCCTTGTGACCACTAGGGATTGTACGCAATTATTTTAGTGCATTCCTTATTCCATGGTATGGACCGCCAATGCACACTGTGAACTTGTTTTGCTATTTTGTAGATTTTTCACCCCACATTTATCAGCATTCAGCCATGCCCAGCAGACTCTAGATGCAGAGTGAAACTTGTGACAACATCCTCTGCAGAGTCCCCTGCATGCAATCCATCTACTCCAGAGTCTATAGGGCATGACATTCAGTCTTCAGTCTTGCCCATGCAGTCTGCAGGCATGTTATGTTAACAGGTTAAATGCATTTGTATAGCGCAACAAAACACGAGGGGGTCTTGGCGCCGGCTACAGAGTGCGAGAAGGAAGGAATTATGGTGAATTAGGTATTGAGAGATTTCATGAAGGTCAAAAGATTTTTAAAGGATTTGATAACGTGTGGAAGGTTGGTTGAGGCGGTAGAGGCGCCCAACACAAAAATGCGGCCTCCCCATGCTGCATGTTGGAATCTAGGGGCAGTCACAGATTTGGCTGAGACCGTTCCTAATGCCCTATTGGTAATCTACCAACGGAAGCTGTTTTTCAGAAATGCAGGGCCTTTGTCATGTATGGCTTTGTAGGTTATACAGAGAACCTTGAACGTAACTCGGTGTCTGATGGGCAGCCAGTGAAGCCTCTTCAGATGTTTACACACTGATTGATATTTGGGATTTTGAGAAGTTGATGAGCAGCTGCATTCTGTAAGGTTTGAAGCTTGTCAAGAACCAACCTTTGTACATTAAGGTAAAGAGCATTGCAATAATAGAGTCTGGACATTGCAAGAGATAAAACAACTGATTTTCTGAAGTTGCGGTAGAATAAAAGGAAGGAGCTTTTTTAACAGCTTAAGAATGCAAAAGACTTTAGAAGAAAATGCATTGACTTCGTCAGTGTAGGAAAGTTTGTCATTCATCTTGACTCCCAGATTTGCTAACTGGTGATGGAAGAGGGCCCAAATGGTATGGCCACCAGGCAGGAGTCTAAATAGAGGGCTGGAAGATCTCGGTCTTCTTCGAATTCAGCTGAAGGCAGTTTGCGGACATCTTGGTGCTGAGTGCCTGAATGTGGTTACAGAAGTTGATGCTCAAACCAGACCCCTTACTACATAGAAGCAACAATTTGCGTGTTGTCAGCATGGGATATAGGGGCAAAGCCTAAAGACTCGATGAGTTCAGCTAACGGTGTGTCATAAATAATGAAAAGCATGGGGCTGAGCGAGGACCCCTGTGGGACCTCGCAAGGGAGGGAGAACAGTGGGGTGACAAAGTTGTCAAGACGAACCACTTGTTCATGTGATTGTAAGGCTCCATTCACGAGCTCTAGGGTTCGGGATAACCTAAAATTGATGAAATCCCTGTTAAACCCCCTTATACCACCTAAACTCGGAACGCTGTCTGCATGAAAAGATCGGGAAGAAGTTGAAGTAAATAACGAGAGAGTACTCACAGAACGAGACCGCCGCATCGTCTGGAGCAAGATGGCACTGATGTAAACACATCAGATCGGGAGACTGCACTGCTGCCAGGTTGAAGATCAACGATTCAGAAAAGGGGGTGGTGATGAACAGAGTGTCTGAATTAAGCAGACCACTCTTACCCAGTCCAAAGATCAGGGCTTGAACCATCACCGTTATTTATCTCACTGCACCATCCCAGCTCAGAACCTGGCTATATGCAAATCAGTCTGTCCCTGGCCCAGTGCATCATGGGAACAGGGCAGACTAAACTACCAAGCCAATTCTTCACCAGAAAGGAGACAAGCTACCGGGGACCGGTTTCTGGCATTTCAGCCGTCTTCGGCCCGGCTTGCTTGAATCCTGATGGTGCAGTGAGAAAGGGACTCATGTCTGAGTATACCCTGCCACACCTATAGTGGCCAAAAACGATTCAGAAAAGGGGGTGGTGATGAACAGAGTGTCTGAATTAAGCAGACCACTCTTACCCAGTCCAAAGATCAGGGCTTGATCCATCACCGTTATTTATCTCACTGCACCATCCCAGCTCAGAACCTGGCTATATGCAAATCAGTCTGTCCCTGGCCCAGTGCATCATGGGAACAGGGCAGACTAAACTACCAAGCCAATTCTTCACCAGAAAGGAGACAAGCTACCGCGGACCGGTTTCTGGCATTTCAGCCGTCTTCGGCCCGGCTTGCTTGAATCCTGATGGTGCAGTGAGAAAGGGACTCATGTCTGAGTATACCCTGCCACACCTATAGTGGCCAAAAACGATTCAGAAAAGGGGGTGGTGATGAACAGAGTGTCTGAATTAAGCAGACCACTCTTACCCAGTCCAAAGATCAGGGCTTGATCCATCACCGTTATTTATCTCACTGCACCATCCCAGATCAGAACCTGGCTATATGCAAATCAGTCTGTCCCTGCCCCAGTGCATCATGGGAACAGGGCAGACTAAACTACCAAGCCAATTCTTCACCAGAAAGGAGACAAGCTACCGGGGACTGGTTTCTGGCATTGCAGCCGTCTTCGGCCCGGCTTGCTTGAATCCTGATGGTGCAGTGAGAAAGGGACTCATGTCTGAGTATACCCTGCCACACCTATAGTGGCCAAAAACGATTCAGAAAAGGGGGTGGTGATGAACAGAGTGTTGAAGATCAAGACAACGTTGAGCACCGGAATCGGAATCGGCACTGTAGACGGACTTCATGCCGGTAGAGACGGTAATGCTCTAATTGCATCAGCGTAGGGACGGAATCCGCAAAGTGAGGGGCAACAGCGGCCATAACCATCAGCCCACGGCACAAGAAGTGGGGAAATGTGCCGCTAGTACTATAATTGAACCATCACGGAGGGCACGAGAGATGGGGTGTGAGCGGCGGGCATCCAGACAGCCGCGTACAGTTGAGTGAGCACAGAGAAGCTCAGAGACACGGCAGGGAGAGGGGGACGGCGACGCTGATGTTGCCGGGACTTCCAACTGACTCGCTATTATGAAGGAGAAATAACGAGCGAGTCATAAGGCACATTTTTAAGATTAGATACCAAGTTTTGGATACCTAGTTATGGCGAGTTTCTACAAAGCCCCGAACAAAGTGAAACATACAGAGTCTACAGGAATTGGCCTGACTGACTCTAAAATGGTGGCCGCAGAGGACATATGTTAATCAGAGATGATTCGAATGCGGGTGGCTGCTGCTAGAGTGACCGGAATAAGCTGTAGTACCAGCCAGGACACTGGATCGTTTGGACATTTTAATGTGGGACTCTCCTCCTTTTTATATAAGTACAACTTAAATCACACCAAAATAACAAAAACAAATAATAGCAAGTGAGAGAGGACAAGCAGGACACTCGAAATAGAGAAAGGCACTATACAAGATGGCAGTAAACAAGTAAAGGGAAGTGAAAATGGACACGCAGGATAGTTGAAAGAAAGATAGGAAGTAAACAAATATAGGAAAGGGAAAGAGGACAATCAAACATCTGAAAGAGAGAAGTCACTTCAACTTTCGGATAACCAGCTTTACTGGCGGCCATCTTAAAATAACTTTTAAATTTAGATTTATATAAAGAATACTAACACATTAATACCAATATAGGGAGAATTTTTTAACCCACATCAAAGAATCATCCAAGAAGAGTGCACGTCAAATTATACTTATCACCATAAAACAAACATGGAGGATAACTATCTAGAACCAGTAAGTAGAAACGCTCATATCATAAAATACCAAACCAAACTATCCAAGAATGCAGCCAAAAAATTCAAACACAACCTAATGAGGAAAAACCCTGACACGCTGATCTCGGACACTGCTTGTTGCGCAGATAAAGACCTTATAGTGAATGAAATGATTTTCTTCACCAGAAAAACGGCGAAATGGCGCAATGCCATCACAAATATACTGAGCATAAAATCCATCACTAATATCCCACATGGCACAAAAATGATGACCTCAGCGTCTCCAAGATACAAAGCCGACCTTTGCATAACTATCTTCAAGAACGGAATAGTGATGATACAAGCCTCTAACCACCAATTGGAAAAATTTCGCAATATGTTTTCAACCCTAAAAAGATGTGTAGAGAACTCAAGCTCGCAAAGACAACAGATGCCACTAGGTATAACTCCCAATTCATCTGACAATACCGCCACTTTCAGTATACTATCTAGAGGCTCTCAGGAACCTGAAAACACAAGGCAGCAAAGAGACACAACCGGCACAGGTGACACAACATCTGGGTATGATAGAGAGATAATCTCGCCCTCACAACAGGCAAATAACAACACAGATCTTTTTCAGAGTGAAACAACGGACTCAGACAACATAATAACCAGAGAACCTCAGGAACCACTGCATTCAATGCATCTAGGAGACACAATCGATTTAGGAGTCCCAATGTCTGAGAATGATCCAGAGAGAACATAAATGACTACACGTCATATGAATATCATCACAGAACCTTATCAGAGGGAAGAATCAACGCCCCCCGCCCATCGAAGTTACAACGCGAACAAACAGAACAAGCAATGAACCACTAGGAAGAACTGATATAGAAAAGACTACCCTGTCCAAACTTCAAAGTACCTCAGCACAAAGATCACTAAGACCCACTCGAGCAACACAGCATACAGACATGAAACAAGGAACACAAATCATAGATATCACATCCAACAAGGCATTGAAATGGTGGAATAGACAACCGATCTAATGACAGAGAGAAGAAGACCATGACGAAGAGTTTAGGACGGAAATATGGGAACAAAAAGCGTGAATTTCGAATTAAGAGGACCAAGAACCCCAATAGGACTCCCCAGACATTGGGGAAAATGATAGAGCTCCAAACACAAATAGGATATGTGTCGCTGGACTTATTAAGCACCCTTCAGGAGGTAGACAAACTTCGGGATATCACAGAGAACACTCATGCCAAAGTCGAACAAATATATATATATTTTCTTTTTTAGGATTTTGTTCTCCTGTATTTATTGTCATCCTCCTCAACCTTCGAAACGAAACACAACTTTGTATGGTCACAGTGCATTGGAGAAGCAGACCCGAGAGGAATCAGAAATACTTAACGGAACAAGAAAATCCTATCCCTACTATGGGAATATGAGCCTTCTGCCAGCACTAGAGAAGAAAAAATTAAAACAGTACTGATAGATGTCAACAGAATATCTAGACTGAATAAGAGGAAACCTAACCTTAACAATCTGCCACGATTCCAATTGATCACAGACTCACAAAATCGGAACACAAACATAACAGGGAAAACACTAAAATGCCTACTGCTCAACTGTCGGTCAGCAGCTAAACATGCCTCTGACATAGCCGATCTCATCATTAACCAGGAAATAGACGTAACAATCCTTACAGAAACATGGCTATCAGAATCCTCGTCCCCGGTTATGGATCTACTGGTGCCCCCTCATTACAATATAGTGAGACTTGATAGGCTAAAAAAGATAGGAGGAGGTATAGCCTGCATTCACCGATCAGACTTGGAAGTTAGCCAAATACAATCCGACCCTCTAGATACTTGTGAATACATAGGTCTCAGTATAAGATCGAACAACAATCAAAGATGCAACCTGCATGCTTTTTATCACCCACCGGGTAATAATAATATGACCTTCATAGACCAGTTAATGGAGATCATCACGGCGAGCTCTAACACTGAAATAAATAAAATATTCTAGGAGACGTTAATCTTCTTTGGAATGAAAACAACGACAAACAGGTCAACGCTCTTAAAGACTTTTTATCAGAACTAAATCTCTCACAAGCATGCACACAACTCACTGGAAAGGAGCTACTTTGGACTGGGTAATTTAAAAAAAAGATAATACTTCAGTCCTCTCAATAGAGCTGTGTGACTGGTCAGATCATCATGCCATAACCTTCCTGATACCCACATGGAGGAAGATAAAAACAACACAACCTATGAGAAGCACAAGATGGATGCGAGATTCCAGAGATGCAAATATGGAACAACTAATGGAAAGATTTGAGAAAGACCTAAACCTGTGACTATCCGGACCCTGTAGTGATGGGTAGGCAAAACGGGCACCGACTAAGTCAGCTGAAACCTCAACCACTATGGTTTCCTCCTTGATGTCAGACCTATCGGGTACTGTTGGCACCTTTATACTCTAACCCTTAGGCAAGACCAGTGTCGAACAGGTAGTACAACCTATGTACTGTATTTAAACTGATATTAGTATAGGTCATGTTTTGTTGATAGTAGTTTTTATTAGGTCCTGAAGAATCGCAGTCAATGCACTATGAGCAAGAAACATGTTGACCATTCCAGTTGCACGCTGGTCTGTATCGTGATTGGAAAACTAAGTTCCAGCGATCACAGACTACTTTCGATTTTTACTTGCGGCAGAGGACCACCAGAATAAAATTGTTTTCCGGTACCTTGTGCCAAATTTTATCCTCACCCACACTATATACCCTTTCCTGGCCCCTCACCCACACTTCACCCATAGGCAGTTGGATAAAAGATCTCTGATAAAGAGCCCCTCTTTGAGGTGAGCCCTTTGGGTATTGCACCGCCTGCCCAACGAGGAGCATTGCCGGTGATGAAGCATGACACTCGCAAGGGTGTGTGAGGCCATTATATCCAACTAATTGGATACCCAAGGGTGGTTCTCGATTGAGCAATATCCCTCCTACCTTAGTGACCGTTTCCTTCTCCTCTTCTTTAGGAACAGCTCAGTCAATTTGTTGTTCAAAGACCTAAACCTACCTCACAACTTGCAGAATGTGAGTGATCTAACTAATCTCTACTCTACTACAGTAACAAAAATAGTCGACGACATCATGCCACTAAAACAGAAAAGAGTTACAGAGAAGGTTAAAAACCCTTGGTTCAATGGGACATTGAATGAAGACAGGCGAATATTGAGATTGGCAGAAAGAAAATGGAGACAACACCCATCATCCCCGGAACCGAAATCCCTCAGAAAAATTAGAAATGAATACAACAAAAAGATCCTTAACTCCAAAAATGGAATTCATTAGATCCGAATTAGACAACGTCAAAAACAGACCACGGAAATTATTTGAGATCTTAAAACAGCAATCAAATAAGCTGGCCAAAACTGCCCAAGAAATCACAAAAACGCAACAAAGCTGCGAAGAATTCTCAAACTTTTTCACCGACAAAGCTAACACTCTGGAAAGAGAACTCAAGAATGCAGCAGACAAACCTGGAACTCCATACACCATCATTGGACATTAACACAGCGAAAACTGTGGATAACTTGATAAAAAACAAGGTACAATTGGATCAGAATAGCATTGCCAAAACGCTATCAGACATCAAACCCAATAATCACTACAATGACCTACTACCTTCAAAATGCCTGAGAGAAATCTGCCATACAGTGATTCCAATATGGGCAGAAATTTTAAATGCCTCCCTATCCCAGGGGAGCCTTGCAGAATGTCTAAAAACAGGACAAGTAGTATTGATCATTAAAAAACCTACGGCGAACCCAGCAGATCCAAATAACTACCGCCCAGTAACCAACATTCCTCTTCTTGCCAAGCTAATAAAGAAATGTGTGCAAAATCAATTAAGCCAACACATCGACAATTTCTCACTATTGGATGAATGCCAATTGGGATTTAGAACTGGACACAGCATGGAAACGGCGATTTTACACATAGTCGATGATGCACTTCAGGCATTAGATCACAATCGATCTTGTCTGCTTATCCTACTTGACTTGTCTTCTGAATTTGACACGGTTAATCATGAAAAACTATTGAACAGACTCGTGAAAGGATGGGAATATCTGGCAAGGTACTAAGTTGGTTTTAATCCTTCCTACAGAATAGAACCCAAAGATTTCTGATTAACCAAACTCAGTCACCTTCAAGCCCTAACGCAATTGGAGTTCCACAAGGATCTACATTATCTCCCTCATTGTTTAACCTGTATATCGAACCCTTAACAGAGATTCTCCGAAATTCCAAAATATTCTACCACATGTACGCAGATGACACGCAGATATACATTAAGATCACATCCCTGGAAGACATCAACGTAACGAACGAGGCCCTAAAAATTACTCTAAAATGGCTAACTATTAATCATCTGAAACT
The DNA here is from genome assembly GCF_964263255.1 of Lissotriton vulgaris. Lineage (NCBI taxonomy): Eukaryota > Metazoa > Chordata > Amphibia > Caudata > Salamandridae > Lissotriton > Lissotriton vulgaris. The sequence goes on from NC_141687.1 coordinate 426,789,374, forward strand.
AAACGCACATAAAACAGAATTCTTACTTATCTCGCCTCAAAAGAATCAATCAGAAGTGAAGGAATGGTCCAAATTGATCACGGCACTAAATTGCACCCTGACCCTAGTTGACTCAGCGAAATCACTAGGGATCACATTGGATGAAAACCTCGACATGAAAGCCCACATCAAAGCAATGGCAAAAAAGCCTGTTTTCATCTGAACTAATAAAGAAAAATTAAACCATATTTAACTGACGTGGATTTAAAACAAGCTGTGAAATCACTGATCATTTCGAGGATTGAATATGGAAGCACAACATTGGCAGGGCTACCAAAAATTTAAAATTTTAAAAATATCCACGGCACCACTAAAAGCATGCCTCAAAGCAGCAGCAAGACTTATCACAGGATCGAAGAAATTCGGCCATATCACCCCTCACCTGAAAGCCTTAAACTGGCTACCTTACGTAGCCAGGATACAGCTAAAGATGGTGTGTATCACCCACAAAGCACTCAATCACAATACTACCAGATATCTTGCCTAAAAAATTGAAATATCTGGAGTAAGCAGACAAGCAAGGAGTGCCAAGGAACTGGTGCTGAGACCACCCATTTTCAGGAAGAAAAAAACCTATGATAGAGCATTCTCAGGAGCAGCCCTTAGAATCTAAAACTCACTTCCCCCGAACATCAGAAAAATTCCAAACTTAGCAATTTTTAAGAGAGAAACCAAGATATTTCTAATGAGTAAGGGCCATATGTATCAAGCTAATTAGCATTCGCAAAGGCGAATTTCGGCCTTTGCGAATGCTAATTAGCTAAATGGTATGTATCTAACATGTTTGATGCAAAATAAGGAATCGCAAAATTTGCTATTCCTTATTTTGCGATTGCACTTAAGGAATCGCAATTTTTGCGATTCCTCAAATGCAATGTATCAAAGAAAAAATATTCAAAAAATGCCCATAAGGATTCGCAAATTACCACCAACTTCTAGTTGGTGGTAAGTTGCAAATTCTTTAAAAAAAGCTTTTTTCCAAAAAACCAAAGGTGCCATATGACTCTCATACATGCCCTTAAGGCATGCATGTGCGCCATATGCCCCCAAATGTCATATTCAGGGGTGCGGCAGGGTGTTCTTGAGACACCCCTGCACCCTTGAAAGAATTCCTAATTTGCAATTAGCAAATTGCTAATCGCAAATTGCCCCTTCATTCCTATGGGCCTCCTGGCCCATAAAAATGAATGGGTAATTTGCGATTAGCAATTTGCTAATCGCAAATTAGGAATGGTAAGGAATCGCTATGAAAAAGCGATTTTGTTCATACATACCATTTTGCATTTCCTAAATAGCGATTCCTTAAAATTCGCTATTTAGGAAATGCAAAATAGTTTGATGATAAATATGGCCCTTAGTTCCTTCCATAATCATTTTCTCTAGGCGCTTACTCTTCAACTCAGAGAGGTCTAAGATGTTCCATTGACTGGAGAACATAGAAGACAAAGGAAAATACACTTTAAACAAGCATATAGAGGAAGATTGAATACTCCTAGTATAACTATTATCTAACCTACCTGTTTTTCTGACCTTGTAATCCTTGACTACCATTATGATAGTATTCCTAACTAAAACTGTCTAATGTAATCTCGTTCATGTAATTGTGAAGCGCTCTGATACCCAAGGGTCTTGTTCGTGCTATAGAAAACTGTATAATAAATAAATAAATAAATACCAATCTCAGTTAGGCGGGACAACAGTTTGCTATGGTGGAAGTGTCAAATGCAGCTCACAGATCAAGGAGGATCAGAGCAGCTTTGCCTCCAGCATCAAGGGACATTCTAATCTCTTCACTGTCCTTATTTAAAGCTGTTTTCATGCTATGGTCTCAACGGAAACCGAATTGATTAATATCCAGTAAGTTGTGGAATTTAATGAATTCAGTAAGTTGGGAATTTATTTCTTTCTCAACAATCTTGGCCGGCACAGGAAAGCATAATATCAGATGATAGTTATTAGGATACGATGGATAAAATGAAGGTTTCCCTAGAAGAGGGAGGACAGAAGAATTCTTCTATCCAATTGGAAAGAGATATGCTGAAAAATGAGTTGGAAGTAATCAGTAAGGAACCGGGCAAAGGTAGCAGCGATCCTAGGAGGACAAGGGTCATTGGGGGAACAAGATCTGGCTGTTTTGATCATGCTAGCAACTGTGTCGATGGATGGGGGATTGAAAGCTGAGAATCTGGTAGCTCCTAGAGAAGAGGAATTGTCCTGCAGTGGATTGTGAATAGTGGAAATGTCTTTGCAGATTGAATCAACTTCATTGGAAAAAAAAGCTGGCAATCTCATTACGCAGATTCGATTTTGTAAGCGAAATAAGTTGTCTTAGCTTTTTAAAAAAAAGATTTAGAAAGATCTATAAATCCTTAAACATGACTTGTATTTGGCCTTTTCTTCACTTTTTCTTGCCTTCTGCAAACCTGCTTGGAGGTCTTTAGGTCCTCTGAAAACCAGGGGGCAGAGAGCGTGTTCCTCTTAAGTTTGTCTGGCTTAGGAGGGTCCAAGGGTAACCAGCTACAGCTAACCAATGGTAGTATTGAGCAGCTGCTTCATCAAGAGCTAGGAAGCTAGCAAGAGTGGCAGGATCAATTTTATGCCATACACGAGTAGAGCATATGTGCGGGTTGGAACAGGGCGAAGAATGCGGCGAGTTAATGGAGATCTGAAAAAAGATAGCATTATGGTTGAACCAAGCTAATGGTATAGAGTGTGAGATGTTTAAGGATGGGTAATTAGTAAAAATGCCATGCAGTGGGTAGCTGAGTGAGTGGGACCATCAACCAATTGAGAGAGGCCCAGGGCGGACATTGTTTGAAGATGGTCTAAAATGTCTGGGTCAGTTTGTGCTTCCAGGTAAAAATTAAATTCAGCAAGCAAGCTGCTGAGGTCTTGAGCAAAAGTTGTGCCTTTAAAGTATTGGAAATTAGATATCCTGATATTGAACGCAAGAACTTTACAAATGGAAGTGGACCAGGGATCACAATGGACTGTTAAATTGGATTTGTGAATAAGTGCTAGGCTACCACCACGATTGAGTGGTCTGCCGAATATTTATATATTGTAGCACTTGGGAATGGCTTTCATGTGATCTGTGTCAGAAGCAAGGTCCACCCAGGTTTCGGTGACAAAAGCAAATGAGAAATCATGATCCTCCATAAAAAGGTGCAATTCTGTATTATGCTTAACTAAGGACCATCCATTAAAGAGTATGCATGGCAGGAGAGATGTACATACAGGCATTGGACGTAGTAATAGGGGGATCCTGAACATGAGGAGGAGGTTTTAGAAGAAAGTTACAGTTGGGCATGTGGCGATAGCTTTCAAAGGGAGACTAGCAATGTCAATGGAATGGGGGGGCTAGGCAGTTACTGGTGGAATTCAGCGGTAGGTGTGCCTCTTGTGAGTAACCAGTTGGAGACCGTACAACTTGTCTGGAAAGGCCAGGGGGACTAGAGCTCTACATGACCATGGCGCGGGCAGGCGCATGACAGGCTTGCCTTTGGTGCGGCAGTGGCACACCCACTGCGTGTATGCACTATTGGTGGAATTAAATGGCCCATCATGGGCCGAAGACGTGTGCAGAGGCATGGCTTCATGCGCTTAGCAGCGCAAAGCCAGGAAACGGGGCGAGAAATGGAAAACCACTTTACATGTCCTGATAGTAAAATACTTATAATTTCGTTTCTCACTATTGCAAAGACTATCTCTCCCATAGGTTATCCTTGGAGCTGCCTTGTAACCTCTTACAATTGTTACTTTCAATTGGGAAGAGATAGAGATTTGGAGTTTGGTGACCCTGACCTCAGAATTTGAAATACATTGTTTAGTGAAGTTAGTTTTCAATTTGCCTGTTTGAAAATGCAATTTTTATAAAAGTGGGCATCTTCTCGCTTTATCATTCTGTGCCTCTGCCTGCCTGTAGACTGACAGTTGGGCTGTCTGTGCATTCACTCTAGATGGTCACACAAAGAGAGCTGAGGTGTGCCCTGCATGTCCTGATGTCCCATCACCACCGAGGCTGAAGGATCTTCCAGAACTAGAGTGATAGGGAGGAGTTGTCATCGATACCTAAATAGGGATGGGCCTGCCCTCATACGAAGTTGTCTTCACCCCCCTGTATTGAGTCCGAAGCAAGGTCAAGGAAATGCAGGGTCTTGTGCACTACAGAGGCTTTTCATTGAAGTTTGTCTACTTCAAAGGCAGAAACAGGTATAAGTACTGGAGTTGTGACACCAGAACTTAGGAAAATCTCTGGACTAAGAGGAGATTCTGTCAAGAAGAAGAGCTAGATGCTGCAGGAGGAGAACTGCCACTCTGCTCTGCTTGCTGCTTTGTTGTGCTGGTGTACTGCTTGCTACTTTTATTTTAGGCAGTGAAAGGACAGGACTTTTGCTTTCTACATCCTGCTGGTTACACCAGTACATATCCTATCTTTTAAATACACTGCACCCTGCCCATGGCGCTACATTGGTGCTACCTTAGGGGTGCCTTACATGTCGTAGTAGGAAAGGTTTTGGCCTGGCAAGTGGGTGCACTTCCCAGGTCGACACGGCAATTAAATGTTTGCAAAGCTGCTCATGTGGGTGGCGAATTCAGTGCTGTAGGCCCACTAGTATCATATGAATTACAAGCCCTGGGCACACACAGTGCACCAGTAAATCAACTATGCCAATCATGGACAACCAATCACAATCATAATTTACACAGAGAGCACAAACGAAATGGGGCACAAAACCAAAAACAGGAGGTCAGAAGCAAAAAAGAAAGGAGAAAAGCATGCCAAAGATGCCAGGCCCATCATGTATGAGCCAGCAATAGCAACACATATGAGGTTTTCCAAGATTTCCATCTTTTGCGTTGGAATTGCATTGGGTCCCTCTGACTCTACAAGAATAACTTATGACACTGTTGTGTATTGAGTTGCCATATGTATGACTTTTACCTATTTTCCTCCATTCTGTTTTTTCATTCGTTCTGTGGTATTTACTTAATGCATTTTTACAATCCTTAGGAGCATGTTTTGCATCTTTCATTGTTTTTCTTGCTTGTGTGGAGCATTCCTGGCAAAGGTATTCTGGAACTTCTGGAAAAAACACATATAAAGATCACTTGCAGCTCTCATGGCCCTGCCCTGCAAAGGGTATTTCATTCACATTGAATCAACAGAGGAAGTCATTCGTGGACAACACTGAAAATATATATAGTGGAGTGTTATTGGCGTCCCATTCAATGGTTATACCCGATATTAATTCTCACAGATCATTCTAGTATATATTAGGAAGCAGGAGGGACGGAAATTACCCCCATGGCTACCTAACATTAGCAAGAATAGGCAGGTGAATGGACAGATGGATGCAATGATTAACAGACATAGTGATAATGGATGAATGTGCACAGGAGCAGAGAGATGCAACAGATGTGTGAACAAAGAGAATGACCAACAAGCTGACTGGCAGGCGGATGGATATGTGTTCTGAGATACAGATAGACAATAAGGCCAACTGTTAGAGACACATGGGTCTTCAGATGGGCTATGTATACAAGGACAAAAGAGTGTTCAGATGTGTGAATGTACAGATGTAAGGGTAGGCACATACAGACACACTAACCTTTCAAGCAATGCTGGGAAGCAAGTAAAGTTACTGCACTACATTGCAAGAAAAGTAATGAGCAGAAATGATCCAGATTTAAAAAGATATGGAGTATGTTTGCCCTCTTCTTGTGCTTGCGCACTGCTCACTGCCAAGCGCCAGCACAGGTACCCTTTCCCATAGTGCAAGGGTGGCTGTATTACTGGCATGATTGTGTGCAGAAAGGCACACAGTCCTGCACAAAACAATCCTTAGAGTCATTGTCCTTTTTCTATGTGTGCTACAGAATTCACCACATGTGAAAAGAGGAAATTATGAGAAATACAGATCTTTCTTCTCATTACACCTCACTGGGTAAGGTGTAGCATCTTGACACATTCCAAGGTTTACTAGCTTTAGGAAATCTGGAAATGCCCCAGAATCCATGGGTTGATGCTTGGTGAGTGACCATGCTCAACCTAGGGAATGCCTTCATGCAGCTGCGTTGCATTAGATTTATTTACACAGCCACACATTATGGCTCAAATTGCCCCTTGTGTGGCTTTCTAAATATTACTCACGCCTTTGCATTGTCCTTGCAACGCCCTGTGCAATGCAAGGACTACTCAAAGGCTTGGGAAATCTGGGCCTCACTGTGCTTGCGTGAGTGTTTCCTGTAAGAAACTAGAGTTTGATGTTGGAAACGTGTGTGTTTTCACTGTGAAGCTTACACAGGGTCAGACTGGCCTATATGGCAATCTAACAGTGCCCAATAGGGTGGTCGGTTTATTTGGTTGCTTGGCGTTTTCTAGGGTCTGGTGGGACAGTTTTTTCTGTTGATTTCTCTGATACAACCACAAACGTTCCCTGCGCAAGCATAAACGCACACCTTGTAAAACAGATATACAGTATGTCCTACAAGTTAAAAAGTAAAACAACCCCGATTTGCTACGCGAAGAAAAGCATTCTGTTATAGTGTAACAAATGAATTGACCTTAATAATTGTCATTGTAAACTATATGTTTTAATTCTCTTTTAAATGTATTTTATTGTCTGTACTTTTATGGCTGTTTTTCTTTGATAGCCGCATAAAGCTTTGAAATGAAATGACCCCGATTTGCAAATGTGGGACACTCACGGGCACATGCATCATTGTAATTTGCATTCGCAAACGGTGCGAATCGCAAATATCAGCCGTTTGCGAATGCAATTGACAAAATTGGGATGCATCATGTTTTTCGCAATTTTAGAAATCGCAATCATGTTGCGATTTCTAAAATTGCGATTGCATTTAAGAAATCGCAATTTGCGATTTCTCAAATGCAATGCAAGAACATTTTACATTTGCGAATTCGCAAACAGGGAGAGGTAAATTACCATGAAGTTGACCTTCATAGTAATTTGCGAAAACTTTAAAAAATGCACAAAGGTGTATTTTTAAAAGTTTCCTTTTACACACACACATGCCCTCGCTAATGTGGCCACTTCAACTTTGATGCCCGGCCTATATTCTGTCGCAATCGGACCCTGGATTTACACAAAAACAGACAACAGCCATGATCTTTTGAAATCCTTTGCTCCGACTTCTTAAGGGAGGGATGATTTGGAACAGTACATTTCACGAAGAGCTCTTAGACCTCTCTTCAAGGCAACCATAAGCGCTCTCCTGAGGTCATGACTGTCTGAGGTCATGAGATAATGGTTGCTGTTTTAAGGTAGGCGTGGGAAGGGGAAGGAGGCTTTGTTTCTTTTGTGCTGGGATTGCTCACCGCCAGTGACATCATCCTGTTGGCACTTGTGGCGAAGGGGGAGGTAGTTCAACTTCAATGCTAATTCAAACTCTTTACCGTAAAGCCGATCTTTTTAGTTTCAGAATAAAAGAAAAGCCTTGCAAACAAAAGGACTTCCTTCTTCGCCATTCTGCCGCTCATCGTGATAGCCAAGTGAACTGTTTCCGGCTATCCAGGGGGGTTCTTAGACACTGCCTTGTACAAGACCTCCTCCTCAAGGCGCCGCAGAACACTATTTTCCTTTGTGCCCTCTCATTTTCCCACAGCATATGTTTGTCCTTGGGAGTGCTGTGCACGTCACACTGAACGCCTCTGATGAACCAATCAGTGGGAAACACGTCTAGCACCACAGGATTCCTAAGATGTTCGAAGTACTAAGAACAGATGACTGGATAGCATCTATCTAATCTCTAAAGTCGCATTAAACAAGCATTGGCAAAGACATTAGAACTGGTTTGCAGTTTGAGTCCTGACTAAAACATTTGTAAAAAGCTTACTACAGTGATAAAGCAAATTATAAAATGATTGCTTTCTATATAGTCAATGCATCTATCAGATAAATAATGGATTATGTGATTATTAATTTTACTTTCCAATATACAGTAGTCCCCCGTGCATTGGGATGCAGGCATCCAATAGGAGTGTGATAAATGAAGAGGAAGCAGTAGGTTCCGGTAAGAAAGTTTATTCCTTAAGAAGATGACTCCACCCGTCATGGACGTCTGGTCTCCGTGAAGCCGGTGGTTACAATGGCAAACGGAAAGACTCAGCCGTCCATGCGCGAGGGAAGCAATTTGAACAACAACACGGTATACACGGGCCGTGGCTCGTGGATACATATTTCAAACGTAAACAACACTAGACTCAGGCTTTGGCTCGTAAGGTGGACAGGAGTCGAACCCACGAGCCAAACCCACGTGAAAGCGGCAGCGCGAGCAAAGCCCACCATTACACCACCTTCCCCCTTATAACAGTCAATAAAATGAAAAGAGAAAACATATGCAATTAAAATGGATCTAACCACAAGAAAAACAAATGCCTAAAATTTAATGAACTCGTTATATCTCTCAGGAGCCCTGATGTGTCTGCCGAAAGAAGAAACTTTTATGTGAGTAGGGGTATCCTGGTTAACAACAACGTTTGGTGGATCCAGAAACAATACTTTTAAAAATTCGTTGACCAGCTTGCCCTAAACAACCAAAAAGGATAGCGAACTTTCTTTTGTCAGAATAATCAGCAGCATCAATAGCCACTAAATGGTTCTCAAATAACCCAAACCACTCAGACCAAATTATGTCTGGAGTGCCAGGTTTGTCCAAGAAAGGTGGAGGTTGAGTAATCTGATGCCACTGGTTATTAGCCATGTTGAATGCCAATGTAGAAGTAAAAGGTTAATAACTTATTGAAATCAAAGACATCTAAACATTACCAAAGTTTTAAAATGAGAATATGCAATTTAAACAAAGAAGTAGGTTAAAGTTTTAAATACGACTGTAATGTTGTAAATATGCTAATTCTAAAATGAAAAGCGTGCGTATCGCTGAGATACGCGGTGCACAACCCTGTGATTAACTGTTGAAAGCGTGCGTGTCGCTGAAGTAACACGCAATGGTTAAATGTCAACTCAACAACGTGCGTATCGTTGATGATGACACGCAATGAATAATTGTAGATCCAACAATAACGTGCGTATCGTTGAGGATGACACGCGATGGATATGAGTTTAAACAAAATCAAATGAATAAATCTCAAGAGCGTTGTAAGTCGAAAGCGTGCGTGTCGCTGAAGTGACACGCAATGTTTTCGATCACAACGTGCGTATCGCTGAAGATGCGCTCAACAAATAAATACTTTCAAACAACACAGTACCTTGTCGTGTCTTCAGTCTTCACCGATACCTCAATAAAGTTGTCGAATGAAGAAACATCCAATGAGGTTGATCGTGTAGAAGATGATTGTAACCGCCCAATAACCGCCCAATAGAAGTCGCTGAAAGAAGAAATTTAGGAAGGCAACTCCGCTGATTGGAAAAGCGGTAGTTTCATCCGACCAATGACATCACTCGAAATTGACGAGGTGCTGAATCCGGAAAAAAAAATCAGCGTGGGTGGGGTGGAGTCTCCCGATCGTCGCCAAAATATGTGATAAATGAAGAGGAAGCAGTAGGTTCCGGTAAGAAAGTTTATTCCTTAAGAAGATGACTCCACCCGTCATGGAAGTCTGGTCTCCGTGAAGCCGGTGGTTACAATGGCAAACGGAAAGACTCAGCCGTCCATGCGCGAGGGAAGCAATTTGAACAACAACACGGTATACACGGGCCGTGGCTCGTGGATACATATTTCAAACGTAAACAACACTAGACTCAGGCTTTGGCTCGTAAGGTGGACAGGAGTCGAACCCACGAGCCAAACCCACGTGAAAGCGGCAGCGCGAGCAAAGCCCACCATTACAAGGAGGCAGGATGAAACACCTAACAGCCAAGATTAAGAGGTGAGAGAAAAATACTCTTCTGGGCGGCAACAAAGCCCACATTAAGGATAATTTAAATAATTGGTAACAGCTGCATTGTCACTCCGGATCCAAAAACATTGCAGCGATGCAAAATAAATTAGGCCAATTGCATTTGCACCATTTTTTGCTGTTTGTGAAATGGAGCAAACCGTAATTGTACTAAGGTAGAGAAATATGTCTTGCACTTTATAATTATGAATTATCGGTCTATGTTTGAAGCAACATTATTAGGCTAGTAGAACAAACAGTCAAAAATCATCATGCTCACTCTTTTTTAAAGATTTTTAAAGATTTCTTAACATTTTAGAGTTTCCTTGTTAAAATCTTTGTAATACTAGTAAATACTACTAAAAAGATTTGCAAGCAAAAACGTTTGCCATATATATTTAGCAGCAATGGATCAACAATAGTTTTTTTTCATTTTTACCTAGTTTTCCTAATGCAGGACGGGGTTATTGTTTGTTCCATTGCGCATTGCACAGTCAGTAAAATAGTGCAGACTAATTTGACCTGTTTCTGGACCAGTGCGTATCCTCTGTAATACGGTGCCTAATACTAAAATGTTCCATTATTCATTGTTATTGTGTTTATTTTTCTAATGGAGTAATACAAATGAGGAAGTTAACAGTTGAATCTGAGCAATTAATCTTACAATGGCGTATTACAGGCTTGAAAATACTGACTGCACTTTTCTAAATGCAGGTTATAGAATAGGTTTAAATAAATGTATGCATTTCTCTCATATGTTTAGCATAGGGTGAGCCCACTACCTTTTCACTATGTAACAGGAGAGAACTATCAGACACTGTCAACGTACAAAAAATACATTGAAATAAACATATTTAAATCTATGGTCAACTGCTAAACGCCGTGTTCCACGTACAATAAAGATATCTTCAGGGCACATTACTATTCCCACTCCAGTGAGTGCAGCAGTAGGGAAAGTATTGGATAGGGTAGCGGTAAACATTTATATTCCCACTCCAAAGAATGCAAAAGTAGAGAAAGTGTTGGATAGCGGAAGGGTAAAAATGACTATTCCCACTCCACTGAATACACCAGTAGGATAAGTGTTGGATAGCAGAGGGGTATACATTTGTATTCCCACTCCATTGAGTGCAACAGTGGGGTAAGTGTTGGTTAGTGGAAGGGTAAAAATAACTATTGTGACATATCAAGAGGGAGAAAGAGGACCAGATAGCTAGTCCAAGTCCCCAGGAGTATTTATATGTATCAAAGAGAACTAGCTACCTATGACTTGTATATTGATCTCTAAAAGGTCATATCCAGTGGCACCGGTTGTGTGTCTTTATGAAGCCCTCACCAACCAAGCTGAATTAAACTATAAAATAATAAAGCACAATTATATTTTATTTTTTAAAGAAAAACTATTTTAACTAATTTAAAAGTAAAAACAAAACACAAAATATGAACATTTCCCCAAAATAAATATCAAATAATTAACATTGATTAACAACTATATATTAATTAATTGAACACAAACTACTTCCCAATCTTTACTCCTATAAACACCACAACACACACATAAAATTATTCACATAAATAGCACAACTAATTACTAATTCATCAATTAAAAATAATTTACTTCCCGCCCTTCCTACCCTTTACACCTCTAAAAACGACCACACACAAATATAATTAATTACACTATTACCAAAATTAATAAAAAATAATAAAATTACTTAACAACCAATTATTAATTAAGAGGGATGGAGATTCCTATGGGGTGGACGATTCCCCATTTACGACCATAGAAGTAGCGATGGCAATTAGGCACCTAACCCCAAAGAAAGCAGCAGGACAGGACGGGATTCCGGGAGACCTGTTGATAGCAGAGCCGCAGGCTTGGGCTAAATTAATTGCCATAATAATGAATTTGATCACCAGGGGACACCAGGTTCCTGACTCTTGGAAAGGGGCAGAGGTAGTAACCGTGTACAAGAAGGGGGCAAGAGACGACCCTGCGAATTATAGACCTATTAGTCTGATAGACATAATCCAGAAAGTGGTCGGCAGGGTCATCATCTCAAGAGTAGGAGACTGGATGGAGGAGGCCAGTATTCTCTCTCACCTACAGGTGGGGTTCAGAAGAAAGGTAGGCACGATGGACCAGGTCTTTCGCTTTTTTGCTATCTATTGGAAGGAAGTTACCATCAAGAAAGGCAGTTTATATATGGCCTTCATAGATCTCAAGACGGCATTTGACCTGGTCCCCCGGGCAAAATTATGGGAGATTCTAGGAGAGATGGGTTTCCCAAGTGGTCTCCTGAACCTTATCATAAAGCTCCACGAGGGGAATTATGCGAGGGTTAGATGGGGATCCCAGAGACAATTGACAGAGAAGATCCCTGTGCGGAGAGGAGTACGCCAGGGATGTGTTATGGCGCCGACTCTCTTCTCCCTATTCGTGAATGGAGTGGTGGACCATCTGAAGGGGGAGGAGACGGATGCCCCATCCCTGGTGGGGGAAAGAATCCCCACTCTACTCTTCGCCGACGACACCATATTAATCTCCAAATCCCCGGTGGGTCTACAAAAACTCTTGAACCTGTTTAGCTCCTTTTGTACCGCCCGAGGTTTAACCATCAATACCTCAAAAACCAAACTGATGGCACTCTCCCCCTCTAAAAGATTCAAAAATAACTTCCTGCTTAATGGTGTTCCCTTGGTGCTGGTTGAGTCTTTTGATTATCTTGGTGTCCGGATAAACAGCCGAATGACCTGGAAGGATCACTTGGCCAAAATGTTACTCAGTCACCAAAGAGTATCGGGGGTAATTCTGAGGGAAATCCGTGAATCAAGTAGTAAACCTGTCTCCCCGGCTATGGCCATATACGAGGGTCAGATTCTCCCAGCTGCATTATATGGCTCTGAACTGTGGGGGTTCGAGAATGTATCAGATCTATCGACAGTGGAAAATAATTTCCTAAGGAAGGTGGTTGCTCTTCCTGCTTCCACCCCACTAATTCCCCTGAGATTAGATCTGGGCAGAAGAGCACTAAAGGACCTGGTAAGGCTACGCCCGTTGCTCTTTTGGACCCGTTTAAGAAGAACGGAAGAGCTCGCAAAATATGCTGAGGGGTTGGACGATCTTCTTCTACTGGACACAGGGAAAAAAATTGGATGGTTGAACAAATTGAAAGACCTGGTTCTTAAGTTAGGGCTAAGAGATGCTTGGGAGTCACAATCGCCGCCACCAAAGGATGTGATCAAAAAGTTATACTGGGACTGGGTTCAGAGTAATGTGTTGAGGGTCATGGATGGGGGCTCACTCACGGACCAATTTTTGCTATTTAAATGTGTGAGGAAATTGGAGCCCTTCCTCGACCTGATAACTAAACCCTTTGATCGCGCACTATACTTAAAATTGCGATACGGGACGCTCCCGGTGCATGACTTTACGGTGAGATGGTCAAACTCTGGTGCCCCCCTGCGTCTATGCCCTGGCTGTGCAGCACCAACAGAGTCTGTGGCCCATCTATTTTTTGCCTGCCCAGCTTACAAAGGGGCGCGTAAATTTTGGCTGAAACCTGTGTGCAGGGAACTGGGATTGAGGTGCCATAGTCAGGCTCTTCGTGTACTCTCTACGGACTCTTCATCTCCCTTTATGATTTGTGGGGTAGCAAAGTTCTTGGGAAGTGCATGGATGACGCGATCACGCTTACTGAAGTTGCAGTCGGGGGGCTTAACGATCTGATGCCATATCTGCTAGTAGTATATTAGTGATTGTGTTGCACCTTATCTTTTTATATTGTATTTTAAAATATTTTATTGTGTATCGGAAATGTATTTTATATGTCTCTTTTATGGTGATTAAGTTGCCGAATAAAGATATTGCCCACCATTATTAATTCATAACTTAAAAATACATTTCTTCCTTCCACCATTTATACCTATAAACACTACAACACTCACCTAAAATGTATTACACTACTACCGTAATTAATTAAAACAAATTAATTCAAAACAAATTAATAATGAATTAGTAAAAATTAATTTACACATTTAACACTATAACAACTCAATTAAACAAATATTAATTAAAAGAATTAATCAATAAATTGAATATAATTAAATAACTTCCCATCCTATTCCCCTATAAACCCACAACCTAGTACAAAACTAAAAATCAAAAAACAACATTTTATATATATAAATTTATTATAATTAAATTACTTCTCACCCTATTCCACTTTAAACCCACAACCCACTACAGATCAAAAAACGCAAAATTCTGATAAAAAATATTAATAAATGTAATATAATTAAATTACTTCTCACCCTATTCCCCTATAAACCCACAACTCGATATGGGACTAAAAGCGTAAACTTCAAATAAAAAAAAATAATAACTACTAAAAATGTAACACATACATTAAAAAAGAAAAAAACAAATCTTATACAAAAAACATACATCACACGCATATAAAATGTATACTAAAATACAGAACAATGATGAAAAAACAATATTTTTAACAACTTTGGGGCCAATTCCGATCTAGCTCGGAAGGGCTCCGAACGTGATACGGCCGGAAAAAGTATGAGCTTCACGCATGTTTACCGACCGACTCGTACAGCTGGTCGAGCGAGCAAGTAAGATGCGGGAAACGCAAAATCCCCGACCGAATCATTTTTGGGTCTGAACCGCTCCGTACGTCTCATCTGTAAGCAAACCGCACCATGCAATGGAGGCGATTTCGGACCGAGCCAGTACGATGCAGGATTCGGACAGCGGATTGAGTCGGAGCCTCTAACACGTAAACTCCCCGGGAAGCGGACTTCGGGGGTCTGCGCCGGACCCCCTTCACCTGTAGTCGTATGAGTCCATCACAGGGGGGACACAAGGGTCCCCCCTACACATACATTTTACGGTGTGGGTGGCAAACACGCATCCCCACTGCAGGGGGCGCACTTGTGTGCAACATACATTTTTCGTCAATGGGAGCCTATGTACGCGTCGTACAAAAGGCTCCCATTGACTTCAATAGGGCTCAGAGCGACCCGTGTCCGTCAGTGCTTGTTTGCATCGTACTCGGGTGCTCGGTGCTCTGGAGCACAAGTCGGTCGGAAAGCCCTCTGGATCCGAGTCGGACGGAGTCTTCTCCCAGCGAGATCGGAATCGGCTCGTATATTTTTGCAAACGATATTAAACACTTCAATATTTTTTAAAACTATATTTCTTACCTCAAGTCGATATTCTTCACCACGATATTTTTGCTGTCAATATTCCTGACCCACGATATTAATGACTCAATATTTGTGCATCTCAATATTTTGTACTCGATATTCTGTCTCTGCACCTCTCTGACTGCTAACTGAGTGGAGTTTGTAAACATCAATCCCCATGTTAAATGCACCATGGAAACCTATGTCAGGACTGGCCGAGCAGCGCCACCTAAATCCCTGAACTGCAACTCCCAGAAATCTAGTGTGGGGGCGGGGCGCCATAAAAGTAGGGCGGCCTCGCATCACGTTGTTCGTGATTTTGTGTATTCTCCTGTGTTTGGGAGAGTCTGGAGAAGAGTGCGTGGCGAAAGACTTCGTAGGAGGAATTGGGCTTTGATTTAACTTCAGGCGCGTGTGCACGCAGAGACTTGAGAAGAGCTTTTGGAGTTAAGCCTCGAAGCGCGAGGTCGGCGCTTTTCTGTCCTTCTTTCCGTAGCGCGAGGTCAGCGCTTTCAGTCCTTTTTTGCAGTAGCGCGAGGTCAGCGCATCCGGAGTATTTGAATCCTCGCTGGAGAGACGAGGATTGTTTGGAGCAAAAGGCTGACGAGAAATTAAGTCCGGAGATTGGAGGAACCCGAGTAACAGCGGCGACAGTACTGTGAGTCATTGAAATACGCGTGAGATTTAACGCGTTAGTTGCCTAAGCTGTGGGGTAGTCAATAAAGGCGTCTGAACGTTTAAAGTTGCTTTGTAGGATTTTGTTGACAGTCAGTGAGAACGGAGTACGGCGGATTAAATAGTCTGCGTACTTCCGTTACGAAGAAAGACACTAGTGCTTACTTAAGCAAGTGCCAAAGCGGAAGGTAGTGGGGGGAGATCCTACACCTTTCCGTTTTTGGAGTGGAATGAATAAAAGGAAAGCTGGGTGCGAAATAGAAAGCGGAAGACAGTAGTAGGAGCTACGTCTTACCGTGTCCTTCAGGAAGCATATGGAGAGTATTGTATATATGTGAACAGACTTATTTGCTGAAGAGGATTGTTGTGGAATTCACATGGGATTTTTGGGTTTCTTCACATGATTATAATTTGAACTCACTTCCACACAAGGCAGGGTAGGTTCATTACTAATAGAGAGCATTATCTTTGATTCTGAGAGAGACTAGACAATAACAGTGTTTGTGTTCTTTAGGGACCATTGTGGCGAACATCAACATTAAGGAATACAGGGAGGAGGAGGAGCATTCTTCTTTAAGTAAAGGTGAACCTTTATGCTTACTTAGTGAATCAAAGAGAGTGTAGGGGTTCAAGGTGAATCTGAATAACCTGTATGATTGTTTTCTTGTCTTCCAGCTGTCCCTTCCCTGCAGCCCCCTTCCGTCCCCTCCTTGTTTGTTTTCTGTTTTCCCTCGCCCTATCACTCGAACACGCTGTGTTACTATTACTAGCGTGTTGGTGAGATCGGGAGGTGGAGTCATATGTGCATCAACCGGATCCGGCAGCGTGGAGTCTGACAACCTAGTGCATTTCAACTCCTTTTACAACACGTGAACACTCCCCTATCACCCCATCCACCCCGTGACCCTTCACCTCTCTCCTCTCCCCTCTTCCTCTCTCTAACTCACCCCAACCCCGGGGTCCATCTCTATCCATGGTGTCTCCCACCCCCCTCCCCTTCCCCCGGTCTCACTGTCTGCACCTCACATCTGTATTCTTGATTCCCAACCTCTTCAGTCCACTAGGGCCGCTAACTCCCCCGCTACCCCTAATGCCCAATCCCCCCGAGCCCCACTTTCCTCCCTCACAAACCCACCCAATCTTGACCCAAACCTCCTCTCCTACCCCTGCCTCTCCCCTCCCCATACCAATAATGCAGTTTCTTCTTCACCCCCATCTCCCTCTGAATTCCTCCTCACCCCACCCTATGATTCATTTCTCCCTCACCCTCCCCACTTAACATCCCCCCTCAGCCCCTTTCTACTTTCCATGTCCCCCCTCTGATTCCTCCCTCCCACACTCCCCTGTTCTCCCATGCAACACAAAAGACACCAGAAATGCCACCCCCACCGATCTCCCTGTCCTGTGCTCCAATCCCACCACCCAACATGAACGCCTCATCCCCGTCTATCTCCTGTGCCCCGCTCTACCCAACCTGAATGCCTCATCCCCGTCTATCTCCCGTGCCCCCACTCTTCCCAACAATGACCATCACCCTCATCACAACCCTCCCCCTAGTCCTCCCTTCTATCTCAGACCCGTAGACCACTCCTACCCCTCTAACTTCATTAACCCTATAGAACCACTTCACTCCTCACTTCTTACCCAATCACTCCTTAATGTTGAACTTCTCCTATCATCCCTTGCTATTGAATGCACCTCCCTTAGAACTGATGTCCTGATGTCTCTCTCCTCACCAAAGCACACTCCTTGGTTCATGCCCACACATTGATACCCTCACAATACACCATCCCCTCTTCTATACACTCTTCTTTACACTCCAACATCCCAACCCTCAGCCCCCCTATTAACTGCCCACATAGCATTGTTGCCTACAGCAACACTGTTGCCAACACCGACACTCCTCCTGGCACTGCTACCAATACCGACATTCCCCCTTGCCCATCCCTCCCCTTGAACGGCTTTACCCTATCTGAACCCACTGAGATTACCTAAATCATCCCTCCCTTCTATGCCATCACACCCCCACCTTCACAACTTGACACCTGCATGACAACCCTAGAAGTTAACTCTCTTACAAGCTCTCTCATCTGCCTATCTTCATCCTTTCCCTCCACTCCCCTTCCCCATCAGTCCATTATCCCAGTTCTCGTTGGGACAAGCAGACTTCCCCTACTTCCAGCGTCTCCTAGTCCCCCCGACTACTCAGACCTGTCCTCCCACGATCTGGAACTCTCTCCGCAAAGATCTTCGATGCAACCCCCCCTACCCTCTCTTCAAAAAAAGACTGAAAATACTCCTTCACAACAAATATTGGGGAACCTAACCGCACTGATGTATGACTCGCTACACTCCTTGCTCCCTGATTCTCTCCGCCTCCTCAACTCCTTCCCCGCCTCTCATTCTGCCTCTCCCCTTTTCTTCTCTCCCTTCTCCCTCTGATCTTAGACACCCCTACCCATATTGATCTCCATCGCCCCTAAACACCCAGCACATTCTATTACCCCATTTTATGTAACCCATGTTTTAATGCACATTGTTTTACTTTATTGTAATTGTTTACCTATCCTGTAAAGCACTCTAATACCCCCGGGTCCAGTAGCTCTATATAAAACCTTAGAAATAAAATAAATAACTAAATAGTCCAAGCAAAAATAAACTGGGTGCTGGTATAGAAATTTAGCAGCATTAAAGGTGAGAAACATTTTGATTCTCCAAATATTACATGGTTGAAAATGGCAAATTGGATTAATTGAAAATAACACCTCGTTTTCAAGTGGAGGAAACTGGGTCTGTTACGCCAGTGAACCTTACATTATTGTTAATGCCAAAGGTGCTAGGCATATTGCCATTGCCTTTTGGTTAGTTGCATTCTGTAGGAGGCTAGCTTGGTATATGGTAATCACATATTTAAGTATAGCACCTTGCACTAATCTAGACAACCCCTTATGGTGATTTTAGTGGTTTTAGACAACCAAAGAAAGCTCTGTAAGTGGTAGCTGTGGAGAGCAGCCTTCAGGATTAGTTCAGAAGGAGTGTTAAGCAGCTTGTTTTACCAGATCTAATCATATAGTCTAGTTTAAATGAAAAAGAACCACACAGTGTAGTTATAAAAATATGTCTATTTATTATACACACTCACTAACACGTTGGTATTTCTCCTACCCGGAGATATAAATACAAATACACACAATACTTCAAATGTAACCTGGTAAGTAAGCACACATACACAGTGGTCTTCAGGAGGAGACCGAATCATATACTAAAGAGGTGGAATACGAACTGCAGCAGAAGTCAGGACTTGGACCATAGGACTCAGGAGAGCTGGCAACACAAGAAACCACCCGAGGTAAGTACCAAGGTACCCCACGGGGGGCTGTGTGCAGAGTGGAAACACAGCTGCATACTCAATACAAGTCAAAGGGAAAGTCGCTGTTGCAGTTTTCAAGAAGAAGGACCCTTCCCAGTGGACCCTGAAAAAAACTAAGTGAACAGCAGAAGGTTGGAGAGTCACCCCACCCGTGGATACCCCAGGATCCATGATTCCTACACCAGGGAAGCCAGGTGCATAGGTGTGAAGTGGCGTCGGTAACAGACGTAGACAACAATGGAGAACTTCAGGAAAGGTGCCGCTGGCAAAGAAGGTGGAAGAGTCCGGTGGAATCCAAGGCTGAATTCTTGACAAGAAGAACCTGCAAGCAAAAGGGACAGAGTCTATGCCACTCAGTGGTGATCAGGACGCACGCAAGAGCACCGATGACAGAAGATGCAGGAGGGTTGACAGTGAATTTGTCGCTGCAGCTTGAGGACCAGTCATTGCTGTGGAAGACCAGGAGACATTCATGAGCTGTCCTATGTCGGAAGTCAAGACTAAGGGGTTCAGTGTCTGGCGGAAGTGCCAGCAAGCCTTGGCAGCAGCAACAGATGTGGTAAACTAAAAAGGTGCTACTTTGGGACCAAAAAGGTCCCAGTGACTCATCAATTGCAGGAGAGTCAGAGCAGGCAGGGGAACCCACGAAAGCGAAAGAAGAACATAAAGAGGACACACAGGCCGAAAGCGCAGGAGTCAAAAGAGGACTAAGAGCAGTTACCAAAGATGCAAGCCCATGGTGCAGAGGGTGCAGTGATGACAAAGATCTTGGCAGGAAGAGATGCTGGAGGCTGGAGCGTCTTGTAGCCCAAAGATCTCTGGAGTACTGCGCCAACAAGCCTTGGCAATGGCAAGTCAATTTTGTGCATAAGGATTCTGTTCCAGCAGTTTCGACAAGGGATACTGGCCTCAAACTTTCTGAGAGGACAGGCCAGGCCTCAAGGGAGTTGCAGAACCACCAGCTGTGTCGCTAAACCTTTCAGAGTCCATAGGATGCCAGAAGAAGCAGACCGGTCAGCTTTGTTGCAGTGCCTGTAGATGCAGCGGAGTAACTCCTTCAATCCAAGGGAGATTCCTATGGGTGTCTTTGTTGCCCACAGGTCTGGAGAGGAACCTGGATAAAGCACAGGCACACATGATGAAGAAGACTTGCAGAATAGTGAGACCAGGAGCAGCAGGAGCCTTCCTTGGTACAGTCTCAGTTCCAGGCGAAGTCCAACGTAGTCCAAGGTGCCCAGATGGTCGAAGTTGAAGTGGTCTCCGGCCTGAATCTTGTCCCACAAAGAATCTAAAGAGCCAACCACAGGTAAGCCCTTAAGTACCCTAGGGAAAGGGTTGGAACGATTCAGGGTTCCCACCTGAGGAGGGGCTATACAGAGGGGAGGATACTCCTATGTACTTTGTCCTATTTTGCGCCAGAGCAGGAGCCTAGGGCTCCCGGAACTGGCTCAAACTGGAGTATGCAAGGAGGGCACCAAATGTGCCCTTCAAAGCAGTCTGGTGGTGCTGACAAATGCCCCCAGCCCAAAACATTTAGTCCTGTCTGGGTGGTGGTCACACCTCCCTGTGACAGGAAACCTATTGTTCTACCTTCCCCTGTTTGAGCTCAGCTCAGCTCAGCAGCAAGAGCGCAGAATCGTGTCTGGAGTCGGCAGCAGCACTAGCTTGCTAGCAGACCCTGGAAGGCTGTTACCGGGAGCACTTGGGACTTCCCTGAGGAGCCCCCTGATGCATGGAATCCTACCTCATACACCGGTAATGGTGTTGGGGTATGATTCCAACATGTTTGATATATAAACATACCCAGGTTCGGCACAGCCAATATATTGTTACTCATTGCGTAATGACACATGGCCACTATATGTATCAAAATCACTGACTGCACTTACAAAGCCTGGAGAATCAACTCTGGGGTTTGTAGGGGATGTCCTGATCATGCAGGGCACCCTCACACCTATAGCCTAGCACCCTGCCTTCAGGATTGAAAGACCTGCCTGAGGGGTGACATAGGTTTTAAGTGCAGTGATCTCAGATAACCTATATCTGTCATAAGTGGTACTAGCACAAGCTTACTCAAGCTGCAATGGCAGGCCTCTAGTCGCAGTATGAGTGGTCTCTCATGGGTGGCACAATATATGCTGCAGCCCATGGGAGGCCCCCGGTGTACCTATGCCCTAGGTACCTTAGCACCTTGTACTAGGAGCTTAGAAGGAAACCAGCAACCAAATGGGAAGGTACCAAAGTACTTACCACTGTCCAATTTAGGGAGAAAGCACCGTGACTGGGGCCCTGATTAGCAAAATCCCAGTCACACTAGTCACAAAACAGAGCAACACCATCAAAAAGTAACCATGAAAGCAGATCCTACTTTCCTACACATTCTATCATACGTTTAGTTATTTCTATTGGTGTTTCACTATCCTATTTATATTCTCTAAAATATTGTATTGTATTCACTAATATGTTCTATATTCCCAATTATTTTATTCAGTCAGAACCCTGCCTACCTGTAGGACTGACAAGAGGTTCTTGGATTATGCCACACCCTGGAAGGGGGAGCAGCATCTAGAGAATGATCCATGATATCTCTTGAGAGATCACACAACAACCAGTGCTACTCCGCAACCTGAAACAGTGAAAATATGGCAATGATATGTTTTTGGAAACACCCCTTGCCATTTATCAGGTAGCATCTAAGAAATCCCGTTGGTCCCTTGTAAGACAGGCACAATTGAGTAAGACTTCCCAGTGAATTAATCTCTGAGGAAAGCATGTCTTTATATAAGATCAAATTCTAAAAAATGTCCATCATACCAGAAATTACATACAATACCTCTAGTATGTCTAGTGGTGAGTTGTGGGGCGTGTGGTGAAGCTACCGCTCGTCAGTAATTCCAATATAAAGGGGTCTAAGGAGAGGGATAGGTTCAAGGTAAGGGTTTCATCACCATCTTGTGGTTGCCCCTCCTTAATGGTACCCAGCAGCTCGAGGTCTTTGGCAAAAAAAAAGAAAAAGAGTGAAAGAAATCTCTTCAGGAGGATTGCATCTCAAGTGAAATGATACGCAGAGTGAAATTTTATGAACAAGACCATTTACAAGAAGGCAGTGGTCCCGGAAGTAAAACCTTTCACAAAATATTACATTTCAGTGAGACAATTAGGTTGAATTAAAGCTACCATAACATATAAATCCACTCCTCAGTGCAATAATTCTCGATGCCTGCCAGTTTTCAACAAATAAAGGTATTCTGTATTCATTGTGCTGCTTTGCATGGTTAATTAAACACGGGTTCCCAGCACTATTTATATGCACAGAGCATTCGCCTCCCGTGCACGCTTGTTAGTTTCTTCTGGTTCAGTGTGCTGGCTTTGGCCCTGTTTGTTGTACAGAGATTTCTCATCATCTCCTGGAGATTCCAGTTTCTAAGGGTTAATCGCAAGTTATTGGTTTCGGCTCACTCGCGAATCTCTTTAGAGATATTCAGTTCCAATAGTAACAAAATGCCTTTAAAAACAAGAGTGAATAGGGTAGAAGGTATACTTGAATCAAGGAAATATTAAACGTAATTTACTGAGGCGTGTGCTTTAATATTGCAGAGCCTCTTCGTGAGGCTATTGAAGGAGATACCGCAGTGTAATTGCTTTTCAGTCCCGTTTTAAAAAATCCTCCTCAGAAACCCCTCACTAAATCTATAACCCACCATGAACATTCGTAAAAGGAAAGGTCATCCCCTACGCCTGATCCCAGGCTCCAATCTGTAGAAGGTTTAAATGTGACAAGCTTGTCCTTCGGTGGAAGTTTAATTGGGGAATTATCTGCCCACCACGCAATGAGAATGTTAGCTTCTCACAACAGCAGACTGATCATGTCCACTGGGCCTTTGTACAATCCACTTTCATAATCTGGGGCTCTTACTTAGTTTGGTATGATACATTAAATTACCACGCTATCAATGTTATCTAATAAGGCTACTGATGTTACTAACGACTCACTAATACTGGTGATAAGTGGTAACAATTATAAATAGCATGCACTTATCCCCATTTCTGCATGTTTCTCGCTTTTTTAGTTTCATGGTGGTGATGGCACATACATACATACATATTGTGTTTCGTGGTGAGGTATTAGCACTTTGCTGATGCACTATAAATGTTCCAGGCTTTCAGTTTTACCATATTTCAATAATTTTGCACAAATGGGGAACATGTATGCTAATCCGATTACCACACCTTTCCACCAATAAAATACTTTACATGCAAAACAGGAGATGAGAGGCAACACAAGCTGTTTAGTAAGTAGATACAGTTTAGGGTACAGTTGGCAAAGGCAATAATTAGACATAATCACTGTTGGTTTGCATCATATAGACAGCCAAAGCATTTTGACCAAACATGGGCTTCTTCAGGGCTGCAATAGCATACAATGTATAGATACTTTAGACATCACTAGAGAAAGACAGCATTTCTAAAACAAGAGAAAAGTAGAAAGGAGAATGATAGGAAGAGAAGACGGTCCGAACGAGTGCGAACCGTAGAAAAAGGGTATGTGAAAGCAAACTTTGACACAACTGAAACTGGCAATAGGCAGACTGAAAAGAAAATGTTATGAACCAAGTGTCCTTAAGGTGGCAGAAAATAGGGTTAAGACCCTTAAGAGAAAAGACACACTTACGAGTAAGGAAAGGGCACTGTAAAGGGCAAGCAAAGACTCTCTGCACTCAATCACGACGTGTGTGTTCAAGATACTTGGAAAACACTGGGCACTACTCAAAGGAGTTCCAGGTGTCAATAGTATCATCACACAGAGACCATCCATGACATTCAAAAGATGCAGAACAAACAGGGACTCCTCGTGCCCTAGCTAATACCTTTTGTAAGACAACACAGTGACAGAGCTGGCTCCACAAACCACTTTGGTTTTATATCTGTGGCACCTGTAACATCTGCAGCTTGGACTGTAACAAGACCACAACTTTTAGTTACAACGCGAACACACATCACAGGCTACAACAGTTTATTAAGTGTCTTACCAGCTATGTGATCTATGTACTGATCTGTGGGTGTAACAAGATCTATGTGGGTAGTACCACAAGACAGCTAAAAATACACATCCAGGAACATCGTAGAGCAGTGCTGAATGGTGACACAGCATAAGCACTAGTCTCTCACAAATGCAAGAACGGAATTGACAAGACCAAGTTCCACTTTCATGGTATTGATGTTGCCATCAGCAACAAAAGAGGAGGGGATAGAGAACTGGCTCTCATGTAGTTAGAAGCCAGATGGATATGCACTCTACGCTCCTCTTTGCTAGGTCTTAACACTGACAAGGAAATGCATTACTTTCTATAATGTTCAGTTTCATTATCTATGTGCTCGTTCCTCTTCTTTCTTCTGGGGAATGACATGCACTGAGGCTATGCACCATTACATAATCAACTGCAGACCGTTGGATTGTGGGACACAAGGGTTTACTGATCCAATAAGCCAATTCTCTAATAGATTTAAATATTAAGTTTAACAAACACTGCACGATTCGGAGCTTGGATTGTGAGGCACTGTAACCTTATTGCCCACATTTCCAATTCAGTTTGTAATTGTAAATACCGTGGTACTGTGGCTCCATCCTCGTTCTTTGTCCACTTTCCAAAACACGCTTCACTGGACATTGTGGCACTGTATCCCTATTGCCGACCCGTTTCACATAAATGTTGATTCCATCGTACATTCTATCTGTCTGTAGCTTGTGTTATTTGACACTGTTACCCAATTGCCTGCATACCAATGACATTATTTCAAATATGTTCTCAACACTATCCCCTTTACCAACTGGTTTAAATGTTGGCTTCCCACAATGTTGAGTAACAACGAATTAAGGCATGTGACGTAGTAACCTAATTTGCTGTAAACCTGTGTATGTAACTAGGACATGACTTAATTACCTGCCATATCAATGGTTCACTTCACCTATTACTACATTTCTCTCTGCTTTTCAATTGGATGTGGGGCACTCTAACCCCACTGAATCAAATGTTGAATTCACTCTGTAATCCCACAAACAGTGCTTTTAATGGAATATGAGGCACTGTACCCATACTGCCCGCACACCAATGCACCTACGTTATAAATATTAGTGAACTTACTCTGAACTGATTCCTGACTCAGGATCTATGTCACAAAAAATGACACCTTTTCTCTCTCCCCGTGCTTCTTTATAGTAAGCAAGTTATTAATATATATTTTTGTCTTCCAATTCACGCTATTGCCTTATGGAAGATCCTAGTCACTTTTAATTTACTCACCGTCTTGGTAAGTTTAGTCATCACACTCTCTTCGATTCCTTCTTTCTTACCTTCACTTCCCTATTCTATCTCTTGTATTGCAAAAATGTCTCTCTTAGATTTTTCCATGCAGTTATCCTTTACACATTTACAAATTCATCCGCCATTTTTAGATATGTTAGGACTCAACATCCTACCCACATATGCTTACACTGGGCGCAACCAGTTTTGCAACTACCAGAACCTGTATAGTCTCCACCGACTCTGCGGATGTCATCTCGCTTTTAGAATATTATCTTTTTTACACGTTTTTCATAACCAGTACCAACATGGCCGAACACAGACTCTATGGGGGTCAGTTCAGCCAGCTGCAGCCAATGAAAGGCTAGTTGTCAACTCGATGGTTGACAGACGAGTCTTCCGGCACCCAGAAGTACTTTGTGCACTGTTTAATTTAAGGCCAGAGGAAACATGGAACCCCTAGACTGTTTCCATCTCGCGAAATATAGGATGCTTACCTGACACGGTTACCATGGACGCGACACTGGGAATCATACAAGTAAGTGAAGGGACGTGCTATGAGCATACACTTAGGCCACAAAGGCTTATGCACAACTGCCCGTAATCGTGATTTTAACTTTCTTGGTTTCATTTCTGAAGCAGGCATATTTAAATACGGATTTTACACTTATCTTTCATTTTCTAATATTATTTACTCATTAGATCTGACTACTTTTTAATTTTCATGCTGTCACGCAAACGCTTGTACTTTGAAAATGTTACCTTTGCGCTTACGCTTATTAATGAATTTTTCTTTTACTACTAGCGCGAGTTACCATAGCAGAGGTATTCTTGAAGTAATAGACTACCGCTTTTCAATAAACCTACCTAGTTTAATGGAGTCCAGAGGTAGGCCACGCCTGGACACTTCCAGGATGAGTTACCTTTGGGTGATTGACCGCACAGAGGCTCACATGGCTCCTTTTGCGATAATCGCTGAGGCGCCTTTTAGTGGAGTTAAGGGCACTGGCATCCTTCACCAATGACCGTACAGGTCTAGCAAGCATGCTATGGGCATTTTTCACACGTCTCATACCACTGCCTCCTAGCTGAGCCCGGCCTTTTATTATTTTTTTATTATTTAGTTTGTGGTTACATGCGCAGGATATTACACTTTTTTTTATTTATTTCACTTTGCTCGTCCCGCAGCATTGAAATGACCTTAGATATATAATTTCCCTACATCGTATTAATGTATTGGACATTTCTGAATACATCACTCACCAACTGAACTAGGATCACCACCTTACGGATGTACAGGCGGTCCCTTGACTCAGAGGTATGTCCATTTCGCACTTCACCTATGACCGACTACGAATTATAGTGTCTGTCAGTTCTGTCATTTACACGGGCTGTCGTTGCGGTTCTTCTTTCCTCGTCTCTTATTCTCTCCCTTCTTTCTATTCACTTGCATTTCTTCGTTTAAGCTCATGTCACCTTGCTCTCACGTAACCTTTTTCTATGGTTGGCACTTCTTTGAATCGTCTTCTCATCCTATCATTATCCTTTTTATTTTTGTCTCGTTTTAGAAATGCTGTCTTTCTCTACTGATGTCTAAAGTATCTATACATTGAATGCTATTGCAGCCCTGAAGAAGCCCAGGTTTCGGCGAAACTCATTGGCTGACTATATGTTGCAAACCAAGCACATTTGAAATAATGGAACGGAAAGACAATGATTACGTCTAATTATTGCCTTTGCCAACTGTACACTAAACTGTATCTACTTACTAAACAGCTTGTGTTGCCTCTCCTCTCCTGTTTGCATGTTATGAAAAGGGGGGCCATCGGCCCACCCCCCGCATGACAGTGCGGCGGTCGCCCCTCTCCTCCTGCCTCCCGGTGGTGGGGCGTGACCTCCCGGCGTCCAGTGATGACCCGGGGGTGTGCGCCTCACCACCGATTGGCCGGCACCCGACCATGACCCGGATGGCGATGGTAGACTTCCGGATCAGGGGGGCGGGCTGCTGAGGGGCGGGTGGAGGGGGCGGGTCGCCCCCTCCCCGCGCCCATCCAGAATTAAGGCGGGGGGAAAGCTTGGGTGGCCCTTGTTGCCCGGACGCTCCCCCACACTGGTCGTGCCCCGCGCCCGGGGCTGCCTGATTTTCCCCACCCACCATCCCTGGAAATATGCAGTGTTTTGCATTGTTTGATATCGGTTTATTGTGTAATTATCTTATGTACGTTTTCTTTAGGCCTTTTTTCCCCGTTTACAAAGTGGTGTTGAAGTATAATGTCTGGTTACAATTTTGTTTAGGCTTTTTTTCCCTTAGTAGCTTGACGATGTTTGCATGACATGTTGATTTAGTTAGTGTAGTTGTCCTTTAGTTCTTTTCCACAGGTCGTCGAATTTATTAGGATTTGGACATGCGTTAAGGTCATGACCGGTGAGCAGCTATTTTAAGGTCTGGGGGGGCGGCATCATCCTCGGAGGTGCCCAGGGGGGGAGGCGACAATGGCCCCTCCTAGAACTTCAGGGGCAGGGTCAACTGGTGCTTCAAAGGGGCGCGGGTAGGTGAGTCACGCTTCCCTTAGGCCGGTAGCCACCCCGCGCGTACTCATGACGTCAGCGAATGGCGCAGAGTAAGGGTAAATGGAGTTCACGTCATGGACCGAGTAATTACCGGGCTCGGTTGCACATGCGCACCTACGGGGAGGCGCAGCTAGTGGGGCCTGACACCGGTTAGCGGCCTTGCCATATGGCCAGAAATGTTAGTATGCAAAATTAAGATGAGGATGTTAGATTTGGTTAGGAAACAATCTGTATTAGAATTTTGTTAAGGTTAGCCTCTCATACCCGTTGACAATATTGTATCTAATATCCTGTTAATTTTGCATAGGAAATGTTGATCTTTTACATTACAATTTTATTGTTTTATATCTTAATAAATACGGCCGGGGGGTCTTCGGATCCCCCGCCTTCCAAAGACAATTATGTTTCATGTCTGTGTTCGGGGTTGCTGTGGTTCCATTGGGAGGGGGCGGTAGCTGTCACTGACCATGCTATTTGTGGACTAGTGGCAGCTGACCAGTTGAGGCAGGCAATACCCATTTTTATGTGACTCAACTTGGCAGTGCAGTTTACTATAACCCGGCTGCTTTCTCAGGTGTTAAAAATACATTACAGCTAACATACCATAAGTATGTGTCTGTTAGTTGTTGTTTGGTTTATTTCTTTGTTTCTAAAAAACAGAGGAGACACGGTGTATGTGGACCAAAGACAGGGCACATTGTTAGGGAGAGTAAAGGTCTGTCTTTTTTGCCACCAGGTTGTGTCACTCATAGTTTCTGGCTATTTGAAATTAGAATTATGGTCAGACGATCAGGTTGGTAAATGGTCTAAAAATATTTGGTCGTGTGTCAAAAGTCAGATACTCTCTGACCTGTCGCCTAATCAACCCGAAGATTAATTTTAAGACACTTTATAATCCATCAGGCCACTTACAAAATGAAACCCTGCTTCCTGTAAAAGATAGCAGTGATGAGTTCCCCAGATAGAATTCTAACCAGATCAAGACCCAGGAGCTCAAATCCAATTGGTCTAAATGAGTTTCTGCTACAAGCCTCTGCACACCTTGCCATAGCTCAGGCTGCAGTTTTGTGTGTGCCTGATATCTTGAAAGCATGGCCTGAGCAGGGTCGGACTGGCCTGTAGGGCAATCAGGCAGTGCCCAATGGTCTGGTCTCACAGTTTAATGAGTGGGATAGTTTTAAGGGGATTGAGGCCCTGTTTTGTGGACAGGTTGTCTGTTTCTTTCCCTATTGATTGCACTGATATTGCCACAAGCACTGTCTACAGCAAACACAAAAGCATGCGGTCTCCCATACCTTGCAAAATACCCCTACAGTGTGCCTTTACAAGTTCACAGTGGATATTGTTATTATTTTGCAAGGAACGTAGCTAAATCAGTAAGAGTCAGGGTTGTGAATCTCAAATTTCCCAGCTAAAAGAGCAGTGGAGCACAGGAGAAAGGGGGAGCTGACCAAGGTTCGTAGTGGACTTTTCCCATGAGTAAAAGGGTCAGTATTTATTTGCATTAGGTGGGCCTCTCGAGGACTGATTTAGAGTTTGGCAGAATGGTACTTGATTGAATCAACAACAAGGTACGCTTTATACCAAACTCCAGGTCTGCTCACCCACTTTTTAGTTGGAGGGCAGAAAGCTTTACAGTGTCATCTAAAACTCCCTCCAGACTGAGGAGTGGGCTCCATCGAAGGTAAGCCATCTCACTGCCCACGCTTTTTCGAGCGGATGATTAGTTGCATTCTTTTTTACTTTGCATCACCACCAGGATCAACAGTAAAAAAAAAAGAAAAATTATGATCACCCACACCATGGAATAAAACTCCCCTGGTGTGGGGGTGATCCGTTTTTTTCATTTTTCAAAAACAAACTATTTTTTGGGGAGATTGTTTTTGAACAATAACATTTATGGGAAGGTTTGACAGCCAGCTGTCATGTTTGATAGAGCCATCCATCAGACTTTTCCTACATTGACAGGAACCACCACGATGAATTGGTTCCTGCCAATGTACAGAGGTGTCCACAGGACCGGCAATCATCTCTGAATTTTGTGGGTGGAATAAAGACAGGGTAGCAGACATAAATCCTCTGCTTCCCTGTCTGCCTTTATTCCATGCCCCCATAACATAAATTAGGACCTTCGTTTAGAGTGGCACAGTGAGTGAAAAACAATGGTTTCGAATTCCACCCCAAGCGATTGCCAGTGGTTAGACTATTTGCAAGTATTGGTCGCATCACCTTTTGGATGTTTGATTGCCAGTAATATACCTGGAAACCTGAGACTTGTGCAGCTTTCCAAGCCTACTACTGCCAATTTTTGTTAATTCTAAACACATTCTCATCTACTCAATGAGTACTTCTCTAAGTGCAGAAGTGCTGGGTAGAGTAACTTGGTAAACCAGTTGCTCTAAGTATTTAAGTCCTGATCCAAATAATGAATGTGTTACAACCTCTTAGTGAAATCCGGATAAGGAGAAAAATCAGCACAGACATAGCAGACCGGACTCAAGGTCCCCAGACCCGACTACCTCCCAAACAATGCATTTATTTTGGCGGTGTCACATCCAAAACACAACGATGAAGCTACGCAATGTCTTTCAGCATTCCTCATTTTGTTTTTAAAGGAGTAATTATATGTGCCTTGAGCAGTGGGAAGAGAGAGAGCATCTGCACTAGAAAGATGTTCTCTGCCCTCTCTAGCCCATGCACATTTTTAATAGTGGTCAGTGGCGTCATCTCTAATAGGGCCTAAAAGCATCTTGCTTCTAGGGACGTAGTTTTGCTTCAAAAACTGCACATACTGACTGAAAATTCTGAACTTACGCAATGATTTTGGCAAAATGAGGGTAGGGTGAAAGTGTTGCACAAGTGGTACTGAGTCAAAGTGGTCTAGACCACTTTGAAATGTGTGTTTCACACGCAACATCAAACATAAAGTGTATACATATTTGAGGGAGTTCAGTCATTATATATAAGAACAAGCAATGACAATGCCGTTCGGTTTGGCTTTCGTATAGTGAAATGTTTTACTAGAAGCATCATTAAAACACACCACAAGCACTTCATGACATTGGCAGATTCACAGCTCAAAAGAAATAGGTAGATATCAAGGGCAGGAAATAGCAGAAGTTGCTGTCAAACACATAGAAGAGGTACAAAATAGAGAGCAATTGTGAAAGCCTCATTCTACCACAGTACAGGTGCAGAACAGTAGGACCAGTACAACGCCCAAAGTAAGAGGTTGAAGATGTGAAGCATTGAGTCTGTGAGAGCAGCTTCACTTCAACGGTATAGGTGGAGAGATTTCCTGAAGCAGCCTCAGAATGAGAGAGAATCATTAGGGCATGGCTTTAGTTGTTGATAGTGCAGGAGAGGGTCCAATTATGGTGCCCTCAATAGGCAACAGCTCTGCTAACTCACCTAGGCAGGTAAATCTTCCTTTTAACTTCATTTGAGAGAGCCCCAGGCATCTATTCAAGTGGAGGGCCATGCTTTCCATACTGTCTCGTGTTGCAGTATTGTGCATCGGCCTGAGCTACAGGAGCTCGGTGACAGGGCTGATGTAGGTTTATGGGCATGCTCACAGTTTCCCAAATACGCAGATCTGTGTCCAGGCCTCCACCTGGATATGCTTATATGTCTCAATCTGATCCTGCAGCAGTGTCCTGAGCTGATGATGCTCACCTTAACAAGAAAAGATTATTTACAAGGCTTAAGCACGTGCACAATAATCTTGGCGTCCTAGCTCAACCCATTTTCATTCGGGGTGAAAGAAACTGCGAGAGCGCAGGTTTGGACTAAGCCTGTATATGTTTTCAACTAAAATGACCTACAGCTCAGAAAATGAACATTGGCTTTAAGGTTGCAATTTTCAATACTGCCTCATTTCTCTCACAGCAGTGCACAGTCATTTAAAAAAAGGATTGCGGGGCTACAGATGAAAAAAAGATTCATCACCATATGGGCACTGCCTTAGAAGTTAGACAATAAAGCACTGTTTGGCATTTCCAATATTTCGCTCCGATGAGACTTATTAACTTTGCCAGTGATTTTTAGTCTGTTGTAGAGCATACTTGATTCTGTGCAGCATTTCTAAAATTGATAAATACTGCACAAGGGGAAGCAAAGTGTGAGAGAGGGGGGCACATGGAGGACAGGGGTGGGGGAAGAGAAGTAACATACAAGACAAGAGGAGACAATTTTGGGAAACCAACACAAGATGGGAGTGAGGAGGAGCAACAGAGCAACACGAAGCAGGTGGGAAAGAAGCAATGGGTGGGTGCACAGGACGAGTGCATGAAGGAAGGACGAGGAGAAGCACAAGGGTGATGAACAGCAACACAGAGTGTAGAGTTCACCGTCCTGGCGCGAATGGGGTTCCCTAAATTTTTTATCTCCTGGGTCCAGTTGCTGTACACACAACCAACAGCGAAAGTCCTGGTTAATGGTCGCCTGTCTCCCTCCATTGCCATCACAAGGGGTACCCGACAGGGCTGCCCGCTGTCCCCTCTCCTGTTTGCGATAGCCATCGAGCCGCTTGCTTGCAGGCTCCGTCAGTTGCATCGAGAGGCTGCGGTTCGCTGTTTCCAGCATCAGATCGACGTGTCGTTATATGCGGACGACATGACGCTCTATGTCAATGATCCGTCACAAAACTTAAACCCCCTGCTCAGGGAATTTGTTGTCTTTGACAGAATGTCTGGAGTATGCATAAACTGGGTTAAGTCACAATTCTTCCCTTTTACGGACGCGGTTACTGACTTTTCCCTCGATTTCCCTTTGGAATGGTGTCGCACAGACTTACGATACCTGGGTATCCAAATTTCACGAGATAAAGACGAAACACTGCGGCTGAACTATGGTGTAGCGATCACAAAACTGACCACCTCGGTGGATCGCTGGATCTCCCTCCCCCTCTCCATGGCGGGGAGGGCATCGCTTATCAAAATGGTGGTGCTGCCCCATTTTTTGTATCTTTTTTTAAATATCCCTTACTACCCTGGTGCGTTTTTCTTTAAACTTTAAAGTCGGAGCTATGACGTCCATTCTGGGGAGGTAGGCGCCCACAGCTGCGATGGGCAATGCTGATTCAACCATACGATAAGGGTGGCTTCGATATACCCAATTTTGAGGCTTATTATTTGTGTGCCCAAGCGCATTACGCATATCATTGGATGGTCCCTACTTCGTGTATGCCTCGATTGGCGGTCGAGGACTGGATCGCGAACCCCCTCCCCCTCAACGGGCTCCTACACTGCCCATTGACGTCCATCGAAACGCCTCAAACCCTGGTCACATGCACTATGGACGCCTGGTGCAGCGTGGCGAAGAGACTAGACAATGCATTACCATGTTCCCCCAGGTTGCCACTGGCATACCACCCTAAGCTTGATCTCCTACAGGAACATGGCTTTCGGTTGCTTTGTCGGCACCCACAAGTCAACTGTTTGGGCGATCTCTTCTCCGATGGCCAGTTCAGATCTGCGGAATCGTTTTTTACCTCCTATGACCTACCCCTCTCGATAGGTTCTACTATATACGGTTGCGCCAGGGGATGAAGGAGATCCTACCTGGCTTTCCCACTGAGCCCGAAGTCCTGCCTCCACTACACTTCATGTTATGCTCGCAGGACGGTTCCCATCTGGTGTCGGGCATGTATCGCCATATCAGGGCGGGCAGTCCGGGACCAGAGGCCTCGGCCCGCAGGCAGTGGACTGCCGACCTGACAACAGAGATCACTGATGAACAGTGGCTATACTGCTGTAACCTTACGGCTCGGACATCAGCCAGCAGTAGGCTCAAGATGATCCACTTCAAATTCCTACAACGGTTGTATTTCACGCCGGTCCAAAAATATAAGTTTAAATTTTCCAATAATGATAGATGTGAGCGCTGCCGTGCAGAATGTGCCGGTTTTTTGCACCTCGCCTGGGAGTGTCCTCCCGTTCATGACTACTGGCAACAGGTGCATGGCGCCCTTGAATCAATGGTTGGGGAGCCCATAAATCCTGATCCTTTACTAATGTTCATGGGATACTCAACCCATATTCCTAAGACCTGCAGGAAATTCTTAGATGTAGCTCTGCTTCTTGCAAAGCGCCGCGTTGTATGCAGATGGGGCGTGGCAGGGCTCCAAAGTTTAAAGACTGGCTCGCACACATCACTCAATGTCAGGAACAACACGCAATTTTCAGTGAAACACTCCCGATTCCTAGCAGACCTGCTGACATCTGGGGTCCACTAGTTACATACTTGATAGGTCAAGGAAATGGGGATGAGGAACCGGATGGGAGCGGGGCTCAGACTGGAGGTGAAGGCCGGAGGGGTGACGTTTGAACTGAGGGGCGGCAATATCACTGTTTGGCTGACGATTACAAACATTAACAGCACATATGAATGTATGACCTTCTGACTTGCGCACCTTAATGTTGTTCACCACTCCTACGTGTAAAGGACCAGACATTGCTTTCTGAACATCCTTGTTATGAGCTGTTGCATAGCACTCTTCTGCTGTATAAAGACAAGATGATGATACCCCTGAATGACACCTAATGTATTTCCCCTGATGGCTTCCTGTCTTTTTTCCCCCTTGTGTAATGTCGCTGACTTGTCGTGATCCACTTATGTTGTACGACCCACATGATTTTTTGCTTTGTACCACTTTACCACCCCTTGTATTGTCTGTTCTGTTTCTTGCGTTTAAAAACTCAATAAACAAAGTTTACAACAAAAAAAACACAGAGTGTAGAGGGAGAGAAGTACACGAGGGAGACAGCTGTAAAACACATGCAGTTCCATAGAGTGCTTAACCATAAAAAGCATTAGCAATGCCAGTAGGTCTTGCCCATGCGAGATCTATTGGGTTTGTCAATAATTTTTTAATCATGTTGACTGAAAGCAAAAATAGAAGCACTATAGCATGGTCAATACTAGCCGCGCCATTGCATTTCTTTTTACCTTCAGCAATGCTGCTGTACAACATGTCTAAAGAAATTGACAAAACCAATAGACCTTGCATAGCTGAGACCTATTGGCTTTGCCAATGCCTGATGAGATGAGCATCTTTACTGCAGCATGCTCACTGCGTAGTGTGCATTCTTGGTGAAATGACCGTCTCTACTGCAGTATACTCACTGTAAATTGATCCATGCCTAGGGATTCAAAGCAGTCCACAGAGTTTTCCAGTGGCCACAAAACAACAGAAGTCACTGTCACCGACTGGGCCTAAATTATAAGTTTCTTGTGTATGAGCCTAGCCATTCCCTTCTTCAATATAACTGACTTTTGAGACAGACCAATCACAAAATGTGGCCATAGGAGTGAGAGCTCGAGCGGGGGCTGACTCTTTGAACATTTGAGTACTTTCTAGGCAAACCCGAGCACCAGGAAGGGAAGTAGCATGTGAACAGATGCAGCCACATGTCAAGCATCCTGTGTCTGCTGTGACGTCATTTTGCCGCCACCTTACCATACCTCAGTGTTTGTAGCTATTTCAAGTACTAGTCCACCTCTGTTTGGCTCAGGCCCAGTAGTGACAGCAGGGAAAGTAAAGTCATCCCCATTAACCTCTCATAGGCCCTATGAGTCAGCTGCCATTCAGCAGCAGCCCGCAAAAATCACCCTACATGGAGATGTGCTGGAGGGGCTAAACCCCCTGCTGTGGAATCAAGAAACTTGAGTTAAAGTCCTAGCTTGCTCAGTTAACCACATTGCGTGGGTCTGGGCAATTCTCTTTAATTCCATGGGACTCTAGGCATATTAGCAAGAACCTCAATAAAATTATCGCTGTTTTAGCGGCAGGAAACAGCCTCTAAAACGGCGATAATGGACTTGCTAATATGTGTTATAGAATTCCAAGAGAAGCCCTGGTTAGATGTGTAGGACATTTAACCTGGGCTTCTTTCACTTCTTTCGTCCAGAGAACACTGAACCTTTGCACTCTGTAGTTGACGCTCCTTTAGTTGCAGTATTTTTTACATTGCGAGTTTTTACTGTGTTCTGCTGTGTTCTTAATGAATTGCATCTTTTTTGTAAATTGAATCTGTTGCTTCTGTTTTTAGGCGGCTGTTCGCTCCGCCTGACCTTGCATTTCCCTTCATGGCTCCCACTCCCTGGTTGAGCCAGCCTAGAGACACCATTTTGTGTAGTGCGTGCTCTAGTGATCTCAGAGGGCGGGGATTTAAAAAATGCCTGCTGCGCGAGTGGGCAGTGAACGCGTGCAGTGGGCGTGCCTAAGGCAAGCCCAACTGAGCCCGTCAGCGCCCCAGAAGTGCCATGCACCAGCCACTACGCCAGTGCACTAGTCTATACTAGTGCTGATCCTTTTCCTGTATAATGGTAATGAGCTGCTGTCCCTTAACTCTAATAATTGTGCGGTTTGTGGGAGATGGGATTCTGCGGTGCACAACAACTATACCTGCGATAAGTGTAAGCTTGAACTACCCCTGTTCCCCCTCATTTCTGCTGGTGAGCCCGAGGGCGGGAATGTGTTCCGTGTTTTTAAGGCTGTGCTTATTAATGCCCGCTCAATTTCTAAGCATGATCAGGATATTTTTGATTTGCTCACAGATGAGTCATTGGACTTGCTTTTTGTAACAGAAACTTGGCTTACCCCTTCCTCCAATCCTGCTGATCAAATGGCTCTCCCTAACGGGTTTAGGGTATTTAGAGCTGATTGCAAATTGGGGCGGGCAGGGTGTTGCTTTGATTGTGAGAGAAGAGTGCCAGTGTCAATGCAGTGAACTGACGGATTTGCCTGGCATTGAAGGCCTCCATTTTTGCATAAAAATTTCTCCTCACTATGGTCTGGGTGAGATATTGCTCTACTCAACACGAAGAAGGGGAAAGGGCCGTTCCTGTTTAGACTCTACTACCCCTGGCCCCCAAAAGGAATACAAATGTTCACACAAAGAGGGGTGTGAGTACACAATAGACACAACTAAGACAACTTTCTCAGTTTGGAAAAACTGCCCTCACTCACATACCGAAATATGTGACATGCTTCATCATAGGGCCTGCTACAAACGCCCTGGTGTAGCCGCATCCATGGCGGAGCATAAGGGAGGGGGAAAAATAATAAATTCCACACTACTAGACGTACAACAAAATAATTTCGACAAAAACAACACGTAACACAGAATGAGGTGAAAAGCTGTGCAAAACACCCTGTGGCTGAAACTGATAGTGCGACAAAAAAGTGCAGTACAAGGAAGTGATTAAAACTGATTAAGGATGCCAATAGAAAATAATTACTTTATTCACCATAGTTTGGTACCCCTACCAGGATTAAACGTAAGAAAAGGATGGGAGATGTCTTCTAGAGAAAGTGAGGTTCCTCAAGACTTCCCTCCTACCACTGCTGAAGTCAATATGTTTTGACCGCTGGATATGTGCCTCAAAAGGTCACTCCGGTCTTCAACAGGACTGTCGCAATCAGCGCCACTGTTGGCCCTCCTGAAATTCGGTTAGTGGTCCCTCGGAAAGGAGTATGTCTCCTTGATCCATACTCTTCGCAATCTTATAAATCACAAGTGGAGGCTGATCTCAATAGTGCGGGAGAATATTCACTGTAAGGGTGCAGAGAGAGGTGATAATAACACCCGGTTCTTGCTTTATCATCATCCCTGACCCTGCTGGTCCCTTCCCCAAGCTGCTTGCCAACTGGATCATGCCTAGTGTTTTGCGATATTTTCATTTTCTGCTTCTCAGTGACTGTAACATTCATAATGATAACACGGATGGGAGTGACACGTGTGACTTTCTAGCTCTGGTACAATCATCTTTCCTCCAACAATATGTGTCTGCTCGACTCACTGTGGTGGCACACGTTAGATGTTGTTTGCTCTATTCTGCCCTTGGTACTGACTCCCCATCTGCCAGTCACTTGGTCTGACCACTATTTGATCCCTTTTTCCTGGCAGATTTCCAAATCTCCTCCTTCTCCCAGGCCTCCTTTAAATGGACTGTGTAGGGCTCCTTCTAATATTGAACCGACTGCATTTTGTCTTGCTCTACCAGAATGTCAGCCTTCACTCCCTGCTGATTTTGCTCCTGCCCTTGATCATTTTAATAGCTAGATTGAGAAGGTGGTGGTCGATCTCACTCCACAAGCTAAACCCAGACGCCATAATGCCCCGCTGTCTTTCCTCCAACAATATGTGTCTGCTCCACTCACTGTGGTGGCACACGTTAGATGTTATTTGCTCTATTCTGCCCTTGGTACTGACTCCCCATCTGCCAGTCACTTGGTCTGACCACTATTTGATCCCTTTTTCCTGGCAGATTTCCAAATCTCCTCCTTCTCCCAGGCCTCCTTTAAATGGACTGTGTAGGGCTCCTTCTAATATTGAACCAACTGCATTTTGTCTTGCTCTACCAGAATGTCAGCCTTCACTCCCTGCTGATTTTGCTCCTGCCCTTGCTCATTTTAATAGCTGGATTGAGAAGGTGGTGGTCGATCTCACTCCACAAGCTAAACCCAGACGCCATAATGCCCCGCTGTCTAAACTATTGTTCTCGCCCCAGCTTAAATTTCAGAAACAGCATTGTAAAAGGGTGGAAAGCAAATGGAGACAAAACTATAGTTCAGAGGCCAAGATAAAATTGAAAGCTGTCCAAAAAGTTTATTATGCGGCTATTGTATTAGCTAAGCGGACTTATTACACTGATCGTACTGCCCAGTCGAGCAATAAGACTAAAGAGCTGTTTAACATTGTACAAAGCTTTACTTCCCCCAATGCAATGAATTTGGCCCTCGTCCCTTCCCTCTCATGGTGTGAAGAACTTTCCAATTGTTTTACTAATAAGGTCAGGGCATTGCAATCGCATTTTCATAACCTTGATATCCTGCCCTCTCAGCTGTCCTCTGATCACCTATCTGGTCCCTCTGCCAATGCTACTCTTTCTTCATTCAACCCTGTATCTCAGTTGGGCTCCTTGGCTGCTTTATCTTGCCTTAAATAGGGCTACCCTCATGATCCTTGCCCTACCAAACTCATAGCTAAAGCAGCTGTTGTTATCAATCTACTCCTGAATCAGCGTAGTAATGCCTCGCTAACACTTGCTTCCATTCCCACTGACTGGAAACAGGTGTTGCTTGTCCCTCAGATTAAAACGCCGACTTTGGCCCTTCCAGCAATCGCCCCATCTCTCTGCTTCCGGCCATTGCCAAAGTATGCGAGAAATAAATGGTCAACAAACAGCTCACCTCCTTCATTGAGCAGCAGGGCCTTCTCCATCCTGCCCAATCAGGGTACAGGAACTCACACAGTACTAATTCTGCCCTAATGGAAGTGGCGGAGGCCATTCATGAGACTTTGGATGCTGGGGGCAGGGCTGCCATTCACTTTTCCTTCCTTGTCTGCAGTAGTTGGGCATCATCGGTGTTGCCTGGGAGTGGTTAAAATCCATTTTGGAAAGATAGAACCTAACAAGTTTGGATCCCCCCTTTTGTGTCAACATCTAAAGCTCTGCTCACAGGGGTTCCTCAGGTGTCTATATTGAGTCCTTTGTTATTCAATCTTTAAATTTTGAATGACCCCTCTTATTCATCTGGCTGAGGACTTGGGTGCTAAAGTGTCCGCCTATGCCACTCAACTTTTGTTTACTTGGAAGAAGCCAGAGGCCGCCACCTTTCATTTCAAGGCTTGCCTGTCTGCTGTATTTAACTGTCTTTCGTTGGCACAGTTGAAATGTAATGCAGACAAAACTGAGATCCTTTTCTTTGGGGAGTTCCCCCCATTGTTTTGACATAACTTGTGGCCCAATGAATCGCCTAGTCCCTCTCCATCTGGCCACCCTGTAAAAAATCTTGGTATCTGGTTTGATGAAAAGCTTAACCTTGGTAACCAGATCAGTAAAGTAACTGGCACTTGATTTGGCTTTTTAAAACTCCTATGTAGATTTTTGCCGCTGCTGCCCCTTCCTGCTAAAGAAACTGTCATTAGTGCTTTGGTCACCTCTCGCATTGATTATGCGAATGCATTGTATGTCGGTCTCCCTCTTTGCAGGTTGTCCAGAATGCTGCTGCTCGGCTGCTGTTGGACTTACCTAAGCGTTCCAGTGTTAGGCAAAATCTGCGTAATTTACACTGGTTGCCAGTAAGGCTTTGGTCATTGCTCATGCTGCGCTTTACGAGTATGGCTCTGCATATCTCAGGAAACACTTTCAGTTTTACACCCCAGGCAGGTCTCTTCGTTCCTCAAACATGCTCCTGGCTACTGTCCCAAGGTTTCGTCTGAAACGTTAGGGGGCAGCTCCTTTGCCTATCTGGCCTCAACATATTGGAATTCCCTTCCCCTGGATCTGCGTAGTCTTGAGAATTCTACTCAGTTTAGGAAAAAACACAAAACTGTCCTGTTTAACTAGTTTGTCCTGGATTTTCTTCTTCTACCTGTTTATTTGTTACTCTTGGGCTCGCGCTGGGACACTCTTTTGAGTAGCTGTGCACGCTACAAATTATGATAACATAACATAACATTTTGCCCCTCCAAAATCCAACACTTGCACTACCATTGCACTTACTGGAATGGGAATAGTACATTTTACCCCTCCAGACGCTAACACTTTTCCTACAATTGTATAGATTGGAGTGGGAATAATAACTTTTACCCCTTCGTAATCCAACACTTTTAATACTGTTGCACTGTGTGCAGGCCACAAAGTTAAATGTTCCCCTCATGAGTGCAACAATTTCCCTACTCTTGCACTGACTAAAGTGGGAATAGAACATTTTACCCCTCTGCAATTAAACATGTTCCATACTGTTGCACTGGGTGGAGTAGGAATTTTAAAGTTTACCCCTCCTGAGTCCAACATTATTCCTACTGTTCTAAAAATTGGAGTGGTATATGCATTACTTGAAGAATGTTATAGTTTACTTTGCTTTATCTAAAATTAAAATATTATATTGTTTCCTATATGTAAAAATATAATATCTATAATTATTAATATTTTTTATATGTTGTACCTTTTCAGTAAATTGATAATGTTTTATATTGTTTAATTTTTTAATTGAAACTAAATTGGTATTTATTTAATTTGATTTGTTTTTGGATATATGTATATACATAGATGTTTATTTAGTAAAATATAACATTTTAAATACATTTGAAAATTAAAATTTTAATTGAAAATATTAGTTTCATATTATTTTGTATTATATATATGTAACTAAATATATATATAATATATATAAATATATGTGTTTTTTCATTTTATTAATAAGTATAATAGTTATATTTATTTCCGAAGTTAATGAAATATTTGTAATTTGTATTATATTAGTGTTACTTTTTAATATATTTAATGTTTAATAGTTAGTAAGTGCGCCATCATTACCCGCCCAGAACCAGATGCTTTGCTTCGGTAAAACGAACAGGGTAACGGTCGCTGCCACATACTGGAATGTGGCTTGGTCCCTAACAGACTTGAAAATGGTGCTGTGAAGGGGTTACACTGAAAGACAGCAGAGGAAATCGCCACCGCCAAACTTGGAACCACATACACCAGAATGCACCAAGAACTTTATAAATGTATCTCACCACCAGAGGGATGTAAAGTGCAAAAATCTTTTTGGCGCCCAAATTGGTGTTGACAGCTGGGTTCACCTTTGATAAAGTGCACTGGATGCACAAAACGCATCAGGACTACCCGCAGCTGCTAATAAAATAACTAAAATCACAGTGCAACGTGCGCGGCTCAATTCTTGTTGCGACAAGAGGTTTGTGAATACATTTAACGGCAGGTTCCGCCATAGAGCAACGCGCCGCCAGCAAGTGGGCCATCATTACCCGCCCAGAACCAGATGCTTTGCTTCAGTAAAACGAACAGGGTAACGGTCGCTGCCACATACTGGAATGTGGCTTGGTTCCTAACAGACTTGAAAATGGTGCTGTGAAGGGGTTACACTGAAAGACAGCAGAGGAAATTGCCACCGCCAAACTTGGAACCACATACACTAGAATGCACCAAGAACTTTATAAATGTATCTCACCACCAGAGGGATGTAAAGTGCAAAAATCTTTGTGGCGCCCAAATTGGTGTTGACAGCTGGGTTCAACTTTGATAAAGTGCACTGGATGCACGAAACGCATCAGGACTACCCGCAGCTGCTAATAAAAGAACTAAAATCACAGTGCAACGTGCGCGGCTCAATTCTTGTTGCTACAAGAGGTTTGTGAATACATTTAACGGCAGGTTCCGCCGTAGAGCAACGCGCCGCCAGCAAGTGCGCCATCATTACCCGCCCAAATTCAGATGCTTTGCTTCGGTAAAACGAACAGGGTAACGGTCGCTGCCACATACTGGAATGTGGCTTGGTCCCTAACAGACTTGAAAATGGTGCTGTGAAGGGGTTACACTGAAAGACAGCAGAGGAAATCGCCACCGCCAAACTTGGAACCACATACACCAGAATGCACCAAGAACTTTATAAATGTATCTCACCACCAGAGGGATGTAAAGTGCAAAAATCTTTGTGGCGCCCAAATTGGTGTTGACAGCTGGGTTCACCTTTGATAAAGTGCACTGGATGCACAAAACGCATCAGGACTACCCGCAGCTGCTAATAAAATAACTAAAATCACAGTGCAACGTGCGCGGCTCAATTCTTGTTGCGACAAGAGGTTTGTGAATACATTTAACGGCAGGTTCCGCCATAGAGCAACGCGCCGCCAGCAAGTGGGCCATCATTACCCGCCCAGAACCAGATGCTTTGCTTCAGTAAAACGAACAGGGTAACGGTCGCTGCCACATACTGGAATGTGGCTTGGTCCCTAACAGACTTGAAAATGGTGCTGTGAAGGGGTTACACTGAAAGACAGCAGAGGAAATTGCCACCGCCAAACTTGGAACCACATACACTAGAATGCACCAAGAACTTTATAAATGTATCTCACCACCAGAGGGATGTAAAGTGCAAAAATCTTTGTGGCGCCCAAATTGGTGTTGACAGCTGGGTTCAACTTTGATAAAGTGCACTGGATGCACGAAACGCATCAGGACTACCCGCAGCTGCTAATAAAAGAACTAAAATCACAGTGCAACGTGCGCGGCTCAATTCTTGTTGCTACAAGAGGTTTGTGAATACATTTAACGGCAGGTTCCGCCGTAGAGCAACGCGCCGCCAGCAAGTGCGCCATCATTACCCGCCCAAATTCAGATGCTTTGCTTCGGTAAAACGAACAGGGTAACGGTCGCTGCCACATACTGGAATGTGGCTTGGTCCCTAACTGACTTGAAAATGGTGCTGTGAAGGGGTTACACTGAAAGACAGCAGAGGAAATCGCCACCGCCAAACTTGGAACCACACACACCAGAATGCACCAAGAACTTTATAAATGTATCTCACCACCAGAGGGATATAAAGTGCAAAAATCTTTGTGGCGCCCAAATTGGTGTTGACAGCTGGGTTCACCTTTGATAAAGTGCACTGGATGCACGAAACGCGTCAGGACTACCCGCAGCTGCTAATAAAAGAACTAAAATCACAGTGCAACGTGCGCGGCTCAATTCTTGTTGCTACAAGAGGTTTGTGAATACATTTAACGGCAGGTTCCGCCGTAGAGCAACGCGCCGCCAACAAGTGGGCCATCATTACCCGCCCAGAACCAGATGCTTTGCTTCGGTAAAACGAACAGGGTAACGGTCGCTGCCACATACTGGAATGTGGCTTGGTCCCTAACAGACTTGAAAATGGTGCTGTGAAGGGGTTACACTGAAAGACAGCAGAGGAAATCACCACCGCCAAACTTGGAACCACATACACCAGAATGCACCAAGAACTTTATAAATGTATCGCACCACCAGAGGGATGTAAAGTGCAAAAATCTTTGTGGCGCCCAAATTGGTGTTGACAGCTGGGTTCACCTTTGATAAAGTGCACTGGATCCACGAAACGCGTCAGGACTACCCGCAGCTGCTAATAAAAGAACTAAAATCACAGTGCAACGTGCGCGGCTCAATTCTTGTTGCTATAAGAGGTTTGTGAATACATTTAACGGCAGGTTCCGCCGTAGAGCAACGCGCCGCCAGCAAGTGCGCCATCATTACCCGCCCAGAACCAGATGCTTTGCTTCGGTAAAACGAACAGGGTAACGGTCGCTGCCACATACTGGAATGTGGCTTGGTCCCTAACAGACTTGAAAATGGTGCTGTGAAGGGGTTACACTGAAAGACAGCAGAGGAAATCGCCACCGCCAAACTTGGAACCACATACACCAGAATGCACCAAGAACTTTATAAATGTGTCTCACCACCAGAGGGATGTAAAGTGCAAAAATCTTTGTGGCGCCCAAATTGGTGTTGACAGCTGGGTTCACCTTTGATAAAGTGCACTGGATGCACGAAACGCGTCAGGACTACCCGCAGCTGCTAATAAAAGAACTAAAATCACAGTGCAACGTGCGC
The DNA here is from genome assembly GCF_964263255.1 of Lissotriton vulgaris. NCBI lineage: Eukaryota > Metazoa > Chordata > Amphibia > Caudata > Salamandridae > Lissotriton > Lissotriton vulgaris. The sequence continues at coordinate 426,833,790 of NC_141687.1, forward strand.
GGCTCAATTCTTGTTGCTACAAGAGGTTTGTGAATACATTTAACGGCAGGTTCCGCCGTAGAGCAACGCGCCACCAGCAAGTGCGCCATCATTACCTGCACAGAACCAGATGCTTTGCTTCGGTAAAACGAACAGGGTAACGGTCGCTGCCACATACTGGAATGTGGCTTGGTCCCTAACAGACTTGAAAATGGTGCTGTGAAGGGGTGACACTGAAAGACAGCAGAGGAAATCGCCACCGCCAAACTTGGAACCACATACACCAGAATGCACCAAGAACTTTATAAATGTATCTCACCACCAGAGGGATGTAAAGTGCAAAAATCTTTGTGGCGCCCAAATTGGTGTTGACAGCTGGGTTCACCTTTGATAAAGTGCACTGGATGCACGAAACGCGTCAGGACTACCCGCAGCTGCTAATAAAAGAACTAAAATCACAGTGCAACGTGCGCGGCTCAATTCTTGTTGCTACAAGAGGTTTCTGAATACATTTAACGGCAGGTTTCGCCGTAGAGCAACGCGCCGCCAGCAAGTGCGCCATCATTACCCGCCCAGAACCAGATGCTTTGCTTCGGTAAAACGAACAGGGTAACGGTCGCTGCCACATACTGAAATGTGGCTTGGTCCCTAACAGACTTGAAAATGGTGCTGTGAAGGGGTTACACTGAAAGACAGCAGAGGAAATCACCACCGCCAAACTTGGAACCACATACACCAGAATGCACCAAGAACTTTATAAATGTATCTCACCACCAGAGGGATGTAAAGTGCAAAAAACTTTGTGGCGCCCAAATTGGTGTTGACAGCTGGGTTCACCTTTGATAAAGTGCACTGGATGCACGAAACGCGTCAGGACTACCCGCAGCTGCTAATAAAAGAACTAAAATCACAGTGCAAGGTGCGCGGCTCAATTCTTGTTGCTACAAGAGGTTTGTGAATACATTTAACGGCAGGTTCCGCCGTAGAGCAACACGCCGCCAGCAAGTGCGCCATCATTACCCGCCCAGAACCATATGCTTTGCTTCAGTAAAACGAACAGGGTAACGGTCGCTGCCACATACTGGAATGTGGCTTGGTCCCTAACAGACTTGAAAATGGTGCTGTGAAGGGGTTACACTGAAAGACAGCAGAGGAAATCGCCACCGCCAAACTTGGAACCACATACACCAGAATGCACCAAGAACTTTATAAATGTATCTCACCACCAGAGGGATGTAAAGTGCAAAAATCTTTGTGGAGCCCAAATTGGTGTTGACAGCTGGGTTCACCTTTGATAAAGTGCACTGGATGCACGAAACGTGTCAGGACTACCTGCAGCTGCTAATAAAAGAACTAAAATCATAGTGCAACGTGCGCGGCTCAATTCTTGTTGCTACAAGAGGTTTGTGAATACATTTAATGGCAGGTTCCGCCGTAGAGCAACGCGCCGCCAGCAAGTGCTCCATCATTACCCGCCCAGAACCAGATGCTTTGCTTCGGTAAAACGAACAGGGTAACGGTCGCTGCCACATACTGGAATGTGGCTTGGTCCCTAACAGACTTGAAAATGGTGCTGTGAAGGGGTTGCACTGAAAGACAGCAGAGGAAATCGCCACCGCCAAACTTGGAACCACATACACCAGAATGCACCAAGAACTTTATAAATGTATCTCACCACCAGAGGGATGTAAAGTGCAAAAATTTTTGTGGCGCCCAAATTGGTGTTGACAGCTGGGTTCACCTTTGATAAAGTGCACTGGATGCACGAAACGCGTCAGGACTACCCGCAGCTGCTAATAAAAAAACTAAAATCACAGTGCAACGTGCGCGGCTTAATTCTTGTTGCTACAAGAGGTTTGTGAATACATTTAACGGCAGGTTCCGCCGTAGAGCAACGCGCCGCCAGCAAGTGCGCCATCATTACCCGCCCAGAACCAGATGCTTTGCTTCGGTAAAACGAACAGGGTAACGGTCGCTGCCACATACTGAAATGTGGCTTGGTCCCTAACAGACTTGAAAACGGTGCTGTGAAGGGGTTACACTGAAAGACAGCAGAGGAAATCACCACCGCCAAACTTGGAACCACATACACCAGAATGCACCAAGAACTTTATAAATGTATCTCACCACCAGAGGGATGTAAAGTGCAAAAAACTTTGTGGCGCCCAAATTGGTGTTGACAGCTGGGTTCACCTTTGATAAAGTGCACTGGATGCACGAAACGCGTCAGGACTACCCGCAGCTGCTAATAAAAGAACTAAAATCACAGTGCAAGGTGCGCGGCTCAATTCTTGTTGCTACAAGAGGTTTGTGAATACATTTAACGGCAGGTTCCGCCGTAGAGCAACGCGCCGCCAGCAAGTGCGCCATCATTACCCGCCCAGAACCAGATGCTTTGCTTCAGTAAAACGAACAGGGTAACGGTCGCTGCCACATACTGGAATGTGGCTTGGTCCCTAACAGACTTGAAAATGGTGCTGTGAAGGGGTTACCCTGAAAGACAGCAGAGGAAATCGCCACCGCCAAACTTGGAACCACATACACCAGAATGCACCAAGAACTTTATAAATGTATCTCACCACCAGAGGGATGTAAAGTGCAAAAATCTTTGTGGAGCCCAAATTGGTGTTGACAGCTGGGTTCACCTTTGATAAAGTGCACTGGATGCACGAAACGTGTCAGGACTACCCGCAGCTGCTAATAAAAGAACTAAAATCACAGTGCAACGTGCGCGGCTCAATTCTTGTTGCTACAAGAGGTTTGTGAATACATTTAATGGCAGGTTCCGCCGTAGAGCAACGCGCCGCCAGCAAGTGCTCCATCATTACCCGCCCAGAACCAGATGCTTTGCTTCGGTAAAACGAACAGGGTAACGGTCGCTGCCACATACTGGAATGTGGCTTGGTCCCTAACAGACTTGAAAATGGTGCTGTGATGGGGTTGCACTGAAAGACAGCAGAGGAAATCGCCACCGCCAAACTTGGAACCACATACACCAGAATGCACCAAGAACTTTATAAATGTATCTCACCACCAGAGGGATGTAAAGTGCAAAAATCTTTGTGGCGTCCAAATTGGTGTTGACAGCTGGGTTCACCTTTGATAAAGTGCACTGGATGCACGAAACGCGTCAGGACTACCCGCAGCTGCTAATAAAAGAACTAAAATCACAGTGCAACGTGCGCCGCTCAATTCTTGTTGCTACAAGAGGTTTGTGAATACATTTAACGGCAGGTTCCGCCGTAGAGCAACGCGCCGCCAGCAAGTGCGCCATCATTACCCGCCCAGAACCAGATGCTTTGCTTCGGTAAAACGAACAGGGTAACGGTCGCTGCCACATACTGGAATGTGGCTTGGTCCCTAACAGACTTGAAAATGGTGCTGTGAAGGGGTTACACTGAAAGACAGCAGAGGAAATCGCCACTGCCAAACTTGGAACCACATACACCAGAATGCACCAAGAACTTTATAAATGTATCTCACCACCAGAGGGATGTAAAGTGCAAAAATCTTTGTGGCGCCCAAATTGATGTTGACAGCTGGGTTCACCTTTGATAAAGTGCACTGGATGCACGAAACGCGTCAGTACTACCCGCAGCTGCTAATAAAAGTACTAAAATCACAGTGCAGTTGCGCGGCTCAATTCTTGTTGCTACAAGAGGTTTGTGAATATATATATATATATATATATATATATATATATATATTTAAAAAACAATATTTTGTAAAATGATTTTAAGGTCAAAGATATTTTCAATCAAGTTCAAAAGATCTTTATTCGAATCACAGGAATTCATAAAAGCACATATACAAGTATACAATCCATAATAAATAAATAACAGTAAGATAAAAATCAATCAACAATAGTGCAAAGTTAGCCATCCAACGTTTTGCGAGCGCGGACTGCAGTTTTTAGAAAAGTGCAAGTGCGACAAATTATCTCCTCATTATCTAGTACAAGTAACAACTGGCAAGATTGGTCCAGGGTAATTGGTCTGAGTTTTCTAAAATATGGAATTAAAAAACATTTAATATATTTCAAGTAAAAATTACAGGAAAAAAAAGTGCAGATCATTTTGGGTACTTAGCCCATTACAAGGGCAGCTTATTTTGTCCAAGCTTGATTGATGGCCCATGGGAAAGTTTAACAGATATCTAACTGAACCGCCCCTTAGTCGAAACAACAAGCTTGTTTCCCATTGGGACATAGATAGGGTTAGGTACAGAGCCAAGGGGTATCTAGGAAGTTCCATATTCAAATACCTGGCAACTGTAGTTTTTCTAGTTTGCAGCTTAAGTCTGTTTGCTGAGTAAAGTGTATAGTGCTTCCTTTAATTCACTTTTCTTCACCATATTAACATTGCTAGGATTGGAGAATATCGAGTCTTTCCCTATACTACATAAACTGTTATGAACATAGGAAAGCCATGGGATCTTCATCCCCCTATCACAGCTTAGGCAATCGGTTATTATGTCTTGTGTCAAAGTAGCCAAGTTATTACTCCATACCGAGTGCCAAAAAAGCACTGGCCGTGCACTAATAAAGTCAGAAACAAATGTAAAATTAAATTTGGTGTGCAGAATATAGTTGGGAGTAGAAATTGGCATGTGGTGTGCAGAATATAGTTGGGAGTAGAAATTGGCATACTCCAGTGAGTGCAACGGTAGGGAAAGCGTTGGATAGCGTAGGGCTAAAATTTACTATTCCCACTCCAGTGAGTGCAACAGTAGGGAAAAGGTTGGATAGCTTAGGGGTAAAAATTACTATTCCCACTCCAGTGAGTGCAACAGTAGTGAAAGCGTTGGATAGCGTAGGGGTAAAAATTACTATTCCCACTCCAGTGAGTGCAACAGTAGGGAAAACGTTGGATAGCGTAGCGGTAAATATTACTATTCCCACTCCAGTGAGTGCAACAGTAGGGAAAACGTTGGACAGCGTAGGGGTATAAATTACTATTCCAACTCCAGTGAGTGCAACAGTAGGGAAAGCGTTGGATAGCGTAGGGGTAAAAATTACTATTACAACTTCAGAGAGTGCAACAGTAGGGAAAGCGTTGAATAGCGTAGGGGTAAAAATTACTATTCTCCCTCCAGAGAGTGCAACAGTAGGGAAAGCGTTGGATAGCGTAGAGGTAACAATTACTATTCCCACTCCAGAGAGTGCAAAAGTAGGGAAAACATTGGATAGCGTAGGGGTAAAAAATACTATTACCACTCCAGAGAGTGCAACAGTAGGGAAAGTGTTGGATAGCGTAGGGGTTTAAATTACTATTCCAACTCCAGTGAGTGTAACAGTAGGGTAAGCGTTGGATAGCGTAGGAGTAAAAATTACTATTCCAACTCCAGAGAGTGCAACAGTAGGGAAAACATTGGATAGCTTAGGGGTAAAAATTACTATTACCACTCCACAGAGTGCAACAGTAGGGAAAGCGTTGGATAGCGTAGGGGTAAAAATTACTATTCCCACTCCAGTGAGTGCAACAGTAGAGAAAGCGTTGGATAGCGTAGGGCTACAATTTATTATTCCCACTCCAGTGAGTGCAACAGTAGGGAAAGGGTTGGATAGCTTAGGGGTAAAAATTACTATTCCCACTCCAGTGAGTGCAACAGTAGTGAAAGCGCTGGCTAGCGTAGGGGTAAAAATTACTATTCCCACTCCTGTGAGTGCAACAGTTGGGAAAGCGTTGGATAGCGTAGCGGTAAATATTACTATTCCCACTCCAGTGAGTGCAACAGTAGGGAAAACGTTGGATAGCGTAGGGGTAAAAATTACTATTCCAACTCCAGTGATTGCAACAGTAGGGAAAGCGTTGGATAGCGTAGGGGTAAAATTACTATTCCAACTACAGTGAGTGCAATAGTAGGGCAAGTCGAAATTAAAAACTCGGTATTTTGACTAGTTACCCACCAAGTATCTCCTCTGGGGGCGGGCCCTACTAGGCAGAGATAGGCCTAACTTAAACACGATCATCGCTAAATTATTTGGATCACTTTTTGACTTCTGGACAATGCCTAGTTGGCTCAGATAAGGCAAAAGTTTGGTTTATTAAACTAAACAATTGCAAGAAAAGGAGCTATGTCAAAGTTTGGAAGAAAATTGAGTCATAGTTGGATAATCAACTATGCCAGGCTCTCTGTGTGAAGTACAAACAAATAAAAATTCGCCCTGTTGGCAGTACTTAGACCAGGCAAGCAATGACCTATCTCTTCAGCCATTGTGGAAAAGCACTTTAACTCCAGAATCATTTAACAGTGAACAGTGTTGTGAAAAAACATCTATGCTGAAAGATAAAGTGGTCTTCTTAGCCAGATCCCACTCATGGAAGATCATAGGCGAAAACAAGGTTCTTAAGCCACAGCCCTACCTTGAAGACGGGTGGCCAAAGCAGTTTAAAGGGTTTTTTCTTATGACAGTGGTTTCCTCCCAGGCCATATCCATGCAGTGCCTTGGCTCAAGACTATCAATAACGTTCGTTGCAGATTGTGTAAGACTGGGAAGGAGGACACCACTCACATAATGTGCCTGTCCCCTGGCCTGTCGCTTGAAATGAGTCTATGAAGATGTATTTTAACCCCTTGTGTGCTGGTGACGGCTCCCGTCCGTCATGGCACAGAGTGCTCGTGTGCTGATGACGGCCGGGAGCCGTCACGACCACGCCCGCGATCGAAGTGTGCCGCACAGGAGCGGAATTCCGGCCGCGGGCAAGGGGTTAACAAATGTGGCATAAGTACATGCAGGTAGGTGGAAAATGCCTGTTTTAAAGCAATGGACTCCCACCTTAAATACTAACTTTACTAAATCTGTGTAACAGGTGGCAGTAAAATTAGACTTGTGAGAATAGTGGATCTTCTCTACTGTTTATCAAAAGCCTGTCTTTATATGATGCTTTTGATATAGCTGCTGAGCAATGTTTTCATTGCACTGGGCAGTTCATGTCTTTTAAGATTGCACTTGAGATTTTTTTTTATGGAAATTCAGCTGGTAAGCAAATAGAAACTCCGCTGGCAAAAAGTCTGCTTAATCTTCACCCCAAAATAACACTCTTCAATGTTACACCGCAGGTGTTGCCCAGGTGGCCAATCTATGCTAATCAATCAATCAATCAATCTTGACACTTGTAAAAATTACTATTCCCACTCCAGTGAGTGCAACAGTAGTGAAAGCGTTGGATAGCGTAGGGGTAAAAATTACTATTCCCACTCCTGTGAGTGCAACAGTGGGGAAAGCGTTGGATAGCGTAGCGGTAAATATTACTATTCCCACTCCAGTGAGTGCAACAGTAGGGAAAACGTTGGATAGCGTAGGGGTAAAAATTACTATTCCAACTCCAGTGATTGCAACAGTAGGGAAAGCGTTGGATAGCGTAGGGGTAAAATTACTATTCCAACTACAGTGAGTGCAATAGTAGGGCAAGTAAATACTTCTTATTTTAACATAAATATTATAAATAGTAACACCAGTTACAAATTAATTAAAATATTTTACAATTGTGTAAAATATATTAAATAATCAATTTAAAAGACAAATAAAAAGTATTTAATAATAAAAATTACTTACTAATAGTAATTATTTACCTATTGAAAATAAAATAATTAACAATTTAAAAGTGTTTTTAAAAATTAACTCAATACATTTTTTATTCAAAAATGTAATTACTTACAATTAAATTACTTCACAAGCTATTCCCCTAATAACACACAACCCACTACAGAAATTAATTTAATAAAAGTAACATAATTATCAATTAATCAATTATAATAAATTACAAAATATATTTTAATTAATTACAAATTAATAATTAATTTAAGATTAATTCTAAATAAATACCAATAATTAAAATAACATATTTAAATAATTATAATTAAATTACTTCCTACCCTATTCCCCTATAAACCCACAACCTGCTACAGAAAATAAATTACTTAAATTAACAAATTTATCAAATAATCAAATACATTTAATTACCAATTATATTTTAATTAATTGCCAATTAATAATTAATTAACAATTAATTCTAAATAAATACTCTGAAATTAAATTACATATTTAATAATTATAATAAAATTACTTCCCACCCTATTCCCTATAAACCCACAACCCGCTACATAAAAAAATTAATAACATTAACATATTTATCAATTAATCAATTAAAATTAATTACCAATTATATTTTAATTAATTGCCAATTTTCAATTAATTAACAAATAATTCAAAATAAATACCAATAACTAAAATAACATATTTAATTTATTATAATTAAATTACTTCCCACCCTATTCCCTTATAAACCCACAACCCGCTACAGAAAATAAATTACAAATAATAAAATATTAATCAATTAATCAATTTAAAATAATTAGCTATTATATTTTAATTAATCACCAATTAATAATAATTGAACAATTATTTCTAACTAAATACCAATAAATAAAATAACATATTTATTTAATTATAATTACATTACTTCCCACCCTATTCCCCTATAAACCCACAACCCACTACAGAATTATACTACACAAAAATTAAACATTAATATTAACTTACCTTAAATTCGATATTTTTGTTGTCTATATTCTTTCTAGTCGATATTATGTCCATTCTATATTTTTGATTCGATATTATTGCTATTCTAGTCGATAATTATTTTTTCTAGTCAATATTTTTGTAGTCTATATTATGTCTAGTCGATATTATGTCTATTCTATATTTTTGACTCGATATTATGTCTAGTCGAAATTAAAAACTCGGTATTTTGACTAGTTACCCACCAAGTATCTCCTCTGGGGGCGGGCCCTACTAGGCAGAGATAGGCCTAACGTAAACACGATCATCGCTAAATTATTTGGATCACTTTTTGACTTCTGGACAATGCCTAGTTGGCTCAAATAAGGCAAAAGCTTGGTTTATTAAACTAAACAATTGCAAGAAAAGGAGCTATGTCAAAGTTTGGAAGAAAATTGAGTCATAGTTAGATAATCAACTATGCCAGGCTCTCTGTGTGAAGTACAAACAAATAAAAATTCGCCCTGTTGGCAGTACTTAGACCAGGCAAGCAATGACCTATCTCTTCAGCCATTGTGGAAAAGCACTTTAACTCCAGAATCATTTAACAGTGAACAGTGTTGTGAAAAAACATCTATGCTGAAAGATAAAGTGGTCTTCTTAGCCAGATCCCACTCATGGAAGATCATAGGCGAAAACAAGGTTCTTAAGCCACAGCCCTACCTTGAAGACGGGGGGCCAAAGCAGTTTAAAGGGTTTTTCTTATGACAGTGGTTTCCTCCCAGGCCATATCCATGCAGTGCCTTGGCTCAAGACTATCAATAACGTTCGTTGCAGATTGTGTAAGACTGGGAAGGAGGACACCACTCAGATAATGTGCCTGTCCCCTGGCCTGTCGCTTGAAATGAGTCTATGAAGATGTATTTTAACCCCTTGTGTGCTGGTGACGGCTCCCGTCCGTCATGGCACAGAGTGCTCGTGTGCTGATGACGGCCGGGAGCCGTCACGACCACGCCCGCGATCGAAGTGTGCCGCACAGGAGCGGAATTCCGGCCGCGGGCAAGGGGTTAACAAATGTGGCATAAGTACATGCAGGTAGGTGGAAAATGCCTGTTTTAAAGCAATGGACTCCCACCTTAAATACTAACTTTACTAAATCTGTGTAACAGGTGGCAGTAAAATTAGACTTGTGAGAATAGTGGATCTTCTCTACTGTTTATCAAAAACCTGTCTTTATATGATGCTTTTGATATAGCTGCTGAGCAATGTTTTCATTGCACTGGGCAGTTCATGTCTTTTAAGATTGCACTTGAGATTTTTTTTTATGGAAATTCAGCTGGTAAGCAAATAGAAACTCCGCTGGCAAAAAGTCTGCTTAATCTTCACCCCAAAATAACACTCTTCAATGTTACACCGCAGGTGTTGCCCAGGTAGCCAATCTATGCTAATCAATCAATCAATCAATCTTGACACTTGTATAGCGCGCTACTCACCCGGAAGGGTCCCAAGGCGCTTGGGGAAGGTGTCCGCTACTGCTCGAATAGCCAGGTTTTGAGTTGTCTCCTGAAGGCGAGGTGGTCCTGGGTGGGATGGGGAGGGAATTCCATGTCTTGGCCACCAGGTAGGAGAAGGATCTGCTTCCGGCGGTGGCTCTTCGGATGCGTGGTACGGCGGCGAGGGCGAGGCTGGCAGACCGTAGCTGGCGGGTGGGCGTGTGGAAGGTCAGGCGGTCGTTGAGGTACTTGGGGCCCAGGTCGTGGAGAGACTTGTGTGCGTGGGTGAGGAGCCTGAACGTGATCCTCTTGTTGACGGGGAGCCAGTGCAGGTCCCTCAGGTGGCCGGAGATGTGGTTGCGTCGGGGGATGTCCAGGATGAGTCAGGCGGAGGCGTTCTGGATGCGTTGGAGTCTTTTCTGCAGCTTGGCTGTGGTTCCGGCGTAGAGGGTGTTTCTCTAGTCCAGTCGGCTGGTGACGAGGGCCTGGGTGACCGTCTTCCTGGTTTCGGTCGGGATCCTTCGGAAGATCTTGTGGAGCATGCGGAGGGTGTGAAAGCATGAAGAGGAGACGGCGTTGACTTGTCTGGTCATCGAGAGGGAGGAGTCCAGGATGAAGCCCAGGTTGCATGCGTGGTCTGTAGGCTTGGGGGCGGTGCCCAGGGCTGGGGCCACCAGGAGTCGTCCCAGGCGGAGGGTGATGGTCCCAGGATGAGGACTTCCGTCTTGTCTGAGTTCATTTTCAGGCGGCTGTTCTTCATCCACTCGGCGACGTCTTTCATCCCTTCGTGGAGGCTGGTTCTGGCGGTGTCGGGGTCTCTGGTGAGGGAGAGGATCAGCTGGGTGTCGTCGGCATAGGAGATGATATTGAGGTTGTGTTGGCGTGCGATGGTGGCGAAAGGTCTCATGTAGACGTTGAAGAGGGTGGGGCTGAGTGATGATCCTTGCGGGACGCTGCAGATGACTTCGGTGGGCTCGGATCGAAACGGGAGAGGCGGACTCTCTGTGTTCTTCCAGCGAGGAACAAGATGATCCACTTCAGTGCCTTCTCTTTGATGCCGGTGTTGCTGAGACATTGGACTAGGGTGCAGTGGCAGACAGTGTCGAACGCTGCGGAGAGGTCCAGGAGGATGAGTGCCGCTGTTTCCCCGTTGTCGAGAAGGGCTCGGATGTCGTCGGTGGCTGCGATGAGGGTGGTCTCGGTGCTGTGGTTGGCTCTGAAACCGGACTGCGAGGGGTCGAGGGATCCATTCGTCTCGAGGAAGGCGGCAAGTTGTCTGTTGGCGATCTTCTCGATGACTTTGGCAGGAAAAGGGAGGAGCGAGATGGGGCGAAAATTTTTGAGGTCGGTGGGGTCCGCTCTGGATTTCTTCACTAGGGCGCTGAGCTCGGCGTGCTTCTATCTCTCCGGGAAGGTGGCGATGTCGAAGGAGGTGTTGATGACGTCTCGGAGTTGGGGTGCGATGGTGGAGTCGGCCTTGTTGAAGACGTGGTGGGGGCAGGGGGCAGGGGGCAGGGGGCAGTCGGAGATCCGGAGTGGATGGTGTTCATCGCGCGGGCTGTGTCTTTGGTGGTCAACGTGGTCCAGGTGCGGAGGGTTGTGGTGGGGTGCGCTGGTTCGACGTTTGGGTGCGTGGATGGTGTGCCGAAGCTGTTGTGGATGTCGGCAATCTTGCGGTGGAAGAATGAGGCGAGGGAGTCGCAGAGATCTTGTGAAGGGGTGATGTAGTTGTTGCCGGTGCTGGGGTTGGAGAACTCCTTGATGATGCTGAAGAGTTCCTTGCTGTCGTGGTCATTGTTGTCCAGTCGATCCTTCAGTGATTTCTTCTTGGTGGTGCGGATGAGCTGGTGGTGCTTGCGGGTCGCGTGTTTGAGGGCGGTCGAAAACCCAGGCTTTCTCGAGGGTGCCGCAGGTCTTCTTGGAGTCCTTGAGTTTGTCGGTGAACCTGGGGGCCTTCTTGCTTCTGGGTTTGCTGGGAGGGTTCTTCAGTGGTGCGAGGTCGTCGGCGCAGGCGGTCAGCCACTGCGTGAAGTTGCGGGCTGCTTCGTTGGGGTCCGGTGTGCTGGCAGGTGGGTTCTGGCTGAGGGAGGTGGTGAGCTGGTGGGCGGTGATCTTGCTCCAGCTTCTGTGAGGGACCTGTTGCGGGTGGTGGTGGGTGGTGGTTTTTCTGAAGCTGAAGTGGACGCAGCTGTGGTCGGTCCAGTGAAGTCCGGTGGAGTGGCTGAAGGCGATGTGCTTGCTGGATGAGAAGACGGGATCAAGCGTGTGGCCCGCGTAGTGGGTGGGGGTGTTGACCAGTTGCTTCAGTCCGAGGTTGGCGAGGTTGTCCAGCAGGGTGACGGTGTTGCGGTCCTTGTTGTTCTCCAGGTGGAAGTTGAGGTCCCCTAGGAGGATGTAGTCGGCGGAGGGGAGGGCGTGTGGGCTGATGAAGTCCGTGAATTCTTCGCTGAATTGTGCGCGTGGTCCCGGGGGTCTGTAGATGAGGGTGCCTCTGAGGTTCGTCTTTGGGTCGGTGTGAATCTGGAAGTGGAGGTGTTCAGCGGCGGCAAAGGTGTTGTCAGCGTCGGTCGTGATGTGGATAGTGTTCTTGTGGACGATGGCGATGCCACCTCCGGTCTGGTTGACACGGTCCCTCCTGATGATCTTGTGTCCATCCGGGATGGCGATGTCGGGGGCTATGGAGGCGTTCATCTATGTTTCAGTGAGGAAGGGGATGTCTGGTGAGGTTGTGTCGAGCAGGTTCCAGAGTTCGACGGCGTGTCTGTGGACGGAGCGGGTGTTGAGCAGGATGCACTTGAGGTCGCTGCTGGAGTTTGGCTTGGCGGGCGCGGTGCCTGTTCGGAAGCAGGTGAACTTGCAGGTTGTGCAGGTGAAGGGTCCGTGGAAGCGTTTTGGGGCGGCCCGGCAGCATGTGGGCTTCCGGTCGTATTGAGTGCGTTGAGGGCCGCGGCGTCGTAGGTTTGTCGGGTTGTCTTGCGTCGGTGGGGGCCAGGGGTCCTGGTGCTGGGCGTGGTCCAGGCACGGACGGGCGTAGACGGGCTTGCCTTTGGCACGCCTTCGGCGCGCCCGCTGCGCGTTTGCGCTGTCGCCGTTTATGGCTAACTGGGAGGGAGGAGCAGCTGGGAGGCGGGAGCGGGGAGGACACAAAACGAAAAGGGGGCGTGGCCGGCGGCGGGAAGCGGGGAGCGGGGCGGGCAGGGCACAGGGGGACTGTAGAACAAAATACAATAGGCTAATTTAACAACGTGCACAGGGGACAACAGCAGTGACAACAAGAAAAGGCAATGAAAAGAAATAAGAAAAATAATTAAACACACGCAAACACGGCGGAGGGGCAGGGATCAGCGAGGCAGGCAGCTAGGGCGGAGAGGCAGGCACAACGAGGCTGCGAGCAGCAGCGAGGCAAGGGGCACACACACAGCTGGTGACCGTGCGGCGCAGAGGTGTCCTGAGAACAGGACACCCCCTTGCACTTTCGCTGGTACGTTAGAAGCACTTTAGACTGCACATTTCCATAGTAGTTTGTATTTTAACCGTATATGCTAATTTTACCCCCTGCCCCCTGAGTCCTACTGTCTTATGACCAAGTGGCCTTCTTACGCTAAGAGCCACTTGTACTTTACCTGGTATGCTAGGAACGCTTTAGACTGTTCCTCCCTACAGTTAATGTCTTTTAACCTGTATGTGTTGAATCTACCTTGCTGCTCTTGAGATTTAAGTGTTTTCTATAAAGTGTTGTACATGTTTTATAATAATTGAATCACAATATTTTTGTTATTAAATAAGTTTCATTACAATGTCGATACGCACTTTAATGAACTTTCATGTCTAAATAAAGTATTTATTCACTTCACTCCATTGCTGTGAGGCAGAAGCCTGACACAGCAAGCACTACCACCAGTCAGTCACAATCACTAGAAATGTTTTCTTGGGCGCCATTGAGAAAGTAAGCGTTCTTTTCATCCTGCTGAGCTACCAAATCCCATGAGCCCACATCCCACGTGCCTGTCTGCCTACATCTCCACACAAGCATTCACTCTTGCAATTATAGCGTGAAAGTACATCACAAGACAAATAATTGAGGGAAAGTGAGTGTCCCTCCAGGCGCATAGCTGTACGAATATTACAAGAACATACAAACTGAGCTACCTAGTAAATCTATCCCCGCAACAATCAAAGGACACATTTTAATGGTGCTGCAATTATTCCGCTGGGACTATGCAGCACACCGACCGCGCCACGCTTAGCTACATATTAAAATCCCAAATCTAACCCTCTGCTAGTGATTTAACGATCTCGCCGATGCCTGCAGCTCCACAAAGTGACAATCGCCTGTCAGTCTGGCGCTGCGAGCGCGAGAGACGACGCGTCATGACAGCCGCCTAAGAGGAGAGAGTGTGACGGGACAGAAGACAGCCGAGAGAGATGTGACTAGCACGACAGAGCATGCCCCTACAACCGAAAACCTACAACAAACACTATTGCATAACCCAGATGTCCTAACCTAAGTAGAATTGTACTCTTTGTGTGAAAGGGAATAGAATATTCAAGCATTATAAAAAAGAATGTATGTATTTGTGCAGGCCTAACAATCTGCATACATGTGGTGCTTTAAGCATATCTTCTTTGCTTAGACGTATCCCTCTAAACTGGAGTTTTGTTTGCAGGGTGGTCCTGTCCCTGTGATGGGAGTGGTCTGCTGCACTCCTGCGTGTTGTGCTACCTCATCCACGGCCCTATCTGTTTTAAAGTGAGACAGTAGTAGTCACTTTTACCAAAGGACAACACCATCGTTCCATTAATATCAACAAATAAATAACCCATGTTCGTCCAATATCGAGCTCACTCTACTGTTTCGCTAACTCACACCAGCTACGTAGAAACTGTTTAGTGCCTACACTCTAACCACATGCAACCAAACACCAACGTTTAAACACGTACATACCGGGCTGAAATTGGAAAAACTTTTCTCCGGAATCCCACAAATTAGGGGTTAAGGTGTAGCAGAGGAAAAGGGGTGGAGTGAGGAAGCGTGGAACTTGAATAGCAGCGTCTGACAGTCAATGTATGCGTTTCTTCCTTTAAAAAATCTGCTGCAAAAAATTGGCAACAGGGGCATATGTGACAGTAAATGTGTTATACATTATTTAATTGGTCAAAAGGTGGCTGCATTTTAAAATGGTGAGGCGTTTGTAATAGTGATAAAATACCTCAAATAGTTAACACAGTATATATATTTTATCCGGTTACAGCTTTGACTCATACATTATTCTAATTTGCCTGCTGCAGAGCAAATCATGAAAGATGCAGATCACAGGTTTGTTTTGTTTTATTAGATAGGTAAGTGGCCTACAGCTTTTTGAGACTGAGTGTTTTGTTACTTCCAGCTCATAATGTGAAAGCCTTTTAGTTTAGCAAAATGATCTGTTTACCGGCCTCAAAGAGCTGCATGCAATCTTCAAGTCATGTGTTTCGATCCTTATTGTTTTTGTCTCAATCTGTTGTTATTGCAAGATTGAACAGAAGGGCTCCTTTGGAAAATAATGTTTTATTAGTACAGACAACTACCATCACTGCATTAGCTTTGATATTCTGACGTTATGTTTCTCTTGACCTTTCAGTGTTAACATATAATATAGTATGGCTGATATGTGATTTCTACACCTTATAGATTATAACCCTCATAGTCCTATGTAACATTTCCTGTAGATTGATTTACACATGTGTATGATCTATGTGCCTCTGTGTGTCATGTATCGAGCTCTGACCCTCTACACTGAGGTGAGTAGCGCTATTAAACAATTTAAAAATAATAGCAGGTGGCATTTACATCAATATTTCTGTAACTACTCACACAGACCCTAATCCTGAGGCCATCATCGCATTTAATGAATTATGCGCAGGCATAAAAAATTTGATCTCCAAACCAGTAGGCACACTAACCTTGACCCTAAATGGTTTGATACCATCTGTTCCAGAGCTAATAGAGAGCTGAGGCTGGCTTTGTCGGCACACCCCAGAGATCCCACCCTCATTCGTGCACTAAGGTCCAACTATAAAAGGGAGTTAAGACTGCACAGTTGCACTTTAACCCATGCTGCTATCTGTAAATATATGAATCTAATAATCTGAAAACTAATGCGTATTTGGCCCAACATGTTTTTTCTATGTACTTTAAAAACCTGCACCTTAAATATTGGTGCTAAATAATGTGTTCTGTTTATATATTGCTGTTACCTCTAGGGTGATCTCTATATATTTACATTTATTTTAAAATGTCAAAGAAAAAGACATGAGTTTGAGGATCCGGACAAGAATGGAAAGGGGCGACCACTCGGTCCCCCCGAACGTATGGCTGAGTGCCTCGATCCCCCCGGGAAGCCATTTTTGGGCGGGAGGCGCGTCTCGGCTGGTATGCCCGAAGCGGCGTAGCCGGGGCACGCTTTTTCCCGCCCTAGAGTGGGCTGGCCTAGACACCGACGCAGCCGGCCACGCCCTCGGGGCGGGCAGGGGCGGGTTTTCGCCCACCCTGAAGACGGATAAAAGAAGGCGCAAGACCAGAAGACGTCCTCTTGTTCTTGTGCTCCGAAGCTGCACCCCCTCGCTACACGTGAGCTCGGGACGGAACGAAGAGCCAATTTTGAGCGTTTTGATCTTTTTCTTTGTCTTCTAGATACTTCCTCGGAGAGATGCCCAAGAAAGGCGCAAAAAGAATGACGACCGAACAGATGGTGCGGGCCCTTTGCAAAGAAGTGTCCGACATAAAGAAACGGTTGGCGGAGCGAGATGGGGAGGAGGGTTCGGGCACCCCGCCGGCTGGAGGGAGACCTAAGAGGCCGAGAAAGGTTCCAGCCGGTGGGGCCGTCCCGGTTCCCTCTGCCCCGCTCGAGGCGCCGACCCCAGTACCGATGGAGGGGAATCCGATCCCCGTTGTCGTCACCCCGACATCCAAGGAAGACATGCCCCCCGAGCTGGCAGCACAGCTAGCAGCATGGTTGGGGGATAGTAGTGATGGCGCCACGGCTGCCGAAGCACAGGCGCTGATAAAAGGGCTTCGTGAGAAGAAAGAGGCAGCTAGAGTGGCTACGCCGTTGGCGGGGATAGACAAGCCGCAAGCGGCAGAAGCTGCGTCCGGTGCAGGTAAGCGGCCATTGCCGATTGCAAGGGACGAGTCAGCACCCTCTCGTAGAGAGAGATTAGGACAACATGTGCCTTTAGCTATAAAGGAAAAGATCTGGGCGGGGGAGTACGTGAATATTTTTTCCCTGCTTGTTGATCATTATGATGTGGAGCATGTAAAAAGTCAGAAGGACTTAATGCATCCGAGTGTTTGGCGCGCAAAGATGGCCGCCTTTAAGGTAAATGAGAACATTGGCAACTGGGGCAATGCATGGGGTATTTTCACATCAATTTTGGGGGAACGTAGGCCCGAGTTGCTTCCTGAGTTTCCCGTTTATCAATCACGAATTATGGGTTACTCGACAGCGTATCAAGGTAACCATTGGTTTTGTTATGACAATTTGTTCAGGAAAGAAAAGGAACATAACAAAAGTTTGACTTGGGATTGTTACGATTCTTTAACATGGGATAAGATGAAAGAATCGGGAATGTTAAGAATGCCATTGGTCGGGAGCACTGTTGTTGATTACTCCCGCCAAAATGTGGGGACGCCCTTTCGACCAAATACGAGCACCGACGACCAGTCGAGGCCCGCAGGCAATACAGGGAGAAAGGGTTTCTGTTTTAATTTTAACAAGGGGAAGTGTACCAGGCCGCCGGGATCGTGTAAATTCAAACATGAGTGTAGTACGTGTGGGTCGTCCCATCCTGAGTCATCGTGCAGAGCCAGAACGAGTGAGAATGGGGGTAAGGGAGGCGCCAAACAGGTCTAAGCTAGGCCGAGGGGCGCCTTTACCAACCCCGATTGATACCTTGGCAATGATTCCCTGGCTCAGCGAATACCCGGATCGTACTTCTGCCGGGGTGCTGCGGAACGGTTTTACACATGGTTTCCGCATCCCGGTAGGGGACTTTCAGGGTGTAGGGATGTGCAAAAATCAACTTTCCGTTTTACAACATGCATCTGTAGTGCAAGAAAAAATTCAGAAAGAGGTTAGCCGGGGACGGGTCGCCGGCCCGTTTAGTGAGCCCCCGGTACCGGATTTCGTTTGTTCTCCGTTAGGGGTGGTCCCCAAGAAGGACCCGGGTGAGTTTCGTTTGATTCATAATCTATCTTCTCCATATGGTCTTTCGGTGAACGACGCAATTGAGCCAGAAGTTTGTTCGGTGCGATACGCATCTTTTGATGAGGCGGTAGCCATCTTGAATCGCCTGGGGCACGGGACGTTGATGGCGAAATCTGATATCGAGTCAGCGTTCCGGTTGCTTCCGGTACACCCAGACGATCAGCGTCTTCTGGGATTCGGGTTCCAGGGGTCATTTTACATGGATAGGTGTATGCCAATGGGATGCTCTATATCATGTGCTTACTTTGAGCAATTCAGTACTTTCCTGCAATGGGTGTTCACTAAGAAAACGGGTTTCCGAAATGTAATGCACTACCTTGACGATTTTCTGTTCCTTGGCCCCGCCGGTACTTCCGAATGTGCCCGGGCCTTAGCTGAATTCTGTGTGTTAATGGATCATCTTGGCGTGCCATTGGCACCAGGTAAAACTATGGGTCCCACGACTTGCCTCGAGTTTTTGGGGATCGAGTTGGACTCAAGGGAGGGGTGCTTCCGTTTACCAGCTAGCAAAGTGTCGAAATTCAGGGCAGCCCTCCAAGTATGTTTAAAGGCATCCAAAGTTACACTGCATCAGTTGCAACAGTTAGTGGGAAAGTTGAACTTTGCCTTGAGGGTGATACCAATGGCTCGCCCCTTTTCCCGCTCAATTGCCCAAGCGATGGTTGGCTTAAAGGAGGGTCATCATCGCACAAGGTTATCGGCCGAGGTCCGCCAGGACATGCGGATTTGGTTAGCATTCTTGGCGGACTTCAATGGCCGGGTCGTCTGGAACAAGCCAGCCGTCTCCTCTGAAGAGCTTGGGCTATGGACAGATTCAGCAGGAAGCGTAGGTTTTGGCGCCATCTTCGGCACAAAATGGTCGGCACAAAAGTGGCCCCTATGGTGGCACGAGAAGGGGCTGACAAGTAACATCGCTTTCCTCGAACTATTTCCCATTCTGGTGGCCCTGAGAACCTGGCCAGAAGGGTTCAGAGATCATTCTGTTGTGTTCTGGTCCGACAATATGACCGTGGTAGAATGCATCAATAGTCAGGCAGCCCGTTGTAAGTTGATTTTGAGGCTCCTCAAAGAAATTGTCTTACTGTGTATGCAACTGAACGTAGTATTCAGAGCAAAACATGTCCCAGGGGTGATGAATCAGGCTGCTGATGCACTGTCTCGTTTTCACATGCAGGCTTTCTCGGGTTTCCTTCCTTCAGCGGACCCGGAGCCGGCACCCTTCCCCGAAGCTCTCTGGTCTCTCGGTGCCCCGAACTTCGTCACCTCGTGGGAGAGAGTCTAGCACCCAGGACAAGGAAGGCATATGAAGGGGCGTTCCAGGCCTATTTAGCCTTTTCGGGGGCAGAGAGAGGAGGACTTTGGGGTCAGGAGGAGTTGGTAGTACTTTTTCTGATGTCCTTACGTAGGGCTGGGAAATCGGTGGCTACGGCCCAAAGGCATCGTGCCGCCATTTCCTTTGTTGCCAGGGCCCATGGCATCCTGGACCCAACAGCGTCTTTCACGGTACAAAAAGCGCTACGTGGGTGGCAACGTCTAGAGGGTCGCAGAGTAGATGTACGACGACCGATAGGTCTAGACAGGTTGTCCCAGTTACTGGTCACGCTCCCGAACACATGCTCGTCCCCGTTCGAGACCTGTTTGTTCCGGACTGCATTTACGCTGGCATTTCACGGGGCTATGAGAGTTAGTGAGCTGGTTGCAAGGAACAAACGGGACGTGACGGGGGGCTTGTGCAGGGAGCATGTCCAGATCAGGGGTGAGGCGATGATTGTCTCCTTTCTCAGGTCCAAGACTGACCAAGATGGGAGAGGGGACTGTACGATCATCCGCAGGAACCCCGACTCATCCATGTGTCCGGTACAGTGCTTAGAAGATTACCTAGCACGAAGGGTGGCATCATGGGGAGGGACATTGTTGAGGCATGCAGACGCCACCCCGCTGACGAGGTTTCAGTTTCAACGGGTGCTTGCAATGGCCATTGCCGCAGCGGGCTTGGACCCGGGCGAATTTGGGACCCACTCCTTTCGTATAGGGGCTGCCACTGAAGCTACAGCCAGAGGTCTTAATGTAGAACAAGTGAAACGTGTGGGGCGCTGGTCCTCCAATTGTTATAAGAGGTACGTGCGATTGCACATGTTGTGAAACTGTAATCATGTACTCACGCCTCTTGTTTTTGTTTGTTTTCAGTTGCGCAAGCCTACGCGGCAGGGCAGACTGAGCAGTCGACCCAACACCAGGTCAGCGGTCGCACGTCACCGGCTGTGAGGAAGGAGGTTTGGGTCGTGGGCCACTCATACGTGAGACGGGCTGCAGACGTATTCAAAGCAGGTGACATGGGTCACGTACCTGAGGAATACGGGTACAGAGTGTCCTTCTACGGAAGGGGCGGTCTCTGTATTGACCAGTTTCAGGAATTTTTTGAGGGCTTGTTAGAGCGGATGAGGTCACCGCCGTCCATAGTCATAGTGCATTTGGGGGGCAATGATTTGGTCACCACCGGTAGACGACTTCTCCTGGAGGCTAGGCTTTCCACGGTAAGTTGGTTAGCGAGGAGAGTTCCGGGGTGCCTAATCGCATGGTCTCATATGATCCCACGAAAAGTGTGGCGGGGGGCTATCTCGATCCCTGCTTTGAATCATTCGGTTAAAAAATTGAATAACAAAGTGAGTAGGTTGTTCCGTTCCAAGGCATTGCATTCGATCTCGCATAATTGTATTAATGATGACAGTATGTATCTGGGGGATGGTGTGCATTTGTCGAGGGCGGGGAATGAGTTACTCATAGGAGACTTCCTAGCCTGGTTAAAATCTTTGGAACATGACCTTTAGGTAGGAGTTTTGTGGGGGGTCCGGATAGCCGGTCAACTATCCGGACCTGTGGCGGTAAGGTCATGATCGGTGAGCACTAATTGGTAGATCCCTATGAGTGGGCGTCACCCAACACGGATGGGAGCGCTCGGGAGAGGTGGCCATTGGCCCCTCAGTGGGGAGGCGGTCCCGTCTAAGGGCGGGTCGCCGGAAGTAAAGGAAAGGCGGTCAAGGCCCCTTCCTTTGTAGGAGGGGTTACAGCCCCCTCCTGGGGAATTTCCCGGGGCCAGGGTCATCTGCGACGGCAGATGCGGTAAGTTGTGTGGGGTGGGGAGAGGTCAACGATACCTTCTAGATACCACACACAAGTGTTCGAACGACCTTTAAATGGCGTCGAGTCTTAAGGGCCCCCGTCAAGTCAAGGGAAATTGTTAGTAGTTGCACTTGAGGTAAGCCTCTGTGCTGTCGCCCCTCCCAAGTGGGAGGGGTAAGTCTGGTTAGGGATCTTGACACCGGTTATGACCTTGCCGTTGGCCCTTAAACGTTAGGATGTACAATTTCAGTGTTCTTAGAGAATGTTTTGTAGGATGCTAGTTCGGCTAGGAGAACCTCTGTATTAGAGATTATGTTAAGGTTAGCCAAACATCGTAATGTGATAAGGAAATTGTACATAACATGAAAACGTTTAATGTTTTAATTTTGTTTTAATAAATACGGCCGGGATGGTCACTCCATCCCACATCCAAAAACTTTAAGAACTGTTTCCGGTTTCCCTCCTTTTGGGGATTGTGTTGAGAGGGGGTGGCGGGTATCTCAGCCATATGGAAAGGGGCGACCACTCGGTCCCCCCGAACGTATGGCTGAGTGCCTCGATCCCCCCGGGAAGCCATTTTTGGGCGGGAGGCGCGTCTCGGCTGGTATGCCCGAAGCGGCGTAGCCGGGGCACGCTTTTTCCCGCCCTAGAGTGGGCTGGCCTAGACACCGACGCAGCCGGCCACGCCCTCGGGGCGGGCAGGGGCGGGTTTTCGCCCACCCTGAAGACGGATAAAAGAAGGCGCAAGACCAGAAGACGTCCTCTTGTTCTTGTGCTCCGAAGCTGCACCCCCTCGCTACACGTGAGCTCGGGACGGAACGAAGAGCCAATTTTGACCCACCCACCAGCCCCTGAGGACAGCAAGTTGTTGTGCAATAAAGTGAAGTTATAAGTTGGTTTTTCCATTTCGTTTACAGGCTGTGACAGTATCAGTTTGTGGTTAATCATAATAAAGTATGGTGAATACAGTCTAGGTTGTTACGATTAAAATGAGTTGATGTAGTGTTGCATTTCTAGCAGGCTCTTTCGGTCGTAGTGACCAATGTTTTCATAGGTTTCAGAATTGTCGTATTTATTTTTGGTAGGCGGTAAGGTCATGATCGGTGAGCACTAATTGGTAGATCCCTATGAGTGGGCGTCACCCAACACGGATGGGAGCGCTCGGGAGAGGTGGCCATTGGCCCCTCAGTGGGGAGGCGGTCCCGTCTAAGGGCGGGTCGCCGGAAGTAAAGGAAAGGCGGTCAAGGCCCCTTCCTTTGTAGGAGGGGTTACAGCCCCCTCCTGGGGAATTTCCCGGGGCCAGGGTCATCTGCGACGGCAGATGCGGTAAGTTGTGTGGGGTGGGGAGAGGTCAACGATACCTTCTAGATACCACACACAAGTGTTCGAACGACCTTTAAATGGCGTCGAGTCTTAAGGGCCCCCGTCAAGTCAAGGGAAATTGTTAGTAGTTGCACTTGAGGTAAGCCTCTGTGCTGTCGCCCCTCCCAAGTGGGAGGGGTAAGTCTGGTTAGGGATCTTGACACCGGTTATGACCTTGCCGTTGGCCCTTAAACGTTAGGATGTACAATTTCAGTGTTCTTAGAGAATGTTTTGTAGGATGCTAGTTCGGCTAGGAGAACCTCTGTATTAGAGATTATGTTAAGGTTAGCCAAACATCGTAATGTGATAAGGAAATTGTACATAACATGAAAACGTTTAATGTTTTAATTTTGTTTTAATAAATACGGCCGGGATGGTCACTCCATCCCACATCCAAAAACTTTAAGAACTGTTTCCGGTTTCCCTCCTTTTGGGGATTGTGTTGAGAGGGGGTGGCGGGTATCTCAGCCATATGACACTTTGCACTTTTTGCTGTCACAGTTTTTAATAAGGAAAATACAGCAATGTTATTCTATTTTAATGTGATTTTTATCTTGACCATGTACGTAATTATGTGTATGTAATTATGTGTGTACTTTTATAGATAACGAAATATCCGAATAAAGGTTATTGACTTATTGACTACTCGCACAGCATTCTTATATTGCAAGCACATCTCCTACATAAGGAGTAAGGGGTGTTGTGAATCCCTTGCTTTAGCAGGTACAGTGGAGATGGAGTTCTCTGTTTGGAACTCGCCAGACCAAGGGCCATATGTAGGAGGCCAAATACCGGTGGGTAAAGCCGAAAATCGGTACATTTTTGCTTTACCGACCGGTATTTGGCCCCCTGCAATGTGCGTATTACCGAATGCCATCGGTAATAACGAATCGGTAAATATTTACCGATTCCTTATTTACCGATCGGTGAACCCCGAAACAAACAATACCGTATTGGTAAATAACTAATCGTTAAAAATCCCAAAATGCGATGTAGCAAAAATCGGTAATACCGAATTTGACCAAATTCTGTATTAACGATTCGTTATTTACCACTGATCCAGAGCTGGTGGTAATCAGGTTCAGTGCTTAAAAAGAGCCCCAAAATGCAACAGTGTGAACACAATGGCGGGCCTCTACCTCATAGCAAGGTGGCTACTTTTGAGAGCAGCAGGAGAGAGGATTTGGAGACGGGAAGAGTGGGTGTACAGTCTGCGCGTCACATTGTTCCAATTGACTGAACCTGAAATCCATGAGAGGTACAGGCTGCACCCACACACCATCCTTGACCTCATACGGGACCTGAAAACATATCTTGAGCATCAGACTCCAAGGGCACACGCAATACCCACCCATGTACAGGTGCTCTGTTGCCTGCAACTCCTGGCATCAGGAAGCTACCAGGGTGTGATAGCCGCAGTAGGTGGTGTGTCACAGAGCTGCCTATCCAGATTTTTCAACACCTTCCTGGACGCCATGATGGACCGAATGCATCATTACATAACCTTCCCCTGTACACAGGTGGAGCTGCAAAAGACCAAGCTGGATTTCTACTAAATGGTGCAGTTCCCACACGTCATTGGCTGCGTCGACGGGACTCACATACCAATCTGCCCACCTGCAGCAACAGAATACATTTAGCGCGACCGCAAATCCACTCACTCCATAAATGTGCAGGTGATATGTGATGCAAAATTCATAATAACTGACATTGTTGCAAAATTCCCAGGGAGTAACCACGACTCGTACATATCAGGAACAGTGGTATCCATACCCGTTTGGCTGTTGGTGAATTTGGCGAAGGATACCTACTAGGTAAATCGATGTCACACACCCTGAGGTATTCCTTGGCTCAACCTATTGGTGACACAAATTAATGGCACTTTCTTTTGCATTTAGGTGACAGCGCATATGCCATACGGTCCTACCTACTCACACCATACCTCAACCCAACCACACCAAAGGAGAGGAGATACAATGTGGCACATAAGAGCACACGCAACATAGTGGAGCACACCTTTGGACTGTTTAAAAGCAGATTCCGTTGCCTCCACAAAAGTGGAGGTGCACGTCAGTACAGCCCCATCAGATGCTGCAAAATAATTGCAACATGTGCAATGCTCCATAATCTAGCCACCAAAAAAGGAACAGCAGTGGAACTAACTGACTCTGAGGACGACGGCGAGGACGTTCCCCAGCCAGAGCCCTGCGCAGCTGGTGTTGCAGTAGAACAGGATGGGAGACACAGACGGGCAGAGATAACGTCCAACTATTTCTGAGTGAGTAACGACACAAAGCCAGTAACAGTTTTAGTGCAATGGTGTTTAATCAGCACACCACCAGGATTGGAAGCAGTGTCCATAAAGACATGGGTTACATCACCCATCTAATGATTGCCAAATAACAGTGGGCCCTATTTTCTGTGCCCACGTGCTGCATGTGCATGTTCCCTGGCCACACTGTCTGTAGTGTCAGATTGATCCTGGGCAGCGCTGTGGCGTTCGTTGCGCCTCCTGCGCTCGGTGGGAGAGGGCCTATGGCTACCACGGCTGGTAGCCTCCTCACTGTTCTCCCCCTCCATTGTGGCCGCCTTCTGCAGCAGTTCTAGTGCAGAGGTCATCGAGACCATGCCCCTGGCCATGACCCTGCTACAATGCACCATCTCCTCCTGCATGGCGATAGACCTGCGACACATGAGGGAGGTAGCAGTGGCCAGCCGGTTCACTGCCTTGGTATAGGCCTGAAGTCTCTGTCTCTCACTGCACCTACAATTACAGTCCTGCTCCAACTGGCTGCATAGGTTGTCTACAGAGGTTGCAATTCCCATCATTCACTCACACATGTTGTCGCTTATTAAACTAATGCCCTTTTCGATCTTGCACATGTGTTTGTTCATGTGGGCCACCTCTCTGTTCAATGTACGCATCTCCCTCCATTGCAGGCGCTGGACCTTGAGCATGTTGCCTTCCAGTCCAGCGAAGACACTTTCTTCTTGTTCGGAGCCTTGAGGACTGGCTGGCCTTGCCCTGCGCATCTTGATGAAGTGTGGGCGCCCTCAGATGGAGTACCAGCCCTCACTATGTTGCCCTCCTCATGGACTGGAGACTGTTGGCCCCCTGTGCCCTCCTCCTCCGACTCCTCCATTTTCTGGAGGTTGGCCACAGCATGCCTCCTGCTTGACTGTGATGGTGGTGGTGATTGTTTCAGTGCTGATTGCGCATGAGAAAATGGCGGCGTTCCCTGGCGCTGTGGTGATGTCGGTCATGGAGTAGTTTGTGGTGGTTGTGCGGAGCTTGTGTACCCTGCAGGCATTCTTCCTTCATCATGTTGCCTCCCCTCTGGCTATTAGCTCATGCTATTGTTTTCCCTAGGACTACATCTCCCACAATGCATAGCAGGTAATGAGTAAGGCATGAAGTGGAGTGGGAGCCTCTATGCCACTATGGGGATTGGGGTTGGAGAGGGAGTAGCACAGCATACTGGGCATGCATCTTACCTTGTTTACTTGCTGCTTTGGCAGAGCTGTCTGCGTCTCCCACGCCACTCACACTCTCCGGCTGGAGGGTGGACTCTACCATCAGCTCCAGTGGTGTTGGTGCAGGTGCTTTGTTCTTCCCTCCGCCAGTTTTGCCAGCCTGCCTCTGCCTCTCAGCCATCCTTGCCTTCGCCGTCTTCCTGAGGTCATACCACCTCTTCTTTATGTCCTCAATGGACCGCTGGGTGACACCAATTGCATTGAACTTGCTCTGTATCCCACTCCAGATCTGTCTCTTCTGAGACTCAGGCACATGGAGGAACTGCTTCCCAAACAGCTTGTCGTGGTCCTGACTCACATCCTGTATCAGCAGATCCAGCTCCTTCTCACTGAACTTCATCTTCCTTTTCCTTTCAGTTGCCTCCTTCTCTCCCTCCTGGCTTACCATTTCAGAAGTTTTTTTTATTTTTTTCTGTAGCCGTGAGGATATGTAGCTCTTGTCTCCTCAGCTCACCTGCCTGCCTCACAGTCAGCTCCAGGTTCAGTGCAGCTGCCTGGGTGTGGCCACTTCCTGTTTGGGAGGTAATTGGATGACAAAGGATTGGCTGATTCATCAAATTACCGAATCAGTATTTACCGATTCGGTAATGGATTCGGTAATTCAGAATCGGTATTGCTGTTTCGTTTTTTTTTTACCGGTTTGTTCCGAATCGGTATTTTTTACAGATTTTTAGCGAATTCGTAAATATTAACGATTTTTTACCTACATCACTTTTTCCGATTCCTTAATACCGAATCGGTAATATTCGGTGTTAAGGAATCGGTATTCATGGTTTACCTACATATGGCCCTAAGTCTCATAAATACTGTGAAAGGGTGGGTGGGTGCATGAGTGAGTGAAAGTATGGATAGATAGGTGTGTGAGTGAAAGGTTGGATGGGTGAGTGAAAGGGTGGATGGATAATATGATGGATGAATGAGTGAAAGATGGATAAATGGATGAAAGATGGATGTAAGGATGGATGAATGGATGGATGAGTGAAAGAGGGTGGATGGATAAAAAGGTGGATGGATGGATGGATAGGTGAAAGAATGGATGGATGGATGGATGAATGAATGAATGAATGAATGAATGGGAGCGTGGATGGATGGATGAATGGGTGGATAGATGGAAGACTGAAAGGGTGAATGGATGATAACAGAAAGTATGGATGAATGAGTGAGCGAAAGTATGAATGACTGAATAAAAGGATGGATGGACGGATAGAGTGAAAAAAAACAAAGCATGTCTAGAGTGCTTAGTTTATTATAGGCTCTTGGGTGGACCGGGTCCTGTGGCCATGAGAGTAATGAAGGAGGGGTGTGCATGGAGCTCCACATCCTGGGGGCTTATTATGCCCCGGGGACCACCCCCTCCCCGGGGCTTATTTAAATATGAATGCAAGTGAGGCCCGTATGGCCACACCCACTGCCAGGGGACCCCGACCTCCCTGGGGCTTTACTGAAAATAAGTGTGATGGGCTGCCCCCGCAGCACCGGTGGCCGCCTCCTCCCGGGGCTTCATTTTCAATTAATGCTGGGGCTTTAAGTAAAATAAATTTAAGGGGGTGCTTGGGCCCCCCGCAGCCCTGGGTAACACTGCCTCCACATTCTTGTATGCCAACTACCCCTCCTGTTACCTTCAGTAAGTCTCACACTGCGAGATTGCTGAGAGGTCTTCGTGGCCCCACCCCCCTTTCTCTATCACTCTGCAAACACGCCTCCTGGTGCACTACTAGTTTGGGGATTTAAGTCCTCTTGGCTACCTGGGGTGAATAACCTCACCTGTTAACTCCAGTTAGTCCCACATCGTGGGATTGGTGATAGGTCATCAGAGGCCACGCCCCCTTTCTTCACCACTCTGACAAATGTGTCTCCTTAAATACTACTGATTGGGGAATGGAGTCTTCTTGGATGCTGAGGGAACTTGTGGGCCACAAAGCCCTACCGGTACTTTCTGTAAGTCCTACATGGTGGGATTCATGAGAGCTGGTTAGAGGCCCACCCCCCTCCGCATCATGCTTCAAATGCCATTACTACTTAAAACACCAAAAAAATCCACTTCAAAAAACAAAGATTATAGGGGCGTTATAGTTAGGAAATGGAATAAATAAGAACCTTAAAAATTCACACAAACAAACAAAGGGGCAGATTTACAAGCCCCTTGCGCCAATTTTGCATCACGTTTAACATGGGAAAAGTGATGCAAAAGTGGTGAACAGGGCTTGTAAATCTGCCTCAAAGATTATAGGAACGTTATAGTTAGGCTCAAGTTTCACTCGTATAAAAACAGTGAAGTTCTGCCGTTATAGTTAGCTAAGTTCACTATAACTCACGCCCCTGCAATGCACTGCTTATGACCTCACATATGCCATCATTCTTGATGTGGTCAGTGACATCAATACCAATGAAACCCTGTCTTATGGATGCAGATCATGCCAGTGTGCCTAGCAACAGATCAATCTCGTATCAGTGTTTGCCTTGGCAGTACTCTCCTAGCTATCATTTTTTCGTAGGTATCTACTGCAATGCGTCCAACAATTTTTTGAAAAAAACTATATTTTTTTTATAAAACACATGGAAGAAAAGTTGGTATATTGATTACCATCTCTTGACAATCGCACGGATCACCACAAGAAGACAGAAAAATTCGGTCTACACAGTGCATACACCAAACAGTATCTGGAAATGTGTCAAAGCAAATTCTACAGAAAAAATCATCTGTCAGAAAAATGTGTGGCGAAAAGAATGACACCTCATGGGAACACCACCCTCGGGGTAACTGGCAAATTCTCACCAGACTGGGCCCCTTTTCTCATCACTGGTCGTCATTCAATTCAAAAGAAGAAAAAATTTGTCCAAACAGAACCCAAAAGAAATGTGTGAGTGCGCTAAAGCAGAACCAATAGAACTGCTGGTGAAATTGTAGTGTGATTAAAATCAACAGGCACACCTATTCGCAACCTTTTATTCCTAATTTCTAGGCGTGAACTGTCAAATTAAAAAGGCTGGTAGCTAACCTCGCATACCATTACCTATCGCCAACATGTTTCTCTGCCTCAAAAGTAACAGCAGATTCGTCAGGGCAACACACCTTGTCACCACACCACTGTTGGACACTTTGTTCTGTAGCGACTGTCAAGCAGAAGGAAACAATACAACACATGTTATTAAAAAGACCCAGACTGCCTTGTTTCAAATTCTAATTCAAATCACATCATCTCCAATAGTTACCCTCTAGCAGGCTTCTTGAGTCATACCAGCTGTCGAGGGAAATGGGCTTGAAAGTGATCCTCCTGCAGTGAGGTTTTCTTAAAATACACTTTGGCCCTCACGATTGTGATCATCAATCTGAAGTGCACATATGAAAAAAAAGAAAGAAAGAGGACAATACACAACATGGACACACTTAACACTACTCGTTGTCAGACTGTTAAAAACAAACTCTACAATTTTTCTATGGTCACAGTAGATCAACTCCTTATTTTGCAGTCTCACATTAGTATAATGGCTTACTCATAGGTTCCAAGACAGCCAAATCACTAATGAGGGTTATTTCTTACAACTTATGGAATCAAAAATCGTCTAAGTCATTTATGTTAATAAGCGATCATGCTCGAGTGAATACCCGACCACAGTCCTCATATACACTATGCACCCGGTTTAATGCAAGTATACTAGGGACTCATGAGCACTTCAAAAAAGAGCAAGCCCGCCTGCTTCTTTCGTGCAAAGTACTTGCATATCTATTATCAACCAATACAGGCACACACAACACTAGTAACATATCGAATTCAAGCGCGGGGAGCAAGTTCCTCTATCTCCTGCGTTCTGCATGGGCTGGGTAGCACAGATATGCGATGTCAACTTTAAGTATAGAGCACATCAATACTCATGAAGCAATACCACAATGATAGCGTTTAAATGTCGATAAAAAGGGACACCGGCATATGCTCATTATACACGTGTGCAATCACTCAACACTCTCTGCAAATGTTTAGACGCGGGGTTGCCTTGTTATTCATGCCTCCGGGCATGTCATGTCTCCACCGATTTCGGAGACACGCCCGGCTTCTTCGACGCTTTATCACAGAGAAGCCGGGCGTGTCTCCGAAATCGGTGGAGACAATGCGCTCCGCATTCAAGTGCATGGTGAGAAGTAAGGGATCCGGGACCCGGGGGCGATGTATTGAGGTTTTGTCTATGCATAGACCCCTGTGTTCCCGTGAGGTGTCATTCTTTTCAGCACACATTTTTTTGACAGGTGATTTTTTCTGCAGAATTTGCTTTGACACATTTCCAGATACTGTTTGGTGTATGCACTGTGTAGACTGAATTTTCTGTCTTGTGGTGTTCCGTGCGATTGTCAAGAGATGGTAATCAATATACCAACTTTTCTTCCCCGTGTTTTATAAAAAAATATCGTTTTTTGCAAAAAATTGTTGGATGCATTGCAGTAGATACCTACGAAAAATGATAGCTAGAAGGGTGCTGCCAAGGCAAACACTGATACGAGATTGATCTGTTGCTAGGCACACTGACATGATCTGCATCCATAAGATAGGGGTTCATTGGTATTGATGTTCTTTGAGTGGAGGGCAACCCTGTTCTTCCTTTCCCTCTGAGCTCCTTTTTGTGATAGACTGTGGTCAGTGACATCACTGATGACATCTCAAATCACATCACTTATTACATCATCCAGTGACTGTGAGTGTTTTTAAAATGTTTATGAGTGTTAAATATATATACACCAATGTGTATTGATGGGTTAGTGGGTGTATAACGGCCTGGATGGATGATTTAGTTGGTGCGTGACTGACTGTAAAAGTGAATGATTATACGTGTCTCAGTGAATGTATGGGTGAGTGGCTAATTTGTGTGAATGTCTATATCAGTATGTCAGTTGGTGTGTAAGTGGCTGCTTAGGTTAGTGAGTAGGTACTTGAGTGGCAGTATGGGTTATTGATTGGTTTTCTGAGTACATGTATGGATGTACAAGTATCTGTGTAGGTGGGAGCAGGCATGTGACTCCATGCATGGATGAGTGAGTGGGTGAATCAGTGGCTATATGGGTTCATGAGTGCATCTGAGAGGGGATGCATTGGTAGGAGAGTGTGCTTATGGCTCTGTGTGTGAGTGAATGGATGTGTCAGTGGAATATAGGCGAGTAACTGAATATGTGAAAGGCAGCATAGGTGAATGTTGGAGTATATAAGTGACTGTATTGTGAGTGAGTGATTGTGAGAGTGCCTGTATTGTGGAAGAAAAAGTATTTTTAGGCTTTAGGAATTCTTTCGTGAAACCTTGGGATGATGGGATGCAAGAAATGAAAGTAATAACAGTGTTCCATCTTCACACTTTTCAGGGGTATTGGCTGCCAACAAGATGTCCTCAACATATTGAATAAGAGCCACCCCTTTCGGTACAGGGAAAGAATCAAGCTGTCTTTTCAATGCCTGGCTATAAATGCTAAGACTCTCTGTATACCCCTGTGGAGCTCTACAGAATCTGAAGGATCGATTATTCAAAGTAAAGCCGAACAAGTATCGGCTGTCAAGATGAATAGTTATCGAGAAAAAAGCATTCTTCAAATCGATCACACCGTGAATGTAGTTGCAGTAGGAGGAGACATAGTAAGACGTGTCGTGATGGCAGAGACAACCGGGTATCGGGGCACCACAAACTTATTGACTTCTCGCAGGTCAATGATAAATCTATAAACGTTAGAATCAGTGTCCTTTTTCAAAATGGGAAGAATATGCTGTTATAGATACTATGGGGGACTTCTTCCACAAACCCCACTCCAATCAATTCCTGCACAATGTGTATTAATGCTTCTTTACCTCCACAAGAGATTTTATATTGGGGTAATCGAGGCAATGAAGCACCTTCTTTTACTTGAATATGCACTGGAGCTATAACCATTTGTCCCACATCGGTATCAGATGTAGCCCACAAAGTGCTAGGTAACGATGCCAGAGCAATATCCTTTTTAATGAGACAAGACCTCTCAACCATAAGATAGTTGTTATTTAAAATAACACGCACACCTTCTGGGAAACAACGTATTGTAGCACGAAAATGTTTGAGAATATCAATACCCACAATATTATCCGGTGTGTTAGGGAAAAGCAGAAATGGACATGCTGCAGTGAATTTATCAAGACTGAATGCAAGTGGCTGTGACAATGGGCTAAGGGAAGGTGTCCAATCGAATCCTATCAATGTTAACATTGCGTCAGATAGGAGAGCCCTAGGAACCAATTTTTTAGACAGAGCACTACGAGTAGCTCCTGTATTGACCAGAAAGCGATCAACAGAACCCAAAACGTTTGCATTGACATAGGGAACCATCTGATCTACTGGGACTTCAACTGGTTCTTTACCCCATCC
Source organism: Lissotriton vulgaris (assembly GCF_964263255.1). Classification (NCBI taxonomy): domain Eukaryota; kingdom Metazoa; phylum Chordata; class Amphibia; order Caudata; family Salamandridae; genus Lissotriton; species Lissotriton vulgaris. The sequence goes on from NC_141687.1 coordinate 426,866,399, forward strand.
TAGGCATTCCTATGCATAATCCGAATCCTTAGGGCCATCAGCCAAATCATCAGACCTTTGGTATTGATTTTGTCTGTCAAAAGCACTAAAAGAAGTAGGATTAGCTCCAGCTGGCTTATATCTGATAAAATTATACATGCTTCCCCAATTCTTCCTGTGTTCCCTAGGCGGCCTCTCATACTCTCATAGAAAGTTATTTGAGGGAAAGGGGGTGCAACAGGGTGATAGATTGCACGTCCACCTCTCGCGCTACCTCTAAATGGTGGACCAAAGACTTGAGCTAAAATAACTCTTGTTTTCAAATCCTTAACTTTTTTACCTTCCTCGCCTTTTGCTTCTAATTCCGGACGCTTATAATACTGGGCCATAGTCAAAAGGGAGTTGGGGGAGGACGTAATTCATGAACTCTCACTGGCCTTTAGGCGATTAGCTATTTCTGGCAACATGTTAGCCACAAATTTGACAACGAAGAGATGCTTACCTTTGTCATCTGTCAATGACTGCCCACTAAAGTCATGGAATGTCCCTTCGAATCGTGTAAAGAAATCAGAAACTAACTCATTTGCTTTCTGCTTACAAGGCGCTATTGTAGTCCAATCTATTTTCTTAGGGGGTATAAAAGTTTTCAACTTAGTTACAATAGCATTTTGGAAGATCTAATATCACTTGTTGTGGTTTCTGCGCAGGCTCTCTCGCAGTGTCTATTCTCTCTAAATTCACCCAAGTATAACCATAAGCTACATTATCATCTATCTTCCGAATTGATCTCCACATGTCAGAGGGTAAAATAAGTCCAAAAACATGTCAATATCAGGCAATGTCAAAGTATAAGAACTAATAGCTCCTTCTACCTCTTCGTAAAAAGCGGCGGGATTTTTGCGTGGATCAGGCAAAGAAGCTTTAAGAGCCATAACGTCTGCTCTACTTCAAGGGGTAGAGACCCAATTATGAATAAAATATCCTTTAGCATCATCTGAAGTTTTCTAGTCACTCGTTCCTGAGCCCTTTGGAGGGACATACAAATGTGCAGCCTCACGCATCGGTTTTATAGTGACTACAGGATTACTAGTGTCTGTATCTGTCACTGTAGCTCCTTCTTGTTGTACTGGGATCTGAACTGTTTGCTCAGCTGCTGCTTTCTCAGCTGCCTTGTTTTCCTCTCATAATCAAAATACCTCAGCACGCAACTTAACCACTCGCCTAATTAGATCGGACACTTGTGAAGGAAGAAAAGTGACATTGTATAACTGTTTATAATCAGCAGTCATATCAGCTGGCTCCAGAGTATCAAAATATTTTCTATATCTAGTTACTATCTCACAAGTAAATCTCTCTGAAAAATATACCTGCTCTAGATCTGACCATTTCTTAATCATTGCAAGAATCTCTGGAAGAGAGTCAGGCCCATAAGCTGCTTTACCTGCAGCGGATCTAAGAGTGGCCTTACGATCAGTGGTCAAAGTAGAGCGAGTTACCCACCCGTCTAATTTATCCTTATCTTTCTCTTCTGCAGACAATTGCTCTTCATCGGAAACTTCAGTCTCAGGGGCACTAGGAATTTTTACGGGGCGGAGGTCTATCTAACAAAATAGAATAATTCTTGTGGTTTATTGAGCATTGGATAAAGGGGGTGCCGAATAGGGTACTGGCCAGTTACCTCTAAATGATGCTCCCTTTCTTCTTTCTCTTTAATTCCCTTCATCTCTTTATTTTTTAATTCCAATGCCTTCTGAAAGATTATCTTGCGCTGTACTTTTTCTGCTATAGCTTTTTCTCTACTCACTCCCTCATTCACCTTTTTCACCCACATTTGTGCACAATCAAACATTTTCTTCTTTAACAAACACTGCTCAACATACTGAATCTTTTTAAGGTCAAACGACCAATTTACTGGCCATCGTAGATAAGGATCCTTTTTGGTGTATTTGTTCCATAGTGTACTATTCATTATGGAAGAAATACCCTATTTTATGTACATGAACCTATTAGGTGGCTCCTCTAGGGGAGCCGGCTGAGTACTTTCTAAATCCATATTGGTACCACCAAGACAGCAACACATTCTACGAAGTGTGCTAGGAGCAGGCATGCCAAAAATATTACAATGCAATATATTCAAAACGTATTTATCCTGAGAATTATCAAAAAGTAGAAAAAAATCTCATTACCTGCCTTTATTTGCAGCAGCAAAAAAAAAAAACAGAATCTCGGCCAAGCTAATCCAAAACAAGGGTGTCACTACAGCGACCTTACCAAACCAAAGTCTCCAACCTCCACCTGCCAAGCTCTGGGTGACCTAAAGGTCTGCTCAAAATACTCACGCCAGAGGAGATCTCAGTCGGGACGGCCATCACCTGGAGGGTCGGATTGGGAAAACAGGAGAAATATGTTGGTCTGCAAAGACAAAGGGTATCCTTGTGCAGTGTACCTCCTCAGTGGATTCCTGCCCTCCATCACGACCAAACTTTAGGATGGCCACATCTCCGATGAGTTCCTGTTCGGGTGCCAATTTGTGGAAAAAAGCCTTTTTAGGGGCTCACTGATGCACCTGTCCTTAAACCAACAAATAAGAGATTGGGACGGAAGCTGGAATATCAAAACAAGGTATTTATTATTCACTCATGAGTGGGACTACATTGATACAACACCCTTGGGCACTCCATGAGGCAGTACAAGGAGTACAGAAACCAGGGGTCTTTTATATGCATTAGTTGTATTGTCAGCATGAGATCAAGGGGAGGTACTGTCACATACAAGAATAGTTATTGACTAACATGGGCATAAAAATATGTCTTGGTCTGCAAAGTGGGAGGGGAGACATTTCTGTTTGCATCAGTAGTTAAAACAACCTGACATTTACAAACTAAGACAGGTGCATTCTGGCAGCTACAGGCCTTTATGAGCATGCGCAAGGCTCTGGCTCAGTACTGAAGGAGTTAATTATAGTTGATGACTCAAGTGAAATACAAGAGCAGACAACAGTGAAGAGATAAAAGCACATGGCTGACTAAAAAGGATGCCACAAACAAAATGGCTTCAGCTTATGCTAACGATAATGTCAGCGGTTTCCACAGTATGGGTGAATGTGTGCTTTTGTCAGTGACTCCATAGGTGAGTAAAAATGTCTTAGTATTTGTATGAATAAATGAGTTGGTGTGTGTATAACTGTATAGGTGAGTAAGTAGCTTTGTGATTGACTCTATGGGTGAGTAACTAGGAGTGTGGGTAGCTCTATGGGGGACTTAGTGTGTGTGAGTGGTTGTGCGGCTGTATGAGTAGATATATCAGTGGCTTTATTAGTGAGTGAGTTGATGTACGAGTGGCTGATTGGTGACTAAGTGGATGTGTGTGTATACCTATGAATCAATTATTAAGTATCTGCGTACTGGTATGGGTGTATCAATGGTTTCGAGAATGTTAGTGTGAAAGTTGGAGTGGGTGTATGAAAGGTTACATGGGGTGTGAGTGGTTGCATCAGAGATTCTGTGGATGATGTCACCAGTGATATCACCAGTGATATCACTTCTCTTCACTTCTCTTCTGATTAATTTGTGGAGTGTATTTACTGTATCTCAGGACTTGTTTTAATGACTGTACATATTTTACGAGGCGCTATTTTAAATTCCTGTGATAACGCTACCTGGTAGGAGAGATCTGCTTCTCTTCCGGGGTTCGTGATAGAAGCCTGATTCTACCGGCGCAGCCGAATTCAATGCGCTGACGCCGGTAGACGCGGAATTGACGCCGCCATCTTGGGAAGGCAGGCAGGGAGGGTAGCGGTACAGCTTCTCGACCACTCCCGCCCTCCCGCCTTACTTAAGGATCAGCTGTTCATTCACCGTGCAAAAACTGATTAGCAACTTTCCCCTGAGGCGGAAGCCGGGGGCGCTCTTCACTTCTCTTCTGATTAATTTGTGGAGTGTATTTACTGTATCTCAGGACTTGTTTTAATGACTGTACATATTTTACGAGGCGCTATTTTAAATTCCTGTGATAACGCTACCTGGTAGGAGAGATCTGCTTCTCCTCCGGGGTTCGTGATAGAAGCCTGATTCTACCGGCGCAGCCGAATTCAATGCGCTGACGCCGGTAGACGCGGAATTGACGCCGCCATCTTGGGAAGGCAGGCAGGGAGGGTAGCGGTACAGCTTCTCGACCACTCCCGCCCTCCCGCCTTACTTAAGGATCAGCTGTTCATTCACCGTGCAAAAACTGATTAGCAACTTTCCCCTGAGGCGGAAGCCGGGGGCGCTCTTCACTTCTCTTCTGATTAATTTGTGGAGTGTATTTACTGTATCTCAGGACTTGTTTTAATGACTGTACATATTTTACGAGGCGCTATTTTAAACTCCTGTGATAACGCTACCTGGTAGGAGAGATCTGCTTCTCCTCCGGGGTTCGTGATAGAAGCCTGATTCTACCGGCGCAGCCGAATTCAATGCGCTGACGCGGAATTGACGCCGCCATCTTGGGAAGGCAGGCAGGGAGGGTAGCGGTACAGCTTCTCGACCACTCCCGCCCTCCCGCCTTACTTAAGGATCAGCTGTTCATTCACCGTGCAAAAACTGATTAGCAACTTTCCCCTGAGGCGGAAGCCGGGGGCGCTCTTCACTTCTCTTCTGATTAATTTGTGGAGTGTATTTACTCAGGACTTGTTTTAATGACTGTACATATTTTACGAGGCGCTATTTTAAATTCCTGTGATAACGCTACCTGGTAGGAGAGATCTGCTTCTCCTCCGGGGTTCGTGATAGAAGCCTGATTCTACCGGTGCAGCCGAATTCAATGCGCTGACGCCGGTAGACGCGGAATTGACGCCGCCATCTTGGGAAGGCAGGCAGGGAGGGTAGCGGTACAGCTTCTCGACCACTCCCACCCTCCTGTCATGTGTAAAAGCAACCACGCATCTCGTCCGCGCAGCGGACGGGCGCAGCGGGCGCGCCGATGGCGCGCCAAAGGCGCGCCTAAGGCAAGCCCGTCTGCGCCCATCCGCGCCTGGCACGGGCCTAGGGCCATTCCCCCTGCCCAGGTCGTGAAAGAGAGCCGCGTCAGTTGGACCAGAGAACAGCTGCTACAAGTTGGAGCGGGCTCCTGTTCTATATCTGATCGCTGTTCCCCTAATGATTTAGATGGCCGTTCCTTTAAATGTTCCCACTGCTCTCTGTCTCTCTCCCCATGGCGCGAACGCGTCCTTCCTCTACCCACCTCCGCTTTGTCATCCTGTCTTTTAAAACTTGCATTGATTAATTGTCGATCCCTCCCCCGTCATGCCAATGAAATTTGGTCGACCCTTACTAATCATAGTTGGGATATATTATTCCTTACGGAAGCATGGACTAAAGATACCTCAAACCCGGATATCTTTTTAGCCACCCCCCAGACTATCGCTTTCTGGGCGATAACCGGGAGGGAAAGACAGGAGGTGGATTGGCCATCTTATTCAAAACCCACCTGAATATCACTATTAAGAAAATCACCAATATTGGTCTGATTGAAGCCATTTACTTTTCTGTTGCTGATTCTGCCGCAGTCTACCTTACCGGCATCTTAGTTTACAACCCCCCTAAAGCCTCTCCCTCTGCCCTATCACAACTGGTGCACGTCATCACGGACCTATCCCTTAAGCACCCACACTTCATAGTTTTGGGTGATTTCAACCTCCATGTTGATGACCCCACCTGTACCCAAGCCACACGTTTTCTCGACTCTCTTCAGAGCCTGAGTTTGACGCAACTCATCCATGGTCCGACGCACGTAGCGGGCCACACATTAGACCTTATTTTTTCCAACCTCCCAGGGACCATTACTCATCCTTCCCTCCCCCTCACATGGTCCGATCACTTTTTGCTTGCGTTCGACATTCCTATCCCTCAGGCACCTATTCCGGTGGAACTGGGTTCAGACAATAGAAGAAAATGGCATAAGGTCACCTGTACTACTCTAGAGCCAATATTCAGCTGCCCCTTGGAGTCTTACTTAGGAAATATTGATGTCTGTGTTACTAAATTTAACACGACCTTATTGGCTGCAATCGATGAAATTGCCCCTTGTACATCTATGTCATCTGCTAGATCCCGCCCATCTGCTCCTTGGTTTTCAGATGCTCTGCGTAAAGAAAAAAGCCATTGTAAAAAACTCGAACGCAAATGGAGACTTACGTATGACTCTGAGGCAAAAACTATCTACAGAACGGCCCTTAGGAAATTTACTAAATCAAAAAAACTGGCCATGAAAGAGTTCTTTGCCTCACAAATTAAAGACGCAGACAATTCGGTAAAAACACTGTTTAAAATTGTCAAGGATTTTGTAAAACCCCCTGCTATGACACCTAATAATCTTGCCAGTCAGTCTCTTTGTAATGGACTATCAGACTTCTTTCAAGAAAAAATTGACAAAATCGCATCCTCCTTCCCTCCAGCTAGAGCTCCTGACCTTTCCTTTTCCCCGATTTCAACTAACCAGGACACTGCTCCTACATTAGTGGCCTTTAAGGATCTCACTCCTAATCTTGCACGTAAACTATTATTACAGTGCAAATCTGGTTCCCCTTTGGACCCGGTTCCCTCAAAAATTATGAGTGAGTTGTCTACCTTACTGTTAGAGCCACTCACTTCCATTTGGAACGCCTCTCTACAACTAGGCCAATTCCCCTTAGCTTGGAAGGAAGCTTTGCTTGTGCCTATCTTAAAAAAATCTGATGCCGACCCCACGCAATTTAGTAATTACCGGCCTATCTCTCTCCTTCCGAAACCCGCGAAGGTTTTGGAAAAGGCAGTCCAACTACAACTAGCAGAATATCTAGAGACCAATTCTCTTCTGCATGACTCTCAGTCCGGTTTCCGTACTGAATTCAGTACTGAGACCGCACTGCTAGAAGTATCGGAGTCTGTGCGAGAGTGTGTGGACAAGGGCGAGGAGGCCATGTTGGTCCTCCTCGACCTGTCCGCCGCTTTCGATACGGTGTCCCATAAAATCCTTCTTGACCGAATGGAGCAGATTGGATTGAGCGGCGTTGCCCTATCGTGGTTAGGTTCCTTTCTTCAAGGACGATCACAGAGGGTTCTTCTTAGACCTTTTGAATCAGAATCTAAACCTCTGGTACGCGGAGTCCCACAGGGCTCAGCGTTAAGTCCTTTGTTTTTCAATGTTTACCTAGCCCCGTTGGCCAAGGTAGTAGAGGCATGCGGAGTCAGAGTGATCTCTTATGCTGATGATACTCAGCTCATATTTTCTTTTAGCGATCACTCTGACTCCAGCCTCTCCAGTTTCCGCCACTGTCTTGGCGAAATCTGTTCTTGGATGTCTACGAACCACCTGCGGCTTAACACCGACAAGACGGAGGTTTTGTTTTTCAATCAAAAAATGGCCATCTCACCTTCACTATGGTGGCCAACGATACTCAACCCCCCCGACCCCGGTTCACTCTGCCCGTAACCTGGGGTTTATATTTGACGATACGCTATCCTGCAGCTCTCAAATCAATAAGGTCACTTCGGTCTGCTTTGGTAAATTAAAAATGATGAGGAAGATCTTTCCATTTTTGCCAATTGAGGCACGCAGAACTGTCACCCAGGCCTTAATTACCTCCCACCTGGATTATGCCAACAGTTTATATGCGGGGCCCCTCTATACCAAATTGAACGTCTCCAGGTGGTGCAGAACGCTGCCGCAAGATTGATTGGCAATATCCCTTACAGACATCCTATCTCAGCGTTTCGTAAAGAGCTTCATTGGCTGCCTATAGCCAACCGCATTAAGTTCAAAACGCTCATCCTTGCCTTTCGAGCTTTGAATGGAACTGGCCCAGATTATTTAAGAAAGAGACTGAGACTGTCCCACTCGGTTAGGGATCTCCGTTCCAACAATCTGCGCCTCATGTTTGTGCCAAGATTCCGTCGCACAAGAATGGGTGGTAGAGCTTTTGCTGTCCTTGCAGCCAAATATTGGAACAGTTTACCGACTGATCTTAGATTTGCCCCTTCTGAAGCGCTATTCCGCAGACGCCTGAAGACTTGGTTATTTTCATCTATTTAGCTTACTTCCTCTTCTCCTGCTGACAGTTTTAGCGCCGGGACACCCCCGTTGGGGGTAGCCGTGCGCTTTACAAAATCCGTAAATAAATAAATAATAAATGTCATCAGTGATGTCACTGACCATGTCTTGAGTGATGTAATATGTGAGGTCATAAGTAGTGCATTGTAGAGCACGATTTATAGTTAGTTCAGCTAACTATAACTACTGAATTTCTCTGGTTTTGTACAAGTGAAATATCAGCCTAAATATAACGCCCCTGTAACCTTTGTTTTTTTCAGTGAATATCTAAGGTTTTTTATCCTATTTCCTAACTGTAAAAGTCCTGTAACCTTTGATTTTTTCAGTGAATATTGAGGTCATTTAAATGCTAATTCCTAACTATAACTTACCTGTGTCCTTTGATGTATTTCAGTGAATTTTCATGGTTTTTAAGCAGCAATGGTCTTCGCAGAATGGTGTAATTGTGTGGAAAAGGGACAGGGTCTCTGACCAGCTCTCAGAAATCCCACTGAGTAGGACTAATAGAAAGTACCAAAAGGGCTTCTTGGTCCCCAAGGTCCTTTCAGATCCAAGATAACTTTATCTCCTAACCAGTATTATGCCAGAAGACTTGTTGGCAGAGTGGTGTAGAAACAGGAGACTTGTTAGCAGAGTGGTGTAGAAAGGGGGTGGCCTCCAAAGACCTCTTAGCAAATTAACTGCGTGGGACTTGATGAAGGTAACAAGAGAGATACTTGGCCCCCAAATACCCTCAATAGCCAATGAGACTTCATCCCTCAATTAGTATTATGGCAAGAGGTGGCACGTTTGTGGAGTGATGGAGAAAGGGCATCCTTGATGATTACACAGGTGGTGCTTATATGATTCTTTGAGTGGCATTGCCAAGGACAGACTGCAAATGCTGGGTCTTTTTAACAAAGTATAAAACACTTATGTGGACATATATTTACAAAAGGTTTCAGTGTAGCTATTTAGTAATATACTAATTCAACTTTTTCCTTTGTATTCATTTGTTGAAATAGCTAAATAAACATGCATTTTCCTTCTTCACTGCAACACCAGAGGTCACAATGACATTAGGAGTCACGAATACAAATGACTAAGTGAAAAACAGATATTTAGACATATTTTACAGAAAGTTTGAGTCTAGCTGTTTAGTAGCATATTAGTTTAATTTTATATTAACAACACATCAATAAAATATGAACAGTTTCAAAACATGACTTAACATCTGAAATCACAAATAGAACATAACTTTTCAAACCCCCATCAAACTACCCATTGTCACCCAAACTCATGGGCAATGAAAAAAGTTTGCCAAACTATTGCAATGCACAATCTCAAAACATCACATGACCGTTAAAGTATGGAATATCATTGGATAATATACTGTTCAGTAAAATGAATAGGAAGTATATACCTACTCTTCCTTGAATCTTTTTTCCAGACGTTTATTGTGAGTAGGTTGTATATTTTCACTGGAGACATTTTTTGGACACATGTGGGACGACGTTCACTTTTATATCATCTTAAATGTTATTATACAAAATGTCTCCAACTGCCGATCAAGCAGAAGAAGCTGGAAGACCATCTACATCAGTGGCAGCAGCAATAATTCCAGCCAGACAGTCCGTTTAGAGGTACAGGCTACTAACAGATATGGCTTCACAGTTTTCAGGAATGGCCACGTTTTGCATGGACTGTAGTGTTGTTATAACAGCTAGTGAGCCGTGTGTTACAGATATTTCCAATGCTGCCAAATATCATACATGGTAATGTCTCACCCTTTTATATTTTTTGTACATTTCATAAGAGGAGTTCATAGTGAGAAGCAAGAAGGCAATGCAAAGCTGAAGGACCCTCAACGACAATAGCAGCACAACAGCACTGAAGCTGAGAGTCCATTCTAAAATCCAATCTCAACTTCAAGATTTGGCTCCACAGTTTTCTCCGACAGCATCATACTGCATGGATTATGGAGTTGTAGTTAGTGTTGGAGAGCAGTCCATAACGGCCATTCGCAATGCTGGAAAGAATAATAAAGGTGGATTTGTTTTTATTTTTGTCCCTTCATAGTTTTTCTACATTAGCAGGCATTTTATTATCTTACAAAATGGGTATCTAATATCTATGTGTTGATCATTTTATTATCTTCCAATTTATTGGAACACTACTTACATATAACTTGCCGTATAAACAAGTCAAACCGTCCCTTTACACATAAATACACAGGTAACTTTTGCCGATTATATTAATTTACTTTCACAATTTTTAAATATGAGTCAACATTCTGTGTTTAAATCTTGTAGCAAGTGCATCAACATCATATACAAAAATACTCAATTTTTTGACAGAACTTTGTGTTAAATTCTGTAATCTCTTTTTTTAAAACTATCAACTGTAATAAATGTGTCTTGTTCTGCACCTCTTAACGACTCTTCATTTTCCCTAGAATCCTGTTCAGGACCAAACAAACGAAACAGCACATCACCGCAAACCTTTTCTATATCTGCCACACTACTATGCTAATGTGCTGTACTTATTTCTCCTAAACGTAAAGCAGGAGTTTTTACATAATACAGCCTCCTACCTAAAGTTTGCATTGTTGAGTGGTATTTTTTGGCCGATCTTGCGTCATGTTAGCTATCTCAATTGATGAAGGGCCCTACACACTCTGCGAGCCATTTACTGGACCCAGTTTTTCTAACCTGTCTCTCCTGACTGTCCACCCCCCCCCCCTCTCCAATGTGCTGGTCTGATCACTATTTAATATCGATGAGACTCTCCGGGGTTGTGTCCATGAGAAGGGCATCTCAGAAGCTTTTACTTAGACGCCACTGGCATAAACTCAATATTGCTCAATTTCATTTGCCTAGCATTCCAGATGACTCAGACATGGCCGGTAGATCACTGTCGGACTGGATTCTCTGTGCTCTGGACTCACTTATTCCTGTAAATTGGTCAAAAATCCATAACACCAAATTCAGTCCCTGGTACAATGCGAAGCTTACCTCCCTGCGTAAAGTGCAAAAGGCTGGAGAGAACCTGGAGAAGGGACTATGACCCAAACCTGAAGAGGTCCTATCAAATAGCGATAAAAAAATATCATAGGGCTATCCAGACGGAATGGGCAACCTACTATGTGGATGAGACCAGGAGTAGCAATAACCTATCCAAAAGTGTCTTTTCAACACTGAAAGAACTTAAATCATCCACGGCCACTAATGCAATCCTGATATCGTCAGATGAGCAATGTGATGCTCTAGCCTCCTTCTTTGTGGCGAAGGTGGATAAGATCTATAAGTCCTTCCCCCAGGCAGCGCTATGTTCTGACCTTGTGCCTAGACCCCCCACTTTGCACACTCTAGCCGCTTTTCTGCCAATCTCCCAAGAGGAGTTATCCATTACATGTAGCAACGTCAAGTCTGGCTCCCACACCAATCTCCTTAAGCCTGACCACTTCATGAAAATGTTACCTGTGCTCTTTGCATCCTTGAGAAAGGTGATCAATCTATCTTTCTCTGTGGCTGTTGTCCCCAACTCATGGAAACATGCTAGGGTGGTGCCTTTGTTAAAAAAAAACAATCTCGACGCAGCCAAACCATAGAGTTTCCGCCCCATCTCCCTCCTGCCTTGGGTTTCCAAGATCACTGAGGCCTACGTCAATTCAATCTTGAAGGGGCTACCTGGAGGAAAATAACATACTAGGATCCTGTCAGAATGGTTCCCATCCTGGTCACAGCATGGAATCTGCTCTGCTAGCTGTGTGGGTTCACAGCAGTATCATACGCGGCTGATAGACAGTTGGTAGTCACACTTTCTGACGACTCCACTCGGGATGCTTGCAAGTTCCGGAGAGATCTTAAGGTCGTTGCGGAGTGGATAACTGGCAACTGTCTCCAGCTCTTTGCCAGCAAGTCTGAGGCACTGCCCGTAGGGAAAGATTCTGAGCTGTGGAGCGAGCACTGGTGGCCTGCCACTATGAGACATGCACCTGCCCCCAAACAGGTGGTAAAAAATCTGGGTGTCTGGGTAAACTCCGCCCTTAGCTTTCAGACACAAACCAAGAAGGTGGCGGGGACCTGTTTTGGTATACTATGGGGCCTCAAACCGTTACTGGGGTTTTTTGACCCCCCCATTAGGCAGGTTATTGTTCAGGCTTCGATTCTGTTGAGACTAGACTATGCCAGCTCACTTTATCTGGGGTCTAACAAGTCTGAAATTGTAAGACTCCAAAGGGTCCAGAATGCTGCGGCCAGAATTCTCCTTGGCCTACCTAGGACATGCTCTGCATCTAGTGCTAGCCATTGGCTTTACTAGCTGCCTGTGGTCAAACTTATAGAGTTCAAGTCCCTCTGTATGTCATTTAAAATCTTGAACTCTTCATCCCCAGGTATTCTGGTCAATCTGCTTGCACCATACACCCCCTCCCGCCAACTTTGATCGATTGGGCAGCATATGGCAGCTATCCTTCAGGTTAAGAGGGTCCATGCTGGGGGGCGTTCCTTTCGTACTCTAGCTCCAAATCTTTGGAAAACGCTCCCTTTTTCCATCCACAGCCTTAAGAATTATTTGGCATTTCATAAAGCAATCAAAACATTCCTTTTTCCTACGTTGTAGGCCTTTCTCTGTCAGAGGCCATGCAGTTTTCTGCCATCAGTGCCGGGCGCCCCTTTGCTGGGACAGCTGAGTGCTTTATAAAACCACATAACAAATGATAACAATTAGCAATTGTGGAAACTCAGGAAATAGGAAGGTGTCTGGACTGGAGGTCAATACAGATGATTCACTACTAGAAAGGCCTGATATTGTGTCTGGAAGGGCTCTATGTATGAGTATGGGCATCTCAAACAGCAGTGAAGGTAAAGCCTTCATCCCGAATCATGTTATGGAAGACAAGATCAAGGATCAATGGTCCCTTGTTTTTTGGAATATCGCTGGACTTAAAGCCAAATTGGATAACCCGCTATGGTCTGACTTAGGTAAAGATTTTCAGGTGATATGCCTTCAAGAATCCTGGGCTAAGGAAGTGTGTCACATTAATGGCTTTAGAACCGTTTTTACTCAAGCCATAGGATCGTTACATGGCAGAGCCAAGGGTGGGCTCTGCACTTATGTTTCTAATGGTTTTAAATGTAATAAGATTGAGGCCTTTTTTAACAAATGCTATTATCATATTGTTGGTTTACATCTGCTTAATACCCTTTGTATCTTGGTTGTAAATTTATATAATAATGTTTCCTCAGTCGACATGGTAGCAGTGTTCAAATCCTTAAGTTCAGACATTAACTCAAGCATTTGTAATGAACGCAAGGAGTTCGTTGTAATATAGGGGGGAGATTTTAACTGTACTCTCTGTAGCAGAGCTGTAATGGGAAACTGTGGTTTAACTGCTGACAAGGAGTCCAACTTGACACATTTTGAACGCACCGGGAAGGGGGATGCCTTTAATGAGATCCTCTTTACGAATGATTTGGGCTTTGCGAACAAAATGTGTGACCCAGAGGTTCCTTTTTCCGCAACATTTAATGGCAGAGGGTTAACATCCTTAATTGACTATGTTCTGATTTCCTCCTGCTATGGGAATAGTGTAGGTAATTATAGTGTCCTCGAGATCACGCTAAGTGATCATTTCCCCATTAGGGTTGATTTTGCGGACCCCCGTGCCCATGTACACAATACCCCTAAGTGGATAATATTGAACTATCAAGACAGAATGGCTATGCCCTCAAGTGGACCAAGGTTATCCCTGAAGAATTTACTTGTAACTTAATTAAGCCGTGTAATAATTGCTTTGGGATCTGTTTGAACATAGGGTCCGATGATTCCGAAGTTTTTGATAATTTTAAACTTATTATAACACGTATTAAAGAAAGTCTTTGGGTCAACTCAAATAATAACGGTAATGGAAAAAAGGGCTGGTTTGATCAGGAATGCAACAAGGCACATACGAAGCTTAAGCGGGCTCTGAAGGAACATGATAGAGATCCTAAACAGATTAGGGATCTACGTAAAAACTACAAATTAGCCATTAAACAGAGAAGGTCTAAGATGAAAAATGATGCATGGGAAGCGCTTTTAGATGCCTCCGAATTAAAGGATATGACTGCATTCTGGAGGGCCGTCAATGCGCCTTTTTTTAAAGATGACTCTAAGGCGCGGCTAGAGATCGCTATTTCAGAGGATGACTGGGTGAGACACTTTAAAACCCTTTATAGCCCCGTGGAATCCCGGGGAGAACTGCTAGGGAAGGAGGCATCCTCCTTATCCATCCGAAAAGAGGGGTTGAATCTCCTTTTTACGTTGGGCGAGGTAATCAAGGGCATAAATTCTAGTCAGGGGGGCAAGGCAGACACCTTTAAAAGTAATGTAACACTATGGGCTTACTAGATTCTTTAATGCTGCCTGCTCGGTGGGCCTTGCTAGTTCTTGGTACGAATCTATCATAGTATCAATTTTTAAAAAGGGGGACAGGGCTAGCTGTATGTGTTACCGCCCAATATCTCTGCTAGATTCTGCTGTTAAAATTATTGGTAGGATAATTTTAGACAGGCTGCAGTCATGGGCCGACGAGCATAAGATTATCAGTTACCTGCAATATGGTTTTAGGAAAGGAACTGGAACAGTAGACCAAGGACTCAACTTATTTATACTTGTGGAAAAATATATCAAGGTCAAGGGTGGAAGGTTGTTTTTAACCTTTGTGGACTTGACTTCCGCCTTTGACTGTGTTAATCACAGCAAACTATGGTTAATTTTAATCCGTTTGGGGGTAGAGGATAACATAATTTTTTTTAAGAGAGCTTTACAATGGTGCCAGGGCCACAATTAGATATGGAGTTAAAGGAGAGTGCACCAGAATGTTCAATATTGCAAGGGGGGGAGACAAGGATGCGTCCTTGCCCCGTTTTTATTCTCCATCTACATTAACGGTTTGGAGGACACTCTGCTACAGGACTGCTTAGATATGCCTACAGCATCGCAACACCACATTCCGGCACTTATCTATGCTGACGATGCTATCCTGATGGCCAGGACCCCCGTTGCAATGCAAACCATGATCACGTCATTTTCCACCTTCATAACCAACTTGGATTTGAAGGTGAATTGCACTAAAACCTTCGCTATGATTTGTGGCACTTGTGTTAAGCAGAAGAAAAGAAGTATGTTTATTGACAAAAAGCCACTGGACCATGTCCCTAACTTTCCTTGTTTACAATCAAACAAATATTGTTTGATTGTAAAGGGCAATGGAATTGTGCTGTAACAAGTAGAACCATGTTATTTGCCAAGTCGATAATGACACTGAAACTCTTCAGCAAAAAGATGGGAAAGAAACCTGTTATTGAGCTCTTATGTATTTATAAAGCTAGTTGTGTGGCAGTGGCCACTTATGGTGCGGGAATCTGGGGCTATTCCAATGTTACCAGTTTGCAGCTGATTGAGAACAGCTTTTTAAGATATCTCCTCACTATTCCAGCCAGTACGTCGACCCACAACTGCCACACAGAACTTGGGATGCCCTACTCAGAAGACCTTATTAGGGCCCAACCCGTTCTTCTGTGGCAAAGGGTTTGGACTACTTACGAGTGTCACTTGAACCGCCTTCTACTGGGGGACGTCATGAAACTGGAGAATGTCCATCGTGTGAAATGGTTGAGATTTATCAAAAATTTTTGTGGTAGCATTAATTATCCCGAATTTTATGATGATCCCATGACAATGGCTAAAATCTCTAGAAAAGAGCTAAAAAGGTTGTGTATTACTCAATTAGCAAACTTAAGAGATCAAACTGAACTAACTAAAAGAACTGTGATTGACCACCAACTTTCCTTAAGCTCACAAGCTATACAACCTTATTTAACTTTGCGGATGACTGCGCACGAACGGTTTCTGCTGACAAGATTGAGATTCTCTTTAGATTGCTGAGCTTTCCCACCATTAATGACTGGTCTGCTGGGGTTTGTAAATGCCCTTGTGATAACTCCTCTACCCAATCGGATATTCATATTTCATTTTTTTGTAAATTTTATACTGTTCCAAGAAAAAGGTGGATCTTGCCCATTTTAAAACATCTAAATCTTAGACAGTGTCGACCGGCCTTCCTAGCAATTCGGAAGCTTGACAATATTTTTTCTGTGGCATCTGTTTCTGTATTCCTTAGAAATGCTTTTTATTCAAGACATACGATAACTGTTTAATAGCATTTTTAACAATGTTGTACATTTACTTATATCTGTAATTGAGTTTTAATTGTGTTTTTATGTACTTTTATGGTTATCAATGTTTTATAACCGAATAAAGTCTTTGAATGAATGAATGATAACATGACTTATTTTGTGTTTTAAACTTTGCAGTGGAAAGATACTTAGGAATTCTATTAATATATCAATGGACTACTTTTTA
Organism: Lissotriton vulgaris; assembly: GCF_964263255.1. NCBI lineage: Eukaryota > Metazoa > Chordata > Amphibia > Caudata > Salamandridae > Lissotriton > Lissotriton vulgaris. The sequence goes on from NC_141687.1 coordinate 426,882,836, forward strand.
ATACTAGAAACGCTACTACAATTCCATTTGTATACAGTATCCTGACTTCGCCTTCCTTGTACCTCTTTAGCAATAACGTCATCTACATTTCTAGGTACCATCACCCCTTTTTTTCTAGAGGACTACCATTCTTCATTTCATAACATCATCCTCTTTAATCAATAACATGAACTAATTTATTATCCTGGAGATAGCTTTCTTCATTAAAGATAGCCTCTGTTCAAGAAGTATGTATCCATTGTCCACTAAAAACTGTACATCAGTTACTTCTATTCACAAATCTTTTTTTCTGGTTTGGTCTCCTCATGCACACCACTATTTTGCCAAGACTCTTCAGTCTATTTAGAATCAACATGAAAGCTTCCTCTTCGAAGCAAAGGCCTTATAAACTACTCTCTCAACTCGTTCTTTCTGTTTCACTACATCTCTCCTTCTACTACACTTTTTTAAATGTAACACTAAGTTTACAAGGCTGTAACTATACAATCATTATAACATTTGCACAGAACCTATGCAGCCATCTAAACACCCACTTACAACCCATGCTGTCATTAAAATACTGACGCACATGCATGCTCTAATGAAACACTCAGGCTCTACTCATGTGCTCATGTAATTACGTAAAGAGTACCATTGTAGTAAACCTATCACTTATATTTTATAAAGACTACATATGCCTCAGTAAAACTTGTAAATACATGGGTTTTGGTTGAATACATCAATACTCCCTGGATGATCGAATGAGTGCATAGGTAATGCCTAGGTGATCCCCTGAGGATACAAGTAGTGCCTAAATGATTCCCTGACTATGTGGAACTCCATGGATCATTCCATATCTGTATACTTATTGCCTGTGTGTCTGCATGAGTATACTACTAGTATGTGAGTGTTTGGATGAGTGCATGAGTAGAGCCTGAATGATTTGACAAGTGCGTGACTAATGCTTCAATAATTTAACACATGCATAAATACTGGTAGAATATTTAAAATAGTGCAACTCTAGTGCCTGGATGCATGCAAGGGTGCATAAATAGTACATAGGTGATTAATGCAGTGACTGGATAGTGCTTACATGATTGTTTAAGCCAATGCATAGCACCTAGCCTAGTGGATGATTGTTTCAGCAAATGGATATTGCACCTTTCTATTTGGTTGACTGAACAGGCAGTGCCTGAATGCTTACATAACTACACTGGTAGTGCCTGGAGAATTGAATGTGCATCAATAGTACTACCTACCAAACAATACATATAAAATTGAGCTGGAGAAATTTAAGAAACTCAAACACCATGCTATCGGGGATTATAATGCAGAGCATATTAAATCCTCAAAAAACTCAACTAAAGAGATTTTCAACCTAGTGCAAGGATTTGTTAAACCCCAGACTTTAAAGATTTCTGTTAACTCTTCACCTATTCTTTGTGAAGACCAAGCCATTTACTTTCAGGAGAAAATCCAGACAATGTATAGTTCCTTGCCCAGTCAGAGAAGATAAACAAACCCCACTGTACTTCCCAATCAGTTCACCAATGGTCAGAAATCTGCCCTTTCAGCTTGGATACTTCATTTGCTGATCTATAGAGTATAAGCTCAGGCTCACCTATGGACCCTTGTCCGGCCAGGTTTTTTAAGCTACTAGCCTCTTGCCTCAACCCGATCCTGAACTCTATTTGGAATTCCTCTTTGAGATCAGGCTCCTTCCCTGCATCCAGGAAGACCGCACATGTGAGACCTATCTTAAAGAAAGAAGATGCTGACCCCACTATCCTCAAAAACTATAGGCCGATCTCTCTTCTCCTCATACCCGCGAAATCCTGGAGAAAGAGGTCCAGAGACAGTTATCAGCCCACCTTGAGTCTAATTCCCTTCTTCACGATTCTCAGTCAGGCTTCAGGGCTAGATATAGCACTGAGACAGCTCTGCTTGAGGTCGCAGAGACTGTGCGTGCAACAGTTTATCAGGGAAATTGCGCAATGTTGGTGCTACTGGATCTCTCCACGGCCTTTGATACGATCTCCCACCGGATACTGATCAAAATGTTGGAAATGATGGGTGTAAAGGGTACAGTGCTTGCTTGGTTCAAATCATTCCTTGAAGACAGGTACCAGCTAATCTCCCTCCACCCCCACATCTCATCGGCAAAAGCCCTAACTTGTGGTGTGCCCCAGGGGTCGGCATTGAGCCCAACACTTTTGTAATGCCTATATGACCCCTCTGGCCTATCTGGTCGAGGAATGGGATGTTAAGGCTGTCTGCTACGCTGAAGACACCCAGCTGGTGTTCTCCTTTAATGAGCACATGGAGGCAGCCTTCTCTAACTTCAGGCAGAGTCTGCTAAATATCGCATCTTGGATATGTGTAGCTCAATGGTTAGAGCGGCAGACCCTGATGCAGAGGTCTGGCCCGGGACCAGTGTTTAATTCCCACCTCGGCGGGTCTTGGGCACAATTTCCTCGGACCTGATCATTCTCGCTTCGGTGCCTATTCTAATCATGGGCCCCACTCTGCAACTCTGGGCAATAGCTTGCTTAATCTCCACAATGGCCCCAACAGTGCTAGGATGCCTGGCTGCACCTTGGGGGTGCCCAGGAGTGGGAGCCTCACAGGGAAAAAGCCAGGAAGGGTTCCACAGCGGTATTCGTACAAGCGCCGGTGAGACCCCATGTGGGGTGATTCGGGCGCTATACAAGTAATACAACATTTACAACATTTACATGACAGACAACTGCCTGAAGTTAAACACCGACAAAACTCCTCCCCCGGAACCTGCCCAGGTGGTAGAAAACCTATGCATCAAATTTTACTCTGCACTCAGAATTAAAGCACAGGTTAATCATGTCTCCTCTCAATGTTTCTGGAAACTAAAAACTCTTCGTAGGTTTCTACATTTCCTCCCTATGGATAGCAGGAAGATGGTGGTTCAGGCCATGATCACCTCACAATTAGACTACGCCAACAGTCTGCATACTTAATTAGGAAACTTCAGATCATCCAAAATTCAGCCGCAAAGCTGATCAGGAACGTCCCACTCCGCCATCACATCTTCCTTCACCTGCAGAGCCTTCACTTGTTTCCAGTAAAGAAAGGAATAGAGTTTAAAGCACTAACCACAGCACATAGGGCTTTGAGGGAGAGAGGACCTAACTACCTTAAAACACAAGTACAGAAATATACTTAGACTAGATCCATTAGATCCAACCATCAGGAACTATTATTAGTTCCTCGCTATAAAAAGCGAGAATGGGTGGGTGCTCGTTTTCTGTAAAAACAGCTGTACTCTGGAACACCATGCCAATACACATCAGGAAAGCCAAGTCAGAGAGACTGTTCAGGAAAAAAATTGAAAACCTGGCTGTTCCGCCTTACATGAATCGCCTTGCTACCATCATCCTGCTGCTGCTAGCGCCGGGACACCCCCGTTGGGGGTAGCTGTGCGCTCTATAAGAGGTAATAATAATAATAATAATAATAATACCAAGTATTACTTCTTTCTAATTCATATACAGGCAGACAACATGTTCTCGTCTTTTATTTCTCACTACACTAATCCTGTTTATTAATGTTACTAAAAGTAATATAAATCCCAGAGTGCAAATGACTAATGTATCTATTCTGCATATGATGTTTAGACATTTAAAACATTCTTAGTTCCTCATTGCAACTTTCCCCAAGACTATACTGTTATTTTACAATAAAATACAAAATGTAATAAGCAGGCACTAATTAATGTTTCACCAATAATCTCATCTCATATATTTTTTCTCATAACAGTGATACTCTTTTTAATCAAACTCCCATATACTTCTTCATTTCTAATGTACATTTTAAAAATATATACAAAGTTAAATACATACCACTAAATTCAGTTTGAAGATTATATTGTTGTTCTTGGTCTTTCTGCATAGTTTTGACACTGTTAAGTTTGTAAAAACTAAGCACAGAATGGTGAACCACTCTCATACAAAACAAGTCTAAATTGTCAACCTGTTCAACTTTCCACTCTATCATAATGAGAAAGGCAGCAAATGCAATCATTTCTTTCATTTTAGACTACTGCATCTGTTAACCTTTACCTCTCTTTCAAAACAAGCTTCCTGTAACAGCGTTTCACGATGTTTGCGCAAATATTCGTGGAATAAATTGCGAAAACAGAGGAAAGTTCAAACCTATATCTAGCTTAATTTTTCTGAAATTTAAATACTACACAACAGTTTATTACATACTTCTAAGTTGGAAATTAAAACTTGCCATTACTTACATTCTGACATCACTCCCCAACTTTAAAAAAAATGTTCTTTCTCTTTAACAACCTTCCCCCCCCAAAACAGTCTTATTTCAATGTACCTAGCAACCCAGTGGAAGCAGTAGGTCAAATGTTCACAGCATATTCTAATAGGTCCATGCTGCTTCCAAATAAGATAAAGCAGGTTTGTCTTATTCCATTGGTTAAAAAACATATCCATGTCTGTATTTCATTTCTTTTCCTAAGCAACAGCCAATAATAAGACTTCTTGCTAAGGCATCCAACACACTACCTAATTTTATTCACTTTCATTCTGACAGCATCCAATGAAATATATATATAATGAAGTCTTGATGAAAGGGATGCCTCAGCCTTGGTAGCACAGTAACGGCTATATAAAAAAGGCTTTTCCTATGAAAACTAGTTTCTAACTACCTACTGGCGGCATATACATATATATATATATATATATATATATATATATATATATATATATATATATATATATTCACTGAAAAAACCATAGGTTAGCGACCATATATAGTTAGCTGGACATTTTATTGACATAAAACCAATGAGATTCCATATATAGTTAGTTGCACTAACGATATATCGCGCACCCGCAATCCACTGCTGATGATGTCACATATTACATCATTCATGACATGGTCAGTGACATCACTGATGACATCACTGATGACATCTCAAATTACATCACTGATGATATCACTGATGACATCTCAAATGACATCACTGATGACATCATGACACACCAATACCAGTTACTACATACGCACTCACTGATTCCTGCGTCTACACACAGATTCACTCATTCACCCATTCAATCACTCATACATACAGTCACTCATTATTACAACACTATCATATGCACTCATACACCTATGCAGACACTCACACACTGCCACTCATCCATGGAGTTACTCACACACCTAGTCAGTCCTGTAAAGAATCAATCACACTTCGATTTCCTCATCTATACAGTTAAACACAGAACAAAATACTTTTTCACACATATACTAACACATACTTACTCTCTTATACAATCACTGATACAAGTACACATTGATATGCACAGAGTCACACACCTCCCAGCCAGTCACACACACACTTAGTCTTCCATACATCCACTCATTCTTCAATATGTAAAACATATTTAAACTTTACAAAAACACACAGACACTAGATGATGTCATCAGTGATGTCATCAGTGATGTCATTTGAGATGTCATCAGTGATGTCATCAGTGATGTCAATTGTGATGTCATCAGTGATGTCATTTGAGATGTCATCCTTGAGAAGTCATCAGTGATGTAATCAGTGATGTCAATTGAGATGTCATCAGTGATGTCATCAGTGATGTCACTGACCATGTCATGAATGATGTAATATGTGACATCATCATCAGTGGATTGCGGGTGCGCGATATATAGTTAGTGCAACTAACTATATATGGAATTTCATTGGTTTTATGTCAATAAAATATCCAGCTAACTATATATGGTCTCTAACCTATGGTTTTTTCAGTGAATTTTCAAGGTTTTGTAAATGCAAATTCCTAACTATATATGGTCTATAACCTCTGGTTTTTTCAGTGAATTTCATTGGTTTTTTAAAAGCTAATATCTATAGCTGTAAAATATATTCTTTATTACGTGACGTTTCACGTAGCCACGTGAGACGCCTCATGACGCGTCTCATAACCGTGACGTATCGGCTCTGCAGCGCAAACAAAACACGTAACGTGAGCGCGCCGGAGCACGCTTCCAGATATATATATTTTTTTTAACCTTAATTAGACAAAATCCACACGTGCACATATCTTGAGGCCTTGCAAAGGCACATCAAACAAACAGTCCCTACAATTTTGCCAAGTTTGGTGGAAATCTATTCCCTTAAATTTTTCTTTACTGTTTCTCTTGGTTTTCCCCTTGTTACGCTTACCGGTTAGCTGCCCGGTTCGCGTACCGGGAAGCGCCTCTCTTGCGAAAAATCGCAAAATTTTTTTTTTTCCCCCACGGGGCACTTTAATATCCCCCTCATCAATCCTAGGGGGTCAGGAGGGGTCTACCTTGCCCCCTTTCCTTCATTTCCCCCTTCGTTTTTCACCACATCTTGTCTCTCGATCTTACCGAGAGACAAGATGGCGGCCGCTCCGGACTGTTTAGAATGTTGATAGACACCGGTGGGCCAATCAGCTTCGCTTCGCGAAGTTCTGTGACGCGTCCGGTACGCGAACCGGGGCGCTAACCGGACCGCTGTCACAGATATATATATTTTTTAAAACGTTAATTTCTCAAAATCCACTGGAGCACATATATTGAGACATAGCAAAGGCACGTCGGGCAAACCATATCTACAATTTTGCCACGTTTCATGTAAATCCATTCAGCCGTTCGAGCTAAAAGTGAGTCCAACCGCCCTATGGAAATTAACATGGGAAAAACGCGTTTTGGGACCCCCCTTTTGTCTCTGCCCCCCCTTGACGAAACCCCCCCAAATTTTCAGGGGCTGCTCGGAAACAAAATGTGCAATTTTCCCGAAAATTTCAGCCAATTCCGTCCACAAACGCCAAAGTTATTAGACATAGAATTTTCAGAAATCCCGTAGAGAAAAAATCCTAACTATATATACCTACTGGCTATCGCTAGTAGGATATATATACATATATATACATATATACATATTTGTATTTATATGTATATATATATATATATATGTATATACATATATATATACATATATATATTACCTACTGGCGGTCGCCAGTAGGTAGTTCTAGTTAGGATTGGCTACCATAGGAAATCCGCAACATTCTACTGGGAATAACTCTGGTGCCGGTTGAGGAATTTGTGTGTAATTTTCCAAAATTTTGGCCAGCTCTGCTCTGCTTCTTCCCTGGAAGTTTCTGGGGGATTCGTGAAGTGGGGGCTGAGAAAAAAGGGGGGTCCCAAAACGTGTTTTCCCCATTGTTAACTTCCATAGGACATTCTGACAAGTCTACAGCCCGAACCGCTGAACGGAATTACGCTTAATTTGGCAAAATTGTAGGGACTGGTACGCAGATGTGCCTTTGCTATATTTGGTGAAAATTGCTCCAGTGGTTTTCTTGAAAATTACCTTCAAAAACACATATATATCTATAGGTGCGCTGCGAGCGCTCACCGGTACGCGTACAGGGGAGTGCACACGGCGCGCTACGGGAGTGCCCGAGCGGAAAGCTGATTGGCTGTCGGGTGTCTGTCAACATTCTAAACAGTCCGGAGAGTCCGCCATCTTGTGTCTCGGTAGAATGGAGACACAAGAGGTGAAAAAGAAAGGGGGAAATAATTAAAAGGGGGCAGGGTAGATACCCCCTGACCCGCTCGGTTTTCAGAGGGGGGCCTAGAAGGACTCTGAAGGGCAAAAAAAGTATTTATTTTTTTGTAATTTTCGCGGGGAAAGCGCTGGGTGCGTTCCCAGGTGTGCTCTCCGGTACGCGCACCCAGAGCGCACCACAGGGAAAAACAGTGTAAAAAAATAGAGTAAAAAAATAAAGTAGAGTCACTTCTCAGTGCGCTCTCCTTGCGACATTCCTGATGCGTCATATTTAATGTATGACGCATTATGTCGCAAGGAGTTACAGATACGTCAGTATTTCTGACGTATCCTTAGGCACAAAAGTGATGCATTGCTGGAGTGTGTCACAAAAGTGACGCAACTCCAGCAATGCATCCTTTCACATGGGGCCAGCTCCATGTGAAAGGGCCTGAGTCAGTCTTACGCCTGCTGTGAGGCAGGCGCAAGATTTTGACGCAATGGCGTCCTAAAAGTGACACAGTAAAATCTCATTTCACTGCGTCACTTCTACGACCCTTCCTTGCGTCAATACGCCTCCTTTGCATACATTACACCTGGTGCAGGTATAATGTGGCGCAGGGGTTTACAAAGTGACATATCAACCTAGATGCGTCATTTTGTAAATATGACTCAACAAGGTGCATATTGTAAACCACTGGTGCGTCACAAAAAGTGACGCACCGGCGGCATAAAAGTGACGCATCTCCTCATCTCCTTCCCCACACTCACCTTCTTTCAGTCCCCCTACTTCACTTCCCTTCCCCTCTCATCCCATTCTTTGCTTTCTCACTCATTTTCCTCTCCTCTCTCACTGCACTCCACCTCAGTTACTCTTTTTCATTTTTTTAAGAATACAGCTCTTTTTTGAGAATTGGAGGTAGTTCTAAAAAGAACTTTTTTTTTCTTCCTTCTTTTTTTATTCTTTCTAATTCACATACAGGCAGACAACATGTTCTCGTCTTTTATTTCTTACTACACTAATCCCGTTTATTACTGTTACTAAAAGTAATATAAATCCCAGAGTGCAAATGACTAATGTACCTATTCTGCATATGATGTTTAGACATTTAAAACATTCTTAGTTCCTCATTGCAGCTTTCCCCAAGACTATACTGTTATTTTACAATAAAATACACAATGTAATAAGCAGGCAGTAATTAATGTTTCACCAATAATCACATCTCATATATTTTTTCTCATCACTGTGATACTCCTTTTAATCAAACTCCCATATACATCTTCATTTCTAATGTACATTTTTAAAATATATACAAAGTTAAATACATACCACTAAATTCAGTTTGTAGATTATATTGTTGTTCTAGCTATTTCTGCATAGTTTTGACACTGTTAAGTTTGTAAAAACTAAGCACAGAATGGTGAACCACTCTCATACAAAACAAGTCTAAAATTCAACCTGTTCAACTTTCCACTCTATCATAATGAGAAAGGCAGCAAATGCAATCATTTCTTTCATTTTAGACTACTGCATCTGTTAACCTTTACCTCTCTTTCAAAACAAGCTTTCTGTCACAGCGTTTCACGATGTTTGCACAATCATTGTGGAATAAATTGCGAAAACAGACGAAAGTTCAAACCTATATCTAGCTTAATTTTTCTGAAATTTAAACAGTTCATTACATACTCCTAAGTTGGAAATTAAAACTTGCCATTACTTACATTCTGACATCACTCCCCAGCCTTAAAAAAATGTTCTTTCTCTTTAACAACCTTCCCCCCCAAAACAGTCTTATTTCAATGTACTTAGCAACCCAGTGGAAGCAGTAGGTCAAATGTTCACAGCATATTCTAATAGGTCCATGCTGCTTCCAAATAAGATAAAGCAGGTGTGTCTTATTCCATTGGTTAAAAAACATATCCATGCCTGTATTTCATTTCTTTTCCTAAGCAACAGCCAATAATAAGACTTCTTGCTAAGGCATCCAACACACTACCTAATTTTATTCACTTTCATTCTGACAGCATCCAATGAAATATATATATAATGAAGACTTGACGAAAGGGATGCCTCAGCCTAACAGGTCGGGGCTTGGTAGCACAGTAACTGCTATATAAAAAAGGCTTTTCCTATGAAAACTAGTTTCTAACTACCTACTGGCGGCATATATATATATATATATATATATAAATATATATATATATATATATTACCTACTGGCGGTCGCCAGTAGGTATATATAGTTAGGAATTTTTCCCTATGGGATTTTTGAAAATCCTATGTCTAATAACTTTCGCGTTTGTGTACAGAATTGGCTGAAATTTTCAGGAAAATGGCACATTTTGTTTCTGAGCAGCCCCTGAAAATTTGGGGGGGGGTTCGTCAAGGGGGGGCCAAGAAAAAAGGGGGGTCCCAAAACGCGTTTTTCCCATGTTAATTTCCATAGGGCGGTTGGCCTCACTTTTAGCTCGAACGGCTGAATGGATTTGCACGAAACTTGGCAGAATTGTAGGGACTGTTAGCCCGATGTGCCTTTGCTAGGTCTCAATATATGTGCTCCAGTGGATTTTGAGAAATTAACGTTCAAAAAAAGATATATATCTGTGACAGCGCTCCGGGCTGCGCTCCGGTTCGCGTACTTGACGCGAAACGGAACTTCGCGAAGCGAAGCTGATTGGCTCTTCGGTGTCTGTCAACATTCTAAACAGTCCGGAGCGGCCGCCATCTTGTCTGTCGGTAGGATCGAGAGACAAGAGGAGGCCAAAACAAAGGGGGAAATTACCATAAGGGGGCATAGTAGATCCTCGTTGACCCCCTAGGTTTTATGTGGAGGTTTTAAAAGGGCCCAGCAGGGCAAAAAAAAAAAATTATTATTTTTTTGCGTGGGGAGCGGCCGGTTCGCGAACCGGAAAGCGTTCTGGGCAGCGTACTATAAGGAAAAAAGAATGATAGACTTTTCAAATACTGTATGTTAATTGATTGTTGGTTTTGTTGATTATTTTTTTAATTTCTTTATTTTTTAAGCTTTTTTTTATTGTGTTTGTGTTTCATAATTTATTAAACTTTCTAACATTTCATTGTCAGAAATGTCATTATTTTCATAGAAAATACTTTGTAGTCTCTGAGGTTGTAAAATGTCCTCATTTTTAAGGAGGTCATCTACTGCTTGAACACATTGCAGTAGATCTTGGTCCCAAGTTTCATCCATAAAATCAATCTCATTTTGATCAATGATTTCTTGGCTGGTCTCTTGCTGGACAATTGGAAATTCAACTTTCTGTTCGCCTTCCATTTTGCCTGAAATTTGGATAAAAAAAATATATATTAGTAGAGATAGGGCACTGTTGGGATTAATTTTAGATAGGTAGTTTTTATCAGTGAATTTATCTTTTGCCAGTGTATAGTATCAGAGTGGAAGTAGGAATATAAAAAAGTGTATGTGATTTAACGTAAGTAAATTCATAATTATACAAGAGAAGCCTAACTCCATCCATAACTATTACAGAGAAGTCTATCTAAATCTATAACTACTACAGAGGGATAGTATATAACTATCAGAAAAAGTTTTCCATATTAATTTATAGTACACAATACACTTCAGTTTTAAAAATAATAACTTACCTTTACAAACAAGTTGAAGTGTTTAGTGATATTTCAATTGAAATGTACAACAAGAAGTAGCAGTCAAAATGTCTGTGTTTCCTTCTCTTCCTTTATATATATTCAGGTATATAACCAATCAAATGTCAGGTAATAAAAGTAGAAAATGAAAGGAACATTTTCATTGGTTGTCAATTCCAACACTTCAGATGTGTTTTGTGAAGTAATTTACCTCACGGTATTTAGAGAGGTCTACAGGCTAAATGGCTAAATGGCTAAATGGAATTTCAATCAAATTTGTGAAAATGAAAGGGATTGTTATGTAGTATGAGCTAATCTATATTTGGTGAGAGTGTCTCTAGTCGTTTTTCTGTAAATTACTTTCCCACCTTTTTTTTGGACCGCTTCCTGGGAAGCGGTCCGGTTCGCGAACCAGCAGCGTTACGGGAGTCCACCATTTTGTGTTTCGGTCGAATTAAGATACAAGATGGAGGGCAAATAATGTTCAGAATGGGTAGAAGGGGGCACGGTACAAGTATCTTGACCCCCTAGGTTTTCTGAGGGTGGCTGAGGAGGCCCATATGTGCGGGAAAAAAACATTTTTTTTAGAAATTTTGCGCAGTTAGCTTCCGGTTCGCGTACCGGGTAGCGCCCCGGGGAGTGTACTTTGTTGAAAATTAGAGAAAAAAGTTAGAGTAAAATAATAATTGTGAGTGATCAGATGTAGGGTAGCTCTGAGAAGAGCTTTTGGGTTTATGGTACATTTTGGTACTTATAAGTAGGTACCAATGCACAGTCTTAAATTCAAAATGAAAATTCTGTTGCCCTCATCTGAGAAGTGAACTCCATCTCCTCTGTAGATATCTTGCATGCAGTAACGCAAATTATTGTTGTACATGGAGCCCATTCCATGGTCTCTCATGTAAGCTGAAACAGATTTGTTTACATGCTTCCTCGACTTCTCAATTTGTGGACAAAATGGAAAGGGGCGACCACTCGGTCCCCCCGAACGTATGGTCTGGTGCCCCGATCCCCCGGGAAGCCATTTTGGGCGGGAGGCGCGTCACGGCTGGTATGCCCGAAGCGGCGTAGCCGGGGCGTGCCTTTTTCCTGCCCAAGAGGGGTTGTCCTAGACACCTACACCGTTGGCCACGCCCTGTAGGCGGTCGGAGGAGGGTCCACGCCCTCCCGGAGAAGAATAAAAGGAGCAGCGATCCAAGGAAGCATCCTCTTGTTCCTGTGCTTGGAAGCTGCACCTCCTCGTTGCACGTGAGCCCTTGACGGAACAAGAGCCAATTTTGAGAACTTTTAATCTTGTGTTTCTTCTTTCAGCGATTTCGAAGCTTCTTGACCTAGGACCTCGAGGAATATCCGTGAAAGATGCCTGGCAAGAAGGTCGGAAAGAAGGTTGGAACCGACCAGATGCTTCGTATGCTGGTGAAGGACATGGCCGACATGAAGAAGCAAATGGCGGCAATGAATGGTGCGGGTGGACCAAAGAGAGTCATCGGACCAGCATTGCCGGGATTAATCCCTAACGGGAGAGGTAGAAGGGCCAGAAAGGGGGCATCAGGAGGGGAGGCTCCGGTTCCCGAATCACCTCCAGCGAGCCCGGTCACTCCGATCGGGGCCCCAGTTCCGGTCCCGAACGCGGGACAACCGATCCCCATGGTGGTCACTCCTGTGAACGAGGGCGATATGCCTTCTGAGCTGGCTGCCCAGTTGGCGGCGTGGTTGGGCAGAGAGAATGAGGGGGCCACGGCTGATGAAGCCAGGTCGATAATGAAGCAGTTGCGGCAATCGAAAGATGCTGCGAAGGCACCTTGTCCTCTTGTTTCCCCGCAGGTTCCCGTGGAACAACCAGTATCGGGCGTTGGGTCGGCAGCGACAACGGTCACAGCTACTGGTTCGGGTAAGCAGTCATTGCCGATGGCGGGGGAGGGGTCGTTACCCTCAAGGAGGGAAAAAGTTGTGCAACATATCCCGATGGATGTGAAAGAAAGGATTTGGGCAGATAAATATGTAAACATGTTTTCCTTGTTGACCGATCACTATGAGATTGAGCATGTAAAAAATCAGAAAGAGTTGTTGCATCCCAGTATATGGCGTGCAAAGATGGCGGGTTTCAGAGTAGATGAAACTATCGCCAATTGGGCCAGGGCGTTTGGAATGTTCACTGCAATTATGGGGGAACGTAGGCCTGAATTATTGTTGGAACTAGCCGTTTATCAGACACGTATCATGGAATTCTATGAATCGTACGGGGGCAATAAATGGTGTTGTTATGATAGCACATTTCGTAAGTCCAAGGAGCACGACTCATCCCTGACGTGGGATTGTTTCGACTCCATTTCCTGGCAGAAACTTGAGAGGTCAAACACGGCAAAGTCGCCTTCTTTGGGCGGGAACGGGGTCGAGCCTTCCCGCCATTCTTTGGGGGCGCCCTTTCGAGCGGGCACAAGCAGTGATCAGAGCGCGAAGAATAATGGGAACTCGGGTAGAAAAGGGGTCTGTTGGAACTTTAACAGAGGCAAGTGCACTAGGCCACAGGGGACATGCAAGTTCAGGCATGAGTGTGCAGGGTGCGGACAGTCCTCACACCCCGAAAGTTCGTGCAGAGCCAAGAATGGTGATACGGGAGGTAGAGGAGGCGCCAAACAGGTCTAAAATCGACCGAGGGGCACCATTACCTACTCCTGTTGATATCATGGCACTGATCCCTTGGCTGAATGAATACCCTGATCATATCTCCGCCGGGGTGTTGCGAGACGGTTTCTCATATGGTTTCCGCATCCCGGCGGGGATTTTTCGGGGTGAGGCACAATGTAAGAACCAACTATCGGTTCAACAAAATACAGCGGTGGTGCAGGCAAAGATTGGGAAGGAAGTAGCCCGAGGTCGGATTGCTGGACCATATGGTATGCCACCAGTTGGCGATTTTGTTTGTTCACCGTTGGGAGTGGTCCCCAAGAAGGACCCAGGTGAGTTCAGGTTAATACACAATTTGTCTGCTCCTAGGGGTCTTTCGGTGAAGGATGCGATTGACCCGGGAGTTTGTTCGGTGCGGTACGCTTCCTTTGATGAGGCCGTCGCCATTTTGAATCGCCTGGGGCCCGGAGCGCTGATGGCTAAATCAGACATCGAGTCAGCGTTCCGGTTGCTCCCGGTACACCCAGATGATCAGCGACTCCTAGGTTTTATGTTTCAAGGACGCTATTACATGGATAACTGTATGCCAATGGGTTGCTCCGTCTCTTGTGCGTATTTTGAAAAATTCAGTAGTTTTTTGCAATGGGCGTTCACAAGGGCCACGGGCTTTACACAGGTTATGCATTACCTTGATGATTTTCTCTTCCTGGGGGCAGCCGGGGACACGGAATGTGCACAGGCTTTGAGGGAATTCTGTACTCCTATGAAGGAATTTGGCGTACCTCTGGCACCGGGTAAGACGGTAGGGCCATCTACTACACTCGAGTTTCTGGGAATTGAGCTCGATTCTGTAGAGGGGTGCTTCCGCTTGCCCAAAGGGAAGATAATGAAATTCAGGGCCTCGCTCGAAATGTGTCTCGGTGAGAGAAAAGTCACTCTACATCAGTTACAACAGGCTGTGGGTCAGCTTAACTTTGCCCTGAGGGTAATACCGATGGCTCGCCCTTTTTCCCGTTCTATCGCACAAGCCATGGTGGGCCTCAAGGAAGGGCACCACCGCACAAGACTGTCAGCAGAGGTTCGCCAGGATATGCTCATATGGCTGGCATTCCTGGCGGATTTCAACGGTCGTGTTGTGTGGACCGAGCCACCAGTTTCCTCGGAGGAACTGGGGTTGTGGACCGACTCGGCAGGGAGTGTAGGTTTTGGCGCCATATTTGGCAATCAATGGTCGGCACGAACCTGGCCTGTGTGGTGGCACGATAACGGACTCACTGGTAACATTGGGTTTCTGGAGCTGTTCCCCATTCTGGTGGCCTTGAAAACTTGGCCAGAGGGGTTTCGTGATCGCTCTGTGGTGTTCTGGTCTGATAACATGACCGTGGTTGAGTGTATCAATAATCAGGCAGCACGCTGCAGCCTGCAAATGGATTTTGAGATTGCTGAAGGAAATTGTCCTGCTATGTATGAGACTAAACGTCCACTTTAGGGCAAGACACGTGCCTGGGGTACTAAACCAGGCAGCTGATGCACTCTCTCGTTCCCATATGCAGGCCTTCCGGGGTTTTCTGCCCTCAGCGGACTCGGTGGCGGCACCATTTCCCGAAGCTCTCTGGTCTCTCGGTGCCCCGGATTACAAAACCTCGTGGGAGAGAGTCTAGCACCCAGGACAAGGAAGGCATATGAAGGGGCGTTCCGTTCCTATTGGTCCTTTTTGGGTTCAGCTATGAGGGAGCACTGGGGGCAGGAGGAGTATGTCCTGAAATTTCTGGTATCACTACATCAGGCAGGCAGATCAGTGGCTACGGCCAATAGGCACCGGGCCGCCATTTCCTTCATGGCGCGGGCTCATGGCATCCAGGACCCCACGTCGTCCTTTCTGGTACAGAAGGCGCTGCGTGGGTGGCAACGCCTTGAGGGTCGTAGAGGGGATGAGAGGCACCCGATAGGTTTAGAAAGATTGTCCCTTTTAATGTCCGTACTTCCTGCGACATGTTCATCTCAATCCGAGACGGCGCTGTTCCGGGCCGCTTTTGCATTAGCATTCCATGGGGCTATGCGGGTAAGCGAACTGGTAGCGAGGAACAAGCAGGACACGGGGGGAGGACTGTGTCAAGAACACATTCAAATTAAGGGCGAGACAATGGTGATCTCGATAGCCAGGTCCAAGACCGATCAGGGAGCAATCGGGGACAGTGTGGTAGTCCAGCGGATTCCGGGATCTCCCATGTGCCCGGTTAAATGCGTTGAAGAGTACTTAGCGCTGAGGGCGGCAGCATGGGGGGGAAGCTTGCTGAGGCACACCGATGCCACCCCACTGACGAGGTTTCAGTTTCAGCAGGTGTTAACAATGGCAATCGCGGCGGCGGGCTTGAACCCGAGCGATTTTGGGACCCACTCCTTCCGGATAGGGGCTGCTACAGAGGCTACAGCCAGGGGTCTGAGTGTTGAAAAAGTGAAGCGGTTGGGGCGTTGGTCCTCAAACTGTTATAAAAGGTATGTGCGTTTGCACATGTTGTGAAGCTAATGTCATGCACTCACGCTTCTTGTTTTCTGTTTGGTTTGCAGTTTCGCGAGCAAGCTTTGCGGGGCGGACTGTACAGTTGACCCGACACCTGGGGACCAGCGGTCAAAGATCACCGGCTGAGGAAAGAGTGGTGTGGGTCGTTGGCCACTCATACGTGAGGCGCGCCGCAGACGTATTCAAAGCAGGTGACATGATTCACGTGGCTGGGGAATACGGGTACAGGGTGACCTTCCACGGAAGGGGCGGGCTCTGTATTGACCAGTTTCAAAGTTTCATTGAGGGACTGTTAGGGCGGACGAGGTCACCGCCATCTGTAATCATAGTGCATCTTGGGGGCAATGATTTGGTGACCGTTGGTCGACGAGTGCTTCTCGAGTTAATTTTGTCCACAGTGAGTTGGTTGGCAAGAAGGGTTTCGGGGTGCACAATCGCATGGTCACACATGATTCCTCGGAAAGTGTGGCGGGGGGGCCTCTCTGTGCCAGCTTTGAACCAGTCAGTGAAGAAGGTTAATAACAAATTGAGTAGGTTGTTCCGTACAGGTAAATTGCAATGTATTCCACACGGGTGTATCCGGGGGGACCATATGTATTTGGCAGATGGGGTCCATTTGTCCCGGGAGGGAAATGTCTTACTCATAAGAGACTTTTTAGCTTGGTTAAAGAGTTTATGTAATCATGACCTTTAGTAGGAGCTTTTGTGGGGGGGTCCGGATAGCCGGTCAACTAACCGGCCTGTGGCGGTAAGGTCATGATCGGTGAGCAGTAATTGGAAGATCCCTAGAGGTGGGACGCCACCCATTATGGATGGGAGCGCCCGGGGGGAGGCGGCCATTGGCCCCTCACACGGGGAGGCGGTACCCTTCTAAGGATGGGACCGCCAAAAGGGAAGGCGGTCAAGACCCCTCCCTGGGGAGGAGGGGCTACGGGTCCCCTCCTTTGAATTTCCCGGGGCCAGGACATCCGCGACGGCGGATGTGGTAAGCAGTGTGGGGTGGGAGGGGGGTCTACGCTACCTTCTAGACACCTCACACGAGTCCTCGGACGATCACCAAGATGGCGTCGAGTAAGTATGGGCCCCTGTTAAGACAAGGGAAATTGGAAGTTGGCACAGAGGTACAGTCCTCTGTGCGCCTGCCGCTCACAAGTAAGGGGGGGAGTCTGGTATTAGGGATCTGACACCGGTTACGACCTTGCCGTTGGCCCGTAATGTTAGGATGTACAATTTGAATTTTTGAGAAATGCATTTACAGGATGTTTTAGAATCGGCTAGGAGAACCTTTGTATTAGAGATATGTTAAGGTTAGCCAATAAACATCGTAATGTATAAATGAAATTGTACATGATATGAAACTGTTATTTTAATGTTTTAATTTTGTTTCATATTTTAATAAATACGGCCGGGAGGGTAACTCCCTCCCTCCTTCCAAAAGCTCAAGAACTGTATCCGTCTTCCCATTCTTGGGGATTGTGTTGGGAGGGGGTGACGGGTATCCAGGCCATATGGAAAGGGGCGACCACTCGGTCCCCCAGAATGTATGGTCTGGTGCCCGATCCCCCCGGGAAGCCATTTTGGGCGGGAGGCGCGTCACGGCTGGTATGCCCGAAGCAGCGTAGCCGGGGCGCGCCTTTTTCCCGCCCAAGAGGGGTTGTCCTAGACACCTACACCGTTGGCCACGCCCTGTAGGCGGTCGGAGGAGGGTCCACGCCCTCCCGGAGAAGAATAAAAGGAGCAGCGATCCAAGGAAGCATCCTCTTGTTCCTGTGCTTGGAAGCTGCACCTCCTCGTTGCACGTGAGCCCTTGACGGAACAAGAGCCAATTTTGACCCACCCACCAGCCCCTGATGACAGCGTTTTGTATTGCAATAAAGTCGATTGATGATGATATTATCTCTTTTTCAGGTTGTGTCTAATAAAGTTTGATGTCTCTTTTTCAGGTTGTTTCTAATAAAGTTTGATGTTTTGATATACAATAAATGGTTGCTCTTTTAGCATGAACTCAGGCGAGTATCGCAGCGGTAATGAAAGAAGTGTATTGTAGAGATAAAAGTTTATACTTGAATGCTTGTATAACTGTATATATCGTTCTCAGTAGATTAAACAATGTTGTATTTATTTTTTGGTCGGGCGGTAAGGTCATGATCGGTGAGCAGTAATTGGAAGATCCCTAGAGGTGGGGCGCCACCCATTATGGATGGGAGCGCCCGGGGGGAGGCGGCCATTGGCCCCTCACACGGGGAGGCGGTACCCTTCTAAGGATGGGACCGCCGAAAGGGAAGGCGGTCAAGACCCCTCCCTGGGGAGGAGGGGCTACGGGTCCCCTCCTTGGAATTTCCCGGTGCCAGGACATCCGCGACGGCGGATGTGGTAAGCAGTGTGGGGTGGGAGGGGGGTCTACGCTACCTTCTAGACACCTCACACGAGTCCTCGGACGACCACCAAGATGGCGTCGAGTAAGTATGGGCCCCCGTTAAGACAAGGGAAATTGGAAGTTGGCACAGAGGTACAGTCCTCTGTGCGCCCGCCCCTCACAAGTAAGGGGGGGAGTCTGGTATTAGGGATCTGACACCGGTTACGACCTTGCCGTTGGCCCGTAATGTTAGGATGTACAATTTGAATTTTTGAGAAATGCATTTACAGGATGTTTTAGAATCGGCTAGGAGAACCTTTGTATTAGAGATATGTTAAGGTTAGCCAATAAACATCGTAATGTATAAATGAAATTGTACATGATATGAAACTGTTATTTTAATGTTTTAATTTTGTTTCATATTTTAATAAATACGGCCGGGAGGGTAACTCCCTCCCGCCTTCCAAAAGCTCAAGAACTGTATCCGTCTTCCCATTCTTGGGGATTGTGTTGGGAGGGGGTGACGGGTATCCAGGCCATATTGGTTGGACCACCTCCATTTCTGTCTTTGGCATATATTTGAATATACCAAGGCAGTTTGAGGAAAAAGTGCCATTAATTGCTCAAAGGTGTCCTTTAAAAGCATTTCCAGACCTACCATCAGTCAAAGTGCCCAAATCATTACCTCCACAGTGCACAATTAACAGGTCAGGTTTTGGCAAATGCATAAAGGTTTTCACCAATGGTATCAATTGGTGACATTTTAATCCTCTTTGGCCCAACCACTTAATTTCCACATCTTGTAAATTGAGGTTAGGTAAATTTCTGTTCTCAGCATACCTTTGAGCCCAGTAGATGTAACTATGTCCAACAATCCAGACAAAAAACATGGTGAGAGATGGTTGTGCTGCAGTCAGATGAAGTGTGGTAATGAAAGGGCAGTTGAAACAGTAGGAGTTTGTAAAGAAAAAAACTGTGGATTTCCAGTGCTAATGATTCATTAGCAGTGATTGGTGCATTTCCATTTCTGTAAACAGAAAGTTAGGGTGCATGGATGTGTTCTTTGAAAGATGTAATTTGAATGGTCAAGGAAAAAACATTTAATGAAAGATTGCACTGGATACGCAGGTGCACTGAGAGTTCAGAGTTCAATTGAAACATTGTTGTGTGAACTTGCAAACATGAGAGGTCTTTCAGGAGGTGGTTGCTAAGCAAAAAAGGCAGAGAGGGCAGAGGGGGGAAGGGTTTTGATTTGAAAAAAGTGAGGGAAGAGTTTTGATTGGCTAACATGAGAGATATGTGTAATGAATATCAGCATTTCTGTGCTTTCTATAGCTGCAGCCTCTGGAGTGCATCCTCTTTGTTCAGCTGAAGACAATTTGGAGTATTTCTGAGACTGTTTTGAAACTCAAAAAGTATTTGCTAAGGTGAGAAAAGATTTATTTAATTTAGATAGAGAATAGTATGATTTAAGGAGAAAATGATGAAGAAAGCTGTGTTTTTAAAATGTTGCTTTGTCTCAAGTGATATACAAATAGTTTTTGTTTCTTTGACACATTGTAATTGCATATTCTGTGTAGAAATCTTGCATGCAGTAACATAAGTTAATTTTGTACATGGAGCCCATTCCATGGTCTCTCATGTAAGCTGAAACAGATATGTTGTGTTTAAAAACGATTTTTGAAAACAATTACATTTCTGGATATGTTCTGCTAGAGCTTCATAGGTTGTTTGGGCCATATTTATAAGGCATTTGAGTGTCTCTGATGTTATTGTTCCCATTTTAATTGAACAGTTTTCTCCATGGGGCAAGTTTCTTGTAAATATGCTCCCGCCTGTGCTTTGCAAATTTGTTTTTTGATTATGGGAGTAACATCGCCATGATAAAAATGACCCAAAAAATGGTGCAAGGTCAACCAATTAAACGCATTCATGTGTTTTAAGGAAATTTTTAGTCATTTCCTCTTGAATGTAGGTATACCATTGATTTATATGTTGTGTTCAAAAACGTTTTTTGAAATCAATTACATTTCTGGATATGTACTGCTAGAGCTTCATAGGTTGTTGGGAGCATATTTATAAGGCATTTGAGTGCCTATGATGTTATTTTTCCCATTTTATTTGAAGAGCTTTCTCCATGGCGCAACTTTCTTGTAAATACGCTCCCACCTGTGCTTGGCAAATTTAGATTTTGATTATGGGAGTTACATAGCCATTTTAAAAATGACCCAAAAATGGTGCAAGGGCAATCAAAAAATGCTTTCATGTGTCTTTAGGACATTTTAAGTCAATGAGGGAACACAGGTGATGTAATTCTGAAAAAAGGAAAAAAACTCCACATTTTTCGATTACATTAGTAGTGTTTCCTAAGTTTATGAATGACATTGTGCAGATGAAGTTTAGGTCTGACCACAGATTCAAAAGAGGTCTGCCCTTTGTTCAAGAGTGAAGTTGACATGACTTACTTCATTGGTAGGCCTTAAGATTATTTAAATGTGCAAATTTGGAGCTGTGCCCGTGGGTTTTGGTTCAATACACAAGTGCATTGACCTAAAATGCGTGTGCACATTACCAAATCGCTGTCTGTTTCCTCAGGCGTACTCCTCCCACACCTTTGAAGTGAAGTTCAGCTTCACTATAAACGCCCTGGCTGCTTTACCTTCTCATTCTACTGTCCCCGCTTCGTCCCCTCTCCTGTCTGCCGTGTGCATTTCTCCTCTCCCCCCCCTCACAGTAACGTCACTCACACACGCAACGCCATTCACACACACAACGCCATTCACACATGCAACGCCACTCACACACACAACGCCACTCACACACACAACGTCACTCACACACACTACGCCATTCACACACGCAATTCATCCATGCAATGCCACTAATCCATGCAATACCACTCATCCACGCAACACCAATAATCCACACAATGCCAATTATCCACGCAATGCCTCTCATCCACACAACGCCACTCATCCATTTGCAAAACCAAACGAACAAACTCTTCTATTGTGAAACCTATTGCATTTTCAATGCTTGATTCTTTCACTTCCTTATGTATTTTGTTTTCCATAATTATATCCTCTTCCTTCTTTTCTTAGGTAAATAAATCTATTAAACACCATTTCTGGTTTAGTCCCTATAGCTGTCTTTCTTTTTACATCACTCTCTGTTTTCTTCTCTTGTACTTACTCCTTTATTTTTATTTTTTTTTAATTGGGGTTAGCTCCCGGTTCGCAAACCGGCGAGCGAACCGGAAAGCAAACT
The DNA here is from genome assembly GCF_964263255.1 of Lissotriton vulgaris. Classification (NCBI taxonomy): domain Eukaryota; kingdom Metazoa; phylum Chordata; class Amphibia; order Caudata; family Salamandridae; genus Lissotriton; species Lissotriton vulgaris. The sequence goes on from NC_141687.1 coordinate 426,904,788, forward strand.
AAAAAAAAAACAGCTTGCCAGAGTGTTACACTTTCTAGCAATTTTTGTAAAAAGGGGAGGTAGTTCTGAAAAAAACTTTTTTTTTTTGTTTTATATTTTTTTTTCTTTTTTGAACATTATTTGTTTTTTTTGTATTTTTTGAACACTTTTTTGTTTTTTTGTTTTCTTTCAAAGGGAAAGAACAGAAAGAGGCATTGAAAAGGGCTCAACAGGAGCAAAAAAAAAAATTAAAACTTGTTGCGTTTGGAGCATCGGTGTTTCTCGAAAGCCAAATTAATTAATTTCACACTCATGTTTGCGCATGAAATTAAAGTGCCACAATATAAGCATGTCAGCTTCAGATGGACAAAATATTTTTGTATATTTGGCACTGTTTCGTTTGCCTCTGCAACTGTGAGAGAGATATCAGTAGATGTTCTGGCCACCGAAGTTGGGGGGTTCTGTTGTAGTTCACGCATCTCTGCACGACTATAGTTGATTGGATGCCACCTCTGCATATGTCGGTGCATCGTGTAATTTCCATAGCTGTATTTTTTATTAGTGCCCATGGATAACTTATCTTGGCAGATAAGGCACGTAGCATGGCGTGCATTGACTTTTTTCTCTCCTGGTGGAATGGAAAAAAATTGCCAGATAAAGCTAACTTTGCGATGAGATACCCGGGGTAACTCTTTGACAAATCGTGGTCCCTCTTCTTCCTCTCCGTCTTCTTGTTCCTCTTCTTCCTCTGTGTTTCCAATAAACTGTGCAGGTGGTCCTCTCTTTCTATGAGGAGATGGTGGTGGTGGTGGTGGTGGGGGTGCAGAAGCTGAAGCTACTATTTAAGCCATTTTTTAATCAGAGCAAATGATCAGGTCTTCCTTTCTCAAAGTTGAAAGTCAGAGTGAGAAAAAAGGTGGGGGCTTTCATCATTTGGGAAAAAAAATAGTTCTAAACCAATGAAAAGTGTTATTTTTAGGTCACATGACCTAGTCTTACATCATTAGGAAACCAAAAGTGAAATGAACCAATGAAAACTTTAATAAACAAGTCACATGACCGGTTCCGCTCACGTTACGCGGAGCGCGCCGCGCCTCGGATCGCTTCCGGTTCACGTTCCGGAGCACTTCCGGGAGTGCTAACGCGGCGCGTCATAAGATGCATTACGCGACAACGTGATATGTCGCGTTTCCGCGACGCGTCACGATGTTGATTTCTGATGCGGTAGTTGCGTGAACGGAACGTTTACCGGTTAGCGGACCGGGTCGCGGCATCAAATTGAGCTAACGGAAAGCTTCCCGGTTCGCGAACCAGGAGCGAACCCCAAAAATATTTTTTTTAAAAATAATCATAAACATATAAAATATAATTTGGGATATAAAGAAAAATACATTTTACAGCTACAGATATTAGCATTTAAAAAACCATTGAAATTCAATGAAAAAACCATAGGTTATAGACCATATATAGTTAGGAATTAGCATTTACAAAACCTTGAAAATTCACGGAAAAAACCATGGGTTATAGAACATATATAGTTAGGGATTAGCATTTAAAAAACCTTATTTTACTCACACAAAACCATTGAAATTTCATATATAGTTAGTTGCACTAACTATATATCGCGCACCCGCAATCCACTGCTGATGATGTCACATATTACATCATTCATGACATGGTCAGTGACATCACTGATGACATCACTGATGTCATCTCACATGACATCACTGATGACATCACTGATGACATCTCAAATGACATCACTGATGACATCTCAAATGACATCCCTGATGACATCACTGATGACATCTTAAATGACATCACTGATGACATCATTCATGTGATAATACGATGAAGCTCTTCAGACTCTAATATAACCTTAGATCCACTCAGTGTAAAAAGACACTCACAGACTGTCACTCATCCATGGAGTTACTCACACACCTAGTCAGTCATGCAAAGTATCAATCACACCTCCATTTCCTCAACTATACAGTTAAACACACCTTACTAATTCAAACATATTCTAACACATATTTATTCTCTTATACAATCTCTCATACAAGTTTACAATGATTCATAAAGCCACTCTCACATTCACTGGCTCTTATGTTCATTTATTTATATATGTCTACTCTCACATGGACTGTGTTTTACATATGTACTTACTTTGACATGTACCACTGAGATATACATTCACTCACCAATACACTCATGCACACAGTCAACCACCCATGCAGCTGTTTCCACATGCACTTTTGAACCCATATATCTAGTGAATCAACTGGTCACACATCTTTGCACAGAGTCATACACCTCCCAGCCACTCATACACATACTCAGTCTCCAATACAAATACTTGGGCAACCAATGAATATCCCATATATTTACTCATATAGCTACTGATTAACACATTCAGCAGTTTACAGAACAATAGACATAATGATGCACAAATTAAGACAGTTTAGTTCACTAACCCATGCACTCAGTGAGACACATTTAATCACTCTCTCATACAGTCAGTCATGCACCTACTAAATTCTTCATCCAGACACTTATACATCCACTCATTCTTCAATATGTAAGCCATATTTTAACTTTACAGAAACATACAGTCACTGGATGTTGTCATTAGTGATGTCATCAGTGATGTCATCAGTGATGTCACTGACCATGTCATGAATGATGTAATATGTGACATCATCAGCAGTGGATTGCGGGTGCGCGATATATAGTTAGTGCAACTAACTATATATGAAATTTCAATGGTTTTGTGTGAGTAAAATAAGGTTTTTTAAATTCTAATCCCTAACTATATATGTTCTATAACCCATGGTTTTTTCAGTGAATATACATATATACATATTTGTATATATATGTATATATATATATATATATATATATATATATATATATATATATATATATATATATATATATATATATATATATATATATATATATATATATATTACCTACTGGCAGTCGCCAGTAGGTAGGCCTAGTTAGGATTGGCTACCATTGGAAATCCGCAACATTCTATTGGGAATAACTCTGGCGCCGGTTGAGGAATTTGTGTGTAATTTTCCAAAATTTTGGCCAGCTCCGCTCTGCTTCTTTCCTGTAAGTTTCGGGGGGATTCATGAAGTGGGGGCTGAGGAAAAAGGGGGGTCCCCATGTTATTTTCCATAGCACATTCTGACAAGTCTACAGCCCGAACCGCTGAGCGGAATTACGCTTAATTTGGCAAAATTGTAGGGACTGCTACGCAGATGTGCCTTTGCTATATTTGGTGAAAATTGCTCCAGTGTTTTTGTTTTGAAAATTACCTTCACAAACACATATATATCTATAGGCCCACTGCGAGTGCTCACCGGTACGCGTACCGGGGAGCGCACACGACGCGCTACGGGAGTGCGCGAGCGGGAAGCTGATTGGCTGTCGGGTGTCTGTCAACATTCTAAACAGTCCGGAGAGTCCGCCATCTTGTGTCTCGGTAGAATCGAGACACAAGAGGTGAAAAAGAAAGGGGGAAATAATTAAAAGGGGGCAGGGTATATACCCCCTGACCCCCTAGATTTTCAGAGGGGGGCCTAGAAGGACTCTGAAGGGCAAAAAAATGTTTTTATTTTTTTTAAATTTGCGCGGGGAAAGCGATGGGTGCGCTCTCCGGTACTGGCACCCAGAGTGCACCACGGGGAAAAACAGTGTAAAAAAATAGAGTAAAAAAATAAAGTAGAGTCACTTCTCAGTGCGCTCTCCTTGCGACATTCCTGATGCGTCATATTTAATGTATGATGCATTATGTCGCAAGGAGTTACAGATACGTCAGTGTTTCTGACGTATTTGAAAGCACAAAAGTGATGCATTGCTAGAGTGTGTCACAAAAGTGACGCAACTCCAGCAATGCATTCTTTCACATGGGGCCAGCCCCATGTGAAAGGGCCTGCGTCAGTCTTACACCTGCTGTGAGGCAGGCGCAAGATTTTGACGCAACGGCGTCCTAAAAGTGATGCCGTGAAATCCCATAGATTTCACTGCGTCACTTCTACGACCCTTCCTTGGGTCAATACGCCCCCTTTGCATACATTGCACCTGGCGCAGGTATAATGTGGCGCAGGGGTTTACAAAGTGACGTATCTACCTAGATGCGTCACTTTGTAAATATGACTCAACAAGGTGCATTTTGTAAACCACTGGTGCGTCACAAAAAGTGACGCACCGGCGGCGTAAAAGTGACGCATCTCCTTACTCTCCTTCCCCACACTCACCTTCTTTCAGTCCCCCTACTTCACTTCCCTTCCCCTCTCGTCCCTTTCCTTGCTTTCTCACTCATTTTCCTCTCCTCTCTCACTTCACTCCACTTCAGTTACTCTTTTTCATTTTTTTAAGAATACAGCTCTTTTCTGAGAATTGGGGAGCGTTCTAAAAATAACTTTTTTTCTTCTTTTTTCGTTTTTTTTCAACAAAAACAAAAACAGGGAATGGCAAACTGCTCAACAGGAGCAAAAAATAATAATCAAAATTAGGGCTGGGGACGGCAGCGGTGGTTCTCTATTGCTCGAACAATGTTCAAAATACTTTGTTCACCATAACAAAGTAGTTGATCACAATGTTTGCATTTGATTGTGGCTTCAATAAAAACAGGCTGAATATTTGGGATCAGCTGTTTTGGTCGCCCCCTCACCGATACAGTTGCTCCTCCAGTTGAAGTAGAACCACCATCCCTTGGAGCCTCTTGTGCCAGAGCCCTGACACTCTCCCGGGCATAGTTCTGGGGGTGCCTCCTCTGGACGTGTCGAATCATGGTTGAATTACCAAAACTGTACTCCCTTCTGGGGTCTCCTCGGGAAAGTACAGTTTGGCAGATTTTACATTCAACTTTTGGTGCATTTACTTTTTTAGGTCCCTCAGGTATAGAAAAAAAATTTCAAATAAAATGTTCTTTCACCTTCGGCTAAGGAGGCTCTTCATCAATGAAACCATCTGTATCTTCACTGCTGCTGGATGGTCTGGCAGCCATTCTATCCACAAAATGGTAGCACAGAAAAAAAGAGGTCTTTCTCTCACCAAAGTGAAAGAAGAAGTGAAGGAAAAGGGTGGGGTTTTCATTAGTTGTAAAAAAAACTGTTAACAACCAATGGAAAGAGTTATTTTAAGGTCACATGACTTGACGCGCTTACGCTGCGCGCACCGGAGCGCTTCCGGGGGCGCTTACGCGGCGCAAACGTAGGCGCTTCTGGGGGCGCTTACGCGGCGCGCCTGAGTGACGTTTTGGTAGCTTTACGGAAATGCAAAATCATTTTCATTCGGAAAATCAAAAATACTACTTTTATAAGAATGGTACTGAATGTCTTGCATTATTATTTAGTTTTCATAAATATATTTTTTTACGAACGCAGAAATAGTGCTCTCGCTGCTTTCTCGGGAGAGCTTACCGGTGCGCGCACCCGGAGTGCTCTAAGACAAAATGATACGGGTAAGCTCACCGGTGCGCGCACTCGGAGCGCACCAGGAAAAAATTATTTAAAAAAAAGAAAAATACAGTGAACAAATAATTTCTTTTTTTAAAAATAATTATAATTAATAGTTATAAAAAACAGCTAATAAAAAAAAAATTGTAGGTAACAAAGTCGATATACAAAGGAATTAACTTTTTTAAAAACTATGAAATTCCCTGAAAAAACCATAGGTTTCACAAATGTTATAGTAAGGAATTAGCATTTAAAAAATCTTTGAAATTCACTGAAAAAACCATAGGTTTCCCAATCTTTATAGTTAGGAATTAGCATTTAAAAAAAACTTTGAAATTCACTGAAAAAACCATAGGTTTCACACCAGTTATAGTTTGCTGAACATTTTACTCATACAAAACCATTGAAATTGTCACGTTATAGTTAGTTGGACTCACTATAACTCGCGCGCCCGCAATCCACTGCTGATGATGTCACATATTACATCATTCATGACATGGCCAGTGACATCACTGATTACATCACTGATGACATCTCAAATGACATCACTGATGACATCATTCATGTGACAATACAAAGCACCTCCTCACACTCTAATCTAACCTTCGATACATCCAGTGTTAAATACAGACTACCATTCCAGAAACCATTGACACACCAATACCAGTCACTACATAGGCACTCACTGTTTCCTAAGTCTACACACATATCCACTCATTCACACATAAAATCACTCATACATACAGTCAGTCATCAATACAACACTATTATATGGACTCATACACCTATACAGACACTCACACACTGCCACTCATCCATGGAGTTACTCACACACCTAGTCAGTCATGCAAAGAATCAATCACACTCCCATTTCCTCATCTATACAGTTATACACACAAAACCTTACTTATTCAAACATAGATTTACAAATACTTACTCTCTTTTACAATCACTGATAGAACTACACATTAATCCATACAGTCACTTACATAATCACAGGCTTTCATGTATAGTCAGTCAGTTAGAATACTTTATTTCAATAAATTAATATCATAAAAAGACAATAGTACTATACAGAATTAACATGAAATACAGTTACAATGATTGTAAAATCTAAAAACAGAATTAATTTATACAAAATTGATATTACACAATAAAAGTATCAAAACATTTATCAGAACATTTAAAAACTCCTTAAAATTCATAAAAAGTTTAAAAGAATTAAAAAAGTTCTTTCAGTATTAAAAATGGATCTTTCGTCATAATTATCCTAAACTGCTATTTCATATTGTGAATAGTTATCCCAGATTTCAGCACAGATCATTTCCATTCATTTACAGGTTCTCATTCATATTCTTGTTTCTAATCATGACTGCCCCCACTAAAAAACTAGCAACGTGGAAGATAATCCTAGGGGTCTGTAATAATTGCAGATACAAAAGGGCAGGCTTAACCTGCAGAAACCCAGCCTCCTTTAAAATAGGGACCAAAAATTGTAACCTTAATTCCGTATAATGACCACAGAACATCAGAAAATGCATTGTGTTCTGGGTAGAAAAATTATCACAGGAACACAGAGTTGCATTTTCTGGGGTACTCCAGTTAGGGAAATGTCCAAGGTACAAATGAATCATGTTAAAACGGAATCGGGTTAAAAGAAACCTATGATATGAGCGGTTCACTATTTTAAGATAGATTTCAGGTCCTGGTTGACTGGAAATAATAAGATTAGCCCTCACAGTAGGTTTTTTCAACTCCAGTTCTTCCCTTTCCAAACTTAACATGTGTCCCATTGCACCCTTGATTAGTGCAATGTCCTTTGTTGTTATTTTCTCTGGAGAGAAAAAGAGTTCTGGTCTCCCTAGCTTGACAAAACTGTTTTTAATGTATGTCAGCCACTGAATCTTATTATTATTGTCTAGGATTAGACAATCTTTCAGAATAATATGATTCCGTGGGATCTCCTGATTTAACCACGTCTTCATCCAGGATATTAGAGGGGCCATTTTTATCCTATCTGAAATAAAGCCTTCCCCAAGTTCGGAGTGGATAGTATATGAGGGAGTAGACTGTGGGACTGAGAGGACAGATCTTAAAAATTTATTTTCAGTAATCTGTAGACAGTCCGGGGAACTATATCCCCAGATTGAGCTGCCATAAGTGGCCACTGTAAGGCATTTAGCTTTGTAAATTTTCATTAAAGCTTCTATGGGCCTTGCCCCCAAACGTTTGGAAAAACCCTGAAGAGCAGAGGTAGTTCCTGCGAGGGAGGTGTTTCTATTTTTTAAGTGCGGTCCCCAGTTCCCTCTTTCATCAAACGTTATCCCCAAATAGGGGAATGTTGTAACTCCTCAGAGTTCTTCTTTTCCACAGGTGAATATTTTGGAATACTTCTTCCTAGAACACTTTCCTATGATCATGATCTGGGACTTCTTAGCATTGATTTTAAGGTCCAAGGAACCCATAAAATTCTCAAAAACATCCAACAGGCATTGTAATCCAACCCCGGTCCGCGAAAGAAGGACAGTGTCATCCGCGTAGAGGAGAACTGGTATTCCAAGTTCTCCTACATGGGGGATGTCAAGGGTGGCCTCCTTTAGTGCAGGTTCTAAAGCGTTTATATATATCGTAAAAAGAAGGGGAGCCAGGATGCACCCTTGCCTGACCCCCCTTTCTGAGTTAAAATGAGTGGTACATCGGCCCTCCGTGGTGACCCTGACGGAGGCTAATAATCCAAAATGTAAGTCAGCCAAAAGGTTAACCAGGGCCCTATCAAGACCAATATTAAGTAAAATTTCCCACAGCTTTGACCGATTTACAAGGTCAAAACCTGACGAGAGGTCCATGAACCCCAGGTACATGGACCCCTCCTTAGCCATGGTGAATTTGTTCAGGAGCAGGTGTAAATTAAGACATTGATCAAGGGTACTCCTTTTTGGACTAAACCCATATTGCACATTTGACAGAACCCCTTTTTCATTTACTCATTCATTCAATTTAAACAAAATGACCCGCCCCAGAATTTTTACCGAGGAGTCGATTAGTGAGATGGGTCTATAGCAAGAGGGGTCCTGCCTATTTCCCTTCTTGAAGACGGGGATGATGATTGATTTTTTCCACGAGGCCGGTATGTTGTCCTGGTTTAAAACATTAAAAACATTACACAAAATCTTAAACCAAAATTTCGGTGCGCATTTAAATATATCTGCAGGGACCCCGTCGGGGCCAGGAGCCTTATTTTTTAGGGTCAGGTGTATCGCTTTTTCCACTTTCGAGACCTCGAAGGTTACAGTGGAACCCTCCATTCTAGGTGGGATATCACCCCTTTGTGTTTCATTGCTAGGGTCAGAGTATATTTTTCCAAAATGTTTTATCCATCCCTCATCTGGAATGTTATCCTCAAGCGGGGAATTCTCCTCACCCGAGAATAACGGTTGGTTTACTATTTTCCAGAACAGGCCGCTATTTTTTAAGGTCTCCTGGGCAAGTAGTTGATCCCATGCTTCATCTTTTACCTCTTTTTTTCTGTCTGAGATAGCTTTCTTATACGCAGATCTTAGGCTAGCTATTTGAGCTTGATCTTTGGGTATTGCCTTCAGGGCCCTAAGTAGGTCCCCATGTGCCTTAGAGCATGTTTTATTAAACCATCTCTTGCCATAATGCGACTTCTGTCTTAGGCCTATAAGTAAACTTTTATGTATTTCCCTGCAGATATTGTCAAATGCAAAAACCACATCTTGATTTTGCGTCTCGTTTGCTAGACATACAGCCACCTCGTCCTCAACCTTGTCCAGTACCTCTACTAGGAAGGTTTCAGGGACTATGTTTGACCATTTAAGCCTGCGTCCTCGGTCTTTTGCAGTCACATTTAGTCCACCCTTGTGTGACACCGTTTTCAATGAAAATATGTCCGTAGACATTATCTCCATGAACACCGGATTATGATCATTGAAGACCGAGACCTCCATTTTATATATTAAAACTTTGCACAACAAAAAAGAAGACATGAAAATATAATCAATAATAGTACCATCATCTATTCCCTTAAATGTAGGAGACCTGCCCCCCCCATCCCCGCAACCCGACTCATATAAGTTCCATCTGGCCAAAAAGTTTTCAAGAGCCTCCCCCCGTTTAGAATGTTCTAGGTGCATCGGTAAAGAAAAAGGGGGGCCTTCGTCCTCTAGACTTGCACATGGTAGGTTGCAGGGATGAATGTTAAAGTCCCCAAGGAATATTATTTCAAAAGTATTCACGTTTACACAGTAGACTGACAAGAATTTTTCCAGTACATCCAAATTATAACTGGTGCACTCATTTGCACTTGAATTATAAAAGTTGATAAATAAAATCTTACTCTTATCGGGGATGGATAATTCCACAATTAGCCAGTTCTCGCAGCCTGAAATACATTGGGATAGTGTGCCCTTTATATCAAGTTTGAATAAGCTTAGTAAGCTCCCCTTGGCTCTTCCTGCGGCACTACTAGTTGCTGGGATGCAAAAGTGTCTATAACCATCCAGTGAGAAACTGTTTGTCTGGTCCCATGTCTCTTGAAGAGCAATAATATCAAAAGTTTTTAAAATGTTAACCCACGAGTCATTCCCTGCTTTAGCCTTAATACCAGCAATGTTCCAGGTTGCAATTCTGAAGCTAGAGGGTGATGGCTGGGTTTTGGTCCTCAGTTCATTTGACTGTCAATCGTTATCTTCCAATGAAGATAGGGGGGTGTAACGATTTGCCAGGGGAAAGACTTGATCAGTCAAATTGATTGCACGGCCTAGCCAACCGAGAACAATATGGGTCAAGTCTATTTGGTGGTTGATATACATTTTGCGGAGGACAAACAAAACTCAGCCTAGGTCAAACAGCTGGAAACTTGGGCTGGTCAGGCTGAGAGAGCGCAGGGTTACTAAGATGATTATAGAAGAAACCAAGTGGCTGTGCACATACGATGTTATCCCCAACTGGTAAGGAAGCTGCTCTGAGTAAAACTGTGGCCACATGCTGTGAATACTTAAAGTTTACAATAATGCAGTCCCCCCTAGTATTCTTTCTGGAGTTTCCTATCCAACTGACTCTTCGAGTAGAAATTATATCATTAGAAAAGGCGAGTGGAAAACCGCAATTCCGGCTTAACCACAATAGCGATTTGTTTTTCAAAGCCTCATGTGTTTCTAACCTAGAGTCAGTGAGGTAACAATCCACCTCAGGAACATTAGTTAGCACAACAGTATATGGTACACATTCCGGGGGAAGATTAACTGGAGCTTTCTTCTTAGCCACACTCCTCCATTCATTGTTCCCCCCACCTACAGCTGTCAGGTTGCTAGAAGTTGTAGGGAGTGGTTGAGTTACTGGTACTGGGGGTGGTTGGGTGTTTGATACCAATGGTGGTTGGGTGGCTAGTACCGTTTGTGTGTTTGTTGTGACCCTGATCCCGCCGTTGGCGTGACTGCCTGCATCCTTATTATCAGTATTTGGATTATTTGCATTATTTCCAACCTTGAGAGACTTCTGTGTTTTAGTCAAGGTTAGGTGTGAGTTCAGAAGACCACCCAGTCTAGATACCTCTTGTGTTACCTGATCTAGTTTCTCTACAAGAGGTTTTAGCAAAAGTTCGAATTTTGCTTCAATTAGGCTTGCCAGCAGGTCAATATGGGCAGGAAGCAGATTATTCATCTCTCCATTATTTATGGTCTCATCTATACTCCCCTGACTGGTTGATTGGGTTCCAGCCTTTTTTTATTTCCTATTCCCCCCCCCTCTTAGCTGGTACCTTCCTACAGGCCCTTAATACTCTTGGTGCAGGTGAGGGTGCAGGTGAGGGTGTAGGTGAAGGCCTCGGGGAAGGTAACGGGGAGGAGGGTGATGATATTTCCAAGGATTTACCCCTCTCATCCTGCCTATGTTCTGGAGATATATCATTGGTACTAATAATGATCGAGTCATCATTACAACTACGATCCAGAGCCGGTGAGACCAGGGGGGCATGCAATCTTGTTGGGGAGACCGGAGGGCTTACCCGGTTTAAAGAAAGGTGCCTTTCTTTATTAATTTTACTGACTACCTTTACCAGGTAATTATCCATATTGCTAATCGCTAGTGGTGTTTTGGATGATCTGAGCTTCGACATGTTGGGATACCAAGGTTATGGATCAAAGCACTTTAGTTTGGCAACATGGGTATTATTACTTGCAAAATGATTGCCTTAACTTCAAAAGCATCAACAGGGGCCACAGTACAAGTACAAACTAGATAGTCTCACAGTTTTGAAGTGTTCCAGGGAAGAAGAAAAAGAACCAAGAGCCAAGGTCTGTGGCCCAGCCCAGCCTCGTTCTGCCACGGATGGCCCGCCCTCTGCCCGGGCTCAGCCCGGTGCATCCCGCGCGCGTCCTCGCGGGACGAGATAGAGCGCTGATCTTTAAGCGCCTCCTGGCGCAGGCTGATGACAGCAGTGGCGGCGTCCTGGGCTGGGGCTGCTGGGATTTGTAGTCCAGCCCAGTGGAGCAGAGCCCGGCCAGACAGGAGAGCAGTGGGGGTAGGTCGCTCGGCGGAGCAATGCCCGGCCGCTACACCCAACCAGTAAGGGGAGCCTCCAAAACGCCTCAGCGGAGCAAAGCCCGGCCGGCGTAAGACCCTCTCAGAGCTGCACACGGTCTTCGAAAGAGCGCTGATCTTTAAGCGCCTCCTGGCGCAGGCTGATGACAGCAGTGGCGGCAACATGTGGTGGGGCTGCTGGGATTTGTACTCCAGCCCAGCGGAGCAAAGCCCGTCCAGACAGGAGAGCAGTGGGGGTAGGTCGCTCGGCGGAGCGAAGCCCAGCCGCTACATCCAACCAGTAAGGGGAGCCTCCAAAACGCCTCAGCGGAGCAAAGCCCGGCCGGCGTGAGACCCTCTCAGAGCTGCACTATGAAATTCACTGAAAAAACCATAGGTTTCACAAACGTTATAGTTAGGAATTACAATTTAAAAAATCTTTGAAATTCACTGAAAAAACCATAGGTTTCCCAATCGTTATAGTTAGGAATTAGCATTTAAAAAAACTTTGAAATTCACTGAAAAACCATAGGTTTCACACCAGTTATAGTTTGCTGAACATTTTACTCATACAAAACCATTGAAATTCCCACGTTATAGTTAGTTGGACTCACTATAACTCGCGCGCCCGCAATCCACTGCGGATGATGTCACATATTACATCATTCATGACATGGTCAGTGACATCACTGATGGCATCACTGATGACATCTCAAATGATATCACTGATGACATCTCAAATGACATCACTGATGACAACATCCAGTGTCTGTGTGTTCCTGTAAAGTTAAAATGTGTTCAACATATTGAAGAATGAGTGTATGTATGAGTGTCTGGATAATGGATTTAGTAGGTGCGTGACTGACTTTATGAGTGGGAGATTAAATGTGATATAATATGCCCTTATGAATTCCCTTAGAAGCCCAGGTTCTGGTGTGAACCTGGGCTTCTATGGGAATTCACAAGGGAATATTATTAACCCCTTATCGTCGCTTTAGCTGCAGTTTCCTGCCGCTGAAGTGGTGATAATATTGCTGTTCTCTGATAATATAGTCCTACATTATTAGCTACGGTAAAATTGCGTGCATGCACCTATGCCCCCAGGGTGCTGAACCACAACCCCTTCCCCTCCACTGTGCTCAATTGTAGGTCTTGCACACAGAGGCTTCACTGCTCACCTGCCACCACTGGTGTGTCCCACTACGTGTTGGTGCAAGCTCCTAGTCCGGGGTACATTTGTACGGTAGACCAGGTCTCCGGTCAGGGACGGTGTCTTGATACTAAGATGAAAGGTGTCAGAATGCCAGGGCATCAATGCAGGGTCAGCTCCCCCTCTGCCCTTCTTGTGGCAATCAATGGAATGTCTGAAAAGGGAGAAATAATTTAATGGTGAAAACGTCTGGAGGTTAGTGAAGGTTTATTTCAAGCTTGATAGAAAATAGGAGTTGAGTGCATCATTTGTTTTTGAAGTACGATCTACCAACTGTTAGTGGTAATCGGGGTTCAAAGAGGAGTTGGAGTGCACGAGAATACATAAGGTTAAATAATAATATGCTATGCCAATGTTCACATACAAAGGAACAGATCGCATGCTAGAAGCATAATGTGTGTGTGTAATGCAATGACGGGAGCCTGTGTGCATGTACACTTAGTAATTAGCTCACTACAGTGTTCCGAAAGCCAAAGCCATGTGTCTCTAGGGCACCAGTGCCGGCTGGCTTAGGCCTACAGTACGGTCCAGAAGGGCCATAAAATTAGACCGATGTGACTGAATGAGGTCAGAGATTACATCATTACGCACAGCAATATTGTTTGTTCACACCTGCGCAACCAGGCTGAAGCACTCCTCCCCTCCCGCCACACCGCGCTCAATTGGAGGCCCTGTGCACTCAGGCTGCTCTGCTTACCTGATATCATTGTTGTGTGAGCCAACACCACGGGCAGCAGTGCTCACAATTCAGATGGAGTGTTGATTGCAGGAGAGTGTACACTTCATGGATCCCTTTCATAGACGACGGGCAGTAGGGCTCACAATTTAGAACCCGTCTTGATTGCCAGGATGGTGTACACCTTATGGATCCATTTCTTTTTATTATTGCGCGGGGGCGTGTGGCGTCACGGTTATCCTATTTATACGTACGGAAAGTGGGCTGGTCTTGCGTACGCCAGGCCAGCGTAGGGGTGTGAATAATTATTCAGGGAACTTGGGCGTTGTTCAGTTCCTGTCTGGCAAGGAAGTGTACTTATGTGTGTTTCTTTTGTAGTTTTAACCTCGCAGAGTGTGTAATTTAGATTAGTGTTGCATGTGTCGAGAGGGTGGAAACTATCGTTAATGAGATGGCATCTGATCTAGGATGTGCAGTCTGCCCATGGCTGATGATACTCCTTTGATACACCCATTCTAAAATGCTAACTACTATTTTTGAAACCATACACAGAAGAATGCCTGCATCAATATAATGAACTGGTGGCATCCACTAATGGTGAGAAACGTGGCAAATTAAAACTTCATGTCCCAGCATACTCTGCAAGTGCGCAGAGACTACGAAGTGAGCACACCTGAAACAGCGACTACTGAAGCCAGGTGAAGCATGGGGCAGAGCCTTACAGAACCGCTAGTCCATTGCCCAGGAAGAAAGAGCAGACAGCTCTGAAACGCGTTGGCGAAAGGAATAATGACGGACTGAAGCTAACCTTCCAATGCAAATAAAAGGAAGATTTTCCCTTACCTGCTGTTGTGTGCTTTTCTGAAAGCTGAGCCTTGGTGATAAAATATATATATATTTGTATAGTGCGACGAAGAACAACTTGTTGTTCGAAACGCGTTACCCCTCGACTTTTGTGCTAGCCGAATAAAGAACTTTCGATGAACTACGGGCTTGTCTGGATTCATTTACCTGGAGTCTGCTTTTGTATATATATATATATATATATATATATATATATATATATATATATATATATATATATATATATATATATATATATATATTCACTGAAAAAAACTAGGGTTTTACACACGTTATAGTTAGGAAATAGCATTTGAAAAACCTATGAAATTCACTGAAAAAACCCTAGGTTTTACACACGTTATAGTTAGGAAGTAGCATTTAAAAAACCTATGAAATTCACTGAAAAAACCATAGGTTTGACACATGTTATAGTTAGCTGGACATTTTACTCATATAAAACCAATGAAATTCCCAGTTATAGTTACTTCAGCTAACTATAACTCGCGCGCCCGCAATGCACTGCTGATGACTTCACATATTACATCACTCATGACATGGTCAGTGACATCACTCATGACATCACTAATGACATCTCAAATGACATCACTGATGACATCATCCTTGTGGAAGAGTGGCAGACCTTCACTCACCCTAATATAACCTTTATTACAGACACTCAAAAAGTAGAAAATAACAATTTCAATACAATATCCATACCATTGCCCCTTAAAACACACCTATTTAGTAATTCGAAGATCTATATACACAACCACTTGTTCATCAACAGATATATACAGTCAATCATATATTATATACAGTCACTCATATATGTATTCAGTCATCATATGTTCTTATACACTGATACATCCTGATCATCCTGTTACACACCGACACTCAACCATAGAGTTATTCACACATAAGTTATATGTACTAGTTTAAAACATATGTACTTACTCAGAAATACACTATTAAAACAGTTATTCATTCACTTAGACAGTCATATATACACTCATACAGAAAAAACAAATAATAACCTATATGCCTTTCACTACACAAACTCACTCACCCATACAGTCTAGCATATATGCTGCCTACAACACATGCAAACAGTAAGTCACTCATTCATGCATCTATGCACTACATAAGATCTCTCAACGAAGCATATTGACACTTAGACACTCAGACACTCACTAATAATCAAACAAATTATAACCTATATACATTATGTATCACTCATATAGCTACTCACCAACACATGCAGCCACTTACATAGAAACTGAGAGACAGATATAGATATGTATATATTTAAACATTACTCATTAGCCCATGTACTCATCAAGATATACTTAATCAGTCAGTAATACAATCTATTTTTCACCTAAAAAGCAGCTATTTATACACTTATATGCTCAAGTCTTCCACAAGGATGATGTCATCAGTGATGTCATTTGAGATGTCATTAGTGATGTCATGAGTGATGTCACTGACCATGTCATGAGTGATGTAATATGTGAAGTCATCAGCAGTGCATTGCGGGCGCGCGAGTTATAGTTAGCTGAAGTAACTATAACGGGGAATTTCATTGGTTTTATATGAGTAAAATGTCCAGCTAACTATAACATGTGTCAAACCTATGGTTTTTTCAGTGAATTTCATAGGTTTTTTAAATGCTACTTCCTAACTATAACGTGTGTAAAACCTAGGGTTTTTTCAGTGAATTTCATAGGTTTTTCAAATGCTATTTCCTAACTATAACGTGTGTAAAACCTATGTTTTTTTCAGTGAATTTCATAGGTTTTTTGAATGCTAGTTCCTAAGTATGAAAGATATACCTGAAATAAATATCGACATACCAATCTTACGTGCACAACTGAGTGCACGCACCCACCTATTTATTTCATGAAAGCTTTCCAATTTAAACCTAATGAATTTCTTCATAGACCAATGAAAGAACTTATAGTACGTTAAGACACTGAACCTAGGCTTTTTTTTGTCATACAAACCTTTTAATTAAATGGAGCTGAATTTTTTTTAATCGTTCTTGCGTGACTGATTGTACACACCTAATATTTTTTTAAAAAAATATAAAAGGTTTTATAATTTAATAATTGTATACTTAAATCGAGCTCTAAAAATATGTGAAATCCGTATGTGTTTGAATTCACTTCTTTTCACGTTTTTAAACTTCACTAAAGAACATCGCTACTTCCAAATCACGTTCGTAACTAGATAGTGTCACCGCCTACACGTCCTGAAAAGCGCATGTAAAGTCATGTGACTTGAAAACAACACTTGCAATTGGTTGTTGGTAGTTTCTATTCTGGAATTTACATGCAGCACTCCACCCACTTCCATCACTTTCTTTTCTACTCTCAATAGAGAACAACGTCGAACATCTTCCCGAAAACTTTGCTGCAATGGCTACCGTTCCGCATTCATCTTCTGAATCTGAAGGAAATGAGCGACCACCTTTGACTAGAAAAACGGAGGCCACGCTATTACCATCAGAAGTGCCCAGCACATCTTCTGCAGAACGACCTGTATCTCCATCGAGTGCTGAGATGGACTTGAAACCATATCTGGCGAACGTGCACATGAAATGCAAGAACTCTGGAAAACTACTTGTATACGGAGAGGAAAGCTTTATTCTAATTAAACACAAAATTGAGAGTCATAAATGCTCCATGAAAAGTTACATTTCTTCACTTTATTTGGATAGTATGACATACTGAAAAATGTCGTAGCAACTTTAAGAAATCAAAAGCATCATAACACTTGTTTCCAAAAAAAAAAAAAAGAAAATTCTTTTCAGAACTAACTCTTTGTACCAAAACGAGCTCCAAGAGCATATTAGCATATATTTTCTCGCCGCTTTCTTTTAGTGCGCGACCGGGTGCGTGCACCCACCAATCGCAGAGAGGCAGCGACACACGCATGTGAAGTCATGTGACTTTAGAACAACACTTCCAATTGATTCTTACTAGTTTCTATTCTGCAATTTACACGGAACACTCCACCCACTTCCCTGGAAAACCAGTTTATCGAAAAACTTTTAAAGCCTCCTCTTATGAAACATTCCACATCGTTCACATAGCAGTGTAGTAAATAGCACTATATACACTCCGTCCCTTAATTATAAGAGACTTATTGCTATGTGAGAACAACTTTTGTTTTCACGCGATAATGTGAAATGCTGAGCCTGTTACAGAATTTTCTTTCACATATATGTTACTATTCTCCTTCGAGCACTAACACCGTAGAAAATACCACCAATAGCGGTGATATTTTTTACACCGAGAACGGGCGATTTGTATCGCTTAGAGCCCTTGCTATCATAAAGTTTTATTTCCTAAGTCTCTGATCTCCAACTGTGCAACGTGGCTCCCCTGTGTCGTAATGAGGTCCATAGACAAAAACTACAGGGCCAGCATTATACACATGCACAGAACCACAAAACCACAAGAGCCACCATGTTAATATATATCCTTAATATAATAAACCTCTGAGAATGGATACATATTTCCGTGGCACCCCATAACAGAAATTTGGCGTCCTCTGACTCTGCTCCATTACCAAACTCCCTAACCCCCCACCCCCCTCACTCTTCACTAAACTCCGCACTCCACCCCACCCGGACCCCCTATTACAAACCCCCAACCTACCCTCCCTGCCCAAGCCCACCATGAACCTCAAACCGCCCCTGGAAAACTTATAAGACACAGGATTACTAAAACTCAAAGAATAGGCAACAGGCAGATAATCTAAATTGTACATAAAGGCAAATATTTTTTCCATAATACTATTGAAAAACGTGTTCTATTTTTTATAAATCTATCATGCATCTGACCCTCTAGAACCACTTTCAAAACGTGAACTATAAACCTCTACATTTCATTTTCAAACCATACACTTTCAATTACATTATTTTTTTTTTACAATTCATGTAATGTTACACACCTTTTCTAAAATACACCAGTCCCTGTTATTTATAAGGATTTATTTTCAGTCTTCATCAGTGACACTTTCTTAACATATAATAAAAATCACTGTAACTTTTTGAACGACAATGCTAACGCGGTAAAAATAACCCTCCATTTGCTTTCCTTTAAGAATGCAGATTATCTACCCCACGCATGCGTTTCTTGATATTTGCATTTGGCAGCGAATACCGACCTTGAATCGGAAGACATGAACAAGAGCTCCATTGTCACATTTAAAACTTAACGTAGCATCTGCTCACACATATATCTTTCACTTAGCTAACATTCACAGAAAACAGCATTGATGTAAAAAAAATTGACCTTGCTTTACAACTTGCTCAAATGACTCCCTTATTTTTTAACGCATCCTCCACTTCAAGAAAAGCTACGTTTTTGATAACTACTAAGCAATATTTAAGGGACTAGACTCCTAGAAAATTTATCAAGTCATTCTGCTACTCTCCACTGCATAGCCGGCGACCTAATTCTGTGGAGTTGCTATACAACCGGCAGTGCTGCGCCGTTTCCTTTACCATCTTGGGAAATTCAAAATGGATGTCCCTCCTGCCTTCTCAAATGAGCCGGACCACTTAGAACTATTTCGACAGAGAATGCTTCTGTACTACGGCACCTTACCACTCTCAACTTTGAATACTTCATATCGATTATCATTTCGATATTCGTATTTCACCTGTGTGCAGCCTGTATTTCATTGCCTGAGCTGTGATTTCACGTGGGCCCTGGATTTATGTCTCTGCAATTTGGTACCTCCTGAAGCGAATTACAATCACCTCATGAATCCGTTACTTGATCATGAACAGCTTTGTTACAACGAAGGGTTTATGGCCTTTGCAGCGATACAAGGAGTTCTGGGTCATTGGAATATATTCGCAGCGGCGCAAGATTTCCTAACAGAGAGCTACATCGAAAACCCACCGAGCTGCCCTATGATGGTAAAAGACGCTCCAATAATGACAGATCATGAATGCTCCTTTCATCTTCTCAATTGGATGGCTGACATGTTTTCAGATGATAACAGTGATTTCCTGTTAGAAGCACTTGCTGCCTACTTTGCCTACACAATGGACGGTTAACTTCTTTCCTAACAGAGAACTACATCGAAAACCCACCGAGCTGCCCTCTGATAATAAAAGAGGCTCCGATTTTAACAGATCATGAGTACTGCTTTACTCTTTTCCATTGGATAGCTGACATATTTTCAAATGATAAAAGTGATTTCCTGTTAGAAGCAGAAGCTACCTATTTTGCCTAAACAATGCTTCAATAACTCTTATACAAGCCATTGACGTCCTCATTTCCTTTTGCTTCCCTATATTCTTCACGTTCTTTTCCATATTTCCTTTTGAAGAACAGACCTATTGGCTTTACTAACAGTGGACATTATGATTTCGTGCTGGTTAAATTTTGGTCTTTTATGTGGACTACATTTGTTTCTTCAGCTACTCAATTTTCAACTTTATTTTTTTACAGTCTAATCTCAACAATTCTATTGCATATCTTATCTAAGGTTATTTCAAACGTACTCGATGCAAAACTCGCTAATATATGCTACATGTGCCCTAATTAATGTGTAAATTTTAAACGAGTTTTTTATAACTGTAAACGCCATTTCGCATCTCAACTGCTTATTTCCGCCTCACACGCCTCTACTCCTTTAATTTCCTATAAAATTATGTTTTTAAAATACTTTACAGAAAAATATGTTCTTTCAACAATATTTCCATTATTACTTGTGCTGTATTTCAAATGCAATACTGCAACCTTCAAAAGATATCTCAATACAGTAGTTCTCCTCAATAGTGATTTGCGCAGCATCCAACAGATTACATACATGCACCTCTCACCATTTTATCGCTTTTGGCGCCTTTTTTTTCCCCTCACACACTGACATAACACAAACTTGATAGTGCTTCGCATGTAGACAGCTGATTGATAAAGTAATGATGTATAACCACTTGCATTTTCATATATCGTTCCCTAACTGAAAGGCCAGAGACCTTCTTCCATTTATTAAAATATGATATACTTCCTTATAAGAGTGTACAATGTTTTTTTCCAACTATATTCATTTTTCTTCAACTATAGCGTTTGTATTCCATGTACTACTGAAAATACCAATTACTATGTTTTTTGCAATTTCTGTACTCATATTACATAATGATTTGCCTTTAAAACAGTACATTTCTAAATAAACATTTCAAATATTCACGGTTTCTCTTTCAATCCATAATCTCAACTGAAATGATTTCATATTGAAAAACTATTCATGGGTTCCACATAACCTTAACTGTAGTCACTGAGGACCTTATTTATGAAGACCTTCCTCCGCCGGTGCCTCATTTTTTAAAATGAGAAAAAGTGACGCACCGGTGGCGCAAGGCCTTCATAAATAAAGTCCTGAATGTTTTCTTTTCTCGACCTCACTTACTGATACTAGAACCTGCAAGCCAATTACGGGCCGTGAACTCTTTCTGAGTAGGTCGCACACCGTACAGACAATTATACCACTGTTAAAAACATTTTTTTACTGTTACCAAGCACCGCCACAGTTCCGCTTCACTCAGAGTTAATCACTGCTCCCACGCTTCTACAGGCCAGACGCTATGTTGTATTTCTCTCCTTATCACCCTTTCATCTCCACAATAACAAACAGTTCTCCGCCTGCCACCACAGAACAGAGTCAGATGCAGAGGCACTAAAGAGTGAACCCATCACCAACTGCCATCTCCGGCTGCTTCCATGGTTACACCTCATTCTGCACCTTGCTGAAGGCACAGGTCAAAAGTTCATGTCTCAACGTTCTACAGCAAACTAAGAAGACTGTTTTACCTCCAGAAACACCTGCCAATCCACAGCTCTGTTACATGTCTTTTTTTTCACACCCTATAGTACTTTTCGTTTAACATAAACATTAACATGCAACGTACTCTTCAATGTCCACTTATTACAATCAACCAATCATTTTTATTTTTTTAACCACACCCAGCCTCTTCCTTTTTCTTTATTTAGAATTTCAACTTCTAACTACCATTCCACTTCCAGAACCGATCGGAGGACGACTACAAATCCCTTGAAAATGAAGGTCTAGCTAATAGGACACAGTTATATTCACTGGAGTGAAAAATATGCAGTAAGCAGACGAATTTGCAACCTCGGCTTACCAAATGTAAACATAACATGGATTGCCAAAAGAGGAATGAAATGTCACCAATTGATTCCATTGGTGAAAACTTTTATGCATCTCCCAGAACCAGACCTTGGTGGTGGTGGGAACGATCTAGGCACAATCACTGGGGTAGGTCTGGAAATGCTTCTAAAAGACACCTTTCGACAATTGATGACACTTTTTCCTCGATCTGCCTTGGTATATTCCAATATATGCCAAAGACAGAAATGGAATTGGTCCAATCAACATTGTGCACAATTTGAGAAAGCAAGGAGACATGTAAATAAATCTGTTTCTGTGTTCCTCAGAGATTATAGCATGGGTTCTATTTACCACAACAACTTGCGATACCACATGCAAGACGTCTATAGGAGAGACGGTGTTCATTTCACGAATGAGGGAAACAGAATCTTCCTCTGCAACATCAGGCTCTGCATCGGTACTTACTTATAAATGCAGAAAACTCTCAATTAACACAATGGCTCTTTTCAGAGCCACCTTATATCTAAGCACTCAAACTTCTGATTTATCTCCATTTTCACACTCTTGTAAATAGGTGTGCGCGACCGGGTGCGCGCACCCCGTATTTTTTTTCTGGAAAAAATTATATCTTTTCGCGTTTAAGGGCCTTACTGCACACCCCGACAAAACCTACGCAGCAAGACAATCTCTACCTTCTCCCCTTTCCATGTTTCAACGCTTTGAAATGAACAATATATTTACTTGCAGTGACAAAATGGCGGACAAAACTTCCTGATTTCCTTCGAATCAAACGTTAACAGACGTCACGCAGCAAAAAATAATTCCGCTCACGCGCAGCCGCTTGAGTGCGCGCACGCGTGCGCGCCTATAGATATATAATTGACTTTAACTTTAATTTTCTCAACAACTACTGAACAGATTTACACCATTCCAAAAAAAACGTAATCTGCGAACCGGACTCTACAGTTTTGCCAAATTTCTTATAAATCCATTCAGCCGTTCGACCTGTAGCCGAGTCTAAAGGTCCTATGGAAAATAACATGCAGAAAACATGTTTTGGGACCCCCTTATATCTCAGCCCCCACTTGACCAATCCCCCCCAAAGTTTCAGGGAGGGAGCGCAGCGGACCGAGCCATCTTCTTTGAGAAATTCGCTAAGATTCTTCAACCAGAGCCAAAGTTATTCCAAATAGAATGTTGAGGATTTCCTATGGAAAACAATCCTAACTATAACTACCTACTGGCGACCGCCAGTAGGTAATATATATATATATATATATATATATATATTACCTACTGGCGGTCGCCAGTAGGTAGTTATAGTTAGGATTATTTTCAATAGGGAAATCGCAACATTCTATAGTGAATAACTTTGGCGCTGGTTGAGGAATCTGCCTGAAAATTTCCTCAAATTTGCCATGCGGCGCTCCGGTCCTTCCCTGAAAGTTTGGGGGGGATTTGCAATGCAGGGGCCGAGAAAAAAGGGGTGTCCCAAAACGTGTTTTCCCCATTTTAATTTCCATAGGGCGGTCGACCTCACTTTTAGCCCGAACGGCTGAATGGATTTCCACGAAACTTGGCAAAATTGTAGAGACTGGTAGCCCGATGTGCCTTTGCTATGTGTCAAGATATGTGCTCCAGTGTATTTTGAGTAATTTAGGTTCAAAAAAATATATATCTATAAGCGTGCCCCGGTACACGCACAGGGGCGCTAACCAGCGTGCTACGCGAGTTCGCGCGCGGAAAGCTGATTGGCTCTCGGGTGTTTTTCAACATTCCAAACAGTAGGGAGCGGCCGCCATCTTGTGTCTCGGTAGGCGCGTCGCGTAAGCGCGTCGGATGCTTACGTTGCGTGATCGTATTCGCCCGAGTGCTTCCGGGTGCGCTTACGCCGTGCATATCGCGAGGACGCGGCTACGCGATACGTCACGATGATGTTTTCGTTCGCGGCAATAGCGCTAACGGGACGCTCACCGGTGCGTGCCCAGGGGCGCACCGGAAAACTGCACTTTCCGGTGCGCTCACCGGGGCACGCACCGGAAGCGTCCAGGGCAAAAAAATAAATAAATAAATAACTAAATGTAAAAAAAAATAGTATTATATAAATATACAATATAGGATTCATTATAAAAAACCTATAAAATTCACTGAAAAAACATAGGTTTCACACCAGTTATAGTTAGCTGGAAATTTTACTGACATAAAACCATTCAAATTCCAACGTTATAGTTAGTTGGACTCACTATAACAAGCGCGCCTGCAATGCACTGCTGATGACGTCACATATTACATCACTCATGACATGGTCAGTGACATCACAATGCGCACTTTGTTGAATTGGAATCTGGCAACTCACTTGAGTAATAAAGCAAGGACTTCATTTACCATCAGGCCATAGGCGGTGGCCACACCCATTGGGGTGGAGACATTTGGTTCAAATGCAGTAAGCAGACTTTGCCAGTTTTAATCAGCAGTATCCCAGCACCCCATGATGAAGTGCTATTTTGAGCACGAAACGCGTTGGGAGGGATTTGAACTTTTTGCCGCAATGCCTGTTCTCTTTGACTGCTTTCGCTGAATAAAGGGTGCTTAATATCGAACGCACCTGTGAGGTATATATACACACACACTGGTGGTTGTCAGTAAATAGTCATAGTTAGAGCCTAGTTGCCATAGGGAAAGTGTTTTTGACTTGCTTATAGCTTTGACGCTTTCTGGCAAATCTTTGTGAAATAAAAAAAAAAGTGACCTCCTGATTCTAGTTGTGCATGGAAAGTTTAGAGTTAATCCATCAACATACATTGAGATTTTGGTAGGCGTGACTTTGAGGAACACTTGTGGAAAGTGCGTAGTACAATAAATATATAAATTAGCTAAAAAAGGCAAATATAAAAACAAAAGTTATGAATTAAGAACTTTACAGATATGCAAGGCAACTAGTGAGTTAATTCAACTGGCGTTAATACTTCAGGACAGGACTATCGATACTTCATTTCTGGAGCTCAAATAGACCCTTCTGGTGCACCACATTCCGAACAAGAAACCTGCAACCGAGTATACTATTGGGATGCTCGAATTAGTTTTCAGTATCCTAAAAACTTTGAGGCAGCGCCTATTGCCCAGATTCCTGCACATCTGGATCAACCAACGCTTCCTTGCTCTCTTGTAACCTGGGCAGCTAAAGAAGACATGGAGCTCAGTTTCATCAGGGTGCTCACAAGCAGGACAATATGTCATATGTTGCTCTCTCCACTTAGATGTAAAACGGCGGAGCGGATGCACCCCATATCTATATTGTAAATAGAGCTTCCTGGCTGCTGGTGGATTTATGACATCAATTGCTGGCTCGAAGAAAGGAATGTCTTTGATTTCCAGATACCCAGAAGAAAGTTTACCAATACTAGTATGGGTGTGTACTTGAGTCTGTTTGTACACTCTGTAGTGTGCCTTCAAGTGATCCTTAGATATTAGCAGACAGGCTGTCTCAGGATCAGACCAGCAATCCCCTAGACCCATGCTGATTAATAAAGATTTGATATGTGCGAGCCATGGGATCTTTGCATCGCCTCATGCCCTAAGAACTTCTAAAAGTTCCTCCCTGTACGATGTAAGTTCGGGTGTTGACCACAGGCGGTGACTATACATTATAGGTTTGATGCATGCTACTACAGCTATTGGGGTTGTGCCTGTGTCGATGCGTAGCGGGACCAACGGGGTACTACGAGGCAGTCTAAATAGTTGTCTTAAGTATTGATTTTCCATCTGCGTTAGTTTAGGTGGCCCCAAAGCTCCGCATCATATAAAGCCCCACCTCTCGCCTGCGCCCTGTAGATTTTGATTGCTGGGCCAATGGTTCTTTTACTAGAGTTGTTAAAAACCCTCAAAATGCCCCCTGAGGATTGTGCTAGTTTTAGCGTGGATTTTGTGATGTGCAGCCCCATTCCATGGATTCGGAAATTGTAATGCCTAAATACACAAAGGATGACACTCTCTCAAGGGGTTTGTCATTGAGGGACGGGTTGAGGGGTGTGCTTTTTGGACAATTGAATGCCATAAATTTTGTTTTCTGTAGATTTATTTATAAGCCCCTATCTGTACAGAACCTCTCAAATTTTGTCCAAAACCCTTTGTATTCCCATGGGCGATTTGGCAACCAATAGGGTGTCATCGGCAAACATCATTGCCGAAATTCTGCGGGAGGCTAACTTAGGTGCGTCGAGATCTTTTTCTGCTGACAGGGCGTCAATCAAGCCATTGATATAGAGGCTAAATAAGGTTGGCGCGAGCACGCACCCCTGGCGTACGCAGCGATTAATGGGTATAGGTGCTGTGAGATTGCCATCCTTGCCGTACCTAACTTGTGCATAATTGTGCTTAATTGCATTCGTGTAAGACCCTCTCAGAGCTTCACTATGAAATTCACTGAAAAAACCATAGGTTTCACAAACGTTATAGTTAGGAATTAGCATTTAAAAAATCTTTGAAATTCACTGAAAAAACCATAGGTTTCCCAATCGTTATAAATAGGAATTAGCATTTTAAAAAACTTTGAAATTCACTGAAAAAACCATAGGTTTCACGCCAGTTATAGTTTGCTGAACATTTTACTCATACAAAACCATTGAAATTCCCACGTTATAGTTAGTTGGACTCACTATAACTCGCGCGCCCGCAATCCACTGCTGATGATGTCACATATTACATCATTCATGACATGGTCAGTGACATCACTGATGACATCACTGATGACATCTCAAATGACATCACTGATGACATCCCTGATGACATCTCAAATGACATCACTGATGACATCACTGATGACAACATCCAGTGTCTGTGTGTTCCTATAAAGTTAAAATGTGTTCAACATATTGAAGAATGAGTGTATGTATGAGTGTCTGGGTAATGGATTTAGTAGGTGCGTGACTGACTTTATGAGTGGGAGATTAAATGTGATATAATATGCCCTTATGAATTCCCTTAGAAGCCCAGGTTCTGGTGTGAACCTGAGCTTCTATGGGAATTCACAAGGGAATATTATTAACCCCTTATCGTCGCTTTAGCTGCAGTTTCCTGCCGCTGAAGTGGTGATAATATTGCTGTTCTCTGATAATATAGTCCTACATTATTAGCTACGGTAAAATTGCTTGCATGCACCTATGCCCCCAGGGTACTGAACCCCAACCCCTACCCCCCCACTGTTCTCAATTGTAGGTCTTGCCCACAGAGGCTTCACTACTCACCTGCCACCACTGGTGTGTCCCACTACGTGTTGGTGCAAGCTCCTAGTCCGGGGTACATTTGTATGGTAGACCAGGTCTCCAATCGGGGACGGTGTCTTGATACTAAGATGGAAGGTGTCAGAATGCCAGGGCATCAATGCGGGGTCAGCTCCCCCTCTGCCCTTCTTGTGGCAATCAATGGAATGTCTGAAAAGGGAGAAATAATTCAATGGTGAAAACGTCTGGAGGTTAGTGAAGGTTTATTTCAAGCTTGATAGAAAATAGGTGTTGAGTGCATCCTTTGTTTTTGAAGTACGATCTACCAACTGTTAGTGGTAATCGGGGTTCAAAGAGGAGTTGGAGTGCACGAGAATACATAAGGTTAAATAATAATATGCTATGCCAATGTTCACATACAAAGGAACAGATCGCATGCTAGAAGCATAATGTGTGTGTGTAATACAATGGCGGGAGCCTGTGTGCATGTACACTTAGTAATTAGCTCACTACAGTGTTCTGAAAGCCAAAGCCACGTGTCTCTAGGGCACCAGTGCCGGCCGGCTTAGGCCTACAGTACGGTCCAGCAGGTCCATAAAATTAGACCGATGTGACTGAATGAGGTCAGAGATTACATCATTACGCATGGCAATATCGTTTGTTCACACCTGCGCAACCAGGCTGAAGCACTCCAACCCTCCCGCCGCACCGCGCTCAATTGGAGGCCCTGTGCACTCAGGCTGCTCTGCTTACCTGATGTCATTGTTGTGTGAGCCAACACCACGGGCAGCAGTGCTCACAATTCAGATGGAGCGTTGATTGCAGGACAGTGTACACTTCATGGATCCCTTTCATAGACGACGGGCAGTAGGGCTCACAATTTAGAACCCGTCTTGATTGCCAGGATGGTGTACACCTTATGGATCCATTTCTTTTTATTATTGCGCGGGGGACGTGTGGCGTCACGGTTATCCTATTTATACATACGGAAAGTAGGCTGGTCTTGCGTACGCCAGGCCAGCGTAGGGGTGTGAATAATTATTCTGGGAACTTGGGCGTTGTTCAGTTCCTGTCTGGCAAGGAAGTGTACTTTTGTAGTTTTAACCTCGCAGAGTGTGTAATTTAGATTAGGGTTGCATGTGTCGAGAGGGCGGAAACTATCGTTAATGAGATGGCATGTGATCTAGGATGTGCTGTCTGCCCATGGCTGATGATACTCCTTTGATAAACCCATTCTAAAATGCTAACTACTATTTTTGAAACCATACACAGAAGAATGCCTGCATCAATATAATGAACTGGCGGCACCCACTAATGGTGAGAAACGTGGCAAATTAAAACTTCATGTCCCAGCATACTCTGCAAGTGCGCAGAGACTACTAAGTGAGCACACCTGAAACGGCAACTACTGAAGCCAGGTGAAGTGTGGGGCAGAGCCTTACGGACCGCTAGTCCATCGCCCAGGAAAAAAGAGCAGACAGCTCTGAAACGCGTTGGCGAAAGGAATAATGACGGACTAAAGCTAACCTTCCAATGCAAATAAAAGGAAGATTTTCCCTTACCTGCTGTTGTGTGCTTTTCTGAAAGCTGAGCCTTGGTGATAAAATATATATATATTTGTATAGTGTGACCAAGAACAACTTGTTGTTCAAAACGCGTTATCCCTCGACTTTTGTGCTAGCCGAATAAAGAACTTTCGATGAACTACGGGCTTGTCTGGATTCATTTACCTGGATTCTGCTTTTGTATATATATATATATATATATATATATATATATATATATATATATATATATATATATATATATATATATATATATATATATATATATATATATATATATATTACCTACTGGCAGTCGCCAGTAGGTAGTTATAGTTAGGATTATTTTCAATAGGGAAATCGCAACATTTTATTGTGAATAACTTTGGCGCCGGTTGAGTTTTCTGCCTGAAAATTTCCTCAAATTTGCCTTGCGGCGCTCTGGTCCTCCCCTGAAAGTTTGGGGGGGATTTGTCAAGCGGGGGCTGAGAAAAAAGGGGGTTCCCAAAACATGTTTTACCCATTTTAATTTCCATAGGGCGGTCGACCTCACTTTTATCCCGAACGGCTGAATGGATTTCCACGAAACTTGGCAAAATTGTAGGGACTGGTAGCCCGATGTGCCTTTGCTATGTCTCAAGATATGTGCTCCAGTGGATTTTGAGCAATTTAGGTTAAAAAAAATATATATATCTGTAAGCGCGCCCCGGTACGCGCACCGGGGCGCTAACCAGCGTGCTACGCGAGTTCGCGCACGGAAAGCTGATTGGCTCTCGGGTGTTTTTTAACATTCCAAACAGTCCGGAGCAGAGGCCATCTTGTGTCTCGGTAGGCGCGTCGCGTAAGCGCGTCGGATGCTTACGTTGCGCGATCGTATTCGCTCGAGTGCTTCCGGGTGCGCTTACGCCGTGCATAACACGAGGATGCGGCTACGTGATACGTCACGATTATGTTTTCGTTTGCGGCAATAGCGCTAACGTCGCGCAGGAAAACTGCCCTTTCCGGTGCGCTCACCGGGGCACGCACCGGGAGCGCTCCAGGGCAAAAAAAAAAAAAAAATAAATAAATACATTTAAAAAAAAATAGTATTATATAAATATACAATATAGGATTCATTATAAAAAACCTATGAAATTCACTGAAAAAACCATAGGTTTCACACCAGTTACAGTTAGGAATTAGCATTTAAAAAACCTTTGAAATTCACTGAAAAAACCATAGATTTCACACCAGCTATAGTTAGGAATTAGCATTTAAAAAACCTAAAAGAATGCCCTGAAAAAAACATAGATTTCACACCAGTTATAGTTAGCTGGAAATTTTACTGACATAAAACCATTCAAATTCCAACGTTATAGTTAGTTGGACTCACTATAACAAGCGCGCCTGCAATGCACTGCTGATGACGTCACATATTACATCACTCATGACATGGTCAGTGACATCACAATGCGCACTTTGTTGAATTGGAATCTGGCAACTCACTTGAGTAATAAAGCAAGGACTTCATTTACCATCAGGCCATTGGCGGTGGCCACACCCATTGGGGTGGAGACATTTGGTTCAAATGCAGTAAACAGACTTTGCCAGTTTTAATCAGCAGTATCCCAGCACCCCATGATGAAGTGCTATTTCGAGCACGAAATGCGTTGCGAAGGATTTGAACTTTTTGCCGCGATGCCTGTTCTCTTTGACTGCTTTCGCTGAATAAAGGGTGCTTAATATCGAACTCACCTGTGAGGAGTCCTCTTTCAGCAGGCAAACTTCTGTGTGGATATATATATATATTCACTGAAAAAACCATAGGTTTCACACCAGTTATAGTTAGGAATTAGCATTTAAAAAACCTATTAAATTCACTGACAAAACCAGTTATAGTTAGCTGGAAATTTTACTGATATAAAACCAATGAAATTCCACGTTATAGTTAGTTGGACTCACTATAACTTGCGCGTGCAATGCACTGCTGATGACGTCACATATTACATCACTCATGACATGGTCAGTGACATCACTCATGACATCACTGATGACACCATCCAGTGAATATGTGTCTTTCTGAAAAATAAATATTAGTGAGTAATGTTTAAATATTTAAATATATATATTATTGTTTCACTTTGTGTATAAGTGGCTACATGTGTTGGTAAGTAGCTACATGCGTATGTATATGGGTTATTAGATGTTTCTCTTAGTATCAGTATGAGTGTCTATATGGTTTGGTGGGGGTATTACTTAGCACATAGATGCATGAGTGACTGACTCGCTGTTTGTATGTGTTTTGAAGACAGCATATGTGCAGGACTGTATGGATGGATGAGTGTGTATATGTGTTTGTTAGTGAGTGAATGACTGTCTCACTAGTGTCTTTATCAGTAACTACATATGTTTTAATCTAGTATATGTGAATATTGATGTATATAAGTGAGTATATGTGAGAGTAAGAGATTGTAAGAGTTCCTGTTTAAATAAGTATGTGTTTCTATAAGTGATTGTTTAAGAGAATAAATATGTGTAATTTTCAATACAAGTAAGGTGGAAGTGTGTGTATAACTCTATATTCAAATAAATGGATGTTCAATAGTTTATTTGCACGTGTGAGTATGTGTGTGAGTAACTTTTGGATGACTGTCGGTGTGTAACAGGATGTATAGGTGTATCACTTCATATGATAAGTGAGTATATGTATGAGTGACTATATAGAACTGTTGGTGAATGACTGGATGTGCATATAGATGGTGGAATTACTGAATTGCTTGTTGTAACTGATATGGGTATCTCCATTTTTTTTAAAATTTCAGTTTCTATTTTTGAATATGTGTTTCAAGGGTTACATTACAGTGAAAGGAGGTCTGTCACTATGTCACAAGGATGGTGTCATCAGTGATGTCATGAGTGATGTCACTGACCATGTCATGAGTGATGTAATATGTGACGTCATCAGCAGTGCATTGCACGCGCAAGTTATAGTGAGTCCAACTAACTATAACGTGGAATTTCATTGGTTTTATATCAGTAAAATTTCCAGCTAACTATAACTGGTTTTGTCAGTGAATTTAATAGGTTTTTTAAATGCTAATTCCTAACTATAACTGGTGTGAAACCTATGGTTTTTTCAGTGAATTTCAAAGGTTTTTTAAATGCTAATTCCTAACTATAACTGGTGTGAAACCTGTGGTTTTTTCAGTGAATTTCAAAGGTTTTTTTAATGCTAATTCCTAACTATATAAGACCTGAAAGCCCACCAGGAATCTCCAGTATGCGCCAGGGGACTGCATTGCAGAGAGGTGTAATGAAGCCACAACCCTTTTTACACCTCTCTGCAACGCAGCCCCCGTGCATGTTTGAAGAGGGGAAACTAATTCCCCTTGCATACTGGGGGCCCCTGGGGGCCTATTAGCCCACCTGGAACCTCCAGTATGCGCCTGGGGCTGCATTGCAGAGGTGTAATGAGACTATGCCCCTTGTTACACCTCTCTGCAACGCAGCCCACTGCCGCGTTTGCAGAGGGGGAACTAATTCCCCTTGCATACTGGGGGTCCCTGGGGTCAACTAGTCCACCAGGAGCCTCCAGTATGCACGAGGGAGCTGCATTGCAGAGAAGTGTAATGAGGCCACACCCTTGTTACACCTCTCTGCAATGCAGGCCACT
This sequence comes from Lissotriton vulgaris, assembly GCF_964263255.1. Classification (NCBI taxonomy): domain Eukaryota; kingdom Metazoa; phylum Chordata; class Amphibia; order Caudata; family Salamandridae; genus Lissotriton; species Lissotriton vulgaris. Next base: position 426,937,077 of record NC_141687.1, read on the forward strand.
GGCGCCTTTGCAGAGGGGGGACTAATTCCCCTTGCATACTGGGGGTCCCTGGATCATATCTGCCCAAACACCGATATTCCGAACGATTGTAAATGACTTTTCTTGAGAAACATTTGGATTTGGATTATCATGTCCTATACTTTGGAATTTTTGAAAGACTGACTTTGAGGATGCTATAAATTACTCAAGTCTGCCCGAATTGTGTGGGTAAAATTGATACCTAGTCACTTTGAATAGGAATATACTTATGTCTCGTCTAACATTTGGAAGAAATATCTAGTTATATGACAACGGGATACCGACATAACTTGAAGGAAATAAGAACGCCCTGAAGAAGTTCTGTTGTACAGAACGAAACGTTTCGGCTGGCTGTGGTACATAAACTTAAGGAAAATAAAAGCATTTGAATATACACCAAGATTCAGCGCTTCAATAAGTACTCTAAGTGATATGATTTGATTGGACTCATTGTGAAAGTGGTGCTGTGCCAAACTTTGGAATATTCTCCACTACTCTCTACTACTTACTCTCTCCCACTCTCTACTACTCACTCTCTACTGCTCTCTACTACTCACTCTACTACTTACTCTCTACTACTCTCTACTACTCAGTCTCTACTACTCACTCTCTACTACTCTCTACTACTCACTCTACTATTCACTCTACTACTCTCTACTACTCACTCTGCTACTCTCTCTACTGCTCTCTACTACTCTCTACTACTCACTCTCTACTCTCTATTACTCACTCTCTACTCTCTACCTCTCTACCTCTCTACCTCTACACCTCTACCTCTCTACCTCTCTCTACACGCACACATATAGACATATATGCATATATATATGTGCATATGCATTTATATATATGTATGTGTATATATAAAAAAAACAACTAAACATTTTTTTTTCTAATCAGCTACTTTTAAAACTGTCATTCTTTTTCCCCATGGTACACTCCCCGGTACGCTTACCGGTGCGCGTACCGGGCGCTCACCCCGCGAAAATCAAAAAAATTTTTTATTTTTTTTTTGCCCCGTGGGGCCCTTTTATGGCCCCCACATCAAACCTAGGGGGTCAAGGGGGGTCTACTCTGCCCCCTTATGGTCATTTCCCCCTTTGTTTTGGCCACCTCTTGTGTCTCGATCCTACCGAGACACAAGATGGCGGCCGCTCCGGACTGTTTAGAATGTTTACAGACCCCCCAGAGCCAATCAGCTTTCTCCGCGCAAGTCGCGGTAAGCGCCCGGTGCGCGTACCGGTGCGCGTACCGGAGCGCGGCTATAGATATATATATTTTTTTGAACCTTAATTACTCAAAATCCACTGGAGCACATATCTTGAGACATAGCAAAGGCACATCGGGCTACCAGTCCCTACAATTTTGCCAAGTTTGGTGGAAATCCATTCAGCCGTTCGGGCTAAAAGTGAAATCGACCGCCCTATGGAAATTAACATGGGGAAAACGCGTTTTGGGACCCCCCTTTTATCTCGGCCCCCGCTTGATGAATCCCCCCCAAACTTTCAGGGAAGGACCGGACCGCCATGAGACCATTTTCCTGAAAATTTCAGGCAGATTCGTCAACCGGCGCCAAAGTTATTCAAAATAGAATGTTGAGATTTAACATTGAAAATTATCCTAACTATAACTACCTACTGGCGACCGCCAGTAGGTAATATATATATATATATATATATATATATATATATATATATATATATATATATATATATATATATATATATATATATATATATATATATATATATATATACACACACTGGTGGTTATCAATAAATAGTCATAGTTAGAGCCTAGTTGCCATAGGAAAAGTGTTTTTGACTTGCTTATAGCTTTGACGCTTTCTGGCAAATCTTTGTGAAATAAAAAAAAAGTGACCACCTGATTCTAGTTGTGCATGGAAAGTTTAGAGTTAATCCATCAACATACATTGAGATTTTGTTAGGCGTGACTTTGAGGAACACTTGTGGAAAGTGCGTAGTACAATAAATATATAAATTAGCTAAAAAAGGCAAATATAAAAACAAAAGTTATGAATTAAGAACTTTACAGATATGCAAGGCAACTAGTGAGTTAATTTAACTGGCGTTAATACTTCAGGACAGGACTATCGATACTTCATTTCTGGAGCTCAAATAGACCCTTCTGGTGCACCACATTCCGAACAAGAAACCTGCAACCGAGTATACTATTGGGATGCTCGAATCGGTTTTCAGTATCCTAAAAACTTTGAGGCAGTTCCTATTGCCCAGATTCCTGCACAACTGGATCAACCAACGCTTCCTTGCTCTCTTGTAACCTGGGCAGCTAAAGAAGACATGGAGCTCAGTTTCGTCAGGGTGCTCACAAGCCAGACAATATGTCATATGTTGGTCTCTCCACTTAGATGTAAAACGGCGGAGTGGAAGCACCCCATATCTTTATTGTAAATAGAGCTTCCTGGCTGCTGGTGGATTTATGACATCAATTGCCGGCTCGAAACAAGGAATGTCTTTGATTTCCAAATACCCAGAAGAAAGTTTCCCAATACTAGTATGGGTGTGTACTTGAGTCTGTTTGTACACTCTGTAGTGTGCCGTCAAGTGATCCTTAGATATTAGCAGACAGGCTGTCTCAGGATCAGACCAGCAATCCCCTAGACCCATGCTGATTAATAAAGATTTGATATGTGCGAGCCATGGGATCTTTGCATCGCCTCGTGCCCTAAGAACTTCTAAAAGTTCCTCCCTGTACGATATAAGTTCGGGTGTTGACCACAGGCGGTGCCTATACATTATAGGTTTGATGCATGCTACTTCAGCTATTGGGGTTATGCCTGTGTCGAGGCGTAGCGGGACCAACGGGGTACTACGAGGCAGTCTAAATACTTGTCTTAAGTATTTATTTTCCATCTGCGTTAGTTTAGGTGGCCCCAAAGCTCCGCATCATATAAAGCCCCACCTCTCGCCTGCGCCCTGTAGATTTTGATTGCTGGGCCAATGGTTCTTTTACTAGAGTTGTTAAAAACCCTCAAAATGCCCCCTGAGGATTGTACTAGTTTTAGCGTGGATTTAGTGATGTGCGGGGGCTTGGGTAATGAAAATGAATGGGTGAAGATGCCTTCAAGGGAATTTATTTTGTGTGTACTTAATTATTTAGACTAATTTTAGGAAGGATCGATTAGTGATCCTTATTAAGAATCAATCAAACACTGTGGAGTTTCAATTCAGTTTAAACAATTTGTTTCAACAAGACACAACATACAAAAAACAACACAAGTTGTATTAGAAAAATATAATTTTATCCAAAAGTTTTTTTAAAGAAATCACTTCATATACAGATAAGTGAACAAACAGAAAATTAGGACTGTGGGTACACACATAAGTAAATTAATACGTGACTCAACAGAACCTAAAAACACCTATCCCAAATCACACTGAATAAAACAAGATAGGGATAAGATGAAATTGTAATGCCTAAATACACAAAGGATGACACTCTCTCAAGGGGTTTGTCATTGAGGGACGGGTTGAGGGGTGTGCTTTTTGGACAATTGAATGCCATAAATTTAGTTTTCTGTAGATTTATTTTTAAGCCCCTATCTCTACAGAACCTCTCAAATTTTGTCCAAAACCCTTTGTATTCCCATGGGCGATTTGGCAACCAATAGGGTGTCATCGGCAAACATCATTGCCGAAATTCTGCGGGAGGCTAACTTAGGTGCATCGAAATCTTTTTCTGCTGACGGGGCATCAATCAAGCCATTGATATAGAGGCTAAATAAGGTTGGCGCGAGCACGCACCCCTGGCGTACGCAGCGATTAATGGGTATAGGTGCTGTGAGATTGCCATCGTTGCCGTATCTAACTTGTGCATAATTGTGCTTAATTGCATTCATGTAAGCGGTTAAAAAGTCTAATTAAATATTCAGGGACCCCCATCTCCCCCAGAACTAGCCAAAATTTCTCCCTGGACACTAAATCGAATGCAGATCTTAAATCTACAAAGATCAAGAAGAGGCTTACCCTTGCAGCACGTAGGTCAAACCTTAGGGGTGACTTATAAGTCAGTAGCCATGAGAATCAGATCAGTTAAAAAATGGGGACAATCAGGGCAAAAAGTGTGACTTTCATACAATGAGGCAGGTAAAGGCAGCCTTTAGTAAGTGTGGACATGTGCTGAAGATGTCCATAAAGGTTTCCCTGGAAGGGTTTCTATTGTGAAGGAGGTGGCTCCTGGTGGTATCGTTAATATTCCTTTGACCTCCGACCATCTGTGTGCCTGCAATTCAATTGTGCATTTGCATTAGCGCTCCTGGTTGTGCATTTGTCTTAACGCTTGTGGCGTATTTTTTCTATCTGCTCAGCTTGTGGCACTTTATAACGCTACAGCGTTTCAGAGATTGTGCAGCGCAGCATAGTTTATGCAAATTAATCAGCGCGACGGAAACGGAGCTGCGCTCTATCTGGTAACATTAATCCGCCTGTTTAAAAGCGCTTGTGAACTTTATCTGTGCCCCAGCCTCACTCGACTTTTCACTACCTCCATTTTGATTGTTGTTGTCTCCCTGAGCCCTTCCTCCTCGCACCGCTCCTGCCTCCCTGCTGCCCCTCCCACGCCCCTCCCCCCTCAAAGTGCTTTAATGACGGATGCACCCACGCGCAGCGTCCACGCGCTACGGCCGTGCCGAAGGTGCGCCAAAGGTAAGCCCGTCTACGCCCGTCCGCGCCTGGACCGCGCCCAGCGCCAGAGCCCCTGGTCCTCGTAATTTCCACCCCTCCCGCATTACTTACGATGCCACCACCCTCCTAGCACTTAACCCCGGCCGTTCCCCCAACTGCGTCCAAGCCGCCCCTGGACACACCCATGGACCCTTTTCCTGCAACTCCTGCAAGTTCGACGGCACCAAGAACAACTCCTCATCTACGAACACACAACAGATATCCGACCCCAACCACCTACAATGCATCCTGCTCAACACCCGCTCGGTTCACAGGCACGCCATTGACCTCTGGAATCTACTAGACACCATCTCTCCGAACGTCGCCTTCCTAACAGAAACATGGATGAACGCCACATCAGCCCCAGACATCACCATTGCCATCCCGGAAGGCTATAAGATCATTCGCAAGGACCGTACCGGCCACACAGGAGGAGGCATCGCTATCGTCCATAAGAAATCCATCCGCATCTCAACCAGCTCAGACGTCAATCTCGCCAACTCTGAACACCTTCACTTCCATATTCACACCGACCCCAAGACCACACTCAGAGGCACCCTCCTTTACAGGCCATCAGGTCCCCGCGCACAATTTAGTGAAGACATCACGGACTTCATCACTCCACACGCGCTCCCCTCCGAGGATTACATCCTTTTGGGAGACCTCAACTTTCACCTTGAAAAGAACAACGACCGCAACACCACCACCCTTTTGGACAACCTCGCCAACCTCGGACTTAAACAACTTGTCACTACCCCCACCCACATCGCAGGTCACACACTCGACCCTATCTTCACCTCCAGCAAACATGTCTCCTTCAGCCACACCACAGCTCTCCTTTGGACTGACCACAGCTGTGTTCACTTTACCTACAACAAGCCCACATCCAACAACCACCCCCAACCCACTCTGCAAAGAAACTGGAACAAAATCACCATCGACCAGATCTCCTCATCGCTTCTTCAAAACCCCCCAGACCACTCCTCAAACCCAGACCAAGCAGCCACCAACCTCACCCAATGGTTATCCAACAGCGCCGACATCCTAGCACCACTGAAAAAACGACTAATCAAACTAGGCAGCAAGAAGGCCTCCTGGTTCAACAATGATCTTAAGAAATCCAAGGCCTGGAAAAAAGACCCAACCACCAGCACCAAGGACGCCTTCAAAAACGCCACCCGCATACACCACCAACTGATCCGGAATGCCAAGAAAGCCGCTTTCAAGGACCGACTAGATAACAACGCCCACAACAGCAAGGAATTATTCAACATCGTCAAGGAATTTACCAACCCCTCAGCCAACTCCAACGACATCACCCCCTCTCAAGCCCTCTGCGACTCCCTAGCCTCATTCTTCCACAGCAAAATTGCAGACATCCACAACAGCTTCGACAACCAACCCAGAGACCAACCCACCCAACCTTCTGCAGGACCCCCACCCCCCCTGAACATCCTCAATGACTGGAAGCCAATCTCCACTGAGGACACCATCCGTCTGATGAACTCTATCCACTCAGGATCCCCCACTGACCCATGCCCTCACCACATCTTTAACAAAGCAGACTCCATTATAGCACTGCACCTCCGAGACGTCATCAACTGCTCACTCAACTCCGCAACCTTCCCGGAAAGCTGGAAACATGCCGAACTCAGCGCCCTCCTGAAGAAACCCACAGCTGACCCCAACGAACTCAAAAACTACCGCCCTATCTCACTCCTTCCATTCCCGGCCAAAGTCATCGAGAAAGCGGTCAACAACCAGCTCGCCGCATTCCTCGAAACCAACAAATCCCTCGACTCCTCACAATCCGGCTTCCGAGCCAAGCACAGCACTGAAACCGCCCTCATCGCAGCAGCAGACGACATTCGAACTCTACTGGACAATGGAGACACAGTCGCCCTCATCCTCCTCGACCTCTCCGCAGTCTTCGACACGGTCTGTCATAGCACCCTTTTACAACGCCTCAGAAACGTCGGAATCCAAGGAAAAGCACTGGAATGGATCACCTCGTTCCTCACCGGAAGAACCCAGAGAGTCCGCCTTCCACCATTCAAGTCAGAGGCCACTGAAGTCATCTGCGGCGTACCTCAAGGATCTTCACTCAGCCCCACCCTCTTCAACGTATACATGAGCCCCCTCGCGGTCATCGCACGCCAACACAACCTCAACATCATCTCCTACGCCGACGACACTCAACTGATCCTATCACTCACCAGAGACCCTAACACTGCCAAAACCAACCTGCATGAAGGAATGAAAGAAGTAGCCGAATGGATGAAGCACAGCCGTCTGAAACTGAACTCAGACAAAACAGAAGTCCTCATCCTAGGCACCTCCCCCTCCGCCTGGGATGACTCTTGGTGGCCAGAGGCCCTTGGAAAAGCACCCATCCCGACGGACCACGCACGGAACCTGGGCGTCATCCTGGATTCCTCACTCTCGATGAACAGACAAGTCAATGCCGTTTCTTCATCTTGCTTCAACATTCTTCGCATGCTCAAAAAAACATTTCGCTGGATCCCCACCGAAACTAGAAAAACAGTCACCCACGCTCTGGTCACGAGCCGACTGGACTACGGAAACACCCTCTATGCCGGTACCACCGCAAAACTCCAGAAAAAACTCCAACGCATCCAGAACGCTTCAGCCAGGCTCATATTAGACATCCCGCGTAAAGAACACATCTCTGGTCACCTGAAAAACCTCCACTGGCTCCCCGTCAATAAGAGGATTACTTTCCGGCTCCTAACCCATGCACACAAAGCACTCTACGAAATCGGACCCGAATGCCTCAACACACGACTGTCCTTCTACATCCCCTCCCGCCAGCTACGATCCTCCAACCAGGCCCTTGCCACTGTACCTCGCATCAACAAAACCACCATGGGAGGTAGATCCTTCTCCTACCTGGCAGCTAAAACCTGGAACTCACTTCCCACTCACCTTCGCCTTACTCAGAACCACCTAGCATTCAGAAAGCAACTTAAAACGTGGATATTTGACAAGTAATTCCCCACCCTTCTTCAAGCGCCTTGAGACCCTCTGGGTATGTAGCGCGCTATATAAATTTATTGACTTGACTTGACTTGACTTCCTGCTGCTGGACATTCAGATAGGGCTTGTACAAGTTGGTCACCTGAACCCAAACAAAGATTCCAACAGGCCAGGACTTTAGACCACTTTTTATCAGGGACTTGGAGAAAACCTGTGAGTACTCTTTATATGTTTATGAGGCCGTAATCCAGCCACTGTTCTTTAAGGAGTGAAAGGAGTTTCCCCTAATGGCATAATTAGGTTTGAAATATTGAAAGAGAAGTGCTGGAAATTATTTTTGGCTAAAGCAATAGTCTTTTGTTTGAAGCCTTGAAGCTGGAGTTTAGTCTCACTGGCATTAAGAATAAAACCTAGAGGTGCCCCCAAAATATGCATATATTAGTGGACTTTCGTTGTCCCACTTTGGGATAAGATTGTGAATTGGACCCATTTGATGATGAGAAAAGTTTAATGTAAAATTGCATGTTCTCACACCATCAACACCAGTTTTGTAAATATCTCTGTGCTGCTGTGCTGCATACTGTAGTTATGTTATGTTCTGTTATGTATAATTCTAAAGCGCACATACACTGAATAGTTTCCTATCACTAAGATAACAGAAACATAGCACCCAACTGATTGTTTACTTGCATGATTGCCTGGAAAACTTGGTGTTTAAGAGTTTACTGAATTCAGTATAGAAGGGGGTGACCCTGATTTCAGATGAAAGGGTGATCCAAATCCGGGGGCAAGTCCCGAAAATCTGGAACCGTCAAGGGTCTTTTTTAAGGTAGGAATGATGAGAAAGTTTGAGTGCAGAGACCTCAAGTTGTGAGTGGGGGTGGATTGTTGTATGTGAGCATAGATAATGACAGGACTACCAGTCTGTAGTGATTTAAAAATAAAACAACCAGCCTTGCAGATGGAGCACTGGTCTTGAAAACCTTCCAGCCGGAAAGATGACCGCAATGCACGCATAACAGCTGGCAGCAAACGCAGTACTTTTGCCATAGTTTACGTTGTTGCTGGAAGTCCAAATCGTTGGTCTCTGTTCCGCAAGATGGGTAGCGGGGAGATTGACAAGATAAGAACCGCCCCTGTCCAGACTCCATCTATTTCTGGTTTACACCCCTTGACATCACCAAATTTGCCAGACCACTCTGTCCTATTAGTCAGTTTTAGTAGGATGAGATGATCTAAGAGGTAGAAGTATACAAACCTGGAAGAATTAAGTAATCCATTACTTTGCATTTTCCTTTAGTCATATGTAGGTTACGACATTTAGGAAATAGGCGAGTTCATGTTCTCATTCTTTGTCAGGACTATTCAGTTCATAAGTGTGTGCTAGGAAAGAAAAGCAAATTTTAAGGCCTTCATGAAGCACGCACAGCTTGTGCACGATGAATTTGTGCTGAAATATGAATCTCACATTATTTAATACTTAATACAGTGCATTAGTTCTACAATTAGGCAGATTAATTTTTTGCGATTCCATCATGTAAGTATAAGATATCCCTAAAAGGAAGTTTTAATATTTCATTATTATTTCGCATATAATTTGCTGAATGCTGAATGAGGTTAATACATCATTCAGCATTCCAAGGCACATTTAAAATAAACATTTACATAGCACAAATTATTATAGTATCTGTTTTACTCATCAATGTCAGCGCTCACATTACACATTCTAATATTAATGACCATTTTCTTAACACATGAAATGACTTTATTCTTATAAAGAAAATTCTATGTTATCGTTTGTTTACAAAGTTCATTTATGCGTAAAGAAAACATATATCAATTTATTCGTTTAACGTCATATTAGCTTTTTCGTGGTTAAGTGTCATCAGAAACCTACTTCTAACATTCTGCATGCTTTTTCGATGCAGCATCTAAATCAAACTTAATTTGTGTGTTTTTCTAAATGTGGTAACCTAACATACATTTGTAATTTTCGTAAATTAATGTCACAAATCTTTTTTTCAGGATGAAATAATAGAAATAGACGTAAGATAATGTCTATGCTCTATCAATACTTTGGAAGTAAACCACACTTAAGGGGGAGAAGTTGGTGTTGCAAGGCTTGGTTTGACTTAAATGTTTGAAAAAATCCACAAACGTGTTTGAGGACATCCTTCAAACTCTTCCCACTCTGGAAATGGAAGGAGATTTACACCAACCAATGAGTAGAGTTGCTCCTCTTCTAGGATGCAACGGAAAAAGATCACACCAAAGAGAAAGGCCTTTTCCCAGGAACAAAACTGTTTTCCACACAGAAAAAAATCCAAATATATGTGTATTGCACAGGGCTCTAAGGTCCCATGTGCAGAGTGTTCCACAAACCTGAGCTCAGCACATTTGTGTGGGCATATAACTGGGATTTTTGGAGAATCAGAAAAAATGAAAAAATACTCTCAGGTGGAGGTGTAAATCTCCGCCTGTATATCTTTATGTTTTTCATGAATAAGGCCCATAGGGACATATTTATAAACCCCTATCGGCACCACAACTTCAGTGGCGTTGTGGTGGGGATAGGAGCTATGCCTTATTTACAAGGCCGTATTAAGCCACTTAATAAGGTTTAAAAATGCCTTGTATATGAGGCCCCTTTTCACGTCCCACATAGCGTGAAAGTGGTGGGTAATGGGTGCTGTGGTGGGCGTTACATCACAACACTCATTGATTTTGATGCTGCCCCATATTTACAAGAGCAGCATAAATAGGAGGCAGACCCAAAATTAAGACCAGGGAAAACCTGGTCTCAAACTGGCAAAACGATAACAAATGCTTAATTTCTCCTCGTTTTTGATCTTTCCTTGTGTGCTACATTGTGCGGCAGACATACAAACAGCAAAACGCCAATGATTGTATATGTGCAGGAAAGTCCCCCTTCCAGCACATAAACAATCACCTTAAAAAAATACAGTTTTGCAACATCTATGTGTGCTACATTAAGTTGCACACATAGAAGTTACAAAACTGTATTTTAAGATTGTTTATGTGCAGGAAGGCAGACTTTCCTGCACATAAATAATCTTCCCTTCAACACAGGTACCCTTGCACTAAGGGTACCCTATGGTGCAAGGGTACCTGCGTTGGAGCTATGCAGCTAAAGTTAGCGCCAGCGCAGGGGGAAAAGCAGGGCTGCACCAGATTCTAGTAAATATGGTGCAGCCCCCTGTTTCTAAAGTGACAAAGTGTGTTGTTAGCCCTCTTGGCTTAACGACACGCTTCTCCACTTATTGTTAATATGCCCCAAAATATTTTATTTCATGGACAGCTCCTGCTTTAAGGTGAGATTTACACACATTCTTCTGGCAGACTTGCGTCTCCCTCGCCACGAGCTCATGTGCTGGGAGGAGGGTTTTCAGACACCTGGGCCCCAAATTATGGAACAACCTACCTGTCAAGTTGTGAATATAAAGAAAAACGTATTTAATGACCCAATCAAGACTTTTTAATTTTGTTTGCTACCTTAGTAGCATACTTCTTTTTGTGAACAGTTTTATTACTGGCAGAGGTATTTTTAGAGGCTCTGTTGTCATTGGAATGAACGTGGGCCCCAGAAAAAAATAATGATAATAATAATAATGATTGAAAATGATTGTAATAAAAAAATACTTCCTTTACAGAGAAACCGCATGGCACAACAAGTGCTGGAGGGTAGCTCTTAATTAAAGGAATTTATAATAATTACTTGGTTTATATGGCTCTTTGCACCACATTCCTACTTTTCTAAGTACTCTGGGACAAACTTACTGCGCTGCGTTGCAAGACAGGGAGATAGCTGAACAGTGACATCTCTACAAAGACATGGTGCTTCTTTTCTCTTCCCAAGCGTTGGTACACAATCAGGCTGCCAGTGACAGCTACATTGTGCAAATTTGTGTATGCAAGTCTAACATTGGCTTTGTTCAGCAGGAAACCCTTTGCATACAAAGACTAAGCTTAAACTAACTTTACTTTAAAACGTTTACCACTTTGTTTATGTTCAGTGCACTGCAGCACACAAGCAAAGTTTGCAACGGTTGCAGAAATAAAAACATTTCTACTATTTGTTGCTGCCACAAGTAGGCATAATTTTGTCAAAGCTAGTAGATAGTGCTTTGCATCAAAAATATATGCGGTAGGATGGGAACGCCCATGAACAGCCTTGGGACACCCATATGACACAAAATAATGCAAAGCTCGCAAAGCGCTGCTTTACTTTTTTTATTCAACGTTCCAGCACAAAACACATTTTAAGCCTGGAAGTATATGACAAATTAACACTTTGTGGCAGTTTGCATTACTTTTGGTGATTTTACACCTGAGTGCATTTTGAAAAATTAATCCATGTGAATTAAAAGTCTAACTATTATCCAGATTTATAGCTCTTAGTTTACCAGCCTTGATAGTCAATCTGGGTAGGATTCAAACTTGTGATCACATGTAATAAATAGGTTATTGTTCCCGAGCAAAAGACAGATAAGAGATTAGAATAGGTCATTTCATAAATAAACAGTCCAAATGTGTATCTACAATTTGAAGATTCAAAAAATAATTTCTCTTGTATTTTCTTTTTTCATTTGTTGGCATCACAATTACAGAGATTTCAAACAGTGATTCTTGTTGATGAGTTGATTAACATCACCAATAATGCAGCCAAGCAGCCGACACGTGTTTCGTCTCAAGGAACAATCACCCAACGACTTCCTCATGGCTGCAATAACGAACAAAAACATACAATTGCACTTAACAGTAATATCTAAAAAACCATTTTATGAACATCTATTCACCACCACCAAAGTGTCTAGAGTGAAGAATTAAAAAAAAACAAGAAAAGAACCAAATATTCATCAGAATTTGACACAGTGAAGAAAACATACAATATCCAAAATATGAAAGAAAGATGAAAAGAAGACAAGGTGAGTCTTAATTTCAAGCCACAACTATGTTGCAGAGAAAAGAAGGACCTCTATGCTTCATTAACATTACCAATGTTACATGCTTCCACAGCGATTAAAAAGCAAGCAATATGGTACATGTAGGTTTTTCATTCTGGCCGAAATGAGATTGATATTTTCAATCTCACACAAGAAACAGACTATTGTCAGATGACTTAAATTCCAATTCTGGCAAGAAACCTGGAGATAACATACAATTATGTCACTCACCAAATACAAATCTTCACAAAAGAAATCACCACATTCCAGGAATGGCCTGTCTGTGGTCCCATACAACATGGGACTAAAGAGAAAAGGAAGAAAAAAAGAAGGAAAAAAAGAGGAGAGACGGAGATCTTCAATTAGAATTAGTCAATCATCCTTATACTACTATCAGGGATCATATTCAATAGTTCCTACAATAGGAGGTCTCAAAGTTATAATAACAGACCATCCAGATACAAAAACTAAATAATATAAAGCTGTATACCTGAAATAATTATATTTTCTCATATAAGTCACGTATCCTGCAGTTGTTTGTCATAATATATGGCCAGATTTGTCGTAAAAAAGAAAGAGAAATTACAATAAAGATTTCTGCACCATAAATTGCACTACCACATACCCAAAATCCACAGTCTACAATCTAGCACAAAAAGGTATTAAATGTGTAGCCTTATTTCGGGATATAAATCCTAATAGCTAAAAAGATTATTTAAGACTAAAAATAGGGGTTCCTCATGAACGATTAATAATGCCCAGATAAATGGAATATACATCTCACTAAACCACCAATTCATATCAAAGCAAGAAAAAAGGGAGCGGAAGAGACATTAAGTAAAAAACCACATATATCGCAGAATACCAACAGCCCAACCGGACCTAATCACTGTGACGAAAGCTCACTATGGCCAAGAATCAGGTTACCTCAGAGTGACTATTAGTCAGGTCCAGGCCAAAAGAGTTATATTCAATTCTGAAAACAAAAGGCAAGACGGCACTATTTAATCAAACAGAATGAATTAGAGCTGTAATTATGCATCTAGAAGGCAACAATCCAATTTGATACATATCACATATTCACCATGTCAGATTGAAACAACAATAAAAAACAGACCAAACATTATGCCCTATCCGGTGTATTTAGCGTGGTTACTGTTCGCAGATTAAGAGACAGTTCATTTACCAATGACAACGTATAATATGTTAGTAGTATTTTAGATCGGTTATAAGATATCCCCACTCAGAGGTAGATAAGTAAACAAGCATTTACAATGCAATGGTCTCTGCTTTATTAAAGTTAGAGCTATTGGCATTGCAAATGGCATTTTTTTCATTTTTTGTTTTTTTTTAAACGTAAATAAATGGTATTGTCATTTACAATGGCAATAGGTGAGCATTAGAGAGTAGTAGAGAGTATTAGCGGACATAGAGCCACACACACACAGACACAGAGAGCCACACACACACAGAGCCACACACACACACAGAGCCACCTACACACACACAGAGCCACCCTCACACAGACCCACCTATACACACACAGAGCCACCCTCACACAGACCCACCTACAAAAAAAGCTACCCACACAGAGCCAACCACACAGAGCCCAACACACACACAGAGCCCAACACACACACACACAGACAGAGCCACACACACACACAGACAGAGCCACACACAGACAGAGCCACACACACACAGACAGAGCCACACACACACAGACAGAGCCACACATAGACAGAGCCACACAAACACAGATAGAGCCAAACACACACACAGACAGAGCCACACACACACACAGAGCCCAATGCACACACAGAGTCCAACACAAGCACACACAGAGCCCAACACACACACCCAGAGCCCAACACACACACAGAGCCCAACACACACTCACAGAGCCCAACACACACACACACAGCCATACACACACACAGACACAGACACACACACAGACACACACACACACAGACATCCCTCAGTCTAGGTCAGCCACACACCCATCACTAAAAAAACTATCACAAGCAGGGAACAGAGGCACTAAAAAAACGATCACAAGCAGGGAACAGAGGCACCGAAAAAGCGATAACAAGCAGGGAACAGAGGCACTAAAAAAGCAATCACAAGCAGGGAACAGAGGCACTAAAAACACACACAGAGCCCAACACACACACATACAGAGCCCAACACACACACACAGAGCCACACACACACACAGAGGCCCCCCCCCCACACACACACAGGGAGCCACACAAACACAGAGCCACACACACACAGAGCAACACACACACACAGAGCCGCACACACACAGACACACAGACACACACAAACAGAGAGCCACACACACAGAGCCATATACACACACACACACACAGCCACACACACACACAGAGCCACACACACACACACAGAGCCACACACCGACAAGCACAGAGCGCCACACACACACACACACACACAGATCCACACACACACAAACACAGATCCACACACACACACAGAGCCATACACAGACAGAGCCATACACACACAAACAGAGCCATACACACACACACAGAGCCATACACACACACACACACACACAGAGCCATACACCCACACACACAGAGCCATACACACACACACACACACACAGACATTCCTCAGTCTAGGTCAGTTATTTATTTTGAGAATTTTTAAAGCGCAGCTGTCACCATTGCAGGCATCCTGGAGCTGAAAGATCAGAGGAGATGGAAGTAAAAACACAAGGAATGAGAGCTTATCGGCGGACTAACAGGGGAATAGCCAAGTTTTAATCCTTCTTCTAAACGGGAGGAGTTCAGTAAGGTGCCTAATCTCGACAGGGAGAGTGTTCCATAGTCTGGTGGCTGCCATCTCGAAGGATCTACCTCCGGCTCTGACTTTCCTGAATCTGGGTACGACTACCAGTTTGGCATAAGAGGATCGAAGCTGTCTGGTTGGGGTGTACCAGGCAAATTTAGCTTGTAAGGGGGCTGGGCCAGTACCATGGAGAGCCCTAAAAACTATGCAGAGGGCCTTAAATTGTATCCTCTGTCTTATAGGGAGCCAGTGCAATCTTGCGAGGGCGGACGGTCCATGACATCTTCTCGGAAGCCCCAGAGCCAGCTTAGCAGCTGCTGATTGGACCCTCTGGAGCCTGTCCAACAGGAACTCAGGGGACCCAAGCAGGAGGGCATTACAATAGTCCAACCTGCTAAGGATGGTACATCTAACCACTTGGGCGCGGGCATGGGTAGGTAAGAGGGGCAGAACTTTCCTTAAGGAGCGAAGGATGGCAAAACAACAGGCAGACATTTTTTGACCATGCGTCTCCATACTGAGCCTATGGTCCAACATGACCCCTAGGTTGCGAACTGATTCCACCGGCCGTACATTGGACCCTATTTCCGGGGGCCAGAAGTTGTTTGGAAACGGTCAGGAAATCCTAGTTCCGGCACTGAAGAGCACCTCCGTCTTCCCTGCGTTGAACTGAAGGGAGTTGTCCTTTAGCCACCGAGACGTGTCACGCAGACAATTATGTAGGACCTCCACAGGAGTTGAGTCCTCTCCTTCCAAGGAGAGGATCATCTGAGTGTCGTCGGCGTAGTTGATAATCCTGATGTTGAAGCTTTTGATGAGTAAAATCAGAGATCTGTGGTATATGTCAAAAAGTATTTGGCTGATTGCAGAGCCCTGAGGGACCCCATGCGTTACCAGGGAAAAGGCTGACTGGAAAGGCGGCATGGATACTGCCTGCTGCCTATCCTGCAAAATTGAATGAAACCATTGCAGCGCAGAGTCTCTCACTCCCGCCTCAAACAGCCGCCTCAGTAGGATCCTATGATTCACTGTGTCAAAGGCAGCAGACATATCGAGCAGGATCAGGAACGATGCCTGCCTTCTGTCTGCACGCCTTTTGAAGCTCATCCATAGCAGTGATGAGGGCTGTTTCCGTTCCAAAAAAAACAAATTGGTCCTTATCTAGTAATAGCTGACATTCCAGATGGTCGGAGAGAGTGTTCAGTAATGTTTCCTTTGTGGCCGTGGCAGGACCAGCCAATTGGTCCACCGGAGAGCCAGGTCTCAGGTAGGAGGGAGGGACAAGATCCAGAGGAGTGTCCAAGTCTTTAAGGATAAGTTCAATTTTTTCCTTGAAAAATGCAGCGAGGTTATCGCATATGTCTTGGGAAGGGGCGATCGCTTTCTTGGAACACTTCGGATTGGTGACACTATTTAGTATATTAAAGATACTCCTGGAATTGTTGGTGGTGTTGCAGATCAGAGAGGAGTAGTATTCTGCTTTCGATTTTTTCATCAGATTCTTGTAAGCAAGGACCTTATTTTTCCACACCTCTTTAAAGGTATCATTATAGTCGCGTCTCCACCTTCTCTCAGCTTGTTTGCATCCCTGTTTTAGGTTTTTTAGGTCGTCATTGAACCAGGGGGCGGAGTCCTTACCCTTACAGCTGCGAGTTTTTAGAGGGGCATGGGCGTCGAGGACCGATGTGATTCTCGTACAGAGAGAGGCGTAGTTTTTGTCTATGTTCTTATTCTCATTGAAGAGCTATTCCAAATGGAACATCTCACCGGTGGGGTGCAGACGTGTGAGAGCCCTCCAATCTCTGCACCTAAATTCCCTAGTCAACACAAGAGCCTTGTGAGGGCTGCCGTTCATGTGAATAAAGAATTTAACGAGTGAGTGGTCTGTCCAATCCATAGGTAGGGTTTCCCCCATCGCCACCAAGTCGGGTGCCGCGAAGACCAAATCTAGGAGATGACCCGCTTTGTGGGTGGCTTCAGTGGCCAGTTGAGAAAGACCAACACTTTCACAGGCTTGAAGTAGGTTCCCGAGACCCGAGTCAAGGGTACCGTTGCGCCAGAGATTAAAGTCACCGAGGATAAGTAGCTTATGGTGAGAAAAGGCGATATTAGTCAGGGTAGTTAATAACGCTTGTTGCTGCTGAAGGCTGAACGACCCTGGCAGGCGATAGCATATTATCCCACTGACAGTAGTCCAGGAGTGGGTCTGAATTGATAGCCCTAAGAGCTCAGTGCCCAAAGTAGGGTCTAAAGTGAGGACCTTAATGCTGCAGGACATTCTAAAGATAGCTCCCACCCCCCACCTCTTCCAGTAGGCCTAGGAGAATGATGACATTTGAACCCAGGAGGACACGCAAATCCAGGGTCAACCAAACAGTCAGGACGAGTCCAAGTTTCCGTCATAAAAAGAATGTCTAGTTTGTGAGTATCGATCAAGAGTTGGATCTCTGTACTGTGTTTAGGCAGGGACCTAACATTCAGAAGCCCACATGCCCATCTCTGCCCAGTAACGCCCCAGGGAACAGAGGCAAGAAAAAACGCTCACAAGCAGGGAACAGAGGCAAGAAAAAATGCTCACAAGCAGAGAACAGAGGCACTAAAAAAAAGAAGGACATTTACTGGTGGTGTAGGAGGGAATACATTGGAGGTGCAAACCGCTCTGTCGACTAGGCTGCACGTCCTTTACCAGCGGCGGTCTCCTCAGCAGTGTGGGAGACGGGGCTGCAACTTATTTCAGCGCTCTGCAGGGGTGCGCTTGGCATTTGATGCAGCGGCCTCAGGACTTTTAGAACTGATGCAGGCTTAGTCCTACGGGGGTGCTGCACTTAACAGTCAGCAGGGTGTATGTCCTTTGGAGCGCCACTCACCAGTTGCATGCCGCTGCCTGTGGATCATCTGCTTGCGGGTGCCCTCGTCTTCGCTAGGTAATCTCGTTGTGGGAGGTACTGTGCCAGCTCTCCCAGGTGCTGTGTTCAATCGCTGAGCTATAAATGTAATCTGTGCCGCTCCCCCCTGCCTGGACCTGCACAGGGTGCCTGAGCCCCTCAACTTCAGCTGTGCTTGCATCCTAGATTTCTGCAGCTCCCAGAAGGCGTTTCCATGGATGCCAAGCGCTTCTTTCCCCTGAATGGAAGGTTTCTCAGAAAGTCTGGGCAATTTTCGCTGCCGTTTTATACTTTCTGTTAGGCCGTTTACAATTTCCTTGAAGTAAGTTTTACTTCTTTGAAGTCTCTTGACTTTCTTTGAATTCCCAGACTTTCTGCGAAGTTTTCTGGGCGTTGCCTTCAGGGGTCTTTGAGATGTAGCCGGACAGAGGGAAAGCCGGTGATGGTGGGGGAGGAACAAAGGTGGTAGGGGAGCTTTTCTGACTGCAAGTCCCTAGCCCTGAGGTACTTTGTCCCGAGCTGTGTGCAGAGGAGCTAGTGAAAGTTAGCCAGCTGGGAAGGAGGGGCGCTGGGAAATCCCTGGGCAGAGGGGGCTGTCCGTGCCCGCTGGCCACACAGCGCCCACCGGGGAGGCAGAGCTGCACCCTGGAGTCCCCACTGGCTGCACTCTCGCATACAAGCAGCAGCACCAGCTATGCACCACCCCATCTACCCCCCTACACACGCACACACCGCTGCACTCAGAGCCTCCCCCGCTGCTCACCCCCTCCCCAGGGCTCACTGTCACTAACCGCCCCATGCAAGGCACTAAGTAGCAGTTCAGTTCAGTGCTGCCCCCCACAGCCCAGGATGCAGCACCCGAGCTCTTCTGCAGCCCCCCTGCTCCTCGCCAGACTGCTGGCCACCTGCTGCTGCAGCTGCTCGGAAGGGACGCCCCGGGGACCAGGTAGGTACCCTGGCCGATTTAATGCTCCGATCCCAGTATGTCAGTCATCCACTGCTTTTGAGTAAATACTCATGCTCTGCAGCTTTGGTGGGTCCCTCCTAGTTGTACCCGAATCAATAGGCCATGATCACCTTGGGTAGCGGTTCTGGAGTTCTAAGTAGCCATCTTGGTTGTGGCAGAGTCAGCACTCCGTCCGGACAATTTCGGTGATTACTCCCTCATGGTGGCCTCAAACATTACTAATGCTGGTTCGGTGGAGGCACCAGGATTTCCGCTGCTTATATTGCGGTGAGGGGCCTCTTCAGTAGTCCAGGATCATTACCGTTGAGGGAAGCCACGGACAGAGCTCCGAGGACCGCCCCTCTCTTGGCACCTTGCCTGCGGAGCCTCTGGAGGCAGTGCAACTGACTCAGACCCTGGTGACCCTGCAACTTGGCCCGAAATAGAAGAACTGCTGGCAAGTTGGGGTGAATTAGAGACACAATAACATGTGTCCACGCCATGCACAGCACCATGTTTCTCTGAGGTCATGCAGAAATGCCTCAGAGAAACGCCCCATCATTTTATGATTCGGGAGCGTGTTTTTCTTTCTCTCCTCTTCCCATTGGCTGGAATGTAAAACACACCCCCAAATCCAAAAAAAGACGGGGCTTAAATGGACAGACGCCCCTCTCCTCCAGTGCTTGACCTCCGTTTAGGAAGCCAGCCAATGGAGAAGAGGGGCGGGTTCAAGCCCCACACTGAAAAACATAAGATCTCGCCGGCGAGACTGCGCAAGCGCGGCCTACGCAGGCCGAGACCTGAAAAGGCACTTAGAAAAAGCACAGCACAGCAGTATATAAGCCCCATATAGTTGCAGAGCCCATTAGGCTCGTAAAAAAAATAATCACAGTTAAAAACGACAAGCTAAAAAGCTGCAATCAAAACGAGGGTCAGAAGTTTAATCCAACATCAATCTCCATCTCATTCAGGCGATCCGTCTTACCAGGTCACGGAGAGTACTCCCATCTTCATCTTAGGTATTCAAAAGTAAATCACCCGAGCGCGAAAGCCCGCGGGTTAAAATAGCTGACACCGGTACCTAGTTTTCGGTTTGTAAAGTGAAGACAGACTGCCTAGTTGCTGGCAATCAGAAATAGACTCCATATTGAAGTGGTGTAAAACCTCAATATATAATGTATCATATACTGATTATAATATATTCAGCAATAAGTTTGAGGGAATACTCACCATATTCAAAATCTTAATATAGCGAATACAAATATTGTCAAACATTCAATACTTAGGGGTAAGTTCCCTAAGCGATATATGTTAGGTCAACACCCACATGTTCTAATGAAAACGGGTAGTAGATTGCTATCGTGAATAGGCGCCATTTTCAAGTGGTGTAGCACCTCAATATATCTAAAGTAGCCTGCGCCAATTATCTTATATTCAGTAATAGATTTGAGGAAACACTCCTCATATTCACAACTTTGAAATAGCTAGTACGAATTGAAATAGAAAAGGGGCATCTTGGCTCTGCCGAATGTAAAGTATATAGTCGCCATCTTAAAATGTAGCCGACTATCGTATACAATCCTTCATAATAGTTATAAAAAATTCAACCAATATTAATCAATATCTTATCACAGTACAGATTTGCATTTCCAATTAAAATTGAAGTAACATTATCCACTATACAGAATTGAAGTAACATTTCCACTATACAGGCCAGAAGCTCAATAAATATTTCGGGTATCCAGGATTTCCAAATTTGGTCAGGAGATAAAAAGATTTTAGAAAGGGAGGTAAATTAGGTAAAGTAAGGTACAAGTTTACACCACTGTGTAAAAGACCAATCATCAATTAATTAATGATGTAGGTAGTTGGAAACATGTGAAAGATAGTGAATAGGATATATATATATATATATATATATATATATATATATATATATATATATATATATATATATATATATATATATATATATATATATATATATATATATATATATTACCTACTGGCGATAGCCAGTAGGTATATATAGTTAGGATTTTTTCTCTATGGAACTTTTGAAAATTCTATGCCTAATAACTTTGGCGTTTGTGGACGGAATTGGCTGAAATTTTCAGGAAAATGGCACATTTTGTTTCTGAGCAGCTCCTGTAAATTTGGGGGGGGTTCGTCAAGGGGGGGCCGAGAAAAAAGGGGGGTCCCAAAACGCGTTTTTCCCATGTTAATTTCCATAGGGCGGTTGGCCTCACTTTTAGCCCGAACGGCTGAATGGATTTCCACGAAACTTGGCAAAATTGTAGGGACTGTTAGCCCGATGTGCCTTTGCTAGGTCTCAATATATGTGCTTCAGTGAATTTTGAGAAATTAACGTTTAAAACAAGATATATATCTGTAACAGCGCTCCGGGCAGCGCTCCGGTTCGCGAACTTTTCGCGTATCGGAACTTTGCGAAGCGAAGCTGATTGGCTCTCCGGTGTCTGTCAACATTCTAAACAGTCCGGAGCGGCCGCCATCTTGTCTCTCGGTAGGATCGAGAGACAAGAGGAGGCCAAAACAAAGGGGGAAATGAAGGAAAGGGGGCAAGGTAGACCCCTTCTGACCCCCTAGGATTGATGAGAGGGATATTATAGAGCCACGCCGGGCCCAAAAAAAAAAAAAAAAAAATCCGATTTTTTCGCCGTAGAGACGCGTCTTGGTACGCGAACCGGGCAGCTAACCGGGCAGCTAACCGGGAAGCTAACCGGCAGTGTAACGGGAGTCTGAGGAGTAGCTGATTGGCTGTCAACATTGTAAACAGTCCGGAGCGGCCGCCATCTTGTCTGTCGGTAGGATCGAGAGACAAGAGGAGGCCAAAACAAAGGGGGAAATGAAGGAAAGAGGGCAAGGTACACCCCTTCTGACCCCCTAGGATTGATGAGGGGGATATTATAAAGCCACGCGGGGCCCAAAAAAAAAAAAAATCAGATTTTTTCGCCGTAGAGACGCGTTTTGGTACGCGAACCGGGCAGCTAACCGGGCAGCTAACCGGGAAGCTAACCGGCAGTGTAACGGGAGTCTGAGGAGAAGCTGATTGGCTGTTATCATTGGAAACAGTCTGGAGCGGCCGCCATCTTGTCTCTCTGTGGGATCGAGAGACAAGAGGTGGGAAAAAAAAAAAAGGTGTAAATGAATGAAAGGGGTAAGGCAGACCCCTCCTGAACCCCTAGGATTGATGAGGGGGCTATTAAAGTTCCCTGGGGGGTGAAAAAAAAATTGCGATTTTTCGCGGTAAAGGTGCTTCCTGCTACGTTAACCGGGCAGCTAACCGGCAGCGTAACGGGAGTCCGACATATTGTGTTTTTTGAACGTTTGTGATATGTGCACGTGTGGATTTTGTCTAATTAAGGTTAAAAAAAAATATATATATCTTTAAGCGTGTTCTGGCGCGCTTACGTTTTGGTTATGAACATAGACAAAAAATCCTGAGCTAAGAATGTTCATCAATATCCAAAAGAAAGGACAAATGTTGAGTTCCAAGTTTCAAATGTTCTCATTATTCTTCATTTATTGACAATCTTCATCAACAGATAAGAATGCAACCTCTGCCAACACGTGTTTCGTCTCGGTCGTAGAAACCAAAGACTTCGTGGAATTTCAGGATTGTATAAGAGAGTAAATATGTGTTAGTATATGTTTGAATAAGTAAGGTGTGTATAACTGTATAGTTGAGGAAATGGAGGTGTGATTGATTCTTTGCATGACTGACTAGGTGTGTGAGTAACTCCATGGATGTGTGACAGTCTGTGAGTGCCTGTTTACACTGAGTGTATCTAAGGTTATATTAGAGTCTGAAGATGTATTATCACATAAATGATATCATCAGTGATGTAATCAGTAATGTCAAATGAGATGTCAGTGATGTCATCAGTGATGTCATTTGAGATGTCATCAGTGATGTCATCAGTGTTGTCATTTGAGATGTCATCAGTGATGTATCAGTGATGTCACTGACCATGTCATGAATGATGTAATATGTGACATCATTAGCAGTGGATTGCGGGTCCGCGATATATAGTTAGTGCAACTAACTATATATGGAATTTCAATGGTTTTGTGCAAATAAAATAAGGTTTTTTAAATGCTAATCCCTAACTATATATGGTCTATAACCTATGGTTTTTTCAGTGAATATATATATATATATATATATATATATGCCCTCATAAATAAACAAGAACAATAATGTAAAGCAAAATATACATCAATTTACAGAAGGGAATGATAAAATCAAGGTATCATTGATAAACATATACATCGAATATATTTAGATTTGTTCACATCAATATAAGCATTATAACAAAAATACAACATATCTTGTCACATCAAAAAGTCATAGTTACTGTATTGGATAAAGAACACGTCAAGCACATATGTTTTATGCATACATTAAAAAAATAGTGCAATTCCACACTCCACTGCTCGAAGCCTCAAAATACATCGTGCTTCACACTGTCTTAATTTGTGTTCTCTGTCTCCACTCCTGGGATCACTATGTACAACTTCAATGCCATGAAATTGAAATCCTAGTTTCACCTTTTGATCAGGGCAGACTCACGCATGACATCCTATCAGGTATCTTGTGTCAAAGTTTTTAACTCCTCCCATGCTCGTGACGGAACCGTCCCATCACGAGCCTCGGGTGGGCTGTGCTGGTGACGGAGTGGTTCCGCCACGGCCCGCTCGCCGCGCCTGCGCGGCGCGAATTCCGCACCTGCGCTGACGTTCTGAAGAGCGGGCGGGGCCGTGACAGAACCGTTCCATCACAAGCACAGCTCACCCGTGGGCCGTGACGGAGCGGTTCCATCACGAGCACGGGAACACCGCGCGGCCCCGCCTCCCCCTTAGCGCTGTGGCGGAATAGCCTCCACAGCAAAGGGGTTAAAGCACAAAAATGCTCAGCCATTCTTTCCTTTAATGGGCGAATAGTAATGCCCACATAGATTTTGCAGTCTATGTGTTCACAAATCTGAAATGTATGAGAACCATTGTACTCAAATTCCTTTCCTGCTTTCTTTACCAGTCTACACATACTACAGTTACCACATACATGGGATCCAATATTTAGTTGTCTAAGCCAAGTTGTTTTCACCCTTGACTGTGTTGGATAGCTGGGACTTATAATGCTTTGAATAGTTTTACCCCTTCTGTATGTAATGGTATACACTCAAAATATCGAGTTTTAAATATCGATTTGCATTAATATTGAATAAAAAATATAGAATGGACACAATATCGAATGGACAGAATATAGACTACAAAAATATCGAATAGAATAGCAGTATTATCAAATTCAAAATATAGAATGGACAAAATATCGAATGGACAGAATATAGACAACAAAAATATAGAATGGACAGAATATAGATAAAAAGAATATAGACAACAAAAATATCGAATTTGAGGTAAGTTAATATACATTTTTTATTAATAATAATATCCAATTTTTTAAAGTGTTTTTATGTTAGTATATGTGTGAAAAGTGTATATTTATTTTATAATTTTTTAAAATTATTTAATTTTATGGTATTTAATTTTTGCGTAGTATAATTCTGTAGCGGGTTGTGGGTTTATAGGGGAATAGGGTGGGAAGTGATTTAATTATAATTAATTAAATATGTTAATGTATTTATTGGAATTTATTTTGAATAATTGGTAATTAATTGTTAGTTGTTAATTAATTAAAATATAATTTGTAATTAATTTTAATTAATTGATTCATTGATAATTATGTTAATTGTATTAATTTAGTTTCTGTAGCGGGTTGTGGGTTTTTTAGGGGAATATGGTGGGAAGTAATTTAATTATAATCAATTAATTTTTTTTATTTATTTATTGGTATTTATTTTGGATTAATTATTATGTAAATTTGTAATTGGCAATTAATTAAAATATAATTGGTAAATAATTTTATTTAATTGATAAATATGTTAATTTTATTAATTTATTTTCTGTAGCGGGTTGTGGGTTTATAGGGGAATAGGGTGGGAAGCACTATGTACAACTTCAATGCCATGAAATTGAAATCCTAGTTTCACCTTTTGGTCAGGGCAGACTCCTACATGACATCCTATCAGGTATCTTGTGTCCAGGTTTTTTAAAGCACGAAAGTGCTCTGCCATTCTTTTCTTTAATGGGTGAATAGTACTGCCCACATAGATTTTTTTGCACTTACATTCAATCAAATGGACTACATATTTAGTCAGGCAGTCTAGGGTGGCCATTATGATGTCGGGCGGAATGCCCCCGCCAGGCTGGCGGTAGCCGCCGACCAACCTGGCGGGGGCAATCCACCCGACATCATTGCACTAAACACCCCCCGCCATATTAGAATGGCGGGGGGACCTCGGCGGACCGAAAGACCGTCCGCCGCTTTTCCGCGGAAAAGGAATAATATGGTGGCTGTGTCTATCAGACACCGCCAGCCATATTAGGATGGGCTTCTCTGAATGCCGCCACGGAAAGACATGTGGAGAATCCCTGCGGGCCGGCCTGTTGCGGGCCCCCAGGGACTCCGGGGAGTGGGGGGTGCACATGTGGGGTACCTATATACCCCCCAGCAGTTCCATGCACAGCATGGCAGGCACCACGCGGTGCCTGCCATGCTGTGCATGGTAGTGCACAGCATGCTTTCCTGCCATTGTGGCGGGCGGTGCTGAGTGCACCGTCAGCCACAATGGTATGAATGCAGGATGCGCCCGCCACTGTGGCAGGCGCATCCTAATACTTGCGACGGGACCCCCGCCCTTAAGGCGGGCGGTCCATATTACCACGGGGATGGCGGGCGGGCAAAGTCCGCCCGCCATCCTAATGAGGCCCCATGTGTTCACGAATCTGAAATGTATGAGAACCATTGTACTCAAATTCCTTTACTTCTTTCTTTGCCAGTCTATACATACTACAGTTACCACATACATGGGATCCAATATTTAGTTGTCTAAGCCAAGTTGTTTTCACCCTTGACTGTGATGGATAGCTGGGACTTATAATGCTTTGAATAGTTTTACCCCTTCTGTATGTAATACTAGGAGATTTAGAAATGTGTTGGGCCAAAGACTTATCCGTCATTAATAAAGGCCAATTCTGCTTGAGGATTGTAAATAATTTATGTGACCAAGGATGATAACTGGTCACCAACCGAACTTTAGTATTCTTACTCTTTGCTGCTTTGGAAACAGATATCGGGGTTTCAGGACGTTTCAGTTTTAAAGTTCTTTCTTTAGCTTTTCGTATAATTTCTCCAGAAAGAAGACAGTGTGAAGCACAATGGATTTTGAGGCTTCAAGCAGTGGAGTGTGGAAATAATATAGATCAGGAACTGCACTATTATTTGAATGTATGAATAAAACATGTGTGCTTGAAGTGTTCTTTACCCAATAGGGTAACTATGACTTTTTGATGTGACAAGATATGTTGTATATTTTGTATAATGCTTACATTGATGTGAACAAATCTTAACATATGCGATGTAAATGTTTATCAATGATACCTTGATTTTATCATTTTTCTTCTATAAATTGATGCATATTTTGCTTTACATTATTGTTCTTGTTTATTTGTGAGGACACATGTATATCCTGTTCACTATCTTTCAAATGTTTTCAACTACCAACATCATTAATTAATTGATGATTGATCTTTTACACAGTGGTGTAAACGTGTACCTTTACTTTACCTAATCTTCCTCCCTTTCTAAAATCTTTTTTTCTCCAGACCAAATTTGGAATTCCTGGGTACCCAGAATATTGATTGGGTATCTGGCCTTTATAGTGGACAATGTTAATTCAATTTTGTATAGTAGATAATGTTACTCAAATTTTGTCGTTGATGACAATTTTAAATGGAAATGCAAATCTGTACTTTGATAAGATATTGAATAATATTGGTTGAATTTTTTATAACTATTAACAAGGATTGTGTACGATAGTTGGCTACATTTTAAGATGGTGACTATATACTTTATTTTAGGCAGAGCCAAGATGCCCGTTTCTATTTCAGTTCGTACTCGCTATTTCAATGTTGTGAATATGAGGAGTGTTTCCTCAAATCTATTACTGAATATAAGACAATTGGCGCATGCTACTTTAGATATATTGAGGTGCTATACCACTTGAAAATGGCACCAATTCACAATAGCAATTGTTTTCGTTAGAACGTGTGGGTGTTGACCTAACATATATCGCTTAGGGAAGTTACGTTGAAGTATTGAATGTTTGCCAATATTTGTATTCGCTATATTAAGATTTTGAATATGGGGAGTATTCCCTCAAATCTATTGCTGAATATAATATAACCGGCATATGATACATCATATATTGAGGTTTTACACCACTTCAATGTGGAGTCTATTTCCAATAGCCAGCAACTAGGCAGTCCGTCTTCACTTTACAAACCAGACACCAGGTAACGGTGTCAGCTATTTTAACCCGCGAGCTTTACCGCTCGGGTGACTTACTTTTGAATGCCGAAGATGAAGATGGGAGAACTCTTCGTGACCTGGTAGGACTGATCGCCTGAATGAGATGGAGAATTATGTTGGGTTAAACTTCTGACCCTCGTTTTGATTGCCGCTTTTTAACTTGTCGTTTTTAACTGTGATTATATTGTTTACGACTCTAATGGGCTCTGAAATTATATGGGGGTTATATACTGCTCTGCTGTGCTATTTATAAGGGCTTTTTTTACTTATCTACCTCTGAGTGGGGATCTCTTATAACCAATCTAAAATACTACTGACATATTATACGTTGTCATTGGTAAATGAGCTGTCTCTTAATCTGCGAACAGTAACCACGCTAAATACGCGGGACTGGGCATAACGTTTGGTCTGTTTTTTATTGTTGTTTCAGTCCGACATGGTGAATATGTGATATGTATCAAATTGGAATTTTGCCTTCTAGATAGGTAATTACAGCTCTAATTCATTCTGATTGATTAAATATTGTCGTCTTGCCTTTTGTTTCGAGAATTGAATGTATATCTTTTATCCTGGACCTGACTAATAGTCCCTCTGAGGTATCCTGATTCTTGGCCCTAGTGAGTTCCGTCACAGTGATTAGGTCCGGTTGGGTTGTTGGTATTCATTGACATACGTGGATTTTTCATTAATGTCTCTTCTGCTCCCTTTTCTCTAGCTTTAATATGAATTGGTGGTTAAGTGAGATGTATATTCCATTCATCTGGGCATTATTAATCGTTTATGAGGAACTTCTATTTTTAGTCTTAAATAATCGTTATAGCTATTAGGATTTATAACCCGAAATAAGGCTACACATTTAATACCTTTTTTTGTGATAGATTGTAGACTGTGGATTTTGGGTATGTGGTATTAAAATTTATGGTGCAGAAATCTTTATTGTAATTTCTCTTTCTTTCTTTCCAGAAATCTGGCCATATAATATGACAAACAACTGAAGGTTACGTGACTTATATGAGAAAATATAATTCTTTTAGGTATACAGCTTTATATTAATTAATTGTTGTATCTGGATGGTCGGTTATTATAACTTTGAGACCTCCTATTGTAGGAACTATTGAATATTATCCTTGATAGTATAAGGATGATTGACTAATTCTAATTGAAGATCTCCATCTATCCTCCTTTTTTCCTTCTTTTTTTCCTTCCTTTTCTCTTTAGCCCCATGTTGTATGGGACCACAGACAGGCCATACCTGGAATGTGGTGATTTTGTGAAGATTTGTATTTGGTGAGTGACATAATTGTATGTTATCTTCTGGTTTCTTGACAGAATTGTAATTTAAGTCATCTGACAATAGTCTGTTTCTTGTGTGAGATTGATAATATCAATCTCTTTTCGGGACTGAATGAAAAGCCTACATGTACCATATTGCTTTCTTCTAATCGCTGTGGAAGCATGTTACATTGGTAATGTTATTAAAGCATAGAGGTCCTTCTTTTCTCTGCGACATAGTTGTGGCTTGAAATTAAGACTCACCTTTTCTTCTTTTCATCTTTCTTTCATATTTTGGATATATTATGTTTTCTTCACTCGGTGAAATTCTTGTGATTATTTGGTTCTTTTCTCGTTTTTTTTAATTCTTCACTCTAGAACACTTTGGTGGTGGTGAATAGCTGTTCATACATTAATTTTTTAGATATTGCTGTTAAGTGCAATTGTATGTTTTTGTTCGTTATTGCAGCCCCGAGGAAGTCGTTGGGTGATTGTTTCCCGAGACGAAACACGTGTCGGCTGCTTGGCTGCATTATTGGTGATGTTAATCAACTCATCAACAAGAATCACTGTTTGAAATCTCTGCAATTGTGAAGCGAACAAAAGAAAAAAGAAAATAAAAGAGAAATTATTTTTTGAATCTTCAAATTTTGAATACTTATTTGGACTGTTTATTCATGAATTGACCTATTCTAATCTCTCATCTGTCTTTTGCTCCGGAACAATAACGTGTTTATTGCTTATTCACTGTGTTTAACACAGAGGATCTTTTGGGACCTGGGTGGCCGTTGCCTTTTTGTTCCCTGGAGCAACTTGTTATGAAATTTGATTACTTTATTACTTGAATATTGGCTTGTGCAAGGTGTAACCTAGCCACACCTCGCAGTCAGTGGACCAACATGTAGTCCACATACAGATGAAATTGTGTGTTTATATTTCTTAACGAACGCCTGTAAATTACTGAAATATGACATCATCAAAATAACACTTGGAAAATTTTACAGGTGCCTGTTTTATTACTGACAACGGTGATGTTGTGTTGATTTAGGACTGGTGCGGAAATCCTTCCCTGTTTTCACGACAGTCTAAAAAAACTGTTAGGTCGACTGTGTAATCCTACCAGATCGAGTGGGATTAGGACATCTGCCTATCCTTGTATTAGTAAGAAGTGGCTTGGTACCCCTGAGTAATCTGTCTCTTGACTTGTATCTATGCAGTAAATTCAGCAATTTCACATGGTCTTTGAGCTGATCTGTAGTCTCATCATTTAGGATTTTGCTTGAAGAGTGGAGGTTTGGTGACATGGTATCACTGACATGGGCTGGTAAACAGTCATGGGTCAAATGGGAGGTTAACATTGCCCTATGAACGCGGCACCAGATTTTTACCTCTACTATGTCTGTGCCCAAGTCCATTATGTTCACTACTGAATCCATCCCACACCTAATGTGGCACATGTGGAGAATGATGCAGTGCAGTCCCAGACTTTGGTGGTGAAGAGTGGTCAACTCCAGCCACATGGCTGCTGTGAGATTAACAGGGTGGCATGCACCCAATCTGCCTGGAATACTATCTACAACAAACTGCACCTCCACCATACTCTTCACAACAGGACAGCACCTGACTCATTACTCTCTGACGCAAATTACTCGGAAACCCCATTTGTATTGTAGGCTTCAGAGCTAGGAGTCTGAGAACACAGGGAGACATATATCCCAATGGACATTTCATAGATCATAATACTAATAACGCTGACCTTGGGGGAACTAAACTATATCACTTTACCTCCCCCCTGTTAAGGGCACTCTGCAGAACACAAAACCCTGTGTTTCACCAGGCACCCACAATATGCGATGCTCTTACTGCTTTGGTCACACCCTCATCCAAAAAACACATGGTAACTGCCCCCTATAACTTGGTGGCAGGGGAGCCTCCAGCGATGACTCACAGAGCCTGGATCGACTGAGATGGAGACCTAGGTAGGAACCTCACTGATAAGGAATGGAGATACTGCAGTAAACAAACTAGCAAACTAACACCTAATGGCAGACTGTGCTCAAAATATTTCAAATCCCTTCATCGTCTCTATCACACAACCCTCAGCCTCGCAACTCTTCTTTTGGAGTTGTTTCACAGGTGCCTACGATGTAGAACCCAAGATGCAGACATTCTGCAATTTGCTTGGGTTTGCCCACCCATTAACAAATATTGGGCTGCAATATCTGACTCCCTCTCTGCCATTATCGGCACACCCTGCCCGAAGCTGGCCCTGATTGTGCATACAGCAAATCCCCTTCCACCACACAACGATTTGTTGCCATATCGCTATTGCTGTCTAAGAGCAGTGTAGCATGCATGTGGGGAATTGATAAAGTCCACTATCCGGCAATGGCTAGTAGATATGGACCATTGTCAGTAACAGCTAGAAATATACTACTCTTCATTATCACACACCCCTCCAGACCAGTAGTGTCTGGCTGGGAATGAGGGTGAAGGGGCGAGGTGGGGAGGAGGGGTGGCGGGGGTAACAAAATTAAAATAAAAATGAAAAACACTTACCTCTTCGCCGACCGAATCCCGGAACCAGGAGGTACCCAGGCTCCCCATGGCCAATCACAGAGCTGCAATGCAGCATTGTGATTGGTCTGAGTACCATGGATCAGCACTCAGATGGGGACTGGGGACCTGGGCATTCTCCCCACCAGTCTGTGTAATGTAGCCTGGCGGCTAACATGCAAAGTGCGCATGACTGTTTGGCCGGGCCCCTGCTGCAAGACCCTGAGGGATTAGTGCCACCATCGAAGCTGACAGAAACATTTAGGTTATAAACACTCTAACAGTTGGCTGCAGCCACATGTTTGTGAAGCAAAACCACTGCACTGCTCCCATGTGCTCCATAGTGCTCTGCAACCAAATGATGGCTGGGATGCTGAATAAATCATGCATTCACCCCCCAGTCAATAGATATGGGTTAAATCCCTTGTTCTTTTGCTCACCATGCCACCCCAGTTTAGACCCAGCCATATGCAAATCAGACTTGACCCTTTTCCTAATGGGAACAGTCCAGCCCGAACGTCCAAGCCAGGTCCTCCCTGGACCTGAAAAAAGCATCCCGGGATCATTTTCAGGGTATTACCCCTCATCAGCCAGAGTAGCTTAAATCCAGTGGCACAGTGAGCAAGGGGCCCATGTCTGGGCATACCCATCCCACTTAGGGCAAAAAGTGCTACGCAAACAAATGATGGACGGAATGCTGAATAAATCATACATTCACCCCCAGGCGAAAGATCTGGGTTAAATCCATTGTTCTTTTGCTCACCAATTCACCCCAGTTTAGAAACAGTCATATACAAATCAGTCTTGACCCTGTTCCTTATGGGAGCAGTCTAACCTGAACTGCCAGGTCAGGTCCTCCCTGGACTGGAAACAAGCCTCCTCGGACCGGTTTGGGGCTTTAGTGCTCTGGCACAAGATTAATCTGTGTTTTTGTGATTCCCTAACCTGTACGACTTGACAGAATCAATGTAACCTGCGTGTGCCATATTAGTTTAAGTTGCACAATGATGTTCTGAACGTTTTTTTTGTATGCTTACTGAAACCACAATATACCACATTTTAATAAAAGAGTGGAGGTTTGGGTGCAGGGCAGTAGTTTGTCAGTTATTTATCATCTGCTCAGTCAGCTTTTGCAGCAACATAGTTAGTATCAAAGGCCTAAAATACTTCTTGGCGAATCCCTTTTTAAAGAAGGTGTCTCTCAACTCAATAACGTTTGTGTTGATGTGCATATGGTCTTAAACCGTAGGGGCTGATTTAGGGTATATCAGGCGCTTTGATCTTACCTGTCAAATGAGAGTTTTAGGGGCATATTATCGAGTGAGTTTTCGCTAGTTTAGTGGCACTTCCCAGCGATAAATCTGCAATTTTTACATCGCACCATTAACAAGGACTCGCTAACAAGCTTTAGCACTTGTTTTCCGACAATATTAGCCGTTTTCCTTCACGCTTTGCATATAAGCGATATATATCGCTAATAGCATGCAAAGTAGGCGTTCCTGACTTAAACTCCATTGAAACAGTCGCAATCACAACTTCCCTCTATCATCAATGCCCGCGAAATGATAAGAAAACTCGGTCTAACCGCGCTCATTGCTGGAATTTAACACCTGAAAAAAACTTGACTTAACCATCTTGTCAATGGGAGGTGGATTGTTAGGTTAAATACACACTTGCCTATTAGCAAGCTTTTCATTAGCGCAGTTGATTTATTGCTGGAATTCTCACGCTATTGCTGGTTTTACATGCTATCGCTGTATTACCTATCGCCTTTGCGATACACATTGATGATACAGCGCTATCACGTCAAGGAAATCCAGCGATACTCGGCGATAAAGAAAACTGCGCTAAGCGCGCTTTGTGATAATTATCGCGAATTGTTGATAATATGCCTCTTAGAATCTACTTGCCACTCCCTGACGTTAGAATTAATAATCAAACAAAAGGGGATTTACCTGGCCATTAGCCTGTACAGCCTTGAACTTTGCATCATAAAAGGCCATGGGAGCAGTGGCAGTCGGTGACATATAAAATAGTGGGGCATTACATACACAAAAACAAAAACATACATTATGAAAGCATGTTACATTACAAATATAAGAAAGAAAAAATAAAACTTTCACTCACCTTATCCTGCAACGCGTCCTTGATGCTCTCAATCCCTGAGTCCAGACACCTCAGAGTGCAACGTGACATCACATAGCTAACTACTTTATCCAATCTAGACGCTGCTCTCATGCTGCAATGCAGCCTAAGTGAAAAGCATACTAAATAGATGGAGCAAGCAGCCTCTGCGCTCCAAAAGGCCCTGGAGGCCTTTGCCTGCTCTCCAACCCAGCTGTCGAACACAGCTTAGGTTGAAGAAATTTGAATTGCGTATGTCAGGTTGTCCGCAGTAAGATAGCCAGCCAAACTTACATGCGCACTTCAAAGGAAGGGGCCACTCATCATTGCTGCCAATCAGCAGCAATGGTGCATTGGCCCTGCCCCCACTCTCCGTTAACCCCTTGCCTGCTGATGACGGAACCGCTCCGTCATCAGCTGCGGTGGCGCTGTGCTGATGACGGAGCGGTTCCGTCATGGCCCGCTCGGAGCGCCTGCGCGGCGCGAATTCAGCGCCTGCGCTGAGCGTTCCATTGAGCGGGGCGGGCCATGACGGAGCCGCTCCGTCATAAGCACACCGCTCCGTCATAAGCACAGCGCCACCGACGCTGGTGACGGAGCGGTTCCGTCACCAGCGTGTGAGCGCCGCGCGGCCGCCCCGCCCCCTTAGCACTGCAGCGGAATAGCCGCCGCAGTGAAGGGGTTAAGCAGAGGGTAGAAAATAAAATGGTAATAAAATAATGTTTACTATTTTATTTGACACTTTTTTCTGAGGCAGTGTGGGAAGGTGATTCTGGCCTGGACATTGCTATCATTAGGGTATCACGTGTTAGAGCACAGGGATGTAAGGGGCCCAATGAGCACCTAGTATGACCGTCTTTTCCTGCCCACCTTAAGTCTAGGGGCCAATTTTCTTTGTTTGCATTCGGACCTCAGGCACTGCTATTACTATGCCTCTGATTTCCTTTTTATGTTTTTTTATTGGCATATCAATATAAACAGGATATGTTGAGCATATAAATATCATCATACATAAAGTGAAAATGGTACATTTGAAGATGAATCAAACAGGAAAAGAAAAGAACAAAGGACATTCACGTATGTCAATCACATGTATATGAAAATAATCATCTCATCATATCTTTTGAATATATTGAATAATACTTAAGCGAGTAAAATGTCTAGGATAATTATATTCTTACATATTTATGAATGAACAATGTTATATCTGTCGTAAATCCAGGAAGGGGCCCCAAATAAGATCATTTAAACCCTTAACTGAACAAATGAAACGAGGCTTCCAGCGCTGGTCATCTATGAATTCAAGCTACTGGATTCCTACTCATTCACTTTTCTGTAAGAATACACAATTTTGTTGCTGACAGCACTCAATCGAACACAAAGCATGTATGTTGCATCAGCATTTTGTTCATGCATTGTTACCACATTGCTAGTAGCAAAATGTTTTTTTTTTGTTTTATGCTCAAAACCTCATCTATTTTTTGTTAGCAATGAACGAGAAGTGGCAGCATCTTCTTTATTTATTTATTTATATATTTTATAAGGTTTTATATAGCGTGGACAAGATCCCGAAGGATAAGTTTGCGATCTCTTATTTCCTGGTTTCTTATTTCTTATTTTGTCTAGCCAGCTCACTGTACCTTTAGATGCTCCAATTGTCCTCCAACACAAACCCTAGTGGTTCCATTCCCCACTTTTTGGGACCACACACATATCAGGACCAGTGCGATTGCCGTCTTTTTATTTGGGTGCGTCACAGCCAGCCCGAGAGCTCCGCCCCATGTGAACTGGACGACTTCCAAGATGTAGCAGTCTAGTCTAAACCCCATTGGGCGTTTAAAGGCAGAGGAGCTAATAGCAACATGCCCATCCCAATTTTACAAGGAGCATAATTCTTCCAAGCTTGATACTGGCGAGATGACATGCAGAGAAGATAGACTCATATAACATAGGGCTACGCTGCGGCGGATGAAGACATAAAGGAAATGGGCAATTTGGCAAGCCAACAGTTTTTATTGGAAAACGGAGACAGTTGAGACGTGTAAAAATATGCCCTTCAATTCACTGGTCTCTTTGGAGTATTCAACCTGAAAGAGATAGGAGAAAGGCAGCCCACTATAAACAAGGACATTTTCATTATTGCATGTGGCTAGATGCAGCCTGTCGGCGCTGGTGACATTCAGAAAAAGTGCCGAGGAAACAATTTCATTTAGATCTCTTTGAGAATTACCCGGCGGGCTGCCGGGCTGGGAGGGCTCCCGGGGGAAGCCTGGGAAATGAATGTTCATATATCACTGGGATCTTTACAAAAAAAAGGTTTACGCTGTACTTAGACATCTGCTGCAGCTGGCGTGTTGCAAGGGCTGCGCCACCATGAAGCACGTTGTGAGGTCTTGCTACAGACAGCTTTAGTTGTCGCTAACAAGACTTCATGATATCAAGAGTTGTAATCAAACTCACCCAAGAAGTAGTACAGAGAAAGTGGGATTGGGTCAGCCCACTTCAGCCATTGGCCTTCATGATTATTTTTTTCATGTTGTGGCATTGCATTGGTGGGTTGTCGGTCAGAGCTGAGGCATTTTGAGGATGGATAAATAGTCCCATTTGTGCTCTCACTTCTGAAGGTGCGAATGCACAGCCAGATTCATCAAAGTAAAATCGGCTCGCAAAGGGCTAGATTCTGAGAATCTGGCCCTTTGCGAGCACTATTTGTGCATTTGGGATTCATCATCCCAAATGCAAAAATCGCAATACTAGAAATCGCTAAATTGCGATTAATTGCATGTAAGGAATCTCAATTTGAGATTCCTTAAATGCAATTCATGAACCATTTTTAAACTGCGAATTCGCAATCTGCGGCCACTATTTACCACAAAGTCTAACTACGTAATAAATAGCAAAAACTTTGAAAAATGCATTAAAGTGCATTTTTCAAAGTTTCATGTTGTGCACACATCAATTTCAGGGGTGCAACAGGGTGTCCTTTGGACACCCCTGCACCCTTGAAATCGCAATCTCAATTTGCGAATCGCTAATTGCGATTAGCAAATTGAGATGGTCTTCCCAGTCATTCCTATGGGCCTCTAGGCCCAAAGGAATGAATGGGGAGATATTCCTTAATTGCGACTCGCAATTTGCGAGTCGTAATTAAGGAATTATTAGAAATCGCTATTTTTTATGTGATTTCTTGATGAATAGCACAATTCCTTAATAGCGAATCGGTATTTTTCGCTATTAAGGAATCGCAAAATGTGTTCTTGATGAATCTGGGGGTTAGTCCTTGGTTAGACCACAACTCCAGAGTAAGTGCGTGTTCTGTGATCTATTTACTGACATGATGACATTTTAATTGCTGGTTTACTGCTTTTATTTTTATTAGGAAGCACACGGTGTTTGTCTTTATTTCAGTTAAAGGCTATTTATCAAGCACTCATGCAATTTAATTTCCAATATTTTGCCATCTTGATAGCATGTTGGATTTGAAGCTTTCACATCACAACTTACAATACAACCTTTATCTTCTGACTCCCTTTTCTAGCACTTTTTTCAGGGTACAGCTTAGCTTTGCTAATGCAGTCTGTTCACCAAACAAGTCCAGCTCCCAGATTGTTGTAGCCTAAATGGTTTCTGTAATATGGTAGTTTTTGTTCTAGGAACGCAGATTTTAAAAGACTCAGAGTGTGCAGCATCCAAAATGGACCCGAGGATGCATTTTGCACTAGGCAATTGTGCTAAATGCAACAGAACACAAACAGTAGCAGTCAGCAGCCACTCAGCAGTTCATTGTTTCTGTGCTACTGCAGCAGGATATTAGCAAATCATGAGTACAGGTGTAACTGCATAATATTCAGCAAGTTTGAGTCAAAAGGCTAGCACAAAATTCCCAAAATTATTCCGAGTACGCTGGCATAATTAAAATTTCACCCAGGCCTACTTTACATCCGATTGTCAAGTGAAGGGTTGCACACAACATAAAAAAATGCTGCTAAATTGCACTCGGTAATGTTATTGCAT
Source organism: Lissotriton vulgaris (assembly GCF_964263255.1). Classification (NCBI taxonomy): domain Eukaryota; kingdom Metazoa; phylum Chordata; class Amphibia; order Caudata; family Salamandridae; genus Lissotriton; species Lissotriton vulgaris. Next base: position 426,974,831 of record NC_141687.1, read on the forward strand.
CATATCAGAAGGAAAATTATAGACGCCGTTTAAGGTCAATAAAAAAGAATGTAAAAAAATAAAAAGCAGCGGAGCATGCAGAATTCAGAAACATTGAAAAACAGAGCTGTAGTCATGTAACGCTTCCCTTATTAGCAAGCAGTAAAAAATGGTGCAAAACCAATGCGCTCCGTTGTTATCTTGTGGTTAGTGTCTATAAATTATGGTCCACTTTCAATTACTGCTTGACTCGCCGTGGAAGTGCATCTCTGCAGATATGCTTGGCAATGTACGTGATTTTCACATATAAAACCCACACCATATAATTGGTAGCTGGGTCTCATTGTTATCCCATTAATGTGAGTTAGCCAATCATTCAAGTGTATGAAAATTACCTGCTGGCAGCACAGCCATTGGAACAGTTAACGAGTAACAGGGATGAGCATAATTAATCAAATGCTGAGAAAGTAACTTGCTAAAGATCACATGCGGACTCATGAAGAAGTGGGGATGGATTCAAGCCAACAATTTCTATCTGTATTTATCCATATTTCTTTTTTACAAATTGTATCTGTATTTATCCATATTAATTTTTTACAAATTGTATCTGTATGTATCCAGATTTATTTTGGGTTTTGTGAAACAAATGAAGCTTAACCTGGTATATTTCCACGTTTATTTAACAAATAAATAAGCACTCATGCTTAAATGCCTGTCAGGTTTTAGTGATATGAAGACCTGCATACGAGAAAATGCAAATGTCATTATCTACCATGTGCATGTCTCTTGCTGCTTGAGCCTCTTTATTGAACTTATTTTCTTTTTTTAACCCCCTTACCTATCAATCCACACAGCTATTGGCCTGGCAGTCATGGTAGAGAGTATTTAGAATCAATCAAAAAGTATCCCAATTTCCGTTTTTATCCACATTTAAAAATAAATACAGACAGGGAAATAAATGTTTTCTGTTTGTGTTTATCAGTAAAAATGGGAAACAGGGAGCCTTAGTTATGTTACCTAAGGCAAAACACTATTGATTGTACTTCAGACACACTGTGCAAAAGGTGAAGGCAGTTCCCACTGAATCGGAAGTTATGCAACCCGGAGTCCAGAGTCCCAAAGTGCTACCCCTGCAGGAGGGAAAAAAGGGACAGCAACAATATCACTGTCACAATCAAAAGCATGCATATTACTACAAGTTAGAGGTTGGAAACTTGTTCATCTGCTCCACCAGTAAGTAGTTTCTCAGTAGAGAGTTAGGGGTCAGATTGTTTGCATGGGATAGGTCTACCATAAAAAATAAATTGGGGCATATTTATTTTTGCCGCAATACAGCGTAGCAACCAACCAATGCAGCGTGGCGCACTGTAGGCTGACAAGTACCAATTCACATAACCTTGCACTGTACTGAAAAAGTGTGGGCATTCTGTCATGCATAAGCATTGCACTAGAAATTCACCCTTCCAGGAAAAGAATCATGATTTAATCCTTTTCCTTCTTTATTTGTATAGCACAACACATATGCAAGGATTGAAAAACATGAAGATTTTTAAAAGTTGCTCAACTTGCATTACATACTTTAGAACACTATTTCCTGGTGGTGCTCATACTGTGGCCAGGACACCACTTACATATATGTGGTTCTTGACAATAGTTAAGCGGTACACTGAGGTGTTTTCCGTACCTTTCCTGTTACCATCTTCTATTTACAGATTGAACTCATTGATAGCCATGAAGAAGACAATCTGATTAAACACATTGGCTGCATCCATCATATTCCAATATATCAAAGAATAATGAATTGTTAACTGTAAGGGTACTTAAACAGTGCTCTGTTGACAAATTGAATTCTTTGTACTTTGGGTGTACGTAAAATTCATTGTCATCAACCAGCTAACTTGCTGCTAAAAAATCTTTGTTTTACTTCTGTAGATTGGCTGTAAATAACCTTGTTGCGTTACTTCAGAATGGATTATTGAGTCATGAGAAAGTTTCCAATCTCTTAACTTTCATTGTACTTGTAATGTCCATATAAAATTCACGAGTGCTCCAGACAACCCTTGATAAATGTTCTAGGTATTGCTATAGCAATTATAGCATACTCATTTCTTGGTAGCAGAGGAGATTGCTTTTGTAGCACAGGCAACAACGTGTTATCTATACAAGTGGTGCCCAAACATTTTGGGAACATGACTCACTTTTTAGAACAGCAACCTTTTGCGACCCACCTAGCTGTAATTGACATTAGGCGCACAATTTTTTCATGTAAATAAACCATGATATGGTAGCGCATTGTCATTTACAGACAGCATATTTTCCTTTGAAATTGCCACTAAATTTCACAGACATACAGTTTTACTGATAAAACTATTTAGCACACAAATGATAATGTGTGGAAATTAGGTTACTGTGAATATTTATCACTTGTGCATCACCAGTGTCTTGATTTATTTTGATCCCATTAAAATCTCTGTTTCTAGCACACTTCAGAATTACATAAAAATGTTTGATTTTAGATTTCTAGATGACTGCTGGATGCATACAGTTTGTTTACGTGTATTTACATGTTGTTATCTACTGCAAAAACAAAATCCTACATCGTCTTATAATTCCCTTTAAAAACTCCTCTCACTTTGCAGTCATAGAAAGAAAAGTAAACACCAATCCTCATGTCCAAAGAGTAAAGCAGACTGACATTTTACCTCTGTCGTTGAATCATCGGCATGTGTAACACATTAAACGGAGAATTTAAAGGCATCTTTATTTATTGCCCTGAGTTTCTTGACCACAAAAATCGGATTGTGACCCTCAATTTGGGAAATCCTGCTCTATATAATTTTGACCACAATACAAGGGGATTGTGCAGGTAACGTATTTCCACTGCTACCTCCGTAAAAGTGTTAATACTTTCGAGTACAACCAGCATTTATTTCAAATACTAATACCTCAAAAACAACTGAACAGATTTACACAAAAGCACACTTTCTGAGTAAAGTTTTATACTTCATACTTTTTGCAGTAGCTCCGTGCAAAATTTCCTGTGGGAGCTAAACTGGGAACCACTAAATTCTAAACTCTATTTTCCCTGCTTGGAACTGTGCCTAAAACAGCAAACCATATGTGGGCTGCAAATGCTAAATTAATTACGAGTTTGGTGCTAAAATAAAAAATATCCTTTTCAATGGGGCAGCAAGATACAATTGAGGGGGCATTACCCTTCCCCAGGGTCAATTCTGTTGATAAATCACCTATTACACGCTGCACATCTGCATATACGTGATCCCTTATCGTCTGACTAGCAATGGAGTGACATCCAATTGTCCTTTGTGCCAGAAAGACACTATGGTGGTCATATGCTCTATACATCCCCCTAACTTAAAACAAAAAAAACTGGTATCTGTTTTAAAATGCTTCTGTCTGAATGACAATGTTTCAGAGGAAGCATGAGTCAACCTTTCAAGCAAAAAGATCACTCTCTTGACTCCTTGTGATTGAGAAGGTGAAGTTAAAATAATCTGATTCATGCATGAGACATTTAGTTGTTCAGTTCCTTGCTATCCAGACGGAAAGGTTAACCCGTGCATGTCCTACTGGATAATTCGCAAAAACATATATCAAGATCTAATACAGATTCCCAAATTTAATCTGAAAATGTTTTGCAGAAATGTTTAAAAATCAAAGACCCTTTATTGTGAAGAAAAATACCAGTGTTCCTGTGTAAAGAATGATCTCTGTAACTTTCAATAATAGTGACACAAGTCACAGTAAATACCTGCTATCCTGCCTCTTCTACTGTGGTTTCAGGACCTTGCTGAATGTTGTACAGGGCATTGAGGCAGCTCATACAGTGGTACTTCTCTTAATAAATGTTCTTCTAATGATCACTCATCGTGGAACTCTACTGCCAAGGAACATAAAAGAAAAAATCATGCTGTGTGTAATCCTACAACTACCAAGATTCACAACATATGGGTATTAGAGGACATTCTATGGAGAAATGCCCAGAATGCTTTATTTAAACCATTGTAAACAATTTTAAGGCATAATAAGTCACACAATCAATCTCAACATTAAGGGCTGGGTAGTTAAAACTGTGCATAGATTGCTGTTTGTTGTGTTGGAAGTATCACTACCATCTGTGGAACCTCTGACACATTCTTAAACTAGATGACTGCCATTTTCTCCCAAGATCCTATCCCTGAGCCCCTCCATTCATCCTTAGTGCCAGATAGGAACTTTTAGCTCTCTGAGGATTCTCTGCATTCCAGTTTGTGTTCATACTTAAGAAATGAAAGGGAGATAATTACATGCAGACCCGACCTGCATGTAATCAACTCCCCTTAAATTGTTCGTAAGTTGTGAAACATATTTACTCCCCAAACTATAAGCATGAAGGTATTTAGCCATTTAAAAACACTCAGTGACTTCAAAATCTGTAGGGAAGGAGTTCTTCCTTTTCCAATATGCTAACTTAAGCATTGACTGCACAGCCCGGGGAATAGAAGAGAGCCACTCTTGATACACAAACTTGCTACCTTCGAATTCTACAACAAAGGGACCAAGCAATACTAGTATGGCCCAGTTTTATTCCCCTGGAACACTAGATTCAATAGAAAAAGGTAGTCAGAGCCTGAGAAGTGAAGCTCTAATACATTTGAACCCCCCTCAATCAGGGGTGTAGATTGGAAACCCTTGTAATGCAAAGTCCCTCCACCATGGTACCCCATAGCCAAGAAGTGAAAAATAATCCTTCAGATACTTAAAATTGTACATCCTCTAAATCCTAACCTGCAGAAGCAGAGAAGGAAAATTGTTCTGATTCATTCACAAACTTAGCACAGCTGCTTAATTTGAGCCGTTAGTTGCAGGTGCCCCCCCCCCCCCCCCCCCCCCGGCACTCTTTTTTGGTTACCAGCACTTATTTTTCCTCATCAGCTTTTTACCCACAGCAAAAGAGTGAATAACACACCGGAGTGATAGAAGGAAAAATAAATAGATGGACAAAACTTGACAAAGAAAGAAAACACTTTAATCCACCAATAGACACTCTCTGCTCTTTTAGCTCACAGCAAGAATGAACACATGGGGGAAGATCTACTAACTTTTGCCACAATCCAGTACAGCAACCAACTTGGCAGGGAGTGTCCATTTGTTGAATAAGTGCGCATGAGGTGGATTCAAGACTAAGTAACCTTGGTTCTTAACAAAACTTGGGGGCCTGCCTGTGCCTATACTTTTACAAATTAACCACTACTTAGCACAGAGGAACTCCATAACTGTGGGAGACAGGTGAGGGCATTGACAGGAAGTGCATGTAATTCCAAAGTTCACAAAGTATATCCACAGTCAACCAGTAGATCGAGGAAAAACATGTGGTGCCCAATCCTAGTTTCACATAACTTAACAAATTAGAAGGAAAGACGAAAAATGCTTCTTTTGAGGACAAACAAAGGGTTCTGCAACCAAAGGGCAGCAAATAGAAGTGTTTATTATCAGAAATGCTTAAGAAATTCCTTGCTTTTACGTATTGCAAATTCCCCAGCCAAGTGTAGGAAGAGGAATGTGCCAAATGTATGTGCCATCTTTGTACTTTTATTTTTGCTTCTATACAAGAAGTCAAAAGTTAAATAATGTCCAGAATTCCTCAGCTTTGGATGATTCTGAGAAGACGGCACCCATTAAGGACTGTAAAACCAATATGTATATTTTCTACCACACAGCCAGGTGGGGAGAACAAATTGTAATGCGTGTGATGTAGGGGAAATTTCATTTTATTTGTAGGGGTGTACTATATTCACACATGTAGAGTGCACCTGCATATATCTGCTTGTTGTGTTAACATAAAGTGTTAGGATCTTGCAATGTAATAACCTGAAACATGATGTATTTGGGCCATTGAATAGTAGCGTGAAGAGTTAATGTAGAAAGTCAATGTAACTAGCAGGAAACACTAACGTGAAGAATTTGTGTTGTGCAACTGACAATCCTTAATTTATTGAATGTGTTTATTAGTTGTTATTTTCCATGTAGGTAGGAATATTAACTAAACCGATCTACATTTCTTATGCAATTTCGCAAAGCTCATACGCCATTTCTCTTTTGTTAGCTGAATTTGAAGGCCTAAAATGCCTTTCCCTAGAATCTCTCGCTTTAGAATTAACAGTTTAAACATGTGTGCTGTGGATTTTGGTCTTTCTCACGTTGGTGTTGCAGGTGAAAGGGAGCTCTTTTTACCTACAATAATGGTTTTGTTTTATTAGTCAGGCAAGGAGAGAAGGGGATACATGGCGATCTAAAGCCGATAAGGGGAATTGTTGAATTTTCACATCGGAAAGGCCTGGAAATCAAGGTCAACATGTTGCAGTTCATGAACATTGCTCTCCTGTGGAAAAATAAATATGAGATTGTGGTCGAAGCGGATGGCGTGACCGGCTAGTATTCATGGGAAAATACCTGTAATATTCAACGTCACAAGTAGGGAAAGCGCCCACTTCTTTGCCTTCTGAGAGAGAGCATCTCAAATCGAGCTCTGTCTCGATAGCTTTTTGCTATCCGACCCATCAATGGTGGAGAGACTTCTTAGGAAGATTCCACACGCGGACATCTTTTCACTTCTTTTTCCTGAGAGTGCTTAAGGAGGGATGTCATTTTAGCGTTAGTGTAGGGATAGATTGTTGCTTTATATTTATCAACTCTTGATGCAGGGAAATTTGGACTCATGCTTTTTGATCCTCTGCATCCTATTTCTTGAGTCAATTGTGTTGAGCATGTTGCATCGCCTCAACTTTATTCACAGGTTTGCCTTTATGCAGATTCCCATGTATTGTTACACTCCTACTTTCAGATGTCTTTATGTCCAGGTAAATTAACTCACCTTACATAGTTGTCTGTGGTTACTATGTGTCCAGAGAAATTCCTGTTGAATTGATTGGCAATAATAAAGACTTTCTCCGCTCTACCCTTACATGCTGCTAAAAAGAACAATCGGATTGTGATTCTAGAATAAGTCCAGAACATATGGGCCCCGCCCTTTAACATGTAAAGAAAAGGATTGTTGATTGGTGAACTTATCTCTGCACTTTTCTTTGTTTTAGTGCCTGCAGTCAGTGTTAAAATAGCAGGAGGGGGGTGTATTATTTAGGGAGGTGATTTATGTATTATATAAAGACCGTATAGGAAGGTTAATGCTAGGATTACTTACATGTGACCTTCATTAGTAGTTTAAAAGGCCATGCAGTCCTCTTTTGGCACCTAATGTTTCCTTTTCTGCAAATCTGCAAGCTGCAGCAGTGAGCACAATTCAAAATGGAAGTGCACTGCTTATAAAAAAAAACAGCAAACAAACATCTTTTCACTGCTGCCTGCACATCCTCCCCGTGGTGAGATCAGGGAGGATTGTCTTGTCTCCCCCTCCATCCCCATCTAAGCTCTCCTGGGGCAGGCATTAGGCTGGCTGCCTGTTCACACTGACTTGAGATGTCAGATCTTTGATCTGCCAGGCAATCTCAGCCGTCTCAACTCTTCGACGTCAAGCAAAAGATATGAAGCACAGTAATGCGAAAATAATACAATCCGCAGCTGGCCGCGTGCATGCGGGCCGCGCATTAGCAAAGCCTCCTTGCCAAGGCCGGCCCGCCGGATGAATAAGTAATGGGCAGCGTTTGCGAAATGCCGGGAATACATTACAGGCTAGATCTGAAAGCGAAAGCCTGCTGCACCGCCCTCGTTTCGGTTCTAATCTTGCCATGGCTGTGGTTTTGTGCAGCATTTGTCAAAACACAACAGACGGAAACAGCTTAACGCGGACTTTAAACTGAGCGACGGGATTAGGAAGGGACAGTGTGGCAAGGGTGGGTTTTCTTGACCCATCTCACCATATTCCTGGGCAGGGTTACATAAAATGATGGGTTGTTTCGAATTTAAACTCCTGTGCGATTTAGCATCTCGTTCCACAGTGTAAGGCTTTGCTGTTTTACTCGGCTCCTCTGCTGTAGAGTTTACCAGAGTGTCTAGAAGGCAAAATGAATGTTCTGTACAGACAAAATACAGACATCGGTTTCTGCTGTTGCAAAACAGCAATAGAAAGAAAAGGACATGGAGCAAAAAAGTGCATCCTAAAATATGTAATGTTGCTAAACAACATTAGGGTGCTATTTTGCTTCTTTCCTTTTGAGAGGGTTTTTAGCAGCTGTAAAATCAACCTTAGTTTTTTGTGCAAATAACCAAGATACAAACAGTGATTCTTGCTGCTTCACACGGCATTCGTTATTGGAAAATAAATGTTTGGGTGTCGCCATATCGCGATTCAAAGATCAACATGCTGCTGTATAGTGACTTTAATATCAACTACAGAGATATCGTCAAAGTAATTATAGATGTACTCCAGCGTGACATTATTTTGGAGTCGATATTAGTGATACACTATAACTATAGATCGATACTCTGACCACTGGTAGTGAAAGAACATCCGATCTGGGCCGCATGTGTCATACAGCTGCGGTGCGTCAGCCACGTCATCGTGTTAGTTTACATTTGATACACACATGAGGACTTTCAACCAGACATGTGCAAACATGGTGATCTTGGCATGCACACGCGGTTAGAGTCTGGTTTCTTGCGGTTGTCAGTCGACTGCCCTTCACACTCCAAGATCGGGGTAAAGCACAATAACACAATAGCAAAAACAAGCTGCTCTTTGAGAGAATGTATTTGAGAAATCACAACTTTCTGCTTCAGATTCGAAAGCAATATTGGGTGCATTTTGTGTCAGACTTGAGCTAATCAGATTTTGTGTTTAGTGCTTTGCTCAAAAGCAACTTGTTGATAGAGTAGTTCAGGTTTTGTTGGATTTGTTGAAGTTCATTTTCTTCAAATTGCTAAAATGTGAACTCGGTTGAAAACCCAAACTCTTTCTTCATTGTTAAGGACATGGGGCCTCATTTATGAGGCCGTGGGTCACTCTTACGCTGACGGCGCGTCACTTTTTATGACGCACGAGCAGTGTAAAAAATGTGCCTTGTTGCACCATATTTACAAAGTGATGCATCTAGGTAGATGCGTCACTTTGTAACCCCCTGCGCTACATTATACCTGCGCCAGGTATAATGTATGCAGGCGGGCGTTCTGACGCAAGAAAGGGTCATAAAAGTGACGCATTGAAATCTATAAGATTTCACTGCGCCACTTCTAGGATGCAAATGCGTCAATTTCTTACGCCTGCCTCACAGCAGGTGTAAGATTGATGCAGGCCCTTTCACATGGGGCTTGCCCCATGTGAAAGGACATATTGCTGGAGTTGCGTCACTTTTGTGACACACACCAGCAATGCGTCACTTTTGCTCCATACAGATACGTCACAAATACTGACGTATCTGTAACTCCTTGCGCAATGATGCGTCATACTGTAAATATGACTCATCATTGGTGTCGCAAGGAGGGCACAATGAAAAGTGGAGCATCGCATCGTTTTCATGCAGCAATGCGTCACTTTTCATAAATAAGGCCCATGGTATTTAGGGAAATATTTCTCCTTTCAGTCCGAAATCAGGAATCAATTTTCGACTAATATGTGAACAAGGAAAAAGGCACACTAAATGAAGCAATCTTCTCAGCAAGCAGCAAGATTACTCCTACACATTCATAGGGGCGGCTCCTCCTTTACAACGGAGGAGGGTCGCCCCACTTAAATGCCCCCCAGAGCCCCAGAGATGAAAAATAAAATGGTAATTTATTACCATTTTTTTGTTCATCATCCGTCCTAAACCGAGTGTCAGGATGGAACGGGGCCTGCTGAGTGGTAGCAGGGAGGAGTGGTGAGCAGAGGGCTGCCTGTGCACTGTTTAAAGTGTGAAGGTCTCTTTGGCCGGCCATCTTGTGAGGGCCAGCCAGACATGCGCACTTTAAACCTCTCAACCCAGCTGTCTTAGACAGATGGGTTGAGAGCAAGTGCAAGCCTCCAGTGCACTAGGGAGTGCTGAGAAAGGCTGCTCCCGTCAATCAGGGCATTGCTCTCATGCTGAATAACAGCATGTGAGCAGCACCCGCATTGGCCAAGGGATATTGCTGATGCCCGCACTGCAGTTGAGAAAGAAGAGGTCTGAGATCCGGAGTGGAGTACGTGTCCGGAAAGTGTGTGTAATTTTTTATTTATTTTACTGAGAAGTATAGACACAAATCTATTACAGTCTATATCAAAGAATGCAACTCATCAGTACAGGTGAACAAACTGTTGCCTACTGATGACAGGCGCCATGACCTCCAAATAAGAAAAAAGAACCAGAAATTAATCGAAGACTTGAAATCACGGATCTATTGAATGCTACAATATTACATAGCAGAACAAGTGATAAAAAAGCATTAGAGTGGGGTAGTCGTGTTTGGCTTTCACCACATTTCTCATTAGATGCTGCTACGTTCTGGAATGTTAGAGATAATGGATCATAAGGAAAGATGTTTACATTCTCTTGCAAAGTAGTATCATCTACAATTATAAAAACCAGTAACTCTACTAGGAGATAATACTCCGTAGACTGGGATCTAACCTCAACTCAAATGACCAGCATCCCCCTCCCCCACATGCTTGTGCTTCTTTCTACAACTTCTTCATCATTAGATCCCAATCTATCTCAAAAGCCTCCATTCCCACTTCATTTCTAAGACCTTACATGAAAATTGACTTCGAATTAGATTTAGAGATTGATCCTCTCCTCATGCTTTCTACTGAATCATTTTAAATTAACTGTCATCCTCTCCATGAAATTTCTGTTGGAGTATAGCCTCTCTGTTGCCTATCTATCGGCCTCATTCACCACTATATTTCTGCAGACTGACCATACCACTCTCTTGACAAATCACAAACTCTTCTCCGTAAGCATCCTTCCAATCTAGCAATATCTAACCTCCACGAGCCTATCTTCCAATCCCTCTTTCAATGTGCATGGGATCAAAATAATGGCCTCACCTAGATCGTTTTAACTTAATCTAAACAAAGAAAGGAGGAAATACATAGAACACTTTCCTTAGGCACAAGACTAACCCCAAATAACCAACAATAGCTAATAATTTACTGTTGTGCAGATTCAGCTTCTGAAGGCTCGAGAGCTGCACAGATCACGGAAGATCAATTAGGCCTTGGGGAATGCCAAAACAGTTCGAAATCCCTAAAGATCAAGTAGATATGAATTTGCTCTGAAGGGATTTCAAACATGTCACAGATCCGCCCCTAAAGGATGTTTTATGGCTGGGAATGACATTTACGTGATGCACTACAAACTAACCACCTGGCACTTATCAATGGAAAGAGTATTATTTAGAAGTTGAACTATTTAAGTCGACTTCTTATTGTCGAATTCTTTGGTACTTCAATGATGTGGCAGCTTCCATATTACAACCCAGGTGGCTTCAAACTGTTGATTAGTCTTTTTCTGTCTTCCAGATGTACAAATGAATAGCCGGGCAAATATGCATTTTCTGTGACATGCTTCCGCACATGGTAATAGAGAAAACTGTATGGTGGTGTCTCACTGCAAGATTACTAGCCCATCCCATCACAGAGCATTCCGAATGGTATAACTATTAATCATTCTCATTGGCTGTTCAGCACTCAATTCGAGTATTATAATCACAGAGACACATTTCAATTAGTTGAAGGTGGTCACTTAGATTTGCTGAAACTACAATATGCAGGACATTTTGACTTTGATGCAGAAAAACAGTTAACCTTCGAAAAAAGGATTCATCTGAGATGTAGAGAGACAACGAGAAACAGGAAACAAGGGATCCCAAACTTGATTTCAGATGTGCACTGAAGATCCATCCCAAGATTATTCAATGAAGAAAACTCAATACAGCATTCTTGTTGCTTCTTCTGCTTAACGTTCATGCAAGCCCTGATGAAGGCCACAAAATAGCTCTCAGCCGAAATGCCTAGATGCCTTTTCATGTACATTGGGCTCTGATAATGTTGCTTATAATTAAGTCATTAATTTACAGAGATTGAGCAACCATCGCAAACCGACACAGTATTAAAAAAAGCGATGGCCAAGCCCATCATGTTTAAGAGGTGGAATGCAAAGGAAAAACAATCGAATGGTGGCAAATAACATTTTACATTTGACTTTCTTGCTTTAGACAAGACAGGCCCAAGTTTATTTTCAATGATCATGTTCTTTCTGTCAAAAGTTCTTTTGTTAAATGCATCCTATTTATATGTTTTTATTAAATGGATTTCACATTATATGTTTTGAAGGTTGACGTTTTTGGCATACAAAACATTTAACAAAGAATACAAAAATTAAAGCTATTTTGAATAGAAAATATATGTTGTATAACTCTTTTCTGCATCAAACAATTAGAAAATATATCAGTACAAAGCAAGTATTAATCAATGCATACTTAACTAAAAGAAACACTGGAGATTCATTCTCCCCTGTAATAATTTGAGATCTACCCTATGATGAAAAAACTGTGTTACATTTTTCAGTTTCTCTGTGTATGTTGATTGTCTGTGGTCCGTAGGCTTACAGGGTGCTTCTACACTGTTACCATTCTAAGGTCCACACAAATAAAGGGGAGCATTATGGCACATTTCCCAGATTGGAAACTTCTCCATCAATGCAGAACAATGAAGGTTCTTCTTTGGTAGAGAAATGATACAAGATGGGCACCACTACTTTCAGCCAGGAAGTCGAATTCATGAAATATACTACTCCAATAGTTTTCCTTTGAAATTTAAAAAGAATGGTTGAAGAGGAGATCCCCACGGGATATCACAATAGAAGTACATTATCTGCGAGAATGAGCTCGACTGAGTATGAGGTTTCCGTCCAAAAGCGCGGCTTGAAGTCACTTCATAAGTTAGGGTTCGCTATAGTCATAGGTAAAAGGAGCACCAACCTGTTTTAAAGGGGAGAGTTTGGCATCCCTGTTATAATTCAAGAAATCTCTGAAGACAGTCCTTGATGATAAAGGTGGGTGAAATAGAAGAAGGAGAAGGGATTTCAAGACTTTTGATAATGTCAGCAAGATCAGCAAGATCAAAAGGATGATGTACAGTTAGATACTCGTATGGCAGATAAAGCATGAATTACCTTCGTTTTTTACCCATTGTTTCTCCAAATTCATAGAAGAGACTGTCACACAAACACGAAGGTGGAACTAAATTGGAAATGAAATAATATGGCTTGGTGAACACTTGTAGCTACAACGACTCTGGTGTCAGTCTTTGAGGATGTTAATGCAGTTTGACTAATTCCACCATTTGGCTCAGCACATGGGGTTTGTGGTAGGTATGATTCTGGCTTTACATAAAAGTAGAGTTTAGCACCACTGCCTTCCCAAGGCTCTCTGGTGTTAGTTCAGTCTCGGTGTAATTGATTATATTCTCAGCGTCATCAACATTTCATCTCACTACATCTGAATATCACTGTGTTTCTAGCTTAACTAGTCACCTTTTAAGCACGTTCACACTCATTTTAAATTAACTGCATCCCCACCCCTCACGAGTACCTGTAGACATCAGGTAAATTGGAAGATTCTCCTAAAGATCGTCATATTGATGGGCAGTATGCTACACAAAGACCTGTGCATCAATTTAAACCTATAACCTACTGTACTTTGACTGAAACCTGTTACAGGCAGGGTATATCTGTGTAGCCCTCACATTAAACCTACGATACTCTACATTGATTGGAGCCTGCAGTGCTAACTAGATATTCCAGTACACATATAAACAACTATAACTACCTTACGGAGATGGGGGCACAGACCCTGCCTACTACACACACCTCTCTGCAGATAGCACAGGAACCATTTGACCTGTCAAATTTGGAATGGTGCTTGCCAAAGGCAGAGTTTACAAGCATTTTGCACTGTGAATGTACAAAATATAAGTTACATAGCCATATCCATGGAAAGTGCATTAACCTGATATGGTATCATATCGCAACATGTAAACTCTTGCCTACGCACATCTTCAGCAGGCTAAATTGTAGCACCCTAGGACAATTACAGCAAGCAAGCAGTAAACTAAGTGTTCAGCTATGCGATTATGTTCAACAGTGTGTAGATATGCGGTCTGCAAATGCATTTTCTATATTTTGATATGTGATATGTGATTTAATAAAATGTTTGATGAAAAGATGTAATATACACTTTTAGAGTAAGAGTGTCCTGCCGAACAATTTTATTAGTACTATGTCTCACCATGTAGCCATTGCTGAGAGATTTGTTTTTAAAACCTTTGCATTCCACAGGAATTCCCTGGGTCTGTTGATTGATAACGATTCTCTGTGAGAATAGTAGTTTAATAGGAGAAAGGCATGTATTGTGCAGCTGTATTGAAAGTTCTCAGTGATATTATAGACTTTGCTGGACATAGACTTCAAAGGATCTTTCCCAGGGCATTTTGGGAGAAGCCATTTTGCTGAGGCAGACATGTATGGCTGGTGCTCAGTACACCGAAAAATGTATTCCCAGTGATGAGCGTGGTGGAGAAAGAATTAACTGAACTAAAACTGCAGGCACAAAAGAGAGTTTTCATTGGTTAAGGAGCTATCTTTCATGATAGGAAAAAGTTGAGTGATATTCTATAATATTACTAAATAAACTTGACAGGATTTTTGATAGTGACTGCTAAGAATTAAAATTTGACAATGCAGGAGTAATCACATTTCAAACTTAGACAGCACTTCAAGATACACTTAACCTGCACAGAAGTTAGATACATTTATATTTACATCTCTGTATCTCTGCAGCAGAGCCTCAGCCTCTAGGCCAAGTATACGGAGTTGGAAACCCATATACTACAAGTGCCATTTTATGTGGCATGTATTCAACAAACTAGCATCATACTGGTGTGGTTTCTCCAGGGGCGCTGTATGGGCAAAGCCAGCCCTACTGGCCAGCCTCTCTGCGTGACATGGCAGGAATCGACATGAGGAAGATGATGACTGATAGGCAGAGAGGCATGAGACCTGTGAGCATTGGTACAGTTATATTATAATGGATTTATGGAGTGCCCCCTTCGGCCTCCTGGACCTAATAACATGCCAAATTATATGATCAGATGAAGAATGGTATGTTTAGGAAAAGAAGAGTTTGGAATTTTTTCCCACATGCTAAATGATTGGAGCAAAGTTGGAAATGGGCAGGCAAATTGTTCCAGAGTAGGGAAGCAACAACAGAAAAAGAACAGCTCCCAGTTCGGAGGTATCCATCTTTGAACAGGAGTAGAGATAAACCTGGAGGAAAAAGTGTAAAGAAAGCAATGGACCACACAGCATCTTGATGGTTCACTGCTATACAGGGAGCCAGTAAAGAGATTTATGTAAATCAGTAGTGGAAATAAACCTAGGCGCTCCTGTAGCGTGTCTTGGTTTTGGATAGGTTGGAGATGAAGAAAGAGGGAATTTTATATGTTTTAGTAAAGACTTTTACAATAGTCTAGTCTTGTCCCAGTGTTGGTGGAAATAGCCAAACATCTGCCTCTAAAGACAGGTAGTCAAGAAGCAACCCCCAACACCAAGGGGACATGGTATTTCTAACCAGAAAGTGAAAAAGGAGCCCCCTAGGTTACCATACTTAACTCCAGTAGCGGCTCCTGGAGGGAATGCTGTCGGGCGGTGACGGAGGATGGGGGAGGGGCAAGGTGGGGGGTAGTAAAGTCCAGATTAAGGCTGCAAATTCATTTTATTCATTTATTTGTATGCTTACCTCCCTTAGGCCACAATCTGGACTTTACTGACCCCCACCCTTGCCCTCCCCCGCCCTGCATCACCGCTCGGCAGCACTCCCTCCAGGAGCCACTACTGGTTAACTCATATAATCAAAAATCCACTCCAATCCTATATTAATAACGTTATAAAGATATATTATAAGAACATTGTAAAAAACAATCACATGGATATCTAAAAATTTTCATATGTGATATGTATTATTGTTATTCAAAATATGCATTCATTTTTTTAATAAAAAGATATTGTTACATAAAACCACATAAAATCAAATATTACAAACAATAGGAAGGCACATAAAAATCAAGCTTATATGATAGATTTTAGACTTAAAACATATCCATCAATTGATATTACTGTACAACCATGAATTAATTTCCCATATATAATCATTCAGTGCTAATGGATTATGCTAATATTCTTTATCAATGCATTTTGGTGGATTAAATGCTTGGAACTACCTTCTTCGGGCCTTTTTACCTAATATTATACCTACAAAATATGTTTTAGTTCATATACTATACATGTAAATACAACATCTAATAAAAACAACATCACAAAAATATATATAATAACGCAGTCCTTTTTTATACTACAATACGTAACATTCAAGACTAAATTCAACTATTAACAAACCAAAAGAGCACAATGTCTATGGGTCCTTTGCATATGGCCAATGATTCTGTTCATTGTTCTAAAATGCATCCATCATTAATATCGCACCTATCAAATATTATTACCATAACTCTTTCCACATCCACCATTAATCGACCATACTTTAATACACACTCAGGGGCATATTATCAAGAATGGTGTTAAAAATTATCGCCGGTTTAGCGGCAGAAAACTGCAGCTAGAGTGGCGATAATGGGCTTAATAATATGCCCTTGAGAATTCCAATAGAAGCCCATGTTCTGGTGTGAACATGAGCTTCTATTGGGATTCTCAAGGGCATATTATCAAGACCATTAATGCAGCTTAACGCTGTTCTTGATAATATGCCGCTTAATAAGTCTTTAATTTCAAAATATCTAGGCACTTCCCTAGGTAGATTTCTACTCTGAATGGACTAGGCTGAGTGTCTTTTACACATGGAACATCAACCACTCATGTCCCTTATTTACTACACCTTTTAGGTAAGAACATCTTATCAATCAGGTAGGACAAAACTGGACGAGGTTGGAGGAGGTGGAAGTTACAAGAAGACACCACTTCTAATACTTGGTGACATACCTGTAAGGGCTATCAGTCTCAAATGCCAAGCTGAAGGAAAGGATGTGGGGCACCTGCAACGGCTTTCAAGGCAAAAAGATGGATGCCTTAGCTATTTGTTGGCCCCACATATAAGAATCTCATTTTTGTCCAATTGAAGCTTTAGCCTATGATAAACAGTTTTTTTGTTTGCAGATGTGAAGGCGGAAAGACAAACCCACCTGTATCAACGTCAGAATTGAGGGCTGGAGCTTAGACATTCTGGAAACTCCATTAAATTCAACGCCTTTCAGTATTGCCACTTAATCCTAAATTCTGCCCTTTCTATACTACCGTCAACACATAGGGGCATATTTACAAGGGCATTGCCCCACCAGAACATCACTTTTTATGACGCTCCGGTGGTGCCCATGCACCATATTTACTAAGCCACTTTGCATGGCTTAACGCTGCATTATAAATATCGTACCGTTTTACACAGTTTTGTGCATCAAAGAGCCATGCAGTGGGTGTAGCTGTGGGTTTCTGAGACTGTCCCAGATTTACAAGGATCTGTAACTCTGAGGCACGCGCCAAAAACAAACGTCATTGAAAAGCATGTGTTAGAGTGGCGCAACGAGTAAAAATACTTTTATTTCTCCTCAGTTTTTTTTGCTCTTTCTATGTGTGCTGCATTTCACAGCTCACATAGAAGGAGCAAATTGCCTTTAATGATTGTTTATGTGGATGAAGAGACACCTTCCTGCACATAAACAATTATCCCTGCAACGCAGGTACACTTGCACCATGGCACAAGAGTGTCTGCGCTGGGGCTAGGCAGGTTTTTTTGTGCCGGCACAAGGGGAAACACAGGCATTCTTGTGAATACCTGCATTTTTTAAATGACACAGCGCAGCGCTGCTAAATTGCTATCAGCTCTGTGCTGCATCATTTCTCTGTAAATAGGCCCCAGAGTTTGTTGAGTGACAGTAATTTTCCCCCATTTAAAACCCTAAAAAATGTGAAGACTTTAAAAAGCCTATGGGGCTGGACAAAAAGTATTCACATTTCAGGCTCTGCCCAGTCCTATGTTTTTTCAGGCAGATCTGCCCGCTTTCTAGACTAGTCTAGTGGGAGTTTTAGCAATTTCCCTGTAGGCTGCTCCTGATTTGCAACCAGCACAGCTCGTGCGCATACAACCTGAAAAATTACATACCCTTATATAATGGGCTGTAATTTTTGCGCTAACATCAGAAATGACATTTTTCCTGCACTAAAATCGCCCGATACCATTTTTATTTCCTCTCGGGCCCTATAAGTCTTCCAAATACAATGCATTTGCTTTTTGCGCAGCCCCAAAAAAATGCAAGGAGGTATTTGAGGAAAAGGAAGGGGGAGGGGGTTGGTTGAACGGCAGCAAATTGGCCCTTTTACAGCGTAAGGGATGCAAAAGATAAAGAGATGAAAAACAGCAGAGAGAGGGAGAGAGAGAGTCAGCGACTATTAGACGTCAGTGTAGATATAAGTATAAAATGCTCCACAAGTCCTGTAATTGTGGGAATCCATCACGGCGCCTGACAGCTGCTCCTGCATTTCCAGGGGCGATAAAAGCTGAATTTATTTCACTCCTGGAAAGGGGGCAGTATCACCTTCTGGCAGCTCTAATGAAATGCCATAAAACTTCAGGGGGAGGAAAAATGTGCTGTGAGGTAATAAAAAGGTAGCCTGTTTGTAGAAACATCAGTGGAGGACTCACTCTACCTGGGGGTGTGGGGGGAGGGGGAGTTCGGAAACAGGCGGGATGGGACGGTGGCGAAGGTTTTGTTTAGAGACAAGCTGCCAGGGGAGAGGTGTCTGCAGGGAGCTGCTTGAGCGAGGCCGGAAGCGGCTATCGACCCAGTCTTGTGTGCGGTACTACTGACACATTAAAAGAAAATTTCTATTCCATTGGATGTGGGGAGCTAAATGAAACATAACATAACAACTGTTTCTGCTCTAATTTGCACATTTTTACTGCATTATTGTCACCAGCCTTTTACTGATAGCTAATCACAGATGTTTTCTTTTGTTTCTGTCGCCATGTCATGGGTCTTCAAGTAACTGGTGCCGCAGTCAACAAAGCCAACGGTACTAATTGCACCAATTTGGGGAAATTTAAAGATGTATTTAGACCTGCCCAGAATGGAACCAGCTCCTTTGAGCTTACACATAAATTTCCTGTTTAGAGTGTTTTAACAACTTGGAACTATCTTAACCAACTCATGTGGGGCATAATTGTAGGTGCACTTGAGAGCAATTTTCTTGCTCATGTGTGAGTAACTTGATTTGCATTTTGACCCTTTATCGGCTAAGATTTTTGTTAAAGTTTCCCCAGTAGATTAGACTGCGAGCATATTTTGTAATAAAAACGAACTAAAAATACCTTATATTGTCACCTTTTCAAAGTAATTTAGTCAAAACTTCACATTCCTTGCAACTCCATACACATTTCCCAATGCATCACAAATGGCCAGAAGCAGGTGTACAGCACAAGGAACTTGCCACATAGGAACACTCTGGTTTATTTCGGTGTCCCAAACATGTACCAGCATCACCTTCAACAAATAAAACAAGCTTGTCCATAGTCTTCTTCTCAATAACAACTAGGTTTGGTACTGGCAGTTAGTGACCTGAGATCCCTTTCTGTTTCTTCCCACTCCCATTTCTGTTTACACACATAGTAGTTGGAGGTTATTCCCACAAACTGGTAATTGGATATTTTAATTTCACCTGAGAAGTTCCAACTCAGCATTGTTGGATTCAATCTGGAGCAATGAATATCACAGCAATAACTGGGCCACTTGAAATGAGGCTCTTAGGGCCTGATTCACAAAGGTAAACTTACACTTTTGTATAGGTTTACACTTGTTGTTGTAACTTTAGTACTTTTTTGGTATTCACATGCAAGGATGTAATGTTGCTACTAGTAATTTTACTAGTAGTAAAATTGCCCTCGTAAAATTACTACTGGTAAAATTAGACTCATAGTTTGTGAATACCAAAACAGTAGTAAAGTTAGGTAAACATAAACTTCTGATGATCATTTGGGGCTGGATTGTTGAGCAAACATAAACGTGTGTGTAAGTTTACACTTGCTGTAATAATTGCATTAGCATTAATATTACACTCATAAAATTACTAGTAGTAAAATTGCACTCGTAGTTTGTGAATACCAAAACAGTAGTAAAGTCACTACAGCAAGTGTAAACTTATACAAAAGTGTAAGTTTAACTTTTTGAATCAGGCCCTAGGTCTCACAAATGATACTTATTGTGTTCCATATGTTTAAGCTGAATCTCTATTACTATACAGATATGCATTGACAATATTTTACGTTCCATCATCCTGATTCCCAATTCTTCATCAAGGCACTAGAAAATACACCTTCCCTAAGTATTTGAAAACTAGTTTTAGAATAGTTAAATATCCTGTCCGTTAATATTTGGGCATATAGCCATACCTCTTCTCCAAGTTTGAGAGAGCACTGAGGTTAACATTTGTGTTACAGATGGCAGGAAAAGTCTGACTAGTTGGTTGACGCTAGTGCAGTTGTGAAGGAACTGGGAGCTCAATCCACACCTGGGGATAGAGAGGTAATGGAGGGCTTGAAAGAAGAGGACAGCCATTTCCATCCACCCTTCAGATATTGGTGGTCACAGCTTTGTTTTTAATTACTTGCAGTCACTGTTTTGTCCTCTTGAGATCCATGGCTTAGAGATTCAGGGCAGAATGTGGTATTCTACCAGGACAATTCCCTAATATCTATGTTACCGAGTGCACAGATTTCCTAAATGCCAATCCACTTTCAAAAAAAGGTGCAATGAGAGTGTCTCTTACACCCTTGCTGAACTGATGGAACACCTTCAACTCAACTGTAGGCCTAATGCAATGTTAGCCTTCAACAAGCCAACGCGGACGAGTGACTAACTCCTTGGTGTGTTGAAGTCTGCACACTTTGAGATGAACTTGGATGCGGAGAAGGAAATGATGCATGTGGTGGCACAGACTATTTTGTTCCAAACAAAAAGGATTTGTGAAGAGTTCACACCTCAAATGATCACAGGTAGAGTCTGAGCTCAGAGATTAATGCTCTAAGATCATGATTGTTTTCCCTGCAATGGAAGAACCAATTGTGCAAGACCTCTGTGGGAAGTTGTGCAAGGCATTCGTGGATGGAGGGGAGGTTCCAGCTGTCAAATGTATTCATCAAACCACGGAATAATACTTCCCCTCAAAAAAACAGAAGCAGGGACCAAAAACGATCCACACAGGTTTTTCTGCTTGTCAGTGAAACTTGGATGCGCCAGCAAAGCAAATTGAGATCCAGAATTTGTGTAGCACTAAGTTCACTTAAGACAGCAGTGAAAGCCCATACGTGAAGTTGGTGTGTATTCAGAAACATTTCGCAGGTAGTTTTAACTCTTGGAAACGCAGGCACAACAAATGGCAGATGAGAAAAAGTTCAATTAGGAGGGCGGAAATTGAAAAAGCACACCCAAAATCCTTGGGGGTTGGATTTCCATAAACAGTAATAATTTAAATTTGCAGGAAAAGATAAATTTTTTAAAAAGTGGGCATGTACTACTCTATGATCACCCATTGTCTGCTATGTAAATAAACGTCAGGATTAAACGTGGAGGTAGGCATAATTTATATGACTCCTGCATAAACGAAAATTCAGGCTGCATGAACTTTCCCTATTTCCTCTGTTTGCACTGTAGGGAGAAGCTACTGGCCCTTCTCCTCATGATAATTATTGTTCTAACATGTGCGATTGAAGTTACATCCTTCAAGAGGAGAGTATGGCATGGAAGCTGCACCCCCCATAATAACCATTGGAGCAATGCACAGTGGGATATGGAAAATTACCCGGCGTTGTAAGGACAAGGCGCTGCAAGATCAGTCCAGCCATGGGACCTGATGGGGTGGGAGTCCAGAGTGAGAGATGGGATGAAATTGGAAAGCCCTACCTGTATCCCCCATTCTCCAATTACCCTGAGATGATTGTCACTGCAAAGGAACCATTTCTCACTACCACTCTTTTGAGGTTTCGTGTTAGCCAAGACCTTTTGATTTTGTTAAGCCTATATGTATAATGTTACTTATATGGGACTTTTAGCGAACCCTCCTTATCCATTGGTGTGGTTGTTTCATTAACATTTTTCTTCCACCTACTACAGGATACAACATGGAGCAATAGCTCAGCCCACTTTAGCCATTGGCTAACTTTGCTGTAAGTGAAGGCGTTCTGCGCTTTCGAAATAGAACATGCACACACAAAGCAGCTTCTATAATTGCCAGGGACTTATATAACAAAGTGAGATTTTAAAACCAAAAATATTTTTGCTTTTTGCAATTTTTGGTTTATATTGATAAGGTACTAACAGCTCCCCCAACAATAAAGTTTTGCAAAAAAAATGACAAAACAAAACATGCATTGACAAAGCCAAAAGGCTGGTGGCCAAAGTGAGACCTTTTGGCTAAGCTATTGATTGTATTAAAATCCATTGAGAGTGTTGCACATTAGCGCCACTAACAAAATGAAAAAAATGTGAAGATGAATGTGTACAGAGTTTATGGTACAGTTTAGAACAAAAAGCATCATGTTGGGCACCATGTGGGAATTCTGAAGATTACAAAGACATGTACTTGATGCATGCGGTAAACCCGACTCGTATTTCGTCGACAGGCAATTTAACACACCATCTTGATTAACACGAACAGCTGTTGTGATTTAGAGAATGTCTAGGGTGCCAAGAGAAAGTGTTTCATTGCAACACAAAAAGATGGTCAAAACGTTCACCCCCAGTTACAGATCTGGGTTAAATTCATTGTTTTTTGCTCACCATGCCACCCGAGTTTGGATCCAGCCATATCCAAATTAGTCTTGACCCTACTCCCCATGGGAACAGTCTAGCATGAACTACCAGGTCAGGTCATCCCAGGACCGGAAAACAAGCATCCTGGGAGCAGTTTCAGAGTATTACCCCTCATTAGCCAGGATACCTTGTATCTAGGGTTGGATTGGGATTGAAAATCGGCCCCGGCACACAAAAAAAAATCGGCCCACATTTGCATAATGCCTTTCCTCAAATGACTGCTTCAGCGCAATCTTATAAAAAAAGCAGGGGGAGGGTAAAAAAAAATGTACACGTTAGTTTACACTGCTGAAACACACCTGGAAACAAGTAAGGCCACTTCTACTCAGGCCCCCTGCCCCCGCTCAGTATGTGCACACGTTAATGGGCTGGCCAGCAGGACAAAGGGAATGATACCGCTGCCTGTTGCTAAACAGGAGGTAACGAGTGCCCATCTGCCTATAGAAAGGCCACTCCGACACCCACTGGGCATCTGGCTGTTCGAACAATAGAGACAGCGCCCAAATCGGCCCCCAGACTGCTCAAGAAAGTAGCCCACAGCAGGAACTCGAACACCGGCTGCTTGGGCATTGCCGGAATGCCTGCGTTACCAATCCGACGCTGCTTGTATCGAGTGGCATAGGAAGAACATGAGCCCCGTCTTACCACTTAATGAGACTATAGCAACACATAAAGATGGACGGAATGCTGAACATTGTCAAATATTCACCCCCAGTCACAGATCTGAGTTAAAACAGTTGTGTTTTTGCTTACCATGCCACCTCAGTTTGGATCCAGCAAGATGGAAATCAGTCTTGACCCTGCTCCCATTTGGAACAGTCCAGCCGGAACTGCCAGTTCAGGTCCTCCCTGGACTGGAAATTAAGTACTGTGGAACCGGTTTTGTGGTATCACGCCAAATCAGCCAGGCTAGCTTGAATACAGTGGCAAAGCGAGCATGGATTTAATGTCTGGGCATACCCTTCCCACTTAGGGTGACTGTAGCAACACAAAACAATGATGGCTGCAATGCTGAACATTGTCAAACATTCACCCTCAGTCACAGATCAGGGTGAAAACCCTCATTTCTTTTGCTCTCCATGCCACCCCAGTTAGGATCCAGACCCTGCTCTCCATTGGAACAGTCAAGCCTGTACTGCCAGGCCAGGTCCTCCTTGGACTGGAAAATAAGTACCCTTCATCAGCCAGGCTAGTTTGAATCCAGTGGCATAGTGAGCATGGGACCCACACCTGGGCATACCCTCTCACTTAAGACGGTTATAGCAACACAAAAAGATGAGGTCAAAATGCTTAACATTGTCAAAACTTCACCCCTAGTCACAGATCTGAGTTACATCCATTGTTTTATTTGATCACCACAGCACCCAAGTTTGGATTCAGCTATATGCAAATCAGTCTTGACCCTGCTGCCCATGGGAACAGTCCAACCTGAACTGCCAGATCAGGTCCTCCCTGGATCTGAAAACAAGCTTCCTAAGACCTGCTCCAAAGTGTAAGCCAGGCTAACTTGAATTCAGTGGTATTGCGAGCACAAGACCCATGTTTGGGCATACTGTTGCCACTTAGGGCGATTATAGCAACACAAAAAGATGATGGACGAATGCTGAAAATGGTCAAACATTCACCCCTAGTCACACATCTCGGTGAAATCTATCGCTTTTTGCTCACCTATCAACCCCAGTTTGGATCCACCATATGCAAATCAGTTTTGGCCCTGCTCCCCATGGAAACAGTACAGCCCAAACTGCCAGGCTAGGTCCTTCCTGGACTGGAAAAAAAAGCATCCTGGGACCTGTTTCAGGGTAGCACCCCTCATCAACCAGGCTAGCGTGAATCCAGTGGCATAGCGAGCATGGGACCCACATCTAGGCATTGTTTATGCATCTACGTGAATTTGGTTGAAGCCGTTTTGAAATGGCACCTTATCAGCAATCTGTGGATATTGCATGTGAGCAGTCAAAAAAACGAGAGGAAACTGCAGCCTTAAATTCTCCTCTGCCAACAAATAACAAGAATTTACACACGGTTTGTTTGCAGCTCACGGTGCAGTCTAGAAAAAAATCAAACGTCGCGAGAGCACTCAGGGCACCATGTGGGGATTCTAAAGCTTGCAAAGATAATATACTTGACACATGCGGTAAACCTGACTTGCATTTCAGCGGCAGGTAATTTTACACGCCATCTTGATTAACACGAACAGCTGTTGTGGTTTTGCGAACGTCTAGGGTGGCAAGGGAAGGTGTGTTCCCTCCGCCTCGAAAGCAGTGTTCCCATATGACTCAGTTCACTCGCTTTGCCGCGCGCCTTGTATGGATCTGCAGCCCAGGAAATATTCCAAATTCCGCAGCACGCGCTTTAGTGCATGACAATTTCCCACAGTCGCACGTGGGTTTGGGCAATTGGCATGCAGATGATCCCGCTCCAAAGGCGCAGTAATCGTATTAGGACATGCACGGCGTTCATTAGCCTATTTTATGTTTTATAGGGATTTTTTGTAATTAAATTACCGCGACAGCGTGGAAGAGCAGAAGGCCGAGCAGGAGAATGGAATGCTGGCTGGTGCCGCGGAGATAAAGAAAGCATATTAATGGCGTATATAATAGCTTGTAAAACGGGCGGGCTCGTGTTACTGTTTTTGTCTAAGGGGAAGGGTGATCAAAGATGGCAGTGGAGTCGGACGAGTTCTGCTGGGCTTGTAATCCTGAAAACTTCCCTCTCTCCCTGAGCATCTGATAACATCATCGACAGTATGGCACTGCACTTTTTTCTATCATTGACAGGATCCAGCGCCCCATGGTTTCTGGCTATGCTCCATTGTATGCAGGGGATGGCAAACAGTGCCCCTCTCCCCTCCCCTCAAGTGGAGGGTAACTGCTACCTCCCCAGTGGAGAGTCACTGCTGCCTCCCCAGTGGAGGGTCACTGCTGCCTCCCCAGTGGAGGGTCACTGCTGCCTCCCCAGTGGAGGGTCACTGCTGCCTCCCCAGTGGAGGGTCACCTCTACCTCCCCAGTGGAAGGGTCACTGTTGCCCCCTCACTAAGCCATTAGGTAACTGATGTTCAGTGACAACTGATGGATAGAGATGAGAACGATATTTGTTTGTCTTTTGCTTTGGGAGAAGAGCCTTATGACACACTGGGTAAATGTGGGTCCTTCCTTAAAGCTGAGACCCCCTCATTCGTCACACGTGGACTCTGTGTAGTTTTTCACAAAAGGTGGTGTGCATGGAGACTGTGCACATTATGAATGCTGTTCTTGGAGAGGGCACAAGGCTAAGGACATCTTGACTGTCCTTGGACCAGCTCCAAAGGCTGCGCTTCAGGTTTCTCTGGATGCAATTTACATCTAAGGAAAAGCTGTGCCAAGAAGCCGTGATCTGCCTGAAAGTAAGAGTAGCCCTATTTGGTGACCCTGTCTTGACTGCCATGGAACAAGGATACATTTGAATAGTTGCTGCCTGCCCCCTCAAATCCTTTGTAGAGACAGGCCGTGCTCTGGATATATGAAAGTTTATGATTTTTGAGGAAGGCGCTCCTTCCCATTGGCTTTGGCTTCCAACGAGAGCCCACAGAACTCGAGATGTCTCATCCCAAAGCCAGTTCTCAGCTTTTAATTTTAGACTCATGTGGAGCGAGGAGCCCTGTCCAGAGCAGGCACCTGACCTGGACACCCAATTGTAGCTGTATCTCCCAAAGGCTGGCATAAATCCGAGGTGTCTTGAGTGACACTGTTGTTGGTCTTTCTCTGAAAGATGTACTGATGGACTACCCTGCCACCCTGACCAGGAGAACGAAAAGTGAAGATGAAGCCCTGCATTGACGACACATCATGGAGTGAGCTACTTACGAAATATTTGAGTCTTGCTATCCAACTGGCTTTGACCTAAGACTTCATCTTTACATCCAAAGGGAGATGCGTGCATGGGCCTCTCAGGGATCCCATCCATACTGAGACTGAACACTTGTCTGACCCCATGACTTTGTGGAATCTTGTAGCAGTTCATTTCCAGACCAAGAGGCGACCCTAACCTTGCCTCCAGGCAGGTCGCTCCACTCACCCCGCAGCTCCACCTGTCTGCGCCAGTGCTCCCAGCCAGCTTCTGCCGCTGTGCCCAGGGTTCGAGGCCCTGTAGGCATCTGGTCTGTTCTCATTCTTTTGTTAATTGTGACTCCAACTGTCGAAACTGTGCTGCGCTCGTCATTTGGTCTTTTCTCATTCTGTTATTGTGCTATTGTGATTCCAACTGTTTAATTGTGCCATGTTCTGCCTTTCAGTTGACCCATTTTTGAGGATGTGTGGTTAAGGCAGATGCGCAGTTCAGGCAAGCGTTGTTACGCTTGTGGTGATACGGCATGCTGGCTCAGCCCTTGTTGTAAAGGCTGTGTCCCTTAAGGGAGGGATAAATGCAGTAAGCATGGGCGAATTTTGCGGATCTCGCGTTCGCGAATTTTGCGGATTTGCGGATTCGCAATCCGCAAAATCCGCGAATTCCCGCGAATTTGCGGATTTTTTTTTTTTGTGTTCGCCCGTGTTTCTGCCAATTCGCGAGGGTTTTTACAATTTCGCAATTTGCGAACTTACCTGTCGGGTCGCAAGTTTTGCGAACTTGTTGTTTCTACGTGTCCAGCCTGTTTGGGACACTCTTCTTCATCACTACCACTCTCTGTCACCACTGCCACTCTCTGACTACTCATGCCACCCTCTGGCCCACCCATGCCACCCTCTGTTTCATCACCACACCCTCTAGTTGTCCAGTGTACATTATTTTCGGCAAAGCAAAGCACACCTTCCCTGCCTCAAGTGACCTGAATTAATTTGGGGCTGATTAATGTGTCACAGAATATTTTTTTAGCTGGCACCTGCTTCCTTAGTGCGCCCTGATTAGTGATCTTTTGCACTTGCTAAGTGCTTTCATTGTTGCAAAATTAGTTACAACACCTGCCCTGCCCCAACTGACAATAATGAATTAGGGGCTGATTAATGGATTTTAACTTCCAGCCTGGCTCCTGCTTGTCTCCCTTAGCTGTAATTCAGGACCTTTGTGGCATATGTGTAACTATTCTGAGGTTCAGAGCAGGGTCACATAATAGTTTCAACTGGCAACTGAACTCTGGAGGGGCCCCTCAGGAAGCACTACAGGAAATGGCTACTAATGATGAGCCTGAACTTTTGAACCTGGTAAGTAGTTACTTTCAGTTTTGCTAAAATCGTATTTCTGCAATTTTGCACTTATTCGCGGGGCGCGAACTCACGCGAACTCACGCGAACAGTGCGAGCAAAATCCGCTGCTCGCGGATTTGCGGATTTTGCGGGAGATTCGCGAATCTCGCGGATTGCGAATTTCCCGAAAATCCGCAAAATCCGCGAGCGGAACGGATTTTCCGCCCATGCTTAAAATGCAGTGCTGCTTCCATACTGCACCTGAAGGATGGACAGTTACCCTTTAACTGCCATGCTGCACCTGCTCTGTGAGTGAGAAATAAATGCACTGCTTCTGCCATGCTGCACCTGTCCCGAGGGATGGAAGATTGACTTGTGCCTGCCATGCTGCACCTGTTCTGTTAAGGAAGGAAGCTTGCATTGCTGCTTTGTTGCTGTATCTATTTTGTGCGGGGCCTCACTGTGTGTGTACAACGCTGCAGAGATGGCCTCTCTAATGAGTGGGCAGTTGGGCACAGTATGCCAGGTGACGCCGTATTAGTGGACATACATAACATTCCAGGTTAGGACTCACTACTGAGTCAGCACAGCACTCACAGCACTCAGATGAAGACTCACTTATGCGTGCATGCAGGTGGTTCTTGAGGACCAGAACATGCTGTTGTGAGTTTGCAGTAAGGTTGTGTCATTTGAGGTTGTTGGGATGTGCACATACACAAACTTGGAAAAGGTGAATGGGAGCTATTTAATGCTGATTATGAGGAAGACGTGTCTTCTTCTGGGCACTAAGGCTGTATGTGAATGTTTGGTGAACGTCTAAAGGCAAGTGTGTGCATGTATTGCAGAAGGGCTGAATGTGTGTGCTTATGTTATCTGTACGTTGAAAACAGTTTTGTGGCCGATTTTGGTTAGTCTCATGTCAGTGAAAGTCTGAATGGAGCTGTGTCCGTGGGTTTGCTGAGACTCTTAGTATGACTGTGTGCAGGTGTTTGCTGTAAATATGAATGTGCATGGATACTATCGGAAAAAACATGCAGAAGAATGTAACGCACAGTTTCAGAATGTGCTATTGGAGCTAGGAATGCATGGCGGAAAATGACAATTCTGAAGGTCTTCTATAAGATAGCTCAGTGGCGTCGGCACGTGCTGCTGCTGAGATCTGCCTGTAACCTGCATTCTCTTTGGCTGCACCTCTTTCACGAGGGAGTGAAGCCTACTTTATTGCTGCCATGATGTACTTGTTCTTTAAAAGTGGGATGCTTGCGCTGTTGCCATGCTGCACCCTGTTTGACCTCTTCTGTGAGGGAGTGAAGCTTGTACCCTTGAGCACACGGTGAACTTTATTGTAGGAGAGTAGGGTCGGCTTTCCTATGGTCACCCCACTTTTTGCATTTTGCTTCACTGGTTTGCGACTTAATGTGGCTGTGGTCCTGCTAATTAGACCCACAGCCCAGCTGTGCTCTCTCTAAATTCAATACAATGTACTTTAGTTACATTGTCAATTGGACATTGGGTCACCTTATGAACCCCTGTACAGTGTATTAGAGGTATCCAGGGCATAGGTGCATCCAAGGCCTACCAGGGGCTGCAGCATGTATTATGCCACCCCTGGCTGGCCACTCACATTGACACAACTGGCTGATCACTCAGCTGGGGCAAGGTCGTGTAATCACCCCTTGCTTAGATATAGTATTCCGATATCTAACCTTATATCTAGACACATATAGACATATAAGTCACTCCTATGGCAGGCCTTAACAATCCTGGAGGCAGAGTGCTTCATTAGGCTTCCTCTGTCCATTTGTCTATAGACATGATCCGCGCGATCCGGGCAAAGGATGGCAACAGCCATAAATCCAAGTCTGGAGCGAAGGGCTTGCTATGGATAAGGCGTTGCACCACCCGATCCCAAACTGCGCCGCCAACCGTGCCAGCGAAGGGGTGCGATCTCGTCACTTCCCTACCTGCCAAAGCAGCGCTCCCATTTGCCCGGTCCCATAAGTCCCTTCCATTAAGGACCGTTCCCAGGACGGGTCCGTATTTAGCTACGCGATCGTGTGTTGCAGTTGTGAGGCAAAACAATACAGCTCCAGATCGGGGACCTCTAAACCTCCTGCGCCCCACCTGCATTTTAGGACCTCCAGACTCACCCTGCATCTCTTCCCATTCCATAATAAGAGGAATAGGAGAGAATCCAGTTCTCAAAAAACCCGTTGCGGTATCTCATAAAAGGATCCCTGCAAAGTATATAGACAGCGTGGGAGGATCACCATCTTAATTAGGGCAATCTTCCCCATCAGGGAAAGCTTAAGGGTGTTCCAGAAGGCGATACTTCCCTTCAGACCCCGGATTATCCGTCCCATGGTATGTTGGAAGAAAGTGGCCGAGTTTCGACCAATCCAGATCCCTAAGTAGCGAAGCGTGTCGTCCACCCACGGGAGTCCCATCTCTGGGTGTTGGGCCCCATCCCATTCTACCCGCTCTCCAAGCGCATACAATTGGGATTTTGCTTTGTTTACCGCCAGGCCAGAGGCGGCTGCAAACTGTGTTAGAGCGGCTATCAAGATCGGCAGTGACTGCGTTGGCTGGCCTAAATAGATCAGAGCGTCGTCTGCATACAGGGACACCACATGCTCCACCGCCCCCACTCGAATACCCCGATCCTTAAGCACCGTACGGAGATGGCAGGCCAATGGCTCCATCACCAGGGAAAAGAGCAGGGAGGAAAGAGGGCACCCCTGATGAGTTTCCCGCGATATAACTATCTCATCTGAGACGCACCTACCCGTGCGTACTCTGGCCACTGGTCTAGCATATAGCAGCTGAACCCACCGTACAAACCCTTCCCCCAGTCCAAGTTTTAAAAGCACCTTCCAGAGGTAGGGCCAGTGGATCGAGCAAACCCAGATCGTAGGCCTCCATTGCCACTTCAAGGAGTTTCGGGACCAGAACGGCCTTGAACTCTTTATAAAGTTCGGCAGCGAGTCCGTCCATCCCCGGGGACGTAGCCGTCTGCAGATGGGCTATTGCAGCACACAATTCTTCCTCCCGAAGTGGTCCACCCAATTCCTCTTCACTCTCCGCATCGATGCTGGGCAATCGTATCCCTTCCAGGTACAATTCCATGTCCTCAGCGTCCGCTAAGGGCTGCGTTTCTGAGTACGTTCTACATAGATGGTATCGGAACACTCCGTTAATCGCCAGCTGGGTATACACCACCTGGCCTGTTTCATTTTGTAGTGCCAAAATCGGGTGGGGATGGGTTTCGGCTCGGATCAAACGCACCAGTAATCTTCCAGCCTTGTCGCCCTCTGCGTACCACCTCCTCTCACTGGCCGTCCTATTAAATTTGCCAAGGGAGGCCCAGGTGTCCCCTAGGTGTTGTCACGTGGCCGTCCATTCCGGCCGTTGCTCTTTGTCTGTGGGAAAGTCTCTCTCCAGTTCCGCCAAACGGTCTTCGTGCTGCCGAAGCTCTCTTTCCAGTATCTGCTTGACCCCTACTTCCGTGGACAGGCAAGTTCCCCGAAAAACCACCTTCATGGCGTCCCATTCAGTCGGCCTTGTACTAGCCGATCCCCAATTTACTTCGAGATATGCCTCGAGCCCTTGCAAAATAGCATCATTATACGTGGGATCACCAAAAGCCTCTATATTAAGTCTCCAGGGTGGGATCTTGGGCCGAGGTCCACCCACCAAGTACGTAAGCAGAAGCGGAGAGTGATCAGACAGGTAGCGCGCCAAATAGTGGATCTCTTCCACCCGGTCGGTGACCATGCCCTGGAGAAAGAAATAATCCAATCTACTGTGAGTGTAGGCAGCAGGCGTGTAGCACGAGTATGCCCGGCTAACAGGGTTACGATGCCTCCAAACATCCACCAGGTCATAGCTAAGGAGCATCTGCGGCAGCGCTTCTCTCATTTTTGGCTTCGCATCTAACTTAGAGGGACTCCTGTCTAGCTCTCCATCAAGTGCACAGTTAAAATCGCTTGCTATAAGGAGCTCCATTTCAGGGTCTATATCTAGTTGTCCTAACTCTCGACCCAAGAACTCTCCATCGTCAACATTTGGGGCGTACACATTCACCAAGCATACATTACGGCATCTAAGGTGCCCACCACTATAACAAACCTGCCCTCTGGGTCCAACGTTGAGCTAACAGCTTTAAAAGGAACCCCTGGAGCTACCCAAATTAGGGCCCCCCTGACAAACCCGGAGTAAGATGTGGCAAAAAACTGTCCACGCCATCTACACAGGACATATTTCAGGCAGTCCCCCCAGAGGTGCGTTTCCTGGAGGAAAGCAAAGCTGACACCATACCGGCGGAGATAGGTGGCCACCCTGATCTGCTTGATCCTATTATTGAGCCCTCTTACATTCCATGTTATCAATTTATATTTACATGCGTCGCCTGCCATGATAGAGCTGTTTCTGACTTTGTAGCCCCCAGCTGAAGGCATTTGGAACCCCCTCCATAGTGCGACCTGACCCCTCAATAGGTAAACCATTTGGACATTGCAGAACACATGACCCCTCACAAGGTAAACAACCCAGACATTTCAAAACAAAATTATGAACGGACCCGGTAGTACCACCCCCCCCCCCCCAAAACCAAAACAAGGAACCTCAACATCACCACCCACAGGCAGTAGCACTGCATCCCCCAATCCGAAACCGGTCCGGAGACCTTGAACCCCGCCCCAATGTGACACCCCCCCTTCAATGTGGAATCAGTAAATTAACAAGCTAAACACAACAATAGAGAACTGAATACTCCAGAAGAGTCCCTTCCCCTCGTAGTTGGATCTTCATCGGACTGACTGGTACAGTGCAGCCCTGCCCGGCCGAGGCCCAGCCGTCTATCGCGGCACACTACAGTCGGCCCCTTAGATTGAAATTGGCACAATAGTACAGTCACTGTGATAAACAGGTTTACCGCCCCCCTGTCCCCCCTCCTGATACTCCTATTACTCCGGAGTACAGCCCCACCTCCAAATCGACAGCTGCAGCAATCCCCCAAGCGTAAGGT
Source organism: Lissotriton vulgaris (assembly GCF_964263255.1). Lineage (NCBI taxonomy): Eukaryota > Metazoa > Chordata > Amphibia > Caudata > Salamandridae > Lissotriton > Lissotriton vulgaris. The sequence goes on from NC_141687.1 coordinate 427,007,836, forward strand.
AATAAGATACTCACAGTGTCCAAGAACCCCTGCGTTACATTTGGACCACCCGGTTTACCAGTCAATTGTCCTGCGTAGGATCAGCTACTGGACTGGCTGCTCCCCCTGAGTCCGACTGGGTTTCCTGCACCAAGCATAGTGGGGAAAATTGGATTTGGGTTTGGATCGTCGTCAGTTCCGGCTGTAGGGTGCCATCCGGGCCCACTGTGATGCGTCCATTTTCTGCGACGGTGTGTTCTCCCCGGGGTTGGCCCTCCTCACCGCGTCATCGGCTCCCGCCGCCGTGCACTCTGCGTCGCTGTTCTTGCCATCCCTGTGTGTGATCGTGGCTTGCCAGGCCCAGCGCGTCCATCCGGTCCTCCGCAGCTGACGGGCGGTCAAAGAAGTGCGTCCTATCACCGTGTTGCACTCGGAGCCTGGCTGGGAACAGCAGGCTGTACTTGATGTCGTGAGTCCGCATTCGTCGCTTGACCTGTAAAAAGTCGTTCCGGAGGTCCTGCACCTTCCTAGTGTAGTCCGGCAAGATGTGTATGTCGTGGTTATCAAACCTGGGTGGGCCGGTGCTGTGGATATGCTGTAGGAACAGTCCCGGTCCCTGAAATTGAAGAACCGGTCTATTATGGCCCTAGGTGGAGACCCCGGATTCGGAGGCGGTCCCAGGGTCCTATGGGCCCTCTTGATTGCGAATAGTTTAGAAAGGCGCAGATTCGGGTAGACCTTACTGATCCAATCCTCGAGAAACAGGTCCGCCGCCAGCCCTTCTGTGCCCTCTGGGAAACCTAAAAAGCGGAGATTGTTCCTCCGGGACCGCCCTTCTGCATCCTCGGCCTGCTCCTCCAGACGGGCCGTATGATCCTGGAGGGCCGCAATCGTTTCCTTCTTCTGCCGGGCCTCGGTCTGTAACAGAGTCATATACCCCTCCGTGGTAGTGACCCTGTCCGCCACTTTCTGAGGTCAAGGCGCAAGTGGTTGATGTCCATGGCCATTCCATCCATCTTATTTTCCAGCAGATCGCTGCCAGGATATCTGCTTTATGTTGGGCCGCCGCCTCTGTATGGGCCTCCATCCTTCGATCCATTCCAGGGCGCTCAGTCGATGCAGGGCCCGGGACTGTATACTGTACTATCTTGTTCGCCTGAGCACCCCTCGTTGTTGGTCGGTCCTTTCTCATAATACCGTGGCCACAGAGGGCAGTCTACCGGGCCCCTCCCTTGGGGGACCTACGCCCCAGATATTGTCGCCCCACAAGCTGTAGTGCGGTCCCGACCGCAGCAACCCAGGGTCCAGCTGGTCTAGCCTCAGGTCACCCGCAGGTCAGGCTCCAAGTCAGTCCCGTTCCTGTCGGGCACTGGGCACTCTGGTACCCCTACAGTGTCATGCGAGCACTCGCACTGACATAGAGCAAGGCGGGGGAAGGGGCGAGGCCCCAGCGACAGTTGTCCAGCCTGCAGGTCACCACGCGCCGACCGGCCTCAGCCGCAAACGTTCACACCCCCTCAGCCAAGGAAAAAGAGGGGGACCAGCCCGCACCGCAGGTCCACCTCGTGTCTCCACCCGTCTTCCCCACAGCAGGAGCACCAGCAATCCTTGTGGACTCTAACCAGGGTGTAGGAAGGTGAAGAATTGCCCCAGGCAGCCCAGTCCCAGCAATCGCTCCTCCGGCAGCAGTCTGTGCAGTGACTCAGGGCTTTTTTGGCAGGTATGTAGGCCTCACCGTTTCAATCGCCCCCTCTCACAGCTCCCACACCGGGGTCCCCATGCTCTCTCTGCTATCTGCCCCTCTCCGCCTGCTGTCCATGCCACTGACCTCCGGAGGATCGCGGCAGTCCTCCTCGTACGTCTGCGGGGCCTCGCACCACTTCGGGCAGCCGGGGGGCCGGAGCCCTCCCCCGATCCACCACGGTATCACTCGTCACCCGGGCTCAGGAGAGGATCCAGTCTTCTCCCCGCCAGCCGGGGGGAGAGGGAGAAACACCTCACCTGGCCCAGCCTCCGACCTCTCAGATGGCACCCGGGGGCTCGAGAAAGCACAGAGGCCGCTCCACCAGGCCTCGCATGGAGGTTACCCTCTGGGGTCTGCGGTGGAGCATGTGGTGTCCCTGTATGCGGACGAAGCTCTGATCTATTTAAGCCAGCCGACGCAGTCACTGCCGATCTTGATGGCCGCGCTAACACAGTTTGCAGCCGCCTCTGGCCTGGCGGTAAACAAAGCAAAATCCCAATTGTATGCGCTTGGAGAGCGGGTAGAATGGGAGGGGGCCCAACGCCCAGAGATGGGACTCCCGTGGGTGGACGACACGCTTCGTTACTTAGGGATCTGGATTGGTCGAAACTCGGCCACTTTCTTCCAACATACCGTGGGACGGATAATCCGAGGTCTGAACGGAAGCATTGCCTTTTGGAACACCCTTAAGCTTTCCCAGATGGGGAAGATTGCCCTAATTAAGATGGTGATCCTCCCACGCTGTCTATACACTTTGCAGGGATCCTTTTATGAGATACCGCAACGGGTTTTTCGAGAACTTGATTCTCTCCTATTCCTCTTATTATGGAATGGGAAGAGATGCAGGGTGAGTCTGGAGGTCCTAAAATGCAGGTGGGGCGCGGGAGGTTTAGAGGTCCCCGATCTGGAGCTGTATTATTTTGCCTCACAACTGCAACACGCGATTGCGTAGCTAAATACGGACCCCTCCTGGGAACGGTCCTTAATGGAAGGGACTTATGGGACCGAGCAAATGGGAGCGCTACTTTGGCAGGTAAGGAGGTGACGAGATCGCACCCCTTCGCTGGCACCGTTGGCGGGCGCAGTTTGGGATCGGGTGGTGCGACGCCTTATCCATAGCAAGCCCTTCGATCCTGACTTGGATTTATGGCTGTTGCCATCCTTTGCCCGGATCGCGCGGATCATGTCTATAGACAAATGGACAGAGGGAGGGAGCCTAATGCTGGCTTATTTGTACCCAAACGATACATTTATCACCTATCAGGAGACGGTTACTGCCTTTGAGCTTGGTCCAGGGCAATTTCTTCAATACGCTAAAATAGCGGCGACTGCGCGGCAACTCTGGCCCACATTCCCGGATGCCCTGGCGCACACTCACACTCTGGTTACAATGCTGGCAATGGCGGGGGGTCGGAAGTTCGTAAGTCATCTATATAGGGCCCTGAGAGAGGATAAACAGTTGCGGCCCTTAGCGATAGAGGGTAGATTGCAGCAGGCGTGTCCACAAGAGATCACTCCCCGTGAATGGGAAAAAATACATGGAAGTGTGAGGATGGTGTCAGTGAGCAACCGATTCAAACAAATTCAATATAATTTTATACATATGACCTACCTCTCCCCTAAGCGTCTCCAGAACATAGACAATACTAGGGATGCCCATTGCCCGAGATGCCGTAGCCCACTGGCGGACTTTGTACATATGGTATGGACGTGCCCAGTCCTCCAATCATATTGGGCATCGATACTGGAGGTCTTGGTGAGAGTATCGGGATGGGTAATAGATTTGGACCCACGTCCCTGCCTCCTAGGCTTAATCCCCCGGGACCCCAAATGGGGGGTGGGCGAAGGGAGGTGGAGGGAGTTTTTCATTGAGTTCAATATGATTTAAGTGACATGTAACTACGCAAGGGGCAATTGGGGACTACAATATCCTCGTTACTGTTATGCAACTGACTGATTGCTAGAATTACTAAGAGGATTTTTCCATGACTTGAGCGATTACAATGTAATGTTGTACCTTGCTGGATTTACTATGCTGGAGATGTACACTGAAACAAATAATAAATAAAGTTTGAAAAAAAAGAGCTCAGAGGGGTTGTGTTAGAAATAAATACATATATATATATATATTTTATATATAACCTGTGTGGTGTCCTTTCATTTGATATTAAAGGGGTTGCATATGGTAAAACAGCTGGCTTCACATGCCCTCTTGAGTTTAGCCTAAGACTGCTTTGTCCATGCTACCACTAGGATAGCTGGTCTATAAAGTTGACTTTACAACCATCACCATGAGGGTTGTTTGGACTGGTGCAAGGTGCTCACTAGAATAGTGAACATCATATACCCGGCCAACTTCTCACATTGGTGTGCAGCGGTTGGGATTTGAGCTTGCTGTTGTTTTACCAATTGTAATCTTTGCAATATCATTTGAAAGATCACATTAGGTACCTATAGGTACATATAACAAGACTTAGAATACTTAAGTTCTACTGAACTTAGTTGTTGTAGACCAAATGGCCTAGCACACCCTGACTACAACTCCTAGAGAGGTTTTAGTAGGAAAACACTGAGTGTAGGTAGGTGCACATACCACACCTCATTAGATCATGTCTGGCACAGGTGAATCCAGTGGACCTCAACCTGTGGTGAGTGACCCTCCTAGGGCACCCTCCAGATTTGATATCCTCAGCTTCAGAGAGCTGAGACACTTGTGTACCACAAGAAAGCTGAACCAAGGGTCTAACCCTACACTTCAGCAACTGATAGAACTCCTAGAGGAATCTGAAGTTCTTAAAGCCTCTGGTGCCGGCACTACAGGAAATGCAGATGAGGTCCTACCCTCTACATATGATACAACTGATCCTGTAGTCATAGAAGATGAAGAGGATGAAGTTGGGGAAGAGTCTGAAGAAGAGGTAGATTGCCAGGCCCAAGTTGGTAGACTTAGCCAGGCTAATCTAGGCCTACATGGGACTGGAGAGGGGGAAACTCTCTACAGGCCTATCAGCAAGCTTAATCAGAGGTATAGGAGGAATAGATCTCACGCAGATGAATCTCTTCACTCCAATGATTCTAGGGGTTCTCAGAGGGGAATGACTTCTCCTCAGAGGAGAGAACACCAGGCTAGGATGAGGGAGGTCAATCTCAGAATTGAGAGAGAGAAACTTGCCCTAGCCAAAGAGAAACTTGCTTTTGACAGAGAAAGGAAGTTAGGTGGGCTAGAGCCCACTGGTGGCAGCAATATCCCTAAGGATAAAGACAGGTCCTATGACAATAGACACCTAAGTAAGATTGTGCCCCCCTACCAAGTGGGGGATGACATCCACAAATGGATAACTGCTTTGGAGAGGGCCTGCAAAGTACAGCAGGTACCCCAAAGTCAGTGGGCAGCAATCTTGTGGCTCTCCTTTTCAGAAAAATGAAGAGATAAACTCCTCACAGTTAGTGATGAGGATGCTAACAATTACACTGTCCTGAAGAGTGCTCTGATTGATGGGTTTGGCCTAACCACTGAACAGTACAGGTTGATGTTCAGAGATACACAGAAGACACAGACTCAGGACTGGACTGATTTTGTTGATTGTGCCACGAAGGCTCTGGAAGGGTGGTTGCTGGGAAGCAAAGTTAAGGACTATACAGGATTGTATAATGTGATCATGATAGAGAAAATACTTAACAATGGTCAGAACCAGCTGTTGCATCAACACCTGATTGACTCGGATCTGACCTCTCCCCAAGAATTGGGAAAGAAGACAGACAAATGGGTCAAAACCAGGGTTAAGCAGAAAAACCAGGTCCAAGGTGGTGATCAGAAAAAGGCAGACCAAAAAGGTGGGGATCAGAAACTAAAAGACCCGATGTCTTCTACAGGGCCCCAAAAGTCTAATGAGGGGGGGTTCCAAACTTGCAAGAAGAAGAAGAAAGATGGCCAAAGGAAACCTTGGTGTAATTTTTGTAAATCTACTAGACGCTGGACCAGTGACTGCACCAAGAAAGACTCAGCCCCTACCACTGCTGCCCCTAAGGCAACTGCACTCCCTAGTTCAGCTGGCAGTGGTAGTTCTCAACCCAATGCTATAGTAGGGTTAACCCTGGGAACTGAGATGGATTCTGGCCTAGTCAGAATACCGCAGAAAATCTAAATATGTCCCAACTAAACACAGACGACTATATCGGTATAGCTAATTGTACTGGTAGGAAAAATATATCACATTCTAATGAAAACCACACTATAGGGAAAAGATGCTGAATGCCACTTCAGTGAACCTACACATTACAATATCATCAAAAATCACAACATCACACCATTAATTACAAAACCATGAGTAGCGTTTCCAATATTAAGTAGGGTTTATTTCATACAGTTATCACACAAATTCATTTAAAATTGGATTAAATCCAAACATATTAAAAAACATTTAAAAACACAATTATATATCCACATGTCCAATACAATTGGAGATAAAAGCATGAGATGGTTGTGACGCAGCGTTTCGGTTTTCTGAGATTACTATACCTTCTTCAGGACAGTTCTAAATTAATACAGATATATACAATTAAAAAACATTCACAATAGTACAAAGTATATGTTGATATGTTGTGACAACTGTCAATTCAGTGGCATTCTTTTAACAATTTTGCATCTGATTATTTTCTTTCATGATTATAGCATCCTTATTTTCCTAGGTGATCTGTATAGTGAACAGTAAATAAATACATATAACAATTTAATCAACATTATATCCCCATTGCCTAATTAACTCAGGCTGTTCTTGTCTGTGATGGGGACATGGCTAAGTCCTCTAATGTGAGTCCCAGTACTCTGGGCAAGTACAGGCAAACACAGTTAATCAATGACAAAGTGGCTCAGGCCTACAGGGACACACACACCATGGTGACACCTAACTTTGTGGACCCTGGACAGATTATACTGGGTGATAATTACCTGGTGACCAATGCTAGCAATGTCACTACTACACATAGTGTGGCAATTGTTAATTTCTCCTGGGGAGAGGTAACTGGCCTCAAAAGAATTGTGGTAAGTGCAGACCTCCCAGATGAATGTCTGTTGGGCAATGACCATGAATCCTCAATATTGTCAGAAGTGGAGTATAGGACTCATGCAGAGATATTAGGCATATCATCACATGTCCTTGCTGTGACCAGGTCACAGGCCAAAAAGTGCCAAACTGAACAGGCCTTGGATCCTGAAACTATAGACCAAGTGACACCCAAGAGAAAGAGCAGTAGAGTAAAGGTAGTGCCTTCCCCCCTGCCTACAAGTGAAGATCAGCCTTCACAGGAAGCTGATTTTGAGACCCCTGAAGGAACTGTCCCAGAAGAGCTTGAACCTGACCAGGTTGAGTTTCTTGGGACAGGAGGACCTTCAAGGGCAGACTTGAGGCAGGCACAGTTAGACTGTTCCTCTCTTGAACCCCTCAGACAGCAAGCTGCTTCTGAGGCTGCTGGGAATTCTACAGGTACCCACAAAGTTTACTGGGATGAAGGACTCCTTTTTTCTGAGGCTAGAGACCCCCAAGCCTGGTGCTTCCATGAGGTTGGTCATACCTCAGGCCTTTAGGGGTTTCCTTTTTACCTTAGCCCAAGATATTCCTTTAGCAGGAAACTTGGGCCAGAACAAGACTTGGGACAGGCTTGTCCCTCACTTTCACTGGCCCCATATGTCAGAAGATACCAAGGAGTTTTGTCGCCCCTGTGTAACCTGCCAAGCCAGTGGCAAAGCAGGTGGCACAACAAAGGCCCCCCTCATACCACTACCTGTGGTGGGGGTACCCTTTGAAAGAGTAGGGATTGACATTGTTAGAACAATGGATCCCCAAACATCCTCTGGGCACAGATTTATACTGGTGTTAGTGGATCATGCCACCAGGTATCCGGAAGCTATTCCCCTAAGGACCTTGACAGCTCCTGTTGTGGCAAGAGCCCTCCTGGGAGTTTTCTCAAGAGTGGGCTTTCCAAAGGAGGTTGTCTCAGATAGAGGTGCACACTTTATGTCTGGGTACTTGACTGCAATGTGGAAGGAGTGTGGTGTAAATTACAAATTCACTATACCCTACCATCCACAGTGCAATGGACTTGTTGAAAGATTCAACAAGACCTTAAAGGGTATGATCAAGGGTTTACCTGAAAAGCTTAGGCGAAGATGGGACATCCTTCTACCCTGCCTTCTGTTTGCTTACAGAGAGGTCCCACAAAAGGGGATTGGCTACAGCCCTTTTGAACTTTTATTTGGGCATCCTGTAAGGGGACCCCTATGTCTGGTGAAGGATGGATAGGAGTTACCTTTCAAAAAGCCTAAACAAGACATAGTGGACTCTGTACTTGGTCTCTGCTCCTGGATGGCTGAGTATATGAAGAAGGCTTCTAAAAACCTGGAGGCTAGCCAAGAACTTCAAAAAGCTTGGCATGACCAAAGGGCTGTGCTGACTGAATACCAGCCAGGACAGAAGGAGTGGGTGCTAGAGCCAGTGGCCCCAGCAGCACTCCAAGACAAATGGCTAGGGCCCCACACAATTGTTGAGAAAAAGGGAGAGGTCACCTACTTGGTGGACCTTGGAACTCCCAGGAGCCCCCTCAGGGTGCTCCATGTCAACAGATTCAAAGCATATGTTGACAGGGCAGACATGGCTTGCTCATGGCTACAGATGTGAGGCAGGAGGAAGAGAGTGACCCTCTCCCAGACCTGCTGACTCAGAACCCTGATGATGGTTCAGTTGATGGTGTGGCCTTAGCTGACAGCCTCACTGACCAGCAGCAACAGGACTGTAGACAAGTTCTACAGTCCTTCAGGCATATGTTTTCATTGACACCTAGTCAGACTAACTGGTGCACCCATGAGGTGGACACTGGTGACAGTCTGCCTATGAAAAATAAGATCTACAGGCAAACTGACCATGCCAGGGACTGTATAAAGACTGAGGTTCAGAAAATGTTGGAACTGGGAGTAATTGAGCCATCAGAGAGCCCATGGGCCAGCCCAGTAGACCTTGTACCAAAACCTCACACCCAAGATGGTAAGAGAGAGATGAGGTTCTGTGTGGACTACAGAAGTTTCAATGCTGTCACTAGGACAGATGCTCACCCAATTCCAAGAGCAGATGAGCCCATTGACAGATTGGCTTCTGCCAAGTTTTTAAGCACATTTGATTTGACAGCTGGCTATTGGCAAATCAGGTTAGTTGAGGATGCCAAGGCCAAAGCTGCTTTCTCAACCCCAGGAGGTCATTACCAATTTGTGGTGATGCCCTTTGGCTTGAAGAATTCACCTGCCACTTTCCAAAGTTTGGTGAACCAAGTCCTCACTGGGTTGGATGACTTGTGTGCAGCTTATCTGGATGATATTGCTGTCTTCAGCTCCACCTGGGAGGATCACCTGAACTACCTAAAGAAGGTTTTAGAGGCCCTGCAGAAGGCAGGCCTAACGTTCAAGGCCACAAAGTGCCAGATAGGGCAGAGTAAGGTTGTGTACCTGGGCCACCTTATAGGTGGGGGTCAGGTTCAACCACTGGAGAGTAAGATCCAGACCACCAAGGACTGGGATCCTCCAACCACCCAGACACAGGTCATAGCTTTCTTGGGCCTGTCTGGTTACTACAGAAAGTTTGTTAAGAATTATGGGTCCATTGTGACACCACTTAATGACTTGACTTCAAAGACAATGCCCAAGAAAGTTCAGTTAGCTGTCAAAAGGCATTTGATGACCTGAAGAAGGCCATGTGTTCTGCACCTATCCTGAAGAGTCCTGAATACTCCAAAGAGTTTATTGTCCAGACAGATGCTTCTGAGTTGGGGGTGGGAGCTGTACTTTCACAACTGAATGTACATGGCCAAGACCAGCCCATTGCTTTTATTAGCAGAAGGCTGACCCCTAGAGAGAAACGTTGATCAGCCACTGAGGGGGAGGCCTTTGCTGTGGTTTCGGCCCTGAAGAAGTTGAGACCATACTTGTTTGGCACTCACTTCAAGATTCAGACAGACCATAAGCCCCTCTTGTGGCTAAATCAGATGAAGGGTGAAAATCCCAACCTGCTCTGGTGGTCCATTTCCCTACAGGGGATGGACTTTACAGGGGAACATAGACCTGGGACTGGCCATGGTAATGCAGATGGTCTCTCCAGATATTTCCACTTAGAACATGAAGACACAACTGGTCACGGTTAGTCTAATGTCCCTGCGTTGGGGGGGGGTTGTAGGAGAGTAGGGTCTGCTTTTCTATGGTCACCCCACTTTTTGCTTTTTGCTTCACTGGTTTTCGACTTAATGTGGCTGTGGGCCTGCTAATCAGACCCACAGCCCAGTTGTGCTCACTCTAAATTCAATACAATGTACTTTAGGTACATGACCAATTGGACATTGGGTCACCTTATGAGCCCCTGTACAGTGTACTATAGGTACCCAAGGCATAGGTGCATCCAAGGCCTACCAGGGGCTGCAGCATGTATTATGCCACCCCTGGCTAGCCACTCACATTGACACAACTGGCTGATCACTCAGCTGGGGCAAGATCGTGTAATCACCCCTTGCTTAGATATAGTATTCCTATATATAACCTTATATCTAGACACATATACACCTATAAGTCACTCCTATGGCAGGCCTTAACAGTCCTGGAGGCAGAGTGCTTGGTTTTATGTGAGATGGTGCTCTAGCATGAGCTGAGCCTGTCTGCAGCTTTCGGAACCATGTCCTTATAGCTGTTCTAGGATATAGCCATACCATATACTCTTAAGTGCATTATGAACCTCGCGGTTAAATGCTAACTCTGGTTTGGCTTTATAAAAACATGTTGAGTAAGGTGTCATACGCTTTGGAATACTCCCCCCTCGCCAGTTCCGGCGACCGGGGTAGTATTCCACCCTTCTAGAGGGAGAGACATGTTGTTCCTACTAATCCCGGTTAAAGTTAACCAGAGCCTCAGCATCACAAAATAGATGCTGCTGCCACAGACACAAGTCTGACTTCCTGCTGCTGGGAGTCCTTCCAGCGAGGGAGGCTTAGACAATAGGTTTCCTGTCTTGGGAGGTGCTAGCACCACCCCAGACAGGCTATAGTGTATTGGGGCAGGGAGGGCTGAAAGAAATGAGACACTGCCTGGGGCACCCAAGGTGTCCCATGCATAGTCCAGTTCAAACCAGTGCTGGGGAACTCCAGCCCCAGCTCTGGCGCGAAACTGGACAAAGGGAAAGGGGTGTAACCTCCCCCTTCCCATGTCCCACCCATAGGAGGGACCTAGCAGGTAATACAGACCCTAAATTTGGTATATAGGTAGGAGCTGAGTCCCAAGACTTTAGATTTATCATGACTGAAACTTGAAATGAAACTCTGGACCTTCAACGTTCAACCTGAAGATAGAAGACTGAAGAATCTCCCTTGTGGTCAAGGAGTGACCACCCTGCCCAAGCAGGCACCACCAAGCAATCAATGGTTTGCTTTGTTGATGCTCCCGCCGGAGCCCGAGCACAGAGCCTGACAAGACCCAGACTTCCAGACTTCCTTCAGCCCGATCCACAGTCCCACCAAACCTGAGACCCGTGGAGGCAACGCGAGACGTGGGACCGGCCATCTTGGAAAGCCAGCAAATTGCTTTCCGTGCAGCTTCTGAGGCGTCCTCAAAGTTGTGCATTGGGGATTGAGAAGCCCCAGCCCCCTGCATCATCTGCACTGAAGATCAGCCTTCCACACTCCACGAGTTCTGCGTGGGGCCCTTCTGCATTTTCCTGCTCGACACGTCTGTCCGGTCACCTGCCCGTTGGCTAGTGGCCATCTTGACGATGAAACTTTAAATTTATACCACTGGTCTGGTTGCTCCAGACTGGCGCTTGTTTCCCTGAAAAGAAGAAGCCCATCAAACTTTGCTGGTCTGATTAAAAAGCCATCTTTGATTCCTGCATGGGTTGCCTTTGCCAAGGCTTGTTGACTCCAATCCGGAAGCCGACACTGCCAACAAAGAGAGCCTTTGTGGAACAGTCCGTTCCTGACTTCTGGTTGTCATCGACGCCTCTTGGTCTACGTGGCTGCAGAGACAAGCTTCGATACATCACCTGATTGCTTTGCGACATCGCCTGGTTCCTTCCTGGTTCCTACCTAGTCACTGGCTAGTGACCCAGACTCTCTCCCCTCTGCTTTCAGGTACTCTTCATTCTTGATCTGCCCTTGGATCCAACTGGACACTTCTCTCCTGGTCGCCTGCAGCATCTTTCTTCAAGGCTCCATAGGATTCAGCGACGAAACCCGACACACTTTGACACCTATGCACCCGCTTCCTGTGGGTGAGGTAACGCGAGTACTCCGGTGCTTCTGTGGGTATTGACTATCCTAGTGTCTAGGTTTCAAGTAGCTTTCATCGAGTCCAGTCATAAGTGCCCTAAAAGAACTAGTTTCTAATTCTTTAGTTCCCATTCGAACTCTATGGTAACTTGCGTGTGAGTAAAGACTCTGCACACGCCCCCCGTGGGCCTCCTATGTCCTATCCTTTGGTAGTACAGTGTAGCCCCAGCGATTCCCTAGGTCCTAGGCCTATCCATTTTCCGTGACGTGGTTCTTATACCACTATTTTAGTATATGGTTTAGCATGCCCATAGGGCCCTACTGTATTTTGTGCAACTTATTGTATGATAATTAAGTATCTTGTTATGTGCTTGTGCCTCTGACCTCATAAAGAGCTCAGAGGGGTTGTGTTAGAAATAAATACATATATATTATATATATATATATCTGTGTTGTGTCCTTTCATTTGGTATTAAAGGGGTTACATATGGTAAAACTGCTGGCTTCACATGCCCTCTTGAGTTTAGCCTAAGACTGCTTTGTCCATGCTACCACTAGGGTAGCTGGTCTATAAGGTTGACTTTACAACCATCACCATAAGGGTTGTTTGGACTGGTGCAAGGTGCTCACTAGAATACCATATACCAGGCCTACTTCTCACACGAAAGTTATTCATGAAGATCCAGCCCTGGTTTGTACACTAAGGAGGAGGACTCAGTACCACTGATGCCAAAAGGGGAGAGGATGTGGTCCATCCGCTAGTCTGCCGACTTTGGTGCTGGACACCAGGGTTCGAGCCTCTGGGGTCGCGTCCACATCCTGTGATTCTGGGCAAATCACTTAATCTCCCCGTGCCTGAATGTGTAATGTCAACTAAATCCGGTGCTCATGTAAAGCCTCCAATACCTTCGGGTCGAGTCTGCGCTAAATAAATATGCACACAAAAAAACCATTACTTTCAGCAAACAAAAATAAGTATTCTACTGTCAACTAATTTCGATTTGAAAATATGACCTAAAATGTACCATGAGCGGAGCCTTACTTTGTTCGGAAAACCAGGAAATAACACCCCTGAACGAGTTTTGAAGTAGTTGACCTAACTTCGCTTACTACGCGCTTTAGGCCTCGAAAGGTAGTTTGGAAAGTGCTAGGTCAATGCCAACAAAATAGGTACCCTGCATTTCCTGGGAAATGTTTGCATCCCACTGCTGCACTGTTTCTCTGAACCCCCGTGCCATACCAGGAAGCAACGAAGAGGGAACGCTACTAATATTGTTAATAGTAATGAATCTCCCAGTGGGTGAACAGGGGAAACGAAACGGAAGGTACAGCTACTGCGCGGAAATATTCTTGTGAGGTTCTCTGGCTCAAAGAGCACGCACTGCCTGCTTTCCGCTCCGTGCACTCCTAGGAACAGCCATTGCGGTTTGGCAGAACAGTAATAGAAATTAATCCCGAGTTTCTAAAATGCCTGTTGAGTAACATCCTGTCCTTACGTAGAAGTGAATTCCAGGAGAAGGCTGCAAAGTCTCTGTTTTGAAAGCAGGCCTTTCTGGAATCACTTTACAGTAGAAATGATTGGTTATAGGGTGATGCGTCACTGCTCTCTGCTAAGTGCAGCGCGTGATGGCGAGACTCAGCATGAGCCTCTCAGATGGGCCGCAGATGTAAGTGTGAGGCCAAGCAGTAGCATCTGTCAGTCTACTTCTTATAGGGACTGGCTACATTTTCAAACAAGCATTGACAAATCCAACATGGCTGGGTGTCAAACTGGTGTGATGGTCTAAAAATGTTTTTTATTTGGTATCACAAGCATACGCCTAAAAAAATATAAGGGAATGAAAAGAACAAGCATTTGCAATGCAATAGGTCTCGCAATAGGAAAGTGTGAGCTATTGGTATTGTAAATGACAATTTTTTTAAATATGTGTTGGCTTTGAAAATATATAAATTAATAGCATTGTTATTCACAAAGCCACTAGCTTACACTTTCCTATTGCGAGTCCTATTGTCTATGGCAATGCTTGTTGGTAGCAAGCAAGGACAGTACTGTTGTGGTGCTGAGTGATGCTGTTGTGGTGCTGAGTGTTGATGTGGTTGGGCTGAGTGATGTGGTTGTGTATTAGAGGGATGTGGTGGTGTCACAGAGTGATGTGGCGGTGTCCCAGAGTGATGTGGTGGTGTCCCGGAGTGATGTGGTGGTGCCCTTGAGTGATGTGGTGGTGTCCCTGAGTGATGTGGTGGTGTCCCTGAGTGATGTGGTGGTGTCCTAGAGTGATGTGGTAGTGTCCCTGAGTGATGTGGTGGTGTCCCTGAGTGATGTGGTGGTGTTATGTGGCGTTCAGCAGTGTGAGGCATGCAGCAGTGTGAGGCGTGCAGCAGTGTGAGGCGTGCAGCAGTGTGAGGCATGCAGCAGTGTGAGGCATGCAGCAGTGTGAGGCGTGCAGCAGTGTGAGGCGTGCAGCAGTGTGAGGCGTGCAGCAGTGTGTGGCGTGCAGCAGTGTGCGGCATACAGCAGTGTGAGTAATGCAGCAGTGTGCAGCAGTGTGAGGTGTGCAGCAGTGTGAGGCGTGCAGCAGTGTGAGGTGTGCGGCAGTGTGCAGCATGCAGCAGCGTGAGTAATGCAGCAGTGTGCAGCTTGCAGCAGTGTGAGTAATGCAGCAGTGTGAGGCATGCAGCAGTGTGTGGCAGTGTGTGGCGTGCAGCAGTGTGTGGCGTGCAGCAGTATGTGGCGTGCAGCAGCCTGAGGCGTGCAGCAGTGTGAGGCATGCAGCAATGTGAGGCGTGCAGCAGTGTGAGGCATGCAGCATTGTGAAGCGTGCAGCAGTGTGAGGCGTGCGGCAGTGTGAGGCTTGCAGCAGTGTGCAGCATGCGGCAGTGTGGCGTTCAGCAGTGTGAGGCATGCAGCAGTGTGAGGCGTGCTGCAGTGTGAGGCGTGCAGCAGTGTGAGGCATGCAGCAGTGTGAGGCGTGCAGCAGTGTGAGGCGTGCAGCAGTGTGTGGCGTGCAGCAGTGTGTGGCGTGCAGCAGTGTGTGGCATACAGCAGTGTGAGTAATGCAGCAGTGTGCAGCAGTGTGAGGCGTGCAGCAGTGTGAGGCGTGCAGCAGGGTGAGGTGTGCGGCAGTATGCAGCATGCAGCAGCGTGAGTAATGCAGCAGTGTGCAGCTTGCAGCAGTGTGAGTAATGCAGCAGTATGAGGCATGCAGCAGTGTGTGGCGTGCAGCAGTGTGTGGCGTGCAGCAGTATGTGGCGTGCAGCAGTATGTGGCGTGCAGCAGCCTGAGGTGTGCAGCAGTGTGAGGCGTGCAGCAATGTGTGGCGTGCAGCAATGTGACGTGTGCAGCAGTGTGAGGCGTGCAGCAGTGTGAGGCGTGCAGCAGTGTGAGGCGTGCAGCAGTGTGAGGCGTGCAGCAGTGTGTGGCATGCAGCAATGTAAGGCGTGCAGCAGTGTGTTGTGCAGCAGTGTGTCATGCAGCAGTGTGCAGCATGCAGCAGTGTGAGGTGTGCAGCAGTGTGCAGCAGTGTGAGTAATGCAGCAGTGTGCAGCAGTGTGAGGCGTGCAGCAGTGTGAGGTGTGCAGCAGTGTGCAGCAGTGTGAGTAATGCAGCAGTGTGCAGCAGTGTGAGGCATGCAGCAGTGTGAGGCGTGCAGCAGTGAGAGGTGTGCAGCAGTGAGAGGCGTGCAGCAGTGTGATGTGTGCAGCAGTGTGAGGCGTGCAGCAGTGTGCAGTGTGCAGCAGTGTGAGGTGTGCAGCAGTGTGTGGCGTGCAGCAGTGTGTGGCGTGCAGCAGTGTGTGGCGTGCAGCAGTGTGAGGCGTACAGCATTGTGTTGTGCAGCAGTGTGCAGCATGCAGCAGTGAGTAATGCAGCAGTGTGCAGCAGTGTGTGGCATGCAGCAATGTGTGGCATGCAGCAGTGTGTGGTGTGCAGCAGTGTGAGGGGTGCAGCAGTGTGAGGCGTGCAGCAGTGTGAGGCGTGCAGCAGTGTGAGGCGTGCAGCAGTGTGAGGCATGCAGCAGTGTGAGGCATGCAGCAGTGTGAGGCGTGCAGCAGTGTGAGGCGTGCAGCAGTGTGTGGCATGCAGCAGTATGCGACGTGCAGCAGTGTGAGTAATGCAGGAGTGTGCAGCGTGCAGCAGTGTTAGTAATGCAGCAGTGTGAGGCTTGCAGCAGTGTGTGGCATGCAGCAGTGTGAGGCGTGCAGCAGTGTGAGGCGTGTGGCAGTGTGCAGCATGCAGCAGTGTGAGTAATGCAGCAGTGAGGCGTGCAGCAGTGTGATGCGTGCAGCAGTGTGTGGCATGCAGCAGTGTGTGGCATGCAGCAGTGTGAGGCGTGCAGCAGTGTGAGGCGTGCAGCAGTGTGTGGCATGCAGCAGTGTGTGGCATGCAGCAGTGTGTGGCATGCAGCATTGTGTGACGTGCAGCAGTGTGTTGTGCAGCAGTGTGCAGCATGCAGCAGTGTGAGACGTGTGGCAGTGTGAGGCATGCGGCAGTGAGCAGCAGTGTGAGTAATGCAGCAGTGTGCAGCAGTGTGAGGCATGCAGCAGTGTGAGGCGTGCAGCAGTGTGTGGCGTGCAGCTGTGTGTGGCGTGCAGCAGTGTGTGGCATGCAGCAGTGTGAGGCATGCAGCAGTGTGAGGCGTGCAGCAGTGTGAGGCGTGCAGCAGGCTGAGGCGTGCAGTAGTGTGAGGCATGCAGCAGTGCGAGGCATTCAGCAGTGCGAGGCATGAAGCAGTGCAAGGCGTGCAGCAGTGTGTCGTGCAGCAGTGTGTTGTGCAGCAGTGTGCAGCATGCAGCAGTTGTGGCGTGCAGCAGTGTGTCCTGCAGCAGTGTGTCCTGCAGCAGTGTGCAGCATGCAGCAATGTGAGGCGTGCAGCAGTGTGTGGTGTGCAGTAGTGTGCAGCATGCAGCAGTGTGAGTAATGCAGCAGTGTGCAGCAGTGTGAGGCCTGCAGCAGTGTGAGGCGTGCAGTAGTGTGAGGCGGGAAGCAGTGTGATGCATGCAGCAGTGTGAGGCGTGCAGCAGTGTTAGTCATGCAGCAGTGTAAGTGCTTTGATACTAGAGTATGCATGCTCTTGTATCAGTGCGCGCACGCTCTGCTGCGACAGTGTGCATGTTCCATTCTCAGGGTGAGTACGTTTCGAGTTCTTAATCACAAACAGTATGAATGAATGGTGAAAACAGGAAGAAGGGCAGTCATGCGGGGCGTGCGTGTTTTCTAATCAGAAATTGTGAGCAAGTGAACCAACGCAATGGTTTGTAAACAACAAGAAAAGCGGACATTCAAGGAAGGGTGGGAGGGAACGAGCATATGGGGTGTTAGCGATAACGAAAGTTAATTGTTGTAAGAGGGGGAGCAGGAAGTGAGGCCGAGCATGCGCTGACGAAAGCAGTCTGTTGCTTTCAAGTCCGATGCCAGATGCCAGCTTCACGCTTGAATGCCTCACATGCACTGGCCATAAACTGCATTCCAAAGCTCTTTGGGGGCATTTTCTGGTGCCACTTACTATATCTCTCGCATAGCGATCGCTTAGGCGATAGCTAGGCAAGACCTAAAACCGTGTGCTTCCTAAATGTGGTGCATTTCACCATTTTAGTTTGCACACACACAAAATGACTAAAAACAAACAAGCATTGACAAAGCCAATAGGGTTCACCTTTGACACCGACTGGCTTTGCCAATTGCTTTTGGCAGTGATGTTGGAAGAGCTGTACATTATCGGGACGCCGTGCAGCATTGTAAAAAAAAAGGCACAATGGTGGTCGTGTCATTCCACTGGCACGTGTACACGTCAGAACACATATGCACACCTGTGGAATGAAGCGGGCAGTATTTGCTTCATTTAGCGGTGTAATGTGCTGGACACCAATTAGATTGGTAAAATAATATATATAATATATGTGTATATATATATATATATATATATATATATATATATATATATATATATATATATATATATATATATATATATATATATCTGCTCACGGGTTTGCCACACATGCAGGAATGTAAATGTAAATGTACAGGAGTTTATATAGCACAAATCACCGAGCGGTTTCTAAGCGCTTGCTTAGGGAACCCGTCCTGGTATTCCCCTGTGAGATAACCCCGGCAGGGTATCCGCAAGGTGAAAGCCAGGCATCCCGCCGCGAGGGGCCGTTGTGGAGATTAAGCAAGCTATTGCCCAGTGTCGCAGAGTGTGAACCCGTGAATAGAGTAGGCACCGGAGCGAGAATTGTCGAGTCCATGGACATTTTTAGGACTCAAGACCCCGCCGAGCCGGGAATTGAACCCTGGTCCCGGGCTGACCTCTGCTTCCAGGTCTGCCTCCTCTAACCAGTGAGCCACACTTCTCCACGCTTAAAGCAGTCACTGAGGGGCGTGGTATAATATAATCTGCAGCTGTTGGACTTGGGCCTGCTGGCAGGTTCACCCCTGAACTTTTTGCCTAGTGATTTCTGGTCTTTGCGCATTTTGACACTGTGGCGCAGTGTAAACTGCGTCCTCTCCCTGAGTGCGTGTGTGAGATTGGCCTGCTCTCCCATAGGAATGCATGGGGAATGTCTGTGTCCCTGGTAGTTCCTGATGCGTGAGGCGTGCATGGTCAAGTTTGGTATGTGCGAACTCGTGAGAGTGAATGCTGCGCAATGGTATGTGCGGCGTGTATGTGTCTTGTGCGGAAGCGCCACTTCTAGACATGGCTGTGTATGTGCTGTGAAGGTGCTGGCATGTGATTGGCTGGAGCTAGCTGGGATGCCAGGCTCCAGGAAGTCTGTGTGGGTCTGCCCCGGTGGTGAATGGAGAGATTAGCATGCTGATGTGAGGGAGGGGCTGCGCCTGTGTCCTGAATGAGGCTGGGTTTCCCCCACACAATGCTGGCTCCGCCCCCTGTGGTGCGACTGATGACCCTAGCCTGCCTGATGAATGAAAGGGGTGGTTGAGCCATCAACAGTGCTCACAGACCAGCTGCGACTGGTTCTGCCCCCACCCTGCACCTACAGACAAAAGAAAAGGTGTATAAAAGAAGGGCTGTGACCCCATGAAGATGTTCTTGTTCCCAACTTGAATCTGACCAGGGGCGTGCTGCTGCTGGGGCCCGGGGGAAGGCTTGCCTCCCTGGGCCCTGCCCAGCCCCTGGACTCCTAATGGACTTTTGCTGGACTGTGGAATGCCCTAAAGCGCCTGGGAGCGCTTGTTCTTTGCCCTAGCGCTGTGGAGCGCTGTGTCTTGCCCTTATAGCGCCTGGAAGTGCTGGATTTTTACCTATAGCGCTGGGGAGCGCTTGATCAGCTGTTAGAGCGCTTGGGAGCGCTGTATTCTTGGAAGCCGGTGCCCACCCGGCATTGGCCCAGAGGTTGCCGCTGTTTTTGCAGAGCGAGTGCCCACCTCGCTTTATTGTTGTTTTGAAGCCGGTGCCCACCCGGCGTTTGCCCCGCTCCTTGCCGCTTTTCGAGTCCTCTGGCAGGTGCCCACCCTGCCAGGGACATTGCCACCTTTCGAGCGCGTGCCCACCGCGCTTTATGGTAATTGAAGCCGGTGCCCACCCGGCATTGCCCCGTGGAAATCGCCGCCGCAGCCCGAGAGACCCGGCCGGGCCGCCGCGCTGCCTACGACGACCCGGAAGTCCCGCCTCCAGTCTCCCAGGGCCGCGCTGCTATTGGCTGCAGCCGCGACCCGGAAGACAGGCACAAGACGCCCGGACGAGGGCAGGACCGGCGAGTCTCCCTTCTGCTTCCCCCGGTCTGGGGAAGCCTAGGAGTGTCCTTGGGAGACACAGCAGAGGAGCCGCGCCGAGGACGAGCCCCCGGCCGCCAGAGACCCGGTGAGTGTGGCAGTGTCAGAGGGAAGGGCGCCGGGACACATTGTCGGTGTCCGCCCCCCCCACCAAGCAGCGCGACCCCGCGCCTGTGATTATTGAGAGCCTGCGAGGCTCTAGGCAGCCAGTTATTGTTTAAAGCCCTAAGAGGGCAAAGGGGGCATTTCCTTGTGCTTCGAGTCCCCAGGAGGGGGACTCCAACATGCCCGCATTTGTGCCCCAGCCTAAGAGAGGCTTGAGGCACTCCCAGTGTTCCGGGTCCCCCGTGAGGGACCCCCACAGCCCTGTGAGGCTGCATCTGTGTTTTACGAGCCCAGAGAGGCTCAAGGGGGCATTTATTCATTTCGAGTCCCCAGAGGGGGGACGCCAACGTTGGTGCCACAATTGTTTAGAGCCCTGAGAGGCTCAGGGGGACAGTGTAATTGTTCAGAGCCTGAGAGGCTCCAACGTTGTCCCCACCAGCATTGCTCCACAATTGCCCAGCACTTTGTGGGCAACTGCCACGTTTAGGACCCTGACTTTGGACACAGGGCGTCCTAGCCCTAGAGAGGCCAGTTTGCCTAGGGACTGCCACAGGTGGTGGCTAATGTGATTTTTGCGCTGTTGTGTTGTCCTGCACCGCTGAATGTGTTGTTGATGCATCATGTGTTTTGTCCCCAGGTCTATACCCCTAAATGTATGGTGATATTTAGTTGGTTGTTCTTGCTAGTACAGGTGGTGCTAGTGAGGTCCTGGTTCCCTGCGTGACCTGTTCCTAAGGTGGTTAGGATTGCGTAGGGAGTACTTACCTGATTACCAGTAGTTACTTGTTTTGTGCTACAGTGATTTTCTGTTATGTTCTAAGTGATATTCCAAGGGCTTGATACTGAGCTCGCCCCCCGACCAGAGTCCCAGGACCAGTGGACTCTATTGTGCCTGCCTTGACAAATTGCTGGGACTTGTCTGATCTCTCTTGGGCCCCTGGGGCCTCGCTGAAATGTGCCTCGCTCATTCCCCTCGGCAGCTCGTGCACGGCAGCCTGTCCAAGCCTCGAGCAGCACCACTCTCCCCTGAGCCGCGCCGCTTCGCTGGGCCGCCTGCATCCTGCCTTCCCCTCCTCTTCTGAGCCGCACACATTGGTCGCCCCAGAGAAACGCTTGTACCTTGCCGGTGGCCCGCTCAAGCCTCGAGCCGCACCACTCTCCCCTGAGTCGTGCCCCTTTGCTGGGCCGCCCGCTCAAGTTTACTAAGGAGGTCACTCGCATTATCCCTGCAACCAGGTCGGGAGGTACTATCCGTTAGGCTCTATGTTCTAAGTTCTAGGCCTAAAAGTGTTGTATTCTAAGTTCTAAAAGTGCTGATTCCTGACAGTGGTCCAGGTGGCCCTGTCTTGTACATATCCCTTGTAAATTCTGCCCGTGCTTCTGGCACATTGTAAAATGTGTGTTTTTATCTAATGTGTTTTGGTGTAATACAAAGGCTATTTATATATATAACCTTGTGTGGAGTTTCCTTTGTGGTGGGCCTTGGGTGTTGTTGCTGGGGTGCGTGCGCAAATACTTAACTCATATCGCCTCCAAGTTTAGCATTGCTGCTCGTGCCACGTTACCTAGAGGGTGAGTAGGGGTTATCTTGGTGTGTAACTCCCTTGCCCTGACTTAGGAGTGGTGGTCTCTGACTGACTTTGGCGAAAGCCCTGGCCAGCCAGGGATCCCATTTCTAACAGCAGCCATGGGAGTACACGCCATTTCGTCTATGCCGCTGAGGAAGAGAATACTCGAAACGCGTACGACGCACAAAGTGACTGCTTTAACCTTCCGACATGCTGCATGCCGTTCATACCATTTATTAAAGGTTTTGGGTTGGACCTTCACTGATGTTCGAGTGATTTCTACATGTGTGGCAAACCCGTGAGCAGGTATATTTGGCGGCAGTCCAGCCGTCGGGAATGCACCAGCATGTGAAAATTGTGCGCCAAGAGGGAAGTAATCCACTTACCTCACTTTGGAACATCAGTGCAGGATAAGGACTGAGGCACATGCGGGGGCGCATACAGAGCCTCACAGGTCGAGCAGCTAAGAAAGTGTATCCATACAGGATTGATGGACTCGAACTCCCAGACTGCATTGCACACAGTACCATCCGGGCAGCCCATTGAGGGGCGTGGTATAATATAAACTGCAGCCGTGGGAGTACACGCCATTTCGTCTATGCCGCTGAGGTAGAGAATGCTCGAAACGCGTACGGCGCACGAAGTGACTGCTTTAACCTTCCGACATGCTGCATGCCATTCATACCATTTATTAAAGGTTTTGGGTTGAACCTTTACTGATGTTCGAGTGATTCCTGCATGTGTGGCAAACCCGTGAGCCGGTATATATATATATATATATACATATATATATATATATATACATATACATATATACATATACATACATACATATATACATATACATACATACACATATATATATATATATATTCACAGAAAAAACCATAGGTTATAGTGGATATATAGTTAGGAATTTGCATTTACAAAACCTTGAAAATTCAATGAAAAAACCATTGGTTTTAGGCCATATATAGTTAGGGATTTGCATTTACAAAACCTTATTTTACTCGCATAAAACCATTGAAATTCCATATATAGTTATAAGCGCTAACTATATATCGCGCACCCGCAATCCACTGCTGATGATGTCACATATTACATCATTCATGACATGGTTAGTGACATCACTGATGACATCACTGATGACATCTCAAATGACATCACTGATGACATCACTGATGACAACATGCAGTGACTGTATGTTTCTGTAAAGTTAAAATATCTCTTACATATTGAAGAATGAGTGGATATATAAGTGTCTGGATGAAGGATTTAGTAGGTGCATGACTGACTGTATGAGTGAGTGATTAAATGTGTCTCACTGAGTGCATGGGTTAGTGACTAAACTGTCTTAATTTGTGCATCATTATGTCTGTTGTTCTGTGAACTGTTGCATGTGTTGATAAGTAGCTATATGAGTAACTATATGGGTTATTGATTGGTTGCCCAAGTATTTGTATGGGATACTGAGTGTGTGTGTAGGTGGCTGGGAGGTGTATGACTCTGTGCATAGATGTGTGAGCAGTTGATTCACTAGATGTATGGTTTCAAAAGTGCATGTGGAAACAGCTGTATGGGCGGTTGACTGTGTGCATGAGTGCATTGGAGAGTGAATGGATATCTCAGTGCTACATGTCAAAGTAAGTACATATGTAAAACACAGTACATGTGAGAGTTGACATATATAAATAACTGTGCATAAGAGCCAGTGAATGTGTGAGTGGCTGTATGGATCATTGTGAACTTGTATCAGGGATTGTATAATAGAGTAAATATGTGTTAGTATATGTTTGAATAAGTAAATTTTGTATAACTGTATAGTTGAGGAAATGGAGGTGTGATTGATTCTTTGCATGACTGACTAGGTGTGTGAGTAACTCCATGGATGAGTGACAGTCTGTGAGTGTCTGTTTACACTGATTGTATCTAAGGTTATATTAGAGTCTGAAGAGGTTCATCGTATTATCACATGAATGATATCATCAGTGATGTTATCAGTCATGTCAAATGAGATGTTTTCAGTGATGTCATCAGTGATGTCATTTGAGATGTCATCAGTGATGTCATCAGTGATGTCACTAACCATGTCATGAATGATGTAATATGTGACATCATCAGCAGTGGATTGCGGGTGCGCGATATATAGTTAGCGCTTATAACTATATATGGAATTTCAATGGTTTTATGCGAGTAAAATAAGGTTTTGTAAATGCAAATCCCTAACTATATATGGCCTAAAACCAATGGTTTTTTCATTGAATTTTCAAGGTTTTGTAAATGCAAATTCCTAACTATATATCCACTATAACCTATGGTTTTTTCTGTGAATTTCATTGGTTTTTTAATAGCAAATATGAAAAGCTTTAAAATGTCAAGTACGTGATAGATAAAAACATTTTCGTATTTATGCACGCTGATGTGCTTTGAACGCTGCACCCCCCCCCTCCCCTCTTTTGTCTTAGTAGTACTCTCTCTTTGCAGATAGTGAACGGTAGTTAACGCAAGCCTTTGCCCCCGTAGTAATCCGTCGTGCCTGCTTGTCTCTCCATTTGATTGATTGTTGTCCAAGCATTTACTGTTTTAGAATTGGTTCTCTTTGGATCATTCTCTATTTACAAACAAGCACAAAGTCGCAATACTCTGTTTAGTCTTTGCAGATAGTGAAAAATCGTGTAAAAAAATAAAAGTAATCGAGCAAAATCAGTAGGCCACTAATTGGATCTCTTTTTGACCTCGCTAAAATAGAAATATTAGGAACAACCCTTCATGAGAAATACGAAAATAGTGAGATGAACTGAGCTCCACACCATGAGGGCTGCAAGACAGCTCGGCTCCATCACCCATCCCGCACAAAATAATGACAAACCCTATGCAAATATTAAAAATATAGACAACACACCAGCAAAGAAACAGGGTAAAACATTTTATTAAAAAACTATTTACATAACGTTGGTTTATAAGATGATGTCAGTAGTGGACCGATGTGTGAATAGATCGAAAGCAGCACAAGGCTCCAAGATCCGGATGGCAAGCTCCTGGATGTTGGGTGCCATAGTTCAGAGTTCTGAGTTTGAGCCTTTTTCAATGCCTGTGCTTTGTTGAATCAAAATGGCGGCTTGACACAAAGCTGACTCAAGCGTTGCTACTGATGCTAAGCAGACCAAAACTGGTTTTCAGTTTGTACATTTTTCTAGATTTTTCAATCCAAGTTTGGTTGACTTTGTAGAACGATGGCTTCAAATTTTCAACATACGGTGTGGTGGCGCTGACTGGGAGGGGGCGCTTCGCTCCTGCCCCCTCCCCAAGTAAGATTTTCATACGTGAAAGTACGTTAATGGTTTTGGTCCCTGAGTTGCTTCGATGTCACTGCCATTCTCAAATAGCATAAGTTCTGGATGTTGGGTGCCATAGTTAAGAGTTCTGAGCAGTGCTTGTAACACTGTCTGAAGCTTATTTCCACCTACTGCAGCTTCACTATTCTCAAAGTAAGTGAGTGTCGTTTGTGAACCTGACTGCATTAGAAAACAATGTGATATGTTACCTTCCTAAACAGCTTGACGGAGGCCCCTGAGGGGCGGTGTGATGGCCATGGACTCGGATAAGACGCTTGGCTCCGACACCCTCCCCAAGTCTTATAGCACTGGTGTAGCCTGAGATCGCCCCCGACATAGGCGGCCGGCTCCCGGGGTCCGGCGGAACTTTTTGCCTTTTGATGACTCTTCAATTCTGGACCTTGTCCCACAATCCGTTTCACCTGAAGACAAGCTGTAGTGGGGCGCCCCTTTACCGTTTTAGTTGCCATTCCGCCCGCTTTTGCTACACTGTGCCTCTTCCGCCATTCAGCTGTTTACCGCCCGCTCTTGCGACTACAGCGTCTCGCTCACCATGTAGTTGAGTTGCTCCCGCTCTTGCGGTGCAGCGATAGGCGGCTGCCACATGGCTCTCAAAATGGCGGCCGGCTCTTCGGTTTTGGGCCTGGTCCACTAAAATGGCCCTGGGACACATTGGAACTCGGACGATTCCCTGATAGGGCTTGGGTCCCATTCTCGAAAAGCGTCCCCTCAGCCGTGAAGATTCTACAAAAGTCTTGGGGGCCTCCGACTCCCGCAGGCTTCTGGTGGGGAGCGGCTGCCATGATTGCTCGTGGAATGGCCACGACGGAGCTACGAGATGGTAGTGGTCTCATGCTGACGCCAGCTTTAGTCTGAAACATCCAGAAACACTGTAGACTACCAATTCGATCAGTTCCGGTAGCGCCCCAACATGACCCGGAAGAGAAGAACTTGCCCTCCCCTCTTTGACTGATGGTTCTTGTTGCCTGTCCCCTCTGTTGTCATTTAACAGAACTTTTTGGACTGCTGAAAGGGGTTGTGTTCTGAACGCTGGTTGGTGGAGACATTTTGACTATATTCTTGACCTACGTTGTCGCGTAATGCGTTATATGACACGCCGCGTTAGCGCACCCGGAAGTGATCCGAGGCGCAGCGCGCAGCGCGTAACGTAAGCATAACAGGTCATGTGACTTGTTAATAAAACTTTTCATTGGTTCATTTTACTTTTGTTAATTTAATGATGAAAAGCTTGGTCATATGACCTAAAAATTACGCTTTTTATTGTTTTCGAATATTTTTTTTTCAAACATATGTTATAATATTCCAGGCTAATGTACTTTCCCGGAAAATTTACAACTGTCTTGCAAGTAAAATATATTCCTTTTTCGAGAAAAAGGGCGTTTCTTCCTTCCATGACGGAACCGTTGAGTAAAAGAGATTCGGCCTGCTGTCTTAGTCGCCGATACGCCTGATTATCAGATTCTAATCGATCACTTTATGTTGCAGACATGAAAAACACAACTGCCCTTGACCATTTATCTTTACTGCGTTCCTACATATTATAACTTTTATCCGTCATGTAATTGGACTGCTTTATTTCACTTGCCTTTTACTGATTCGAAAACAGTGACTAAAAGTAAAAACTTTACCAATGTAAATACTACTACCGTGTTTTGTTTTAAAAACCTTTATTGTGAAAATGTCAGTATACAAATACGGGCCTATAACCACGTGGGCCGGCCACGGAGCAAACTGAAATCGTATATGATGAGGAGACATTTACACTGTAGAGGAACGTAACGAGCGGGCCATTAGGTTGCAAGAACTAAGGTGTCTAACAGTTGCGGAATCGGTGGACATACATTTTGTAATTAAAATAGGACAGGGCCACTTACAATAACATTTTCTAGATATACATTTGCGGGCAAGGAGTTACGAGTCCCATTTATACCGGCGCCATTTTGGGCGAGGCCGGGCAGGTCCAAAATATAGTCAAAATGTCTCCACCAACCATCGGCCAGACCAGAACCCCTTTCGGCCCTTTATGCTACAAGATGGTGTCTTCCATTCAGAAAATATTGTTGGCAGCATTTTGAAAGGAAACAGAAACAGCCGTTCTCCTAGTGAGTTTCACATTGTTACATTTAGGAAGAATGTTGAAGAGTAGTATGTGGAAAATCTGAAGCCATTTTTCTACAAACTCTTAATCAGACTTGGATGGAAAAAAAAAACATGAAGAATGTACAAACTGAAAACCAATTTTTGTCTGTATAGCATCAACAGTAACGCTTGAGTCAGCTTTGTGTCAAGCCGCCATTTTCATTCAATCAATAGCGTCCCCCTGCACACATTCAGGGACCTGGTCGTGTCTTCAGATGAAACGGATTGTAGGAAAAGAAGCAGAAAGGAAAAGGCAAAAAGTTCCGCCGGACCTCGGGAGCCGGCCGCCTATGTCATGTGCGACCTTTGGCCACACAAGGGCAATAGTGAAGCTGCAGCAGATGCAAATAAGCTTCAGACAATCTTACAAGCACTGCTCAGAAATCTCAACTGAGGCACTCAACATCCAGGACTTGTCATTCGAATCTTGGCGCCTTGTGCTGGTTCCGACCTATTCACACATCGGTCCTGGATCTCGGCGCGTTCGACTCACTGTACCGCAACAGTGACCGCAATTCAGCTGGACAAGCCGCCATTTTCATTCACTCAATAGCGTCCCCCTACACACATTCAGGGACCTGGTCGTGTCTTCAGATGAAACGGATTGTAGGAAAAGAAGCAGAAAGGAAAAGGAAAAAAGTTCCGCTGAACACCACCTTGGGCAATAGTGAAGCTGCAAAAGGTGCAAATAAGCTTCAGACAGTCTTCAACTTACTCTGATTCTTATAATAAACTTCAGATAGTCTTACAAGCACTGCTCAGAACTCTCAACTGAGGCACTCAACATCCAGGACTTGCCGTTCGGATCTTGGCGCCTTGTGCTGGTTCCGACCTATTCACACATCGGTCCACTACTGACATCACCTCATAAGCCAACGGGGCACCCCACGCCGACTTTCGGCGCAGCATTGTAGGATGGCCACACCAGTGCGGCAACTTGCTGGACACAACATCGGGGCCATCCAGATCTCGGCGCGTTCGACTCACTGTACCGCAACAGTGACCGCAACTCAGCTGGACACGCCGTCTTTCGGCGCAGCATTGTAGGATGGCCACACCAGTGCGGCAATTTGCTGGACACCACCTCGGTGCCATCCGGATCTCGGCGCGTTCGAGTCACTGTACCGCAACAGTGACCGCAATTCAGCTGGACACGCCGTCTTTCGGAGCAGCATTGTAGGATGGCCACACCAGTGCGGCAATTTGCTGGACACCACCTCGGTGCCATCCGGATCTCGGCGCGTTCGAGTCACTGTACCGCAACAGTGACCGCAACTCAGCTGGACACGCCGTCTTTCGGCGCAGCATTGTAGGATGGCCACACCAGTGCGGCAATTTGCTGGACACCACCTCGGTGCCATCCGGATCTCGGCGCGTTGTGCTGCCTTCGGCCTATTCGCACATCGGTCCGCTACTGACGCCGCCTCACGTGCCAACGGATTTTCTACGCTTTTTGTAGCCCTATGCCGCATAACAGGTCATGTGACTTGTTTATAAAACTTTTCATTGGTTCATTTTACTTTTGGTTTCCTAAAGATGGAAGGCTTGGTCATATGACCTAAAAATAACACTTTTCATTGGTTTAGAACATTTTTTTTTCCCAAACGATGAAAGCCCCACCTTGTTTCTGGATCATTCAGACTGAAGCTGGCGTCAGCATGAGAGCACCACCATCTCGTGGCTCCGTCGTGGTCATTCCGCGAGCAATCATGGCAGCCGCTCCCCACTGGAAGCCTGTGGGAGTCGGGGGCCCCCAAAACTTTTGTAGAATCTTCACGGCTGAGGGGACGCTTTTCGAGAATGGAGCCCAAGCCCTAGCAGGCAAGCGTCCGAGTTCCAAGGTGTCCCAGGGCCATTTCAGTGGACCAGGCCCAAAACCGAGGAGCCGTCCGCCATTTTAAGAGCCATGTGGCAGCCGCCTATCGCTGCACTACAAGAGTGGAAGCAACTCAACAACATGGTGAGCGAGACGCTGTAGCCGCAAAAGCGAGCGCAACTCAGCTAGATGGCCGCCACCTGGGGAGGCCCGTTCACGCCGCCTCCCCCACCCCCGGGCCGCCGCACGCCAATTTTCGGAGCAGCATTGTAGGATACCAAAACCAGTGCGGCAGTTTACTGGACATCACCTGGGTGCCTGTCGTACATGTTGTGTCAGCCATGTGACACTGGACACAGTCCCATCAACATCTCAACGCGTTCTGCTGCCTTGGGACTATTCGCACAACAGACCGCTACTGACGAGGCCTCCCCCCGCACCACCCGGGACGCCCCACGCTGTTTTTCTGTGCTGCATTGTAGGATCCCAAAACCAGTGCGGCACCCAGGCGACATCACCTGGGTGCCGTCCAGAACTCTGCACGTTGTGCTGCCTTGGGACTATTCGCACAAAAGACAGCTTCTAACCATTGTTGCTTTTTGTGTTGAAAAATGTTTAAATGTTTTTAGTTTTTGTTCCGTTCGTTATAGTTAATAGTTAATAAAGTTTTATAATCTTACTTTGTTGGAGTGTTTATATATTTTTTTAAAAACGGGTGAATGGGGCCTTGAATCGGGTTATTGTCATGTGTGGGCTTTGGAAGTGTGCTGCTGCAGGATCGGACATTTCAAACTCAAATGCACGTTCTTTTTCTTACCTTTCCGAAGCATGGAGCGCAATAGCAGGCAGAGAAAGGGTGATGCACGTGTTGAACACTACCTGACCTGGCAAGTTGCTGGCAGTGCCCCCCCGCCCGCTCCTGAAAGAGGGCACACACACACCGCCGCCCCGAGTACTTCACAAATCTTTAAAAGACCATGCGCTTGTTCATGAGGCTTAAATGGTTTATCACCTCTTCTAGAACCCCTGCATCGACCCTCTGACGTTTCCTGGAAAAATTACCATGTAACACAATACCAAGCCCTGTCAGCTGAAACCCCCAAGGAATCGTGGGGCATATTATCAAGGGAGTTTATCTCCGCTTTTTTGGCTTTAAAAGCCAAGAAAGCGGAGATAAAAATATCTCCCTATTACCAAGCTGTCGCTAACACCAGTTAGTGACAGCTAAAAGGAGATAGCGACCATCTTGGGCCCCGCTTTGCATGTCAGTGATACTTATCACTAATGACATGCAAAGCGGGCGTGCCAAGATGTTAGCGACTGGAAACAGTCCCTAACATCGCTATCTCCTATTACCAACTTTTGGAGATATTCGCGCTAAGCGCGAATATCTCCAAAATCTAACACCTGCCCTGAGCAGTTCTTAGCCATGTTATCCAATGGGAGGTGGATAACATGGCTAAGAGCATTTGCTCGATAATACATGAATATCGCTGACTTTTCTGCGATAATAGCAAGGTTTATCTGCGATAAAAATCGCCGATGTGCGGCGATAATTTTTGTCTCTAAACAAATAAGAGACAAAAATTATCGCTAGTTGTTCGTAATATGCCCCCGAGTTTTTGCTTGCAGAAATCGGGAGGCGGGAGACTAGCACTGAAATCAGTAGTCACACGCCTGAATCGGGAGGGTTGGCATGTCTGAATTCTCTACAGCTGGGGCCATAAACTACATCCGCAGGGGTAGGTGATAGCCTAGGTCCGGCCTGGACAATCGGACACAGAGGAAGAGGAGTGTCAGAGGGTGCGGTAGTGAATAGGGTGAAAGAGAGGTGTCGGGAGGGCACAGGGTGTGATTCTCAGAGAAGAGCAGCGCAGATGGGGGGAAGTATATGGCCCATGCATGAGAGACAGAGCGGGGATGACCAGTGCGTGGGGGAGATGCTTGCGAGGGTGGGTAGCCATGCTGAGGATCGGCGGCGTGCAGAGAGTGGGCCTGGTCAAGGCATCTAAAATGGCTGCCGTGCACGACAAAATTGTGGCATTGGACAAAAAGGCAAGATGGCGCAGACAATGTTTTTCAATAAGGATTCATTTATAACAAAATATTTACTCGCAGTGACAAAATGGTGGTCAACACTTCCTGATTTCCATCGAATCGAACGTTAACAAACGTCACGCAGCAAAAAAAAAAAAAAAAAAAAAAAAAGCTCACGCACAGAGCAGTTTTTAACCATGTTATCCAATGGAAGGTGGATAACACGGCTAAGAGCATTTGCTGGATAATGCATGAATATCGCTGACTTTTCAACGATACTCATGCATTGTGGCCGATGTGCGGCGATAATTTTTATCTCTAAACAATTAAAACGAAGCACAAAATGGCGAATTCCCGTTTCGCTACCAGTTTGCGGCCCAGTTCGCGGCCCGTGAAGCGCTTCTACCGTGAAAAATCATTTTTTCTTTTCTTTTCCCCACGGGACCCTTTAATAACCCCAACAACATTCCTAGGGGGTCAAGAGGGGGATACCTTGCCCCCTTTCATTAAATTCCCCTTTCGTTTTTCACCTCTTCTTCTCTCTCGATCCTACCGAGAGACAAGATGGCGGCCGCTCCAGACTGTTTAGAATGTTGACAGACACCGGAGAGCCAATCAGCTTTCTGCACGCAAAGTTCCGAAACGCGAAAAGTAAGCGGACCGGATCGCTGCCCGGAGCGCTGTTACAGATATATATCTTGATTTAAACGTTAATTTCTCAAAATCCACTGAAGCACATATATTGAGACCTAGCAAAGGCACATCGGGCTAACAGTCCCTACAATTTTGCCAAGTTTCGTGCAAATCCATTCAGCCGTTCGAGCTAAAAGTGAGTCCAACCGCCCTATGGAAAACTCAATGCAAAAAACGCGTTTTGGGACCCCCTTTTTTCTCAGCCCCCCCTTGACGAAACCCCACCAAATTTTCAGGGGCTGCTCAGAAACAAAATGTGCCATTTTCCTGAAAATGCCGATTCTGTCCACAAACGCCAAAGTTATTAGACATAGAATTTTCAGAAATCCCATAGGGAATTAATCCTAACTATATATACCTACTGGCGATAGCCAGTAGGTAATATATATATATATATATATATATATATATATATATATATATATATATATATATATCCACAATCCTGAGGTGCCAGCAACAGCGCATAGACACAAACCAGGTACAGACCACAAAACGAGGATTTAAAGGTGAATGAGGTGCTTTATTCCATCGATGGGGACTGCAACATGACGCGTTTCGTCCGGGGAACCCGGTTATTCACAATAGAATTTTGAGATTTTGCATTGAAAAAAATCCTAACTATAACTACCTACCGGCGACCGCCAGTAGGTAATATATATATATATATATATTACCTGCTGGCGGTCACCAGTAGGTAGTTATAGTTAGGATTTTTTTCAATGCAAAATCTCAAAATTCTATTGTGAATAACTTTGGCACCGTTTGACGAATCTGCCTGAAAATTTCCTCAAATTTGCCTCGTAGAAGTGAATTCCAGGAGAAGGCTGCAAAGTTTCTGTTTTGACAGCAGGCCTTTCTGGAATCACTTTACAGTTGAAATGATTGGTTATAGGGTGATGCGTCACTGCTCTCTGCTAAGTGCAGCGCGTGATGGCGAGACTCAGCATGAGCCTCTCAGATGGGCCGCAGATGTAAGTGTGAGGTCAAGCAGTAGCATCTGTCAGTCTACTTCTTATAGGGACTGGCTACATTTTCAAACAAGCATTGACAAATCCAACATGGCTGGGTGTCAAACTGGTGTGATGGTTTAAAAATGTTTTTCAATTATTATCGCAAGCATACACCTAAAAAAATATAAGGGAATGAAAAGAACAAGCATTTGCAATGCAATAGGTCTCGCAATAGGAAAGTGTGAGCTATTGGTATTGTAAATGACAATTTTTTAAAATATGTATTGGCTTTGAAAATATATAAATTAATAGCATTGTTATTCACAAAGCCAATAGCTTACACTTTCCTATTGCGAGTCCTATTGGCTATGGCAATGCTTGTTGGTAGCAAGCAAGGACAGTACTGTTGTGGTGCTGAGTGATGCTGTTGTGGTGCTGAGTGATGATGTGGTTGGGCTGAGTGATGATGTGGTGTATTAGAGGGATGTGGTGGTGTCCCAGAGTGATGTGATGGTGTCCCGGAGTGATGTGGTGGTGCCCTTGAGTGATGTGGTGGTGTCCTAGAGTGATGTGGCGGTGTCCTAGAGTGATGCGGTGGTGTCCTAGAGTGATGCGGTGGTGTCCTAGAGTGATGTGGTGGTGTCCTAGAGTGATGTGGTGGTGTCCTAGAGTGATGTGGTGGTGTCCCTGAGTGATGTGGTGGTGTCCCTGAGTGATGTGGTGGTGTTGTGTGGCGTTCAGCAAAGTGAGGCATGCAGCAGTGTGAGGCGTGCAGCAGTGTTTGGCATGCAGCAGTGTGTGGCGTGCAGCAGTGTGTGGCGTGCAGCAGTGTGTGGCATGCAGCAGTGTGTGGCGTGCAGCAGTGTGAGTAATGCAGCAGTGTGAGTAATGCAGCAGTGTGAGGCGTGCAGGAGTGTGTGGCATGCAGCAGTGTGCGGCATGCAGCAGTGTGGGGCATGCAGCAGTGTGAGGTGTGCAGCAGTGTCTGGCGTGCAGCAGTGTGTGGCGTGCAGCAGTGTGTGACATGCAGTAGTGTGTGGCGTGCAGCAGTGTGAGGCATACACCAGTGTGAGGCGTGCTGCAGTGTGAGGCGTGCAGCAGTGTGAGGCATGCAGAAGTGTGAGCCGTGCAGCAGTGTGAGGCGTGCAGCAGTGTGTGGCGTGGAGCAGTGTGCGGCATACAGCAGTGTGAGTAATGCAGCAGTGTGCAGCAGTGTGAGGCGTGCAGCAGGGTGAGGCGTGCAGCAGTGTGAGGTGCGCGGCAGTGTGCAGCATGCAGCAGCGTGAGTAATGCAGCAGTTTGCACCTTGCAGCAGTGTGAGTAATGCAGCAGTGTGAGGGGTGCAGCAGTGTGTGGTGTGCAGCAGTGTACGGCGTGGAGCAATATGTTGTGTGCAGCAGCATGAGGCGTGCAGCAGTGTGAGGCGTGCAGCAATGTGAGGCGTGCAGCAGTGTGAGGCGTGCAGCAGTGTGAAGCGTGCAGCAGTGTGAAGCGTGCAGCAGTGTGAGGCTTGCAGCAGTGTGCAGCATGCAGCAGTGTGAGTAATGCAGCAGCGTGCAGCAGTGAGAGGCTTGCAGCAGTGTGAGGCATGCAGCAATGTGTGGCATGCACCAATGTGAGGTGTGCAGCAGTGTGAGGCATGCAGCAGTGTGAGGTGTGAAGCAGTGTGAGGCGTGCAGCAGTGTGAGGCGTGCAGCACAGTGTGGCATGCAGCAATGTGTGGCGTGCAGCAGTGTATTGTGTAGCAGTGTGTCATGCAGCAGTGTGCAGCATGCAGCAGTGTGAGGTGTGCAGCAGTGTGCAGCAGTGTGAGTAATGCAGCAGTGTGCAGCAGTGTGAGGCGTGCAGCAGTGTGAGGCATGCAGCAGTGTGCAGCATGCAGCAGTTTGAGTAATGCAGCAGTGTGAGGCATGCAGCAGTGAGAGGCGTGCAGCAGTGAGAGGTGTGCAGCAGTGAGAGGTGTGCAGCAGTGTTAGGCGTGCAGCAGTGTGCAGTGTGCAGCAGTGTGAGGCATGCAGCAGTGTGTGGCGTGCAGCAGTGTGTGGCATGCAACAGTGTGTGGCGTGCAGCAGTGTGTGGCGTGCAGCAGTGCGAGGCGTACAGCATTGTGTTGAGCAGCAGTGTGCAGCATGCAGCAGTGAGTAATGCAGCAGTGTGCAGCAGTGTGTGGCATGCAGCAATGTGTGGCATGCAGCAGTGTGTGGCGTGCAGCAGTGTGTGGCGTGCAGCAGTGTGTGGCGTGCAGCAGTGTGTGGCGTGCAGCAGTGTGAGGCATGCAGTATTGTGAGGTGTGCAGCAGTGTGAGGCATGCAGCAGTGTGTGGCGTGCAGCAGTGTGAGGCGTGCAGCAGTGTGTGGCATGCAGCAGTGTGAGGCGTGCAGCAGTGTGTGGCATGCAGCAGTGTGTGACGTGCAGCAGTGTGAGTAATGCAGCAGTGTGAGGCTTGCAGCAGTGTGAGGCGTGCAACAGTGTGAGGCGTGCAGCAGTGTGAGTAATGCAGCAGTGTGAGGCTTGCAGCAGTGTGAGGCGTGCAGCAGTGTGAGGCGTGCAGCAGTGTGTGGCGTGCAGCAGTGTGTGGCGTGCAGCAGTGTGTGGCGTGCAGCAGTGTGTGGCGTGCAGCAGTGTGTGGCGTGCAGCAGTGTGTTGTGCAGCAGTGTGCAGCATGCAGTAGTGTGAGGCGTGTGGCAGTGTGAGGCATGCGGCAGTGAGCAGCAGTGTGAGTAATGCA
The DNA here is from genome assembly GCF_964263255.1 of Lissotriton vulgaris. Classification (NCBI taxonomy): domain Eukaryota; kingdom Metazoa; phylum Chordata; class Amphibia; order Caudata; family Salamandridae; genus Lissotriton; species Lissotriton vulgaris. The sequence continues at coordinate 427,042,976 of NC_141687.1, forward strand.
GCAGTGTGCAGCAGTGTGAGGCATGCAGCAGTGTGAGGCGTGCAGCAGTGTGTGGCCATAAACTGCATTCCAAAGCTCTTTGGGAGCATTTTCTGGTCTCCCTTACTAAATCTCTCGCATAGCAATTGCAGTGCTTCCTAAACGTGGTGCATTTCACCATTTTAGTTTACACACACACAAAATGACTAAAAGCAAACAAACAAGCATTGACAAAGCCAATAGGGTTCACCTTTGACACCGACTGGCTTTGCCAATTGCTTTTGGCAGGGATGTTGGAAGAGCTGTCCAGCATCGGGACGCTGTGCAGCATTGTAAAAAAAAAAAAGCACAAAGGTGGTCGTGTCATTCCACTGTGGAATGAAGCGGGCAGTATTTGCTTCATTTAGCGGTGTAATGTGCTGGACACCAATTAGATTGGTAAAATAATATATATATATATATCTGCTCACGGGTTTGCCACACATGCAGGAATGTAAATTTACAGGAATTTATATAGCACAAATCACAGAGCGGTTTCTAAGCGCTTGCTTAGGGAACCCGTCCTGATATTCCCTTGTGAGATAACCCCGACAGGGTATCCGCAAGGTGAAAGCCAGGCATTCCGCCACGAGGGGCTGTTGTGGAGATTAAGCAAGCTATTGCCCAGAGTCGCAGAGTGTGAACCCGTGAATCGAGTAGGCACCGGAGCAAGAATTGTCGAGTCCATGGACATTTTTAGGACTCAAGACCCCGCCGAGCCGGGAATTGAACCCTGGTCCCGGGCTGACCTCTGCTTCCAGGTCTGCCTCCTCTAACCAGTGAGCCACACTTCTCCACGCTTCAAGCAGTCACTGAGGGGCGTGGTATAATATAATCTGCAGCCATGAGAGTACACGCCATTTCGTCTATGCCGCTGAGGAAGACAATACTCGAAACGCGTACGACGCACGAAGTGACTGCTTTAACCTTCCGACATGCTGCATGCCGTTCATACCATTTATTAAAGGTTTTGGGTTGAACCTTTACTGATGTTCGAGTGATTCCTGCATGTGTGGCAAACCCGTGAGCCGGTATATATATATATATATATACATATATATATATACATATACATATATACATATACATACATACATATATACATATACATACATACACATATATATATATATATATATATATATATATATATATATATATATATATATATATATATATATATCTCCACAATCCTGAGGTGCCAGCAACAGCGCATAGACACAAACCAGGTACAGACCACAAAACGAGGATTTAAAGGTGAATGAGGTGCTTTATTCCATCGATGGGGACTGCAACATGACGCGTTTCGTCCGGGGAACCCGGTTATTCACAATAGAATTTTGAGATTTTGCATTGAAAAAAATCCTAACTATAACTACCTACCGGCGACCGCCAGTAGGTAATATATATATATATATATTACCTGCTGGCGGTCACCAGTAGGTAGTTATAGTTAGGATTTTTTTCAATGCAAAATCTCAAAATTCTATTGTGAATAACTTTGGCACCGTTTGACGAATCTGCCTGAAAATTTCCTCAAATTTGCCTCGTAGAAGTGAATTCCAGGAGAAGGCTGCAAAGTTTATGTTTTGACAGCAGGCCTTTCTGGAATCACTTTACAGTTGAAATGATTGGTTATAGGGTGATGCGTCACTGCTCTCTGCTAAGTGCAGCGCGTGTTGGCATCCTGCTCAACACCCGCTCCGTCCACAGACACGCCATCGAACTCTGGAACCTCCTAGACGCCACAGCCCCTGACGTTGCCTTCCTCACGGAGACCTGGATGAACGCCTCTTCAGCTCCCGACATCGCCATCGCTATCCCAGAGGGCTACAAGATCGTCCGGAGGGACCGAAACGCCAACCAGATGGGAGGAGGCATCGCCATCATCCACAGGAACACCATCCGTCTCACGACCAGCACCGACAACACCCTGACCAGCGCCGAACACCTGCATTTCCAGATCCACACCAACCCGAACACCACCCTCAGAGGCACCCTGATCTACCGACCCCCTGGACCACGCACGCAATTCAGCGAGGACATCGCCGACTTCGTCAGCCCGCACGCCCTCCCCTCCGCTGACTACATCCTCCTGGGGGACCTCAACTTCCATCTGGAGAACAACAACGACCGCAACACCAGCACCCTGCTCGACAACCTCGCCAACCTGGGACTCAAGCAGCTGGTGTCCACCCCCACCCACCTCGCCGGACACACACTCGACGCCGTCTTCTCATCCAGCACAGACATCGACTTCAGCCACGCCACAGAGCTTCAATGGACGGACCACAGCTGCGTCCACTTCACCTTCAAGAGAACGACGACCCACCAACACCAGCAACAGACCGCCCGCAGAAGCTGGAACAAGATCACAGCAGACCAGCTCGCCACCTCCCTGAGCCAACACCCTCCTGCCAGCTCAGCGAACCCCAGCCAGGCCGCCGACAACCTCACGAAGTGGATCCGCAACTGCGCGGACGAACTCGCCCCGCTGAGGACCCCTCCCAGCAGACCCGGCAGCAAGAAGGCCCCATGGTTCACCGACGAACTCAAAAGCTCCAAGAAGAACTGCCGAGCCCTCGAGAAAGTCTGGAAAAGGGAACCGACACCGGACAACAGAACCTCCTACAAACTTGCCACCCGGAAACACCACCAGCTGATCCGCGCCGCCAAGAAAACTGCATTCAAGGACCGGTTGGACAACAACGCACACAACTGCAAGGAACTCTTCAACATCGTGAAAGAGCTTTCCAACCCCAGCGCAGGAAACAACGACATCACCCCATCGCAAGACCTCTGCAACTCCCTCGCCTCATACTTCCATAACAAGATCACGGACATACACAGCAGTTTCAACAACCAACCAACGCACACCACGACCGACCAGCCACCCCCCCCCCACCACCACCCTCCACGCCTGGACCCCGATCAGCACCGAAGACACCATCCGCACGATGAACTCCATCCACTCCGGATCACCGACCGACCCCTGCCCTCACCACGTCTTCAACAAGGCCGACGCTGTCATCGCACCCCACCTGCGAGACATCATCAACACCTCCTTCGACACCGCCATCTTCCCTGAAAGCTGGAAACACGCCGAACTCAGCGCTCTACTCAAGAAACCAACAGCCGACCCCACCGACCTCAAGAATTACCGCCCCATCTCGCTTCTCCCGTTTCCAGCCAAAGTCATCGAGAAGACCGTCAACAAGCAGATGGCCGCCTTCCTCGAGACGAACGGATCCCTCGACCCCTCACAGTCCGGCTTCCGAGCCAAACACAGCACCGAGACCGCCCTCATCGCCGCCACCGATGACATCCGAGCCCTGATGGACAATGGAGAAACAGCGGCCCTCATCCTCCTAGACCTCTCCGCGGCATTCGACACGGTCTGCCACCGCACCCTAGTACGGCGCCTCAGCAACATCGGAATCCAGGACAAGGCACTGGAATGGATCATCTCCTTCCTGGACGGAAGAACACAGAGAGTCCGCCTACCACCGTACAAGTCAGAGGCCTCCAAAGTCATCTGCGGCGTCCCCCAAGGATCATCCCTGAGCCCCACCCTCTTCAACGTCTACATGAGCCCCCTCGCGGCCATCGTACGCAAACACCACCTCAGCATAATCTCCTACGCCGACGACACCCAGCTGATCCTCTCCCTGACCAACAACCCCGCCGCCGCCAGAGCCAACCTGCACGAAGGGATGAAAGAGGTAGCCGAGTGGATGACGACCAGCCGCCTGAAACTGAACTCGGACAAGACGGAGGTCCTCATCCTGGGCTCCTCACCCTCCGCCTGGGACGACTCCTGGTGGCCTCCCGCCCTGGGCACCGCACCCAAACCGACAGACCATGCACGAAACCTGGGCTTCACCCTGGACTCCTCCCTCTCCATGACCAGGCAAGTCAACAGCGTCTCCTCGGCGTGCTTCAACATCCTACGCATGCTACGGAAGATCTTCTGGTGGATCCCCACAGAGACCAGGAAGACCGTCACCCAGGCCCTCGTCACCAGCCGACTAGACTACGGCAACGCCCTCTACGCCGGGACCACCGTCAAGCTCCAGAAGAGACTCCAGCGGATCCAAAACGCCTCAGCCAGACTCATCCTCGACATCCCACGTTCCAGCCACATCTCCGGACATCTGAGAGACCTTCACTGGCTCCCCGTCAACAAAAGAATCACCTTCCGCCTCCTCACCCACGCACACAAAGCCCTACACGACCAAGGCCCGAGCTACCTCAACAGCCGAGTCAACTTCTACGCTCCCAAACGCCACCTCCGATCAGCCAACCACGCCCTCGCCGCCGTGCCCCGCATCCGAAGAGCGACTACAGGAGGAAGGTCCTTCTCCTACCTGGCCGCCAAGACCTGGAACTCCCTCCCGACCGACCTGCGCCTGACCCAAGACCACCTCTCCTTCAGGAAGAAGCTGAAGACCTGGCTGTTCGAGCAGTAGCGGCACCCCCCCCCCCCCAGCGCCTTGAGACCCTACGGGTATGTAGCGCGCTTTATAAGTGTATCTGATTGATTGATTGATTGATTGATTGATTGAGCCTCTCAGATGGGCCGCAGATGTAAGTGTGAGGTCAAGCAGTAGCATCTGTCAGTCTACTTCTTATAGGGACTGGCTACATTTTCAAACAAGCATTGACAAATCCAACATGGCTGGGTGTCAAACTGGTGTGATGGTTTAAAAATGTTTTTCAATTATTATCGCAAGCATACACCTAAAAAAATATAAGGGAATGAAAAGAACAAGCATTTGCAATGCAATAGGTCTCGCAATAGGAAAGTGTGAGCTATTGGTATTGTAAATGACAATTTTTTAAAATATGTATTGGCTTTGAAAATATATAAATTAATAGCATTGTTATTCACAAAGCCAATAGCTTACACTTTCCTATTGCGAGTCCTATTGGCTATGGCAATGCTTGTTGGTAGCAAGCAAGGACAGTACTGTTGTGGTGCTGAGTGATGCTGTTGTGGTGCTGAGTGATGATGTGGTTGGGCTGAGTGATGATGTGGTGTATTAGAGGGATGTGGTGGTGTCCCAGAGTGATGTGATGGTGTCCCGGAGTGATGTGGTGGTGCCCTTGAGTGATGTGGTGGTGTCCTAGAGTGATGTGGCGGTGTCCTAGAGTGATGCGGTGGTGTCCTAGAGTGATGCGGTGGTGTCCTAGAGTGATGTGGTGGTGTCCTAGAGTGATGTGGTGGTGTCCTAGAGTGATGTGGTGGTGTCCCTGAGTGATGTGGTGGTGTCCCTGAGTGATGTGGTGGTGTTGTGTGGCGTTCAGCAAAGTGAGGCATGCAGCAGTGTGAGGCGTGCAGCAGTGTTTGGCATGCAGCAGTGTGTGGCGTGCAGCAGTGTGTGGCGTGCAGCAGTGTGTGGCATGCAGCAGTGTGTGGCGTGCAGCAGTGTGAGTAATGCAGCAGTGTGAGTAATGCAGCAGTGTGAGGCGTGCAGGAGTGTGTGGCATGCAGCAGTGTGCGGCATGCAGCAGTGTGGGGCATGCAGCAGTGTGAGGTGTGCAGCAGTGTCTGGCGTGCAGCAGTGTGTGGCGTGCAGCAGTGTGTGACATGCAGTAGTGTGTGGCGTGCAGCAGTGTGAGGCATGCACCAGTGTGAGGCGTGCTGCAGTGTGAGGCGTGCAGCAGTGTGAGGCATGCAGAAGTGTGAGGCGTGCAGCAGTGTGAGGCGTGCAGCAGTGTGTGGCGTGGAGCAGTGTGCGGCATACAGCAGTGTGAGTAATGCAGCAGTGTGCAGCAGTGTGAGGCGTGCAGCAGGGTGAGGCGTGCAGCAGTGTGAGGTGTGCGGCAGTGTGCAGCATGCAGCAGCGTGAGTAATGCAGCAGTGTGCACCTTGCAGCAGTGTGAGTAATGCAGCAGTGTGAGGGGTGCAGCAGTGTGTGGTGTGCAGCAGTGTACGGCGTGGAGCAATATGTGGTGTGCAGCAGCATGAGGCGTGCAGCAGTGTGAGGCGTGCAGCAATGTGAGGCGTGCAGCAGTGTGAGGCGTGCAGCAGTGTGAAGCGTGCAGCAGTGTGAAGCGTGCAGCAGTGTGAGGCTTGCAGCAGTGTGCAGCATGCAGCAGTATGAGTAATGCAGCAGCGTGCAGCAGTGAGAGGCTTGCAGCAGTGTGAGGCATGCAGCAATGTGTGGCATGCAGCAATGTGAGGTGTGCAGCAGTGTGAGGCATGCAGCAGTGTGAGGTGTGAAGCAGTGTGAGGCGTGCAGCAGTGTGAGGCGTGCAGCACAGTGTGGCATGCAGCAATGTGTGGCGTGCAGCAGTGTATTGTGTAGCAGTGTGTCATGCAGCAGTGTGCAGCATGCAGCAGTGTGAGGTGTGCAGCAGTGTGCAGCAGTGTGAGTAATGCAGCAGTGTGCAGCAGTGTGAGGCGTGCAGCAGTGTGAGGCATGCAGCAGTGTGCAGCATGCAGCAGTTTGAGTAATGCAGCAGTGTGAGGCATGCAGCAGTGAGAGGCGTGCAGCAGTGAGAGGTGTGCAGCAGTGAGAGGTGTGCAGCAGTGTTAGGCGCGCAGCAGTGTGCAGTGTGCAGCAGTGTGAGGCATGCAGCAGTGTGTGGCATGCAGCAGTGTGTGGCCTGCAACAGTGTGTGGCGTGCAGCAGTGTGTGGCGTGCAGCAGTGCGAGGCGTACAGCATTGTGTTGAGCAGCAGTGTGCAGCATGCAGCAGTGAGTAATGCAGCAGTGTGCAGCAGTGTGTGGCATGCAGCAATGTGTGGCATGCAGCAGTGTGTGGCGTGCAGCAGTGTGTGGCGTGCAGCAGTGTGTGGCGTGCAGCAGTGTGTGGCGTGCAGCAGTGTGAGGCGTGCAGTATTGTGAGGTGTGCAGCAGTGTGAGGCATGCAGCAGTGTGTGGCGTGCAGCAGTGTGAGGCGCGCAGCAGTGTGTGGCATGCAGCAGTGTGAGGCGTGCAGCAGTGTGTGGCATGCAGCAGTGTGCGACGTGCAGCAGTGTGAGTAATGCAGCAGTGTGAGGCTTGCAGCAGTGTGAGGCGTGCAGCAGTGTGAGGCGTGCAGCAGTGTGAGTAATGCAGCAGCGTGAGGCTTGCAGCAGTGTGAGGCGTGCAGCAGTGTGAGGCGTGCAGCAGTGTGTGGCGTGCAGCAGTGTGTGGCGTGCAGCAGTGTGTGGCGTGCAGCAGTGTGTGGCGTGCAGCAGTGTGTGGCGTGCAGCAGTGTGTTGTGCAGCAGTGTGCAGCATGCAGTAGTGTGAGGCGTGTGGCAGTGTGAGGCGTCATCAGTGATGTCATCAGTGATGTCATTTGAGATGTCATCAGTGATGTCATTTGAGATGTCATCAGTGATGTCATCAGTGATGTCATTTGAGATGTCATCAGTGATGTCATCAGTGATGTCACTGACCATGTCATGAATGATGTAATATGTGACATCATCAGCAGTGGATTGCGGGTGCGCGATATATAGTTAGTGCAACTAACTATATATGGAATTTCAATGGTTTTGTGTGAGTAAAATAAGGTTTTGTAAATGCTAATTCCTAACTATATATGGTCTATAACCCATGGTTTTTTCAGTGCATTTTCAAGGTTTTGTAAATGCTAATTCCTAACTATATATGGTCTATAACCTATGGTTTTTTCAGTGAATATATATATATATATATATATATATATATATATATATATATATATATATATATATATATATATATATATATATATATATATATATATATATATATATATATATATATATATATATATATATATATATATATATATATATATATATATATATATATTCACTAAAAAAACCATTGGTTATAGACCATATATAGTTAGGGATTAGCCTTTTCAAAACCTTATTTTACTCACACAAAACCATTGAAATTTCATATATAGTTAGTTCCACTAACTATATATCGCGCACCCGCAATCCACTGCTGATGATGTCACATATTACATCATTCATGACATGGTTAGTGACATCACTGATGACATCACTGATGGCATCTCAAATGACATCACTGATGACATCACTGATGACAACATCCAGTGACTGTATGTTTCTGTAAAGTTAAAATATGTCTTACATATTGAAGAATGAGTGGATGTATAAGTGTCTGGATGAAGGATTTAGTAGGTGCATGACTGACTGTATGAGTGAGTGATTAAATGTGTCTCACTGAGTGCATGGGTTAGTGACTAAACTGTTTTAATTTGTGCATCATTATATCTGTTGTTCTACAAACTGCTGCACATGTTGATCAGTAGCTATATGAGTAACTGTATGGGTTATTCATTGGTTGTCCAAGTATTTGTATGGGAAACTGAGTGTGTGTGTATGGGTGGCTGGGAGGTGTGTGACTCTGTACATAGATGTGTGAGTAGTTGATTCACTATATGTATGGGTTCAAAAGTGCATGTGGAAACAGCTGTATGGGCGGTTGACTGTGCATGAGTGTATTAGTGAGTGAATGGATATCTCAGTGCTACATGTCAAAGTAAGTACATATGTAAAACACAGTACATGTGAGAGTTGACATATATAAATAACTGTGCATAAGAGCCAGTGAATGTGTGAGTGGCTGTATGGATCATTGTGAACATGTATCAGGGATTGTATATGAGAGTAAAGTAAATATGTGATAGTATATGTTTGAATAAGTAAGGTGTGTATAACTGTATAGTTGAGAAAATGGAGGTGTGATTGATTTTTTGCATAACTGACTAGGTGTGTGAGTAACTCCATGGATGAGTGACAGTCTGTGACTGTCTGTTTACACTGATTGTATCTAAGGTTATATTAGAGTCTGAAGAGGTTCATGGTATTATCACATGAATGATATCATCAGTGATGTGATCAGTCATGTCAAATGAGATGTTATCAGTGAGTTTATCAGTGATGTCATTTGAGATGTCATCAGTGATGCCATTTGAGATGTCATCAGTGATGTCATTTGAGATGTCATCAGTGATGTCATCAGTGATGTCACTAACCATGTCATGAATGATGTAATATGTGACATCATCAGCAGTGGATTGCGGGTGCGCAATATATAGTTAGTGGAACTAACTATATATGAAATTTCAACCACCATCTCGTGGCTCCGTCGTGGTCATTCCGCGAGCAATCATGGCAGCCGCTCCCCACCGGAAGCCTGCAGGAGTCGAGGGCCCCCAAGACTTTTGTAGAATCTTCACGGCTGAGGGGACGCTTTCGAGAATAAAGCCCAAGCCCTAGCAGGCAAGCGTCCGAGTTCCAAGGTGTCCCAGGGCCATTTTAGTGGACCATGCCCAAAACCGAAGAGCCGTCCGCCATTTTAAGAGTCCTGTGGCACCCGCCTATCGCTGCACTGCAAGAGTGGGAGCAACTCAACTACATGGTGAGCGAGACGCTGTAGCCGCAAGAGCGGGCGCAACTCAGCTGGATGGCCGCCACCTGGGGAGGCCCGTTCACGCCGCCTCCCCCACGCCCCCCCCCGGGCCGCCCCACACCAATTTTTGGAGCAGCATTGTAGGATACCAAAACCAGTGCGGCAGTTTACTGGACATCACCTGGGTGCCATCCACATCTCAGCGCGTTCTGCTGCCTTGGGACTATTCGCACAACAGACCGCTACTGACGAGGCCTCCCCCCGCACCACCCGGGACGCCCCACGCTGTTTTTCTGAGCTGCATTGTAGGATCCCAAAAACCAGTGCGGCACCCAGGTGACATCACCTGGGTGCCGTCCAGAACTCAGCACGTTGTGCTGCCTTGGGACTATTCGCACAAAAGACAGCTTCTGACCATTGTTGCTTTTTTTTGTCAAAAATGTTTAAATGTTTGTTACAGTTTTTGTTCCGTTCGTTATATTTAAAAGTTAATAAAGTTTTATAATCCCACTTTGTTGGAGTGCTATATATTTTTAAAAAATTGTGTGAATGGGGCCTTGAATCGGGTTATTGTCATGTGTGGGCTTTGCAAGTGTACTGCTACAGGATCGGACATTTGAAACTCAAATGCACGTTCTTTTTCTTACCTTTCCGAAGCATGGAGCGCAATAGCAGGCAGAGAAAGGGTGATGCAAGTGTTGAACACTGCCTGGCCTGGCAAGTTGCTGGCAGTGCCCCCCCACCCCCCCCCCCCCCGCCCGCTCCTGAAAGAGGACACACACACTCCGCCGCCCCGAGTACTTCACAGATCTTTAAAAGACCATGCGCTTGTTCATGAGGCTTAAATGGTTTATCACCCCTTCTAGAACCCCTGCATCGACCCTCTGACGTTTCCTGGAAGAATTACCACGTAACACAATACCAAGCCTTGTCAGCTGAAACCCCCGAGGAATCGTGGGGCATATTATCAAGGGGGTTTATCTCCGCTTTTTTGGCTTTAAAAGCCAAGAAAGAGGAGATAAAATTATCTCCCTATTACCAAGCTGTCGCTAACACCAGTTAGTGACAGCTAAAAGGAGATAGCGACCATCTTGGGCCCCGCTTTGCATGTCAGTGATATTTATCACTAATGACATGCAAAGTGGGCGTGCCAAGATGTTAGCGACTGGAAACAGTCCCTAACATCGCTATCTCCTATTACCAACTTTTGGAGATATTCGCGCTAAGCGCGAATATCTCAAAAAGCTAACACCTGCCCTGAGCAGTTCTTAGCCATGTTATCCAATGGGAGGTGGATAACATGGCTAAGATTGCGGCAGTTTTTTATCGCATTTGCGATAAACCTTGCTAATGGCAAGGTTTATCTGCGATAAAAATCGCCGATGTGCGGCGATAATTTTTGTCTCTAAACAAGTTAGAGACAAAAATTATCGCTAGTTGTTGGTAATATGCCCCCGGGTTTTTGCTTGCAGAAATCGGGAGGCGGGAGACTAGCACTGAAATCAGTAGTCTCACGCCTGAATCGGGAGGGTTGGCATGTCTGGATTCTCTACAGCTGGGGCCATAAACTACATCCGCAGGGCTAGGTGATAGCCTGGGACCGGCCTGGCATCTAAAATGGCTGCCGTGCACGACAAAAATTGTGGCATTGGAAAAAAGGCAAGATGGCGCAGACAATGTTTATCAATAAGGATTCATTTATAACAAAATATTTTATCGCACTGACAAATTGGCGGTCAACACTTCCTGATTTCCATCGAATCGAACGTTAACAGACGTCACGCAGCAAAAAAAAAAAAAAGCTCACGCACAGCCGCTGGAAGACATGTATCAACATATATGAGCCTCCTCAGCCACCCTCAGAAAACATAAGGGATTAGGATACGTCTCCCGCACCCCCTTATACCTAGTAATTTAATTAAAACGAAACACAAAATGGCGAATTCCCGTTTCGCTACCAGTTTGCGACCCGGTTCGCGGCCCGTGAAGCGCTTCTACCGTGAAAAATAATTTTTTTTTTAATTTTCCCCACGGGACCCTTTATTAACCCCAACAACATTCCTAGGGGGTCAAGAGGGGTATACCTTGCCCCCTTTCATTAAATTCCCCCTTCGTTTTTCACCTCTTCTTCTCTCTCGATCCTACCGAGAGATAAGATGGCGGCCGCTCCGGACTGTTTAGAATGTTGACAGACACCGGGGAGCCAATCAGCTTCGCATCGCAAAGTTCCGTTTCGCGAGAAGTAAGCGGACCGGAGCGCAGCCCGGAGCGCTGTTACAGATATATATCTTGTTTTGAACGTTAATTTCTCAAAATCCACTGGAGCACATATATTGAGACCTAGCAAAGGCACATCGGGCTAACAGTCCCTACAATTTTGCCAAGTTTCGTGCAAATCCATTCAGCCATTCGAGCTAAAAGTGAGGCCAAAGGCCCTATGGAAATTAACATGGGAAAAACGCGTTTTGGGACCCCCCTTTTTTCTCGGCCCCCCCCTTGACGAAACCCCCCCAAATTTTCAGGGGCTGCTCAGAAACGAAATGTGCCATTTTCCTGAAAATTTCAGCCGATTCCGTCCACAAACGCCAAAGTTATTAGACATAGAATTTTCAAAAGTTCCATAGACAAATAATCCTAACTATATATACCTACTGGCGAACGCCAGTAGGTAATATATATATATAAAAGGGCCAACAAAAACACAAGTAGAGCACAGTAGAGAAGGGTAAACTGGTGTGAAGTGGCGTAGAGTAGTGTAGAGTGAAGTAGAGTGACCTAGAGTGGTGCAGCATAAAGTGTCTGCTCTGATTGGAGACAATTATATTTTGTAGTGTGCACAAATAACAAAATTGTGAGCTATCATAAAGCAAAGGTACCCGACCACCAAAATGAATAAATCCGACTAAATCCAGAATTTGTTTTCATGGGAGGGGAGGGGAAATGGCAGATGTGCCAGAAAACTTTAACTGAAATGATGATGAACAATGGGAAAAGCGGACAACTTTACCAACGCAAATATCAAACCCCGGGAGCGGCAAGAATGTACCCAAGAATGTATGGTTCTATGGATAAGAGCAAAGTGCAAACATATATCGATTCTGTGAAGAGAACTTCATTAAGCTGTTTTAAAAGTTGTTTTCTTTACAAACTCCTGGAGACTGTGCTGTTGCTTCATAAAGCCAGAATTACATTACCCGAGATGCCAAGATGCCCCACGTTAGGTGTAAGTAGTTTATATCCATTGCATTCTGGGACTTGCAGTTTTGCTGTTTCCATTATAGATAAGGGCTAGCTTTCGAGAGAGATGAAAATGACAATTAATGGGCAGCTCGAACCACACATGAGACAACTTGAATGAATGACCTCAGAATGAGGTATTATTACAGTATTCTGATTCTGCGTTTCTTATCCTAAAATCAGGTCTACAAGCACCACGATGAAATGGCCTGGTTGAGTTACTCAAACATTTAGCATGGCAACGCTGGAACATTTGAACTTAATGTTGTGTGAGCCACATGATAGAGGGCGACTTGTAGTGGAAAAAAGAAACAGAAAAGAACCTCCCTCCATGGAGTAGCAAATAGGGGTGAGGGGGTCTCCTGCGTGTACTGCGCTACAACAAAGCAGAAATAGGTTAAACTTGGGCTTTCTCCTTAAAAGTGAAGATCATAAAACAGTATTTATTTAAATACAAGAACTATTTTAGCCAGAAAGATGACAAGAGGACCCCATAAAAAGAGCACAGTCCACACATGATTAAAATTAAATCCTCCTGAAAAATGTACCACTCACCTGCTGTCACTTACTAATTGTGAATACACACAAAGAAATCCGAATTGATCCCAGCATGTTAACACAGAGGCTCCAAAATGCTCTGCTCCGGCAGCACCAGCTGGAGAAATACTTCACACTGGTGGAAGGACTTCAGACTCACTGGCCGACGTCCACCCCTCTGCCTGCACCACATCCACTGTCATGGGCAGTTGGTGTATTCACAATATAGCAGATTGGACAGTGCTTAATTTGAGCCGGTGGTTCCGTTGTTGAGCAGTCACTTAATCATCAACACCGGGGCTTTTCATGAGCACCAGTTAAGGACATATTCATTTATGGTAGGCAGGGAGAGAATAAGTGACTTGCCCAGAATCACAGAACGTTGAGTCAACGCCGGGACACGAACCTGGTTCCCCATCTCAAAAGTCGATGGCTCTGGCCATTAAGTCTCATCCTTTCCCCCCTTTCATGGTTAATAGTTGGTTCTATTTTAGGCAGTGCCAACAGGAGAAATGGGCTGGTGCAAGCTACCACCTGACGAGAGCCTGCAGCACTTATTTTTTTATAAATTAACCACTAAGATTGGGACACCTCTGTAAGCAACACATGCCGTTCTGAAGGGTGAAGGTGGTCAAATACATGGGTCAGTAAATAGAACATATTTCAGCTCACTTGCAACGTGCATGAGTATGTAGGGGGTAGTAAAAGGGAACTCATACAAAGGGGCAGTAAGTGCCGTACACTCAGATCCAGTCCAGATGAACCGCATAAATAATTTAAAAAATAACCACAGCGCCAAAAGCCCCTCTCTGCCCACTCCTTTGCACCATGTAGCTGCAAACAGGATAAACACTGTCACAGCGCTCCCATAACCTACAGTTTAATCTGCACCAGTGGCCCTGGAAGCCTGACAAAAAAGGCTGTTGGCTGCCAGGAACCCACGGATGCAGAAAGGTTGAAGACATCAGTGGGGCTGGGGTAAGCTGTGCAGTCACTGCACGTGCAGTGGAACTGGCAACACACTTCAGGCGAGAACTAGAGGTGTCCTGCATTCACAGAGATACAGCGATGGAATTCTGAACCTGACGAACATGAGAGACAGAAAGGCTTCGAATGTGTGACTCAGTGTGTAAGAGAAGAAACATGTGTTCAAGTGAAGTGCTCTTCTACCACGGATGTCGATTCACCAAAATGCCAGGCTTAGTGAAAGTGGCATCTGACATTCTTTCACAGCTTAGGGAGTGATGTCATATGATCGTTGACATTGACGTTAAAAACACCATAATAAGTCAAGTGTTGTATTAATATATTAACACAACTCTTAATACCACAGATAGATCTATTGTAAAGATCACCTATTTTTTTTATTTAATTGGGATGCTGACTTCATGTGCCAGGAAAACATTACAATTTTCCTTTTGTTCGAAGTAGAGGATATAGTTCCAAAAAGTATAGGATGACACAGGGGGGCGTGACTTGGCCGGCTGCAAGATGGCCGCACTCTGAGTGGGCTCTGCCGGCCAAGCTCATCATCCTACATGATCCTGCAGGCATTTTAAAACTCGTCTCCAGAATCTGCACTGCCGCCACTCACTTGCTCCAGCGGTGCACTTTCAGACCTTCAACGCCTCCCTGGGGCTGCTGCTGGGCCAAGATCCGCTGTTGTGCGTAGCCCGGGCCTGGGACCTGTGGCACGCATGGACATCTTTGCTTCTGAGGTTGGCCGCGAGGCCTGGACCGGGACCGGAGAAGTTGCTGAGGCGACGCCTGCACCCTGCGGACGACTGAACAGGTAGGCTCGCTGCTGAGGGGGCTGTTTGCAGAGAAGCTGGGGCGCGTACGCCGAACCGCCAGCCAGAGCACCCACGGCCTCCCGGGTGCATTTGCCCCCTGCTTGCTCCTGGGGTCTGGGCCTCTGCCATCGGGCCTGGTGAAGTGGGTGGCGCACCTCCCTTAATCCCCCTCCTGCGCTACCCCCTGCCCACTGCGTCCTCCAGTTTCCCTTCGACAGCAGCTCCTGACTCGGCCCTGCCAGGCCACTGACATACTCATCCCAGAGGCCCTGCGGCACCTCCCACCTTCTGCCATGGTCCCCTGCTTGCTCACACAGCCCACTGCCTCACCCCTCAGGGGCCGACAGGCACATCCTCCAGTGTCAGACTGAGACGCTGCCTCTCCTTGCCAGGTTGGATGATACCTGCTTGTGGCCTGTGACCCACCTCTGCAGCCTGCATCACTGGAGATCCCCGGTTTGGGTCTTCACTGGGCTGCCTCGCCTTCTGCTGGCCCAGCTGCTTGCATCTCCACGCTCCTCCGAGATGTCCTCCTCCGACAGCGGCGGCGGAGGACAGCTCCTGACACAACCTTGGGGTCCTAGGCACCCGCATTGCGTTGATCCTGTGGTGCTACCTGCCTCTTGCCTTGCCCTCCTGTTGGCCAGCGAAGCCCGCCGTCTTGCCCCGCGGGGCCAAAGGGTGCACCCTCTGGTACCTGACATTGGCGCGGCCTCTTTGTGCTACGCTAGGTGCTCCCTGCTCTGTGCCTAAGCCTCACCCCTGCTGTTTGCACCTGTGGAGGTCCCCGGCTCGCCTCTGGTCTGGGGCTACTGTGATGCCCCGCTCTCTGCTGGCTCTGACGCCTTCGTATCCACGCTGGTCCCGGCGCCACTCCTTTCCACTGCTCCTGATGTCTAGGGTTGACTGCTGCGGCTGACCGGCACACCAGGGGCCTGACACATTCGCTGTGCCCTATATTTGTGGGGTGGATGCCCACCTGTGACACTCTCCCACTTCTGGAGCATCAGGCCACTGGTTTTTCTCTCTCTCCTCGGGTGGGCCAATAGGGCCTCCGCTGGCTGGCTGCATATTGTACATACCTGGAAGCCCCTCTTCCTTCAGCCCTTGCTCCTATCGTTGGCCGCTCCAGCTCCCCATAGCGCTAGTCATGGGCAGAACCGACCCCAAGCATCCAAAGATCTTGTTTGACCAAATCCGCCAGACGCGCAAGGAGGGTGCCGGGACTGACTGCGTTAGCCCCCCAGCTACAACAGACTTGACACAATTTCGAGAGGATGATCTCAAAGGCATCATGCTGCAGGTCAAGTCCACGATTACCACCATAGCGATGCAGCAGGTCCAGCTGTCGGCTCCCCTGGACACGGTGAAGAACTGGGCTGACTCCCATGACGCCCGACTCCTGCATGTCGAGACCAGGGTATCTGACGTGGTGGACGCCGTCTTCCAGGACCGCCAAAAACTTCTGCAGATGGACAAGTTACTTGCCATCATTCGCGATAAGAATGAGGACCTGGAGGCATGTTCCAGTCGCAGCAACTTTCTCATCACAGGGATACACGAATCCACCAACGTCTCTCGCATGGTGGACTTTGTGGAGCAGTTAGTCTGGGAGCTCTTTGCTGACGTGCTCTCTCCATTCACTGTGGAGTGTGCCCACCGTTCCCTTGGCCCCCAGCCGGTACCTGGGTTGCCGGCACATCCATTATTGCCAAAATCCCGAACATTAGAGACCGTAACGCCATCTGCTCGGGAGAAAGGGGGCAACCGCCACCAGGGAAACAACCTCTCGTTCTACCCGGACTACACGTCACTGTTCAGGCAGCACATCATGAGTTCTTACCGGCCAAACGGATACTGCAGAAACACAAGATCCCCTATTCAATAGCGCACCCAGCCTAACTATGCGTTAAACAGGGCACCAAAACACTCACCTTCCCGGATCCCAAAGAAGCACTGGCATTCGCCAAGAAACTTGACAAATCCCAAAGAACCTCAGTGACAATTACTGACTTTACATTTGCCCTTTATGATCTTCTCCACAGGTTTTCCATGTTTTCAACTGCTCTCCCCTAAAGGTTATTCCTAATGTCTGAATGCTCCTGTAGCTTGCCCACCCTGACTTTCTGGCAGGGGTGTTTGCAGGCCTCGTCATGCCCCCACGGGAAGATTCCCATTATGGGCTCTACTTCTCCCACTCCAAGTTGTGGGACCCTGGGGTGGGTTTGGGTGGTACCTGTTATGACTGGATTTTCTGAGTAGATGGGATCAGCCCCTAGGGGCCCCTCCAACCCAGCCAGAACGTAATCACATCCCTCCTCAGGACCAACTATCCAGGCACCTGAGTACCTACCTGAGGATGGGGAACTCGCAATATACAAGCTCATATTATTAAAAACACCACTAAATCTATAGGGATACTAAGAATACTCACTGATTACTAGGGATATCCATACCCTACACCACACTTATATTCACACCAGTTGGTCTCGCGGCCACTCAGACCCAGACCGGTCTACCCTAGGGCAGATATTGCGCACAATCCGGTGCGACTACACATGGGCCTGCAGAACCCAATGCTCCCTTTTCCAAACGATCAACAATCCTGTCGATCTCCACGCTAGTTCAACCTCCTAGCGCTCTCACTTATTCAAGCCACAATCTTGTGGGTATCCACACTGGTCTCCCACCCAGTGTTCTCACTAACGCCGCATATCAACGACGACCACATTCCTATGAACACCTTTATATATATATATATATATTGGGAAGTCTCTTCACTAAGGGTCTGCTACTACAATATTAGGAGTTAGCCAATTAATATCATGCATCTCCTATTCTTGTCATCATAGGTCCACTCACTCCCTATTTATGTGGTCACCACTTACCTGATTGGGATTACTCATCCATTCATGCAAACACTAAACACCTAGGAGATACATTTACCTATATTGACCAAAAATATGAAGCGCATGGCAGTTCATTAATAAACTGGGGGTCTCTTTAATCACAACAATATAGATACATACACAGATCTGTATTATAATTAACACATGTAACTGACAAAGACTATAGGTAGAACACACCGCTGAAAGAGAAAAGATTAGCAATGCAAAAGCCTAGGGAATAAAGATAAGATTAAGATGCAAGTGTAAAGTAAATTAATATAACAGGAACGCCTTCACCTTATTAGTGTGTAGTCTTGTTCTAGCTGTCATCTGGGTTCCTCTCTCGTCTGTGCCTTGGCTCATCTCAGACTCCCTCTCTCTCTCCTGCACTCTTGGGTACACCTCTGCGCTGATCACTCTGTCTCTGGACTCCTCTCCCCCACGCGAACTGTCTCCACCTTCCAGATTCAGTCTTAATGGTTCCTGCCACTCTGATCACCGTTCATTCCACTAGCTTATTCACTCTGTCTCTGCGCCAATGTCCAATTAACTCCATCTGCTCCCATAGATTAGTCCACGATCTCTCCTCCGTCTCTTCTAAAAGGCATTACTTCAGACTCCAGCTATTCACACCTCCTCCTGATAAGCAACTGCTTCTGACTGCTTCCTTCAGTTCCAGCTCACTATTCAACTCAGCTCTTCTCCAGCTTGAACCCTCTCTCTCTGCCAACTCCACTCCACTGCTTTCCACTCCTCCACCTTAACACGACCCTCTGGCCTCGCCACCTTCACTCGACTGCAACTCTACTCGACTCGACTCTCTGCTTGACTGACTGACTCCGCCTCTGCACTTCACTGATATAGAATGCTGTTTCCTCATGGAAAGTTCCAGCCAGCAGCTTCCTCCCACCAATCCCATGCACCAGGCTCCTTGCGCTAGACGCTCCCACAGTGACCAGTCTGCTTGTTTCGTCTAGAGACCTGAGCCCGGGAACAATTCCTGATTAGATTCAGCTCTGGCCGGTTCTCTCCGGTCCGCTTAGGGCGAACAACAGCCTTAACTATAAACTTTGCCTTTGCCCTGAAAAGCCTCTCAGCTTCATCAAGATGGAGTCCCTCTAGCTCTAGGCCTGTAGGCCTGAAAGGGGTGAAATGCTCCTTAGCTCTGTCAGAATACCTACATAAACCATACCAATGTGTCTAATATGTCAAAGCCAATAGGCAATAGACAGGTTAAAGTCAAGAATAAAGGCATATTAAGCAGCTATCCTCTTCTAGGTCTGGAAAAAGGGCTTAAAAGGGCCAACACAGGCTAAGAATACCTATACTAGATGCGAGCAAGATTAATGATCTATATCACTGCTAAATAAAGCCAAAAACGCTGTCATTACATTCCACCCTTAGATCCTTATCTTGCGAGCATCAGTAAACAACAACAACCATTTAAACAAACATCAACATAATCTATCCAACATAGACTAAGAATACCTATCCTAGATGTGAGCAAGATTAAGATCTATATCACTGCTAAATAGAGCCCAAAACTCTGCCACCCACCCTTAGATCCTTATCTTGCGAACATCCTATAAACAATAACATCCAAATAAACAAACATCAACACAATCTATCAACAAATCAAAACCTAAAAAACTCTCTAAAAAGAATGACAACTTAAGGAAATTCCACCTGAAACTCAATTGTAGGGAATACAAACCTAACAACCAACTGAAAACAAATCAAAGCACCCTTGACTTGAATGCTGAAACATATCTGAGATTGGATCTAATAACAACAGAAACTAACCAAAGCATCCTCAAACTAAATGTGCCTCAACTTCTAATAATAACTAGTGAAATCTAGTGATGTAGGGACTTATGTGTTGAATGAAAACAGCAAGGGGCCTAAATGGGGCCTACTTCGGACAACTTAAGCCTAAATGAGGCCTACCTACTATTGTCAACTTAAGAACTAAATGTGTTTCAACTCCTAATGAGAAAACAACAAAGGGCCTAAATGAGCCCTACCTACTATAGGCAACTTAAGCTAATGATGACTCATGAAACTATTGGTGTAGGGGCATGTTTGTGGGATGAAAATAACAATGGGCCTAAATGAGGCCTACCTACTATAGTTAACTTAAGCTAATGATGACTCATGAAACTATTGGTGTAGGGGCTTGTTTGTGGGATGAAAATAACAATGGGCCTAAATGAGGCCTACCTACTGACATTTGTCAATTTAAAGTGAAATATGAGAAGTAGACATGACAAACTGTGTCAAGGTTTGGGCAAACATCAATACATAATCATACTAAAAGACACACCCCCAGAACAATCCAAAGTGTAAGGTAACCACCCTTTGATCAAACAAGGTGAAAATGTAAGAACAGTAAAGAAACAACCCCATTTCTACAAGATAGCTGGTGTAACACCAAGCCTAAAACAACCAAACAACCATTTTAAATCACACTGTGGAACACATGTGTGCACCACCATTAAAAAAAAAAAGTCCTTCATTGGCAAAAACTGTTTTGAAGAAAACAGAAAAACTATAATAGGTGACATGTTTTTTGCTTTAAAAGTGGGGCCTGCTTGTCCAAGGGATTATGTAACGAAATACATGTATAATTCTGTCCCAAATAAAACATGTTTGTGTTTTTTTTTTAAAAGTGGGGCCTGCTCGTAGTGATGTCAACAAAAAATGCAGGCCAAGGAATTATGTAACTCAGTCCAAATTCTTCAGTGTAGGCCACCACCCTGCATCTTCGGTATCCGGACACTTCCTCCGATGCGGCCATCCATCACCCTTCCGGTCTGGTCTGGTCTGGTCTGATTCCATCATCCAAAAATAATAAACTAAAATAAAAACATGAAAGTAAAAAACTAAAACAAGAAAAGAAGTGGAAGGGGGAGGGACCCACGCACAACCACAACTCAGCAATCCTAGGAACAAGAGAACAAGTATCATTATTCTTGCAAAATAAAATTTTCCATTTAAAAAGCACCCCGGGTGCCTTTCATTATTGAAAAGAAAATATCCTAATTAATTAAAAACATTCAAAATTTAACTTTTAATAATATTTCGCAGGGCCTAACATACCCTAATCCTCTCTAAGCCAGCCCCTCCCTTCAGAGCAGGAGCCAGGCTACAGTGTGAAGCTACTTTGAAATACCGCCAAGTGATGAGCTCACAGCAGGAGCAGGGCACTGCAAGCCTCCCATTTCCCTGGTCAGAGAAGCCCGCCCAGGCCCATTACGACTAACTAACTCCAAGGGAAGAGCCAGGTCACCCCGCCCTTACATAAACAAGCCGTTCGCGGAAGAAAATTGGATTGTAGCCAATCATAACGAACAGGGACGTGATCGGAACCTGCAGAATGAAGGAAAAAAAAAACTCGTCTGCACAAACCAGCTGGTCTGCCAAGGTCGACAAACAAATTCCTTTGCCTGTTCTCAGGCCTGATTGTGCTAACCAACGAAAGCTAGCATTTTAAAAAAAAAAACAATTCTGTTACAGTGTACTGCCAATTAAAAGCTCCAGTTTCTAAAAAGACTTTTGTCTAACTAATTCAGCTAAAGGCAAGACATTTAAAATATGGGCACTTATTTAGAAAGTGGCAACTAACTTTTGCACACAAGATTATACATTCTGCATTTAGGGAAAAAAAACGAATTAACATGGTCCATTGTCAGCTGCTGAAACAGAAATAATTTGTAAAACAACATAAAATGCAGATACATTTCAACATTGTATTTAATTTAACCAGGGGCATTATATCATTTTACATTACAGTGTAATTTAACATGCAAGCCATTCAAGCCAGCCTAATAAAAGGGCCACATTCATACACTAAGAAACAACATATTATTTCCTAACTGAATTGGTTCACTTAATAAAAAAGATGTTGCTGACACATTTATAAAAGAATACATTTTAATTTACATTTGGGAAAATAATAATGTTACATTTTAACATTTTTTTTTCAAAGGCACATGGTTGCCTTCCACTAATTAAAAGCACATGTTACCATGCACTGTCGGGCAAGATTGATTATTCTCAACCTGTGATCATTGCAACCAGCACATTCCTGTCTAGATGGAAAACCCTCAAAGAAATAATTAATGAAAACAGCTCCGTAGCGTGCACTCTAACGGGCCATCTTATATATATATTTTTTTTAATTTTTTTTGTAACATTTCACTCATTGTCTCTCTCCGTGCAAACCCTTTATCAATCCGACTGGGTGATTTATAACTTACAGTTCCAGGGCAAACCCACACAAATTCCTAGACGCATTTCAAAAAGAATGTGAAATGAACAGAACCCTTTGCAAAGCACAAGATGGTACCTTTCCGTCCAAAAAGCTGACAAAGCACATAGGCAGACCAAGGAACCAAAAAAAAAAAAGTCAAAATCAAACCATCAAATAATCCACTGACTTTTATAGTCAGGTCAGATAACCATGCATGTTGACAGCATGTTAAAAATAAAGACTGCCATCTCAACTCAAGATATTAACCCTTTGGCAGCTCAAGCACAATCATTTCCCAACGTCTGCAGATACATGGGAAAATCATGAGCACATTTCTTCACGTTTACAGATAACACGTACACATATTTTCAAAACGTTATCCCCAAGCACCCGAGAGAGATCCAGCTCTCCCCTGCCTAACGTAATGATAACATGCTCCATCCAAGCCATGACCACATGGCGCTATTCACAAGCCATATTTACAAGACAAGCTTTTCACAAACAATAAATCCAAGGCGCAATGCACAAGGAACACAACAAATCAACATAAGAACATGCACCTCACAAGCCACATTAAAATGGCGCTATTCACAAGCCATATTTACAAGACAGTAAACAAACTCAAAAAATGACACGCTTTTCACAAGGAATATATCCAAAGCACCATTCACAAGCAACACAGCAGATCAACATGAGAACATGCACCTCACAAGGCACATTAAAATGGCGCTATTCACAAGTCATATTTACAAGGAGCTATATTCAAAGAACTCCACAGATCATATTACAATGAACACATTTCACATTGCACAGCATAAGCAGATGCAGCAAGCAATTTAATGGGCAATTTAAAAGCATTTTGTACACACATTTATACAATTGGACCATCACAAAGATGTAACTGGCTTCCTCATGTAATGCCATCCTTCAACCCTGACAGTTTAAACACCAAGATGAAAACCATTCCTTCCACCCTGAATAAGCCAAATGCCATGATGTAATGCAATCTCCTCACGCTGCAACTGTTCAAGCCCATAGGCCACACATGCTACATAAACTGCAACATTACGCCAGATGGAACCGGTGCTCAGGGCACTCCCTCAGAACACATGGGAAACTCTCTAAGCACATGGCCAGATCACACAGGTTTTGTAAACTGTTCTACTACGCCAGATGTTATGACGTTCATGGCACTCACTCACAACACATGGGAACCAATCTAAGCACATGGCCAGATCACACAGGATTCGTAAGATGACGACTACGCCAGATGTTATGACGTTCATGGCACTCACTCACAACACATGGGAACCTCTCTAAGCACATGGCCAGGACACACAGGATTCGTAAGATGCCGACTACGCCAAATGTTATGACTGGATTTTCTGAGTAGATGGGAAGAGCCCCTAGGGGCCCCTCCAACCCAGCCAGAACGTAATCACATCCCTCCTCAGGACCAACTATCCAGGCACCTGAGTACCTACCTGAGGATGGGGAACTCGCAATATACAAGCTCATATTATTAAAAACACCACTAAATCTATAGGGATACTAAGAATACTCACTGATTACTAGGGATATCCATACCCTACACCACACTTATATTCACATCAGTTGGTCTCGCGGCCACTCAGACCCAGACCGGTCTACCCTAGGGCAGATATTGCGCACAATCCGGTGCGACTACACATGGGCCTGCAGAACCCAATGCTCCCTTTTCCAAACGATCAACAATCCTGTCGATCTCCACGCTAGTTCAACCTCCTAGCGCTCTCACTTATTCAAGCCACAATCTTGTGGGTATCCACACTGGTCTCCCACCCAGTGTTCTCACTAACGCCGCATATCAACGACGACCACATTCCTATGAACACCTTTATATATATATATATATATTGGGAAGTCTCTTCACTAAGGGTCTGCTACTACAATATTAGGAGTTAGCCAATTAATATCATGCATCTCCTATTCTTGTCATCATAGGTCCACTCACTCCCTATTTATGTGGTCACCACTTACCTGATTGGGATTACTCATCCATTCATGCAAACACTAAACACCTAGGAGATACATTTACCTATATTGACCAAAAATATGAAGCGCATGGCAGTTCATTAATAAACTGGGGGTCTCTTTAATCACAACAATATAGATACATACACAGATCTGTATTATAATTAACACATGTAACTGACAAAGACTATAGGTAGAACACACCGCTGAAAGAGAAAAGATTAGCAATGCAAAAGCCTAGGGAATAAAGATAAGATTAAGATGCAAGTGTAAAGTAAATTAATATAACAGGAACGCCTTCACCTTATTAGTGTGTAGTCTTGTTCTAGCTGTCATCTGGGTTCCTCTCTCGTCTGTGCCTTGGCTCATCTCAGACTCCCTCTCTCTCTCCTGCACTCTTGGGTACACCTCTGCGCTGATCACTCTGTCTCTGGACTCCTCTCCCCCACGCGAACTGTCTCCACCTTCCAGATTCAGTCTTAATGGTTCCTGCTGCTCTGATCACCGTTCATTCCACTAGCTTATTCACTCTGTCTCTGCGCCAATGTCCAATTAACTCCATCTGCTCCCATAGATTAGTCCACGATCTCTCCTCCGTCTCTTCTAAAAGGCATTACTTCAGACTCCAGCTATTCACACCTCCTCCTGATAAGCAACTGCTTCTGACTGCTTCCTTCAGTTCCAGCTCACTATTCAACTCAGCTCTTCTCCAGCTTGAACCCTCTCTCTCTGCCAACTCCACTCCACTGCTTTCCACTCCTCCACCTTAACACGACCCTCTGGCCTCGCCACCTTCACTCGACTGCAACTCTACTCGACTCGACTCTCTGCTTGACTGACTGACTCCGCCTCTGCACTTCACTGATATAGAATGCTGTTTCCTCATGGAAAGTTCCAGCCAGCAGCTTCCTCCCACCAATCCCATGCACCAGGCTCCTTGCGCTAGACGCTCCCACAGTGACCAGTCTGCTTGTTTCGTCTAGAGACCTGAGCCCGGGAACAATTCCTGATTAGATTCAGCTCTGGCCGGTTCTCTCCGGTCCGCTTAGGGCGAACAACAGCCTTAACTATAAACTTTGCCTTTGCCCTGAAAAGCCTCTCAGCTTCATCAAGATGGAGTCCCTCTAGCTCTAGGCCTGTAGGCCTGAAAGGGGTGAAATGCTCCTTAGCTCTGTCAGAATACCTACATAAACCATACCAATGTGTCTAATATGTCAAAGCCAATAGGCAATAGACAGGTTAAAGTCAAGAATAAAGGCATATTAAGCAGCTATCCTCTTCTAGGTCTGGAAAAAGGGCTTAAAAGGGCCAACACAGGCTAAGAATACCTATACTAGATGCGAGCAAGATTAATGATCTATATCACTGCTAAATAAAGCCAAAAACGCTGTCATTACAGTACCTCAGCCTGATTGGAGGGTTGGTGTGGATGCGGGGTTGGGGGTGTTTCTGGGTATTTTTGTTTTTTGGGCGGTCTTCTGGGGTTGAGTTTTTGGGTCCTGGGGTCCCTGGCTCCTGCAGCAGCCTTGTTATTTGTTTCTGAACAGTCAATTGCTCATGTTTTGTCTTCATACGGGTCCTTTTTTCAAATTCAGTACCTTCCTGTTAAGGGACCAGTACTGTTTGTGTTAATGGCACATTCAAGAGATTGCGTGATATGTACGTTTAAATTGTGCCGAATTGTCTCCATGATTGTCGCCATTCTCCTTTCATGCATGTCTCATTATTTTGTTAATTGTTCATCCACACATTTCTTGCCCACCATGCCTCCTCCCCCTTACGCTATTCCCCTGCTGACAGCCCCATGACGGACACTACTCTTCGGACTTGGAATGTCAGTGGACTAAATGATTTATGCAAGCCTTGCTTAGTACATGCCCACCTTACACAACATAAGGTGGACATATGCTTTTTACAGGAGACCCATCTCATGCAGTCCACTGCAACAAGACTACACTCTCGACACTGGGGCGAAGTACATTCTTACTTCTATTTTAATTACTCCCGGGGTGTGTCCATTTTACTAGGTAGGGGGCTTCCATGGCAGACCTCCCAAGTTCTCACTGACCCTGTCGGGCGGTTCGTGATCCTCTGCTGCACCCTGTGGGCTCAGCCCCTGATACTGGAGGCAATATATGGTCCCAATTGTGACGCCCTGGATTTCTTTGCTAACGTATGGCACCACATATCCTCTCTTGGCCCACCATGCTTCTGTGGGAGGGTGATTTTAATGTAACTCTGTCAGCCACTTTGGACCGTTCTGGCTCCCACTTCTCCCACCCACTCGCTGCCTCACTCCTTAACTCTATTATGCAAGACAACACCTTATACGACGTGTGGTGCCATGTTCACCCTGCAAAGTGCGAGGGCACATGTGTCACTGGCTCCCGCGGCTGCTGGTCTCGGCTGGACTATGGATCGCCTCCCCTGATGCGCTGGTCTTAATGTCCCCGGTGGGCCATATGGCGCGTACTCTCTCTGACCATGCTCCTGTCTGTCTGTCACTCGGCTCCCTCACACCCCCTGTCATGCCTTCCAATGGCGGCTCCCCTCCAACGCACTTCATGATATGATATTCTGTGATGAGACACAGACCGCCATCTCAAACTATTTTGAGCTTAACGAGGGGTCAGTAGACTCCCGGTCCACCCTCTGGCTAGGCTTCAAAGTAGTCATTTGCAGTAAATGCATTTCCAAACAGGCTGGAGTCTTGCGCCCCATCCGTGGCACTTTGGACAAGATCAAAAAGGAGATACAGCAGTGTGACGCCTCTTATGCCCAAAACCCTAGCGCTGACACACTTGCCCAGATACGGATGAAAATCACAGAATTCTCGCATGAGGCAGACAGAGTACTGTCTTTTCTCGGTAGAGAGGCGAGGGCGCGTTGTTTCAGTGAGAGCGATTGTCCCAGTAAAACTCTGGTGAAACTACTTGGTCGGCCCGCGCGGCTTCGTACATTACCACCTTACAGGATGGTGGGCTATCTCACACCACCTCTCCGGAAGACATCCAAGCACGCTTTAGCACCTTTTATACCCAACTATATACAGCCGGTTCCTTCCCGTCCCGTGATGTTCTCGACCAATACTCCGATACATTCAAGCTTCTCTGGCTTGGAAATGAGCATCAGGAATGCCTAGAAGAACCATTCTCCAAGCAAGAGATCCTAGCGACAAGGGCCCTGGCTCCAACGACTTGCCAGTATCCTTCTACAAGGCATTCACTCCTCTATTGATTCCACATCTGTGGCTATTTATAATGACTCCTTCGAGTCGGGTCAATTCCCCCATCACTGAGTGAAGCACTATTAACTTTGCTTCTTAAACCGGACAAGCCCCCGGAGATGCGGGCTTCATATCGCCCCCTCTCACTCATTAACAAGAATAATAACATTTTTGCCAAGCTGCTCGCTTCCCGCCTCCTCCCACTCATTCCACTTATCGCCCTCCCGGACCAATCCGGCGTCATTCCCTGCCGTGCCACCTCCCACAACCATCGAAACATCTTCTCTGTTCTGCATCAAATCAACCCGGCTCTCCTGTCAGTGGCGGCCCTGCTAGATGCCACCAAGGCCTTCGACACCTTGGAGTGGCCTTTCCTGTTCTATCTTCTCCCCCGTCTGGGGTTCAGTCAAATCTTTATTCAAAAGGTGCTGCTACTATACACACTTCCCACCGCCCGCCTCTGTATCAACATTCAGACCTCTGAGCCCATTTTCGTAGGGCGTGGCACCCGTCAGGGCTGCCCGCTGTCCCCCATGCTCTTTGCTATCACTATGGAGCCCCTCAAGGCTCGCCTTTGGCAGCATTACACTCAGAGTGGTATTGGCTTTGCGGCGTGAGCGCTACTAGCCTCCATGTACGCGTACGATATCACGCTTTATGTTCGTCACCCGTAGGAGAACCTCAGTCCTTTTGCTTGAGAGGGGATACTCTTTGGTTTCTATTCCGGTATCCCGGTTAACTGGAACAAGTCTGTGTTGTTCCTCCTCACTGATGCCACGGTCCCCTTTGACTCCGACTACTCTTTTGTGTGGGCCTCAGAGCCAACCAGATACCTGGGTATTTGGTTGAGTAGGGATGTTGCTGAGCTCTGGAGGGCCAACTTCGGTCGTGCTGTGGACTGGTTTGAGTCCAAGATCCCCCTTTGGATTCGACTGCCGTTGTCGATGGCTGGGCGTATAGCACTCGCAAAGATGGTGATGCTTCCAAAATTTACATATATTTTTGTCAACATCCCCATCCTTCTCACAGCTCATTTCTTTCACAGGCTCACTCATTGCTCATCACTCTTGTTTGGGCAGGACTACAACCCAGGGTTGTCTACAACATTTTAACCCTTCCTATGTCGCGTGGTGGGCTGGGAGCACCAGATTTTAAGCTTCATGCTCTTAGCGCTCAGGCCAGTTTTCTCCATTACTGGCTCCACCCTATCCCGTACCAGCCTCACGTGGCAGTGGAGGCAGACCTGGCAACTCCATGGCCGCTCTCGACCGCACTCTTCGCCCCTGCGAAGCTCCTGCGCACTGAACGCGACACGGCTGAGACCTTGAGATGGGCCTGGGATGGCATCCGTAAGTTCTCTGGTCGGATTTGCTCTTGGCAAATACCATGCCTATTGCCCACCACCCCGCTTTCCGCTCGCTCCAGTCGTCAGGGATGGTTAAACACGCCTCTCGCCTAGGCCTACTCACAATTTCGGATTTGTACCCTGGAGAGACCTTTTTCTCGCTCGCTCCTGATGCTGGCTCCATGGACACTCTGTCATTCTACCAGCTCCGGGTGACCTGCAGGAAGCTACACCCTACCTTTCCCCAGCCCCCCCATCGCTGACCCCGCTTGACATGCTCTATGCCTTCTCCTCCTCCCCAAAGAGGTCACCAGAATTCATGCTTACACGCTGGCGGTGTCCTCCATTTCTACCGACCGGGCACGTATTACGTGGGGCAAGGAACTGTGAATCGAGATCTCCCAAGTGGATTGGCTTTACTGCTGCTCTCAGATCAAGCGTCTTTCCCCCAACTACTGTTTACGTCTAATTCATTTCAAGTATATACACAGATTATATCTCACTCCCGCCGAACTTCGCAGATTATGCCTCGTGGCAAGTGACAGATGCCTCCGCTGCTCTGCACCCGTGGCCGATTTTGCACATCTTGCCTGGTTATGCCTACGAGTCTCAGCATACTGGCAGGAGGTCTGCGCAATCATCTCCGAAATCACCTCATCACCATTGCAGACCGATCCCACGATCTGCCTCTTGGGCTTTGTTAAATTCTGTCCTGACGCCACGTGCCGCTTCACGGCCAAGCTGCTTGTTCTAGCTAGGCGCAGTATCTCCATGTGTTGGGGGCGCAGGCCGGTGCAGATGGTGCTGCTGTGGCTGGAAGACACTTCTCGCTGTCACACCCTCCTTTCTGAGTTCTGGGATCTCCTGCCAGCCAAAACCTGTCCACTAGATATATAGGGGCCTTTAGTCACCTATCTCGCAGCGACCTCTCCCGCGCTCCCTGCCGGCTCCCCGCCCATGGCGGCCGCCGGTGCTGGTCCATAAACTGGTTCCCCTTGGCCATGACCTCCTGCCCGCACTGCCCACCTTACCCCATATATGGTGTTTTCCTCTGGGTGTCTGATCTTACCCTCTTTTATCGAGCTTCTGACAATTCATCTGGGCTTCACCTCTATTATCGCATGAGCATTTTTTCTTTTTTCTCGCGATACTGCAATGTATTGATGCACATAATTTGCCTCTTTCTGTGCATTTATGGTGACTATGCAATTGTACTATGCACTTTCTTTGAAATAAAGGTTTTTTGAAAATTTAAAAAAAAAGGTTAGGATGACACTAGGAATGATAATTATTTCTTTTAGGTTATAATGTAATGACTCTATGTTATTGATGCATAGTATTCTTTTCCATTGTTCGAACAATTTTATTTATGATCAAGTGAAAAACACTGCCCCCCCTGCTAACCACAACTGGATCCCAATTGAGCAGCAGAAAGTAAAGAGTACTCATAAAGGTACTGTTTGCATTATTCTATTGGGACTGCTTTTCGTACCTCTGAGGCCAGGGGTCGCAAAGGCAGTGCCAGGG
The DNA here is from genome assembly GCF_964263255.1 of Lissotriton vulgaris. Taxonomy (NCBI): domain Eukaryota; kingdom Metazoa; phylum Chordata; class Amphibia; order Caudata; family Salamandridae; genus Lissotriton; species Lissotriton vulgaris. The sequence goes on from NC_141687.1 coordinate 427,073,178, forward strand.
GTCTCAATAGGCTGTAGCTGCGACCCTTAAATGATGTCTATGCCTCGTTAATTCTAAACCGTATGGTTTAAAGGAAGTCCTAGAAGTGGGACCCAAGCTCTGGGGAGCCAACGGGCAATTTAGGGGAGTGAGTTAAGTCCTTCAACTTAAATAAACCTGCAAGAAGGAGGAATGGGCAGACATGTCTGCCATGAGACATTCTGATACACTGGCGTACACTGTGTGTCCATTCAGAGTGGAGCATTTTTGTACACACGAGGAGTACCACTTTCAGGATACAAATATTCAGAAAATAAAAATTTGAATGGTACACCAGAACTGTGCTGTGGGACATGCTGCCATGCTCAGGGGAGCCTGAAAGTGTAAACTGTGAGAGGAAATTTTACATGCACAAGAGAAAACTAAACAAGAAAAAAAGTGACATGATGCAGGCAGCGTTGACCATGCTGCTGTGCAATATTTTAAAAATTGTGGGCAGAAGTACGGGGAAAGCAAAACAAGGGGGAGAAGGGGAGGAGAAGAAAAAGTACCTCAATCACAGCGCAAGCAGTGGTAAGGCATTAATTGAGTTGAATCAATCTATGATTGGTCCTTGCTCCACAGAAAGGATTTTAAGTGGCTCTTGGCCTGCCCTGGCCAATTTAGAGTCTACAAAGAAGGGTCACACTGAAGCCAAGAAATGGTAAGTGAATAGCAGGTTCCAAGCCCAATATTGAACACAAATGTTTTGCTTGTGAGAAGGCATGTGCTACCGCATGCTCAAGCCGGCTCGACCTAAAAAGAACCATGGGTGTTTCGGTGGGAGTGTAACAGAGGAGCAGGTTGGCGGGTGTTGGAGAAAAGCAGTACATAAAGGACAGGGAGGAGAAAACGCTACAGAAGCACATGGGCGAAAGAGAGTAAACCATAGCACAGGTTGGAGAGAGAAGCACAAGAACTAGAGAGAGCATCATGGGTGAGAGAAGCACGCAGATGAGAGAGAGCAACATGGACTGGGAGAGAAGCACACAAGGAAGACAGCTGGAAAATACATTCACTTGTAGAGTGCTTAAGCAATAAGAAATAAGAGAGAGCAGTGTAGGGGGAAGAAAAGCTGACACAAGTGTGGCTCACTGGTTAGAAGAGGCAGACCTGGATGCAGAGGTCAGCCTGGGACCAGGGTTCAATTCTCGGCTCAGCAGGGTCTTGAGTCCTAAAATGTCCATGGACTCGACAATTCTCGCTCCGGTACCTACTCAATTCACGGGTTCACACTCTGCGACTCTGGGCAATCGCTTGCTTAATCTCCACAACGGCCCCTCGCGGTGGGATGCCTGGCTTTCACCTTGCGGATACCCTGCCGGGGTTATCTCACAGGAGAATACCAGGACGGGTTCCCTAAGCAAGCGCTTATAAACCGCTCGGTGATTTGCGCTATATAAATTCCTGTACATTTACCAGAGAGAACAAAATCGAGCAAGAGAGGAGAGAGAAGCATGGAGAAACAGCTGAAAAACACAGGCACTCTTGTGGAGTGCTTCAGCAAAAAGAAAAAAGTTGATCCCTAACAGGGAGCAGCTGAAGGACACAAGACATGAGGTGAAGCTCCAGGTAAAAAAAAAACACAAGATGGACAAGACAAGCCATCAAATAAGAAGCAAGCAAATGGAAGTGACAATAAAGCCTACCAATGGTAAGCAATGGGTGGGTTTTGAGTCAACTGTAAGATCTTGGTAAGCTTTTGCAACTAGACAGATGTGCTGTTTGGCATGCTAGCTCTAAAAGGGATAAAGAATGAAAAGGAATAAAGCATTGTCAAAATATTGTATTGAACCACCAGTCCTGGCATGGTTGTGCACTTGGGATCCGCAAAATCCCATCACTCACAGTACAAGGGAGACAATGGCTGAAGCGGGCTTGTCGATTGCCCCATGATTTATATTGTTGCACGCAGAATAAAAATGTGAATGATAGTTGAACAGAACAATGGAGGAAGAGGGTTGGCCCAGAGGCTCTCAATATAAGTATATATGTATGCATTTATTTTTTCTGTGAATGTTTAGATTACATGAGGCTGCAAGCCAGCTTAAGTTGCCACAACTCAGACCTCTAAAGTAGGTCAGACCCCAAAAAAAAGAAGTCTACCTTTAACAACACACTTTAACAATTAGTTGCTACTAAAGGGATGAACTTCTTTGTAGAATCGTATTGTTTACAATATTTCTGTCTATCCTAGAGGTACCTGGATTTTTTTACTGTGTACAATTTATTGGGTGTCACATCAAAAAAAAATCACTTAGAGAATGCAATAGAGACCCTATACACAGCCCACTGCGAATCACGAATTACAAGCAATATGAATGTCTTAGAATTAGGGAAGTGAGTGAGTGTGTGAGTGAGTGAGTGAGTGAGTGAGTGAGTGAGTGAGTGATTGAGTGAGTGAGTGAGTGAGTGAGTGAATGAGTGAGTGAGTGAGTGAGTGAATGAGTGAGTGAGTGAGTGAGTGAGTGAGTGAGTGAGTGAGTGAGTGAGTGAGTGAGTGAGTGAGTGAGTGAGTGAGTGAGTGAGTGTAGACCTGCCAACTTAAAAAAAAATTGTCACAATGTGAGAGGAGGTGGAGGGCCTTGGAGGTAATGAAACTTCAGACTGAGAACTGCTGGAGAGTAATTTCTGCCTCCCCCGCAAAATATACACCCCCACTAAGAAAAAGATAACACTTTGTGATGCTGCTGCTGATATCCTGAAGTGTTTTTAGAACCCATAATGGGTACTAGTTCTGTAGAGGTTTAAAAGACAAGCTGGAATACAGTCAGTGTAGGGATATCTATCTTGCCTGATGCACAGCGTGTTATATCGACTCTTCACCGGGAAACAAGACGTAATATGACACACTGTAGCACAGTGTGAGTTTACGGGTCTAAGAGTGAGTACGTGATTGAGTGAGTGTACGGACATGAATATATGAGGGAGTGCACATTACTATGTGAGTGAGTGAGAGTGAAAGAGTGAGTGAGAACATTGTGCCATACACTCTGTGAATCCAATCACCCATAGTGAATAGTGCAAGACTGTCAACTGGCATGTATGTCGCTGATCTCCAGAGTCCCTTTGATATGGATTCATATTTATGAAAAAAACTATTGAGGGATTAGTGTGAGAAATGAAAGACACAGTTGAACAATGTGTCTCTGGTATTGTGTTCCCAGCAAAACACCCTGTGGGAAGACATGGAGGAGCAACAAGGGGGACTGATTGTGGTGGAACACAGATCTGGAGAGGTAAAGGGCATATCGATGGGGAGAGATCAGGAAGGCATATAAGGACTGGTGGTTGAGGGAAGAGGAGGAGCCGGCAGGGCCAACTCAAAAAGAGGCACATGGCAAGGAACACACCCCGAGGGAAAGAGCTGAGTAATGGGAGATAGGAGAATCCATTCACAGATGGGACTCAGTGCAGAAGAGTCCAAGACTAGAGCTGTCACCACAGTGGGCTGGTGGGTTCTAGAGAGACAACATCTAGACCTCTTATTCCATTCACCCCAGACAGTTTGCAGTTGGTCTTAGACAAGACCACTGAAGTTATGCTGGGGGGATGACCTAATTATGTGGCATGTTTGACTAAATTATGTAGCAAGAAAAGGCAAATTATGAGGCATATTTTCCCCTTATTAGTACCAGTTCCTAAGTAGAGCTATCAACAACTGAAAGATGAGCAGGTAATCTTTGCAGGTTGTATGACATTAAAACGCAGGTTTTTACCCAGCGTGCCATTACGATGCTGTTTTTACAACGCAAGTCGTTACAACGACTTGCGCTGTAAGCGCTGGATAGTGGAATAGTCTAATTTCTATTCCAACTCCAGCCCACGTTACAGTAGGGAAAGTTAAACTATTCCTTTTCCAACAGCGCCCTCCAAGTCGTTGTAAAAGCAGCGTCGTAATGGCAGCGCGTGGTAATGCCCGCGTTGTGATGGCTGCTCACCATCTTGGTTGTGTGACATTACAATTTGCAAAGGGCCTGCCACTGCATAGCAATATTCGAGGCAGCGTTTTTAGTAATTTCTGAGCTGTTTGAGTTAGACATGTTTTTTTGCTAAAATCTGCAAATTATGAAGTAAAGGATGGATTGTGTGTCAAGTGTGGCAAATCCAAAATTAAGCAGAAAAGGATCGCTTAGTTCCACTGGACCTGGTCTTGGCCCATAATTCATTTTTCACTCTGGCCAAGCCCTGGATTGTTTTTGGAAGTCACGGGCCAGCCTCCAAATGAACCCACTGCCAGTTTCCAAATACCGATGTACGTGTACATCCTGCTTGCAATGTAAATCACTGTGCGACCTCTTGGATACAGTGACTCCGGAAAATGGCGGTGATCAGCATGACTTCTGCTTCACTGCTTCTTGATTCAATAGGCAAGGATGCCAACGAGACAGTGAAATAAGAAAGACCCACAGCATTCACTTCCTGAAGAATCAAAGCATGACTGACAAGGTTAGAAGCTTTTCATGAATCAGCAGACAGCGGCCTCGCGGGGAAGCGCGCTCTGGCGTCTGCCGCGCGGCGGAGCGCGTTCACGTTGAGCTCATTGCTCGTGCTGCACTCCTAACGCACTGCATGCATGCGGTTTTTAATGGACAAGACCGAGGAAAAGCTCAGAGGGCAGGGGACGACCGCGACCCAGCATTTATTTCAGCCTAACATTTTATTTGTTAAACAATATCCAAACAGTGGGTAACTACAGACATCTGTGCTTGCTTCGCTCATTCTATGATGCTTTGTTTTACACTCGTGTTTTTCTCACCCTACCTATTCTTATGTATGTACCCTTGGGCTGCCCATGTCTACGTGCCAAACTGTACATTGAAAATGTCTAGCCCGTATGCTGTTCAGCTCTGTAAAATCTGCATAAAAAGAAGTATAAATAAAAATAGCATACCTTAATCAATTGGCATAGCTGTTTATACAGAGTAAACCTGTCTTAAGGGCATTAGAGCACTTCACATTTCAGATCAGTATTGCAGGCTCCAGTCATCTACTGTAGGCCCCGGCAGGGCATTTTAAGCAGACTTTCGGCAGACCCCTGGGACCATTGGCATCCTATATCTGGGATCCTGTATCCACTGACAACTCTTCTCACAGGAGAAATACTATACAGGTCCACCTCCCAGTCTCGAGGAATCTTTATTGACCTCCTCATGACGCCACAATCACAATTGATATGAAATTCATATTGTTCGAGCCCTAAAGGTGAACCAACCCACCACAGAGGCATCTAAAGTCAATATACAGCAAGATCATGGCTCACTTCTTTTCACAGTGCCCGCCCTCACCTCCATGCAGTGGCGAAGGAAGGTGCGTGCGGTGAGTGCGGGCCGCCGGGGTGTCCCGGTGCCCGGGTGTTTTAAACACATATTTTTGCCATTTTGTCAACGCTCACCGGGCACCACCTGACCTTGCTACGCCACTGCCTCCATCTAGCATGTCCTCCTTGTTGATGTTCCTCTACTTCTCACTTCCGTGACCAGAAAGGAACCAAAAGTCTTCTTCAAGTTCTAGTTCAAGAAGTTATTTGGTTTGCACTTTTTTCATCTCGTCCTAATCTCATCTCTTTACCTTATTTTATTCCCTCCACCTCTTCTTGCACATTTCAAATGCTGTGTTAAATCAGGGGTGCAAGAAGGCAGTCATTCATAGTCTCAGTAGATGCAGCATCTTATAAATGGTGCACACCAGCTTCCTAGACCCAGTATCCACCTTAAAACTGATTGTAGTGAGCTAAATGTTTAATCAGCTTCTCCGAAGGGCTAAGCATTGTGCTCCTGATTGGCTCATCTGTCAGTCCCATGCATACAGTCTGCCCCTTACAGCTCACTCAAAAGACCATTACCTAATGAACCCTCACTGTTTCTCTCCCATTATTCGTGTTCAGGCAGTAAAATGTGCCCTTTAAATCATAGTGCACTGGTTCTTTCCAGTCTTCTGATCTTCTTTAAAGTTGTATATGTTCCCTCCTATAGATGAAAAATAAGGGCCTGCTCAGGAGGCTGATGTCCTATCATTCCTGGTGCTCAGTCTCCTTACAATAAGAAAAGCATTACTAATGCAACAGGTTTAATTTTGCTTAACCCTCTCTCCATAAACAAGGTCATTTTCAAACACATATGTATCCTGACCTTTAGAGAAAGGATTGGTTGCTTATGTACACTATAGTATATGTCACATATATTTAATTGCATTGCTTCAGTGCTGAGACAGAATATTGAGTTGGAAATGTGGACTTACACAAATATCAAGTTGGAAATATTGTGATTTAGAAATATCGACAGCAAGAATATCGTGGTCAAGAATATTGAATTTAAGTTAAGAAATATCGTAAAAAAAAAATAGAAGTCATTAATATAGTTAGCAAAAATAGAGATGTTTAAAATATCAATATTTTAATCAGTGTTATGTACTTTAGTTTATATTTTAAAAGTATGTAATGTATGTTTTTTGTATAAGTATTGTTTATGTTTTTTAATATGTGTTACATTCTTGGTGGTTATGAATTTGATTTTAATTAAATGTTGCAATTTTGAGTTCCGTAACAGGTTGTGGGTTTATAGGGGAACAGGGTGGGAAGTAATTTAATTATAATAAATTCATGATTAGTTTTATTTATTTAATTTAGAATTCAAAGTGTTAATTGTGAGAAGAAATGTATCTGTAATTCATTAATAATTGGCTGTTAACTAATATTAATTAAGTAATTGATAATGATGGTAATTGTGTAAAAAATGTAGGTGCGTGTTGTGGGTTTTATTGGGGTAAAGGGTGGGAAGTAATTTATTTTTGATTAATTAATAATTAGTTGTTAATTTATATAAATTAATTGATTGAAAATTAGTGATGGAAATTGTGCTGCTAATTTTAGGTACGGGGTGTGAGGTTTATAGGAGTAGAGGGTGGAAAGTAATTTATGCTTAATTAATTAATAATTTGTTAATATTATTTTAACAAATTAATAAATAATTAATTATGGTAATTATGTGATTTGTTTTAGGCGTGGGTTGTAGGGCTTAAGGGGTAAAGGGTGGAAAGTAATTTATTTTTAATTAATTAATAATTAGTTCTTAATTAATATAAACTAATTGATAGAAAATGAATTACATAAATTGTCTAATTAATTTTTGGGTGGGGGTTGTGGGGTTTATAGGGATAAACGGTGGGAAGTAATTTATGTTTAAATAATTAACAATTAGTTGTCAACTTATATTAACTAATTAATTATTAATTAATTATGGTAATTGTATGTTTTTTAGGTGTGGGTTGTGGGGTTTATGGGGTAAGGGTGGGAAGTAATTTATGTTTAATTAATTAATAATTGTTTGGTAATTAATAGTAATTAATCAATTGAAAATTACTTATGGAATTTGTGTAATTCATTTTAGGTGTGGGTTGTGGGGTTTATAGGGGTAAAGAGTGGGAAGTAATGTTTGTTTAATTAATTAAAAATTAGTTGATCATTAATATTACTTACTTAATTTATATTTAACTAGGGTATTTGTTTGAATTTGTGTGTGTGGGGGTTTTATTTTGATAGGGGTACAGTGTGGGTAGTAAATTAATGTTACTTACTTTATAATTAGATGTTAAATACTATTAGTTTTTTAATTGAAAATAAGTTTTAATTGTGTAATTAATTTTTTACACTTTAATTTTAGCTCTGGGTTGCATAGGGGTAAAGTGTGGGAAGTTAAATAATTTTAATGAGTTTTAATTTGTTTTTTCATTAATATTATTCCTTTAATTGGTAATTAATTATGCTAGTTGAATAAGTCCATTTTTTAAAATGTAGGTGTGGGTTGTAAATTGTGTGGCATTATAGGGTAGGAAATAAAAAAAGTAAATGTATCTAATAATTAATGTTATTGTTACTAAATAATTATTAATTAAAAACATTAATTTGCTCGTAAATAATTTTTTATTTCATGTAATATAATATTTGTAGGTATTTGTTATATGTATTTAACATTATCATATGCTTTTTTTAAATAGTAAATATATATTTGTATTTGAATTGTATACATATTTATATATTTTGTAATTTAAATAATTTTTAAAATATTTTCCCTACTGTTGTACTCACTGAAGTGGGAATCATAATTTGTACCCCTACGCTATCCACCACTTTCCCTACTGTTGCACTCACTGGAGTTGGAATAGTAATTTTGACCTCTCCGCTATCAAACACTTTCCCTAATGTTGCATTCACTGGAGTGGGAATAGGAGTTGCTACCCCTCCGCTATCCAACACTTTTCCTACTGTTGCACTCACTGGAGTGGGAATAGTAATTTCTACCCCTCCCCTATCCAACACTTTCCCTACTGTTGCATTAACTGAAGTGGGAATAGTAATTTTTGCCCCTTCGCTATCCAACACTTTCCCTACTGTTGCACTCACTCAAGTGGAAATAGTAATTCTTACCTCTCTGCTATTCAACACATTTCCTACTGTTTAAGTTTGATGATTTTTAAATAGTTTAATGTTTTAATTTTTAATAGAATGTCTTTTAATTAGATGTTATGTTATCAGTACACATTTCACAAAAAATATGACCATCTATTTGGGGAGAGTGGACAACAAAATGCTAGGGGCAGTACTACTGAAGAGAAAGATGACATCACTGAAGAGAGTGACATCTCTGACAGCAACGCCGCTGATGTTTCCCCTGGAACTCTGGCGCAAAATGCACCAACAAGCAACTTGGGCAGAAATAACTTTCTCAAACAATTCCAAGTGCTGACAAGAGCTAAACATAATCGACAAAATGAGGAGCAGGATTTTCGTGTGGCAGTGGACGTGGGAGATGAGGAAGAACAAGAGGGACAACGGGAACCAGAGGAGCCAGAAAGCAAGGGCATGAAGAAAAAGGAGAATCCAGCACTCCCAAAATTTTCCAGTTAGAAGTTAATCTAGGAAAACCTAGATAAGTGTTCTAGATCTGTCGAAGCACAAAATTATATTTTAAGTTCATATAATATATATATAAATATTATAGTTTAAGTATATATCAATCCATAGTGCTATTTACAGTAATCCTACCGATAGATGACTGTTGTAACTAGATACCCTCAACTATAAGCAAAAACTCCACTCACCACTCCTAAATGTTCGATCTGTGTGGAGAGTCTTTGTTGTTTGAACCGCAATTGGTAATAATATGGAATATTATTACCAATTGCGGTGCTGTTAAACAGCATGAGATATTTTGTAGCCTGATTTGGCTTCAACGCACTGTACAAACTTTGGTGAGGAATACCGACAATAGCTCCACAACTATAAAAATACACTCGTTATATTTAGTTTTATACATGACTGTGATTCATATTTATTTCTAGACATATTATTACGGCCGTTCAAACAACGAAGACTCTCCACACAGATCGAACATTTACGAGAGGTGAGTGGAGATTTTGCTTATAGATGAGGGTATCTAGTTACAACAGTCATCTATCGGTAGGATTACTGTAAATAGCACTATGGATTGATATATACTTGCTGATGGTAAAAGAGCAAGGTTCTTCATGTCAACTTTTGATCATGCTACTTAGTGTGACGTGGTGTTTTTCGTTTATTTGTAGGAACTGTATGGCCAGCATTGAGTAGCCGCAACTTGAGGGATACGGGTCGACTTACAAAGGCGAAATACGAACACGTCTACGCATTTACTATCTTTGGTACGTCTTCCTAAATATGTGGTGATAATTGATCTCTTTATGGAGCAACGTAAGCTTATTTGGCGTGTCAATGGTATAAGGGACTTAGGAACAAATAAATATTTACACTAAACTCCCAAAGTGTAAATTCTCTATCAATGTATGTACTTGTTTCCATGTATTTCAGTTGACACGTTATTCAGCACTAAAATTAGGCACGTACTTGAGTATTATCAACTGTGCTTGGATTATGTAGAAGCATTAGTGATGCAGGCTTGTATCTATATATCATCAACAAGACAAGCTCATAGTAATATTGTGGGTTTAGGCTAAGATAAATGCAATAAATGGTGCTTATGTATTAGATATGTTCATGTTATCATTGTGTTTTTGTGGTTTTTCAAGAAAAGCTTAGACTTTTTATTAAATCTGTTTTTAAAGTGTATATAGAAAGATGTAAATAGTAAGTGTTTTTTAAATGATATAAATTTATATTGATTGTAGTTTTGTTCTATGCTTCCAGCCTTGAAAAAGTCTCTCTGAGACGAAACACGTGTCGGCGGTGTGAGCTGTGAAGTTTTTTATATGTCTATGGATACATAATAAAGAGTTGGAAGAATACGACTTGCCTTGGATCTCTGAATTTGAAGCTAGCTCTAGTATTTTGGACATTGCATATTGTCAATTGTGAATGAACTTAAAATATAATATTGTGCTTCGACAGATCTAGAACACTTATCTAGATTTTCCTAGATTAACTACTAACTGGACAATTTTGGGAGTGCTGTGTGGCCTGCTCTCATTTTTCTTTTTGATACTTTGCACTTTGTGCGTTTTGACGCTCCTGGTGGTGGGTATGCATCAGGCTATAAGAGCACCCCTTTGGGCAGGGGAACACCTTTTTTGCAATATGCTACACGTGTACTATTATTTCTATGAGATGTATTAACTTTATGTGCGGACGCTCTCCCTCTTGGTGGGGGGACACTACCACCAATCCTTTTTGTGTATACATGGGATCTTAAATGTACATATATTTGAGCATTACATCATTTTTTGTGTATTTTTAGTGCACGTTTATAGTAATTATTCATTTGTTTTTGTTTTTCCTACTCTGTTGTATACACAGGTAGAAAAAGTAATTGAAAGTGCAGAAGGTTAAAACGTCAGTAGTATGAAGAAGAATCATATTATACCAACAGAAGGTACAGAAGAGTTATAGAGTACAACTGGAATTAAGCAAGAGGGTTGGATATATAAGAAGAACAGATTAGTGATTGTGCTCACTTGGGCCGGACTTCCCTTCCCTTCCCCTCTTTTCTTCTCCTTGCCTCCCTGCCCCCCCGTTTTGTACCTTAGTTCAATCAAATGGGCATCTAATTAATTATTGTTGTGGAACACTACCTTTGGGTTTGGACCTAACACGAATATCGTATATATTTTGTATATGACTGTTTTATGTTATGAGAATATGTGAATTATAGTGTATATTGATTCTCCATGTTGCTGAGTATGGGCAGTGAAACACTGTGATTATGCTCACTGGTGCTGGACTTGCTTCATCGGTTGTGGACGTAATTGTTTGCTAATAGAACAATGCGCTAGCAGTGTTAAAAGACAGTGCACAAATTAAGGTTGTGCTGTGATACCACTATGCAATGGCGTCCAAAATATATATTGTACGCATTTGCATTTGCTGAATAGCCATCTTTTTATGACTGTACTATATTGCAATCATTATTATACCAACTAGACTGAAATTCTATGTGTTAATATTATAATATAGAGTTTGGTTTCAATATGTATGTAACTCAATTGCATGTATAATATGGACATTTTAAAATGACGCTCGGTGAAACCAAACAATACTGAGTTTATAATCTATATGTCCTTTCTCACTTTCAATGATATTTTGTATGTAAACGGACGTACTGAGGCATAAACCATACCATGAAAAAGCCGAAAGGTAAAACCCGTTGGTAAAGAGAAACTTTGCCAATAAACTAATCGAGCAGCCCTGAATGTCCTGGAATTTTCTTGGAAAAAAAGAAGTTTGTGTTATATATATATATATATAGAACATTGTTCCTGTTTCACCAGTCCGTGGTGAAAATAAACCAGGTCAGGACCTCATGAAGTGCTAATTCTTTATTCGATCAAAGAAGAGGCAGCAACGATATCATCCATAGAAGTAAGTGTTTATTTCACAAAGATGAAATAAAAAGACATGGTGTCGTCCATGACGCTTTTCACTCCACAAGGGAGCTTGTTCACATATATATGTGTGTGTGTGTATGTATATATATATATATATGTGTGTGTGTATGTATATATATATGTGTGTGTGTGTATATGTATATATATATATATATGTAGAAAGAACCACAACAAGGTAAGTAATATTCCAACATTTAATCACCAAGATACGCAGACAGCGTCAACCCGGCAACATCTTAATTTAGCCAAAGGCCTTTCAAGTCATTTGTGACCCTTCATCAGTGGTGTACTTGCAGATTGGATACGAGCAACTTATTCCCACAAACACCTCCCATGTGGGTGTGGCCTCACCTGTGGCCTCCTGGTATTGAAGTTGTCGTTACAATTCAACTCAAGTGATTCCATCTGAAGTGCACCAATTCATGCACATTTATAAAATCCAAGTGGAGTGATGAAGTCCGAATAAAAAAACTGCTGCATTTGTTTGCCATCATGATGGGTTACCTTCCCGTTGTAGTGAGCAACTGCCTGCCCTCAGCTTGGGGACGCCACTTCAGCAGCGGGGCTCTTTCCGTGACTACTGAACGGATTTACTCCATTTGAAAAAAAGGTCTCTTTCTCAACCAAGGGCTACCTTTTTTGCAAAATTTGGTGTAAATCCGTTCAGCAGTTTCAGCTGTAACTGTGTCTAAAGTTTCCTATGGGAATTACATGGAGAAAACACGTTTTGGTACCCCCCTATTTTCTCAGGCCCGCTTCGCGAATCACCACAAAACTTTCAGGAAAGGAGCTGATCGAAGCAGCCCATGAGTTTTGACAATCTCGCGAAGATTCGTCAACCGGCGCCAAAGTTATTGGGAAAACAAAAAGTTTGTTCCCTATGGAAACTAGGTACTAACTATAACTACATACTGGCGACCGCCAGTATGTAAAATATATATATATATATATATATATATATATATATATATATACATATATATATATATATATATATATATATATATATATATATATATATATATATATATATATATATATATATATATATATATATATATATATATATTATTTATATATATATATCCAGAGAAAGTTGCCCTGAGGCAAGAACGAGCCTGCAGCAGGGTTGTTATAGTACCATGAATTTATTTTCATACCAGCATGCACCGTCCAGAGTTCAAATCCACTCCCAACGCATTTCAAAGCCTGGCAGCTTTTTCATCAGGGGAACAGTCGCAATAAAAACGGAAATGCTGCCCACAAGTACTTATACGCATGCACTACATAAATCATTTCCAGGTGGGTTAGTGCAAGGCATGCTGGTGCCTGTAGTCCAAATTTTAGTGTGCTAGTATTACCCCAGTGGGTTCCGTGAAGTTGCGGCAAACAAGATCCATTTAGACACCCAAATAGGCCACCGGGCCGAGAAAGCTGGCAATTTCTAATTTTTCACCCCTGCTGCGTCTTTCATCCGACGTAGACTCTTCCCGTCGTGAGGCCCCATAAACATGCAGTGGCAAGTTCTTTGCGGCCGGGCTGCCGCATATAGATCCAGAGAAAGTTGCCCTGAGGCAAGAACGAGCCTGCAGCAGGGTGGTTTTAGCACCATGAATTTATTTTCATACCAGCGTGCACAGTCCAGAGTTCAAATCCACTCCCAATGGGTATGCACCTGTTACAACGCATTTTTTACAACGCACTACCACTACAACGCAGGCATTACAACGCATACCATTACAACGCATAGCGCTGGGGGGCGCTCTAGGATAAGAGGTAAGTTTAATTTACTATCCAACACCTTCCCTAGGGTCCACGGCGACTGGAGTTAGAATAGTAAATTATACTTACCACTATCCAGCACCCCAAAGCGCTATGCGTTGTAACGGTATGCGTTGTAAATACCGCGTTGTAATGGTATGCGGAGTAAAAGTATGCGTTGTAACGTCATACATCCCTCCCAATGCGTTTCAAAGCCTGGTGGCTTCTTCATCAGGGGAACAGTCACAATAAAAATGGAAATGCTGCTCACAAGTACTTATACAGATGCACTACATAAATCATCCCCAGGTGGGTTAGTGCAAGGCATGCTGGTGCCTGTAGTTCAAATTTTAGTGCGCTAGTATTTCCCCAGTGGGTTCCGTGAAGTTGCGGCAAACAAGATCCATTTAGACACCCAAATAGGCCCTTGGCCGAGAAAGCTGGCAATTTTCAAATTTTTCACCCCTGCTGCGTCTTTCATCCGACGTAGACTCTTCCCGTCGTGAGGCCCCATAAACATGCAGTGGCAAGTTCTTTGCTGCCGGGCTGCCGCATATAAATCCAGAGAAAGTTGCCCTGAGGCAAGAACGAGCCTGCAGCAGGGTGGTTTAAGCACCATGAATTTATTTTCATACCAGAGTGCACAGTCCAGAGTTCAAATCCATTCCCAACGCGTTTCAAAGCCTGGCGGCTTCTTCATCAGGGGAACAGTTGCAATAAAAACGGAAATGCTGCCCACAAGTACTTATAGGCATGCACTACATGAATCATTCCCAGGTGGATTAGTGCAAGGCATGCTAGTGCCGTTAGTTAAAATTTTAGGGCGCTAGTATTACCCCAGTGGGTTCCGTGAAATTGCGGCAAATAAGATCCATTTAGACACCCAAATAGGGCTACTGAGAAAGCTGGCAATTTTTATATATATATATATATATATATATATATATATATATATATGTATATATATATATATATATATATATATATATATATATATATATATATATATATATATATATATATATATATATATATATATATTACCTACTGGCGGTCGCCAGTTGGTAGTTATAGTTAGGACCTAGTTTCCATAGGAAATGCACAACATTCTATTTGGAATAACTTTGGCGTCAGTGGATGAATCTTCGCGAATTTCTCCAGGAAAATGCCCTGCTCAGTTCCGCTTCGTCCCTGAAAATTTGGGGGTGATTGGTCAAGCGGGGACAAGAAAAAAGGGGGGTCCTAAAACATGTTTTCCCCATGCAATTTTCCATGGGGACATTTAGCCAGGGCTACAGCCCGAATGGCTGAACGGAATTACACGAAATTTGGCAGAGAGGTAGAGTTCTGTTCGGAGATTGTGCTTTTTGTTAAATGGTGTAAATCCGTTCAGTAGTTTTTGAGAAAATTGCAAGTAAAATCATAGCGATATCTAGAGTCGAAGTTCAGTACGCGTACTGAAATCTGTTCAATTACGAGCGCGAGCTGCATGCTGATTGGCTGTGAACTGTCTGTCATTACTCGAAACCAGGAAGTGTTGGCAGCCATGTTGTGCCTCGCTAGAACCGAGTCAGAAGAAAACAGTAAAAGAAAGTTGAGAAATAAGGGAAGGGGGTAGGGTAGAGATATTCAGACCCTCTAGGCTTGCTTAGGGGGTCGTATATGGATCTTTAGGCTCTATTTTTTATTTTATTTTTTAAAGAAAAATCGCAGCGTACGCATATGTAAATACCTTCAATTACAAGCAGAAGTTGCATGCTGATTGGCTGTCAATACTCCAAACCAGGAAGTATTGGCAGCCATGTTGTTTGTCAGAAGAGCAGAGTCACAAGAAAACAGTAAAACAAAGTTGAGAAATAAGGAAAGGGGGCAGGGTAGAAACATTCTGAGCCTATAGTCTTGGTCAGGGGGTGGTACATGGATCTTTAGGGTCAATTTTTATTTAAAAAATAAATGGCGGGGTACTCGTGCAGTACTTGTACTTGTACGTGGTGGAAAGGTGAAGAAAAGTAGAAGTCCGTTTTATTCATTAGGTCCCCGGGGGGTAAATTACGGGGGCAATATTTCTGCATAATGGGGGCTTATAAGGTGCCCCGAGCACTGGGGAATGGCACTCCTCTGGTTTTATTTAGAAGTATGTGGGGGGTTAGGATCCGATTCCCCGCAGTCTCGGGGAGCGGCACCCCTTAGGTATTTTTTAAAGAAAATATGTTTTGAGCTCTCTCTCTCTGTCCCCGTATACGTCGCGGGGAACGCCACATTTCTGGGGCAGTGATATGTAAAATTACCTTCTAGCTCCGGGTATCCGCATTGTCTGGAGTTTTTTTATTAATGTTGGGAGGGTGGGCTTGATAATACGTCCTTGTTAAGTCCCTTAGAAGCCTATGTTCTGGTGCAATCATGGAGTTCTATGGGAAATAACAAGGCCGTATTATGAAGCTCATATCGCCGTTTTATCAGCAGTTTCTTGCCAATAAAACAGCGATAATTTTAACACTGGTCCTTGATATTATGCACCTAAGTTTACTGGTCAAAAAAAAAATGGTCCATATTATCAACAAAAGGCGATACATTATCGTCGCATTTATTGGCAGGAAACTGTGATAAAGCGGAGATAATGGGCTTGATATTATGTACTAACCATAGTAACCTAGGTTAGGATCAGAACCTGGGCTGCTATGGGAAGGTACACAGGTGTCATATGCTGAACAGAAGTTAACTAACCTCATAAATCCGGATACAGCAGGAGCGATGTCTGATGCATGTTTCCTACCTCCCCTGTGTGAAATACCTCCTGCGAGTAATGCAAACAACTCTAACAAGGGTATCACAACCGGGGGAAGGGGAAAAGTGGATAAAGAAACCATAAAGTAGCTGCAGTGTAAATCAGCAGGTCTGAGTTGTGTTGAAGACGTTAAGAATCACTCCTTCCTAACCAGGGACCCTGTAAGGACAAGAGAACAGGTCATGCACACATACACCCTCTGCGGTTTCTATCAATCAAACTATGTGTGAAAGATAACTTACTTTTGAACACTTCCGCAGTTGCTTATAAATACAAAGCACAAAAATAGAAAAATAAATCAAATGTAGAAGAAAAAACACAAGAGTAATTCTACTTCTTAGAAGCAGTTCGTAATTACTGTAAGGAGAGGAGATGGCCACAATTTCATTCGTAAAAGTACTTATCTGTACCCGATAGCTATCTGGTTCTGCGAGTAACCAGCTCAACGATTCCTTCGAGCGCTTTTGCAGCACAAACAAATGTCTCGAATGATGGCGGCTTTTATCACGACTCCCAAAGAATGCAATGTTCTCCGTGAACACACGTTCAGTTGATGCAAAGCAGAGCCTATCTAATCCAGCGCGGCATGCGCTTTCCTAACTAGAGTCCAGTCTCTGTGTCAGCGCGAACAAACACCACATAAGCAAACCGGTCCTCGCGTTTCAGGTACACGCGCAACCTTCAAAAACCTTGGAAACACTAAAGGCTTTAATCTTCCTTGTCGATGTCGCTCCAAAATCCAGCGCGTATATGCGCTACAGCATCAAGGGTGAGGAACTACTCCAAGGATCAGGCTCTTCACAAAACACGAGTTTCTCCATAAGCGTCCACAATAATCAGGTGACAAGCACCCGCATCCAGGAAGGCAGCGCCTATGTAGCCGTGGAAAGAGAAGACAGAGTGGGGAAAATCTAGCCCTATGAATTCTGGGACATGTAGTCCAACAGGCATACAACACACATTACAGGGTGGATTGTGACAGAACCCCCTCACTACGACCGACGTCCCAGCGGTTCACCAGGCTTCTCTGGAAACCGTGCATGGAAACGCTGCAGCAAAGCCGGGCAGCGAGGATTGGATCGAGGTTACCAGGAACGAGGTTCCTCAGGTTCATACCCTTTCCAGTCTACTAGGTACAGCACCCTCCCTCTCACTCTCTTGGAATCAAGAATAACCCTTACTTCATACTCCAACTCCCCTTCCACTACAAAGGGGCAGGGTCTCAAAGACAACCTAGCACGAGGATTACAAGGTTTCAATAGGGAAACGTGGAACACCGGATGGATGTGCCAGGAAGAAGGAAGAGCGAGTCTCATCGCCACAGGGTTTATAATACTTTGGATAACATAAGGCCCTACGAATTTAGGTTGCAATCTAGTGTATCCTTTGAACTTCAGGTGTTTCCTACTAAGCCACACCTTGTCTCCTATTTGATAGGAAGGCTCTGCTTTTCTCTTTCTGTCAGCATATTGTATATCCCTAGCTCGGGATTCACTCAAATGTTGCTTAGCTTTCTTTAAGACAGATGTAAGATGTTCATGGTGACCCTGTATTGTAGGATGGGAGGAAGTGATATGTTGAGCAATGGGCAACATGTTAGGGTGATAGCCATTTAGGCAAAAGAAGGGGGAACAACCCAATGAAGAGTGTGTGGCATTATTGTATGCGAATTCGGCAGTCCATAATAGCGTACTCCATTCTTCGCTGTGCTGGATGGTGAAACATCTAAGGTATTGTTCCAAGGTTTGGTTCAACCTCTCCATTTTGCCGTCAGTTTGGGGGTGATAACTCGTAGACAGACGAGCATCGATCTTCATGCTGGTACAAAGAGCCTTCCAAAACCTGGATGTGAATTGCGTACCCCTGTCAGTAATCAGGATCGAAGGCAGTCCTTGTAATCTTACCACATGTTGCAAGAATATAGTAGCTAATTCTCCTGAGGTTGGTAATTTACTCAATGCTACAAAATGCCCCATCTTTGTTAAATGGTCAATGATGACAAGAATGGTGGTATAACTTCTAGATATGGGCATTTCAACGATAAAATCCAGAGAAACCGTGTGCCACGGTGATGGGGGCACAGGGATCGGCCGTAATAACCCTACAGGGGATTGATGGCTGGTTTTGGCTTGAGCACAAATGGAGCATTCGGTTACAAACTCCATTGTGTCCTTCTTCATCGACACCCACCAAAAATATCGAGACAAATTCTGCGATGTCTTTTGTTGCCCCAGATTGCCCCCTAATGGAGAATCATGAGTCCACTGTAGTACCAGTGGACATAAAGGACCCAATGGGATGTATAGCTGCTTATCATGAAACTGCAATTCATCTTTTTTACAGCGATGTAAAGGATCTGCAGCCAACCATGCTTGTTCATCGGTGACGTCGCACTGTTCTTTCACCTCATCCAGGAAGCTTTTGGTTGTTGTCACAGCTGCGATATCGGTTTGGAACAAAGCTTTGTGTAAAATATAAGGAGGTTCTTCATTCATCAAAAGAGAATCAGTATTAGGCACTGGTCTAGACAGGGCATCCGCCTTCCCATTATGGGGTCCTGATCGGTATTTAATAACAAAGTCAAAATCAGCGAAAAACAGGGACCATCGGAGTTGCCTGGGGGTCAAGGCCTTAGCGCTTTTCAAAAACAGGAGATTGCGATGGTCTGTAAAGATCTCGACTGTGTGTTTGACTCCCATCAAATGGTGTCTCCATTCTTCGCATGCTCGTTTTTTTGCGAGCAATTCTTTGTCCAGGGTGCTGTAGTTTATTTCTGAGGGAGACAATTTCTTAGAATAATAAGCAACAGGATGAATCTGCCCAGTATCAGGGTGCCTTTGGGAAATAACTCCACCCAAAGCATAGTATGAAGCATCTGTCTCCAACACAAACGGTTGTTCCGGGTCAGGATGCCGCAGAATAGGAGCAATGGTAAAACACCTTTTCAATGTCTGAAAGGCTGCTTCTGCTAAATCATTCCAAAGAAAAGGGGTTCCCTTGCGCAGGAGCAACGTCATAGGTTGTATAATGGATGAGAATCCCTTGATAAATCTCCCATAAAAAATGGAGAATCCAAGAAAGCTTTGCAGACTTTTCACACTAGTGGGGGATTGACAACTGATGATGATGTAAATTTTCTTTTTATCCATGCATATTCCCCCTGGGCCAATTACGTACCCCAAAAACTCCACCTCACTGGCATGGAACAAACACTTTTCAAGCTTGGCAAACAACGTATGTTGCTTCAGACGTTGTAACACAGCCTTCACATGTTGTACATGTAGATCTTCCGTCTTGGAGTATATTAAAATATCATCAATATAGACAATACAAGATACGTCCAGCAATCCTCTCAGAACGTCGTCCATAAAGAACTGGAAGGCGGCGGGGGCATTGCACAGGCCGAAAGGCATGACTCGGTATTCGTACAACCCATATCTTGTACGGAAAGCTGTCTTCCACTTGTCCCCTCTTTTGATCCTTACCAGGTGGTATGCACCTCTTAGATCTAATTTAGTGAACACCTTGGCTCCCTTTAACTGGTCCAACAACACTGGTATCAAGGGAAGAGGATACCTGTTCTTCTTTGTGACTTTATTGATCGCTCTAAAGTCAATGCAAGCTCTTAAGCCGCCTTCACGCTTCGGAATAAAAAAAAGCGGCGATGATGCGGGTGACGTGGAAGGGCGTATGAACCCAGAGGCCAACCACTTCTGTAAATACGATTGCAAATATGCGTTCTCTGCTTCAGTGAGTGCATATATTCGACTACACGGGATGCTTGCGCCTGGTTCCAATTCAATGACGCAATCGTACTCCCTATAAGGAGGCAGCCTGCTCGCTTCCTGTTCACTGAATACATCCGCGATTTCAGAATATATTTCAGGTAATGATGAGACTAGGCACACACTCTGCGCCTTGCATCCAGATGCCAATAACACAGCGGGATTGTCCTGGTTATTATAGGATGGTGTATTTCTTTCTTTTGTACAATTCTCAGCACAAAATGAGGAATTCATATCGATGGTCCTTGCGGCCCACTGCACATGAGGATCGTGCATAGTTAGCCATGGCATGCCTAATATTAATTTGAAATTCGGGGCATCAATAAGATCAAATTGAATGTGTTTGAAATGTGTTAATCCCATCTGCATGGGGATAGGGTGAGTGTGGTGACACACCAGTCCAGAAGTCAGCTCTGTGACATCTACTGCCTTTACAGGTTCGGGCCTTAACTTCCGAATACAAGATATGCCCAATTTGTGAGCATACTTCTGGTCAATCAAGTTTCCAGTGGCCCCACAATCCAAAAGTGCATGAACCAATTCAACCTTTCCTGTAGACACTTTCAAGGTTACACACACATTCATATGAGCCACCGAATTTTGTATGGTGTTAATCAATGCGGGAGAGACCTCACTTTTCTCCAACCTCAAACAAGGAGTCTCCATCATGTTTGAGGACTTTAGTTTCCCGCCGGCTCTTCCATCCATTCCACCACAGGCACCTTCTTCCCTTCTTGCTTGTCTTTATAGGGGAATTTGGTTTTGGCGGTGCAGTTCTTGATAAAATGACTAGCCTTTCCACAATACATGCACAGCTTCAGCTGCCTCCTTCTTTGCCTTTCTTCTGTGCTAATGGGACCACGTATACCGCCAACTTGCATCGGTTGGGTGCCATCAGAGGAGGTGGGATGTTCATCTACCATCGTACGTGGTCTGGCAAACAAGAGTCTAGAATCACCATGCTGTTTGTCTCCTTTTATCTCCAATAAACGGTGATCCAACTGGACACCCAGATTGATAAGTTCATCACATGTACCGGGCATATGAACAACCTGTGCCA
This sequence comes from Lissotriton vulgaris, assembly GCF_964263255.1. Classification (NCBI taxonomy): domain Eukaryota; kingdom Metazoa; phylum Chordata; class Amphibia; order Caudata; family Salamandridae; genus Lissotriton; species Lissotriton vulgaris. The sequence continues at coordinate 427,094,461 of NC_141687.1, forward strand.
CTACATCCTTTAATTCACTGCGTAGTCCTTGATAGAACAATGAAGTACGTTTCTTCAATGGCCACTCAGTTTCTATGACTAATCGGTTGATATATGTCAAAAGGTCTTGTGTTCCTTGTCTCAATGTAATGCGTTCTCTATCTAATGACAGCGAATGAGCCTTCCTATCAAAAAGTTTCCTCATCTCTTCACAAAAGTTATTGAAATTCAACAGGACGGGGTCGTTCCTTTCTATCAACGGAAAAGACCAGGTGGCAGCGTTGCCCCCCAAATAGGACATGACGAAAGAGGTCTTTGATTGGTCATTTGGAAAGATGGCAGGCTTACACATAAAGTGCAATTTGCACTGCCCCAAAACTATGCCAAACTTTTTTGGATCCCCGTTATATCTTTCAGGAGGAGAGAGAGGTAATTGAAGCGGCTGAATGACCTGGATAGTGGAAGGGTTAACTCCCCCACTCTGACCCTGTGTAGAGTCCCTAGTGGCAGGTGGAGGGAGTGTCCAATTTCTGATGTAGGAACCCCCTTGTGTTCCTGAAGGACTACCCCTGGAAAGACCTGCAACCTCCCGCCTCATGGTGACCATTTCGTTACGCATTTCAGTGATTTCCCCTCTAAAGGCGTCTACTTCCATTCGCAGGGCTGTTAATGATTCCAACACAGTTTGCAAAACGGTGCTAGTATCCATCGCTCAGGCTGTAATATACCGTGGGCTTGTCACTCTGTCATATGCTGAACAGAAGTTAACTAACCTCATAAATCCGGATACAGCAGGAGCGATGTCTGATGCTTGTTTCCTACCTCCCCTGTGTGAAATACCTCCTGCGAGTAATGCAAACAACTCTAACAAGGGTATCACAACCGGGGGAAGGGGAAAAGTGGATAAAGAAACCATAAAGTAGCTGCAGTGTAAATCAGCAGGTCTGAGTTGTGTTGAAGACGTTAAGAATTACTCCTTCCTAACCAGGGACCCTGTAAGGACAAGAGAACAGGTCATGCACACATACACCCTCTGCGGTTTCTATCAATCAAACTATGTGTGAAAGATAACTTACTTTTGAACACTGCCGCAGTTGCTTATAAATACAAAGCACAAAAATAGAAAAATAAATCAAATGTAACAGAAAAAACACAAGAGTAATTCTATTAGTAATTAGAAGCAGTTCGTAATTACTGTAAGGAGAGGAGATGGCCACAATTTCATTCGTAAAAGTACTTATCTGAATCCGATAGCCATCTGGGTCTGCGAGTAACCAGCTCAAAGATTCCTTCAAGCGCTTTTGCAGCACAAACAAATGTCTCGAATGATGGCGGCTTTTATCACGACTCCCAAAGAATGCAATGTTCTCCGTGAACACACGTTCAGTTGAAGCGAAGCAGAGCCTATCTAATCCAGTGCGGCATGCGCTTTCCTAACTAGAGTTCAGTCTCTGTGTCAGCGCGAACAAACGCCACATAAGCAAACCGGTCCTCACCTTTCAGGTACACGCGCAACCTTCAAAAACCTCGGAAACACTAAAGGCTTTAATCTTCCTTGTCGATTTCGCTCCAAAATCCAGCGCATATATGCGCTACAGCATCAGGGGTGAGAAACTACTCCAAGGATCAGGCTCTTCAAAAAACACGAGTTTCTCCATAAGCGTCCACAATAATCAGGTGACAAGCACCCGCATCCAGGAAGGCAGCCCCTATGTAGCCATGGAAAGAGAAGACAGAGTGCCGAAAATCTAGCCCTATGAATTCTGGGACATGTAGTCCAACAGGCATACAACACACATTACAGGACGGATTGTGACAACAGGCCTATTATCAAGCACATTATTGCCGCTTTATCAGCAGTTCCCTGTCGATAAAAGCGGCGATAATGTATCACCTTTTGTATGTAAAGCTTTCCTTTTTTTGGGTGTAGCAGTTGTACTCTCTTCGCATGCTCAGCGTCGCGTCGAAGCCCACGTTTTCTTTTTCTTCAAGTTCAACAAGGAAACCTTTCTTTATATCAGTTAGTAAATCTGTTTCTTTCTTTTCCCGGTTCGTGTGATTCATCCGGTGCTTAAATTTAACACTGGTCCTTGATAATATGCACCTAAGTTTACTGGTCAAAAAAAAGAGCAATGGTCCATATTATCAACAAAAGGCGATACATTAATAGACTTATGAACCATCTCCCACAGTTGATACACCCTGATCAATCAGGCTTTATGCCCAACAGGAGCACGACCCTAAACCTCAGGCGGGTACACGGGATCTTGGCGCGCACTCCTTCATTGTCAGAATCGGCGGTGATCCTTTCGTTAGATGCCAAAATGGCATTCGACATGGTGGAATGGGAGTATCTATTTGCAGTTTTGTCCCAGATGGGCTTTAGCCCTAAATACATTGCCTGGATCCGTCTCCTATACGCCAACTTAGTAGCCCATGTCACCGCTAACGGCCACATCTCACACACATTTCCATTGGCGAGGGGAACCCTCAGGGCTGTCCCCTGTCCCCCTTGCTCTTTGCCTTGGTCTTGGAGCCGCTGGCTACGTTAATTCGGTCAACACCGTTACTGAAAGGGCTTAGTTGGAAAGAGGGATGGGAGGATCGTGTGTCGGTCTACGCGGACGATATGTTAATATACCTGACAGATCCAGACAGGGGCATTCCAGCGCTCCTCGTGATCTGTGATGCCCACGGGAAAACATCGGGGTATACGCTCAACTGGTCAAAATCGGTGATATATGTTTTGAAGGGACCACAGCCCTCACTGACGGCGGATTGCCCACTTGTGCTAGCATCGAGCTCCTTTAAGTATCTCGGCATATATATCACCAACAATACTGTGGATTTCTTCGACAAGAATCTGAAGCCACCCCTGGATCGACTACGTACTGATGAGAAACACTGGGCAGCCCTACCACTGACCCTTCTCGGCCGAGCAGCTCTCTATAAAATGATGGCGCTCCCGAGATTCCTGTACGCCCTAGAAAACACCCCACATCCGATCGCGCCGCGGTACTTCCGACAGGTCACAGCGTTAATTTCTGACCTGGTGTGGGGTAACCGTCCGGCACGCATTGCACACATCAAATTGAACAGAAGCTGGTATGAGGGGGGGGATTGCGCTATCAAATCTACAGTTATATTATTGGGCTGCCCAGCTCAAAATAGTGAACCAGTGGATCCACGCACCAAGGGAAGACCCAGCTTATAGGTCCGACAGGGCCCAATTAGGAACCAACAGCATGCTGTTGGTAGTTTATAACAGACACCAGGCGATGAAGTTGATAGGACCCACGAGACACACGGCCACTCTGTGGCATACGGCACAGGCAAAATTGAGCTGGAAGGGAAAGATTACTAAACTTACCCCGCTCTGGGATAAGAAAGTGTTAGGGCGTTTGCGACAGAGTAAAGGATTTGCCCAGTGGGACAGCATTGGCATTTCCACGGTGGGAGATTTGTGGGATAAGGGTACTGTGATCCCATTCACCTTACTCTAGCAACAATATGACCTGGGACCAAACGAAACTTACAGATATGTCCAAATCAGACATGCATTATTACAGGCAATACCAACAGACACTGATGTCCCGGAATCCTCACCGTTGGAGGACAGATTGCTCACTGATTATATGCAACACGGTGCAACTTCACTCACATATCGGAAGCTAATCAATAACCTGACAGACCCTACACTAATATTACGAGAGCAATGGGCGGAAGAGCTTGGTGATATTGATTACTCAGAATGGAACGAGGCGCTGGCATCCCCAAGGGAGGTGGGAACCTCGGCTAAATTCAGATTAGTGCAACTTAAAATACTGCACCGCATATATTATACTAGAACCATGCTCCATAGACTACATAGAGCACCGCACCCATATTGCCTACGCGGCTGTGGCGAGGAAGGTATATTACTCCATACACTTTGGGACTGCCCACTCATTGCTGAATACTGGCGTCAAGTGATGCACACTCTCTCACAAACTCTCTAAGTCTCCCTAGTGCCGGAGCCACGTAAATGTATACTGAATATATGGGAACCAACCGACTTATCAAGGTACGGGCACATATGGGGCAGATTAGCCATAATGGTAGTGAAACGAAATATCGCACAAAAATGGGGCGCATCAGAACTACCCACACTGTCACAATGGAGCAAAAACATGGACATCCTATGTTGATAGAGCGGGCGGTGTGTGTGACAAGAGCGTGTCCCCGTAAATGGAACAAAATATGGTCAGCATGGAATACATACAGAGGAGACCTGTGTGACCCATTGCCAGAAGAAGACAACATTAGTTCAGATGAGGAAGAGGAAGAGGTCTAGATAGAGGATAGAGGGAATTAGGGCCTAAGTAGACAACACTGTGCTACACCACTACATACAGAATACTTCACATCTCCAGCTCCATACATGTAAATACCTATACTGTGTAACACCATGGACATAGTGACAACCAACGTGAACGTTTGTTATCAAGAACCCAGTTACAAGTTAATTAAAAAAATAAAAATGTTAGACCTTTGATTTACCCAAACCGAGAACTAATTGCAAACAAGTACACTTACAGAATGTACGCCGCCGGACCCAAGGGTTGTCGGCTAAAGGGCTGTGTTTTAATCCATAGGTCTGGATGAACGACTACAAATGACGCGGCCGGCCCATGGGGTTGTAGGCCATATGCTGTGTTTTTCTATTCAAAAGTGTACAATAAAGGTCTTTAAAAAAAAAAAAAGGCAATACATTATCGTCACATTTATTGGCAGGAAACTGCTGATAAAGCGGAGATAATGGGCTTGATAATATGTACTTGTGAATAACCATACCAGCCTAGGTTAGTATCAGAACCTGGGCTGCTATGGGAAGTCCCAAGGGTCTATTATCAAGCACATTATCGCCGCTTTATCAGCAGTTTCCTGTTGATAAAAGCGGTGATAATGTATCGCTTTTTGCATGTAAAGCTTTCCTTTTTTTTGGTGTAGCAGTTGTACTCTCTTCGCATGATCAGCGTCATTTCGAAGTTCATGTTTTTTTCTTCAAGTTCAATGAGCAAACCTTTCTTTATATCAGTTACTAAATCTGTCGCTTTCTTTTCCATGTTCGTGTGATTCAACCGGTGCTGTACTTTTGTCCGCTCCCATTTTAGTCGTTTCTCAGCGTTGTATTTATTATATCAGTTAGTTAGAAATCAGTAGTTTTCAATCCTAGTCTTGATATCTTACTATAGTATTTCAACATTATTTTTATTGTGGACCATCATACCCCTCCCCCACAAAATAAAAGAAGTTTTTAGTTCTTTTTCCATTAACTTTTATTAAACAATAAATATAAACGAAACTCAATTATAACTAGATTAGAACTGGCAAAATAAGTTAAACAATGTTATAAAGAAATTGTGAAATGGATTCCAAAAGGTGTCCGATTGGTAATCTGCAAAAGAAAAAAGAAAATTAGAGTTTAAAATTATGTAGATGTGAGTAAATAAGCTGAAGCATTACAAGTTGTGGTAACTCTACAGTTTTACGTGTGCAGTGTGACTCGTACATTCCAGTTCTGTTATAGTGCCGCGTTCAAGTGGTGTCTATATGGAAGTGCCTACTGCTTTACTGAAGCCCGTTATGGCGACTTATTTCTAATGCATTCCTTTGAAGGATTTGTAGATCTAGTCCTGTGTGCTTATCGTTGTATAAATCTTGCGGCCAAACACTGCAGGCATTGGGATGGACAACTTCAGGTGGGCTGATCTTCTAGACGTCCAAGCAGACAGCAGTGTCTAAGTTTAAGAGAGATAGAGAAATGATGTCACAGAGAGTGAAAGAGAGAGAAAACAACACTAAAACTGTGTCGCAGAGACTGTTGTAACCTATCTGTTGTCACTGCTCGGAGGTAATTATACATTTTACAGAGAAGCTGCTGTACACTACGCACTCTGGAAAATAATATCAAGCCTGGGCGACAAAAATTATTGCCACTTTATCGACAGGAAAGTGTCGCTAAAGTGGCGCTAATGGGTTTGATAATATGCTCTATGGAATTCCAATCGAACTCATGTCAGATGTCCTTCATATCTAACATGAGCTTTGATTGGAATTCCATAGAGCATATTATCAAACCTATTATGGCCACTTTAGCAGCAGTTTGCTGCCGATAAAGTGGCGATAATTTTGTCGCCAAGGGTTGATAATATGGCCCTCTCTCATTTCAGAAATAAAGCTAACACTACAGTTTTACGAGTGCAGTGTACCTGGTACATTTTACTTGTTATAGTGCTGCGTTCAAGTGGTGTCTATATGGAAGTGCCTACTGCGTTACTAACGCCCGTTAGCCCGAATTATTACTAATGTATTCCTATGAAGTATTTGTAGATCTAGGCCTCTGTGCTTACCGTTGTGTAAACTTTGCGCCAAACACATTAGGAAGTGGAGTTGACAACTTAAGTTGAGCAGATCTTCTACACGTCGAAGCAGACAGCAGTGTCTAAGTTTAAGAGAGAAAGAGAAATGATGTCACAGAGAGTGAGAGAGAGAAAAAACAACATTAAAACTGTGTCGCAGAGTCTGGAGTTGAGATTCTTTGTCAAACAAGATGTAGATTTACTAACTCTTTGCATCACTTTACCTATGTTAAAAGTGACTCAAAAGTGGCGTAATAAGGTTGATGATCTGTTTGTCAGACTGTTGTAACCTATCTTTTGTCACTGCTCGGAGGTAATTATACATTTTACATAGAAGCTGCTGTACACTATGCACTCTGGGCCATAATATCAAGCTTGGACGACAACAATTATTGCCACTTTATCGGCAGGAAAGTGTCACTAAAGTGGCGATAATGGGTTTGATAATATGCTCCATGGAATTCCAATCGAAGCTCATGTCAGATGTCCTTCACATCTAACATGAGCTTCGATTGGAATTCCATAGAGTATATTATCAAACCCATTATCGCCAATTTCCTGACGGTAAAGTGGTGATAATTCTGTTGCCAAGGTTTGATAATATGGCCCTCTTTCCTTTCATAAAAAAAGTTACAATACAGTTTTACGAGTGCAGTGTGCCTGGTACATTTTACTGTAGTGCCGCGTTCAAGTGGTGTCTATATGGAAGTGCCTACTGCGTTACTGACGCCCGTTATGCCGACTCATTTCTAATGCATTCCTATGAAGGCTTTGGAGATCTAGGCTGCTGTGCTTACCTTGTGTAGAGATTGCGGCCACCGGAGTTCACCACTCCACTTGAACTCTGCTTCTATACGGCAAAGTATATTCAATAAGTTGCAGAGAATTCCATTGCTGTTGCTCGATAGGCCGAAGTTGCTTCTGAACGATGTTTGGTGAAGGAAACAAAAGGACATTTTGATTAGTCATTGAAACTGAGTTGTGTAACTACTATCAAAAGTGAATTTTAATGTGGGTTCTTAATATTCCATAGTTAAGACTGTTGCAGCTCCAGCAAACAAAGAAAGATCGATAAATTAATAAAGGCCTGGTACGGCGTCGTGACGCAGAAAAAAAAATACTATCATGGATGCATAATTAATAATAATAGAGGCCTAAGCAAGTGACGCAGTACAGAAATGCGACACAGAAATGTATGCGCGCACAATTTTTAAGATCAGAGGTGTATAGGACCTCGTGACTTATAAAGAATTATTTCAATTATGTAAGTACAATTTAAAACCATTGAGGGGTAGGAAAGCCATATAAAGGATAAAAAAATAGTATTATGCATATACAATTTACAGTGGAGGCTGATGTTGTGACGTCTTCTCTTACCTTTGTTTCTGTCGTCTTTTGTTGTGTCTTGAAAGGGTGTGGTTTCGCTGAGTCTGGAGTGTTTTTGGCAGTCTGTGTCTCATCGCAGCAGAGGCAGGTAAAAGAGAGCGTGCTCACGTCAGTGCCTGCATTATATGGGAACCGCGGGGGCTGACCAAACCAAGCCCCGGGCCGTCATTCGTAGCGTTTCGCGGTCTATAAGAATGATGGCCCTGTGGGTGATCACATTGGCTAATGTATTGGTTTCTAGGCTAAATGATAGCAAGCATGCTTGGTGGTGGCATATGGGTAGTGTGGGCGGGCGTGCACCGCGCATGTGCAAGTATGAGTGTGTGCACTAACAATTAACAACAGAGAGAGATGGGGGCGGTGTTATAATGTACGCAGAGGCAGGCCTAGAATAGGATCTGCAATGAGTCAGCACTTCTAATCATTCTCCTTAGCGCGCCCTGAGCTCTGATTTGAGGGTGATCGCACCATAGTTTGTAATGCTTTTCATACTCAGCGTGTACCCGTGCATACAATATGAATATGCTTTGACGTTACGTGTCGCATTAAAGCTTCGGTGTGACGTCATGTCCGGCGTTCTGTACGCGAAAGGGGGCAATGTTTCTACTTGGTTTAAAACATTTATTTATGTATTTAATGTGGATACTAAGGGCAGACATTTGGGATAACTATGATTTTTTAAAAATACTTTTAATAATCCTATATTACTTTTAAAAAGAATTACACAAATCGCGGTAGAAGATCATGCGTACTCGTATTGAAGGGAGCTGTGCAAGTGCATCATAAGCGTACGCAAAGCCATGGACTTTAAAAGTAGAGATTTGATTGTTTCATAACTTTTCCTATTGCGAGTGTTGAAAGTTCCGTCTCATTATAATTATTCGACTTTGACTTTCTAAGAAGAAGCATTTGTTGTGAGAATCTTCTCAAATAGAAGGAAGATCACCATACTAGAGCAATGGAGTCCTCTTCCAGCAGTTCTTCAGAGGGAGATTTCATTTGTGAAGATCCTCTAAAGAAGAGGAAAGAAGCTCTAATTTGGAAGTTTTCACTTTTCCAGAAGGTCAAAAAAAGGTTAATGCTGCAAAAGTAATCTGTAAAATTTGCCAAACAACTCTTTCAAGGGGTGATCCATGTAAAAAATACACCTTTGGCACAGCAAATATGTTGCGACAAGTGAAGAACTTGCACCCCAAAAACTTTGCTCGAGCTGAAAGACGGTGTTTGAACGAGACCCCACCTGCTGCTACACCAAGCACATCAACTGCGGCAGCATTTTCAGCAAGCAGTCCACACCCACAAATTGATTCTGACTTTGCTAAAGTTACATTTCTTTGCATTTATTGTGATAAACTTTTGTGTTATGAGGAACAGTCTATCGACCTGATAAAACGCAGGATCATTGCTGTCCTCGACATTAGTTACTCTATTTTTCATTCTTTTGTTCCGCTTGGAATTTGTTGAGAAAACACAAAAAAGATACAAAACAAAAAAAACAGTTCTCTTTAGAACTACCTTCACTGGTCAAAGAAAGAACTATATTTCTATGTTAGTGTGTAAAAGTTTGTCAGAATGAATGTGTAGTTCATAAATGAATGAATGAATATACTACTAGTGTATGGAGAATGTGAAAGTGCAAAACTATAAGGAAGTGCTACAGCATAAATCTATAAGGTGTTTACCTGTAGTATACTGTAGTATGTGCGAAGCACTTGAATGTAACATATGTGCATAAATATGTTAGAAGTCTAAGCTTCAATTTGCGCTGGTGGTGAAACTGCCTGCGTGAATTTGTGTTTGTTAGGGCGTATTTACAATCCCTTTGTGCCTCTTTTACACAGACGTTTTGTGACACAGTGGTGGTGCAAAAGATGTGCCATGGTGTGTGCTATTAAGAATGTGACGCATCTGGAGGGTGCATTACATTGTAAAGCTGTGCGCCAGAAGAGGCTTTCCTGTGCAGAAGGGGGTTCAGCAGAGCCTCCTAAAAGTGACTGAGTGAAATGTATAACATTTCATTCAGTCACTTTTGAGGTTATGCTGCGTCAAAACCTTGCACATGCTTGAAGCAGGTGTAAGGATTGATACAGCTTTGTGAGCATAGGGCCCCAGAGCATTGCTGGAGCTGTGTTATACTTGCAACCGAAGTGAAGCAATAATGAATCCAAAATTTACTTTGCAATTTAGTTTTGTTATTATTTTATAATAAGAATATGAAATATAATCTAAAAAATTAAATACATATACATATTTATATTAAAAATATAAGAAATGAGTGCAAAAAGAGAGACATAATTAATACATTTATAACTTATCATTTACAAAACCTTTGAAATTCAATGAAAAAACCATAGGTTTGACAAACGTTATAGTGTCTTTATGAGTAAGTACATATGTTTTAAACATGTGTTTTAAACATGTGTGAGTATCGATGTATATAAGTAAGGATATATGACAGTGACAGATTCAAAAAGTTCCTGTATAAATAAGTATGTGTTTCTATCACTGATTGTTTAAGAGAGTAAGTATGTGTACATTTCTGTAAAAGTAAATGTAGTGGTGTGTGTATAGCTGTATATGCAAACAAATGGATGTTTGATAGTTTAGTTGCATGTGTAAGAATGTGTGTGATTAACTGTATGGATGAGTGTCGGTGTGTAACAGTATTTATAAGTATATGAGTACATATGATGAGTGAGTACATGTATAAGTGACTATATAGAACTGTTGGTGAATGAGTCCATGGGTATGTAAATGGCGAAACTACTGAATAAGTTGTTAGTAAGTGGTATTGTTATCTCCATTTTTTTTTTACTTTCTATTTCTGAAGATTTGTATCAAAGGTTATGTTACGCCAAAAAGAGGTCTGCCATTCTTTCACAAGGATTATATGATCAGTGATGTCATTTGAGATGTCATCAGTGATGTCATCAGTGATGTCACTGACCATGTCATGAGTGATGTTATATGTGACATCATCAGCAGTGCATTGCGGGCGCGCAAGTTATAGTTAGCTGAGCTAACTATAACGTGGGAATTTCAATGGTTTTATGCGAGTAAAATTTCCACCCAACTATAACTGGTGTGAAACCTATGGTTTTTTCAGTGAATTTAATAGGTTTTTTGAATGCTAATTCCTAACTGGTGTGAAACTTATGTTTTGTTCAGTTAATATATATATATATATATATATATATATATATATTCACTGAAAAAACCATAGGTTATAGACCATATATAGTTAGGAATTCGCATTTACAAAACCTTATTTTACTCACACAAAACCATTGAAATTCCATATATAGTTAGTTGCACTAACTATATATCGCGCACCCGCAATCCACTGCTGATGATGTCACATATTACATCATTCATGACATGGTCAGTGACATCATTGATGACATCACTGATGACATCTCAAATGGCATCACTGATGACATCTCAAATGACATCACTGATGACATCACTGATGACATCTCATTTGACATTACTGATCACATCACTGATGATATCATTCATGTGATAATACGATGAACCTCTTCAGACTCTAATATAACCTTAGATACAATCAGTGTAAACAGACACTCACAGACTGTCACTCATCCATGGAGTTACTCACACACCTAGTCAGTCATGCAAAGAATCAATCACACCTCCATTTCCTCAACTATGCAGTTATACAAACTTTACTTATTCAAACATATACTAACACATATTTACTCTCTTATACAATCCCTGATACAAGTTCACACAGTTATTTATATATGTCAACTCTCACATGTACTGTGTTTTACATATGTACTTACTTTGACATGTAGCACTGAGATATCCATTCACTCACCAATACACTCATGCACACAGTCAACCGCCCATACAGCTGTTTCCACATGCACTTTTGAAACCATACATCTAGTGAATCAACTGCTCACACATCTATGCAGAGTCATACACCTCCCAGCCACCCACACACACACTCAGTCTCCCATACAAATACTTGGGCAACCAATCAATAACCCATATAGTTACTCATATAGCTACTTATCAACACATGCAACAGTTTACAGAACAACAGACATAATGATGCACAAATTAAGACAGTTTAGTCACTAACCCATGCACTCAGTGAGACACATTTAATCACTCACTCATACAGTCAGTCATGCACCTACTAAATCCTTCATCCAGACACTTATACATCCACTCATTCTTCAATATGTAAGACATATTTTAACTTTACAGAAACATACAGTCACTGGATGTTGTCATCAGTGATGTCATCAGTGATGTCATTTGATATGTCATCAGTGATGTCATCAGTGATGTCACTGACCATGTCATGAATGATGTAATATGTGACATCATCAGCAGTGGATTGCGGGTGCGCGATATATAGTTAGTGCAACTAACTATATATGGAATTTCAATGGTTTTGTGTGAGTAAAATAAGGTTTTGTAAATGCGAATTCCTAACTATATATGGTCTATAACCTATGGTTTTTTCAGTGAATTTTCAAGGTTTTGTAAATGCTAATTCCTAACTATATATGGTCTATAACCTATGGTTTTTTCAGTGAATTTTCAAGGTTTTGTAAATGCGAATTCCTAACTATATATGGTCTATAGCCTATGGTTTTTTCAGTGAATATATATATATATACATACATATATAAACATATATCATCTGTATATCTATATAAATACAAACATAAATGCATGCATACATATACTGATATGTATACAGATGCATGTTATTTACATGAAAGTTGAAAAAACACTAATAAAAGCAAAGCTAAAAAGCCACCTCATTACAAACAGAATGGCTTTAACTTAAACGAGGGCGAGATCTATTGCATTTTCAATGCTTGTTTACTTTGGTTCCATCAAGAAGGCATTCAGATGTGTCACACATGTGCCATACATTCTGAATGTTAGGACTCTAGTTGCACATTAGATCACTGTAGTAAAGCTACTGCTCACCCGGGACGTCTGCTGCTGGTATTCAAAGTGCATGTTTCAGTCTGCATGTCACAATTTTTTTAATGAAATAGAAGAGGATTTGAGAAGTCACTCAAATTGATCCCTAATTTTTCTTTCTGAAGCACTAATCATACTTTCTATGGCAAAATTAACCCCCTCATGTTGTTCCTTTTTAAATTGAGTGTTTTCAGACTTACCACTTCATTCCAATCAAGATGGCTTCTGGTGTGCCATACTTTTGTCATAAGTAAGACTGTTAGCGCTCTAGTTGTTCTTTAGAACACTCTGGGACATTCTGTCATTAGGCTATACTTGGGGTACATCTGGGTGATATTTGGGCTACATTTAGGCTCTTTTGTCTCTGGTGGCCATCTTGGGAGACTGTATGTCAGAATTGTTTAATGAAATTGAAGAGGGTTTGAGAAGTCACCGAAAATGTGCCCTAATTTTTCTTTCTGCAGCACTAATCATAATTCATATGGCAAAATATACCCCCTCATTTTGTTCCTTTTTAAATTAAATGTTTTAAGAGTTACCACTTTATTCCAATCAAGATGGCTTCAGGTGTGCCATACCTTTGTAATAAGTAGGACTGTTAGCGCTCTAGTTGTTCTTTAGAACACTCTGGGACATTCTGTCATTGGGCTATACTTGGGCTACATCTGGGTGATATTTGGGCTACATTTGGGCTCTTTTGTCTCTGGTGGCCATTTTGGGAGACTGCATGTCAGAATTTTTTAATGAAATAGAAGAGGATTTGAAAAGTCACTCAAAATGTGCCCTAATTTTTCTTTCTGCAGCACTAATAATACCTTCTATTGCATAATATACGCCCTCATTTTGTTCCTTTTTAAATGAAATGTTTTAAGAGTTACCACTTTATTCCCATCACGATGGCTCCAGGTGTGCTATACCTTTGTAATAAGTAGGACTGTTAGCGCTCTAGTTGTTCTTTAGAACACTCTGGGACATTCTGTCATTGGGCTATACTTGGGCTACATCTGGGTGATATTTGGGCTACATTTGGGCTCTTTTGTCTCTGGTGGCCATTTTGGGAGACTGCATGTCAGAATGTTTTAATGAAATAGAAAAGGATTTGAGAAGTCACTCAAAATGTGCCCTAATTTTTCATTCTGCAGCACTAATCATACTTTCTATGGCAAAATATACCCCCTCATGTTGTTTCTTTTTAAATTAAATGTTTTAAGAGTTACCACTTTATTCCAATCAAGATGGCTTCAGGTGTGCCATACCTTTGTAATAAGTAGGACTGTTAGCGCTCTAGTTGTTCTTTAGAACACTCTAGGAGGCTGCAGTAGAACACAAAGGAATCAACTGACAGTCTCTGTCCTTGTTGGATGTACATGTTTTACTGAGAATGTCAGACTTCATTTTCACATGACTGAGAAAGATAATGTGAATTTACAGAAAATATGCTTTCAGTTTAGCTTATAGATCCCCTTCCAAACCACTGTGGGAAAATCATGAGATATTAGTTTTCTTTCAAACAATATTCATGATATCACAGCAGAAGGTTTTTTCACATGGTAAAATCACCTTAGAACCCACCACAATTCCTAAAACGAGTATGGTACCATCAACAAATGATTTATAATGTAACTAAAGTCCTAAAACCCTCTATTAACTACAATGCTTTTTAATGAGGTGCTATCATGTATATTGGTCCCAAGATGGCTGCCAACACTTCTTGGATGAAGTGCTGACAGCCAATCAGATCAGATGTGTGGTTAGGCTCCGCCCAGATATATATCTTTTTTTTAACCTAAATTACTCAAAATCCACTGGAGCACATATATTGAGACCTAGCAAAGGCACATCGGGCTAACAGTCCCTACAATTTTGCCAAGTTTCGTGCAAATCCATTCAGCCGTTTGAGCTAAAAGTGAGGCCAACCGCCCTATGGAAATTAACATGGGAAAAAAGCGTTTTGGGACCCCCCTTTTTTCTCGGCCCCCCCTTGATGAAACCCCCCCAAATTGTCAGGGGCTGCTCAGAAACAAAATGTTCCATTTTCCTGAAAATTTCAGCCAATTCCGTCCACAAACGCCAAAGTTATTAGACATAGAATTTTCAAAAATCCCATATAGAAAAAATCCTAACTATATATACCTACTGGCGACCGCCAGTAGGTAATATATATATATATATATATATATATATATATATATATATATATATATATAATTTCTATGGCAAAATAAAACCCCTAATTTTGCTCCTTTTCAAATTAAATGTATTAAGTGTTACCACTTTATTCCAATGAAGATGACTTCAGGTGTGCCATACTTTTGTCATAAGTAAGACTGTTAGCGTTCTAGTTGTTCTTTAGAACACTCTGGGGCATTCTTTCATTGGGCTATAGTTGGGCTACATCTGGCTGATATTTGGGCTACATTTGGGCTCTTTTGTCTCTGGTGGCCATCTTGGGAGACTGCATATCAAAATTGTTTTAATGAAATATAAGAGGATTTGAGAAGTCACTCAAAATGTGCCCTAAGTTTTCTTTCTTCAGCACTAATCATAATTTCTATGGCAAAATGAACTCCCTCATTTTGTTCCTTTGCAAATTAAATGTTTTAAGTGTTAACACTTTATTCCAATCAAGATGACTTCAGGTATGCCATACTTTTGTCATAAGTAAGACTGTTAGCGCTCTAGTTGTTCTTTAGAACACTCTGGGACATTCTGTCATTGGGCTATAGTTGGGCTGCATCTGGCTGGTATTTGGGCTACATTTGTTTTTTTTGTCTCTGGTGGCCATCTTTGGGCTACATTGAGCTACATTGGGCTACATTGGGCTATATTAGGCTACATTTGGGCTCTAACATATATATAGCCCAATGTAGCCCAATATATATTTTTTCAAAGTTAATTTTCGTAAAAACGACTGGAGCATTTATCTTGAGACATAGCAAAGGCACATCGGGCTACCAGTCCCTACAATTTTGCCAAGTTTGGTGGAAATCCATTCAGCCGTTCGGGCTAAAAGTGAGGTCGACCGCCCTATGGAAATTAACATGGGGAAAACACGTTTTGGGACCCCCTTTTATCTCGGCCCCCGCTCGACAAATCCCCCCCCAAACTTTCAGGGAAAGACCGGAGCGCCGCGAGGCAAATTTGAGGAAATTTTCAGGCAGATTCCTCAACCGGCGCCAAAGTTATTCCCAATAGAATGTTGAGATTTTGCATTGAAAAAAATCCTAACTATAACTACCTACTCGCGACTGGCAGTAGGTAATATATATATATATATATATATATATATATATATATATATATGTATATATATATATATTCACTGAAAAAACCATAGGTTTCACACCAGTTATAGTTAGGAATTAGCATTTAAAAAACCTATTAAATTCACTGACAAAACCAGTTATAGTTAGCTGGAAATTTTACTGACATAAAACCATTGAAATTCCCACGTTATAGTTAGTTGGACTCACTATAACTTGCGCGCCTGCAATGCACTGCTGATGACGTCACATATTACATCACTCATGACATGGTCAGTGACATCACTCATGACATCACTGATGACACCATCCTTGTGACAGAGTGACAGACCTAATTTCAGTGTAATGTAACGCTTGAAACAAATATTCAAAAATAGAAACAAACATTTTCAAAAAAATGGAGATACCCAAACCAGTAACAACAACCAATTCAGTAATTCCACCATCTATATACTCATCCACTCATTCACCAACAGTTCTATATAGTCACTCATATATATACTCACTCATCATATGTAGTGATACACCTATACATCCTGTTACACATCAGCAGTCATCCAAAAGTTACTCACACACATACTCACACATGCACATAAACTATTGAACATCCATTTATTTGCATATACATTTATACACACACTACCACCTTACTTCTAAGGAAACTTCTAAGGAAACTTACACATACTTACTCTCTTAAACAATCGCTTATAGAAACACATACTTATTTAAACAGGAACTCCTACAATCTCTCACTATATATACTATACTCACTTATATACATCAATACTCACATATACTAGATTAAAACATATGTCGTTAGTAATGAAGACACTAGTGAGACAGTCATTCACTCACTAACACACTCACTAACACACACATATACACATATACACACTCGTCCACCCATACAGTCCTGCACATATTCTGTCTTCAAAACACATACAAACAGTGAGTCAGTCACCAACCCCTGCAGCCACTTATACACAAAGAGAAACACTGATACAAACATTTAAATATTTAAACAATACTCGCTAATATATGTATTCACTAAGATACACTTAATAAGCCAGTTAACCAACCAATTTTTTTTAAAAAAAACATCCATTTACACACTTATTTAAACATTTATTCTTCCATCGACCTTTACAAATACATATATAAAACAAATTTATTTTTCAGAAAGACACACATTCACTGGATGGTGTCATCAGTGATGTCATGAGTGATGTCACTGACCATGTCATGAGTGATGTAATATGTGACGTCATCAGCAGTGCATTGCAGGCGCGCAAGTTATAGTGAGTCCAACTAACTATAACGTGGGAATTTCAATGGTTTTATGTCAGTAAAATTTCCAGCTAACTATAACTGGTTTTGTCAGTGAATTTAATAGGTTTTTTAAATGCTAATTCCTAACTATAACTGGTGTGAAACCTATGGTTTTTTCAGTGAATTTCAAAGGTTTTTTAAATGCTAATTCCTAACTATAACTGGTGTGAAACCTTTGGTTTTTTCAGTGAATTTCAAAGGTTTTTTTAATGCTAATTCCTAACTATATAAGACCTGAAAGCCCACCAGGAATCTCCAGTATGCGCCAGGGGACTGCATTGCAGAGAGGTGTAATGAAGCCACAACCCTTTTTACACCTCTCTGCAACGCAGCCCCCGTGCATGTTTGTAGAGGGGGGACTAATTCCCCTTGCATACTGGGGGTCCCTGGATCATATCTGCCCAAACACCGATATTCCGAACGATTGTAAATGACTTTTCTTGAGAAACATTTGGATTTGGATTATCATGTCCTATACTTTGGAATTTTTGAAAGACTGACTTTGAGGATGCTATAAATTACTCAAGTCTGCCCGAATTGTGTGGGTAAAATTGATACCTAGTCACTTTTAATAAGAATATACTTATGTCTCGTCTAACATTTGGAAGAAATATCTAGTTATATGACAACGGGATACCGACATAACTTGAAGGAAATAAGAACGCCCTGAAGAAGTTCTGTTGTACAGAACGAAACGTTTCGGCTGGCTGTGGTACATAAACTTAAGGAAAATAAAAGCATTTGAATATACACCAAGATTCAGCGCTTCAATAAGTACTCTAAGTGATATGATTTGATTGGACTCATTGTGAAAGTGGTGCTGTGCCAAACTTTGGAATATTCTCCACTACTCTCTACTACTTACTCTCTCCTACTCTCTACTACTCACTCTCTACTGCTCTCTACTACTCACTCTACTACTTACTCTCTACTACTCTCTACTACTCACTCTCTACTACTCTCTACTACTCACTCTACTATTCACTCTACTACTCTCTACTACTCACTCTGCTACTCTCTCTACTGCTCTCTACTACTCTCTACTACTCACTCTCTACTCTCTATTACTCACTCTCTACTCTCTACCTCTCTACCTCTCTCTTCTTCTCTCTCTACTAATCTCTACCTCTCTACCGCTACCTCTCTACCTCTCTACCTCTACACCTCTACCTCTCTACCTCTCTCTACACGCACACATATAGACATATATGCATATATATATGTGCATATGCATTTATATATATGTATGTGTATGTATAAAAAAAACAACTAAACATTTTTTTTTCTAAACAGCTACTTTTAAAACTGTCATTCTTTTTTCCCATGGTACGCTCCCCGGTACGCGCACCCGTGCGCGTACCGGGCGCTCCCCCCGCGAAAATCAAAAAAAAAAAAATTATTTTTTTTTGCCTTGCGGGGCCCTTTTATGGCCCCCACATCAAACCTAGGGGGTCAGGGGGGGTCTACTCTGCCCCCTTATGTTCATTTCCCTCTTTGTTTTGGCCACCTCTTGTGTCTCGATTTTACCGAGACACAAGATGGCGGCCGCTCCGGACTGTTTAGAATGTTTACAGACACCCGAGAGCCAATCAGCTTTCCTCGCGCAAGTCGCGTGGCGCGCACGGTACGCGCACCCGTGCGCGTACCGGTGCGCTGCTATAGATATATATATTTTTTTGAACCTTAATTACTCAAAATCCACTGGAGCACATATCTTGAGACATAGCAAAGGCACATCGGGCTACCAGTCCCTACAATTTTGCCAAGTTTGGTGGAAATCCATTCAGCCGTTCGGGCTAAAAGTGAAATCGACCGCCCTATGGAAATTAACATGGGGAAAACGCGTTTTGGGACCCCCCTTTTATCTCGGCCCCCGCTTGACGAATCCCCCCCAAACTTTCAGGGAAGGACCGGACCGCCATGAGACCATTTTCCTGAAAATTTCAGGCAGATTCGTCAACCGGCGCCAAAGTTATTCAAAATAGAATGTTGAGATTTAACATTGAAAATTATCCTAACTATAACTACCTACTGGCGACCGCCAGTAGGTAATATATATATATATATATATATATATATATATATATATATATATGAAAAGTACAAATCTTCAAAACGCCACACTCCTGCTGTGGAAACGAAGACACAGACCCAATGGCTGTGGTAAAGGAGATTTTATTGAAAACCTCTCTGGTTACGCGTTTCGAGCAACTTGTGCTCTTGGTCACACACCGCGCACCAGGTCAGCTACAAATTTATACCATTTTTTTGAAGTGATGCTCCACCCATTTCCGTGAGTCACATGGTGTAAACATAAAAAAAACAAGTTTTTGTAATTTAGAATACGTGCACACCTATTTATACAATATAAAAACAGTGAGCTTGGCACTGAAACAAAATAATTGCATGAATGCAAATACTCTGATATATTACATAATTAACATGTACAGCCTATAAGTCCTATATATATATATATTCAATGAATAAACCATAGGTTATAGACCATATATAGTTAGGAATTAGCATTTTCAAAACCATATTTTACTCGCATTAAACCATTGAAATTCCATATATAGTTAGTTGCACTAACTATATATCGCGCACCCGCAATCCACTGCTGATGATGTCACATATTACATAATTCATGACATGGTTAGTGACATCACTGATGACATCACTGATGACATCTCAAATGACATCACTGATGACATCTCAAATGACATCACTGATAACATCTCATTTGACATGACTGATCACATCACTGATGATATCATTCATGTGATAATACCATGAACCTCTTCAGACTCTAATATAACCTTAGATACAATCAGTGTAAACAGACAGTCACAGACTGTCACTCATCCATGGAGTTACTCACACACCTAGTCAGTTATGCAAAAAATCAATCACACCTCCATTTTCTCAACTATGCAGTTATACACACCTTACTTATTCAAACATATACTATCACATATTTACTTTACTCTCTTATACAATCCCTGATACATGTTCACAATGATCCATACAGCCACTCACACATTCACTGGCTCTTATGCACAGTTATTTATATATGTCAACTCTCACATGTACTGTGTTTTACATATGTACTTACTTTGACATGTAGCACTGAGATATCCATTCACTCACTAATACACTCATGCACAGTCAACCGCCCATACAGCTGTTTCCACAAGCACTTTTGAACCCATACATATAGTGAATCAACTACTCACACATCTATGTACAGAGTCACACACCTCCCAGCCACCCATACACACACACTCAGTTTCCCATACAAATACTTGGACAACCAATGAATAACCCATACAGTTACTCATATAGCTACTGATCAACATATGCAGCAGTTTGTAGAACAACGGATATAATGATGCACAAATTAAGACAGTTTAGTCACTAACCCATGCACTCAGTGAGACACATTTAATCACTCACTCATACAGTCAGTCATGCACCTACTAAATCCTTCATCCAGACACTTATACATCCACTCATTCTTCAATATGTAAGACATATTTTAACTTTACAGAAACATACAGTCACTGGATGTTGTCATCAGTGATGTCATCAGTGATGTCATCCGAGATGTCATCAGTGATGTCATCAGTGATGTCACTAACCATGTCATGAATGATGTAATATGTGACATCATCAGCAGTGGATTGCGGGTGCGCGATATATAGTTAGTGCAACTAACTATATATGGAATTTCAATGGTTTTATGCGAGTAAAATATGGTTTTGAAAATGCTAATTCCTAACTATATATGGTCTATAACCTATGGTTTTTTCATTGAATTTCAATGGTTTTTTAAAAGCAAATATCTGTAGCTGTAAAATGTCTTTTTCTTTATATCCCAAATTATATTTTATATGTTTATGATTATTTTTTTTTTAAATATTTTTCGGGTTCGCTCCTTTTTCGCATACCGGGAAGATTTCCGTTAGCTCAATTTGATGCCGCGACCCGGTCTCCTAACCGGTAAACGTTCCGTTCACGCAACTACCACATCAGAAATCAACATCGTGACGCGTCGCGGAAACGCGACATATCACGTTGTCGCGTAATACGTCTTATGACGCGCCGCGTTAGCGCTCCCGGAAGTGCTCCGGAACGCGAACCAGAAGCGATTCGAAGCGCGGCGCGCTCCGCGTAACGTGAGCGGAACAGGTCTTGTGACTTATTCATTAAAGTTTTCATTGGTTCATTTCACTTTTGGTTTCCTAATGATGTAACACTAGGTCATGTGACCTAAAAATAACACTTTTCATTGGTTTAGAACTATTTCTTTTCCCAAATGATGAAAGCCCCCACCTTTTTTCTCACTCTGACTTTCAACTTTGAGAAAGGAAGACCTGAAAATTTTCTCTGATGGCTTCAATAGTAGCTTCAGCTTCTGCACCCCCACCACCACCACCCCCATCTCCTAATAGGAAGAGAGGACCCCCTGCTCAATTTATTGGAAACATAGAGGAGGAAGAGGAAGAAGAAGACGGAGAGGAAGAAGAGGGACCACAATTTCTCCAAGAGTTACCCCGGGTATCTCATCGGAAAGAAAGCTTCATCTGGCAATTTTTTAGCATTCCTTCTGGAGAAAAAAAAGTCAATGCACGGTATGCTACGTGCCTTATCTGCAAAGAGAAGTTATCCAGGGGAACAAATAAAAAATACAGTTTTGGAAATCACACGATGCACCGACATATGCAGAGGTGGCATCCAATTAACTATAGTCGTGCAGAGTTGCGCGAACTACAACAAAACCCCCCAACTTCAGTGGCTAGAACATCTTCTGATCTCTCTTTGACAGTGGCAGAGGCGAACGAAACAGTGCCAAACATACAAAAAAAATTTGTGCATATGAAGCTGACATGCTTGTATTGTGGAACACTCATTTCATGCGCTAACATGAGTGTGAAATTGATTAATCTGGCTTTTGAGAAACACCAATGTTCCAAACGCAAGAAGTTAAAAAAAATTTTTTGCTCCTGTTGAGCCATTTTCAATGCCTCTTTCTGTTCTTTCCCTTTAAAAGAACAACAAAAAAAACAAAAAAGTGTTCAAAAAATACAAAAAAATGAAATAATGTTCAAAAAAGTAAAAAAAAATATAAAAGAAAAAAATAAAAAAAAAGTTCTTTTCAGAACTACCTCCCCTTTTTACAAAAATTGCTAGAAAGTGTAACACTCTGGCAAGCTGTTTTTTTTTAAGTTCGCTTTCCGGTTAGCTCGCCGGTACGCGAACCGGGAGCTAACCCCACATTTTTTTTTAAAAAAAAATAAAGGAGTAAGTACAAGAGAAGAAAACAGAGAGTGATGTAAAAAGAAAGACAGCTATAGGATTTAAACCAGAAATGGTGTTTAATAGATTTATTTACCTAAGAAGAGAAGTAAAAGGATATAATTGTGGAAAACAAAATACATAAGGAAGTGAAAGAATGAAGCATTGAAAATGCAATAGGTTTCACAATAGAAGAGTTTGTTCGTTTGGTTTTGCAAATGGATGAGTGGTGTTGTGTGGATGAGAGGCATTGCGTGGATAATTGGCGTTGTGTGGATTATTGGTATTGCGTCGATGAGTGGTATTGCGTGGATTAGTGGCATTGCAAGGATGAATTGCGTGTGTGAATGGCATAGTGTGTGTGAGTGACGTTGTATGTGTGAGTGGCGTTGTGTGTGTGAGTGGCGTTGCGTGTGTGAATGGTGTTGCGTGTGTGAATGGCGTTGCGTGTGTGAGTGACGTTACTGTGATGGGGGGGGAGAGGAGAAATGCACACGGCAGACAGGAGAGGGGATGAAGCAAGGACAGTAGAATGAGAAGGTAAAGCAGCCAGGGCGTTTATAGTGAAGCTAAACTTCACTTCAAAGGTGTGGGAGGAGTACGCCTGAGGAAACAGACGGCGATTTGGTAATGTGCACACGCATTTTACGTCAATGCACTTGTGTATTGAACCAAAACCCACGGGCACAGCTCCAAATTTGCACATTTAAATAATCTTTGTTTAAAGCTCTATAGTCTGAAGCCCTAAATTAGGTGAATGTGATTGAAATGTAACAAAAAGAGTAGAAAACATTTACCTTATAATTCTTGTTAATTTTTTCAATTCTTTTTTCATACTTTCAATCTGTGAAAGAGAGAACAAACATTTCCAAAAATATTAAAACATGTATTTAAAAATTAGAAAAGAGAAGGGAAAAGGTTCAAAAACAAACAGTTTTTCAACAACTTTGACATTTACAGAAGCCTCTGCTTCTCTACGTCCCCTACACAATCCTAAAGATATATATTTTAAACAAACAGTATCTTCATGCTGATGAAGTGAGGCCTTTTTTGGAACATGGTGCATCTTTTGCACTGCTGATGTCTCACAATAGTGATGCAATAGCAGCGCAAAAGAGATGTAAAGCCCTTAAAACCTGGCTCTTCCCCCAATCTGGATAAACTCTAATCTGCCCCTCTCAGTATCCCAATCAGCGCCAGGAAACCTACGGTGATAGTCCGCTTTACAAAAACCTGCTAACATAACATAACATAACATCATAAAATTGTGTTTAACATTATAAATGATTGTTTCATGATGCAAATAAGATGTGTCCTTTCAAGAGGTTTCTTTGAGGTGAGGCCTATTCAGTTTTTTAAAAAAAAAACTGTACCCAGAAGTGCAGCACTGTAAGCATTAACTTTGACACTTACAGAAGCCTCAGTTTCTCCATATCTACCTCACATTTCTAAATGTATATCATAAGTACAAAAAGTAGAACATTAATTATACATGTTAAATGGTTTATTTTTGCTGTTCTCAGAATGTATCAAATTTCACTTAAATCAGTGACTTGAAGGTATTCATCATGTAACAGCGGGGAAAAAAAAAACACAATCAAAATGATTGTGTTTAAAAAACCCATAAAACCTAAGAAATCTGAATTCAAAACTCCTTAAAATTAACTTACTTTCCATAACGTCGAAGGATGTCCTATGAACAGCGTCCACTCTGTTGTGCTATAAATATTTTCAGCCCGCCACTTTCTGAAAGAAAACCTCCATCGTTTTGAAAAATATGTTACATACGATAAAAGACTTCTCACATTCTACCACATGTTTCCACTTGGCCAAATCATGTTGCAGTGATTCACAACTCTTGTAATTCTTCCAATCAAATCCCGTCATTTTCTATTTTCGCAACTTTCAAAAAGAAAACATTTAAGATTATTTTCACAATCCTGGACTACTAATATCTTACCCTTCTTTCTCACTCATGTTCTCCTTTTCCTATGACACTGATACTGCTTACTAAGAAGCAGACTTACTTGCATCAGGTTTATATAGTTGGATTTTTAAATTGACATTATAATTAAAAGTTTTGGACCAATAATCTAGATAGTATTGCAGACTTACATTCCCTCTACTGCATGAACCTTTTGCAATTCCTCAGAGGAAATCCCGAGATTCTTTCCTTAAAATTTTGGTTTTAAAAACACCAGGTAAGAATTTTTATGGTCAAACGGCAATTTTTTTTTGAAAGTTACAACAGAATCGTTGCAGAATGACCAGCCGTTTCGAGACTTTAAATAAGCTGTGTAATGTCCTGATGTTGTTGAAGGACCATCGTGATAGATAATTGCTACAGTTACAAAAGTCCTTCCTGATATTGACAGCTGAGAAGCCACAATTTTTTTTATTAAAGTTGACAATTTTGATCCATCAGGCCTACATCGTTGGATCATTAAAATGACATACTGGCCATATCTACGTATAAATAATGTTGACATCATTTTAGATTTACATTGGCTACACTCCATGTTGTGATCCGCTGCATTTACTAGCTTATTAAAGGAGACTGATTTACTGTCTGGCAAAGTTAAATATATAAATCTTTCTGAGTCTACACTAGTAGTACTTGATACCATACAGTTCTCGCAGTCATGCTGCCATTGATAAGAAAGCCCAAACAGGTGATCTACATCTACACCCTCATCTTGCAATACATCAAGCATATACATTAAAAACAACTGACAATCCTGCTGATTATTTTCAGAGAAGTCTGTTTGACCTGAACATTCATCTAACAGATAACGAACTTCAGACACACTTTCTACTTTTGTTTGATCAGTGCTACATTTCTCTAACACAGAATTCAACAAGCAGCATAAACTTTGTTCCGAATTGAACACAATCTGTTCTTTTAAAGTCTCTAGTGAAAAGAGAACATTAACCACTACATTTGCATAGCAGTTGACACCAGAACTGTTTTCAAATTGAAAACCGACAACATCTTCAACAGAATCCACTTTCTTTCTGCTTACAATTTTCGGCTCATCGACTTTTGGGCTTTTTGCTACAACCTCCCTACTATTACTGATATTTCTTCGTTTCAGGCCTACCACACGTTTCTCAAACAAAGGATATTGAGGCAAATGTGGCGCATACTCTTTTCTTAACCTATTGTATTCCTTAACACAATCTAGATCCGCACAAATGTTTGTGACATCACAGTCAATCAGGTACAATCCCGATAAAGTTCTAACTCATGACAATGCCACATATGCCATACCCTCCTTGAACACAGAACTGCCAATATTCACCAATGCAGTATCTACACTTAAACCTTGCGATTTATGGATTGTCACCGCATATGCCAAGCAAACAGGAAACTGTTTACGGCGAACATATAAATCTTTAACAAGCAAAAACCTAGCAGAACAACGACCAATTAGCTGTACTTCCTCAATGCCATCAAATTTAATTTTTAAAAATTCAATACCATCTCTACTTCTGTATTTCTCAAAATCAACAACATTACCCATTGATCCATTTACCAGACCTCTTTCAACATGTAAATTCGTTCTCAAAATGATTCGGCAATTTAAACACACATTCAAAGTCTTTTCAAAACCCGCTGTTTTAGATATAGTCTTCTCTAATGAATCCAATTTTGATTTCAAATTCTCAGACAAAATAATTGTTGATCCCATATGCTCTATTTTGTCAATAGCTTCAAGTTTTACAATCTCTTGCTTTTCTAAATTCAACATTTTGTTGTTGAAGATGGCACATTCTGCAAGAGTTGGCATCAAACATATTCCGGATTTCTTCTCAGTAATTTTCTGAAAAATATTCTCAGGCACAATGTCTTGTTCGGGATATAAATTTGACAGTAATCGTGCATTTAAAGCTTCTTTCCCATGCTCGGTCACTTTTCCAATTCTAATATCTTGTAGAATATTCTTGTAATCTTCATCCTTCGCCTGACGCATATTTTCATGCAGTTCAGCATAATTGAAATTTAACCATATATTAACATTGCCAATGCTCCCTAGGCACTTCCTGGTATCTTCATGCGTGAGTATTTTGAACACAGGTTGTCCTTTCACTGGTGTCAGCTGCAGAAGATCTCCAAAAACAATGATGTGTTTGCCACCAAATAATCTAGGTGAGGAACGCTTGCCAATTAGCATGAGATGAGTAGGTTTATGAAATAAAGCGGAGAGAATTTCTATATGTTTTTAATAATTGTTGTTTGAGTTTTGGGTGTGGTGATGGAACACTTGATACACAGAAAGATGTAGGAAACATTAGGCAACATTGCCCCTTCTAAAATGGCCGCCGCGTTTTCGAGCCTTTTCTGAGCGTATGCGCATGCGCGCACTTCACGGAAAGAATGTATCCTAGCCTGTGCGTTTGGAAGCAGACGCGAAGTGAAAGTGACGAGGATGGGTCCCGTCTATGGCGGTGCATACGAGTGAGTACAAACGCTATCTTTTAGCTGCTTTTCAGTCAACAGAAGAAGCTCAGAGTAAAGGAGAAAAGAGTGTGACGGTAGCCCTCCTTGATTGTGTCTTTTAGGTAATACTTTTTGCACACGGAGTCGAATTTTGGACTCGCGTTCTCAAATACGCTCTTAGATTGAAATCAAGGTAAGCAGGGAGTCGAAGTGGATGCCATATAAGTGGAATGGATGTGGCCTGTGGCCCTATTGATTGGTTGTTCCATGTTTTTATTACACCGGTTTTAGGGCGAAAGTTGGACTAATTTACAATAGTGATTAACTACAGTGGAATTTGAATACTTCAGAAAGAATATTCTTGAGAGGATATACTTTTTCAGTGAGTATAAAACCAGGCAGTGGCTTGTATATATTCTGTCACACTGGGTGAGGTGATGGTTTAATGTCAGCAGACGATTAAGTATATTGGACATTCGAATGTGGATATAATGAGACTGATTGTACATATTGTATATATTTCTTTGTAGATGTTTTGTGCAACAGAAGTCCTGATGATGGTCTTGGTGTGATTAATACAGTAGAGACCGAAACGTCGACGCCCAGGCACCGTTTTGGGTTAGGAATCACCAACAACAGGATTTGTAAAGAGAGTGATGGACTGAGCTGACTGTATTTTCAGTAGCATTCTATGTGTATATATGGTTTGTACATATGATACCAACGGTGTAACACACTACTGGGATTTACTGAATATAGTAGTGTTTTTGTGTTGCCTTACTTGTGAAGAACTTAAATAAATACATTGATTTCTGATATGATATAAAAGTTCTGAATTGAAATACCACGTTTTCTGATGTTCTTTGGAGTTATGGTACATTGATATGACATGTGAAAAAGATTCAATAAGATAAAATAATACCTCAAGGCGCAATTGTTCTATGAATGCCACCAAATAACACATCATATTCAGTTTTAAGAACTTCTTGCATTCTCAAATGCACAAAGGCAAGCATGACATTGGAAACCATGCTTACTTCGTCAATGATAAGAAGTTTCATTTTCCTCAAGATTCTTGAAACTTCACAACAAGCATCTCCAGATAACTTGTGGTATTGTAATTTGTTGTCATGCTCCACCAGCAGCATCAGTAGACGATGCAAAGTAATCCCTTTAATGTTATGTGCTGCCAATCCAGTAGGAGCAGTAACAACACAAGACAACGATGTCTCAGTCCTTTCCTGCAAATAACAAGAAATTGCTTTAATGAGGAAACTTTTTCCAGTTCCCGCTTCTCCACTCACGTACAGTCGGACAGGCTTCAACGATGTACATGAGCACTCTTTCTTCTCATGACTTAATCCATGCTCAATTTGCTTGGTAACTTCATCATATATTTTCCTCTGCTCAACGTTGAGTTGTTTTTCCAAGTCTTCTAAGTTAACTGCATCCTCCTGAGCATGTGCCATGGCTCTTTCCACTTCATTCATAGCAATGGCAGCTTCATTTTCGATAATAGGTCCTCCTAGTGGATCCTGACTCAATGAAACAGAACTCTGACTGTCCTGAGAACTGTCTCTGGCAATCTCGGCTGCAATCGTTGCTTCCTGCTCAATTTCCAAAGTCAACATTTCTTGATATTTGGGAAAAGCAGGACATTCTATGGTCTCCTTAGCATCAGTGAAAGAGTCTTCGTAACAGAGGAAATCTCCAAGCAGTTCCTCTTCTGCACGCCAAGGCTTGAAAAGTTGCAAAAGTGCTAAATAGAAGAACTCATTTTTTTCCGAAGATTCGCCACTCAATTTTCGATGGTTTACTAATTGGCATTTTCTTTGCTTGACCAGACATCCCTCACTTCCAATTACAGCATACACTCCTTTCTCAATATCTTCTTTGATGTTCCTCTTGAATATATAATTTTGTAGAACCTCATATAGACAAACATTCTCAAGGTGACTGCTTCGATTTGGATAATATGTATCCAACATGTTGGTCTTCAAAATGTCGGTACTGTTTGGTTCCTTTTCTGCCAAATACTCAATTTCCCGGACAGGTTTTAGAACTCGATTTCGCGTTGCAGCAAGACCAAGACTCGCCCAAACGATACTCCTGGATTTGGCATAGAGACTTGCTGAAGACAACCGGTCACAACATTCGTAAGCTCCGATTTCTCGATGCGACAACATCTTCAGACTGAAACTGTACAACTTCTTGCTGAGGCTCTTTTCATGGGAAATGTCCTCCCACATATCCTTCAATTCTGTCTTTTCTTTTTTGGTGATGTAAGATGTCACATACCGAGCCACAGCCATACAGTTGTCAGCCACAAACTGTATATCCATGTTAGCATTCCACATGGACAAAATCACTGGGTTGTAGTCGTTGATGTACATGGACTCTTCGTTCCTTTTCAAATTGTATGTATTTTTGGGTGATTTCCTCGTCACATTATGTCGCAGCGAAGACATCAACTGTTCACTCTTCCTTTTGAAATCACCGGTCGTGGAAAGTTGAAACGACATTTGGTGTAGAACTTGTCCTTGTTTCTGAATTTACGACGACAGTACTTTCCACAACGATGGCTTTGGAAACGTAGAACTTGTTCTCTTAGGCTTTAGTTCTCCGTTGCGTTTGGAACAGCACACGTAGAATACTGTTCTATGAAATTCATCACTAAGTCATCCGGATCTGTTCCAAATTTAGGTGCATCCTTGATCCACAACAACATATGTATATGAGGAGCACCTCTTGCTTGGTACTCCTTTCTCCAGAAGAAATCCAACACCTCTCCAAGAGGTGGATTCTTCTTATTTGTGATGAAAGACATCATAGCTTCAAATCTATGATTGAAGTACCTGCATACATTCACTGGATCCAAAGAACACAGTTCTCCAGGTGTCTTGAATTCAATGTTTTCAATATTTCCATTTGCCTCTCGTAGAAATTCAAGTAAGTCTTCCCAGCCATACTCGGCACAGCTCAGAGTAAGGAACCATGTTGGAGTTCCTAAGTTCCTCAGCATACATTTTAAATCACCATGACGACGGTACCAGTACTCATTAGTACCACGCTGACACGCCTTGAGATTAATTAAGTGAGAATCCAAAATACTGTCTTGGACATTGACTTTATGCATAAAGTCACTTGCCGAGATGTTTCGCATCTGTATACCACTTTTTAAGATGTGGTTCACTGCATATGACAGTCCAGACAGATTGCTTTCAAACAGGAGATGAAACAAATAGGGAATGCATTGACGAAACCTAGGATCTTCTGCATACAATCGTAAAGTCCGGTATTCAGACGCAGGAATTTGATGAGGTCGCTCATCATATCTTCCTCCTCGACCTGTGGGAAATAGCTGTGGGAAACACCGAGCTTCCAAACTTTCCTCCTAAACACTAATGGGACTCCCTTTGGCTTGTTTCATTTGAAACAACTCAATTGCATTCCCCATGACTTCCTTGGAATGCAAAGGATGAACACTATAATGTTCATATATTTCTTCACTTTTAGAGGCCTCTACTTTCTCAATTTGGCCAGCACACAAATCGCTATCCTCTTCATCACTTACTTCCTCTTCTGCAACATAGACATTTATATAGTACTTATTATTTTTCTTCAAATACAATGTTGCCTTTTTGACTTTCCTAACATCCACTAAATCTTGCCATATTTTCTTATTCTTTGTCGGAACACCATTAACCAAGATAACCAAAGGTTCCTCTTCCACTTTTTCTACTCCAATTGTGTTAATGTTTTTGTTCAAATCTAGAGGCAAATAAACAACTCTTCCCTTTAATCCTCTCTGTAAATCTGCTGGAGGCAACTTCCCTGTCTTTGGCTCCATTCTTACAATAGCCTGAAAGGGATGGATACTTTGAATCAAAATAGATTCATAAGTATTTAAATCCTTCAATTCAGAAGGAATCTCAACCAATTCAAGATTATTATGAACCGCCCTAGCAGGCATCTGGTTTTTGTTTAATTTGTTACAACAATAAGTACACACACGTTGATCCGATCCCAAATTAAAAGAATTTTCTACCATCAAGTATGTGGCAAAATCCTTCCATTCACTATTATTTTCCCTTTCACTTTTTGCATATAAATCCACTAACTTAGTCTGATTCTTATAATAAGTGCGTCGACAACACACACAAGTGAAATTAGGCCTCTCACTTGATTTCATCTGAAACGTGGCAATTGCCTTCTGAAAATTATCTGTACTGGAAACCTGTACATTATCTTCAACATTACCCTCTACTTCTGGGTCAATTTGAACATTCTCATCTTTACTACCAAAGTAACAAAACTCAATTTCTTCACAAATATTCTTCACATCTATTTCAGAACCATGCAAAAGAGCAGCACATAATTGTTTAAGCATAATTGCTGGACTCTTAGCATAATACAACATTCTCATTAATTTTCTCACTTTATTATGATGCACTGCTAGCATCCTGAAATGATGAAAAACACTCTGGCATACTCTCCTGGAAAGACAAGCCAGTGAATGACCACGCAAACCTGTCATTTGTCTCACTCTGCAAGGATCTAAATCTTGCAACAACTTCATTTTCTGCTTCAAACTTTTCTTATTAAATGTCCGTATAAAATCACAAAGCAAATTGATGGAAACCTGTCGCACACTGCAAATAGAACTACACTTCCAAATGTACACAGGACCCTTAGGACGTCTTCCTAAAACCTCATCACTTAGCGCCTCTTCTGTCTCTGTTGTCACAAGTTTTTCTTTTTCAACTGGACAACCATCCTTCACTTCATAAGCTCGACCACTGGTGTCAACTGCAAACACCAAATCATTATCCTGAAAATAACTCTCCTCATTAAAAAATGCCTCACAACTTGAACTATGCATCCATTCTCCGGAAAAAACTTCACAAAAGTTACTCCGATTTACTACTCTCTTCCATCTAGTTTTTGTTTTGAAATCAGAAATTACCTTGCTTAGTTTCCTAATTCTATTGATTACCAAAATAAACAACTTTCGCTTAATTTCAAAAGCATGATCAATAATTTTCTCTACATTTTTCTTCTTCTTATAAAATGCCACTTTCTGTTTGCCTTTCTTAATATTTTTTAATAAATTAACTATTATCCTATTGCGGAACATTCGTTTTCGAATGTCCCTAAACTGTTGTTTCCTTCTACTATCATGCACAGAGTTATCTCTTGCTCTACCAGTAACATTTTTGATTGGTCTTTCCTTACCATTTAAATTGCTTTTCTTTTTCTGAACTGAAACATTTTTTGGATAAATACTTTTTTTACTACAAATATTTCTTAAGAATGATTTCGTGCTCTTACCCGGAGCTTTCTTGGTGATTTCAAAAGCATTTTGGGAAGAGGACTGCTGCAATAAAAGATCATCCTGCTGTCTTTGACGTTTTCTAGCCTTTCTAATTCGATTTTTAGTTGGCATTTTTCAAATTTAGAAAAGATCTGCAGTTGAATCTGTGGAAAAATATAATAAAAAATGTTATTAACCACTATTACCAAACAGTAAATGAATAACAGTCATCAAAAACTTAACGCCCTACTTATTATTTAACATAGCAAATCTTTTGCACCAGCACTGCGTCACAAAAATGACACACAGTGGTACAAAACAGGCATACACCTATCATAAATCTCTCCCTAACATTTTAAATGATTAATTCAGGATGACGATAAGGTGTGGCCTATCTAAAGGTTTGTTTAGGCCCAGATCTTTGGACTGGGGTGAATGTGTGTCATTGATCCACATTCGGTCCATCACCTGTTTTGTTTGTTTGAGGTGAGGCCAACACATGGTTGCAGATAAGAATTTCACTGAAGAAAACAAAGGAGATAATACATGTGAAGGCCTACCAATGAAGTAAGTCATTATTTGAAATCAATTACATTTCTGGATATGTACTGCTAGAGCTTCATAGGTTGTTTTGGGTCATATTTATAAGGCATTTGAGTGTCTATTATGTTATTTTACCCTTTTTAAATGGAAAGCGTTCCTCATGGGGCAAGTTTCTTGTAAATACGCTCCCACCTGTGGTTGGCAAATTTAGATTTTGATTATGGGAGTTACATAGCCTTTTTAATAATGTCCCAAAAATGGTGCTAGGGCATTCCAAAAAACGTTTTCATGTGTATTAAGGACATTTTAAGTCAATGAGGAAACACAGGTGATGTAATTCTGAAATGAGGAAAAGAAACTCCACATTTTTCAATTACATCACTAGTGTTTCCAAGGCCTACCAATGAAGTAAGTCATGTCCTCTTCACTCTTGAACAAAGGGCAGACCTCTTTTGAATCTGTGGTCACACCTAAACTTCATCTGCACAATGTCATTCATAAACTTAGGAAACACTAGTGATGTAATTGAAAAATGTGAAGTTTCTTTTCCTCATTTCAGAATTACATCACCTGTGTTTCCTCATTGACTTAAAATGTCCTTAATGCACATGAAACCGTTTTTTTGATTGCCCTTGCACCATTTTTGGGTCAATTTGAACATGGCTATGTTACTCCCATAATCAAAATCTAAATTTGCCAAGCACAGGTGGGAGCGTATTTACAAGAAACTTGCCCCATGAGGAACGCTTTCCATTTAAAAAGGGAAAAATAACATCATAGACACTCAAATGCCTTATAAATATGGCCCAAACAACCTATGAAGCTCTAGCAGTACATATCCAGAAATGTAATTGATTTCAAAAAATCGTTTTTAAACACAGCATATAAATCAATTGTATACCTGCATTCAAGAGGAAATGACTGAAAATGTCCTTGAGACACATGAAAGCGTTTTTTGGAATGCCCTAGCACCATTTTTGGGACATTATTAACATGCCTATGTAACTCCCATAATCAAAATCTAAATTTGCCAAGCACAGGTGGGAGCGTATTTACAAGAAACTTGCACCATGAGGAACGCTTTCCATTTAAAAAGGAAAAATAACATCATAGACACTCATATGCCTTATAAATATGACCCAAAACAACCTATGAAGCTCTAGCAGTACATATCCAGAAATGTAATTGATTTCAAAAAATCGTTTTTAAACACAGCATATAAATCAATTGTATATCTGCATTCAAGAGGAAATGACTGAAAATGTCCTTGAGACACATGAAAGCGTTTTTTGGAATGCCCTAGCACCATTTTTGAGACATTTTTAACATGGCTATGTAACTCCCATAATCAAAATCTAAATTTGCCAAGCACAGGTGGGAGCGTATTTACAAGAAACTTGCCCCATGAGGAACGCTTTCCATTTAGAAAGGGAAAAATAACATCATAGACACTCAAATGCCTTATAAATATGACCCAAAACAACCTATGAAGCTCTAGCAGTACATATCCCGAAATGTAATTGTTTTCAAAAATCGTTTTCAAAAACAACATATCTGTTTCAGCTTACATAAGAGACCATGGAATGGGCTCCATGTACAACAATAACTTGTGTTACTGCATGCCAGAATGCTACACCGAATATGCAATTAAAATTTAAAACCAAAATCTATTTGTATATCACTAGAGACAAAGCCACATTTTAAAAACACAGCTTTCTTCATCATTTTCTCCTTAAATCATACTATTCTCTATCTAAATTAAATAAATCTTTTCTCACCTTAGCAAATACTTTTTGAGTTTTGAAAACAGTCTCAGAAATACACCAAATTGTCGTCAGCAGAAGAAAGAGGATGCACTCCAGAGGCTGCAGCTATTGAAAGCACAGAAATACAGATATTCATTTCACATATCTCTCATATTAGCCAATCATAACTCTTCCCTCACTTTTTTCAAATCAAAACCCTTCCCCCCTCTGCCCTCTCTGCCTTTTTTCCATAGCAACGACCTCCTGGAAGACCTCTCATGTTTGCAAATTCACACAACAATGTTTCAATTGAACTCTGAACTCTCAGTGCACCTGCGTATCCAGTGCAATCTTTCATTAAATGTTTCTTCCTTGACCATTCAAATTACATCTTTCAAAGAACACATCCATGCACCCTAACTTTCTGTTTTCAGAAATAGAAATGCACCAATCACTGCTAATGAATCGTTAGCACTGGAAATCCACAGTTTTTTTTCTTTACAAACACCTACTGTTTCAACTGCCCTTTCATTACCACACTTCATCTGACTGCAGCACAACCTTCTCCCACGATGTTTAAGGTCTGGATTGTTGGACATAGTTACATCCACTGGGCTCAAAGGTATGCTGAGAACAGAAATTTACCTAACCTCAATTTACAAGATGTGGAAATTAAATGGTTGGGCCAAAGAGGATTAAAATGTCACCAATTGATACCATTGGTGAAAACCTTTATGCATTTGCCAAAACCTGACCTGTTAATAGTGCACTGTGGAGGTAATGATTTGGGCACTTTGACCGGGGTAGGTCTGGAAATGCTTTTAAAGGATACCTTTGAGCAATTAATGGCACTTTTTCCTCAAACTGCCTTGGTATATTCCAATATATGCCAAAGACAGAAATGGAGGTGGTCCAACCAATTTTGTCCACAAATTGAGAAAGCGAGGAAGCATGTAAACAAATCTGTTTCAGCTTACATGAGAGACCATGGAATGGGCTCCTTGTACAACAATAACTTGCGTTACTACATGCAAGATATCTACAGAGGAGATGGAGTTCACTTCTCAGATGAGGGCAACAGAATTTTCATTCTGAATTTAAGACTGTGCATTGGTACCTACTTATAAGTACCTAAATGTACCATAAACCCAAAAGCTCTTCTCAGAGCTACCCTTCATCTGATCACTCACAATTATTATTTTTCTCTAACTTTTTTCTGTAATTTTCAACAAACTACGCTCAAAGAGCGCTACCCGGTACGCGAACTGGAAGCTAACCGCGCAAAATTTAAAAAAAAATGTTTTTTCTCCGCACATATGGTCCTCCTCAGCCACCCTCAGAAAACCTAGGGGGTCAAAATACTTGTACTGTGCCCCCTTCTACCCATTCTGAACATTATTTGCCCTCCATTTTATATCTTAATTCGTCCGAAACACAAAATGGTGGACTCCCGTTACGCTCCTAGTTCGCGGACCGGACCGCTTCCCGGGAAGCGGTCCAAAAAAAAAGGTGGGAAAGTAATTCACAGAAAAACGACTGGAGACACTCTCACCAAATATAGATTAGCTTATACTACATAACAATCCCTTTCATTTTCACAAATTTGATTGAAATTCCATTTAGCCATTAAGTCTGTAGACCTCTCTAAATACCGTGAGGTAAATTACTTCACAAAACACATCTGAAGTGTTGGAATTGACAACCAATGAAAATGTTACTTTCATTTTCTACTTATGTTACCTGACATTTGATTGGTTATATACATGAATATATATAAAGAAAGAGAAGAAAACACAGCCATTTTGACTACTACTTCTTGTTGTACATCACATTTGAATAGCTACCAAACACTTCAACTTGTTTGTGAAGGTAAGTTGTTATTTTTAAAACTGAAGTATATTGTGCACTATAACTTAATATGGTAGACTTTTTCTGATAGATATACACTATCCCTCTGTAGTAGTTATGGATTTAGATAGACTTCTCTGTTATAGTTATGAATGGAATTAGGCTTCTCTTGGTTAAATCACATACACTTTTTTATAGTCCTATTTCCACTCTGATACTATACACTGCCAAAAGAAAAATTCACTGATAAAAACTGCCTATCTAAAATTAATCCCAACAGTGCCCTATCTCTACTAATATATATTTTTTTAATCATAATTTCAGGCAAAATGGAAGGCGAGCAACAAGTTAAATTTACAATTGTACTGGAGGAGAGCAGCCAAGACAAAATTGATGATTTTATGGATCAAAGTAGAGACCAGGAACTACTACAATGTGTTGAAGCAGTGGATAACCTGCTTCAAAATGAGGACATGTTACACCCTATATTCAATTTTGAAATTTCTGACACTGAAATGTTAGAAAGTTTAATGAATTATGAAACACAATCAAAATAAAAAAAAAGACTTTAAAAATAAAGAAAACAAAAAAAAACAACAAAAACAACAAACAATTAACATACAGTATTAGAAAAGTCTATCATTCTATTATCCTTATAGTACGCTGCCCAGAACGCTTTCCGGTTCGCGTACTAGGCGCTCACCACGCAAAAAAAAAAAAAAATTTTTTTTTTTTTTGACCCTGCTGGGACCTTTTACAACCTCCACATAAAACCTAGGGGGTCAACGAGGATCTACTATGCCCCCTTATGGTAATTTCCCCCTTTGTTTTGGCCTCCTCTTGTCTCTCGATCCTACCGAGAGACAAGATGGCGGCCTCTCCGGACTGTTTAGAATGTTGACAGACACCGAAGAGCCAATCAGCTTCGCATCGCAAAGTTCCGTTTCATGAAAAGTAAGCGGACCGGAGCGCAGCCCGGAGCGCTGTTACAGATATATATCTTGTTTTGAACGTTAATTTCTCAAAATCCACTGGAGCACATATATTGAGACCTAGCAAAGGCACATCGGGCTAACAGTCCCTACAATTTTGCCAAGTTTTGTGCAAATCCATTCAGCCGTTCGAGCTAAAAGTGAGGCCAACCGCCCTATGGAAATTAACATGGGGAAAACGCGTTTTGGGACCCCCCTTTTTTCTCGGCCCCCCCTTGCCACACCCCCCCCAAATTTTCAGGGGCTGCTCAGAAACAAAATGTGCCATTTTCCTGAAAATTTCAGCCGATTCCGTCCACAAACGCCAAAGTTATTAGACATAGAATTTTCAGAAATCCCATAGGGAAAAAATCCTAACTATATATACCTACTGGCGACCGCCAGTAGGTAATATATATATATATATATATATATATATAGCAAAGCGAGATCCCAACCGCTCCTAGTAGCAGTTCAAAGGGAGCAGACCTCGTAACCCTCAGAAAGTAGATTACGATGTTAAATCATCCAGCCAGCACAACGATCCGGTGTCAGCAGTGCATTATATTGTGCAAAAGTGCAAGAGCAAGTGCCCTCCCTGACGCGTTTTGCTCCGCGAACGGAGCGTGGTCACATGACGCATCAGGAGTAGGCAGTGAGTTAAATTGAGATTAAAAGCCCAAGCGCCTAAAGAAACAGGCCGCATGGGTATTACAATGATACAAACAAGCAATGAATTAAATGTGACATTAAAGCAATAATGCATAAATAATTCATATGTCAAAAGATGAATCAAAGCATAGTGCTCAAAACAGGCCAAGTGCAACACAAATAACAGAAACAAGTCCATAATTAATAAAAAGAAACCCACTCAGTGTGTCTGGGAAAAGAATGTCATCACAATCAACCCGTCCAATACGTCATAAAACAGAATGACAAATATTAAGAAACCCTCAAGAAAATCCCTTGCAAGTGCAAAAATGAGGTTCCTTAACATAACACATTGGCCTGATAAAAAATTGACCATCACAAAAATGCTTGTATGTAAAAGTGCAGATAATTAGACCAAAAAATAGAATGTTAAATACATGGAATAAAACCAGCACCAGAAGACTCACATAGAAACCTACCACAATGATCTTTGTAGAAAAATATATGCATACCAAAAATACATCGTATAAACATATATAAATATACATATTATAAAGGCTACTGGTCATCTATAACTCATCAACAGCTAATTCATCATTTAAATCCAAATCAAGATGTATAAATGGCAAAAGCCAGTGAAATTCAAAGATAAACATCAAAATACAAGGAACATAATTCATTCAATACAGACTCAGAAGAAACCTACAAACTTTATAGATAATGGTGTAATTCATCAAAAGCATTTAATCCATTGGGGGATCTGGTAACGAGCAAAAGAATAAAAAAGGCTTCTCTTTGGCGGAGAAGTTTTTCTCGATCACCACTCCTACCATGGTTAGCCACAGAGCACAACAAAGTATATTTAAGGTCTTTCAATTTTTTGTCATGCACTAATTTGAAATGGCGTGCTACAGGATAATTCATATCAGAATTAACTATGGCCCGGATATATTGCAGAATACGTTGGTGTGCTTGCAACTTTGTGCTCCCAATGTAAGTCAAAGAACATGTGCAGGTTAATTGATAGACTACAAAGTCACTGCGACATGTCAAATGTTCCCTGATCGGAATAGGACGGTCACTGAAAGCAGATGTACCATTGACTGCAAAAGTGCAGGCACGGCACGAAGTACATCTGTAAAAGACAGGTTTATTGAGCCAAGTGGTTTTGAGTTGAAGCTCTGGCTGTGTGCGATCTAGGGAATCTTTCATGGAGGGAGCTCTCCTAAAAGTAATAGCCGGTGTTTTGGGCAAAAACGGGCCTAAAATGACGTCTGTTAGCACAATAGGCCATCCTGATCTAATGATTTGACTAAGCCTTGAACTTTGGGAGCAATATGTAGTGATAAATCTAGCTGTCGCCACATTGGTCACATTATTATCCAATTTGATTTTAGGAGTTAACAAAGTCTCACGGGAGCGTGCTGTTACTTTGTTCAATGCCCGATCCAATACGGCTCTATTATAACCCCTTTGAAGGAATCTGTCTCTGGATTCTAATAGACATTGTTGGGTGACAATTGGACTGCTACATATGCGTTTGATTCTAATTAACTCCCCCAACGGTATGCTGTTGATGGTATGAGGGGGGTGGGCACTGCGGGCGTGCAAGATGGAATTGCCTGCAGTGCTTTTCCTGAAAAGTTTTGTCTGTATGGTGTTATAATCAATGTAAACTAGTACATCCAAAAATTCAGCAGAAGTGGCTGAAATATTCGCAGTGAATTTCAGGTTCCTATTGTTAACATTGATCTCGTTGACAAACTCAGCTGCCAGAACCTGTGAACCCCTCCAGACCATAAAAATATCGTCAATGAATCTCCAGTAAGACAACAAATGTTGGAGCCAACTGGCGTGAGTGACACCAAGAACATGTCTCTCCCACCAGCCAACATGCAAGCATGAATAGCTGGGGGAGAAGCATGAACCCATTGCCACCCCGCGTTCCTGATGGTGAAAGTCCCTGCCGAACTGGAAATAATTGTTGAAGAGGCAAATGTGAATCATATCTAATAACATGAGATTATGATCTCTCATGATAGCCTCCCGGCAATCCAAGAAAAACTGGACAGCTTCCAAACCCTGTAGATGGTTGATGCTGGTGTAAAGTGCTTCAATATCCATCACCAGGAAACACAAATCAGGACCCCACATGATGTGATTAATCTTACCCTAAAAATCAGTGGCATCCTTAAGAAAAGAAGGGAGAGAACTCATATGGGGATGTAGAAAAAAATCAACATACTTCGAAATATTCTCATTCATGCTGCCTTGGGCTGAAATAATAGGACGACCTGGGACTGGGGCAGTGCACTTGTGAATTTTGGGTAACAAATAAAACAAAGGTGTGATAGGATGCAATA
The DNA here is from genome assembly GCF_964263255.1 of Lissotriton vulgaris. Taxonomy (NCBI): domain Eukaryota; kingdom Metazoa; phylum Chordata; class Amphibia; order Caudata; family Salamandridae; genus Lissotriton; species Lissotriton vulgaris. Next base: position 427,134,964 of record NC_141687.1, read on the forward strand.
CATTCAATAATTTTGACTCCTCTTTTGTCAATAAACCACGTCTATACCAGGTATTAATATCCTTTCTGGTTTTTTCTTGGCTATTAAGCATTGCAAATTTAGTAGTTTTAGAATAACAAAGGGGATCACCAAGTTGGCGGGCTGCCTCTGAAACATAATCAATTTTTGCCCACAATACAGTGTTTCCCCCTTGTCAGCACTCTTCACTACTACCTGATTGTTACCTTGGATTTTTTTGACAAGTTTAGTATACTGCAAATTATTGAAATCACATTGTTTTTTCTTTCCCAGTACCGTCCTGTTAAGAGTCTTGAGTTCTGTAATGACCCTGTCACTAAAGACATCAACAGCGTCCTTAGGCATCAATGGTAGAAATGTTGATTTTCCCCGAAAGGCCGTAGATGGTGATTGATTGACTGTAACAATTTGATTGACTGTAGGTCCAGTTTGTGAACTTTCTTCATTAGCTGAGGAAATCAGGGTTTGTAGGCCCTGTAAATTCCTAACTGATAGTGGTTCCTCTACTGATGGAGTCACTGGTCCAATGTCACGTATGTTTGGGATCTCCGGATGTAATAGGAAATATTTTTGTAATTTAATCTTCCTAATGAATTTAAACACATCAATCCATGCCTGGACATAAGAAAAGTTGTTAGGCGGACAATAGGACAAGCCCAAGGAGAGAAGCTGCTCTTCCGCTTTAGAAAGTACCAAATCAGTCAAGTTAATTACTGTATTGTCTTGTGTACTCGTTACTTGTTCCAATTCCTGCGCGTTCTGCCTCACCCTCCACCTCTTTTTGGCAATTCGTTTCCTGCGCCGACGTTTTTGGCTGCTACTTTGCCTGCTTGTGGAGCATTGTTCCGTGAGCGCAGAGAATATCTCCGGTCCTCGCTGACAAAATTTAATTCATCAACTACTGAATAAGTTGTCAGATCAGGAGCCCCTCCATCTCCAGAAGGTGTACTCTCACCAGAGCCGGTGAAAGAAGCTACTGATAACTTGTCATCATTGGTTATACCAGCAGCAGCAGTTTGAGCAGTAGAATCAGAAGAACTACTTGGTTTCTGCTGGAGAGACATTGCTTTCCTTTTGTAAGAATCGTACTTCCGGGAGAACGTGAAAATACGCCCTGTAGCATAGTCTTGCTTGTCTCTCGCAAATTTATGAATTTTGCGCTCTTGGATAGTTTGTTCCAGTTTCGCCAAGCGTTGATCAATTTCCTTCCGGGTGTTCATTATCAACTCAGTTTCACCTGATGCTTCTAGCAGAGCATTTACCTTATCTATTTCAATTAATAATGCTTCCCTGTCTGTATGGGCATATTTAATCAGAATCAACAACATATTTCTTGATGACTGCAGGTTGTTTTCTGCCCATTCCTGAAGCATTTTGGGGTCCGGGTTTTCATATGTAGGAACAATCATAACTCGTAAGCCCCGGGGTACACGATTAGCCTCAATGTATTTTTCTAAAGATTTTTTCTCCCACCACTTGGATAACTCACTGCGGAGTAGCTTCTCAAAAGTCTTTAAAGGTTCCCTTGTACTGCTGTTGGTATTGGTGGTACGATTTTCCTGAGTAGTCTCTGACGTTACAGTGGGCAGGTTTCCATAGAGAGCCTCTGCTGCCGTCTCCCTACTCCTTAACGCATCGTTGGAAAACATGTTTTGCAGATGTAACAGGCGTTCCCAATATATACCGCACAACTGCTGGTTTGGCTGTAATTAGTACGGATGTTGTGAGAGTAAAGCCCAAAAACCCGCTAAACTCAGCAATGAAAGGGCGAGGACGCACCTTCGGTGCCTTACCGGTTTCCGCCTCCAAACGCCGAAAGAAGTCAGCCAACCTCTCCAGCTGCGAAGCTCCTCACCGGGTTCGGTCACCGTTAGCACGCCAACAAATGCCACAGTCCTTGAGTTGCAGGGGGCACGGCAAGAAGTACTTGAGCAGTTCAATTCCCAAACGCCGAAGAGCGTAGTCGGATTGCCAAACGCCGTGCCTCAGAACAATGGGCGGGTCCACGAAACCGGAAGCAACCCAATCCCGGTGTATGGATAGCAAAGCGAGATCCCAACCGCTCCTAGTAGCGGTTCAAAAGGGCGCAGACCTCGTAACCCTCAGAAAGTAGATTACGATGTTAAATCATCCAGCCAGCACAACGATCCGGTGTCAGCAGTGCATTTTATTGTGCAAAAGTGCAAGAGCAAGTGCCCTCCCTGACGCGTTTCGCTCCGCGAATGGAGCTTGGTCACATGACGCGTCAGGAGTAGGCAGTGAGTTAAATTGAGATTAAAAGCCCAAGCGCCTAAAGAAACAGGCCGCATGGGTATTACAATGATACAAACAAGCAATGAATTAAATGTGACATTAAAGCAATAACGCATAAAAAATTCATATGTCAAAAGATGAATCAAAGCATAGTGCTCAAAACAGGCCAAGTGCAACACATTTCAAATAACAGAAACAAGTCCATAATTAATAAAAAGAAACCCACTCAGTGTTTCTGGGAAAAGAATGGCATCACAATCAACCCGTCCAATACGTCATAAAATAGAATGACAAATATTAAGAAACCCTCAAGAAAATCTATATCCAACCAACACAGTTTCCTGCTGTGGAAGACACCACACCACCGGGCAAGTTTTTCACCAACTTAGTTTATTTAAGAGACCAGCAGCATGTAGAATAGCTCAGTCCACAGGCATAAATCGTCCACCCAACGCGTTTCGTAGTACACTTCCTCAGGGGCATTGGACTCAAGAGTGAGCAGCAGAGCAGTTAAAGCGTCATCTAATTATAGTTGAAATACCCCCCCTCAGTGGGCGTGGCCCTCACAAGATGGCCTGCTGGTACTCGTAGTCCCGCTGTCTTACTCCAGTGAGTTGTCTGCTGCTCCCTCGAAAATAAAGTTGCATAATATCACAGTGGATTTGTGGCTTAAAGTTACCGTCCATGCCACAACTCTGTCTCTTTATAAACGGCACCAGTGCCAAATGCCAATCCGCCGGTTGACAGATCAGCTGGAATGCTGTAAACAGCTTCGGGGCGTCTTCCGCGGCCCAGGCCAATCGCATAAATCCAACCAACACAGTTGCCTGCTGTGGATGACACCACTCCACTGGGTACGTTTTTCGCCAACTTTTGCTTATTTGGTGTAAATCTGTTCAGTAGTTTCTGAGAAAATTAAATTTAAATGTACATATATATATCTATGGGCGCGGTGGATCCGCAGATTATGCGAGGATTGGCATCGTAGCATAAGCGCACCGCCCCGATCACGCGTTCAATGCTAATTGGCTGTCAAGAGGTTGTAAACATTCAAAACCAGGAACTGTTGGCAGCCATTTTGTGCCTCGGTAGAAGCGAGGCTGAGGAAGTCAGTGGAATATGTGTTCAAAACGGCGAAAGGGGGCAGGGTAGAAATAATTTTACCCTCTAGACCTGCTTGGGGGTCCCAGAAGGACCTCCAAGGCCCACATTTTTTTTTTTTAAACCGGGATGTGCGTGGACTGTATCGTAAAATAAATAAAATAAAAAGGAGAGGTTTTTTTAATAATTCGTCTCCGGGGGGTTAAATACCGGGGGCAAAATTATTCAATTTTATGTGGGGCCCTGAGGGGCCCCCCAGCCTCGGGGATTGTCAGTGCCTGGGGCTAAAGAGAAAAAAATGGTGGGAGGAGAGGTCAAAGGTCCTGAAAGCTGTGGGGACCATCACCTGTTGGCGGTTTATGTATTATGGGAGGGGGACTACGTGGCTCCCCTCCTGGAGCACTCGAGGGCCTGTTACCCACTGGGGCTACAAAAAAAAGTATGGCTAGGGAGGGGGGGACAGTAAGGTCTCCAAAGCCCCGGGGTCCACCACTCCCCGGGGCTTTATGTATTGTGGGAGGGCCGGTTCCTGCAGTGTTCCGGGGTCCATCCCGCCCTTCCATATCAAGGAAATCTGTTCTCTCTTTCAATATCAAAATCAGATTGCTTTTCCACATTGGGAGTTGTATGTTAGTAGCTAGTGATGTGGAAAAGTAATGCTGACTCCCAAACGCGTAGAAGTTGTGCATCAAAGGCGCTGGAGTTACACTCCCTACAGATTATGAGTCATGCATCCAGCGCATGCACACCAGGGGGCCGCACTGAGCGCTGCGCTGGGTGCGGTACTTGTAATTTTACTGTAAAAAAATAGCCCCTATCAGTAATTTCTAATATCTCCGGGACACTATCTCCCAGGTCTTATAAAAAATGTTGGGGACCGTGAGGGGAGCTACAATGCCCCTACGGTCCACGCCGCTTCCCGCGTTCTTCGGGAGTCGGCATTGTTTTTCCGCAAGCGGAGATGCTAACTTGTATGTGGAAATGCAATCTGCTTTTTGTTTTGAAAGTGAGAACAGATTTCTCTGCTGTCTTTCAAAATGCAAACTAAGTTTGCTATGGGAGGGTGGGAGCCGTGAGACTCCCACCCTCTCAAAGCAAACAGCAGGGTCCCGGGGGTTGGCACCCTGGGACACTGCATGAGGTGGCCGTCGGGCATTGTGGTCTCCAGGGCTCTCGAGGGCTCTAGGCATAGGGTCACGCAGTCTGTCTCTCACAATGCACAAATTTCCGGGGGTGGTGGTTTCCGGGGCTTGAGGGGGGTCGTTGAGGCCCACACACTTCTAATTTTGTAAGGGGGGGCCTTGGACATGAAAGTGGTGCAAGGGGGTTGTAAATCTGGTACACAGTGTTTTGTTTTACTTTGCTTTCCTTTTTGGTCTTGTGGAGGATCCAGGGTTAATATAACGTTTTTTGTACAGCCAGTACCTTTCAACTCTACCCCCAAACGGCTTTCTGCCTGTTACCATAATAACAGTTCATGAAACACTTAAATGAGCACAGAGGTTAGAAGTTCACCACACTATGTTGGTAATGGAAAAAAGTTACTGTGCTGGAACTTTTAAACTTTTCCATAGGAACCGTTAGTCGTAGGTATAGACTCTGGTAAAGATCTGGTAAAGAGTTAGCCTCAGAATTATACTTCAAATTATAAATATAATTTCTATTGGGGACCGCTACTTCTCCCCACAAAAAAGACATATATACTTTTTTTTTAATTGACTTTTATTAAAACAATAAATAACTGGAAACGTAACTGAAAGAGAACAATACAATAAATAACTAGAAACATAACTTTAACAAAACAATATAATAAACAAAATGTGATATGGACTCCAATAGAAGTACTGTAGGTAATCTGCAAAACAAAAAAGAAAATTAGTGTTTAAAATTAGATCGATGTGACTAAATGAGGTCAAACATTACAAGTCAAATTAACAGTTGAAGATATTTCCTTTTTTTAACGTGTGCAGTGTGCCTGATACATTTCACTTGTCTTATAGGCTTGCGTTCAATCGGTGTCTGAGATGAGACAGAATTAGGTGAGACAGAATTAGGTGAGAGATCAAGTCATTATGTAGGACAATATTCTTTAGGGCTTATTTACAAGACTCTTGCACCACTTTTGTGTTACTTTCCTCATGTTGAAAGTGATGCAAAAGTGGCTCAAGGGGCATGTAAATAAGGTCTTTCATGTATAATGCATTTAATCAGAGGCATTGTATATCTAGGTCGCTCTGCTTACCTTGTGTAAACACTGTGACCGACAGAGTTCAAAACTTGAACTCAGCTTTGGTTCTACACGTCAGAGTGGACAGCAGCGTCCAGAACTTTAAAAGGGAAAGAGAAAGAGAAATTATGTGAGAGAGAGAGAGAGAAAGAGAGAGAAAACGACATTAAAACTGTGAGAGAGTGAAAGTTATAGATGGAGCAGTTAACAGTGGAGAAAATACTCGTAGCTCACCTTTTGCCTTGGTTTGTGTCGAAGTACATGCTGGTTCATAGTGCACCCTCCAGTTTAGTGATCTGAAATATAGTATATAGAGTTAGTCATAGTATAGTGCATACAAAAGTGGCATAAGGGGCTTGTAGATTTGCCTCTCAGACTGTTGTAATCTATCTATTGTCACTGCTTGGTGGTAATTGTACATTACTATGCAGTGAAGCTGCTGCACACTACGCACTCTCTACTTTCACAGATGACTTGTTGTTATTTCAGAAAAAAGCTTTTTTGCTCACCTTGTGCCAGTGTCGTGATTCAAAGAGGGTGCACCATGTGTCGTAGCAGCCTTCTCAAATGTTGTTACGATGGCCACACATCGTCGCAGAATCCTCAAACGTTGAGTTTTAGAGGTGTTGGGGGGGTGACGCCAATTTGTGAAACACAACCTGTAAGATAAAAAGGAAGTTAACATTGTGTGTAATTTTTTTATCAAAAGAGAGAGGAAGTGAGAGAGTGACTGCAAAGAATATTCACAGCTCAACTTTCTGTCACCAGTGTGTTTTTCACCACGTGCTGGGACATGATGCACCCTGAAGCTCTACATCTAAAAGATAGTAAAATAAATCGCTCGCTCTGGTTGTGCCTGATGATGGGGAAACCAAAAGGGAGTAAGAGCGGTACTCAGCCGCCAGCGGAGGAGGATTTGCCTGAACGAGAAGAGCGGGTGGAGTCTGAGCAAGTGCGGGACCCCCACTTACAGCAACAATTGGATAACATTATTTTGGCAATTGCGGACTCCCGCACAGCGCTTCAACAAGATATAGCACAAGGGCCGATCATGGTAAGCGGGCAGACAGAGTCATGACAGTGGAGGGAACGGTACAAATCATTGAACCGCTACAAAGGACCTCAAAGCTACTCTGAATGATGTACTGGAGCGCGTAGATGCCTTGGAAAGAAGAGCAGAGGATGCCGAGGGGCGCAATCGCCGGAACAACATCTGCGTAGTGGGTTTGCCGGAGAAAATAGAAGTGTCAGATATGGTACAATATCTTGAAACTTGGCTCAAAACTGTGGTGGCTCCAGAGGGCTTATCTACCTTCTATACCTTGGAGCGAGCCCATAGGGTGCCGGCCAGACCGCCCCAGCAGGGGCGGCCTCCGCGACCAGTGGTGGCCCGGCTGCTGCATTTTCGAGACCGGGATTTTATCCTTCAGAATGCGCAAGTAGATGGCCCCTTCCAGGTGGAGAATAGTCGAGTCAACATATTCCCAGACTACACCTATGAAACCCAACGCCGGCGCACCCCCTTCTTGGCCGTCAAGAGGGAACTGCGCAATGAGGGACTACAATACTCTCTCCTCTTTCCGGCCAAACTGAGAGTCATTGTGGACGGCAAAACGATCTTCTTTGATACCCCGGATGGCGGCTATGCGTGGCTGGAACAGTATAAGGCAGGGACAGATGGCAACGAACATAGAGTACGGACCGCCACAGAGGGATTGCCACCATGGAAATCGAGACGACTTCGCAATAGACAACGGGGTTTGAGAAGGCCCTCTTCGTCACAGCGAGATGTATTGACAATGGTGTCCACATTGTCGAATGCGCAAGGGCCCCCGTCGCTGGATGGCACGAAGTCGGAAAAGGATAATGCTCGATCTGACAATGAACACTCTGAGGCGGACAGTGAGCGGTTACCACAGGTCACTCCTGAGACAGCCGAAGGGATGTTGGACGAAGGGTAGATGGATCTGAAGGGCCGGCTGCATTGCGGACTTGAAGCCACAGTGGACTTTCTGGTGTGAGGTATTGAGGGTGGTCGGCTGATTGAGTTCGGTTAGGGGCTAGGGGGGATTTTGAAGGATCCACTTATTTGGGGCTCAGCGGGACAGTGAGAACTGTCGGAGTAAGTTGACTAGCAGTCGGCACACGGTCCCCCCTTATTGCGCTTAAGGCATGCCAGCAGTGTCTGCTGTTGGGCTTAGGAGTGTGTTGGATTCTGCTATCGTTTGCATGGGAACTGGGTGGTTGTTGCTAGGTCCTGTTCTTGGGGGGGTGGGCACTGTGGATGTTTAAGAGATAAGTTGGGGAGGGATAGTCACTGACGCAAAAGCAGTGACACGTTTTGTATTGCACAGGCCAATCTGACACTGAACACTCCGAGGCGGACAGTAAGCGGTTACCACAGGTCACTCCTGAGACAGCCGAAGGGATGTTGGACGAAGGGTAGAAGGATCTGAAGGGCCGGCTGGATTGCGGACTTGAAGCCACAATGGACTTCCTGGTGTGAGGTATCGAGGGTGGTCGGCTGAATGAGTGCGGTTGGGAGGCAGGGGGGCTTTTGAAGGATCTACTTATTTGGGGCTCAGCGAGACAGTGAGAACTGTCGGAGTAAGTTAACTACCAGTCGGCACACGGTCCCCCCTCATTGCCCTTAAGGCATGCCAGCAGTGTCTGCTGTTGGGCTTAGGAGTGTGTTGGATTCTGCTATGGTTTGGATGGGAACTGGGTGGTTGTTGCTAGGTCCTGTTCTTGGGGGGTGGGCACTGTGGATGTTTGAGGGATAAGTTGGGGAGGGATAGTCACTGACGCAAAAGCAGTGACACATTTTGTATTGCACAGGCCACTTATAGAGAATGGGTGATACGGCTGATTTGAGATGTATAACCTGGAATGTGAGGAGGCTTCATACTATGACGCAACAACATAAAATCCATGCCTATTTAGTTCGTAGAGGAGTACACATCGCACTACTCCAAGAAACTTACTTGACTAAGGCCGAGGGTATAGCGCTGCAGCGTAGGTTGAGGGGCCAAGTATATAACACCATATACTCGGCATTTGCTAGAGGCGCTCTGATCTGGGTGAGGGCGGGAGTCCCATTTCAGATAACCAGTCAGACGATAGACCCTGAAGGCAGGTTTGTGGCCATTAAAGGGAAACTTACAGGTAGGGACATAGCCTTCTGTAGCGTGTACGCACCTAATGTTGTCTGTCAAGGCTATCTGGGTGTTTGGTGCACTATGTTGCGAGTCCGCTAGTGATGGGTGGTGACTTTAACTCCGTCACAGATATATCACTGGATAGGTCTCATCCCCCATTGGTCGATTCCCCGATACACAGGCTGACTAAAGGTAGGCTAGATTGGCAAACGAGGTGGGATCTGTTGGACGTTTGGCGGAAACAACATCCACTAGACCGGGACTACTCATATTTTTCTGGGATGCATGAATTGCATGTCTGGCTAGATACGGTGCTGTGTTCCCCCACTGTGATACCTGCCGTTGTACAATCCAAATACCTGACCAGGACGATTTCTGATCATAATCCTTTGCTGATTACCATGCACTGGATGACTGAAATTTTGTGCATTCCCACCTGGAGACTATGCCCAGAGACGATGGACGACCCGCTTTTCTCTGAGGCGCTGAGGGAAGGGATTACCCATTATTTTGAGGAGAATACTGGGTCAACGACTTCGAGGGCAACTAAATGGGATAAAAACAAAAATACAACAGAGTTTTGGGGGGTCCTAGGGGAGTTAGTTTATAGACAATGTGAGTACCTTGTCCCCCAACTACTACTACAAAAAACAAGAGAGGTACTGAGAGTCTGTGAAATGAAGAAATGACAGGACCAGGTTGTGTCCAGTATAAGTGTTCAGATCAAACCATTGATCTTGAGCACATGACACTATTATGTCATAGAGGTGAGGATAGGAAGATACAGGGTTTAGAAAGTAAGAACATAGTACCCATCCGCCCACTCATCAGTGGAATTTCGTCATCTGGGTTGGTGAAAAGAAAGGTGTCCTATGGGCTTCTCCTCAGGGAGAGTCTGAGGTAGCCAGATGTTGGACCCTTAAGAACCACATCCAACCAGCAGAGGATAGTGTGTGAGTGGAAGGGGCAAATAAATTTGCAGTGCTCAGAAAAGAAAAAGGAAACTAATCCTAGTGATTAAAAATACCTACTTTGATGACAAAAGAAGACTTTTATTCGGTGTGACCATCAAAGTGGTATCGTTAAAAACAGTAAGCTGATAGCATGTAAGGAATTGCTATCTATCACGTGTATTAATCGGTTGACATGTTTCAGCCTATACCGGCTTTCTTCAGGACCTATGATAAGCTACTGCAACATATACTTATCGTGAGTTGGAGCTTGAACATGAACAATCTCCAACAATTGAAGGTGTATCTCCTCCCCAATTGTAGGGAGAAAAAACCTCACCTCGCCTGGCAACAGCTCAGGTTGGAAGGAGGCCACGCACTCTCCGTCGTTACCTCGGGTAGAATCCTGAGCCAAGGGGGAGGATTCTATGTTTGATCTGAACACTTATACTGGACACAACCTGGTCCTGTCATTTCTTCATTTCACAGACTCTCAGTACCTCTCTTGTTTTTTGTAGTGTTTCAACTAAATGGGATGCCTTCAAGGTGGTTGTGAGGGAGTTTTGCATAGGGAAACATGCGGGAGTGTGCAAGGTGCTCTTAAATGACCTGACCAAAGCTGAAGATAAATTGCATATGGTAGAATTGTTAAGGCCCGGTCACCCTGAACTACAGGAAGAGGTTAGCACGGCGAAGGAAGCAGTTGCGGCAGAAATTGAACGTTTGTGCAGCTTCGACCACAAGGCCTATATGATGAGGCTTCATGCGGAGTGGGACAAGGCAGGGACTTTGCTGGCCTGGTTGGCCAATCCCACAAAAAGAGGTTCCCCCATACTGGCACTAGAGGTAGAGAGAGGGAATATAGTCAACACCCAGAATGAGATCCTGCAATGCTTTTTGCGTTATTATGAGGAACTATATAAAAGAACAATAATAGCCGGGGACCCTGCCATCGATGCCTTCTTAGAGGACCTGCCCGAGATAGCTCAGGAACAGGCGAAAGATTTTGGAAAAGACACAGAATTGGGGAAAATTAGGGGAGCCATCAAATACATGGCCCATAACAAAACCCCGGGTATAGATGGTTTACCTATAGAATTCTATGAGAAGTGTGTCGATCTCCTAGCACCAAGACTCCAGGAGGTCTACAAGGAGGCAAAGAAGTTGGGACAGGTGCCCCAGTCTATGCGAGAAGCGCTAGTGATCCCACTGCTGAAACCGGGCCGAGACAGGAAAGAGACAGCCTCCTATCGTCCACTGTCGATGTTAACCACTGACTATAAAATATTGAGTAGTATACTGGCGACCAAACTTTTACATTATATGACCACATTAATCCATGCGGATCAAGCTGGTTTTATACCAACGGGAAATACATCTACAAACATTAGGGGATTAGTACGACTACTGGAGGATGACCACCCCACGGTGAGACAACCAATGATACTGTCAGTGGATATCGAGAAAGCGTTTGACAGCCTAGAGTGGGGGTATTTATACAAAGCAATGGGATGCTTCAGCCTGGGGCCGGACTTTCTACAGTGGACGAAGGTGCTGTGTGCGTCGGCTGTAGCCAGAGTGAGAGTGGGTACGCTTATATCGTCGCAATACCCCGTCGGGCGGGGTACGAGACAGGGATGCTCGCTATCCCCTTTACTGTTCGCCTTAGCAGTGGAGCCCTTTTGCGGCAAAGGTCCGAGAGGGGGACTACTATGAGGGCCTGAGGAGCAGAGACGGTCAACAATATATATCGTTAAACGCGGACGATCTGCTGCTCTTCCTGGAAGATGCTGGCAGAGCGCTGGTGGGTGCTGGAACCTTACTTTCAGATTTCGGGAGCATCTCGGGCTTGAGGGTGAATTGGTCAAAAACATGCCTGTTCCTGGTGAGGCAGGGAGAGAACCAGCCTGCCACGAACAAGGAGGTACGGTGGGAACCCACATGCTTGAAATACTTGGGCGTACATATTTATCACAATGCCGTGGATATGCTGGAAGGAAATGTGGGTCGTGGCGTGCGGGCTTTGAAAAGTAGCATGGCCTTTTGGGCCACCCTCCCTCTATCGGTGACGGGCCGAATAGCCCTATTGAAAATGATAGCGCTTCCTCGGTTCTTATATTAGTTTAGAACATTGCCAATATGGATACCGAGCTCCATATTTTGTCAGGACGCACTCCTCAGAATCCGAATGTAGCAAAAATGGATCCACCTTCCGACCTCACAAACACCCTAGAACAAAATGTATACAGGGTATTCGAGTGATCGGGCGAGGGAAGGAGAGGAAGGGGACTGCAGGGGAAGGGAAAACCTGTAAAACAGGAACAACTATTAAATAACACTTCACATATGCAGTCTACTCTCATAGTTTCTCACTAATTACTGTTAATCACCATGAAACACCACTTGGCCTTCCCTGTTCTTGTAAACATTTCATTAAGCTCTCATACACCTTCAAAACCCTGTTAATGAAAGCAGAACAGATTTAGGAGCGGTATAGCAATACTAATCACCATTACATATATTCTGTATAGGAATGCCAACCTACCCTCTAATTCCCCCTGAGTTAACCGTGAAAACAATAAGTAACTATTTTCCATAAAAGAGTATCCAAAAGGAATGTATACTCGATTCCTATAAGGAACAATAAGGGGATCCTTCTTTGTAAAACAACCAAAAGAGGTAGAAATCCAGTGGTTAGATTCACAAGAAAAAATAAGCTTTCCCCTGGAGAACTTTAGTACTCAAAAGTCTTCCAAATATGGCAAAGCGTAGATAGTACCACAGCTTCCCGCTTTGGCACTTGTAATCCACAGAGGTAAAAGTACCTTCACTCTGAGTAATATGTTTTCTTACTCTGATCAGAGAATGAGTCCACCAAACACGGTAAAGCGTAGATTCAACCACTGCTTTCCGCTTTGGTATTTGATGAGCCCAGATTAAAGAACACAGTTCGTTCATAAGAAAGTATCTACTTCCTTTCTTCGTTGCGATTAACCACTGCTCCCCGCGCTCTTATCTTTTCCTCAATCACAGCTGTGACTGATCTCAGCCTTTTATGCGAGGTCAAGGGCCAGCTGATCCCCCAGCCTAGTGCCCTCTTACTCACGCGTTCCACGAGTCTCCAACCCTGGACTCCAAGATAGCAAAGCGCCCAAACGCCTTCACAACACACTCCTTAGGACTCGGGGCGCTTCAATCAACAAAGTTCCAGAAAGACGCGCCTGAATCTTCACGCACGCCGGTGCCGAACTTCTGCTTGCGGTCTCACTCGATAGCCGGAACTCCAAACAAAATCACGCACGATGTGATACTCGGCCCACCTCCTTAAATCACTACTTCCTGCCGGTCCCATCCCAGGCCTCATGGGATATGTAGTTCATTTTAAAGGCCAGGTAGGCGCAGCTATGCTAATACCTGACATATTTAAGTTGCTGAAATCGCTCATACTGGATTTCCTCTGGGGTACAGGTCGGAGCAGGGTGGGGCAAGCAACGTTCATACGAACTAAAGCTGAGGGAGGACTGGCGGTCCCGGACTTCGAAATATATTACTTGGCAGCCCAAATGCAATTTATGATGCAAGCAATAGCGAAAGAATTCAGAGGGCCGGAACAGCAGAGAGGCAGGGGAACACCACACCGCATCCTGTCATTTATAGCACTACAACAAAAGCTAGATCTTAAAGATCTTCTAACAGAGGATCAGGCGTTTAGGCTGTGCTGGAACCGCTCACAACGTAGGGCGGGAGTCTTGCACCCATATGCACCCGAAATCCCGCTGGGAATGGCAACGGCATTGTCCCACGGCGGGGACTGGTCGCAATTGCAGACCTGGGAAGACGCGGGACTCCAAGTATTAGGGGACATATATGAGGATGGGGTCATGTTACCCTACCAGACACTACAAGATAGGTTTGGCCTTCCTAGGGGAGGGTACTTGATGCATGCAGCCTTGACGAGGGTGATACAGGCACATTGGAGGGAAGGACTTACAGAGTCTACGACGACAATGGCTTGCCAATATACCATGATGGCAGCTGGGACGTTTAAGGCTGTCACATGTCTCTACTCTAGAATGCTTAACGAAGGGCTAGCGCCCCTAGAGACATTGAAGAGAAAGTGGGAGGTAGACAGAGGGAAGGCAATCCCTGATGCCGCCTGGAAGCAGATAGTGCGCAGACCCTGGAAGAGTACAATAAATGCGAGATTTCAACTTGTGCATTTCTACATACTCCACAGAGCATATTTAATGCCAGGTAGGATCCGTAAATATTTTAAGGTGGCAGATGCTGCATGCCCCAGATGTGCGCGAACTGGGGTAGAGTTAGACCATATGCTTTGGTCCTGCCCAGTGATGGGACCCTATTGGGAGGAGGTGGGCGCCACGCTAAACGAGATAACAGAGAGACAGCTGACGTTTGATATGGCCACTAGCGTACTGCACTGGTTTCCCCACACATCCTAAAACAAGATAACGAGTAAATTTGTGGTCATGGGGCTCATACTGGCAAAGCGGGAAATCACAAAGCATTAGAAGGCGACAGTGGGACCTAGCAGCGAAAGATGGAGAGGCGAGTTCATAAAGTGGGCAAATAGTGAAAGCGCGTTAAGATATCAGCAAGCGCGCAGGCTTAAAAATGATAGAGTGTTGGAGGCAGCGACAGCATGGGAGACACTAGTGCAGGCATTGCGAGACTATGAGACACAAGATAACTAAGTGGAATTATCCATTACAACGAGGAAGACCCCTGACATGACAGGTACATCAAAAGGGATATGACAGGGTGACTCCTGAGCGCGATTGATAGTCAGGATTGCTACTGCGACACGCGTCGGTGACGGGAATTGGGGAGAGGGGAGGGGGGAGGGGGGAAATGTTACGAAAGGAGGGAGTTAAGGGTGTATAAGTGACGTAGATTTATTAGTTTATTTGAGTGCATTGATTGCAAGATGTTGATACATTACCATTACCTATACCCGTTCCCTGTCGAATTCGAGATGCCAATGTGCTCATTGACTTGAATGTGTCTTTGGATGTATTGTACAGAAAATCAATAAATTACGTTTAAAAAAAAATGAGTTGTGGTGCACTGAGGTAGAGGCGGCTTGTGTGGAGCCTGCGATGATGCGTGGTCCAGGCAGATCGCACTGGTAAAAATGTGTTTTGACTATTGAATTTTGCCTTAACAAGGGCCTGTGGCAATTATTTACAGTGTACTGAGTTAGTGGTACGTCAGGTGTTTATCGTGTGCTTACCCTGCGATGATGCGTGGTCTGAGCGGGCTGTTCTGAAATCATTCACTGTTGCATACTGGACTATATGAACTTTGAGGGGGGATTACAATTGATGGTTATCAATTGTTGTGCAAACTACGTGTACTGATTGCTCCCCATAACTAATTAAATGATTACACTTCATGCAGTGCATTCTAACTTTCACAAATGTGGGGACGTATGTCTGGTGGCAATGTTGAAGGTGATATCCCAGAGGTACTTGGTATTGCCGGTGGTGGAGGTACATTTTGGTGCAATCTTCCACATTCTTTGTTATCATAGTTCACAGGATGCAATGATTGAAGGTGCTTGCGCATACTAGCAGTGCAACAACACTATTTTTTTTTCTGCTTTAAATAAATCGAGGCTGAATTTAATGCTGTCTGTAGTGTAGATGAAAAGGTAAATTCAAGTTGTGAACCCTACTGTGCACAGTGTACATGGAAGCTAGTAGTCAGTACAGTTATAGAACAATGCTTTGTTTCACTTATTTTAACTAAATCTGAATACATACATACAGTATAATTGTGTCTGTATTAAATAAATCAAGGTTGAATTCCCTACTATCTATAGTGTAGATGCAAAGGAGAATTCAAGTTGTAAACCCTGCTGTCCGAAGTGTACATCTTAGGGTGGAGTGCATCATCTGCAATTATAGTGGGAGTGGAAGATCGAACATGTATGCAGTGTACATTTTATTATTCACCTAAATCTATAAGTGATATAACAACATTTTTGAAGGAAGCATACTAAAGGGATATTGTATAGGGTGTGATAGGTGTTATACTTAGTTTGGTTTCCACTGAGTTAGTGGTACCTGAAACAACAAGGTTCTGTGGAGCCTGCGATGATGTGTGGACTGGGTAGGCAGTACTGATAGTAATGTTTTTTGCCTAGTGAATTCTACCTTAATAAGGCCACGTGGAGATGACTTGTGGTGCAGTGAGTTAGTGGTATCTGAAGAACTCAGCCTGTGCGCACCCGGCGTTGATTCGTGGTTCGGGCGGGTCGCACTAGTACAATGTCTCTTGGCTATTGGAATGCGTCATGTGCAATTGCTATTCCACCTGAATCGTGAGCCCTCACAATGTAGATCGAAGGCAGTAGTCAGCAAAGATATCGACGAATGATTTTTGTGACTTATGTAAAAAAAATCTGAACATATGCAGTACAATTGTCTCTACATTACATAAATCAAGGCTGAATTTCCTACTGTTCGTAGTGTAGATGGAAAGTTGAATTCAAGTTGTGAACGCTGCTGACGGCAGAGTAAATTTTGGCAAGAGTCCACAGAAACATCAACGAATGCTTTTTTGACACATACGTTAACAAAATCTGATGACACAGTAGAATTGTCTCTGTCTTCAATAAATCGAGAATGAATTCAATGTTCAAATCAAATCAAATCAAACAAATTTGTATAGCGCGCTACTCACCCGCTAGGGTCTCAAGGCGCTGGGGGGAGGGGGAGTTGCTACTGTTCGAACAGCCAGTTCTTGAGTTTTTTCCTGAAGGAGAGATGGTCCTGGGTGAGTCGGCTATTGAGGTATTTGGGGCCCATGTCGTGGAGAGCCTGGGTGAAGAATCTGAACGTGATACTCTTGCTGAAAGGGAGCCAGTGCAGGTCTTTCAGATGGGCAGAGATGTTGCTGTGAGGGGGATGTCCCGGATGAGTCATGCAGAGGTATGCGCTGGAGTCTTTTCTCGAGTTTGGCTGTGGTTCCAGCATAGAGGGTGTTCCCGTAGTCCAGTCGGCTGGTGACGAGGACCTGGGTGACCGTCTTGCTGGTTTTGGTGGGGATCCATCGGAAGATCTTTCGGAGCATGCGCAGGGTGTTGAAACAGGATGACGAGACAGCGTTGACTTGCTTGATCATCGTGAGCGAGGAGTCCAGGATGAAGCCCAGGTTGCATGCGTGGTCCGTTGGCTTGGGGGCGGTGCACAGGGCAGGGGGCTACCAGGAGTCGTCCCAGGCAGAGGGGGATGGTCCCAGGATGAGGACTTCCATCTTGTCTGAGTTCAGTTTCGGACGGCTGAGCTTCATCCATTCCGCCACGTCTTTCATTCCTTCCTGGAGGCTGGCTCTGGCGGTGGTGGGTCGTTGGTGAGGGAGAGGGTCAGCTGGGTGTCGTCCGCGTAGGAGATGATGTTTAGGTTGTGTTGGCATGCGATGGCTGTGAGGGGGCTCATGTAGACGTTGAAGAGGGTGGGGCTGAGCGAGGATCCTTGCGGTTCGCCGCAGATGACTTCGGTGGCCACGGATCGGAACAGGGGGAGGCGGACTCTCTGGGTTCTTCCGGCGAGGAGCGAGATGATCCACTCCAAGGCCTTTCCTTGGATTCCAGTGTTGCTGAGGCATTGTATCAGGGTGTGGTGGCATACGGTGTCGAAGGCTGCTGAGAGGTCCAGGAGGATGAGGGCAGCTGTTTCCCCATTGTCGAGCAGGGACCTGCTGTCGTCGGTAACTGTGATGAGGGCGGTCTCGGTGCTGTGGTTTGCTCGGAAACCGGACTGCGAGGGGTCGAGGGATCCGTTTGGCTCGAGGAAGGCGGAGAGTTGTTTGTTGGCGGTCTTCTCGATGACTTTGGCCGGAAAAGGGAGGAGCGAGATGGGGCGGAAGTTCTTGAGGTCCGTGGGGCCCGCATTGGGTTTCTTCAGGAGGGCGCTGAGCTCGGCATGTTTCCAGCTCTCCGTGAAGGTGGCGGATGCGAAGGAGCTGTTGAGGATGTCCCGGAGTTGGGGTGCGATGATGGAGTCGGCTTTGTTGAAGATGTGGTGTGGACAAGGGTCGGTTGGGGAGCCGGAGTGGATGGTGTTCATTGTGCGGGTGGTGTCTTCGGTGCTGACCGAGGTCCAGGTGCAGAGGGTGGTGGTGGGGGGGCGCTGGTTCGGTGGTAGGGTGCGTGGTCTGTGCGCCGAAGCTGTTGTGTATGTCGGCTATCTTGTGGTGAAAGAATGAGGCGAGTGAGTCGCAGAGGTCTTGCGAGGGTGTGATCTCGTTGTTGCAGGCGCTGGGGTTGGAGAGCTCATTAACGATACTGAAGAGTTCCTTGCTGTTGTGGGTGTTGTTGTCCAGTCGTTCTTTGAATGTTGTCCTTTTGGTGGTGCGGATCAGCTGGTGGTGTTTGCGGGTGGTGTTCTAAAGGGCTGTCATGTTTTCTGTTGTCTGGTCATGGCTTTCTCGAGGGTGAGGCAGGTTTTCTTGGAGTTTTTGAGGTCAATGTGAACCATGAGGCTTTCTTGCTGCCAGGTCTGCTGGGAGGGTTCTTCAGTGGTGCGAGGTCGTCGGCGCAGTTGGTGAGCCACTGTGTGAGGTTGCGGGCTGCTTCGTTGGGGTCCGTCGTGTTGGTGGGAGGGTTCTGGCTGAGGGAGGTGGTGAGCTGGTCGTCGGTGATCTTGCTCCAGCGTCTTAGGGAAATGTTGATTGTAGTGCTTCAGTGCTTCTGGCATCAAGTGGTGAACTATGTTGATCGCAGTGTACATTTGAAGGCAGTACTTAGTACAGACATAGATGAACGTTTTTTGTGGCATCCATTAATAAAATTGACTCTTCCTTTCATAAATCAAGGAAACTTGCATGCTGTCCATAATTGTCTCTGTATTAAATCAATGAAGTCTGAATTTCCTACTGTTAAAACTTTAACAAAATCTGAGGACATAGTGCAATTCTCTCTGTTTTAAATAAATCAAGACTGAATTCAATGTTTTCTGTAGTGCTTCTCCGCTTCTGGTATCAAGTTGTAAAATCTGTTGATCGCAGTGTACGTTATACTAGTGTATGATAAAACATCTGCTTAAGACCCCCAGGGTAAAAAAGGCCCGCACAGGGGGAGAAGGTTCTCCGTGAATGTCGCGGTACTTTGGAACTCACTCCCCTTAAGCTTGCGCTCTGAGACTTGTCTCCTTCGTTTTCGTAAACATCTGAAAACATACCTTTTCTGTTAACTGCTGACCTTGAACTCACATGAGCGTTGCCTTGTTCTGATAAGGGCTGGGATGCCCCAGGGTAACTACGTGCTATATAAGACCGTTTTAATAATAATAATAATAATAATGTATCAGATTGTCACGTGGATGATGTCATCAGTGATGTCATCAGTGATGTCATTTGAGATGTCATCAGTGATGTCACTGACCATGTCATGAATGATGTAATATGTGGCATCATCAGCAGTTGATTGCAGGCGCGCAAGTTATAGTTAGTACAACTAACTATAACGTGGGAATTTCAATGGTTTTGTACAAGTGAAATGTCCAACTAACTATAACACCCCTAAAACCTATGTTTTTTTCAGTAAATTTCTAAGGTTTTTTATATGGTAATTCCTAACTATAACTTGCCTGAAACCTATGTTTTTTTCAGTGAATATATGTATGTATATATATATATATATATATATATATATATATAGATAGATATATATATATATATATATATATATATATATATATATATATATATATATATATATTTGTGTGTGTGTGTGTATATATATATACACACACACACACATCTGTTTGCTTTCTCATCCAAAGCTGAAGCTTACAGTATAGTGGGTGTCGCGTCTTATGAGGATATGGTCTTGCATACGTCACCAACTCCCAAAAGGAATACCGCACACTCTTGAGCTATGTATCCGAAGATATTTTATAGTTTGCAACTAAAACTGACAAAAGCGTTTCAGCCCCCCGGCCTTTATCAATGTGAGTGAACACCATTGCAATCCCACATTTTATGATGTGCAAATTTCATTGGGCAGCTGAATTTCCATGGACATAAAAACATAAAAACAGACAAGGGTGCATCTCTATGTAAACAGCTAGCAAACAGCGGGCATTTTAAAACATGCAGTTCTCCACATTATGATTGCAGTCAATATAAATGCAGTTCAGACCCCATAATGTTGCACCATCATTCTAATACTCAATATATAAGCACATTTATCTGTTACCTATTTTCGGTATAATTTGCTCAAACCTACGACTTTAAATTTTATTAGCTATCCTACTTAGGTTGCCACTATTGGGAGGGGGGGTCCCTGAATTGCTTAGTTAACATTTTATGTGTAATTAAATTGCCAAATGTTTTAAAAAAACAAATGAAGTTTATTTGTTATGGTTTTTATTTATATATATTTATATATGTTCTGAGCAAAACGTCCTTTGCGGGAGGAGCGTCTAGAAGCTGGTGCCAGTGGCGAGGTCAGGACAGCCTCGCAATACCTTGCAACAGCAAATTTCTTTGTACAAACACACTGCACTCCTCTTGAAGTTAAAATTTCCGTTTATTTGACCTGTTTGCTTATTCCACCTACGCGTTTCGGACCAGAAGGTTCCTGGTCACGGTTGCTTATTTATACACAGTCACCCAATGTTGCCTGTAATGATGCATTATGGGATTTGTAGTTTTTTCAACATAAATCCGGCTTTTCATAGCCTATCCATGTGTCACACCTCTGTGGGGAATTGGTGATTACTATAAGCCCCAATAGGGTTATTAGTAGCTACCAAGGATGTTTTTATTGGCGCTAATGATCGTGAGAAAGTATATTAGACAATTATTTGTATGATTGCTCAATGTGCATTTTAACACAGGTTGCTCACTGATTTTTGTTGGACTAAGTGTCCACTCTTGGTTCTCAGCTGAGTGCCCAAAGAAGAACCCTATCACATGGAGGTGTTTCACACCTGACTCCCCTAATGGTAGGACACGATGGATACCAATAATTACTAGCGATGATTTTTGCATTACACTTCTCAACTCTTGGTCCACTTGTTGTAATATAAATATACAATGGTCTTTAGTGCAGCATTAAATACAAGAAAATGATAATACTAGTGCATTGAGAGAAAAGAGAGAAGTGATATAGAAGGAGAAATTAGAAAAAGAATTGTTTCGAAAGAAAGCAGATGAATCTTCTCTTTACATGGTCAGCGTCTGTGCCATTACAGTCTATGACTATTGATATTTTCATTGTTCATTTTTGATCTGTATGTCATGATTACAGATGGACATGCATCTCTTCATCTCCGTTAAGTCCCCACGGAATTCTGGTCTTAAAGCATATTATTAATTTAGACTCCAGGCGGCTTAGTTTCTGAATGCAATTGCCTCCTCTTTCGTATTCATTGATGGTCGCAAGCCCTGAGTATTTAATGTCTTGCCAGGTTTTGTTGGTGTGAGTTTGTAGATGTTTGGCTATGGCATAGCTGTGATCATTGTTTTGAATCGCTCTAATATGTTCCAATATCCTCTTTTTTAGGGGACATATTGTTGAGCCGATGTATCGTTTGCCACAGCAACATTCAATCAAGTAGACCACAAAATGAGATTTGCATGTGATTTTATCTTGAACTTCAAATGTTCTTCCTTTTTGATCTTAAATGGTCTTACGATTTTTGCCCACCTTGCAGGCTTTGCAGATCATACATTTTGTGAAACCTTTAAGTCGTTTTTCCAGCCATGTTTCTGTTTTTTCATTCTTAAAATGACTGTTGAACAGTGTGTCTTGGAGAGATGGCGCCTTTTCATAAGAGAGTACGGGTCATCTCCGTTAAGTCCGCACGGAATTCTGGTCTAAAAGAGTATTATTAATTTAGACTCCAGGCGTCTTAGTTTCTGAATGCGATTGCCTCCTCTTTAGTATTCATTGATGGTCGCGAGCCCTGAGTATTTAGGGGCCGATTAGGATGGCGGACGCCATGCAGGCGGTGAAGATGTTGTTTGTTAAGCACAGTTTCATCATGTCCAATAACATGTTGGTATGCTGTAGCTCTCCTATGGGCCTTTGTTTCAAAAAGTGTGTTATGGCTTTTATTCCTACGTCATGTTTGATTGACGTATAAAGAGATAGAACGTCAATTGTGGCTAATAGATATTCTGGTTGCCACTCAGTTTCCATTAAAATTCTTAGGAAATCTCCTGTGTCTTTAAATAAAGAACTCAGAGTTGGAAAGATAGGTGCCAAAAAATAATCAACATATGAGGCCATGTTTTCATAGAGTGATCCGCAGCTGGAAATGATAGGGCGGGCAGGTGGTTTGAACAGAGTCTTGTGAAGATTTGGCAAGAAAAATATTGTTGGTGTTACTGGATGGGATATAGTTAAGACATTTTTCTCATCTTGACTCAACAATCCCATGTTATGCCACTCAGATATTTGCTTATGTGCATCCCTAGTCATTTCAGCAATGGGGTTGGATCTTAGCAAGGTGTAATTGGTTGTATCACTTAGCTGTCGATTCGTCTCTGCTACATAATCGTCTTTGTCCAAGATGACAATGTTGCCACCCTTGTCAGCTGTTTTTATTTCTATTCCGTTGTTGTTCTTGAGAGCTAGGACTGCTTGGCGTTCTTTCATTGACAAATTTTCTTGCTTGTTTGATTTAGTGTTTTCCATGACTTCTAGTTCGACCACAACTAGGTCATGGAAGGTGTCAATCCAGTTTCCGGGATGCAGGGCTGGACAGAACTTTGATTTATTTTTGAAGTTTGTTCGTGGATGTGTATCTGTAGATATCCCCATTTCCATCAGGATTTGTGTGTCTGAACTTTCCGTCTCCTCTAGTTGATCAATCAATTCATAGGCAGTTCTAAGGCCGGTTGCTTCAGCAATGATATAGTCTTCTTGAACTTCTGCATGGTTAAAATCTTACCCTATTATGCCATGCACCGATCTTGGCAGTGATTTTGCAAAGAACTTTTTCAGTTTCAATTTGCGAATATATTTATCCATATCTATCCTGGTCTCTACTTCATCTTGATGTCTCTCAGGACAGAAAGTTAATCCTACAACTGCCTATGAATTGATTCATCAACTAGAGGATACGGAAAGTTCAGACACGCAAATCCTGACGGAAATGGGGATATCTGCAGATACACATCCATGATATATTTCTTGCCAAAGATTCACAAGACTCTGTTCAAACCACCTGCCCGCCCCATCATTTCCAGCTGCAACTCACTCTATGAAAACAGGGCCTCATATGTTGATTATTTTTTGGCACCTATTGTTCCAACTTTGAGTTCTTTCTTTAAAGACACGGGAGATTTCCTAAGAATTTTTATGGAAACTGAGTTGCAACCAGAATATCTATTAGCCACAATTGACGTTCTATCTCTTTATACGTCAATCAATCATGACGTAAGAATAAAAGCCATAACATACTTTTTTAAACAAAGGCCCATAGGAGAGCTACAGCATACCAACATGTTACTGGACATGATGAAACTATGCTTAACCCTTTAGGTGTTGCGCACGTTCATTGGCCGACGGCACCACTATATCCGTAGTGCTGCCATCAGCCGTTGAACGTTCGAACTGCACCTGCGCAATGGAACGTCCAGCACTGGAGCTGGACGTTCCATAGCAGCTATGAGGTTAACAAACAAAATCTTCCTCTTCAACAAGCAAATGTATACTCAAAAATGTGGATGTGCCATGGGCGTTTCCTTCTCTCCAAGCTATGCTAATCTCACCATGGGATGGGGGGAGAAACACATAGCTTGGAGAGAAGAAAATGAACTCTACACGACCGATGTGGTACTATGGTTGTGATTCACCGATGACCTCTTCCTGTTATGGAAGGCCCAAAACAAAAGCTCATAGAGTACATAGCAATTATGAACCAGAATGAAGTTGGTCTCAAATTCACTTACAATGTACAGAAGAAGGAGATTGACTTTTTGGACACCAAAGTTTATATCAGGAATAACAAATTAGAAACTACAGTTTTTCCCAAGAAAACTTCGACCAACAGTGTCCTCCATGGCACCAGTTTTCATCCGCAGTCGCTCAAGCAGAGCATTCCATGTGGCGAATTTCTGCGAATGAAAAGAAATTGCTCTGAGCAGGGCGAAATGGAGAAAAAGTTTGCAGAAACAAAAACCCGCTTCACCAAACGTGGATACAGAAACAGCGACATTGTACGGGGAGAAACGAGAGCCAGATCAAAAACAAGATCTGACACCCTAATTGTGAAGAACAACGATGGAGGAAAAGCAGAGGACGATGACAAACCCCGACTAATCCTAACATACTCCAAGGAAAGCTTCAAAATTCCAAAAACTCTGATGAAGTACTGGAGAGTGCTCAAGACAGATCCTGAAATTGGTTGTCTGATTGGGGAGAGACCCGTACTCTCTTATGAAAAGGCGCCATCTCTCCAAGACAAACTGTTCAACAGTCATTTTAAGAATGAAAAAACAGAAACATGGCTGGAAAAACGACTTAAAGGTTTCACAAAATGTATGATCTGCAAAGCCTGCAAGGTGGGCAAAAATCGTAAGACCATTTAAGATCAAAAAGGAAGAACATTTGAAGTTCAAGATAAAATCACATGCAAATCTCATTTTGTGGTCTACTTGATTGAATGTTGCTGTGGCAAACGATACATCGGCTCAACAATATGTCCCCTAAAAAAGAGGATATTGGAACATATTAGAGCGATTCAAAACAATGATCACAGCTATGCCATAGCCAAACATCTACAAACTCACACCAACAAAACCTGGCAAGACATTAAATACTCAGGGCTTGCGACCATCAATGAATACGAAAGAGGAGGCAATTGCATTCAGAAACTAAGCTGCCTGGAGTCTAAATTAATAATATGCTTTAAGACCAGAATTCCGTGGGGACTTAACGGAGATGAAGAGATGCATGTCGTTTTGTAATCATGACATACAGATCAGAAATGAACTATGAAAATATCAATAGTTATAGACTGTAATGGCACAGACGCTGACCATGTAAAGAGAAGATTCATCTGCTTTCTTTATAAATAATTCTTTCTCTAATTTCTCCTTCTATCTCACTTCTCTCTTTTCTCTCAATGCACTAGTATTATCATTTTCTTATATTTAATGCTGCAACAAAAGACCACTGTATATATGTAAATATTACAACAATGGGCAAGTGGAACAAGACTTGAGAAGTGTAATGCAAAAATCATCTCTAGTAATTATCGTTATCCATCGTGTCCTACCCTTAGGGGAATCAGGTGTGAAACACCTCCATGTGATACGGTTCTTCTTTGGGCACTCAGCCTAGAACCAAGAGTGGACACTTAGTCCAATAAAAATCAGTGAGCAACCTGTGTTAAAACGCACATTGAGCAATCATACAAAAATGATTGTCTAATATACTTGCTGATGATCATTAGCGCCAATGAAAACATCCTTGGTAGCTACTAATAACCATATTGGGGTTATAGTAATCACCAATTCCCCAAAGAGGTGTGACACTTGGATAGGCGATAAAAAGCCGGATTTATGTTGAAAAAACGACAAAGCCTATAATGCATCATTACAGACAACAATGGTGACTGTGTATAAATAAGCAAAACAAACAATGGACTTATGTTAACTACTTTGATCAGGAACTTTCTGGTTCGAAACACGTAGGTGGAAGAAGCAAACAGGTCAAATAAACGGAAATCATAACTTCAAGAGGAGTGCGGTGTCTTTGTGCAAAAAAAGTTGCTGTTGCAATATATTTATATATATAGTATACATAGATATAGATCTCTCTCTATATATATATATATATATATATATATATATACTTCCAAAGGTAACTTCTGTCTAAGAAACCCAGAAGGACACTGAGGGGATTAAGGGGAAAGTCGCTTTATTTAAAATAACATGCGGCATGATGCATTTCGACGATTAGTCTTCTTCGGATGCCTTCGCAAGTGGGATTTCTGGCTGCACCTTGATTTTAACCTTTGTGGCTCCTCCCATGGTATTGGAGTACAGCTGGCCCCAGTTGACAACTTGTAGTTTCTGTTGGGTAGTCCCCAGTCCGAGACTACCATTCCCATAAAACACCAGATTAGGAAACGTCTTCTCAGGGGCTCTTTGGCATATTCACGCTGTCCATGCCCTTTTCGAGGTGAGGTATGCAGTCCAATAAATGTCTTTTATTTCAAAGTCTGTCTCCCTTGGGTCCCCTGGCACTCTGCCTCAAAGTCCTTTCAGCTGCAGGATTCCGGAACATCGGTTCAGTGTCCGTGTTCCCCCGTTATGTCCGGGTTGCTGCATCGCAAAAATCACTAGCTGGCATGTTCAGTGAGGCGTTCCGAGATTGAAAGTCAAGTTCATTGAAAAGCAAAAACGCCAGGCATACCTCGGAGTCTTGTGAGTGGGTCCTTCCGCGCGTGACTGGCTTCCGCGCTTAAACACACTTCCAAAGGTAACATCTGTGAAAGGCTGTTTTTGGGGAATGGCTTTCCTTTGTTCGAGTGAGGCTCAATTCTTGGACCCCCTGAGAGCACTATGTTTTTGACGGCTGTCCTGCCGCCGAGCCTGCACCACTCCCAAAGGTGGGGGCCACGGAGCTCCTTATCGAGTGGCTCATGAGGTGAAGCAAATGAAATGGATAAGAACAGCAACACTTTCCAGGGCTCATTTGGCGAGCATTATCTCGGCAGTAAAGAAATCGGAGCGCTTCCATTTGTAGGATAATACGTACTTCATCTACCAGAAAGCCACGTAGCACTCATTCAGAGGTGTCCAATCAGGGCATGCGACATTGCTCATTAAGGAAGATGAAGACGGACTTGCGCACTGAGACTGTCCTTACCCTTTGAAAAAGAGGTTATCCTGAAACGCGTCAGGGTTACAGTCGAACGCTTTGAAATAGTTGGAAACTGCTGCTGCTCGTACCAGTGAAAAAAGGCTGTTTTTGGGGAATGGCTTTCCTTTGTTCGAGTGAGGCTCAATTCTTGGACCCCCAGTGAGCACGATATATATAGGGATATAAATATAGATATATAATATATTCACTGAAAAAAACATAGGTTTCAGGGGTGTTATAGTTAGCTGGACATTTCACTCATACAAAACTATCGAAATGTCTCTGTTATAGTTTGTTCTGCTAACTATAAATCACGCCCCTGCAATGCTCTGCTGATGACGTCACATATTAAATCACTCATGACATGGTCAGTGACATCACTGACGACATCTCAAATGAGAAAGGAAAGAGTCACACTCCTCACGGTGATCACAATTTTGTTTTAATTACAGCGCTGGCATGTTTCTTTTCCTAATGCATTTCGGTCACTCATTGACCTTTCTCAAAGGATAGCCACAGCATCTGAAGGCTGACAAACAACTCCACAAAGTGATTGCGCATACTTATGGTCTTTGCCCCCTTGTGGGTGCCTCTGAAGGCTATGCACTCGAGCATCACGGTATTTGTGGTGCAGTGACAGTCTGCAATTAATTCTCTCCCGTGGGCGATGCCGATTATGTTGATTACTGCAATCTACTTACATCCCTGTTGCTCTTTGCAACCCATTTTCAAGGTGCTGAAGTCCTTTACCAAAGTTCAGTCTTCGGCGGCGCCTGTTGCCCAACTGCTTTCGCCACATAAACACACACAGTCCAATTTCGGGCAGTTCTTGGTGCTCTTTGATCAGACAGTGCGTCACTCACGGTGGCACCAAGCCATTTAACATCACATCAGGACCTCTCTCTTCAGAAAGGAAAGAGTCGCACTCCTCACGGTGATCACAATTTCGTTTTAATTACAGCGCTGGCAGGTTTCTTTTCCAAATGCATTTCGGTCAAACATTGACCTTTCTCACAGGATAGCCACAGCATCTGAAGGCTGACAAACAACTCCACAAAGCGATTGCGCATACTTATGACCTTTGCCCCCTGGTAGGTGCCTCTGTAGGTTAAGCACTCGAGCATGCTGGTATTTGTGGTGCAGTGACAGTCTGCAATTAATTCCCTCCAGTGGGCGATGCCGATTAAGTTGATTACTGCAATTTACTTACATCACTGTCGCTCCTTTGCAACCCATTTTCAAGGTGTTGGAGTCCTTTACCAAAGTTCAGTCTTTGGCGGCGCCTGTTGCCCAACTGCTTTCGCCACATAAACACACACGGTCCAATTTTGGAAAGTTCTTGGTGCTCTTTGATTAGGCAGTGCGTCACTCACTGCGGGACCAAGCCATTAAACATTACATCAGAAGCTCTATCTTCAGAAAGGAAAGAGTCGCACTCCTCACGGTGATCACAATTTCATTTTAATTACAGCACTGGCAAGTTTCTTTTCCTAATGCATTTCATTCAAACATTGACCTTTCTCAAAGGATAGCCACAGCATCTGAAGGCTGACAAACAACTCCACAAAGCGATTGCGCATACTTATGACCTTTGCCCCCTGGTAGGTGCCTCTGTAGGTTAAGCACTCGAGCATGCTGGTATTTGTGGTGCAGTGACAGTCTGCAATTAATTCCCTCCAGTGGGCGATGCCGATTAAGTTGATTACTGCAATTTACTTACATCACTGTCACTCCTTTGCAACCCATTTTCAAGGTGTTGGAGTCCTTTACCAAAGTTCAGTCTTTGGCGGCGCCTGTTGCCCAACTGCTTTCGCCACTTAAACACACACGGTCCAATTTCGGGCAGTTCTTGGTGCTCTTTGATCAGGCAGTGCATCACTCACGGTGGGATCAAGCCATTTAACATCACATCAGGACAGTTCTCTTCAGAAAGGAAAGAGTCGCACTCCTCACAGTGATCACAATTTTGTTTTAATTACAGCGCTGGCAGGTTTCTTTTCCTAATGCATTTCATTCAAACATTGACCTTTCTCAAAGGATAGCCACAGCATCTGAAGGCTGACAAACAACTCCACAAAGCGATTGCGCATACTTATGGTCTTTATATATATATATAGGTAACTTTTTATATAATTTTAATATCATAAAATAAATAGGCTGTGGGGAATTAGGTTTAAACCTATAATAACTGATAAAACCCCACTGAAAGAGAAATAGCCCTCACCAGTGAAAACATATAAACACTGAAAAAACACCTGCACAACCACAAACGAAATGCCATTCAAAGAACAGAAAAGGTCATTTTTTTTTATCTCGAAGGGGCCAATACTATGTAACTTTGTTATACAAGCTAGCAGTAAGAAAGACTGGGCTAACATTATTCTGCTGGAGTTTTGTTGTTTAGGGATGCCACTAAAATATTGTTTCTTCTTCCTTCTTTTTAGTT
Organism: Lissotriton vulgaris; assembly: GCF_964263255.1. Lineage (NCBI taxonomy): Eukaryota > Metazoa > Chordata > Amphibia > Caudata > Salamandridae > Lissotriton > Lissotriton vulgaris. The sequence continues at coordinate 427,163,969 of NC_141687.1, forward strand.
TTGTGGTCTTTGGTCTAAAGATGCAGGGTTTAGAAGCAAGTTTTAGGTCTCGTTTCATTATTTTATAAAATGTAGCGAATCAGGAAATATCAAAATCATATTTGATATTTTGGCTGTGTTTCATTCTTTCACTGATAAGTAAAATGGCTGGTTTCATGAGAATCTTTCCTAATAAGTTTCATCACATTTACCAACAGAGAATAGGTAAAAACGCTTAATACATCAGCCAACAGTTTCTAGTGGGTCAGTATTGATAGTAGGTGAATTTCCAACACCTCAGGCATTAAAAATTCAATGCAAGTTATAGTGACCAAGTTTATGTATAAAGAGCAATATCACCAAGCATCTGGTATAGTCGTGAAAGCATGACACCAGACTTTTGGAAAACATGGAACTGAGTGACACTTGGAATGCTCTGCAATAAAGGATCTTTCCAAGTTCAACAAATATTGGAGTGATATTGTTTGTATTTGCAGTGATTCAGCTTCGTATATGAAAAAGTTGTGTGATTACCTGTCAAAATTGATACCCGAGCTGAAGGGATTCTCTGTAGGAGATCCTTGCCACTTGTTAGATGGTGTGCTGAAAGCATCTCTACACAATCTACAGAGTTAATGAGGGATGCGATTGACTTTTTAGTCGATTCTGGTGCACTGTTTTGTTATGCACAGGAACTAAAACACAAATATTTATCATTTTGTGCTTTGTTTGGCATCAAAGAAAGAGTCCTCCCAACTGTGTCCCTCAGCTGATGGGTCTCAGTCTAAGGGGCCTAGGAATGCTATATTATCCATGTGGCAACCGTTTACAGAATTTTTGCAGAGTGATGATGCCAAAGGCAAGAAATGTGAGCATCTTTGGTCTCATATTGATAGTGATGAGAAAAAGGTACACTCTACTGTATTATTAGATTTTTACAGTAAAGCAAAACTGCTGTAGTGAACATAATAAAAAAAAACTAGAGTCAGAAAAAACCCTTGTCTGCCAAGTGTTCAGCATAATTGGTGTAGATGTGAAACATCTCCTTGAGAGTAGGCTGGGCGACAACTTTAGTGACTTTGGCACTGCAACATGTTCCATGTTAGAGTGCTTGCCACTTGGCAAGCAAAGCAACATTGGGGAGCAATTCAGGAGCGTTTATTTTACGATGTATGAGAAATGGCTTGCAATGATGCATAGAAATGTCCCTTCACCACCAATGGCATTTGAAGTAAATGAAATCTCACTGTGGTACTCTGTACAAGTTCTGGATCCCTTCAGTAAAGGGGAATTTCCTACGTAGTTTCAAAAGAGCTGCTTCATTTTTGAACACTTCAATAACTCTGAGGTCAAAAGCGCCCAGCTCAATGCAAATGTTGCAGAACCTGCCCTGAGAATCACAATCTTCAAGTGCACCACTCTTGGCATGGAAAGCTATGTCAGTGGCCAGAGTTAACAAAGTGTGTACTGACTGTTTTGCCATTGCCCGTCTCAAGTGGCAATGTTGAGAGGGCCTTTTCACAGAAGTTTACATGGGAAGGAAAGAGCAAGCACACATGACCAAAGACTCACTGAAAAAGTATTGTATGGTGTAGTACAATAAGTGTAATTTGCAAAAATCTATTTGGACCTCATATACCTTATTCATACACTGTCTATATACCATGTTCTATTGGTGCAGGAAGCAAGCAATAATAAAAGCAAAACGTTCCATAAACACCGGAAAAACACTTTTGATTGTTGTTTTTGCTGGCGCGAAAATGTATAACCACTGATAACAACTGTTTTTTTAGGTATTGAAATCACTTGAAAACACTGAAAAAACCCCACCAGAATTTACCAAAAATAGAAACTGAAAATAGGAAAGCCTAAAAATAAATTAAAATGTGTTAATTGTTTTGAAGTAAATATATATGAATTATTATGTATGTGTTTAACTTTTTAAATTACGTTTATTTATAATATTTTTCTAAATTTATATGAAATCTACTTTATATTTTTATAATAATTTTATTATTTAACATATTTAATATTTATTTTTTATATTATATATATATTCATATAAATTCAATATTTTGTTGAACTATATTTTTTACATCAATATGTTTTTCTCTCAATATTTTTGTACTTACCTGTTTAAGTATAGGAAGTCAATATTTCTGCATCCTAAATGTTTGCATTAATATTTTCTACTTCTATATTTTAACATCAATATTTTGTCAGTGAACCCATACCATGACTGTGCACAACATGCCAGGAATTACCATCATTAAGCCAGAGCTACGAGTATGCCAGTGTGGACTCTAATTTGGCACGTATACCCCCAGTGTGTCTTGTGTTATCACTACAACGCAGAGAACAGCATTATAGAATGTAGGGTTGCCAAAAATGAGCAAAGTGTCATGCATTACCATTAATGTGCAATGCGCAATGGATGTCCACGCATTACTAGAATTACCACCACACTGCCAGTGTAACTTCACAGTACCATAATAGACAATTTGAACTAAGGTGAAAATTATGCCAGTGTTGGGCACCATTGTGCAATAAATACCTACCATATGCCAGGAAGTACAACCTCATGGGGGTTCACCTTTCATTAGATTTGACAGCATGCTGGAAGCTTCATTTGGGCTCCTGAATGAAATCTGGAAAATCTCCTATGATTATGGGGACCTCTTCCCATTAACATCCTTGGTTATATTGAGCTCTTTAAGATGACAACCCTCCCCAAACTACTGAAGGTGGCTCAGAATTACCCCCAGGAAGTTCCAGTACATCTGTACAATTGAGCATCATAACTCCCTATCATAAATGAATGGCTGTTCAGAAACAAGGACAACCCATCCATTTGAAATATATTGAACTTGTCTGTGGGTTCTATGTTGCTAGAATTCTTCTATCATGTCCAGGTCCCTGGTCCCCTCCTGCCTTCCTGGCACCAACCAAGGTTTGGGGAGAGAATGTAGCCTTACGGCTAGAGTGGCCGACCTTGAAGCTGGGGAACCGGGTTCGACTCTCGGCAACGACGCTCAACATCCTGTGATTCTGGGCAAATCACTTAATCTCCCCGTGCCTAGCAAAAAAAATGTATGTGTCCATCTGTGACGAAACTGTTGTTCATGTAAAGCGCTCTGATACCTGATGTCTCGGTTCTAGTTTGCGCTATTTAAAACTCTAAAAAAAAAAAAAGTGGTCTACTGCCGCTGGCAGGTGGCACTGAGGTGGATTTGTTGTCAGAATAAAAATAATATGTGAGAACCTGCTGTGGCATGGCACAATCCATAAACAAATATCAGCACTAGTAGGATGTTGCCATTATTTTTTTTACTATAATGGTATCTCATTGGTGGATGATGCATGGGGCTCTGGTCATCTTAAATAATTTGCAATGCTTTTGGAGGAGTTTAACCGACATCACTCCCAATTCTTTAGATTCTTACAATCGTGACATGCATGATTAGACCAATGAAAACTGGGTTGATATCCCTTCCCGAACCCCACCACCTAGGATCTAGTCACGATGGAAACATTGTGTAGGGTAGCATTGAGGAGTACATAAGAATGGAGATATTAGCCCACTTGAGGCTAATGCCAGATTGGCTGCAGCTAAATTAGCCATAATGGTACATTCAAGACTAATTCATATTAAATACATGCTCACCTACTACCATCACCCAAATAGATTATAGAGAATGAGTTTAATAGACTCCCATGCATTTCTACTATGCAGGGCTAATAATGGAGATAGTTTACATGTTATTTGGAGCTGCCCAGTGATTCACAGTTACTGGTAAAAAATAGGCTTGGCTTTGACTGGGATTCGTAATGAGAATATGGGGTGATTCACATTAAAAAAGCATCGGTAAGAATTGGAAATTAGATAGAGCCTTAACACACACAGAGAGGACACAGGGAGTGTTCTACTGTGTGTATTGACCGGGTTTTTGGTTCTATTTCTGAGTGATGGTGACTTTAGCTTGCTACCATCCCGGATCCCTATTCTTAGCTTGTTTTGGTCCTTTTCAGGCCTCTTTTCAGACCTAGAAGCAAATGTAAATTAAAAAATGTAAATTGATACTTGTATAGCGCACTACTCACCCGCAAGGGTCTCAAGGCGCTTGTACGAATACCGCTGTGGAACTCATCCTGGCTTTCCCTGTGAGGCGTCCACTCCTGGGCACCCCCAAGGTGGAGGCCAGGCATCCTTAGCGTTGTGGGGGCCGTTGTGGAGATTAAGCAAGCTGTTGCCCAGAGTTGCAGAGTGGGACTCCATGATTGGAATAGGCACCGAGGCGAGAATTATCAGGTCCGTGGAATTTTGAGCCCAAGACCCGCCGAGGCGGGGAATTGAACCCTGATCCCGGGCTAGACCTCTGCATCTATGATGATAGATCCCTTATTTCTGACTCTAATCCATCTATTGCCTATTGGCTTTGACATAATTATGTGTCCTTTCATCATTTTCAGGCCTGAAGACCTATAGTAGAGGGTGGATCCTGTAGTTCTGACTTTATATTACCTATTGGTAGGGTTTGTGTATGTACTTTGATAGAGCTATGTGTCTATTTCATCCTTTTCGGGCCTACAAGGCCCAGAACCAGAGAGACTCCATTTTGCTTTCTGCCTCTGCAGAGTAAGATGTTTGTAGGTCAAGTGTGATGTTTTAGTTATGAGGTGTTGTTCACTTGGAGAGATCCGGCCTGGGCCGGCCCTTATCAGTAGACTGTATTTTTCTTTGTGTCGAAGACACCACAAAAGGCCGGCCGGCTGGGTGTGTGTCCTTGGCGTGGAGTGGTGCAGGGATCTGATGGGCGGCAGGCTGCTGACTGGAACTTTCCACTAGGAGAGAGCATTCCATATTAGCGAAGTGCAGAGAGGCAGAGTGTTCAGATGGTTTTTGGAGCTGAAGAAAGCAGTCAGAAGCAGTTGTGGGCAGAAGCAGTTACTTGTCAGAAGGAGTTGTGATCAGAGGGAGCTGGTCAGAATGAGATGCAGTCTGGAGAAGATGCAGTCAGAATAAGTTGCTTTGCAGTTGGAGTAAGATGCCTTGGAGACAGAATGAAGTTACATCATGAGAGATCAGTTGGAGCAGGCAGTTAACAGCTGGAGTTTGGAGTGATACCTTTTGGAAGAGACTGAAGTTATATCGTGGATTAGTCTGTGGGAGCAGCTGGAGTGAGTTGGACATTGGAGCTGGAACAATCAGACAGAGTGAAGAAGCTAGTGTAGCAGATGGTTATCAGAGCGGCAGAAACTATATCATTAGACTGAAGTTGGAAGGTGAAGACAGTTGGTGGGAGAGAGGAATCCAGTGCAGAGTGATAGGCGCAGAGGTGCGTCCAAGAGTGCAGGGGAGAATCTGTGATGAGCCAAGGCACAGACGAGAGAGGGACCCAGATGACAGCAAGAACAAGACTTCATAATAATCAGGTGATATCTGTCCTGTTATATTATGCCCATATATATATATATATATACATTAATCCTTTCCTTTAATTCCTAGGCTATATTCCCTACTGTATTGTTGCACTGATTAATCCCTTTTTTTCCAGCGGTGTGCAGTCCTGTTATAATTCATTATTTAGCTATATGTGGATGTGTTAGTAATAAAGCTTTCTTATTTGCCATTGTCATAAAGAGACCCCGCAGATCTATGTATTCCTTAGATGTGTCTATTTCCCTTTACTTTTCAGGCTATGTCTAGATTGCTAGTTATTGTGATATTATAATTTGCTATTGTGTAATAAAGGGACCCCAGTTCCTAGTGAACCACTGTGCAAGTGTTGTTATTTTGATGAGACTAACCTTTCTTCTAGTCAGATACTGTTATGTGGACGGATGTGTTTCCCGTCCGGGTAAGTGGTAACTGAGCAAGGGAGCAGGGAGCACCTTAATCAGAGAATAACCTTTGCATGTTGTGATTTGGCCATTCTTGTGTGAGAGGATTGAACTGTCTATCTACCACATAAAATATAATATTACATCCCCAGTAGATATTAGACATATAGAGAAACTTCCCAACAGAGAGAGAGAGAGAGTTGAAGGTATCAATAGGACAGTGATCGCCGTTGTGTAGCGGCGTTGGTGAGAGCACCGGGGGGATACGGTGTGTATACCCGCAGGATTGCGGCTTGAGAGAGCACCGGGAGGATACGGTGTGTATACCCACAGGATTGTGGCTTGCGTGAGCACTGATTAAGGTCAGTGTGTAATGGTAAGTGATCAGAACTGCCCCCCTCACTATGAGGAGGAGGGTAGCATAGTCTGGGCCTGAGTTGCCATGAGACTATAAGGTGAGATCATAGGATGTGACATGGAATTCCTTAGTAATCAGTGAGTATTCCTAGTAATCCTATAGATTTAGTGGTGTTTTTGATGATATGAGCTTGTATATTGCTAATTCCCCATCCCCAGGAAGGTACCTAGGTACTGTGGTAAGTAGGCTCTGGGGAGGGAGATGGGTACGTTTCGGCTGGATTGGTGGTGTCTTGGTGAGCTGGTGATATCTGGTCTGAAAATCCGGTCGTTACACTGTGTGATTGAAAAAAGGCAGTATATCAGACACAAGACTGCCTGATAAAACACAAAAAGACTTGGGGTCCCTGGTGCAATTACTTAAGTATACGTTCAGCACCCACTTTTAACAGGTGAGTGTTGTTAATACCAAGAAATTATACATGTATTCCATACTCTCTCTTAACAGACGCTGCTAATATTTCAGAGAATTAGTCAGTAGGCTTCTAACTCTTTATCTAAAATCTAACAATTTGTTACACAATTCCCAGTCTGGCTTCCGTTCAGGGTTCAGTACTAAATCTGGTTTGCTAGAAGTTATTGAATGCATTAAATACAATTTCATTTTCAGGGGCGGCTCCTCCACGTGGGCATCGCCCCACTGCTTTCTCACAGTGCAAGAAGTAGAAATATAAAATGGTATTAAGAATACCATTTTATATTTCTGCTTCTCGCACTGCGAGAAAGTAGAAGGGTTTGATTTCTTTAGTCCTGCTCCAGGCAGGGAATGAAAGGCTTGCCCACAGTTGTGGCCCCTGACTGTTTGGTTGGCCCCAGGGCCAACCAAACCAGTCATAAGCACTCTCCCGTTTTGTCCATGTAGACTGCATGCAGCCTGAATGGAAAAAACGGCCTCCCGATAGACGGCGGTGCAATCGGCCTCCCAGCCAATCACAACGCTGCAATTGCAGCTTTGTGTTTGGCTTATGGGAGGAGAGGAAGGCTGCCTGCTTCCTGTGAGCAGTAGAGAGAGGAGACGTGACGCTGGACCGGAGGTGAAGGTAAGTTTAATTTTTTTTAATTAATTTAACACTCCCTCAGATGACCCCTCCTGGCACGACCCCCTGCCCCCCACCCGCGATTCTTGCTGGCCCGACTGGAAAGTTTTGGTTTGGGGTAATCCGCTATGATAGTCCTGCTTGACCTATCTGCCACATTTGAGACGGTCTTGCATTTCATCATTCTGGAGCGAATCAAATTGGCTGGCATTCAGGGTTAGCCTCTTGCATGGTTTAAATCTTTTCTTGAAGGTAGGTCACAATCGGTTCACCTTCCACCTTTTACAGCCACCCCCTAAACCACTGAAGTTTGGAGTTCCTCAGGGCTCGGCTTGGAGGCCCACCCTTTTTAATCTATACTTAGCTCTGTTAGCCAAGCTGGTAGAATCTTGAAATGTGAAAGTAGTGTTGTAAGCAGATACAAATCGGCACCTACTGTCCTTCAGGAACATACTGATTAGACCTTGACTACCTTTAAGCACTGCCTGCATGGAGTTGCTGAGTGGATGAATAACAATTTTCTTAAACTAAATTCAGAAAAAACTGAACTCCTCTTTTTTGGACCAGGACATCCACCTGATCCCTGTAGGTGGTGGCCAGAGGTACTTAATCAACCTTGTGCTCCTTCCCCCACTGCCAAAAATGTGGGGGTTATTTTTTATTTTACTCTCTATTTGTCATCACAAATCCAACAGGTGACTGCTGTTTGCTTCACCCATCTTAAATCGCTGTAGAAAATGCTCCACCTGGTTCCATAGAACATGCGGAAAATTTTTGTACATATGACGGCAACATCCAGATTGGACTATGCGAATGGTCTTTATTTGGGCCTTGCAGCTATCCTAACTCACAGACTTCAGCTACTGCAAAATGCTGCTGCAAGACTAGTCTTGAGAATTCCTTTGCGGCACTCATTCCACTCAAATTTGAAACACTGCAATGGCTGCAGGTTCAAAGCTCTTACTTTCGCTTTCGGAGCTTTTTCAGGGTTTGGATCCACTTATTTAAGCAAAGGACTCCAGCCTTACCATTTATCTAGAGCTTCACAATCAAATGACCTTTGATTATAGCAAGTCCCAAAAATCTGTAAGGTCAGAAATGGAGGGCGATCTTTTGCTTGCCTCACAACTACGCTCTGGAATGCTTTGCCCATTAGCCTCCGCATGGTTCCCTCTGAGACCATTTTTTTAAAGCGGTTAAAAACGTTCCTCTTTGATGATGATTAGATATCTGCTCCACCTTTCTCAGGTCAGACTATCTGCTGTCTAGCGCCGGACACTTTTCTTGAAGCACCCGTGCACTTTATAAATACGATTTAATTAATTGATTGTATCTTTTACTTGTAAATCCTTGCAGGGGCAAATAATCATCTGTACTTAAAGCTGTGTGAGGACTATGTTTTGTGTTAAAACCAATAGCAAATGTGTAGAAAAAATGAATTGCCACCTTATTCCCTGGGTGGGCATCACTGTGCCATGAACACACATCATATGCCAAGAATGGTTATCACTCAGGCAGGGCCCTTATTCTTCTAGTGATGGTCACCACCATATCAAGGATTCTCCCAGTATGCCAGAAATTACCACCATTATAGTAGGGCCAGCATTGTACCAAATGGGTGACATATCACTGATGCCCAGAAGTTGCCAACTCTTACCAGCACAGTGCAGGGATCTTCATTTTTCCATGGTGGAACATTATGCCACGGATGGTCACATGTTGCCACGAAATACCACCATTATGCAATACCTAGGGCCCGATGTAGGTAAGTCTACATTTACCACTTCATAAATACCGAATCATACCGAATCGGTATTTATGAAGTGGTAAATTAGAGGGGGGGAGATGTAGGTATTTCAGATTCGGTAAATACCGAATGTGTAAGATTCGGTATTTACCGATTCTGTAAATACCGATTCGGTATCCCCCATTGCTTCCTATGGGCCTTGAAGCCCATAGGAATCAATGGGCATTACCGAATCGGTAATTACCGATTCGGTAATTACCGATTTGTGCAAGGGTGCAGGGGGTGTCACTTTGACACCCTCCAGCACCCCAAAAAAAGGCATGTGAGCCATGTGGCACACAGACATGCCCTAAGGGCATGTCTGTCTGTCACATGGCATAGGTGTGCATGCACACATGTGCATGCACACCTGGATTGGGTGTTAAAATACCGAATCTGAAGGGCCTGTGGGACTGAAAGTAGTCCCACCTACATCCCAAATTTAACAAAATCGGTAAAATTACCGATTCGGTATTTTTGCGATTAGGTAATTTTACCAAATCGGTAAAATACCGAATCGGACAAAAAAAGGTCCCCCACATCTCAGTAGGCCAAATACCGGTCGGAAACGGCCGAAATCGGCCGTTTCCGACCGGTATTTGGTACCTACATCGGGCACCTAGTCTTTCACAAGGGTGGACAATGGGCTTCATCTCATGGGTTCCCACACGTTTCCAGGAATTACCCCCATTGTGCCTGAACCAGCATTTTACCAGGGGTTACAATAGGCATCATCTTGCATTATCCCATAAGTTGCCAAGTATGTCAGTCATTATGCAAGTGTCAGCGTTGCACCAGGAAGAATGGTAGGCACAATAGTAGCCACAACATACTACATGCATTCACACACATACACACATCCTATTTTTTAACTTCCACTCTTCATTGCCATATTGATTGCCACTCCTGCTCCGGGATGCTTCTCTTTTCCTCAGGGTGGGAGATGCAAGGGGCAAGTGGGAGTGACTGAGGATGGGGGACGGCCTGGCAAGCAGGGATGCCTGGTAACTGGAAAGGGTCCAGAAAGTTGCCTGGCTTTGCATTAAGCTGGTGCTAAGGAGGTGAAACCTTTGCCCAGACAGGATTACTGTCTCAAATTGATGAAGGGATTTTCTTTATAGTATGAAAAAAATCTGCTTTATTTAAATGTAAATCAGACAAGGTGGAGATGATAATTACTTCTTTGTCATGAAATGCTTTGCCTGATTATTCATGCAAATATATTTTGCCCCACAAACAGCAGTTATTTGAAGAGGGATCTCGCTCTACTAAAACCTTTATAACATATTTTTCTCTTTTTAAAGTGTGATGTGTTGAATCCTGTGCATATGCAATGCACACATGTAAAATAATGTTCTGCAAGGACAGAGTCTTAGTGGTAAGAGGTGCTTCTAAAGGCTTATATTGTTCACATTTAAAACAGCCCAAACTGAATGAATGCTAGTTCTAGATCATAACTCTCATACGAAGAAAAAACGATGCACAGCACACTTATTAATACGCAAAATGTGCACAACACTTTATGTTCATATTTTACTATGGGCGTTTAAGGGACAGTAAACATTTAAATTGTCTTCCTGATCTCCCATGCAAGGGAACATGATTTTTAGTTGACGAATAACATTTGTCAGATCTGGTGTAAGAATCAAACCTTTCATCAATAAGAAACCTTTGTACTTTCCACAACAGTAAGCTCTGTCACTGTGGGGTAAAATAAGGAAATAGGGAGATGCTTTTCCACTGACAGTGCTGCATAAGGTAAACTGTCCTTTTGCTTGATATTTAGTCAACCCTGCCACATAATTAGGGCCTAATTTTCTCCATCAGTCCAGTAGCCCCAAGTACAGGGCACTGGCTACTGTGTTTACAAATTAAATCTGCAATCTGCTAACTACAGTCACTGTGCCTTTGGTTTCAATCGCTTGCTCCGCTGTCTTTTTACTGGACTTCCACCCATTTCATCGTTAAGTAGAATATAAGTAGATACTACTCATTTGTGGCTCACTAGAACAGATCATTAACAGTCACTCTTAAACTAGAAACTTACAATTCTTTTGTAGACACTCTTATGCTAGAATCCAACCACACCATCTTTAGTCACTGAGATTATGACAGCACCATCCATTACTAACATCTATTACTTATTACTATAAAACTGTACTGCATTGAATTACCTTGCTTCCTTTTTGTTTTCCTCCCATGTCGTTTACCATGTACTTCTTAATCTATAGGTATACCCTCTTTAGCCATTACATCATCACCATCTTATTGTTTAATTATTTTGTGACTTTACCTTATCCTGTTTTAATCTAAAATCCTCAAACTCTTGCCATTTACCTGTTACCAGTAAGCCCTTAAACTTAAACCCTAAACGTCATGCAATGCCCCTTGCACTCTTACCCTTAAGCCCTTATATACAAAGTATTTACTTGCCCGCTTGGCTTCACAAACTTAACCGGTTCACCCTTCCCCTTATATCTGTAATACCTTATCCCTAACTCTTCACCTCCTTACTCCTTGCCCCATTCCTTTACTCCCTTATTCTTACCTCTTACGTGTATAGTTAAATGCTTCGCCTTAACCCCTCACTTTTAACCTTTAACGCTACCACGTATTATAAAAATAGTATCCATATAATATTACCTATGTATTTTTTAACTATATTAAATACAAAGAAATTGCAAATGATAAAATGATTTACGATGAAATTGTACTCCACTAGGTAATGGCATGAATGCAAACAAATGGCATCTTCCCTATAACCTGAGCATAGAATTTTTAATCACACTAAAACTAGAAACTGAACTTCCATCTTCAGTAAGGTGAAACTATAACTGAGCCCTGTTATCTTTAGTGACTGGAAAAGTATGCCTCCTTCTTCACTCACTCATAGTTAATAACAAGACGACCTTCAACCACCGTTAATCTACAACCAGACAACCCTAAGATCGGCATCAAGACAAGTACTTGTTCTCCCCTTTCGTAAGAACCTAATTATGAATTGCATGGTACTGGGGCCACAGAAATATCACATGCAATGTTACCATTACTGGTCAGTAGAATTGTCCAATGCAGTGCAATTCTGACTAGGACCCGTGAAATATGTAATAGCCATGTTGGATCCATTTTCCTATCTTAAGACCACACATAATTCACCCCTCCATGGAATTTTACCACACACATATTCTATCTGCTTTGTGTAGGTGGTAAATGTATAGATGGACCAGTGAGTGCAGTGGGGTGTGAAAGATGGGGACAGGGGAGTAGGGGATGGAAGAGGAAGTTTGTTTCTAGTGGGAAGTTTCCTTCCTCTTAAAAACAAAATGCAAAATGAAGATAGACTGCTGCCGCAGCCAAAGCCCAATACAAATTTTCCAGGCAGAATTACCAGCTGAAAAGATCATGTCATGTTCTACTACAGCTAGTAAAACCAGGTGTGGAAAATCCTTCCAAATTATAATCAGGTTGATCAACATTAATTTCACTCCACCTAAATTGTAATCAGGGTCTTTGTTTTTTTTTTTCAAAGTTTGCCAGAAACAGCACATAATTAAATAAATAGGCGGATTTCCCGTCTGTTCTATTCAGAGTTTGATTGGACTATTCTCAGAGAGATTAAAGATGTTCTACCTAGTCCGTTTCTTTTCTCGACCAGATGACTGAACTTGGCTAGGTTATATTCCAGACCAACGGGGTTGTTTTGGGTGTATACTTGTTGAGTATACATTCTAAATAGGTTGGATATGACATCCATCACTTTTCATTGGATGTCTGACATCTGTCAAATCTAAATAAACATTGTAGTTTAGAACATGTACTAACCGAATTCAGTCATCATTTTAAGAGTAGAAGCAGACTACATAGAACATCTACAAATCTTTTTAGGCTAGCGTTTAACCATCCATTTTTTTAAACGTAATTTGTATTACTTTGCCAGAAAATCCCAATGGGTACACCAGTGATAACATGAGCTTGTGCATCTGTCCACACACTATGGGTTCGCACATACCAACTTTTCATCATTTTAGGCATAGACATTTTACCCACTACCCAGTGTCTGATTGGTCCAATGACAGGTCCATCTAGGTAGGATGGTAGAGGTGGTCACCGTCAATGGGGCAAGTGACTAATTACATACATAACTGTAGCTGTAAATATAAACAGGACATAAACAAGGACAGAAAAACGTAATTTGGAAAGAAAATGAAGAAAGTAATCTTGAATTGGGTGTTATCTTGTGGGTTTTCATACACAGTATTAAATGTATTCTCTATGAGGGAGCTGGCGTCTCTAGGAACTATGCTTGGGTATCTAGATCAGCCCTGAGGAAGGGGATCAGGGAACCAGTGCTAGGGCAGAGGGTTTAGAAATCAATTCCTACCCTAGAGAGATCCCGCTTCGTCTTCCCTATCCCCTTCCTTCCCCAGCAGAGACAGTCCTCCCATGCCGTAAATCGTGGGGCCGTCCTGTAACGTGGAGCTCCATGCCTGTGTGTGCTCTGTGAGACTCATTCCTCCCCCCATGGGGCAGATGCTTTGCAGCCCTCCCACTTCAACACTTCAGCGCTCCAGCGGTAAAGGGTGGGGCCCCGGGGATCCCTCCAGGATATGCCACTTGGAGAGGATCAGGGATTAATGGCAGGTCAAGAAATGTAGATATCATTGCTTTCACTTTTGGCCCGGGGAAGTGCCCCAACCCCTTAACCATCCGTGCCTGTTCTCCCTAAGATTCGAACTATGATACCTTCTGATACTCATAAGCCAAATCCTGTTTAAAACATTTTCTAGGACCTCAAAAATGTGAGTTATAATCAATTTTTTCCATAATTCTCACTTTCATTTATATTTCTGGCTACTCTCAGACTTTGTTTTCAATCCACTTGTAAAACATAAAGCAGAATGTTAGCGTGGCATGTTACATGGTACAAAACAGACCACGCTATGTCCACCATCAATCTTGTTTTCTCCTGTGTATGCTGGCTTTGCATGTCAATCTTTCAGCATTTACCTTCTACTCAAAATTCGCCTTCGTCTGCCCGATTTTTATAGTGTCAAAGTTTTATAAACAAAAGAAAAATCAAAAAACACGATAGGCCGCAATTTTCAAGTATACCTTGCCAGGCGGTCATCATGTATTCATGGAATGTCTTGCAACCCAGGGTTTTCATACCTAAATCCACGATGGACTAACCCATGCAGGTTTTCAGGACAATCACTGGAACATCTGAATGGGTTATATTTATATTTGTTTTAAATAAATAAACAGAGATCCTGAAAATCTGCTTTGGATCTGGTTCTCATGGATCAAATGAGGGCACCTACATCAATGGAATTCCTTATCACAAATTATCAGTTAGCACAAACAGTTTGTCCATGTTTTGTGCAAAGTCTACACATACATTAAAACAGTGATTCTTGCAATGGTGGCCAAAGCACTGCGTAATTATCATTGAGCTTTACCAGGGCGCATGTTACGTCTACAAATTCCAGGTTTGTCTACAGCCTCTGTTCTATTCTGCCTGCTCCTGCGGCTGCCTCCGGTCTGGCGGGAGCTAGAGGAAGTTAAGATCCAGGGCCCCAGGGCACCTTTACGGGGGCCCTCCTGCTCAGCCCTCTGGGATTGTTCAAAATGGCATCATTCAGGGGTCTCATTCTACATGGTCTCTGAAAAGGCCCCTTTCCCCCTTGCTGCCTTCTCTCCAGAACAGCTTGGTGCCTGGTACCAGTTGACAACTACTGTTGGATAACCTGCAGCTCCACCCACCCTCTCTCCCTCTTGGAGAAGAGACCTTTGCCCTTGGAATGCTTGCCGTGAAGGGCCAGGTCTCAGATGCTACAGCTTGCTTCAGCCTGGCAGGGGTAACCCCAGCCAGGCTCTGGTTATGAGCGGAGTCAGAGGATTATGACATTTCTGGACGACCCATAAGCAGTAAATATATGGTTTTGGACTCAGCAGATTGCTTATTTTCCCACCAGTTGCAGTGTACGTTGGTCCATGTCTGGAATTTGCAGGCCCTAGGGAAGTGAAACTATCCCATGTGATCCCCATCCTTGTAGGAGAATAATGAAGTGGTCCTTCAGTGAAAACAGTAAAGCACACTGACCTTCCCTTGCATGTTTCTTCCCATTGTATAGAGCCTATTCCATGTCACCACCCAGCCCTGCATAATTCCTGCCACACCATTCTATCTGTACCTGCTCCTGGACTGCGCATGCCAGGAATTTCCCCCGCGCATCCCCTACAGTGTGCACACGCATGTCCACATGTGTCTACATGTAACCAGCCCGGTGCCCCTTACTCCGGCTTCAACTCTAGCTGCCTGCTTTCTCCAGGGGGACACTGGGAAAATCCACATGCAGTCTCTTTCAGCATGAATTCACTGTGGGTGAATCCCAACTTATGAGGCTCTTCCACAGTAAAAGCTCAACATTCACGTTTTCGAAAAGTGAAAAATCCAGCGGCTCAGATGGCTAGAACTACCTTCTAACAATGCACAAATAGTATAAGCCTACATAGATAACTAATTTTTGCCAGCCATGAACGCATCATCTGAATACCACCATAAACCATCAGACCCAGTCTCTTGGACTCTGGTGCTGCACAGAACTCAAACATCTCCCCATTCCTTTCCAACATCTGTCTCAGCCTTCTGCCTCTGTGGTTTTAGTCCTTTCCTCTTTCTTACTATAACTATGGATATGACATTAAGACACTCCAAGTCAAAGTCATAGATAACAATAAAGGTGCAAGTCTGACACCTTACCTGATCGCTATGGAAGACTGGTTGACCACAAACAAACCTAAGCTCAACCCCGATAAAACAAAATCCTCACATGAGAAACTGGTCACCAATACCAAGATCCCTGGCTGATCTCTAAGGCTTAAGACAGGCACCCTTTTAGATGAGTCAAGTAGAAAGCATTATAATCGTCCTTGAAGCAAACCTCAAAGAGGAACTCCAAGTAGATGCTTTGGTGAAATCGTCTGCAAATCGGCTCAATATATTGTGATAGAATTTTCCTTACTTGCTCGCCTGGAACACAGAACTGGCTTCACCTAGGAGCATAGAAAGCCCTCCTTAACAAATTAGAACAGGTGTAAACCTCTGCAGCCAGGGCACTCTGAAGTCTTAGACTCAAAGATCACTCTTTGACAGCCCTTTTGATTTTGTACGGGACAGTCATATGGCATGAGACATATTGCATGACAAAAATGTCACAGCCAGGACATCAACCTAGCCACTACTTCACAGGGTAGGTCTAGGAAAGGAGATGTGTAGTGAAGGACAGTAAAAATATACTTACCTTTCAAATATATTGGATGCGATATTTTGTAGGCTGATACTGTTGATCTCAATACCGGACTTAAAGCTTTCTACACTGACTTCCAGTTTTTTGCCAAATTGGTTTGAAGTCAATGCTTTTAATGCACCTAAAATGACAAGGATTCGAGCCAAGATCCTGCCAGAAAAAACTTTCAACACACCATCAGAGACACAGCCTACTTTCCAAAGTACTCATACAAACCAAAGTACAATGCTTCATCAAAAACTGGCTGTTGATGAAGCTAGAAACTATTGCCCCACTCCCCATCCAGATGAGGAAATTAAAGAGCCACCTTGTTCTCTGGAAAGAAATAAAGTAATGGTTCGTCAACTTTTAGACCCAGACTTGAGCTTTAGTACCACAAAACATAACACCCACCAACTGCCCTTTGCCCACTGGGCTCACTTGACTAGGCCACGATGAAATCACCAATGTATTTCCTGTGGTTGTGTAAAGTTTGAGCCTCTAATTCTGTACACTCCTAATGCACTATATTCTGCAGCATGTTTCTCTCAAAAAACATATCTGTTATGTGGTTGCTGTAGGAGGGTGGATACCTGACTATGGTTGCCCCCAACTTTTTGCCTGGTTTTTTGCTGGTTTTCCGACTTAGTTGACCTGGGACCCTGCTATTCAGGGCCCCAGGCCTACTGCTCTCTCTGTAAAATGGATTCCATGTACCTTAGGTACATATACCAATTGGTACTGGGCCACCTTATCAGACCCTGTAACTCAGGGCATAGGTGTACCCAGGGCCTACCAGGGGCTGCAGCATGTACTATGCCACCCCTGGCTGGCCATCTAAATCTGACACAACTGGCTGCACGACAGCTGGGGCAAGGTGGTGTAATCACCCTTTGCTTTAGATATAGTATACCTATATCTAACCCTAAAGTGGACACATATATTCCTATCAGTCACTCCTATGGCAGGCGTTGACAATCCTGAAGGCAGAGTGCTTGGAAGTATGTGAGATGGTGCTCTGGCATGAGCTGAGCCCGTCTGCAGCTTGCGGAACCAAGTCCTAATAGCTGTTCTATGATAACGCGTACCATATACTCTTAAGTGCCTTATAATCCTTGCGGTTATTTGCCAACTTTGGTATCGCTTTATCAAAACATGTCGAGTAAGTGTCATACGAATTGGAATACTAACCCCTCGCCAATTCTGGCGACGGGGTTAGCATTCCATCCTTCTAGAGGGACACAACATGTATGTAACTGTGAACCCCGGTTAAAGTTAACTCAAGCCTCAGCATCACAAAATGGATGCTGCCACCACAGACACAAGTCTGACCTCCTGCTGCTGGGAGTCCTTCCAGCGAGGAGAGCTTGGACAAAGGGTTTCCTGTCAGGGGCGGTGCTAGCACCATCCCAGACAGGGTTTTGTGTATCCTTGGTAGGCAGGGCTGAATAGGAAGGTGACTGCAAGTGGCACCCCGGTGCTCACTATGCATAGGCCGGCTTGAACCAGTTCCAGGGGCACACCAGCCCCTGAGCTGGGGAAAGTCCGGCATGGGAGAGGGGTGTAACCACCCCCCTTCCTGGTCCCACCCATGGGCAGGACCTAGTCGCGTGCCAGCCCCTTTCCTTAGTATAAAGATAGGAGCGGGCCCCCTTCCCAAATTAGATCATCTTTGAATCCTGAAACTACTTTCTACGAAAGGAACTCAAGACTTCTTCTCAAGATTTCTCCCTTGTGACTAAGGAGTAGTCACCCTGCATCTGCGGGTACCAACTAAGTAACCTGCGGTTTGCTGCACGTCCTTCCTCCGGAATCCGACCGACCAGCACGACGAGACCCGGCTTCCCTGGCACCTCTGACCTCTACCTGCATCATCAGCCCAGCTGAGATTCGTGGGTGTGACGAGACCTCGAGGGACCGGCCATCTTCAGAACTGCACTACACTTATCCAGCATGACCGCCGAGGGATCCTCGAGTGAGTGCTTTGGGGTTCGAGAAGCCCTAACCCTGAGCAGCTCCAGCACCTAAGTCCAGCCCCCCAGCATCCACGAGATCTGCGTGGGGCCCTTCTGCTCTTTGCTGCTCACCGCGTTGTCCAGCTACTTGCCTGCTGGCTTGTGACCCTCCTGACAATGCACCATGACGACAACACCGCTGGTCTGGTTGCTCCAGACTGGCCCTTGCTCCCCTCCAACAGAGGAGCACCCCGGACCCTCTTGGTCCACTCCAGACGCCATTTTGAGTCCACTGCGTGGGCTTGCATTTGCCAAGAGTTTTTGCCCCAATCCTGGGTCCAGCGATGCCGACAGCAGATACCTTCGTGGGACAGCTCGCACCTCCATCCTGGTCGCCGACAACGCCTCCTGGTCCGTGAGACTGCAGAGCCCAGCGTCGCCGACTCACCTGGTCGAGGTGACTCCGTCCGGTGCCATCCTGGTGCCCATCTAATCACTGGCTAGTGATTCAGAACTTGGTCCCCTCTGCTTACAGGTATCCTTCTTCACCGATCCAGGCATGGATCCCATCGAACTTCATCACTGGTCGCCTGCCAGCAACTTCTTCTTTCAGGCTCCATAGACTGCAACGAGGATTCCCGACGTCTTTTCAGACCTATGCAGCCGCAGGCCCTGGGCTAGGTAACCTGAGCATTTCGGTGCTCCAGCATAGCTTAACTATCCAAAGGTCCAGATCCTTTTTCATTTCAGCTCTGCCTAGTCGGATTCGTCCGATAACACTAACTTTACGAAATCTAGCATCCATAGACTTTGTCCCGCATCCTGCGTGAGAGTGCACACTCTGCACCCGATCCCCCTAGGCCTCCTGCTAGTAATCTGAAGGTTCCGTAGTACAGCCCTAGCGATCCCAAAGCCTTTGAGACTAGTTACTTACCTGCTAGTATTTCGCATTCCACTTTTAGAGTATATGGTTTTTCGTGCCCCTCGGGCATTTGTGTAAATTGTGCGACTTTCAGTATTTCTTTAAGAGCTTTGTTTTGTTCTTAGCACCCTGTCCTCATAAAGAGTCCAGGGTTGTTGTGTTCTAAATAAATATACTTTTATTTTCATAACAACTTGTGTGGTGTCCTTTCACTTGGTATTCAAGGGGTAAATGTGATGGTATAACAGCTGGCTTAACACGCCCTCTAGAGTCTAGCCTAAAGACTGCTCTTGTCCATGCTACTAGGATAGCTGGTCTACGGTTGACTTAGAGCCAATCATCAATAAGGGTTGTTTGGACTGATACAAAGTGCTCACTAGAATAGTGAACATTATATATCAGGCCAACTTCTCACAGTTGCTATTTTGTTATTCATGAGATTTGTTTGTATGCTCTTTTCCCACTTTTGTTTTCCCGCAGTTTTCCAACTATTTGCCTCCAGCCCCACCACACTTGTTTACCGTCAATCAATCAATCAATCAATCATAGACATTTATAGAGCGCTGTACTTACCCGGAGGGTCTCAAGGCGCTAGGGGGGGGGGGGGGGCTGCTACTACCCGAACAGCCAGGTCTTGAGCTTCTTCCTGAAGGCGAGGTGGTCTAGGGTCAGGCGCAGGTCGGTCGGGAGGGAGTTCCAGGTCTTGGCGGCCAGGTAGGAGAAGGACCTTCCTCCTGTTGTCGTTCTTCGGATGCGGGGGACGGCGGCGAGGGCGTGACTGGCTGATCGGAGGTGTCGTTTGGGAGCGTAGAAGTTGATGCGGTTGTTGAGGTAGCTCGGGCCTTGATCGTGAAGAGCTTTGTGTGCGTGGGTAAGGAGACAGAAGGTGATTCTCTTGTTGACCGGGAGCCAGTGCAGGTCTCTTAGGTGTCCGGAGAAGTGGCTGTGTCGTGGGATGTCGAGGATGAGTCTGGCTGAGGCGTTCTGGTCCGATTTCGTAAAGTGCTTTGTGTGCGTGGGTTAGGAGCCGGAAAGTGATCCTCTTATTGACGGGGAGCCAGTGGAGGTTTTTCAGGTGACCAGAGATATGTTCTTTACGTGGGATGTCTAATATGAGCCTGGCTGAGACGTTTTGGATTCGTTGGAGTTTTTTCTGGAGTTTAGCGGTAGTTCCGGCGTAGAGGGTGTTTCCATAGTCCAGTCGGCTCGTGACCAGAGCCCGTCTGCAGCTTGCGGAACCAAGTCCTAATAGCTGTTCTATGATAACGCGTACCATATACTCTTAAGTGCCTTATAATCCTTGCGGTTATTTGCCAACTTTGGTATCGCTTTATCAAAACATGTCGAGTAAGTGTCATACGAATTGGAATACTAACCCCTCGCCAATTCTGGCGACGGGGTTAGCATTCCATCCTTCTAGAGGGACACAACATGTATGTAACTGTGAACCCCGGTTAAAGTTAACTCAAGCCTCAGCATCACAAAATGGATGCTGCCACCACAGACACAAGTCTGACCTCCTGCTGCTGGGAGTCCTTCCAGCGAGGAGAGCTTGGACAAAGGGTTTCCTGTCAGGGGCGGTGCTAGCACCATCCCAGACAGGGTTTTGTGTATCCTTGGTTGGCAGGGCTGAATAGGAAGGTGACTGCAAGTGGCACCCCGGTGCTCACTATGCATAGGCCGGCTTGAACCAGTTCCAGGGGCACACCAGCCCCTGAGCTGGGGAAAGTCCGGCATGGGAGAGGGGTGTAACCACCCCCCTTCCTGGTCCCACCCATGGGCAGGACCTAGTCGCGTGCCAGCCCCTTTCCTTAGTATAAAGATAGGAGCGGGCCCCCTTCCCAAATTAGATCATCTTTGAATCCTGAAACTACTTTCTACGAAAGGAACTCAAGACTTCTTCTCAAGATTTCTCCCTTGTGACTAAGGAGTAGTCACCTTGCATCTGCGGGTACCAACTAAGTAACCTGCGGTTTGCTGCACGTCCTTCCTCCGGAATCCGACCGACCAGCACGACGAGACCCGGCTTCCCTGGCACCTCTGACCTCTACCTGCATCATCAGCCCAGCTGAGATTCGTGGGTGTGACGAGACCTCGAGGGACCGGCCATCTTCAGAACTGCACTACACTTATCCAGCATGACCGCCGAGGGATCCTCGAGTGAGTGCTTTGGGGTTCGAGAAGCCCTAACCCTGAGCAGCTCCAGCACCTAAGTCCAGCCCCCCAGCATCCACGAGATCTGCGTGGGGCCCTTCTGCTCTTTGCTGCTCACCGCGTTGTCCGGCTACTTGCCTGCTGGCTTGTGACCCTCCTGACAATGCACCATGACGACAACACCGCTGGTCTGGTTGCTCCAGACTGGCCCTTGCTCCCCTCCAACAGAGAAGCACCCCGGACCCTCTTGGTCCACTCCAGACGCCATTTTGAGTCCACTGCGTGGGCTTGCATTTGCCAAGAGTTGTTGCCCCAATCCTGGGTCCAGCGATGCCGACAGCAGATACCTTCGTGGGACAGCTCGCACCTCCATCCTGGTCGCCGACAACGCCTCCTGGTCCGTGAGACTGCAGAGCCCAGCGTCGCCGACTCACCTGGTCGAGGTGACTCCGTCCGGTGCCATCCTGGTGCCCATCTAATCACTGGCTAGTGATTCAGAACTTGGTCCCCTCTGCTTACAGGTATCCTTCTTCACCGATCCAGGCTTGGATCCCATCGAACTTCATCACTGGTCGCCTGCCAGCAACTTCTTCTTTCAGGCTCCATAGACTGCAACGAGGATTCCCGACGTCTTTTCAGACCTATGCAGCCGCAGGCCCTGGGCTAGGTAACCTGAGCATTTCGGTGCTCCAGCATAGCTTAACTATCCAAAGGTCCAGATCCTTTTTCATTTCAGCTCTGCCTAGTCGGATTCGTCCGATAACACTAACTTTACGAAATCTAGCATCCATAGACTTTGTCCCGCATCCCGCGTGAGAGTGCACACTCTGCACCCGATCCCCCTAGGCCTCCTGCTAGTAATCTGAAGGTTCCGTAGTACAGCCCTAGCGATCCCAAAGCCTTTGAGACTAGTTACTTACCTGCTAGTATTTCGCATTCCACTTTTAGAGTATATGGTTTTTCGTGCCCCTCGGGCATTTGTGTAAATTGTGCGACTTTCAGTATTTCTTTAAGAGCTTTGTTTTGTTCTTAGCACCCTGTCCTCATAAAGAGTCCAGGGTTGTTGTGTTCTAAATAAATATACTTTTATTTTCATAACAACTTGTGTGGTGTCCTTTCACTTGGTATTCAAGGGGTATATGTGATGGTATAACAGCTGGCTTAACACGCCCTCTAGAGTCTAGCCTAAAGACTGCTCTTGTCCATGCTACTAGGATAGCTGGTCTACGGTTGACTTAAAGCCAATCATCAATAAGGGTTGTTTGGACTGATACAAAGTGCTCACTAGAATAGTGAACATTATATATCAGGCCAACTTCTCACAGTTGCTATTTTGTTATTCATGAGATTTGTTTGTATGCTCTTTTCCCACTTTTGTTTTCCCGCAGTTTTCCAACTATTTGCCTCCAGCCCCACCACACTTGTTTACCGTCAATCAATCAATCAATCAATCATAGACATTTATAGAGCGCTCTACTTACCCGGAGGGTCTCAAGGCGCTAGGGGGGGGGGGGTGCTGCTACTACCCGAACAGCCAGGTCTTGAGCTTCTTCCTGAAGGTGAGGTGGTCTAGGGTCAGGCGCAGGTCGGTCGGGAGGGAGTTCCAGGTCTTGGCGGCCAGGTAGGAGAAGGACCTTCCTCCTGTTGTCGTTCTTCGGATGCGGGGGACGGCGGCGAGGGCGTGACTGGCTGATCGGAGGTGTCGTTTGGGAGCGTAGAAGTTGATGCGGTTGTTGAGGTAGCTCGGGCCTTGATCGTGAAGAGCTTTGTGTGCGTGGGTAAGGAGACAG
Source organism: Lissotriton vulgaris (assembly GCF_964263255.1). Taxonomy (NCBI): domain Eukaryota; kingdom Metazoa; phylum Chordata; class Amphibia; order Caudata; family Salamandridae; genus Lissotriton; species Lissotriton vulgaris. The sequence goes on from NC_141687.1 coordinate 427,187,139, forward strand.
AAGGTGATTCTCTTGTTGACCGGGAGCCAGTGCAGGTCTCTTAGGTGTCCGGAGAAGTGGCTGTGTCGTGGGATGTCGAGGATGAGTCTGGCTGAGGCGTTCTGGATCCGTTGGAGTCTCTTCTGGAGCTTGGCGGTGGTTCCGGCGTAGAGGGCGTTGCCGTAGTCCAGTCGGCTGGTGACGAGTGCCTGGGTGACAGTCTTCCTGGTCTCGTTGGGGATCCACCGGAAGATCTTCCGTAGCATGCGCAGGATTTTGAAGCACAACGAGGAGACGGCGTTGACTTGCTTGGTCATGGAGAGGGAGGAGTCCAGGATGAAGCCCAGGTTGCGTGCGTGGTCTGTCGGTTTGGGTGCGGTTCCCAGGGCGGGGGGCAACCAGGAGTCGTCCCAGGCGGAGGGCGAGGATCCCAGGATGAGGACTTCCATCTTGTCCGAGTTCAGCTTCAGGCGGCTAGTCGACATCCACTCGGCTACCTCTTTCATTCCTTCGTGAAGGTTGGCTCTGGCGGCGGCGGGGTCGTTGGTAAGGGAGAGGATCAGCTGGGTATCGTCGGCGTAGGAGATGATGTTCAGGTTGTGTTGGCGTGCGATGGCCGCGAGGGGGCCCATGTAGACGTTGAAGAGAGTTGGGCTCAGCGAGGATCCTTGGGGTACGCCGCAGATGACTTCGGTGGCCTTTGATTTGTACGGTGGTAGGCGGACTCTCTGGGTCCTTCCGTCGAGGAAGGAAATGATCCATTCCAGTGCCTTCTGGATTCTGACGTTGTAGAGGCGCTGCACTAGGGTGCGGTGGCAGACGGTGTCGAAGGCCGCGGAGAGGTCTAGGAGGATGAGGGCCGCTGCTTCTCCGTTGTCCATCAGGGTTCAGATGTCATCGGTGGCAGCGATGAGGGCGGTCTCGGTGCTGTGGTTGGCTCGGAAGCCAGACTGTGAGGGGTCGAGGGATCCGTTCGTCTCGAGGAAGGCGGCCAGTTGCTTGTTGACGGTCTTCTCGATGACTTTGGCCGGAAACGGGAGCAGCGAGATGGGGCGGTAATTCTTGAGTTCGGTGGGGTCCGCTGTTGGTTTCTTGAGTAGAGCGCTGAGTTCGGCGTGCTTCCAGCTCTCAGGGAAGGTGGCGGTGGTGAAGGAGGTGTTGATGATGTCCCGCAGGTGGGGTGCGATGACAGCGTCGGCCTTGTTGAAGACGTGGTGAGGGCAGGGGTCGGTCGGAGATCCGGAGTGGATGGAGTTCATCATGCGGACGGTGTCTTCGGTGCTGATCGGAGTCCAGGCGCGGAGGGTGGTGGTGGGGGGCGGTGGTTCGGTCGTGTCGGACGTGGCGTTCGTCGGTTGGGTGTTGAAGCTGTTGTGTATGTCCGCGATCTTGTTGTGGAAGTAGGAGGCTAGGGAGTTGCAGAGTTCTTGCGATGGATGATGTCGTTGTTTCCGGCGTTGGGGTTGGAGAGCTCTTTCATGATGTTGAAGAGTTCCTTGCTGTTGTGTGCGTTGTTGTCCAGCCGGTCCTTGAATGCAGTTTTCTTGGTGTCGCGGATCAGTTGGTGGTGCTTCCGGGTACCGTCCCTACTGGGGGCAGGTTCTGGGCATGGCCCACCTGAAAATGGGCCTCTGGGGTAAAGTGGCATTCATCCCCACTCTCTAGTACAGGGAGGGCATGTTCTTATGAGTTTCTGCCCATGCATTTTCCCTGTTTTGGCCTGTTAGGACCATGGAGATCTTTTTTTAATCTCAACAATCGCCTTTCACCGCTCCAGGAGCCCCTCCCTCTTTTTACTGCTAATTTCAATGCATTCCTCCCATAGTCTATAGTGGCATTGCCACCGTTTGAGGGAGTGCCATAAACCCATATTCTGGTGATGTTTGTAAGTTTCTTGAGTTGTGCTTCTGTTGCCTTGGGTGAAAACCATAGACCTTCTGCTCAGTAGCAGTAATTTACTCCCTCGTACCACAGCAATACTCTGAGAGGTAAGGGAGAGCACTCCCACAAAACGTCTACTTTTCAGTCCGGTGTGTGGAACACAATGTGCGTCAATCATTCAATAATAATCTAACAAATTTTAACAAATGTTTGCACACACACAACACTCGAAAGTTTGTATTGATGCAACGATAGTGCTCGTGAGTAACTCATGCACATCACCGACCTCTTCTTACATCAGTCACAGTACAACTTTGAAACATAGCTCAACGCTGGCGCACATCTTTACACAAATCATTGTGTGGCATTACTGGGATTTCCACCCACAGGTCTGTATCCTACAGGGCACATCCGTCATTCAGTTTTGGTCAATTAAATATATATTTTATAATAGGACGTTGAAACTGGCAGGTAGTCCCAGATTTGTTTTTAGGCCGAGCCTAGTGGCAGAGTGCATGCGCTGCTCGCTCTGTGAGACTGGGAGAGAAGCTGTGCCCAATCTCATCCCATATTTTTTATTGGCTTGTGTCATTGTCTTTTGTAAAGGCTACCTTCGGATTCGTTAATAGGCTTGTTAGTCCCTCCTTAGTATGGCCTTGTCTTCATTCATACCCTCACATGGCGACTGGCCCTTTTACTTAGATTGTTAAACTGGACCTGTTATTTAATCTGTGAGCACTATTTACTTTATTGAGTTTCTCTTACTGCAGGCTGGACATGCGCTGCTTCAGCTGAAACCACTTGTAAAATGGATTTAGAAATGATTAGCGAAAGTCATGTGAATTCCAGGTAGCACATAATCCTGTGCTAATGGGCTGAAGCTGACAACAGCACATCTGTGTTACATGTCAACTGTACTAAAATCACCTGACTGGTTGTTTTCAAAAGCCTGTTTTATTTACAACACCACCACCACCAATATCACCACCATTAATACAACCACATCCACCAGTATCACCACCACCATTACCACCACTGCCAATACCACAACCAATACCACTACCCTGGCCGGCCAGTAACTCCACCGCCAATACCACCACCACCAATACCACCACCATCAACACCACCAATACCACTACCACCCCACCCCCACCAATTCCACCACCACCAATACCACCCCTTCCACCACCACTAATACCACCACCAATACCACCAATACATCACCAATACCACCGCTACCAAAACCACCAACACTACCACCAATACCACCAACACCAATACCACCACCACCAATACCATCAACATCAATACCAAAACCACCACCAACAATACCACCACCAATACAAACACCACCAATACCACCACCACCATCACTAATACCACCACCAATATCACCACCACCACCAATACCACCACCACCACCACCAATACAACCACCACCAATACAACCACCACCAATACAACCACCACCAATACAACCACCACCAATACCACCACCGCCAATACCACCACCACCAATACCAATATTACCACCAATACCAGTACCACCACCACAAATACAATACCACCACCACCACCAATACCATTACCACCACCAATACCAGTACCACCACCACCAATACCAATACCACCACCACCAATACCACCACCACCACCAATATTACCACCTCCAATACCACCAATGCCACCACCACCACCACCACCAATACCGGACCACCAATACCACCACCACCACCAATACCACCACCACCACTGCCACCAATATCACCGCCAATACCACCACCACCACTGCCACCAATACCACCACCTCTGCGCCTCTCACTAGTATTAGCAGGGGCACTGTACGAGGACGGAGCTGCAGCCAAGACCATCCCTCCCTCCATGCCGGCCATAATGCACAGTCTGCCATGCATTGGGAGGTGAAGCCAGGGCCCTACTACAGCTGGAGTGTTTTTATTAGGACAAAGATAGCAATGACATTATGCAATGCCACACTGCAAACTCAAATCTCGGAATGGGCAGGAACTACCCCCCACCTTCCTCCTGAGCCACAACAGTGTAATCACAGAGTGAAAGTTGTTGGAGCGTTTTATTAGTGTTTATAGCTTAGATCATATGTAACTCTCACTTCACACTTTCTGATACTTACAATCTAACAAGCAGTCGAGAAGGCCCTTTATTGCAATGCTATTGGTCTCTCAGTTGCTAGAATTTAAGCTAATAGTATTGTAAATGACAATGCCTTTTATTTATGTTTTAAAACTCAGCACATAAATAAAAGGTATTGTCATTTACAACGCCAATAGCTCAAACTTGCGTGAATGTGAGACCTTTTGCATTGCAAATGCTTGTTTAGATTCTCAGTTGCTAGAATTTAAGCTAATAGTATTGTAAATGACAATGCCTTTTATTTATGTTTTAAAACTCAGCACATAAATAAAAGGTATTGTCATTTACAACGCCAATAGCTCAAACTTGTGTGAATGTGAGACCTTTTGCATTGCAAATGCTTGTTTAGATTCTGATACTTACAATCTAACAAGCAGTCGAGAAGGCCCTTTATTGCAATGCTATTGGTCTCTCAGTTGCTAGAATTTAAGCTAATAGTATTGTAAATGACAATGCCTTTTATTTATGTTTTAAAACTCAGCACAGAAATAAAAGGTATTGTCATTTACAACGCCAATAGCTCAAACTTGCGTGAATGTGAGACCTTTTGCATTGCAAATGCTTGTTTAGATTCTGGGAGAATGACATCCACTGAAGGCAGAGGAATATTTACTAACATGATGTGCTGTTTAATGTGCACACCACGTCACTGGTACAGCTGCCATCTTGTAAAGGTCTGCTAACTAGTACAGGGCCAGGCTTCCAGTCTCTGCTCTGAGTCTCCTACCCAGGAAGCCCCTGCTGATAAATGATGTGACTATGCAAGCTATACATGCCAACACAGGGGGAGGCTAAAACATCACAACATGGACATGCCAACAACACCGGGTCGGATTGTAGGGGTGGGGCTTTGAAAGATGGCCTGCACTGCAGCAAGTGAGTTACACACGTCAAAGATGGGTGAATGAATGGATAGAACGTGCAATGGCACAAATGGTGTGATCGAATGAAATTTCATAAACACAAAAAAATATTCGCATTCTTTCCACCAGAACGGAATGGAAATTCATCATCAAAAAGTGCATTCGCTTTCTGGCTGCTGCCGCTGTCATTTGACTATAATTTGAAGGAATATTTGTGGCTGGCACTGTGTGTTTTTAAGGTCTGCAGAATATTAAACTGATGAACGCAGAGAAAGCAAGACAAAGACGAAGAAAACGGCCCTGCTCCCAGTCATCAATCATCGAAACTGAATTAGATCATCCCAGATCGAGAGATTAAAAGGAGCCGATGGGCGGGTGGGGGAGCACTTCTGTGACACCCTGACACGCGTGGCGTTATTGAGAAGGGCCTATTGACATTATTGATTGTGGGGGCCGCTTCCACTGTGGAAGCACTTAGTAGGAATCGAAAGAGGGGGTACACAAATATCTAACAGAAAGCATGGCGTGCAGCCGCGAAGTGTGTTTCCATGATCTGCAGAATGAATGCCGAATGCCTGGTCGTGCACGTGCCGGCTGCTGCTATGCGAATGTTGCTGGTGCGAGCAGTTTTCAGACTGTTCCTCGCCGTTTCTGTTCTTTTATTCATGCAGGGGGTTACGGCCTGTGTCAATGCCTGCAGAATACAGTCATGCATTTTGGACCTCGTCCTGGCCACTGCTCACGTGGGCAGCAACTTTTGGGAATCCCTGGTGAAAATTTAGCAGCAAATGGGTTTTACTAGGTTCAGTTGCCAGCAAATGGGCGTTGGCAGGTCTCTTTAGGGCATTGCGACTCGTGCAACGGCACTGGGCGCTGATCTCTGGAGGGGGCGCTGGCCTGGAGGTTGGAGGGGGGGGGGGTCGGGGGAGGGGGCGCTGTATTTAGCAATAACGTGATTGGAGAAATGAGGGGCACTTTGGAGGTAGTGGGAGAATCAGAAGAGGCGTTCATGAGGTGTGGGAGTGCCAAAAATGACTGTTGCACCTGACGCCACCAGCGCTAGAGCTGGGTGTTGAACATCCAAAGAAGATGGAGAGAATATCAATTAAGATTAGTCGCCTCTTAGTATTCGAAGTGGTGTCTGATGGCGTCTGCTGCTTTTATTTAGCATTTTAAACACACGGTCGGGTTTCCATAGATTTTCCTACCAGATTTACATTGTTGAACGATACACCACACCGATGTCCTTATGAAACAATTGTGTCCATTAGAAACCATTTGTGCATGGTCAATTTCCACCTGCGTGTATATAAATATGTGTCACCTCTTCTCATATAGGGCCAAGCCAAAAGACTACAGTGTGACCGCCCATTTACTGTGGGGCTACTGTAATTCAAGACAATCAGCAGCCTCAGATGTTGATTGCTGTGGTGCCTGGTGTCCTCACTGATGGCAGGAGAGGAGGTCTACTTTGTCGACAGTGACACCAAGAAGCTATGGGGTCACACCCACTTTTCCCAAACTTGACTCAATGATGTGATCCTGAGCAAATCAGGTAAGCTCCACAGTCCTTGACTGGTAGCTGTTATAAACAAAAGTGTTCAGGCACACATGTGCAGTAACATTGTAGAAACTGCATATTTACCTTTGTTGATGTCACTGAACAATAAAATGGTGACGATTCCCCTTATAAAGCTAAATCAAAACTTCTGGATAAATTGACGACTTTTCACACTGTTACAAATACGTTGACTAAACCACTGCTGTGTTGTGAATACTCGTATGTCCTGCTTCCTCTACTCCAACCAACCTCTTTGCCTTCAAGACCCTACTTCTTAGCCTCTGCCTACTTTTCCAGTATTCTACTGAGGTCAATTATTTTTTCTTGCCAGGGCCAGGTTTGAGGTTAAGTCGACTACCAATGCATATTCAAACAATCACCAATGCATATTCAAACAATCCCTCCAAATGTTCTGACCCTAACGTGCTCTGATCATATAATATCTCTCTTTATTGGTTGTCTGGGGAGCAGACCACAGATTAGGGGGTGGGGTGTTCTCACTACTAGTTGTGGCTGAGCCCTGTTGCTTCCGTCAGTATTTACATTAACCATCAAACCCGACCACGTAGGCCATGATCTCATGTTTGCAGACAAAGTATAATCCCTGCCCACACTTTTTTTTTGCGCAAGGATTGGATTTCCATGCTGTGCGATAATTATCACACTCCACACATTTTTGAGACAGATTTTGGCAATTCAAACCTGTCAACATTTACTGAGGGGATATTTTGCGACAAATGGAAAAAACATGTGGTTTTCACTGCAATAAATATGCAATCTACTTTACCACTCTTTTTACCTCTATAATTCTGACCAAAAGATATTTGCCATTCCCTCATGAACACCTTACCCTGGGCTATAGCTGGTAATCCACAGCAGTAAAGCCCATCCCCTAGATTTATATACTCAAATTAATGACTCACTCTGATGATAGACTTGCTGTCTTACGAAAGGGGGCTATAGCATGAATGCCTTTTCAATAAATAAGTTCATCTTCATTTCAACCTGACCAATATCTTTTTTTCGAGCCTTCTCTGTAGGTATGTGAGTTTTAGACATTAAACCGTGTGCTTGTCATCTTACTTGTGCAAAAAAAAAATTCTTTCCAATTGCAATCTTAATAATTTCCAGTCAACGCCACATTCATGCCTGTTCACACCAAGTCACAACTAACTCCTATTTCCATGATGTAGTCATACCCCACTCAACTTTTGAAAGACTAATAGCCAATTAAACCCTACACATCAATAACCTACACAGTTTTGGCTTGAATTGGGGTTTACATGGTTTTGTGGGGCCTCAAGTCGAATATTGAAATCAAAGGAAAACTTATTTTTTTCTTTAAGAAGGGCTCACTAAATAGCTCCAACTTTATGAGGTCCACATTTAAGCAGGGCTAACTTTTATTTGCGGAAACTTTGTAGATTGTCAGTTTTCTTCAAGTGTTGCATTACCAAGAAGTTGTCTTCCAATAGCATCTATTAAAGTTATTCATGCTCCAAAACTCAGGGGCATATTATCAAGGGGGTTTATCTCCGCTTTTTTGGCTTTAAAAGCCAAGAAAGCGGAGATAAAATTATCTCCCTATTACCTAGCTGTGGCTAACACCAGTTAGCGACAGCTAGTAGGAGATGGCGACCATCTTGGGCCCCACTTTGCATGTCAGTGATATTTATCACTAATGATATGCAAAGTGGGCGTGCCAAGATGTTAGCGACTGAAAACAGTCGCTAACATCGCTATCTCCTATTACCAACTTTTGGAGATATTCGCGCTAAGCGCGAATATCTCCAAAAGCTAACACCTGCCCTGAGCAGTTCTTAGCCATGTTATCCAATGGGAGGTGGATAACATGGCTAAGAGCATTAGCTCGGTAATGCATGAATATCGCTGACTTTTCAGCGATATTCATGCATTGCAGCGATTTTTATCGCATTCGCGATAAACCTTGGTAATACCAAGGTTTGTTTGCGGTAAAAATCACCGCAGCGCAGCGGTAAATTTTTGTCTCTAACCAAGCAATAGCGATAATTATCGCTATTGCTTGGTAATATGCCCCTCAGTCATTTAAAACAATATGGTGATACTCAAATCATGTTTGGAAATATATTTGATTCATTCTGAGTGTATCCTCCTGGATACATCCTACCCCGCTGTGGCAACACGGTTACTAAGTTCCCATTTTTTTCTCTCTGTTTATAACTGCGTGTTAAGCCTGAGATGAGACCGTAGCAGAAAGTAAGGGTTGGGGCAGTCACTGTTTCAGGGAGCAGCCTTCAGTTTTCCTTTTCGGTCCGTAAACCAGGACTTTAATTTGACTTTGATTCAAAGAGGTTTTGGAATCAATTTGGAGAAGCCATTGTCAATGCTACGAGAGTGAATGTCAGAGAGCGGGGCTGGCGGTTCTGCTTAGCTCTTTGTGTGGCCGATGCATGTGGAGGCAGTACTCTAAATCCACTCGCACTGAGTGCCTTTCAGCAAAGGAAAGGCTGGTAGTCATAGCAGAGTGCTGGTGCAGTCTGGACAGATGCAGGCAGGATGCTCTGGGCACCAGCATGCTGGCAGTCATGGGTGTCAATTCACCAGAACGCCAAGGGTAGTGGAAGTGACAATAAACACCATTTGACCTTAATGACACCACAGGAAGTTACATCACTGTGCCTCTATTAACCTAAAAGCATGCAAGGTCCATCAGCACACTTGCAAGCATATAAATACATTTTCACCAATGCTCACTTACTCACCTTCTTTCTCATTCACTCTTGCTCACTCATGCTCGTTCATTTGCCCTAATTCATTTTCACACACTCTTACCCTGACTCACTAATGCACTCTCTCTCACTCACTCTTACTCACTTTTACATCACCATCCCCTTACTTTAACACACACATGATCCCACATACAAACACACATGCTTACTCATACACACACTCTCTCACCCAAACTCTCACTCATCCACATGCACGTGCACAACCTACATTTAAAAGCGTTTGATCTTACTTACCTAAGATGCCAGTGAAAGTCCTGTTCCTGATCCGCATGTTCCACTTTTTATTTCATTAATAGTGAATGATAGAGTATTATTCACTATTAATGTAATAAAAAAAATAAGCAAAAAACCAAACAAGGAGGTTGGGGCCTGACAATATGGTCTTGGCAATGATTTTGCCCGCTCTGAGGCTTGGGGTCACAAAGGCAGTGGCAGGAATCGCAATGGGCAAGCCAATGGCCACAGCCCTAAATGATATCCATGCTGGCACTGAACTATGAATCCCAACAGGCAACAAATTCTTGCGTGTTTCCGGAGAAGTGGTGGCCATCTTGGATGGTTGGGTATAATTTCTTCATGGTTCACAAAATCCTTTGCTAGCCAATCATGTTACAATGTTGCTGCAGCTAGGACCTTGCTACATGAATTCGACATTCTCCTCGGAAAGACCTGCTGTTTCTCAGCGGACAGTTTGTATGGACCAGTGAATAACATAGAAGTATCCTGAAGTCATACTGTTGATGAAAACAGACTTTGAACACCTCTCTTGAACATTTATATTAAATCCTATAACTGTGGTTATAAACAATAAAGCCATTACATAGAAATATTTCAAAGTTGTGCTGTTGATGAAAACAAACTTAAAATGATTCTCTTGGATAGTTATCTGAACTGTTTAGACTAGGGTTATATTCTACTAAGCACTGAAGGTACAGGGAAGATTTTTAGGAAGATCAATGCATGTGTTTGCAAATGTCATGTTAAAGGTATTGGAATTCTGGTGAACATGTGCAATCACTAGAAAAGAGGATATTAACAGTGTTGGTTTTCTTTTTACCTCAATAGGGTTTAAAAAAAGAAACTATGATGCACCTTCCACATGGGAGTGTGTATTGACGGCTCTTGAGGCAGTTATCCAAAGTTTGGGAAGTACCGATAATGCACACGTAGACACCTATTGCTTGCTTGCTTAGTTTTCAGAAAGTACCTGTCCATATTGAAGAATAGAGATCTAGCTAAACAGCAATAAATATAATATATATAATTTTACAATGTCAGCTATAGTTAGTTTTGTGAATATCCAGATATTTAGGATATGTCCTTTGTTTTATAGTAATTGACTACATTCTGCTGACTTCATTGACCTGGCGAGGGACAAGGAAGGAGTGGTGGAGTCCTTATCTCTGTTTTTTTCTCTTATTCAATTACCCTTTCCCCACTTTTACCACTGTCCTTCATATTTCCATATATGGTCATTGACAGTGGCAAGAGATGGAAAAAATGCACAGATCGTTGGATGATCTACAACAGGGTGGAGGAACTTGACAGTAAAATACGATAGTTTGCATTTCATAATGATACCATTTGCTCTGGTTTTATTCTGTCTGAATCCTACAAACAGTGACAAAAGTAAGCGCCAATCTTCAGCTCTAGTGTGCATTTCTTTAAGTTGGTAAATGTGTAAAGAACGGGAATGGAGGGCAAATGTTGAAATACACTCAAGACCACTACTGGCTAGTGGGAAACTCATTGTAAACACAGTGGAACGTAACAAGTATGACGCACTGAAAAACAAGAAAAGAAAGAATTTAACACCAATCTCTCCACATTGGACATACTTTACAATGACCTTCATGCAAAGCCTTTATTAGTCCCATACAAGCCTTGTGTGGGTACCATGCATGTCGTTCTTCATCCGGACACAGGGATAGTGGCAAAAAAGGACCGAGCAATAATCACCAGTTGTAGCTGGGGATTGGTGAAAGAATAAAGAATTTCCTCTTTACGTAATGTGGCAACAGGGGGAACATGTGATCCTGGAGAATTCTCAAGGTTTTCAATGGTAATTGTGAGTCTGTTTTCCTGTTTTTTATTGCATCTGCCATATAGTTTTTGGGTAAAATCTAATAAATACTGCTGGGTTGGAAAATCATTGGGTAGCTTTAACTCCTGACCAGGCACTCCTCCTGGCAAATAGAAGGGCTCGCTCTTAGTCGCTCCACAGGCAGGAGCCAACACAAAGAGTCCTTCATCTGTTTTGCCTCGAAGAGCAGGTGGTGCTCGTGACGTCATCTGGGGGCGCCTCAGTGCTGAACTGTATAAGGCATCGCAAGGCTATGAATCAGCATCTTTTCTCTCCACCGCACACCCTGCCAACACGGCGAAGCAGCCACCCACCCACGCGCTCCTGGAGGAATTGGCGGAATTTTGTGGAGCAGAAAAAGGGGGCTGGTCAAAAAATGTGGACTGACTTACTGAACCTACACCTTGGAGAGGTGTTTTGTGCTGTCACTGGGCAGCAGGAGGGGGGACTGACCTGCTGGTAGCCCTGCACCTTCTTGCCCTACCCCGGGGAAGCCTGGAGTTGAACATTTTGGGGGGTTTTACCTGGTGACAGGTACCCCGGCAGTGACTGAGCGCTATGCGGTGCTCTGGTGTAGGTGGCACTATGGGTATTGCCCATCCCTCAAAGTCAGAGTTCTTCAAACTGTGGGGCGGGCCCCCTCCAGGGGGCACGACACCATCTCAGGTGGGGCGCGCACTCCACGTGAACATCTTACCTTTGTTGTCTTTCACTAGAGAACTCTGGTAGAGGGGAGGAGGGGAAATCATCAGGCAGACCAGCTCATGCTTCTGTCTGTTAATCACCGTCCCAGGAGGGGGTTAATTGTTCGAGCTGAAGCTCCAACTGCAGTGGGAGGCAGGAAGTCTCCTCTGCTAAAACCAAAAGCAAAGGAAGAGACAGTCCTGTTCCTTCGCAGCCCTGCCCGGTTCAAAATTTGTTATTAATCAGGCCTCATGTCTGCGCCGCCTCACAGGCTTTCAGATTATTATCCGAACGGGGCCCTGGCTGCAGCCCCCACGCTGATCTGGTGGTGTCTAGCCTTCCGTGTAAAAGCTGGCAAGGTACCCCAGTCAGTACTATGCACTAGTAGTGTAGACATTTCAGGCGAAAACGGGCCATTTCTTTTTTTTTTACCGGGCTGCCTTACTAAGGCTGCCCCTGCTTTTAAACTTGAGTGGTGTTGGCAGGATGTTTTTCCCCTTACTGTTGCAATTACCAAAGGGCCTCCTGGCAGTTGATGGAACGCTCCCTCCAGCCCTCAAACACAATTTGGGTCCTAGGCTGCCGGTGTGACTCAGAGAGCAGATCATTGTCCACGGAGGCCAGTCCACTCTGCAGCAAAACCAGCAGAGTGGCCACCGTGACTGGCAGTGGAAGTTCTCTAAGAGTGCTAAACGATTGCTTAAGAAAACCTAGCACCCTAAGTGAAGGCAATCCACAACACCCACTCTGCGCCAGCTTATCATTTCAGATGGTTTACTCTATATTGCATTCCTGAAGACTATTCTATTTCATTTTACCAACTGTTATGTTTCTGTAGAGTTTTACAACAGTTAGACATGATGTGCTTATGGCTACATTCAGAGACATGTTGAGAGAGAAAGAATGAAAGTGTACAAAATGAGAAAATGCAGAAGACAGTATGAAGGAAAAAAAACGTGATAGATTGAAGCACTCCGAAGACTGCTTCCCTTCCACACACCTTAGTAATGTTTAACTCATAGTCTAACATTTTTAGAATTCCATCATTTTGGACTCTAATTCACAACAAAATATGTATTAATTACTCATTCACCTCGTACTACCAACAAGCATAAGTTACGCCAACAGGACTGACGTGTTTTAGGGTATGTTGGTTATTGTGTTGTATATCTAGCTATAGTAATTGTTCTCTGGGGTGGGAGAGATGCAGGAGGGATAGGGTTGTGAGGGTAGTTTCAATAACAAGCGGACCAATGCTATAAAATGTGCTTTTTAGGCTAGTGCGTGGTCATGAATGATTAGATCATCTTCTGAGCAGTAAGTGCCTGCCTGGTTACTGAGAACTGCAGTCACGCAGTGTGTTTCAGATTAGCATTGTTCCATTTCTGGTGCTTTCCAACAGTTGTAAGATCTTCTTAGAGTTCATTGTTGCTCAAATGGATGTAATTTCTGATATTTATATGTTTCTCTCATCTTCATTGCTTGATTTTTGCTCCCGAGAAAGTGTCACTCTCAGTAGTTGAAATGTCACTCATAATTAAACTCAAATTATGAAAATGTCACACATAGCAATCTGAAACCATGGCAGCTATGAGCTCTACCAATTTTACCCCATCCTGGGAGGCTTAGCCCTTAGCAGAAAGTGTGACAAAGTTTCTTTTAAAAGTGCACAGGCAGGCACACAACGCCCAGAGGGCCAAAAGGGCTTTAAGTTGTGTTGTTTAAACAGCCTATAAATTGCTGGTCCTGTCACTAAATATGGTTATAAATAAAGAAGTATGTCTCCATTTGTAATGTGACTTTTTTGCCTTTGTTCCCTTTTATCATCAATCATGGATCATTCAGGAAACCATAGAACACAAGAAAAAGGGCTTTCTATTTATATTTGAGGTTCAAAGTATGCACAGGCAAGTGCTGGCAATGCATCTTTAGGTGACTGCTCATTTATGTATCCCCTGGGACATCAAATGAATGAACTGGCAACCCTAACCATAAAACTGGAAGTTTATTGCTAGATCAGCACATTTATTTCCTCCACCCTGATCCGTGGTTAATGCCATTATAACAAAAGTTTAACTTATATCTGAAACCCTACGCTGCCGTCCACAACATGCTGAGTTACTTCAAGTGTCTGGGAATGCATCCTGCATTCAGACAACTCGCTCCTCATTCTCGCCCTTCACTGTCACGCTCACCCTGCACACACAGAGATCACAATGCCCTCACACTAATCCCGGTGCACTCACACTATTCACTATTGTTAATGCTTTCTAAAGAAGAATTGTTTCTCGTGACTGAGCTTGGGAGTGCTCGAAAAATCTGGTAACACTGTTGTTTCCCTTACAGTCACCGTTTTGGCTGAAAATGTCTGCAGAGTATTCAGCTTTGAGAGAAACTGCTATCAAAACTCTCTTGTCTTTCAGCTCGTCCTATTTATGTGAGATTAGGTTCTCGGCACTTGCGGTATTAAAGACTGAGTACTGTTTAAGACTAGATGTGGAGCACAACCTGAGGATGGCAGTAGCAAAAATCCATCCACAGATTGACCGTCTGTGGTGAAAAACATGCACACCCGTCACATTTATGTGGTGGTGTTATTATTAATGTATGTCATGTGTGTAAATGTAAATGTATTTGAGCTTATATAGCGCACAGCTACCCACAAAGGGTTTCCCGGCGCTTGCTTAGGGAACCCGTCCTGGTATTCCCCTGTGAGATAACCCCAGCAGGGTATCCACAAGGTGAAAGCCAGGCATCCCGCCGCGAGGGGCCGTTGTGGAGATTAAGCAAGCTATTGCCCAGAGTCGCAGAGTGTGAACCCGTGAGTCGAGAAGGCACCGGAGTGAGAATTATCGAGTCTGTGGAATTTTTGAGCCCAAGACCGGCCGAGGCGGGGAATTGAACCCTGGTCCACGGCCGATCTCAGCTTCCGGGTCTGCCGCCTCTAACCCCTGAGCCACACTTCTCTCCATGTGTGGGACAAAGCATCCTAGTAAAAACAATTTGCACACATTTTATCTTGGAAAATTGTGTTTTGAACTGTATAATAAGCCTCTGTCATTTCACCACACCCACTCACAAACCTGTAGTTTACTAAACATTCTTGTTGTGTGAAACATTATTTGACGGTTATGACTCGTGATATGTGCGTGGCAGTCGATTATGTAGTGTCCCAGATTCCAGAAATTTTTGTCAGGTGGTGGGGGGGCCCAGCATCTAAAAAAATTCAGCTGGGGGGGCCCAACCTACAAAAGTTTGAAGAGCTCTGCTCTAAGTGATAGAGGGGAAGTTGCTCTTGGTTGAGGCCGTGGGCGTTGGATATGGAAAAGTGGCCTCTGGTACTTTTGCATTCCGAAGAGTTGTGCTGTAATGGGTGGAGACAACTGGTGTATTGCTTGCACAATCTTTGAGCTGGTTGCTGATCTTACAACCTGTATTTTCATAACATTAATGTTTTTTGGCTGGTCTGTGGCTTGTGGACTCATAACAATAATGTATGTTTAACTTTGGTTACCATTCCTCACTGATGGATGTGACTATGTGAATAAAAGGCTACGCCCTTTGTTTAACCACAATAATTGCATTTGTCTATCTTTTGAGAATCGTTTCAGTGGGGGC
This sequence comes from Lissotriton vulgaris, assembly GCF_964263255.1. Classification (NCBI taxonomy): domain Eukaryota; kingdom Metazoa; phylum Chordata; class Amphibia; order Caudata; family Salamandridae; genus Lissotriton; species Lissotriton vulgaris. The sequence goes on from NC_141687.1 coordinate 427,202,748, forward strand.
CAGCGAGTTGCACGTGTGAGCGCACTATTCTTGTAACCTCTATCGCTTTTCCTTGGAAATTTCGGACATTTGCGAAATGAGTCAAGTGATTAAAACATAAAACGTGAAGGCAGCTAACAAGGGTTATTACATCTCCCCATGGGAGGAAAGCTCAGCGGTCTTGAGAAAATCCACATCTTTCACGAGCTGGCTGACGTCAACTCGTACACTCTGATGCATCCTGCTTCAATAGCTCTGACAGGAAAATCTTTGTAGAATCTGTTTTCCTTTGTTTTCGAATTCATGTTGCTTGCGCCATGCATTTCGCGTAGTTCTCACTAACCATTCAAAATAAATCAAGACGGCACTACCAATACAGAGACATTACAACATCACAAATGGTGACCAGGCAGACCCTACAAGCTGCGTCTTTCGTCGCACCAGCTGTTTACCATAAAGGGAGTGTTTCTCGAAACACTTGGCAGGCTTTTCTCCGTCGCCAAAATGTATCTGGGAAGGCTAAAAGATGTTTTATAAATGAAGAGAGTTGCAGCTCTCACCGGAGACCGATGACTCTGTTGCCGGCCACAGTTTTATGTATTACTTACTTTAATCTCGCCTTTGTGAGAGACCAGCGCCGTACGCTTGCTGCCAAGACAGTCGCCATCAGCACTTATTTATTACCGCCATTAGGAACTATTCTATCTGGGATTCTGCTAGTCCCTAAATTACCCTGGAGGATGAGCTAAATCTGACACAAATTTATTGGTTTTATCAGTTGCTTTTTGGGCGAAGGCAGTCTTTTTTTTGTCTGCTTTAATTACTTTCACATCTAGATAATGGGTCGTTTCTATGCTGTTTTTATGTTGCGCATTTCATTTTCCGACTTGACAAATTGAGTTCATAAGCCCTCATTATATCAGGGGTGCCTGGTGCATGCGCATCATCCCTTCAAAGTACAATTTGAGCAGACTTAACACATTCTTACCGATTATGGATTCAAGTAGAGGTAGTGATTATCACCGGAACCTCAGCTTTTCAGTTTATGAAAATATGCATACTTTATCATGAAACACGTTTATCCATTTAAAAAAAAAATAAACTCAATTACTCCTAGAAAAAAGCTTATCATTTTTCATTTTTAGAAAACTTAGTGCCAAAAGATTACAGTGGAATTTTAATCAATCACAAATACTGCTGCCACAGATGGATAGTTTGTGCTTTGCTAGCCCAAGCATTATCCGCTCATGACATGGATGCCCACAATATGCCCGGAATTGCCAGTAAGCCTTGCCAGGTGATTTTCTGGATGTCGTATGACAAAAAACAACCTAGGCAACCCACACTGAGCAATGCAATGTATTTAAGGACAAATGGCTACAATTAATTAGGAAAATATATGTCTTTTATTTTAAATCTTGTAAAAACACAACATATGAAATAAATGAAAAGGGAAACATTAAACATCAATAAAATCATGTATCATACAGTGGAATTAAGAAATTCATACATTTGTGACAATTAATAACAACATATATGAGATAAGTTAAAAAACTGAAAGTGGCAAATTGAGTCTCTACGCGCGTTTCGGCGAACCAGCGCCTTCTTCTGGAGTAGCCACACAAGCTAAGTAATATTCAAGATTTACATCACAGGTCGATAGGACGCTCAGTTGATGTCTAGATATGTTCTGGTTAAATGATGTATTTTGGATGCTTATATACTGTGACCTGATTTAGTACATCCCGCCTGCCGGATAGCTCTTATGGATAAGTATAGTTTGATTCTTCAAGTTTCGTTGATATTTGTCGATTTATCGATTTATTTAAAAGATCTCCCTGCCCGAGATATTCGGCAGAGCTCTTAAAGATGAAGGGTTAAAAAGATCTCCCTTAGAGTTAAGGAGAGATGTTCAAAAGCGGAAGGTTGTTTTAGATGCTCCAAGTATATTTGTTAATTTCGTTTAAAAGATCTCCCTGCCCGAGTAGTTCGGCAGAGCTCTTTGCAGATTTGCAAACGAGACGCCACTCGCCGCTGTCGAGCTGCCATCCTTCACTGCCATCCCGCCGCCGGACATTTAGAGCCCTGCATCTATTTTCAGACAGTGAGACCCGTTCTACTATCTACAAAGAGCTCTGCCGAACTACTCGGGCAGGGAGATCTTTTAAACGAAATTAACAAATATCCTTGGAGCATCTAAAACAACCTTCCGCTTTTGAACATCTCTCCTTAACTCTAAGGGAGATCTTTTTAACCCTTCATCTTTAAGAGCTCTGCCGAATATCTCGGGCAGGGAGATCTTTTAAATAAATCGATAAATCGACAAATATCAACGAAACTTGAAGAATCAAACTATACTTATCCATAAGAGCTATCCGGCAGGCGGGATGTACTAAATCAGGTCACAGTATATAAGCATCCAAAATACATCATTTAACCAGAACATATCTAGACATCAACTGAGCGTCCTATCGACCTGTGATGTAAATCTTGAATATTACTTAGCTTGTGTGGCTACTCCAGAAGAAGGCGCTGGTTCGCCGAAACGCGCGTAGAGACTCAATTTGCCACTTTCAGTTTTTTAACTTATCTCATATATGTTGTTATTAATTGTCACAAATGTATGAATTTCTTAATTCCACTGTATGATACATGATTTTATTGATGTTTAATGTTTCCCTTTTCATTTATTTCATATGTTGTATTTTTACAAGATTTAAAATAAAAGACATATATTTTCCTAATTAATTGTAGCCATTTGTCCTTAAATATATTGCATTGCTCAGTGTGGGTTGCCTAGGTTGTTTTTGTCATACAGCCTAATTTCCCTGGCCTAGGAACTATTGTATCCGAACCTTCAGGGGGTCCTTGTTAAATACACGCGATTTTCTGGATGTCTACAATAGGCCAGGTTTAACAACTATTGTTGTAGGGCCAGCATTACACAATGGGTGGCATTAGGTAAAGATGGTCACCTTATGCTATGTATTACTACCATTCCAGAGACAACAGTACCATGGGGAGGAACTGGCACCCCTTATACGCCCATACAATGACAAGAACTACCACCAATATGCCAGGGCCAGCATCAGAGACACATATGCAGACATGCTATCATGCACACACACAATGCAAGTGAAAACCAGATCTGGGCATAGTTCGCAGAGTTTTGCAACACGGAACTCTGCGAAGTGACAGAAACCTCAGCGGAGTTCCGCAAGTGGCGGAGAGCAGTGCGAACTGCCATTCGTGCTGGTCTTCCTACCGCTCGGGTATAAATTCTGCCCGAACCGCAGCTCGTTTCACAAACTTACCGGTCGCAACCGTGAGCAGGGATAAAAAACACTGCACTACGCGAAGTGGAGTTTTGTGCACTCAGGGGAGTGCAGTAAACTCTGCAAACTCCACGAACGGAGCAGAGTTTACCGCCCAGGCCTAGTGAAACCCCTCTTTTCATTAAACTTGCTTCCTCTGCCGGTGGGCTGATTGAGTCACATGGGGCTCTCCATGCCTCATGGCACTGAAAACCGGTAGCTGAATGAAATATCATGGTTAGGATCAAATAGAGGAAAGTCCACTAGAAACTCAAGCCTTGTCCGCTGGAAAAGGACTTGGTATCATGCGCTATGCTTTTCAGTCTAGCTTCCAATTGGTTATGCGGGCTCTTTGATGTCCACCCCTGAACAGCCCATTCAACAGACATACTGCACTGTTCAGACATGCACATTGCATCTACTACAGATTGTGTCTGTGGGATGAACACAATATTGAATTATGTCCTCTTGTATACACGATCCAGACATCCATACTGAGCCGAAGGATCGTGATTCAACCCTCTCAGGGTCTGTCCTCCTCCTCTCATCATCAGCAGGTGAGCTAAATCATTGAAGGATGGTGTGCACAGTACGCATGAAAACATGAATGTGCTTTCATGTGTACGTCTGGTTCCTGCCAGGTTAATTTGTGACTGTGAGAGGGGCCAGACCAGTATGCGACAACTAACTGTTAGTAAGGCACTGACCCAAATGACTATATTGATTCTCCGCATCTATATATAATATGTGATGTTTGCAGTATATATGTATCCCAGCTCATCACTGCTTTGCCCAGGTGATCCTCCCCCCAAGATGCAGAGATGCCATTTTGTTTGAGATATATATGTGGTGAAGCAGATTAACTGCTGAATCCCTAGTTTACACATAAAACCGATTTTGACACCCTTTTGAGAGAAAAATGACAAGCGAGCACAATTTGTGCTCATTGTGTGTTGTGGAATCAAGAGAATTAGATAATTAAAATACTTAATTACAGCATTGTAAATGCATGCAAAAGAGGGTAGAATTGACAAAACGGCACGTTGAATAGCATAGGTTCATGTTTACTAAATTACGATGATGTATTCTTTAAACGTGGAATAGAAATGTGAATGTGATGACTCACGTGCTATAGAGATTACGTTGACCATTCTCTTTTAAATAATGAAAAATGTGACAAATTAATGAAAATAATGTATTCTAGATGACATTATGTCTGTATTTTAGGAGTCTCGTATTTGAACTCCATATTTTGCATATGTGAAAATATGCACTATGTGGTCAAAGAAAGAAGGGTGCTACACGTTTATAGTATTTCCAAATTCTTTGAAACTTCTATAGAATATTCTTTATACATGTACTGACGAAAATTACTAGAAACAGTTTTGTTTCTTTAGATTTTGAAATGATTTACATGTTGGTACTTTGGTAAAGTAGTAATGTGTTATAGTTCCACATTTAATTGCAAAGAATCGAAAATTCTTCATGAGCAATATGTAAATGTTTTAAAGATTCTACATGAAATGCATATTTCCATAATATTCTATTGTGTATTTCCTCAACAAAATTCAATTTAGGCCTGCATTTTCTTTCTATTGCTTAATTCCGTTCTCATAGAAGGACTGTACAAAATTGTGTTGTAAGACGAAACTATGTTTCGCATAATGAGTTTCCATGCTCATTGCTAGGACTACTTGCTACTAAATTGTTACATTAGGAACATCTGCCATGAGAAACTGTCCTCTTGAACTCACTCATAAGCTGTTGCTATTATTCGAGTTATGCTTTTTCGAATGATTCAACAGCTTATGTGATGATCACCACCTATTGCCCATAAAATGTGTCTTTTTTATGCTTCGTGACGATAATCATATATGAACTGACCAATGGACTGAGTGGTCTGACGAGATGAGGTGACTCAGGAGGTGTCACCCTGGAACTTGGTAACATGTTGGATTGATGATAAGTCTGTCTTTGTATGCCACTTTTTGCCACCTTATCTTTGCGGAAACTCTTGGCTGACGCATACGCAGTGTGCGCTATTCCCGTACTTCTTTCCCTCTTGGGAGAGAGCCTTTGAGCTGAATGATTCATGCCCTTTCCTGAAACTCTTGCGCTAGAACTTTGAAAAATTGATGGGCCCAGAGAGGTTAATTTGATTATTCTGCACTCCTAAATTTAAATGCCTGGTATTGATGTGCTTACTCCTTAAATTTACAGATAAAATCTAACCATCCTAAAATCCTGTTTCTGTCTTTCTATGACTTGTCTCCAATTATTGATTGTGCATTCTAATCAGAGCATTAATGTGGGATGGGAATTCTAATAGAGAGATCTCTGGTCAACAGATACTAATGTTACTATTTTGCATAGCTGTAACTGAATTACTGGTGTGCATGATTCTAGCCCAACTGATTTTCTTCAGGAGATTTGGTCCAGCTGTGATAATTCTGTATTCAGATAGCCTAGTCCTGAGAGTTATATATATGAATTTATTTACCAGTCTGTTGGTCAGTTACCCAATTCCCGGTACTCATTGGATAACTGGTTTGGATTTCCTATATCTGCCCCTCTTGGCAAGTTTAAACGATCCATCGGAGGACAAAGTAAATGACTCTGAGGCATACTGTAAAATGATAAAGTGAGTAAAGTAAATGGGTCCAGTAATGCTACAACATGAGTAACCCATCTCATCACTGCTTTGTCCAAGCGACCCCTGGGATCTTCACCCGCAAGATACGCTGACACCATTTTGCAGAAAAGCCAAACTAATTGTAGGAAATATTTGATGTTGTGATAGGTTACAACTGGGAAGTCATTGTCTTATATCCTAATCTATTAGAAAAAACGGCTTGCAGATTCACGTTCGCCGAGCCATCTTTTCTAAAACCCAAGCCCCTCTCCCTTTAAACACTACCTTATTGTAATACATTGGGTGCTTCTGACCTCACACAACCACATCCACCTACACCCAAACCTATCTAAATTTGTAGTGTGTCACCTCATGTTACTTTATATATTTTACTAGCTTACCCGTCGCGCGTTGCTGCGATCTCAGAAGAAAGGAAATTTAAGGAAACTTGTTATGATAACATTCAATTTACATTGTGTCATTTTTATTGAAACTTATTCATTTAATATGGAAAACATTTTAAAGTGTTGTTTTAATTATGTTTATTTATTCGAGTGCTTGTGGATACACAGTATTTTTTTTTCTTCCGTCTGGTGGGTACACAAATAAATCAGAAGGTTTTCCAACACGTGAGCTGGCCACATACAGTTGTCCATGTGAGAAGCACGGATTCTCCAAATCTAGTCCACACACTTGCAGCGATTGTCCTTGTGCTTTGTTGATGGTCATTGCAAAAGCAAGTCGCACCGGAAACTGTAAACGTTCAGTATTGGAAAGATTATGAGGGCCCTAGGGGGCCGGGGGACCGATATTTAACAATTTTTTTTTTTTTTTTGCCAGAAACCTTTGCGGGAGTGTACTCAACAACTTTTAACAATTTATTTATTTATTTAATTTTTTTCAATTTATTTTTTTGCCAGAAACCTTCGCGGGAGTGTACTCAACAACTTCCCAAAGTTTCATGCCAATCGGATGAATGGTGTAGTAATGCATAAAGGACAAACAGACAGACATACATTTGTTTTTATATATATAGATTCATGGTTCTACAAGCTTCTTTTACTTCATTGAGCATCATGCTTTTTCTGTTCATCAGCAATAATGGACATCAACCAGGAATAGCAGGTAATTACATGCTGCCCCGCAAACCAGCCTTTAGCTCATTCCTTTGGATGTATTATGAAGGTGTACAAGAAGGCAATCAGTCAGACAGGTATACTATAGAACACCAAAAAATACCTGTGTATTTGTCTCCTGATTGTGGCTGTAATCACTAGTTGCACAACCCCCTGACTGAGCCGATGTGATCACTGTTCCTTTATACCGATGATGAATTCAGATCTTTAACATTTAATCCTCTGAAAATCCTGCTGTGCTTTTTTGACTTAGTTTCATTTAGCAAAAAACACAAATGCCGCCATAATGGGAAGTTCTAGTGCTAGAAAAAGAAACTGGGCTGTACATGGAGCTTGCATAGAAAAGAAGTATCTGCAGCCAATCACATTAGCCCGGAATGATGCATTAGATTGTATTGCCACAAGTGGCAGATCCAAACACCACAGCCTATACGTCAGTTCCAACTGCAAATAATAAAGGGACCAACTGCTTTCTACCCATTTAAGGCTTACACACGCAATGGATTTACATTTCAGAGGTTTGCAACCCATGCAAGCCCTTGAAGGATTCTTTGTTACTTGTGCATACGTCCTTCATCTCAGCCATAAAGCTCCGGACCCGAATGCTCCCTTCTCCGGTCTATCTGTGCACCGCCAGCCACCGAAGACCTTAATCATTGCTTTGCCAATCTTTGCAGCTTTCATCGAGGCATCCACAGTGCGGCTGCACCTCGTCCCTCTCTACCTATATCGCCCGCCTCATTCAGACCCTTACCTGAGCCACTCAAAGCTCTTCCCCAATGACCCTTTGACTAACACCATCCTGAATCTGCCATTGCCTCTTAATTAGGCATCAAATTTCAGACTTGTATTATACTGTCCTGATGATGATCCTAGTATTATGCTAAAGGATAGAAACTACGTCGACTCATTCAAACACACATTAATCAATTGTGATAAAACTAGTGCAACGGGGGGCGTGGCTTGGCACCCGGTGAAGCAGGACGGAGCCGATGTGAGTGCTCTGCTATCACCGGTGAGAGCTGGTGGTTCGTGACTTTCCTCCTCGGCACAGAACGGATGTCAGGATGTCGGAAGTGCGTGGGCACATTTTGGCCTGATTTAAAAGTCCCTGGAACTGCCGACGCTGTTTTGTTTTTCATTTTTTCACGAAGAAAGGTCCGGCTGCAGCTCGATGTCGGCCGCGGCCGCCATTTTGTGAATTCCAAGCGCGTTTGGAACGCGCTCTGGCTGATACACTGCTCCGGCTGCTTCTCCCTTTGGTCTGGCTCTTAATTTTGTCTTATTTGGTGCTGCATCCATTTTCTACAAGATGGGCTCTCTTTAAAAAGACTGTTTGCTGTCATTGTTCCCCTGCTCGTTTTTGGACTGCAATTCTCCTTCATGTATGGCGGCCATTTTAAGTACTTCACAGCCTTCCCTGGCTTTCTACTTCAATTATCTGCACCTTGATCTATTGTGACTTTATATATGGGGCCTTTCCTGGCGTCTGACACACCATTCTACTCCATTTTTTGCCTAATTATTTGCGTTTTTACCTGCTTGGCTTCATGTCCTGACCCTCCACCATCAATATCTCCTTGCCTGGTTTGTGACTGAGACATTTCTGGGTCGTCTGTCATTGTCCGTTGGATTTGGCCTCCAGCTTCACACTCTCCTGCTGTTCTACATTTTCTCTGACATGTATTGCCAATTCTATTTTGTCCTGCTTTATAAGCTTTTTCCCTAGTGGTGATTATTACTATATGGGCAGGATCACGTCATTCCGCCCCAACGCACCCTCAAAGTGCTCTTTTGTCAAAAATTCAAAATTATTCTCTGAATTTGCTAATCTGGACAATCAATTGCCCCAGCCTACTGTTACATCGTCTACAATGGAACCTCCAGCGGTGCCTTCAGGGAAAGCCGCTTCCAAGAGACTAAAAAAAGATCCTCCCTCGCCGCCCAAGCCCATTTCGCCAATATCTGTGGAGCTTTTGCTAGAGGAAATTAGAGCCCTTCGCCCCTTCTTGGAGGAAACTAATTCCAAATTACAAATTTTGACAGACAATTGGTCACAAATGGATGCAAGAGTTATGTCAGTTGAGCAGAATGTCGCCTCGCTCCAGGAGTCGTCTACCAAAGTCTCTCACATGCATTCCCAGATCTCTTCTCTTCAAAAGCAGGTGGAGGACCTTGAAAACTAAAATAGACACAACAATTTACATATCTACGGCCTGGTGGAGGGTTGTGAAGGCTCCGACCCTATTGCCTTTTTCAGATCCTTTCTCCCCAAGCTTTTACACCTTCCAGAGTACACTGTACTTAACATCAAACGAGCGCATAGGCTCGGCCAAGCTTCCTCTACATCTTCCACTACGTTGAGGCCAAGGGGTGTTATTATGTACTTCCTAGAATACAAGGATCTCCTCAAAGTATTGTCTGCTGCCAGGGCATCTCCCCGTCTCTCATATTCAGGTTCCACCTTGTTCTTTGCGCAGGATTACGCTCAAGCCACGGCCAGTCGTCGTAAAGCTTTTCTGGACATGCGGCCTGCCCTTCGATCCATCGGAGCTAGATATGGACTCTTTCACCCATGTCTCTTTAAGGTCACTTACAACAATAAAACAACGACATACAAAGATCTTGTGCGACTCCAGAGCTTCCTCAACTCCTGCCGAGCAGCAGACATGGACCTTTCTGGTCCTTCTTCTTCCTTCCCTCCTTGACTTTATTCGCGTGCTTGAAATTTTTTTCCAAAATTTGCATCCTTTTACCTGACATTTATACTGTTTGAATTGCTATTTGTGCCTCCACTTGTTTGCTAACCTCTTTTTGCTGATAATGTTTTCAGTATAGTTGTTCTTGTTTGTTTTTGCTCTGCCTAATATACCGGACTACACTGTTCTTGATCGTTCTGTTTGTTCTCTTGTTAACTTACATGTGCATTCTCCTAACGCTTTTCCTCCTGTTTCCATAGATTATGAACTTCGCCTCGTGTCGTTCTCCCGGTTAGGCGTCTCGTTGACATTGGATGTCCCGCCTGTTTCGTGTGGCTCCTCCCCTCTTTCCTCACACGCTTGGTTCTCGTTCCTGGTTGTGCTCCTTCCCTCCCCCCCTTGTAGGTATGTTGTTGTCTCTTAGTTTTAGCACGTCTGTTCCAGTCTTTACCTCCCTTGTTCTCCTTCTTCTTTTTGTTCTCTCCTTGTTTGCGGGTGTTTTCTCTTCTTCTTCCTTCTCATTCTCTTTATTCATTACCATCTTGTATTCATGCCTTTACTCGTTTTCATTTGACTTTTTGTGCTTTATCATCTGCACATTATCCTCTCTATTATATATTTTTCTCTGTCTTTTGTTCTCTAAGTTTTTCTTCTATATTATTGCATCTCTCGATATTATCCCTTTTCTTTCTCTTTCTTTTTCTTCTTTCACTGGTCCTCTTTCCACTGCATTATACTCCAAACTTTGCTTCTGTGTATTCACTCTTCTATTTCTCCTAATTTTTATTTTTTCATTTTTCAGACTCTCTTTGTGGGTTTTCATTTTGAATTGGGTTTATTTGCTTGTTATTATGTATATTGCATAACATGTCACTTAAAGTAATTACTTGGAACGTTAAGGGTGTCAATTCTCCTATTAAGAGGCAGAGGATTTTATCTCACTTAGCTAGATTGAATGTTGATTTTGCCTTTCTGCAAGAAAGTCATCTTTCAGCAGCAGAATCAGTTAAACTTAAAAGGGGTTGGGTAGGGGAAGTCTTCTACTCTCCTGGTGACGGCAAACGCAATGGGGTTGCCATATTGTGTCGTAGATCTCTTTCTTACACTGTACTAACCCAAGAGTCAGACGTGGAAGGTCGCTGGGCTCATGTTAAACTGTCTTTAAAGGGTGTACCAATCTCTCTTCTTAATATTTATGCCCCTACTGGTGGTGACCATACCTTTTGGCACGCGTTCTCTACCCACATCACCAGATTTGTAGATGATAATTTTATTCTAGCAGGAGATTGCAATCAGCCCCTTGACCCCTTTCTTGACAGGAATTCCAAAGTTTCATTCATCCCAAATAAATCCCATAAACTTTTTGTTCAAGCTATTAAGCAGCACAAATTTACTGATGCTTGGCGCATCTGTAACCCAGCTGCAAGGGAATTTACTTTTTACTCCCCTTCTCATCAGTCCCAATCAAGAATTGATTATATTTTTTTATCCCATAATATTGCCCAAACTCTCACCAATGCTGAAATTGGCCCTATTTTATTATCGGATCATGCCCCTGTCTCAATTCACGTTGATATTCTTCCCAAAATGATTGCACCTCGAAGATGGCGTTTTAACAGCACTCTCTTACTTGATCCTAAGTTTACTACGTTTTTTATTGACTTCTTTACCAATTTTTTTGAGATTAATGATACTCCCTCAATTTCCAAGCACACCATTTGGGATGCCTTCAAAGCTTCAGCTAGAGACTTTGTAATTAGACATGTAGCCGCAAAACGGAAGGTTGCCCGTAAATTCACTGGCGATCTTCTTTAAAAAATCAAGAGATTGGAGCATGCTTACTATACATCACATTCCCAAGACAGTTTGACAGCCCTTGTTGACGCTAAATTGCAATTTAACAAAAAATCTACAGAAGATGCTTCTTTGTACTTATTAAAGTCTAGTGCTAAATTTTATGGGGGCAGAAATAAACCCGGGAAGATTTTACAAATTATTTTAAAGTTAAGCAGAATAAGTTGAACATTGAATCTATCTATGACACTAACTCTAATCTCAAACACAACAACGCTGATATCCTCTCTCAATTCTCCCTCTTCTACAAAGCTCTTTACTCCTCTGATACTCAGCCCTCATCCGACCCCTTATCCCATTTTTTCTCTAGCATTAACAAACCCCACCATTTTCCTCTTGATCTCACCTCTCTTGAATCAGACATATCTCAACAAGAGTTACTCACTGCTCTCCAACACCTCAAACAGGATAAAGCCCCAGGACCTGACGGTTTCACAGTGGAATTTTACTTGCATTTCTCGAAACTTCTTATACCAAAACTACGCACCCTTGTAGGCACATTCCTCACCCTAGGTAAATCTTCTGGCTCCTTCTCTGACGCTCACATTTGCTTATTTCCTAAGGAAGGGAAAGACGCTAGACACTGTAAAAATTATAGACCTATTTCTTTAGTTAATATTGACTATAAGATTTTTGTCAAATCTCTTGCAATGAGACTGGACCATCTGTTGCCCGACCTATTGGGGGTCGAACAATCAGGTTTTGTTAAGGGGCGCTTTATAACTGATAACACTAGACTCCTATTTAATGTCTTATCAAAGTCCTCATGGTTACAGCACTCTCTTGCAGCAATTGCATTGGACGCTGAGAAGGCATTTGATACGGTCGAATGGACCTATCTTTTCGCAGCCCTCCACTGGTTTGGCTTTGGTCCTAAATTTATTTCTTTGATTTCCCTCCTCTATTCCAATCCGCGGGCCGCTGTTTGTGCAAATGGCTTAATCTCCACCTTTTTTAATTTTGGTAGGGGTGTCCGATAAGGTTGTTCTCTGTCTCCATTCCTTTTCAATCTCGCTCTAGAGCCCTTCCTTTCTAAACTCCGCCAGCATCCCAATATCCATGATTTCCAATCTTCACAGTTGCAAATCAAATTGGCTGCGTATGCTGATGATATTTTACTTTTCGTTTCCAACCCTTCCGAATCTCTACCTGCTTTCCTAGATGTAGTTCATGAGTATTCCCTAATTTCAGGTTATAAACTTAATATTGACAAATATGAAATTTTGCCCTTGACGAAGTTTACTTTCAATACCCGACTTTAGCGTCTCCAACTTTACTTGGAACTCCTCACACATTAAATACTTAGGTATAGATTTTACTCCCTCAATTCCAGACACTGTTTGTTTGTGCCTAAATAAATGTATCCAAAAACTAACGGATTTGACATCCAGATGGCACCCCCTCTATCTCTCCTGGTGGGGTTGTCTTGATACAATTAAGATGATGTTGTCCCCTATAATTCTTTATACAATCTCCAACATTCCGGTACCCATTCCCTTCAATTTTTTTAAGAAGATTAATTCGATCCTCTCCTCATTTCTTTGGAACAGTAAGAAACCCTGGATGTCTCTTAGTAGACTAATACGCCCTAAGCTGGAAGGGGGGGGGGTTAATTTCCTGAACTTTCCTGCCTACCAGAAAGCCTTTCTCCTATGACAAGCTTCTTTCTGGTTACATGATTCTGGTGACCCCTGTCCTCTCTGGGTCATGATTGAACGTCTTTCACTTTCGCTGTTCTCCTTTGCTGAATATTTATCTTTCTCTCGCAAACCATCCTCGTTGTCTTCCCCCCTGCACAAATTCACCACCAAATTGCTTCTATCATCTACTCCTCCTCCCATCGTCACGGTGGCCGATTTTCTCAATTCTACTATTTGGCATAATTTACATATTCTAATCAGCGGTAAACCTTTATATTGGAAGTCGTGGAGACAACAGGGTTTAGTATGGGTTTCTCAATTATTTTCTCAATCCACATTCCTACCCTTCTCTACCCTTCGTCAGTCCTTTCACTTGCCTACATCCTTCGCTCAGAAATATATTTTGCTTAAAGAGGCTGTACTATCCACATATACCCGACTCTTACCCTGTACTTCCCTTCTACCTCCTACCCCTGCCTCAAAACTTCATTCTTTCCTGCAAACCGTGTCTAAAGCCTCTGCCATCTACAAATACTTGTACCACGTGGAGCTCACCAGGTCTAAAACTAAAGTAGAAGAACAATGGGAATGTGACTTCGCCACGTCCTGGCCGGTGTTCTTATGGACCAAGATTTGGACTAAGATTCGCAAATCTTCCAGGGCAGCCAGCCTGACACAATCATTGTTCTTCATTTACAATAGGCTTCTCACACCATTTGACCTTAACAAGAGCTTTCCTGCTACCCCTGATTTATGTTGGTCCTGTTCCTCTCCTCACGCTACTTTATTTCACATGCTTTTTTCCTGCAACTTTGTTCACAATTTCTGGATACGAGTCTGGACCCAAATTAATGACAACTTTCACACTCATATTTCCTTTTCTTACACTCACATCTTTCTAGGTAGACTTTCCTCCTGTTGGGAAGACATCTCACTCAATGTTCGAATTGTTCACTTGTTACTAGCTGTCGCGTTTCAGCAGATTACAGTTAATTGGAAGAACTTTTCCAATATTTCCTTCAAAGCATGGTGGTATAATGTGTGTCATAACCATAGACTTGATACTGCTTTTGTTTTCCCTATCACCATGGCAGCAAAACGCGCAGAATTGTGGCTCCCAATTACGCTTTATCTTGATGCTTGTGCCCAACGCTCCTTTCACCTGCAACCTACCCAACAAGAAGTCCCCAAACCCCCTTGATCACCCTAGCTGTTCCTCATTCTCCATTATCTTATTCCATTTCCCTACTCCTGCAATGCTTTATAGTTACAAACCTTGTACAATTTCTGTTTAGCTTTACAACCCGCTTGTCCTTTTAAAATTGTTCTTTTTATGATGTATTTCATGTTTGATTTGACTTACCTATTTACTGTTTACTTTTGACCTGTTTATGCACCTTGCATTGACACCTTACTTTTGTTCAATAAAATCTTCTTAAACTTAAAAAAAACTAGTGCAACAGCTGTCGTCTCTAAGCTTGTTCTAAACTAACTGCGGGGCGTATTATCAAGCAAGGCGTTAAAATTATAGCCGTTTTAGAGGCAGAAAACTGCGCTAAAGCGGCGATAATGGGCTTGATGATATGCCCTAGAGAATTCCAATAGAAGCCCATGTTCACACCAGAACATGGGTTTCTATTGGATTTCACAAGGCCATATTATCAAGCCCATTAAAGCCATTTTAGCAGCAGTTTTCTGCCACTAAAACAGCAATAATTTGTAACTCCCTGCTTGATAATATGCCCCTGCATTCTTTACAAGCTCCTTTTGCCTTGCCTGAATGTTTTCATCGAAATGTACATGTGTTGTGATTATGTAGGATGCAGGACTGTGTCCCACCTTATTGTTGTGTGTTTATCCTTTTGGTTTTTGATCATTTTATTAAATTCACTGTCCGGCTGGACAGTAGCAATATAGCACTGATTCTAGTCTATACTAATCACAGCTTCATTTGGTTTCTTTTTAAGGACCATTGTTTACTTAAAATAGGTTCATTGGACAACAGAGTGTCTCCAGATCTGCACTGCTTAATGCTTCCCAATTCTCCTGGTGACTTACCTGAATAAATATGCTTCCAATGGAGCCCCACAGCCGAATTCTAAGTTTCTCATATTGGGTCAGATCTACGACCATGTCATTTAGCAACTCGCAAATTGTGCTAAATTGCGAGTCACAATTTGTGAGTCACTAAATGCCATGTACAGCTGTGTCTGAGACACTGTTAGTGATTCCTATTGGGGTCGCAAATTACATGCCTCATGCATATTAATGATGCACTCGCAATTTGCAACCCCAGTAGGAATGGCTGGCCCTCCCAGGTG
Organism: Lissotriton vulgaris; assembly: GCF_964263255.1. Lineage (NCBI taxonomy): Eukaryota > Metazoa > Chordata > Amphibia > Caudata > Salamandridae > Lissotriton > Lissotriton vulgaris. The sequence continues at coordinate 427,218,323 of NC_141687.1, forward strand.
TGGCCTGCTGAGCTCAGCAGACCCCATGTCTGGGATTGCTTTTAAATAAAGCAGTATAAAAAAAAGAAATGAAACGTTTTCGTTTGATTTTTGAAGGCAGGTAGTGGTCCCTGGGACCACTGCCTGCCCCCCAAAAAATATTTTCCCGTGCATTCGCAAAGGGAACCCCTTCCAATTTGCGAGTGCTTTACCACCCTCTCAAAGAGGGCAGTAAATTGTGAATGTTTTGCAACTGCAATTGCAGGCGCAAAACATTCTTTCATAGGCCTCTGACTCGCTATTAGTAAGGGACGCCCTTGGAATGGGCCTTTCACATAGCAACTCACTAAATAGGGATTGTAAATGGCCTTAATATTTTTGCATGCGCAAACGGGGCGCAAACCCATTTGCGCATGTAAAATAGGGTCGTACATCTGGCCCATAGCCTTTGACAGGGCCAGACTGAGATTGCAAACCAACCCTGCCCAATAAGTCGAAAAGGCTCTGGGGGTGGGGGTTACTGATGGGAAACACTGCTGCTTTTGTTATAGGGAGCCTATATTGCTGCACTGCTGCAAAAACGGCCCTCACCAGTCCAAAACCACCCCCATCCTTCTGGCCAACCGGCAACGCTACGGTCAGTACTGGTCTTTGAGGAGTGGGACTTGCACCCTTTTCTTCAGAGACAAGCAGGTCTGCCCAGGAGAAGCTTGTCCAAGAGCACAACTGCCCCATAGGCAGTAGTTTTTGTAAAGGTTTTTGTAAGTTTTTCTCTTTTTTGTTTTTAATGAGATGCTGTTGGTGTTTGTTTAACACCTCAAGTTGTATGTTGTTGTTGTACCCTTTCCATTTTTTTTAATATACCCCAAAAATATAAAAAATGTTAGAAAACACAAAAAATATATAATTAAAAAAATGTGTTAGGAAAAGCGCCTCTTTTCAGAGCTACCATATAGTTTCATTATCTATGAAATTTGACTTAGTCCTATGACATCCTATTGGTGGAGGTCGATTAGCAGCCACAGTTTATATGAGCATCCGCTCATTCCCCATACTTCCCTCCTTTTCTGCACTTGTCTCTAAATAAGTCAAATAAGCTTATTAAGTGGAATGGGTTCTTGCACTTGCATCTGCACTCTAGCGCAATCATGTCGGCTGGGATAAGGATTCTCCTTATCGTGTTATACCCTAAAGGTCCGGCCCACAAGTGTAGCCACAATATCCAATTAAAAGGAATGCAAAAGCTCCTGTTAGAGAAATACTCTCTCAATTGAAGTACTAGAGAGTAATTAAACCCTGTGTCTCTCAGACGGGAGGTGCCTGGCTCCGCAAGTACTTGTTTTCCTTGTAGCACCTGGCTCCCCTTTCCTTACCTTACCTTAGCCACATTTCCCACTCTGCCCCTGCTTGCGATCTCACCTGACACCGAGTGCAGGGAGAGCCAAGTTTCCCTAGTGGTCAGCCTTTTAGATACTCGGCTGAACAACTAAGGATTTTGGCACATATTACCCTGGGTAACTAGACATAATATCGACTCCATAATATCGAATGGACAAAATATTGAGTAAAAAATATCGACAATAATAAAATATCGATATCACAATTATCGTTGGTCAAAATATCGACTAAAATAATGTTAAAAAAATATCGATTACAAAAATATCGACTAAAAAATATCGACCAGACAAACTATCCATAAATAGTCAAAGTAAAAAATATCGAGAATATGTAGAAAAAATGTTAAAAAAAATAAAAATGTTATTAATATTAATATAAATTGTAGTTAATGTTTAGGAGCGGGTTGTGGGTTTATAGGGGAATAGGGTGGGAAGTAATTTAATAATAATTAATTAATTAATATATGTTAGTACATTTTTTTATTATTAATTAATTGGTAATTAATTAATATTAATTAGTTAATTAATTAATATAATTTTTAACATATTTTTTTGGTAATTAATTAATTGTAATTAGTTAATTACATTAATTAGAGTAATTTTTTATTATCCATAATTTTGTGTTATTGTTAATTAATTAATTTTGAAAAATTAATATTAATTAATAAATTCAATTAATTACAGCTAATGTGCTAATATATTTACTTTATTGTTATTGTTAATTATTAATTAATTGGTAATTAAATAATAATAATTAATGTTGTGTAAAGGGGTATTTTTTTGGGTTCAGGGTCAGTTTTCAGTTTTTGGGTAAAGGGGTATTTGTAGGGTTCAGGGTCAGTTTTCAGTTCTTGGGTAAAGGGGTATTTTTTGTGTTCAGCGTCAGTTTTCAGTTTGTGGGTAAAAAGGTTTTTTAAGGGTTCAGGGTCAGTTTTCTGTTCTTGGGTAAAGGGGTATTTTTTTGGGTTCAGGGTCAGTTTTCAGTTGTGGGTAAAGGTGTTTTTTAAGGGTTCAGGGTCAGTTTTCAGTTTTTGGGTAAAGGGGTATTTTTTTGTGTTCAGGGTCAGTTTTCAGTTTGTGGGTAAAGAGGTTTTTTAAGGGTTCAGGGTCAGTTTTCTGTTCTTGGGTAAAGGGGTATTTTTTGGGTTCAGGGTCAGTTTTCAGTTTGTGGGTAAAGGTGTTTTTTAAGGGTTCAGGGTCAGTTTTCAGTTTTTGAGTAAAGGGGTATTTTTAGGGTTCAGGGTCAGTTTTCAGTTCTTGGGTAAAGGGGTATTTTTAGGGTTCAGGGTCAGTTTTCAGTTTGTGGGTAACGGGGTATTTTTTGTGTTCAGGGTCAGTTTTCAGTTTGTGGGTAAAGAGGTTTTTTAAGGGTTCAGGGTCAGTTTTCTGTTCTTGGGTAAAGGGGTATTTTTTGGGTTCAGGGTCAGTTTTCAGTTTGTGGGTAAAGGTGTTTTTTAAGGGTTCAGGGTCAGTTTTCAGTTTTTGGGTAAAGGGGAATTTGTAGGGTTCAGGGTCAGTTTTCAGTTCTTGGGTAAAGGGGTATTTTTTGGGTTCAGGGTCAGTTTTCAGTTTGTGGGTAAAGGGGTATTTGTAGGGTTCAGGGTCAGTTTTCAGTTCTTGGGTAAAGGGGTATTTTTTGGGTTCAGGGTCAGTTTTCAGTTTGTGGGTTAAGGGTTTTTTTAAGGGTTCTGTGCCAGTTTTCAGTTTTTGGGTAAAGGGGTATTTTTAGGGTTCAGGGTCAGTTTTTAGTTCTTGGGTAAAGGGGTATTGTTTGGGCTCAGGGTCAGTTTTCAGTTTTTGGGTAAAGGGTTTTTTTTAGGGTTCAGGGTCAGTTTTGTGTTTTTGGGTAAAGGGGTATTTTTAGGGTTCAGGGTCAGTTTTGGGTTTTTGGGTGAAGGGGTATTTTTAGTGTTCAGGGTCAGTTTAGGGTTTTTGGGGTATAGGCGTACAGGGTAAAAAAACAAATTATAAAATTTAAGCTACTAAATGAAATTATAAATAAAAATATTACATTACATTATTAAGTTTGTAATTTATTTACAAATTATATGTATTAGCACCTTCCCTGATATTAGCTAGACTGGAGTTGGAATAGTATTTATTAATTGGTTAGTGTCCAGCACCTTCCCTGATATTAGCTACACTGGAGTTGGATTAGTAATTAATCATTGGTCAGTGTCCACCACCTTCCCTGATATTAGCTTGACTGGAGTAGGAATAGTAAATAATTATTGGTCAGTGTCCAGCATTTTCCATGATATTAGCTTGACTGGAGTAGCAATAGTAAATATTAAATTGGTCAGTGTCCAGCACATTTGCATATATTTTTACATTACTGTGTTATTATATTAAAAAATAATGCAAAATGGATGTTTTCACAAAACTTTATTAAACTTTTTTTTATTTTTTTATGTGTACTACAAAACAATGACAAACAAAAATAACATTACATTATTTTGAAATGTAGTATTCGCAGAATAACACATTATAATTTATATACATGTTGTAAATTATCACACAAAATTATTTAACAACATTTTTTCTGTAAATAAAAAAAATGTTCATCATTAACTTTGAGTTACAAGTATTTATATTGAATTAAATAAAAAACAAGTTTTTTTTCAGCTTCTTCCATTTGTATTTAATAATGTTAATATTATATATTAATATTATTAAATATATATTTTTTACATTTACATTTTTATAAAGTAACATGACAATTATTATATTTGCTCAAGAAATGGAAATACAAATTAAGACATTTTTTTTTACATATTTCAGACAATGTTGTTTTTAAATTAAACATATAAATATATTATGTTGTAAACTTTATAACAGTATAGGGGAACAATATGTTTAATAATAATATCTGGTATTGCCAAAAGATTATTTATGCAATTATATAGTTTTATAATACTTAGAAATTATTATAAAACATTTTGTAATAATTAATAAAAATAATAACAAATATATTTATTATTATTATTATTAATTACTAAACATAATCTTGTATTTCTTCTTTTCAGAAAAACATACATTCAGAGAAAATAAAATACATTATTTCAGGGCATTGTTTAAATATTAAATGGTTATAATTTTGATATTAATAACAATAAATAAGTTATATTATTTATTATTATTAATTATTAACATAAACAATTATAATGTTTATTTAAAAACAAACACAAAGTTATTCCTATAAATGTACACAATAAGAAAATATTTACATATATTATTTCAAGTCTTACATAATTTTTTAATATTATTAATATATAATAATTACTATATATTAATTAATATTAAATATATTTATATGTTTTTAAACATGTTAAATTATAATGAGTCTAGTGTATTAATTTGTTAAAATAACAATGTGTATGTATTATATTTTTTAACTATAACATTGTATTGTCTATCATACCTTTTCACAAATGGTTTAAGGGGACTACTTTTTTACCGCGTAAGGTTATTGCGCTTCATTCAGGACTGGAGAAGCTCGCGGTTGGGAGTTGCTTCGCGTGGAGAGAGGTAAGGTTATTTTTACATACAAATTATAACTGAGTGGTAATGTTTGGGGGTATATTCGAACTGCGTAGTGTTTTTGTGTGTATGTATGAATTGTTTAAGTAGCGTTTAGGTGAAATGTCGTCGTTATAGATGCGTCGTGTATGTTTTAGTTCTAGTGTTATTTTAAGTGTTAGGAAATGTCTTCTTACATGGTTACTGTTAATTGTGAGTGTATTTACAAATGTTATGGGCTATTTGTGGGTGGGTTTCGTTATGTCTGTTTTTTTACAGGTTCCGGTTCCTCGCATGAAAACTACATGGAAGGAAGCGTGTTTTTTTCCGGAGAAACTAATGTATGACTTATTATGGTTATATTTTGTCATGTATCTCCTATTTTTCGTGTTTGCCAGGAGCGGATTTTACAAATTTTATACTTTTTTCAGGTTTTTGGAGGGTTTCGAATTGGATTGATACATGCGTGACCGTTTTTTAAAAGTTGTGTGTATATCACTTTAAATACTAAAGTGTCCACACTACTGTTTTCGGGATTTCCTGGAGCGTTTATTTCTTTTTTACTTAATTTTCGGGTTTTTGAGGGTTTCCCATATTGGATTTGTCCTATATTGGAATGGATTGTATGGATTGTATTTTGCTTGATTACGACTTTTTCATCTACAAAAATTGTAAGTATTTTAAGTACTTTTTTTATTGGGTGGGAAATGTCGATCTTTATGTAATGTGTATGTGTGATGTAATTATAAATATTGCATATTTGTTCAGAAATAATGTCCCAAATTTTGATAAGTTTGTTAAACAAATATGTATTATTTATAATTGTTTACAAATGTTTATGATTTGTAAAATTACCATTATTGTAAGAAGACATTTGTATATTTTGGAGACATTTTTATAGTAGACTTTTAGCTATTATTGACAGGTATTCTAATCCTCTAGTTGTAGGATATAGTGTGACTTGACTTTGCAGTAGTCGGAACATTTGTTTAGTTTGTTTAGTGAGTTTTGGACCAATTTGGGTCACTGATTGTTCCATTCTTAGTTCTTGATAGCTTTGTTCTTTTTTCAAAGCTTCTAGTAGGTTATGGAATGTGGGTTTGCCTCTGCTTGTGGTAGCTTGGAAAGCATTATGCCACCCTTCTACACTGTTGTTTGTTTTAGCCTCTTGGTTTAAAGTATTATGATAGACATTCCACCAAGGGATTTGGAATTTGGGTTGGCGTCGATGTCCAGATCTGTGCAACCTTCCCACCCAAGTATCTTCGAAATAGTCCAGTAATGGGGTTAGTTTATCTTCATTCCTCTTGTAATATGTGCTGTCAATTAATAAATTGTAGTGTTCCGCTACATCGGTAACAGGAACGTTGGCCAGTGCTATCAATTTTTTAACTTGATAGGCAAAGGTGCTATCTGTTGAGTATAGTATACTTAAAGTTGATTTTTGGAGATGCCTCCATATGCTCTGATTGAAATGATAATAGCAACCCTGGATTGCTGTGTGGGGAAATGTTCTCAAAATGCTATTAATCATAGCTAATTCGAAATCAGTAATTATTTTTTGTGGAAAATAATTATTGATTTCAGTTTTGAGAACATTTAATATTTCTGTATAAGTGTTTTGCTGTTTGTTGGGTAGCAAACAGTAAATGAAAGGTATGTTAGAGTTATGGTATAAACCGTGGATGGAATATAGTTGATAAAAAGGTTTTGGGCATGGTTTAAATGTTCCATCCATCATCCATTGGGGACACTGTTGGATTTTTCTTAAATTACTTGCAGTTGCAAACATAATGATTCTGTTTGTACTGCTTTCATTGTCAAAAAGGATAAACTTGTCTTTATTGTGTGTGATGCCCATTTCTGGTGAAATAATAATTTCCTCAAAAGTAGTAGGGTTGGGTTGGGTTGTGCTAGTGAGTCTTTTAGTGCGTGCAATTGTGCGTTTCAGGGAGTCAATAGAGGGTAGTTGACCTGAAGCATGGGCTGGGACTTTTAACAGTTCTTCTTTAAGGATTTGTGTTGTTGGTTTATCACTTTGTGTGCTAGCACTTTTAATACTTTCTAAAGCATCTCTTATTTCAATTTCTGTGACATTTGGGGGATGATTGTGTTCCCTGGTAAATAACACATTAGTTTCCTCTGTGGTAGCCCTCCCATAACATTTGTTTGAGTAATATTTGGTACACTTCCCAAAAACTTTTCTACCACTTTGTCTTTCCTGATTATACACATAACCCATATAACATAATAGTAGTTTATTTTTCTGTGACATAACAAATTCTGCACCTTCTGTCATTTTGTTTTACTTGTTCTAGGAAAAAGTAGAAAGAAACAAAATCAAAAAATATATATTTCTCTTTGTGGTGCAAACATAATTAATGATGTATTTATACTTACAGTTACTAAAAGTAGTAATCACAAATGCAGAACTGTATTTTGAAGTGTTTTCTTGTATGCATTTCTTTATTTACTGTTGGTATGAAAATATAGAAATGCTAAGTTAATGTTTACACATAAGAAACATTTTTCCTAGGAAAAAGCAGTTGTCTATTTTGCTTAGTAGTACATTTGATGTAAACATTACATATACTTACTTGTTTAAATAGTTGAGTTGTAGTATTTGGTGGAGTACATCAAGGTAGTAAAGTTCAGATCTGTTGAGAAGATAGAATAAATAAATGTAAATTATTATAAATAATATTTTGAACCGTTGGGAAATGGGAAATATTTAAAAGTATACTAACTTCTAAAGAAGTAGTTTTCTTTGCTGTAGGTAGAATAGCTGTATGATGTATTCAGAATATCTGTAGAGGAAATATAAAATATATCACATGGTGTTAAGAACATAGTTTGCGTTTTTTTCGGAAGTTTTAGACAAATTACAAGTATACTTACATTTTTTACAAGGGTAGTCTTGTCTTTTGGTATAGTTGATGTTGGATGTTTTTATAGGATCTGTAGGGAAGATGTAATATGCAAGATATGTTGTTTAGAAAATAGAATTTTTAATATTGGGTGTTTAATAACAAAAACATATATACTTACATGTTTAATTAGTGTAGTTTTATACATTTGTAGTGTAGAAATAGGAAAATCTCAGAATATCTGTGAATAAAATGTTTAAAATAAAGAATGAATCTTATGAAATAGTGTTTAAAAACAGCAGTTGGTGTATAACAAAGAATTAATATATACTTACTATCTGATTTTCCAGGTGAAGAAATATGAGCATGTATTAGGAATTTATTTGGAGTACTTTCTATCAGAAATGTAGGAGGAGATAAAAATAAAATAAGTGCAAGTTAGGAGATATAAGTAAAATAGTACACTACTAATTTAGATTTCTAAATAATGCACTGTAACTTACTTGAATAATTAGCTAGTGAGCTGGATCTTTAAAGATGTTTGTTCAGGAACAAAATCTTCAGAGTGTTGGCATCTTCTTTCTATAAAGTTAGAAGCAACAAATGGTAGAATGCATGTATCCCTTTTATAGTATGTGTATTTTGTGTGCTTTGATTTGATGGGTTGTAGGATGTAATGAAGCATTGTATAGGGTAGTTTGAATTTTGTTTTGTTAATTGGTGTGTTTGTTGATGTGAGAAAGGTGGTATGTGGTGATTTCCACATTAAAGCAGATTAGTTGTTAAATAAAATATATGTGTAAGTGAAAATAAGTAATGAAAATGTTTGTTAAATGTAAAGAATATTTTTAAAATTATAGAACGCATTTAATAGAATGTATAGCAAATGTAGATAAATAGGAATGTTATAAAAGTAACAGGTATTATATGTAAAATGTATTTTGTATAGAGCAATGGCTTTTATTGATGATTAATATGGTATTTTATACATGAAAGGGTACAAAAATGAACTCAATATTTTTTTTAAACGATATTTTAGTAGTCTATATTTTAGTTGTCGATATTTTTGTAGTGTTAGGGGTAATTTCATGTAAAACGATATATTTGTAGTCGATATTTATTAAGGCGATATTTATGTTCTCGATATTATAAAGAGTCGATATTTTTGTAGTTTGTGTAATAAGTATAGAAAGTCGATATTTTTGTTGTCGATAATTTTTCAACGATATTTTAGCAAGTCGATAATGTGACCGTCGATAATATTTCAGTGATCCATTACCCTGGAAGCATGTCGCAATATGACAGCCATCGAGACTGATCCGCTTATATGCTCACACTGCAGGTTTAATCAGACACAGAGTGAGCAAATATCCACTAGTCTGTACAAACTTAAGTTCCTACTCATCAATTGCAGGTCACCTAAAGGCCTCCTAACTTTAGGACTCCTAAATGCCTTCTGTGAATACCGAAAGTCTTAAAGCTAGGATTTTTCTTAGTTTAGGAGTCCTAAAGTTAGGAGTCCTAACTTTACTACTCCTAAACTGAGGAAAATCCTAACTTTAAGACTTTTTGTTTTCACAGAAGGCATTTAGGATCTGTCAGACCTCTCTGTCAGATGATGAGTTCGCATATTAAGGGGTGTACACGGACTGGTCTCTCCTGTCAGACCTTTTTCGCAGATGACGGATGTGCATTGTAGGGTGTGAGGAGGGACGGGTCTCTACTTTCAGACCTCCCTTTCAGATGATAAGTGTGCATGGTAGAGTGTATGGAGAGAGACTGGCCTCTCTGCTGAGACCCCTCTCTTGAATGATTGGTGTGCGTAGTAGGGTGTGTGGATATACTGGCCTATCTTTCAGACTTCTGTCTCAGACGACGGGTTTGCGTAGTAGTATGTGGGGAAAGACTTGCCTCTCATTTCAGACCTCTCCCTCAGATAACATGTATGTGTGGTAGGGTGTGTAGGGAGAGACTAGTCTCTTCACTGAGAACCCTCTCTTGAATGACAGGTGTACGTAGTAGTGTGCATAGAATGACATGCCTGTCCTTCCAGACATCTTTCTCAGACGATGGGTGTGCATAGCAGTTTGTGGGGAGAGACCTGCCTATCCTGTCAGACCTCTCTCTTAGATGACAGGTGTGCATTGTAGGGTGTGTTAAGAGAGACTAGCCTCTCTACTGACACCTCTTATGCCGATAATGGGTGTATATAGTAGTGAGTGGAGTGGGACTGTCCTCCAAGCTCAAGCCCCCCCTCTCTCTGATAATAGGTGTGCATAGTAAGTTATTGGAAGAGTCTGTACTCAACTCACAACTCTTACGAAGCTGATAAGCGTAAATAGTAGACGCTGATAAACACCATCTCCAGTAATACTCCTTCCTACAGTGTAAAGTGTGCATACTACAGTGTATTCAAAGATCTCATACTCCTTTCTACTTTTCAAGATCCAGCAAAAGTCTTGCAAGATCATTACATTTAAAGAAAAAGAAAAATTACTTTTTGTATTTCTTTTAAAGGTTTTTTATATAGCGTAACCAAGATCCTTGCGGGTTTCAGAGCCCTTTACAGGGCTAATATAGAGGAGAACAGCACACATAAAAATAATATAGGTTACACAAAAAAGCCTATAGTAGCTATTAGAGATAAATAAATATAGCAAACATATACATGGTTGTGTGAATAGTTCAAGTGAATTTGGCCAGGAGAATCGATTACACTTCCTTTTTGAAAAATGCTGTGGAAGGTTTCTGTATTGTTACTGGGGCAAGGCATTTCAAATTCTGGGACCCATTCCTGAGAAGGACCGGTTGTACAATTTCTTCTTGGAAAATTGGTGAGACTTCAGTCAAAGATTATAGGAGCTCCTGGTGGTTCTGTTACCACAAGATAGCACCAGTTTCTCAGCTAGGCATCTCGGAGTATTGTGATGTAAAGCCTTGTGCGTCATACAGGCAATTTTCAGGTGAATTCTAGCCTCAAAAGGAAGCCAGTTGAGCGCGCGCAGGTCGGGGGAGATGTGACAGGTTGTTTTGGAGCCTGGCTGCTGTGCTGATAGAGACTCATAGAGGGGCTGTAGTCAATCTGGGAAGGTTGCAGAGAGCGACATTCCCATAATCCACTCTAGGAATTACTAGAGCTTGAGCTGCCCATTTGAAGTCAATTGCGGGCAGGAAGGGTTTCAGTTTTCTCAAGGTGTTTATATGAAAATCTGCCCCTTTTGTTGAAGCTCTGATGTATTTCTGCATGTTTAGCTTATTGTCCAGGGTTATTTCCAGCGATTTTGCTGAGTTGAGGATGAAAGGTTGACCGTTGAGTGCTGTTAGGTGCTTCATTCCCTCAAAGATGATGGTTGATTGGCTGAGGGGAGTGGTTAGGAGGAATTCAGTTTTGAGGGTGTTTAGTTTTAAATGTTTTTTGTCCAACCAGGTCAATTACCCTTCTAATCATCACAGTACTTATCTCTTATTCACTTTGTCGCAAAAACAAGGAGCACAATATGTATGCATTCCTACTAAGAGTATATTGAGAACTGATCTACTCCTTTTTACTTTTCACAATTTCATGAGAGTCCAGCAAAATCGTAAAAATTAGTTACAAAAAATATAAATGTATTATCTTCACAGTAGATATCCCTTAGACACAGTCTCTCTAACCTTAGGGGGACATCATGCCTTTCTGCTGCCCCCTTCTATAGCTTTCATATTTCACTTCCAATTTTTCACAGTAAACAGAAATGGTGGCCATTTCATTTCTAACATTCAAACAGCCAGCTAATCAGAGTGCTTGCAGGGCTTGGTGAGGCACTTGCTCCAGCGAGATCATGAAAGCCTACAGGAAAAACAGGCCTCTCGACCAACCACAGGGCTCCATATTTCATTTTGCGCTCCTACAGGATGCCCTTGGGACTCACGCGAAACCCCTGCGGGACTCTCATGAGCCCAACTGCCACAATGTACAATTATTTTTTACCCTTAGTTTCTCAAAAACTACTCAATGAATTTAGACCAAATTACAAAAAGCACAATCTGCGGACCAAGATCTAGCTTCCTGATGAATTTGGTGTAATTCCAGTTAGCAATTTTTGCTATATCCAGTCTTAAAGAAGTTTATAGAAAATGTATGGAGATTTTCTGTTTTAGGACCCCCTTTTTTCACTGCCCCACCTTGACCGATCACCTCGAAACTTTACAGGAAGCCTGAAGCAAAACAATTTGGGGAAAGCTGTGTGAAGATTCGCCGAGCGAGGCCAAAGTTAGCAGCAAACCAAATTATACTCCGTCTATGGAAAAGTAGACCTAACTATAACTACCTAGTGGTGACAGTCAGTAGGTAATAGGATATATTCAGATATCTTAATGTCGTATAATATAGTTAAGGCCTAATTTCCAGAAGAAGTTTTTTGTTTTGCTAATAAGTTTGGCGCTGTCTGACAAATCTGCCCGAAATGTCCAAAACTAGTTTGCCAGTCTCTTCAGCTGCTGCCTAAAAAGTTTTAGGATGATCTGTCTAGTGGGGGCTGAGAAAATGGGGGATCCTAATATGTATTTTCCCCATGCAATTTCCCACAGTGACTTTAGACACAACTACAGCCCGAACCGCTGAACATAATTACACCAAATTTGGTAGAAAGATAGATCTTGGTCCAGAAAGAGTTCTTGGTGTAAATCTGGTCGGTATTTTTGGAGTTATTCAAGTAAAAATATTAATGTATATCTAGACACGTGGGTCCACCTCAGATCCACCACAGCAGATTTGTGGAGCCACATGTCAACAGCAATACTGTGACTGGCTGGCTGCAACCAGAGAGGAAAGTTGTGGCTGTCATATTGTGCATTGGGACTCAGGTCCGGAGGGAGGGGGGGTAAAATAAAAAAGGGATGGACGGGGTCAGATGGAGGGGTCTGTGAGGGCTCAGTAGATCCACTGCAGTGCTCAATACGACCAAACACATACACCCACTCACAGACTCACACACCACCTCACGCACTCAAACACCAACCTACATACCCACAAAACCACTCACACACCCATACAGCCACTCACACACCCACTCACAGACCCTCAAAAACACTCATACACCCACTCACAGAACCACACAGTCACTCACACGCACACTCAAAGAAGCACTTGCACACTCACACAAGCACTTGCACACTCACACAACCACTCAGACACCCACATAATCATTCACACCCACTCACACACCCATACAGCCACTCACACAGTGATGTCACTGATCATGTAATGAGTGATGCAATTGGGGACATAAGCAGAGCAGTGATGAGGTATAAGTTATAGTTAGCTCAGGTAACTATAACTGCTGAATTTCTATGGTTTTGTGTGTGTAAAATCTGAACCTAACTACAACTTCCCTGTAACTTTTGTTTTTTTCAGCGAATAAATATATGTGTTAATTGCACAGTGGCAATCGTTTTTTTTCTTTAACTTTGGCACTATTTGATGAATCTTCCCAAAACTTTTTTTCTGAATGGTATAGCTACTTTAGGGAGAAAGTTTCTGTCACTCTACATACGTATAACTTGTAAATAACTCAGTAAATTCCCCATTTTTTTTTGCATGAAGTAAGATTTCTATCTCCATGCGTGAAGTGAGGTTGGGCGCTGAGCCTGGCCTGCAGACGGTCCCTGTGCCCAACTACCCGATGGGCGCCCAACCCCATGCCGAGCATGACCCTTGGCCACGAGGTGCGTGGGGTTGGGCTTCGGGCCACACCTGCAATCAGCCTCTGCATCCCCTCGCCCCCATGCATGGCTGGCTATATCATGTAACAATTAAAAAGCTGTCATTTTAAATAAGGCAGGATCACTGGCCTTGTCAGAGGTTCAAAACACAAAGTAAGAATGACAGGGTCAATTGGCTTAATCAAGGGGGCAGCACCTTAACATAAATAAAGCAGACATATTGGCTTTGTCAAAAAGTCACTAATGACTATAATAACATTTACTTTTAAGTCCCTAGTAAGGTTGTACTACATGTATGCAGGACCTGTAAATTAAATGTTACTAGTGGGCCTGCAGCATCTATTCTCAGGCCTGCCATTGAAGCCGGTAGTAAAATTTTAAACTGCCAACTATAACTGCCAAAATAAACATTTTGCCAGGCCTAAACCTTCCTTTTCAATACAGATAAATCACCCCTAAGGTAGGCCCTAAACAACACATTGGGCAGGGTGCAGTCTTATCTAAAAAGCAGGATATGTGTTTTTTAAGTTTTACATGTCCGGGTATTGAAAAACTCCTACATTTGTTTTTCACTACTGTAAGATCTATCTCTCCTATTGGACAATATTGGGTGACCTTATTACATTTTAATAAGTGCTAATATTTCATTGGGAGCAGATAGGGATGTCCAGTTGGGACCGAAATGAATTGTAATTCAAAATTCTCTTTAATAGTAAAGTCGGATTTTAAGTTACAATCCTGAAAATATCACCTTTAGAAATTTGCTATTTTCCTGCCCTAACAATTTGGTGCCTGAGACACAGGGAGACTAGGTGTTGGCAGGAAACATCCTGCCAGGATGATTGGGCACAGGCTGTTCCCTGCCTGACTACATTTCAAAGGGCTCAATCCCACGGCCAAAGGAACTTGACACTAGCCTTTTGTCACCCCAGACTTCTTAGACCCTTGGCAGCAGAAGGGCCAAACTTACAAGGAGCCAGAATGTCCCCCTCACTTCAAAGGCTGGCACCAGATATAAATAATGAACCCTCTGAACCACTCTTTAGTACTCTCCTGGACCTGTGGACATTACAGACAAAGGAATGCCTTGTTTTCCAGTGGACTGCCCTGCAGCGTGAGGCCTGTCCTGCTCCTTGAGATGAAAAAAAAAGAGCGGGCCTACTCCTTTCACCCCAGGCTAACTAGGTTGGCTTCAAGGGATATTTAGATGGCCTCCACAGGCCTCCTGGCAGCTGCCAGCTGACCTGCTGCACTGGACCTGCCTGGATCTGGCTGAGCCCTGCTGGCCTCTGCTGAGTGAGTTCCTATCCCCAAGGTCCTGGTCCCTTGGCTCATATAAGAGAGAACTCCTCCTGGCCAAACAGAAGGTTCCATCCAATCCAGCGTGAAGAGATGCAAATCCCTGGAAAGCCTTGCCACACAACTAAAAGCCTTGCCACATAACTGAAAGCTTCATTGAAACTAGCCCAAGTGATGCAGAGCACCGGTAAGTCTCAAACCACAGATGCATGCCTCATCTGAACCAACGCTGAGGGATGCACAGCCTCACAAAGCAATACCATGCAGAACTTCCACGAAGGACATTGGGTACAATTCTAGTGGGACAAACTTGGTCCTGTGCCGGTCTGTGCTCCATCGCAGTCAGCCTGAAGATGTGACTTTGCTCTGGTCCAGCGCGATCTGATACCCTCAGTTGCAGCTTTGCCCCTTTTCGCACTATTTTTATCTAAACCTTTAAAATCGAGGGGGATGTTTACAAGAAAATGCCAGAGCGCGGTGTTACGCCAAACTTTACAACGCACGCTCTGACATTTTCAAAGCGCAGGGATGCGCCGTATTTACAAACATATGGAGCACCCCTGCGTTTTCCCTGACGCTGCCACTAAAAAAGGTGCCTAGCGCCATTGCAGCCACCCTGCGCCATGTTACAAGGGTGCTGCGCTGCAGGGGCAATTGTTTATGCGCAGGAAGGGGCACCTTCCTGTACATAAACAATCAATAATGGTAATTTGCTCTTTCTATGTGTTCTGCAGAATGCAGCACACATAGAAAGAACAAAAAACAAGGAGCAATTTATAATTTTTCCTCATATTGCCATCCTAAGACTAGGTATTACTTGGCCTTAGTTTTTGGGGCTGGCCCAGCCTTGTAAATCTGGGGCAGCGCCAAAAAGCAATGGGTGTTGCGGTGGAATGGCCACAGCAAAACCCATTGCCCTCTACTTTGCCGCAGCAGACTGCGGCGAAACGTGGCATATGTACAAGGTGGCATTAAGCCACGCTAAGTGGCTTAGTGCCAACTTGTAACTATGGGGAATGGTGCAACACAACTGGAGCATCACAAAAGTGACACTCTGGTGGCATAAGGGGCTTGTAAATATGTCCCTGAATATCTCCAGTACTACTGATTGGATTTGTGTCATTCGGGTATCATTTTATTTATTGAAAGATACTCAATTTTCCCAAATTGGTTTGGGATTTTTCTTGTATTGTGTTTTCACTTTATTACTGTTTGTGTGCTACATACATACTTTACACATTGCCTCTAAGTTAAGCCTGACTGCTTTTGCATTTATGGGATTTTTCTTGCCAGAGCCTAAAATAGTAAAGGAGTGGCTTCTGATACTCATCCATTATTCTTTTTAATTGTTTCCTAAGTATAATTTTGGATGTCTTGGTGGCCACATCGGACACCCACATCTTTAATTTTCCTAGGGGGGCTGTGGAGGGGGGTAGGTGGTGATGCAGGTCACTGTTGCCACTGGCTGCAGTTAGAACCAGCTTCTTTTTACATTTTTGGTGGGTGCTCTGGTGTCCACCCGCAGCACCCACATCCCACCTTTTGTTGAGGCTGTACTGGAGCGCCAGGACCTCTGAGGGGCCAGCCATTTTGTCAATTTTTGGTGGGTGCCTAGGGCCACCCAGGGCACCCACAAGCAACTTTCATTGGGGGCTTCAAGGAGATCTCCCTATGTTCCAGCGGCCTTGCTAGCTTCCTGGGCAGCACCACACTTTGGGCCGAGTCACAGAACTAACTTAAGACAAAATCCTAAACTTACTACCATTTCGGTATTCACAGAAGGCACTTACTCATTTTGGTATTCACAGATGGCACTTACACATTTTGGTATTCACAGAAGGCACTTATTCATTGATGAGTAAGTGCCTTCTGTGAATACCAAAATGACTAAGTGCCTTCTGTGAATACCAAAATGAGTAAGTGCCTTCTGTGAATAGCAAAATGGTAGTAAGTTTAGGATTTTTTTTAAAGTTAGTTCTGTGAATAGGGTTCTAGGTGTGGGTGGGAGCCGGCTCACTAACTTTGCACCTATCCAGGTGGGAGCAGCTGCTTTGCTGGGCGACAGCAAAGTTGTGTTTTCACCGGGAAGAGTGTAAGCAGGGCATACACTCACCCTCCCAGGCAGAAAACAGTAGCATCATTGGGGATAGGGTCCTCGGAACACTGCTTAGATATGGCCCCAGGGGATAGGGTCATCGGGCCAGAGCTATGGCATGGGGATGGGGGCTGCACCCACCCCCTTCTTGATATTTTGGCTCCACACCACTGGATTCAAGCAAGCCGGGCTGAAGACGGCTGGAATGCCAGAAGCCGGTCCTCGGAAGCTTGTTTCCGGTCCAGGGAAGGCATGGCTTGACAATTCGGGCTGGACTGTTTCCATGAGGCACAGGGTCAGACTGATTTGCATATGGCCATGTCTGAACTGGGGTGGTGTGGAGTGCAAAAAAAGCGACGGATTTAGGCCCAGATCTCTGTACTGGGGTGAATGTATGACATTGTTCTGCATTCTGTCCATCAACTGTGGTTTTTGCATTTGTAACCCCTGGGCCTGGCTCAACGTCAGGTAGGGGGTGTAAAAGGCTGGAACCCGTCTTTTTTTTAAAATAAATTGATTGGAGCCATGGATCTGCAGTGCCGATAAAAAGCTTTGCCGTTTTTGGCACCGGGGAGATGGCCAGTCTCGGACCCTCACCAGGCCAAGGGGGCAAGGTATCCCTACCCTGCCCCCCTAAGTCTTCTATTATTTTTTTTCCAGCACCGGGAGGCCCCAGTTGCATATGGGGCCCCTTGAATGCTCCCTCCCCCACCCATAAAATTCACATCTAGAGACATCACCGATTTAAGGGTGTTTATCAGCATTTACGGTCCTGTTACTACAATCATAGCTGACATTAATTCACATGGTTTGATGTGTTAGTTGTTCAATAATGTTGATCAGAATGCCTCTTGTTGTTACAGTTTGGTGTTTCTTGTCCCGTGGAAGTGTGCCGCATTTCAGAGATTCCTGGTCCTGTCTTTTTTATATTCATGAATATTTTAGGAAGGATGCGTTTTTGCCATCTGGCAGCGTTCTGTGTTCTGTCTGAGCGTCTGCGTACAACAGTGGCTCCCATGAGTAGGTGGCGTAAATGATTGCAGCTTACCCTCAATTTTCCTTTCTCTGGCGCATGAATGTTAATTAGGTTCTGATCGGCAGCTTCCTGCTCTTGCAGGGGACGCAGACAATCCCATGTCTTTCAGTCCCCACAGGAGGCAGGCAGAGTTATTTTCAGCTCAGCAGACGTTAGCTGTATTCACAAGTGATCACAATAAAAAGAACAAGCACTGGCAAATTCAATAGCTCCTACCTTTGGGACCTATTAGCTTTGTCAGTGTGTTTTTTAGCAACGTGCAGGCTAGGCTAGATTGAAACAAAACCCTGTTGTGTCAAACATCAGCACACCTACAAAATGAAGTGGCCACTTGTTGTCTTTTGATTTGCCAATCCAACTCAGCAAATAAAAAGCAAAACATGTAAAAATAATAATTGGGGACAGCGGGTGGGGGAACAGTATGGGCAGGGAACAGAAGCAGCCTGGGCACAAAGTAGGTGGGGTAGGAAACAATAAGCATGGAAGCATTGGTGGAGCTGTGGGGGCTGAAGCAGCACAGGGGTCTAGAATCAACACGGAGGGTAGGGGAAAGCAACATGGAGGATGCAGGGGCACAAATAGGCCAGAGGTGGAGCAACATGGAGGTGAGGGGGGAAAAACAAGTAAGTGAGAGCATTAGGACCTGGGAGGGTTTGAAGAGCACAGGCAAGAAAGCAACGCCGTATTGGGGAGCAGACGAGGGTAAAGCACAAGGGAGGGATGAGAGAGCAGCATGAAGAGGGGAATAGAAGCACACAAGTCAGATAGCTCTGAAACACATGCACTCTCATAGTTTGTTTAAAGAAGAAGAAAATGGTTGTTCATCGAAAAAGCAAGCAGTCAACGAACACAGTAATGTGTAAATACTCCATGGGAGGGGCAAACATAAGAAGAGGAAGGACAGCCCATACAATGTAGCGAATAAGAAGTAAGCAAATGTGAATGACAAAGAAGTCAACCAATTGTAAGCAATGGGTGGGCTCTAAACCCACTGTAAGCTAACAATGGGTCTCATAACAGACCGAGAATGCGCTGTCTAGTAGATGAGCAACATAAAAATATAACTAAGCATCATTCCTTGAACAATAAAATCCCTGGTCTTGCTAATTTAAATCATTTCTTTCTGTTGAAATCTCACCATGGGCACCTTGATTTATAAAAACTGGAAGAACCTTGACAGAGGAGATTGAAGCAGTGCAAAAAGATGCAATTTCCCAAGTGTTTTTATCTGTGTGTTAAAATAGGTTTAGCCTCTTTGACACAGAAACCTTTCCTAACCACTTCACTAGGACAGCTTCTCGTTCACATTTTAGTCAACCCCAAAGGGAGGTCCTTGAGATCATGTGGGACCGGTCTGCTAACAGTACAGAGGATAAAGAAAGCCAGAATGGGGGGCAGATCCTTCCGGGTCCTGGCAGCTCAGAACTGGAATAAACTCCCCCTGGAACTCCGGATGGAGACCTCTGAAGCTAAGTTCAGAAAGTGACTTAAAACCCATTTATTCGCTAGTTAATCTCGCAGCCGCCATATAACGCAGGATGGCCTCCCTCCTTTCTCACTATAGCGCGGGGAAACGCCGAGAGGGCGTAACCATGTGCTTTATAAAATTCATTATTATTATTATTATTATTAAAGCAATGCAAACGCTCCAAACACATCTTCAGTTGCATCACACAAGTAAACTTTTACATAACGTCAGTACGTGTCTACTCATGAAGGCCCTTACTCAATAGCGGCTGCCTCGGAACAGGGGTGGTGGGTTTGGTGGAGGGGGGGGAAATGGATTAAAAAAATTTGAATAAATAATTGAACTTACTTTTTCCTTTGCAGCTGCACCGCTGCTGCCTCTTCTTCTTCCTCTTCAAGTCTGCTACGGCACTGGAAGCACTCAGGCTTCTTGGCTCTCCCAGCCAATCTCAATGCTGCAGATGCAGTGTCCTGATTGGTCTGAGCGTCCTGTTTGGATGCTTAGGCAGTGTCTGGGGAGGCTGGGCATGTTCTCCACGGGGTTGTGCAACACAGCCCAATGGAGAACATGGGAAGTGCACATGACGGTTTGGCCAGCTCCAGAGGGCCGGACAAACTGTCATGTGCACTTAGAGGAGTGCAAACCACTCCTCACTCTGCTTGGCGTCACAGAGCCCAGCCCCGCCCCCACCTGGCTCTGAGTGCCACATAGAAAAATAAAATGATAATAACATTGTGTCATTATCCTTTTATTTTTCCTTTGTGTACTGCTTACATAGCAGTGGGGCAAGGCTCCTCCGCCTTAGCGATTTCTGTACATCCCCTGTGAAAACCAAGTAAAAAGTCCGTAAAAAGCTTCAGCGGAGTTGGAGAAGGTCTTATGTTCCAGAGGCAAAACAGTCATATAAGATGGCTCTCAGACACTTTCACAAACTCACTCCTAACGCTATGAGAAAGCTCTTCTTATTACGCCTTGCAACCGCTGCCAACTCTGCTAGAGAAGTTTTTTTATAATGTTGAGTCCTTCATTTCCCCTGATGCAGTTAAAAGCACCTTTCACCCCTCACCGGAACGCTGTACCAGGCTATCTGACTTTTTCATTGAAAAAATACAATAGCGCTATTCCACTTTCCCAGGGGAAGATGGCACAGCCGATCTATTTACAAAACCTGCTAGTCACCTACCTGTGCTCACTGAGTTATGTTTAATATCAGAAGATGACTAAGCATGGGCGAATTTTGTGAATTCGCAATTTGCGAATTTGCGGATTTGCGAATTGGCAATCCGCAAAATTCACGAATTCGCACGAATTTGCGGATTTTTTTGTTTTTGCGTGTTCGCGAGGCGCTTTGCGTGTTCGCGAGTGTTCGCGAGGCGCTTTGAAATATCGCGAGGTTTTTTTTTGCCTGCTTAATCACTGCCACCCTCTCGTTTTTTATGCCCATCTGCCCTCTGTACCACTCGTTTCTGTGCCCTTCTGCCCTCTGCCCCACTCATTTTTTGTCCCCTTCTGCCCTCTGTCCCACTTTTGTGCCCTTCTGCCCTCAGCCCCACTTAGAATGGCGCCGGCAAGCTGCCAGCTGCCATTCTAAAATAGCTAGAAATAGCTTCAACAGGAAGCACTAATAGATAAAGTAAAGCAGGTGCTCCAGTTGAAGGTCAAATTAAGGTACACAATCATTAATCACCCCAAGTTTGGGGTGATTAATGATTGTGTAACTGAATTTGAGCAGCACCTGCTTTACTTTATCTATTAGAGCTTCCTGTTAAAGCTGACTTTTGTAACTATTTTAGAATGGCTCTGGCAGCTTGCCGGTGCCATTCTAAAAGAGTTACAAAAGTCAGCTTGAACTTTTGACCCAATCCGTTCCGCTCGCGGATTTTGCGAGATATTCGCGAATCTCGCGGATTGCGAATTTACTGAAAATCCGCGAAATCCACGAGCGGAACGGATTTTCCGCCCATGCTTAAAGATGACTCGTTGCAGGATCTGCTGAAAGTGCAAATCAGGCTTGCCGGAGGACCCTTGTCCACTCCCATATTCTTAGACTGGTTGTGCAGTCTGTAAACCCCACTCTTAATAAGATTAGGACTGCCTCCCTGAAATCCAGCATCTTTCCGGCTATCTGGGAGCAGATGTTCATACTGCCACTCCTAAAAAATCCCAACGTGGACCCGAGTGTTCCTAGCAACTTTAAGCCCATTTCACTGCTGCCAGCTCCTGCTAAAATCTTGGAGAAGCTAGTAAATCACCAACTTTCATCCTTTGCTGAAACAAACAACTTGCTACACAACACTGTCTGACTTTCGTGCTGGATTCAGTACTGAAACTGCCTTATTAGAAGTGTCAAAGTCCTTAAGAGAAACTTTATATGAGGGGGACATGGCCATGGTCGTATTGTTGGATTTGTGGGCAGCGTTCAACACAGTGACTCACTCCTTGTTGCTTAATAGACTAAACCGACTCAGCTTCCTAGGCACAGTCCTGTGTTGGATCCAAAGTTTTTTTTTGGAAGAGCGCTCACAGCGGGTCTTTCTCCATTTTTTCTCATCCTCCCCTAAACCACTGGTCTGTGTGGTGCCTTAGGGCTCAGCTCTCAGTCCACTGCTCTTTAACCTCTATTTGGCCCCTTTGGCCACTCTCATTGAAACCTGAGGAGTGAAGTTAGTCTCTTATGTGGATGACACACAACTGTTGTTCTTGTTCTGAGAACACTCTTAAGCAGCCTTCCTCAAATTTAAAGAGTGTTTAAAGGTCATAGTCAGTTGGATTAAGTACAATTTCTTAAAAATAAACTTGTATAAAACGGAGGTCCTATTTTTTCAGTCAGATAGCCTCCACCCCTGCAAACCTCTGCTGTCAGGCTGAACTGAATCCACCCCCAGTGATGGCCCGAGTGGTGAGAAACCTTTCCATTGTGTTTTATCCTGACCTTTACTTTATGGTACCGATCATGCAGATCTCCTCAGTTTGCTAAATGAAGCTTAAATCAGTCAGGCAGCTGCAACATTTGCTCCCAGAAGAGACCCGCAAAACTTTGATTCACACCCTTTTGATATTGAAACTGAAGCTGCCTTACTCGTGCAGTGAACGCACGCTGCTCCAGTCAGCTGTGAGTGTGTGCTTGATCTGTTTGCTGGGGGTGAATTTGTGTTTCAAACCTCGTTCTATTGAATTTTAAAATTAAAATTGAAATAATTACACTTTGAAATTTACCTGCACCCTGACCCACACTACTCCCTGGTCCACCACGGGTCCTTCTTCCGGTTGTGTGGAGGGAGTACAAGCCACAACCTCATTCTGTTCCCCTCTTCCGTTTTGGAGACCGGAGAGGGCGGAGTCCCGCACTTGCATTAAAACTGAAGCTGCCTCACTCGCGCAGTATACGCTCGCTGCTCCAGTCAGCTGTGAGTGTGTGCTTGATCTGTTTGCTGGGGGTGAATTTGTGTTTTAAACCTCTTTCTATTGAATTTTAAAATTGAAACTGAAATACTTGCACTTTGAAATTTACCTGCACCCTGACCCGCACTGCTCACCGATCCACCAGAGGTCCTTAATCCTGTTGTGTGGAGGGAGTGCCGGCCACAACCTCATTCTGTTCCCCTCTTCCGGGTTGGAGACCGGAGAGGGTGGAGTCCCGCACTAGCATTAAAACTGAAGCTGCCTCACTCGCACAGTGAACGTGCGCTGCTCCAGTCAGTTGTGAGTGGGTGCTTGATCTGTTTGCTGGGGGTGAATTTGTGTTTTAAACCTTGTTCTATTGAATTTTAAAATTAAAATTGAAATACTTGCACTTTGAAATTTACCTGCACCCTGACTCGCACTGCTCCCCGGTCCACCACGGGTCCTTATCCCAGTTTTGTGGATGGAGTACCGGCCGCAACCTCATTCTGTTCCCCTCTTCCGGGTTGGAGATCGGAGAGGGCGAAGTGCCGCACTAGCATTAAAAATGAAGCTGCCTCACTCGTGCAGTGAACTTGCGCTGCTCCAGTCAGCTGTGAGTGTGTGCTTGATTAGTTTGCTGCGGGTGAATTTGTGTTTTAAACCTCGTTCTATTAAAATTGAAATACTTGCACTTTGAAATTTACCTGCACCCTGACCCGCACTGCTCCCCGGTCCACCACAGGTCCTTATCCCGGTTGTGTGGAGGGAGTGCCAGCCACAACCTCATTCTGTTCCCCTCTTCCGGGTTGGAGAATGGAGAGGGCAGAGTTGGGCCCTAGCATTTAATTCAATGCTCTCCCTTCCGCGCAGCAAGCGTGCCAAAGGTGCGCGAAAGTCAAGCCCGTCTGTACCTGTCCGCGCCCGGGAGTCGCCAGGAGCCAGGAACCCTGGTCTTTTTCCCTCAGATCATGACCCTTCTCTGAGACGGACATATTCTATTAAAGAATTAGTAGAGATGAGTTCTACCCCCTGCTCTGCTAGTGGGTTGGGACCTTGGCCGTGGTGTGAGGGTCCTTTTTCATGTCTGGTTTGTGGCTTTCAGGCCACCACTGGCAAGAATATACCCACTAACCAAGACATGACTAACATACCATTTTATGCCCCCATAGCCAACTTGGGTAAACCCCCCACCAACTCGCAGCAGGGGTGGAGAAGCCTACTGTGGAATGTGAGATCTCTCTCCAAGCATTCTGCCGAGGTTTGGGATCTCCTCTCCTCGATGCAGCCTGACCTCTGTTTTTTACCGAAACTTGGCTGAAGCCCCACTCGGTCCCCTCCATACCTCTCGCTCTACCTGATGGTTACAGATTTGTTCGCAGGGACAGAAAAAATAAAATGGGAGGTGGAATTGCTATTGCGCATAGGGATAACATCAAGATTACTGTGCTAGAGCAACACAGTGACCCAACCATGGAAGTGATGGTCTTCCGCATTGAATTCTCGTCCCACATAGTTGGAAGGGGGCCCTGGTATATCGGCCTCCTGGCCCGCTAATTGGCTTCCCTCTTCATCTTATTGAACTAATCGCTCCTCATGTAATCCCAAGCAGCAATTTTCTGCTGCTGGGCGATATTAATATACACAGTGAGTGAGGTTCTAATGTGGACACAGGGTCACTTGTAATGGAGCTAGCTACTCTTGGGTTAACCAAGCTAAATGAGGGCCCAACACACACAGTGGGTCACACTCTGGATATTGTTTTTTCCAACTCCCCTATCATCTCCTGCAATTCCCCCCAGTTCTTGCCTTGGTCTTGCCATGCGTCAATTGAATTTTGCATTCAGGCACCAAGGAAGAGAACCCATGCTACTTGTGACCCCCATCGCCTCTTCAGACAGTGGACGAGAGTTACCCCAGAGGGTTTTAAAACCTCTTTTCTAGAGCCACAAATATTAGAATCAGACAACATTGAAAAGGCACTTGGCAGTCTCTAGTGCAGTTGACTAGTTAGCCCCTCTGAAACCCTTCCCTAGCACGCCTAGGCTCTCCCAGAATGCCAGGTATTCTCCTCTTCTTCGTATCCAAAAACAAATTTGCAGGAAGCATGAAAAACGGTGGCACCTCACTCATGAGTTGGAGGACAAAGCTCAGTTTCATGTGGCTCTGACCGACTACCGCGGGATAATTAGGGCAGCACGCAAAGCTCATATAGCTCTATAATTAGAACAGGCCAAAAATGACCCTAAGGTGCTAAATCGCATTTTGCAGTCCTTCAAGCATCCCAAGGCATGTGAGAATCCGATGGTCCCTACACAAAAATTGTGCGATGATATTAGCACTTTCTTTATAGAAAAAATTGAGACCATCTATGATAAAATTGTCCAATCAGGGGAGTACTCTTCCATCACCATGATTCCCGAAGAATCTGGGCAAGCAATCACTCAACTGTTGGGAAGTTTTCCCCTGGTGACACAGGTGGAGGTTGAGTCACTGATCCACTCAGTAAAATCTGGATCACCTCAGGATCATTTACCAGAAAAAATCACCACTTCCCTTGCCTGCCACCTGTCCCCCTCTATTGCACATCTCCTCAATCTCTCCCTGCGAGGTGGTTTGGTCCCTTTGGAATGGAAAGCAGTACAGGTTATGCCTATTCGGAAGAACACCAAGGGTCCGCTAACTGAGTTTTCCAATCTCTGCTCTATCTCTCTCCTCCCTTTCCTGGGCAAGGTATTGGAGTAACATATAAACACTCATCTCTCTAACCATGTCGAACGGACTGGCAGTCTTGATCCATATCAGTCAGGCTTTTGCCCTAAATACAGCACACAATCAGCCCTACTAGTGGTAACCGACAACAACAGGATGAGCCACGATTCTGGTGCTGTTGGATCTTTCCGCCGTGTACAACACGGTTCCCCATAAGATCTTGCTCAGGAGGTTGAAAGAGATTGGACTCAGAGACTCTGCCCTTCAGTGGTTGACAAGATTTATTTCTTCTCGTTCTCAGACGGTTAACCTTGGCTCCTATCGTTCAGCTGCAACAGAACTGTCCAAGGGAGTACCACAGGGCTCTTGTTTGAGCCCGACTTTGTTTAACATCTATGTGGCTCCCTTGGCCAATCTGTTGAGGAGTAGTGGGTTCATCCCTGTTTCCAATGCAGGCGCTGCCCAGCTGCTTTTTCCATTTGCAAAGTTTACTCCATCAGTGCAGCCTACCTTCTCCCTGGAAATGAGAAATATCTCTGAGTGGATGAGGAGTAACTTTCTTCAGTGCAATGTGGGGAAGACGGAAATCATGCTCTTCGGAGAAGCTCAACTACTGTGGACACCCGATTGGTGGCCCTCAGACCTAGGCACTCCCCCCGTTCCAAAAACCTGTGTAAAAAACATAGGTGTCCGCCTTGAGCAGACCCTCACTATGAAGAAGCATGCTGCTCTGACAGCTGGCTCCTGTTTTCATGTGTTTGGGCTTCTGCGTCGTATCCTTCCACGGCTCCCTGACTCATCCAGGAAGACGTTAACCCAGGCGCTTATTTTAAGCAGCCTGGATTACTGTAATAGTCTTCTGCTCTCTGCCAATGAGACCGCCCTTGATAGACTACAGGTTGTCCAGTATAGGGCGGCACGTTTGATTCTGAACGCACCGCCAAGGACAGCCTCTCGGCCTCTGGCTCCCAATACGGAAGCGAGTACAGTTTAAAGTCTACTGCACCATTCACAATCAAAACCATGAGAAAAGGACAGTGGATATAGCAGCTAGTCAAGTTTGTGAACACTAAGATACATGGCTGGGGTGAGATCGGATTACTGTCAGAAGAGGAATGTAGATACTTGAGGGTCAATAACCCCTTGGCTCCTTGTATCTACATCTTGCCCAAAATACATAAAGGTGGAGGCTTTCCACCAGGACGTCCCATCATCTCTGGGATTGACTCTCCTACTGAACGCTTATCCCAGTACGTAGATGGTTTTTTACAACCCTTTGTGATCAACCTCCCGGCCTATATACAGGACTCCGGTGACATCTTGGGGAAATTTGATGGTTTAACATGGTCTGATGACCTACTTTTTGTCACCATGGATGTGACTGGGTTATACACCTGTATCTTGAAACATTTTGGACACATAGCAGTGAGTTCTTATTTGGCTACACGTACCGCTGATCACTTTGAACACAACTAAATGCTCTTGGAGATGATTGATATCATCTTACCTAGGAATTTCTTTTTACATTGTGGCACATGGTACCATCAAATACAGGGGACTGCGATGGGCAGCAGATTTGCGCCATCGTATGCAGGATTGTTCATGGGTTGGTGGGAAAAGGAACATGCGTGGGGTAGATATGCCTCCCCCTGGATGGACATGATTGTCTTCTGGGGAGGTATATCGATGATATCATCCTAATATGGAAAGGGACCCCCGACCAACTCAAGGACTACCATAGATATTTGAACGACAATCCCCACAATGTCCATCTGACTATGAAATACAGCAAGGAGAGCATTGAATTTCTAGATATTCTTTTTTACATCAGAGATGGTAAAATACAGAGTGCCCTTTATCGCAAAACCACAGCCTGTAACAGCACACTCCATGCGACAAGTGCACATCCTAGCTCCGTCATTAAAAATATACCTTTTGGTGAGATGGTGCGGGTACGCCGAATTTGTAGTACAGAAGATACTTTCAGGGAAAACATCAATGTGGTCAAAGAAAGGTTTAGATCAAGGGGTTATAATGAAGACATTTTGACAAGTGCTGATAACAGAATACAAAAAGTTACTAGACAGAGTACATTAGAAAGAGATAAAACCTTGAAACGACAAAAGAAGGAAATTGCCAGACTCACATTCACAACACAATATACCAATAACAGTACGAATCTATTTAGGATTCTAAAAAAACACTGGTCATTATTGTATGAAACAACCAGTTTAAGGGAGTTAGTTACACCTACCCCACAGGTCACATTCAGAAGGGGCAAAACTCTACGGAATTTATTGTGCCCAAGTTATCCTCGCAGCAAAGCAACCAAAACTTGGTTCCCAGGTGCACCTAATGGTTTTTATACCTGCACTGGATGTAATGTCTGTCCCCTTGGTAAGAATAAGACCAAGAGTTTTAGATATAACACCACAAAAGAATATGAAATAAGACATTACATCAATTGCAACACCACTCATGTTGTTTATGTGATAGGATGTGGATGTAATAGGATCTATATGGGCAGTACTGTTCGCTCTTTGAAATTGAGAATGCAGGAGCATGTCAGGGCGCTCAGAAAATTTGATCTGAAGTACCCTATGGCTTATCACATGCGTGAGAACCACGCTAATGACAATCAAGTTTGGTTCCATGGTATTGACCACATCCCTCCTAATCCACGAGGAGGTAATAGAGAGTTGTGTCTCAGAAAGAGGGAAGCCATGTGGATTTGTCGCCTCAAATGTATCGAAATGGGACACAACACAGATGACGAGCTGCATTATTTCCTGTAGTAATGTACTGTTTTCTCTGGTCAATTACATACCTTGCTGTTCTGTGCTTTTCTTGTCGTTCATTCCCTTTGAGTATTTATATTTACTGTCCTTTAGCACTTAAACACAATACATGTGTTAGACAATTTCACCATATGGACCGAGTGCTTTGTTTCTGTTTACTTACGAATTGGGATTTTTTTTTTTCCCTATATATGTCCAATTATATTGCATTGGGCTCAATGTAATAAAATGTTGGTATTTTACTTTGCCTCTTTTTTAGGAGGCGTGTCATAATTAGGTATATATCTGAACTGTCTATAGATGAGTGTTATTTCCGTCTCTCTTGTACCCCTATTTCTGCTTCCCCCTGCCCCTACTGCGCCTAGTTCTTTGCATACATAAATTCATACACCCACAGTGATTGTTGCCACTTTTAAGTTGGATCCATATATATATTGAGTTTTACTCCATCATTTCCTTTTTGACTTCTCTCTTCCTTTTTGTGATGTTTATTCCTTAATATTTATTTCATTTATTTTCTATTTCTTTTTCATTTCCTATGCCATGTGTTAGATTATCGTTAAATTAAGCTTTTTTGTATTGCTTACAAGGTAATTCCAATATGTCTGCCTTAATTGCATGGCTTTCGTGAACTGACGGGCTCTCAGATGCGCTCGGTCGTTACCGCGAGATTACGCATGGGCAGAGCGCAATAACATGGCGTTTCCGCCCTAAATATCCGGGACGCGTCTGATTTCGCTTTCGCGCTGGGAGCCGGCTTACAGATATCGGCGGATATGGCTGAGTCGCGGTGGTGAGTGGCACACCACTGGTGTGGTCTTAAATTTGTTTCTATTTACTTTTCGGCTTTGTCATCGTTATATTGAAATCTTGGGGAGGATGATTATATATTCTACACAGCACCGGCGAGTTAAGACTCTCTCGCAGGTTAATAATAAAATTGTTTTTGGCCTGACTCGACATGTGCTCATGGTGGATGGTAGCCGTGTTTTGTATGTGCGTTTGGCCGGTCTCCGTTTTTGTATTCTCTTGGGGACTCGGGCTTCACAACGTGATTACGGTTGTTTGGCTAACTCTTACAAATATGTCAGCACTTGCTTATTGAATTAGGTACATCAATATTAGGCCTTTCATATATTTTTTGATTTACCCTCTCACCCCTATGCCCAGATAATATATCATATCGCATGCCTGACTGGGATCACGAATTTGGCTTGAATCGGGTCGGATTTATATCGGGAACTCTCAGAGAAGATACACGACAATACCCTTTAAATAGGTATGACTACTCTTTTCAAGACTATTGGGGTGGTAATTTCTGAGGTTATTCTATGCGGATTTATGTCATGTGTGTCATACATTGTCCTCCTTTATGTTTTGATTATGTATAGGTTTTGCTGAGATTATCAGATCTCATTCCTGAACTATTATACTCGCCGACTTATATATATCTATCATCTACTGCTATGTGAAGATCCTTTTTTCAGTCAGGTAGGCCGGCTTCTTCTAATTTGTATAAGTGAGTGGAGCAGTTCAACTATGTTATCCATATCCCCATATGTTTATTTCTCATTTTCCATACTGGGGTTAGGACCATACTCAACTAATAGACATACATGTTATTTCTCCCTTGTAATAATCTGATATTCCGTATGTCTTGTATTGATAACTGGTATAGGTCCTTTTCTTGGCAACTGGATATTTGTTGGTAAACACTTATGGCTGTGTATGCCATCTATGCCCTTTTTTTTGTAATTGGTTGATTTTACTTTTCTCTTTCAGTAAGACTCCCTTCATACATCTTATACTGGATTTATATATATTTAGAGGAAGGATCCATAACTCATCAGTGGTACTCACTGTTGGTGTTTTCTACTACTAGCACACGGTATGCAGAGACTGCTCCCTTTTTCTTCTTTTTCCCCTCCCCCTCTTCAACCCTTCTTTCTATTTTGTTCACTTCTCTTGTTTGATATCATTGCGATGTTGTTGTATTATTCTTCTGAGTAATATCTCACATTCTATTATTCCTAATTTTGAATTTTGGAGTCCAGTTCCCTTTGGGAGAATTGAGAAAAACTCCTTGATTGTAACTAAGGCATAATGAGGTTTGTAATCCTCTAAAAAATTACACAGATAGCCAATCTATTGTTGTGTTATGTAATGTTATGGTCATGTTTTTAATAGACAAAGATGTCTTGTGTGTTTTTCTATGTATTTATATGGTCGTATGTACAATTTTATATGTAGTTTTTATATATATATTTATGTGACAGTCTGTCTTTGTATATGTTTGATTATTCCAGCCCTGAAGAAGTTCTGGTGGTCAGAACGAAACGCGTTGGCTGACGATTCTCTTTGAATATAAGAAAATAAAAACGATCTGAGAAAATAACGAGACTCCTAAATTTGGATTTGGACTCTGAGAAATTTTGAACTGATTGTATGTGATTGGAGTGGTGCCCCAAAACTGGATGACTAACTGCACCATTCACAATGCCTTGGACAATTCTGAACCTAGCTACCTTGCGGATAAATTTATCCCCTACACTCCTCAGCGGTCTCTCCGATCAGAATCTAAGCACCTCTCTGCAGTGCCTAGAATTAAACGAGCCAGACAGGGTGGGAAGGCCCTATCTTATCTTGGTCCCTGCCACTGGAACAAGCTCCTTTGTCAACTAAAACAGTGCACGGAACATCTCCACTTCAGGAAACAGCTTAAAACCCATCTTTTCACCTCTGATCTCCAGCTGACAGTCTTCCCTCATGGAGCCCGTTCTCGTGCACAGAGATACCCCTTCGGGGGTCGATTCTGGCGCTTAATAAATAAATAACTAAGTAAATAAATATCCTGGCTGCCCGCTTTTTTGATCCATAGACTCTAGATCATTCAAAATGCAGCTGCCAGGCTAATACGGTGGGCCCCCTTCTGCCAACACATCCCACCTCATCTAAAGTATCTCCACTGGCTTCCTGTGGCAAAAATAATTCAATTTAAGGCCCTCAACTTGGCTTTTAGAGCACTGGAGGGCAAGGGCCCCTGTTATCTGGGAAACAGACTCAGCATATACCAGCAAGAGAGATCTCTCATATCTTACTACCTTCGGCTTATGTTTAATCCCAGGTTTGCCAAAGTCTGTCGCGAAGAAAGGTCATTTATGGTGCTGACGGCGAAACTCTGGAAGACTTCCCGAAGCCAACTACGCATGGCCAAGTCTGGACACTGCTTTAGGCAGTCGGGCGGGCTTTACAAATGCCATTGATTGATAGTGACCTGCTGCTGAGAGGGGACTTGTTACGATTCCACAGACTCCATAAGTGAACAGCTTGACTGCATCAAAAGAAAACCCATAGACCCACGTATTCCACTGGAAGAGGCATCCGAATCTTACTGGTAAGTAAATGGCTGATTCCAGTTTCGGCCTCTGCCGTATACCTAACTAGTCACACCCTGACTCATCTCAACGGCACAATCACCAAATGTAAAGTAAAGTAAACTCTTGATTCGCTGGCTTACTGCGCCACTGACTGGAGTGGGCCGAACACACTCCAGGGACCAGGGCCCTGGTGGCACTGCACCTGATGCACTAATAGCAATGCCCCTGCCCTGCAGTTAGTGGAGAGAGTACCCCCTTTGCTTTATAGCCCACTGCTGCCAGTAGGTCCTTTTTATACATTACCAGCCACAAAAAGAACACCCAATGGCAATTTAATTCAACCTTTGCATTCAATGTGAGCCATATACAGGCCTCCATGTCAATCAGTCACACACACTTAGGCAGAAGTATGGTTCGTTCCCATATTCCTTCCAGCAATTTACGAAACTAGATGGAACTGAAGGCACTGTCTAAAATTCGGCTTGTGATACAAGCTGTAACAAAGAGATTGCTTTAGGGCTGGCATCACAGACGCATCATTAAAATGCTGCCCTTCTTACAATCCCCTGCCTCTCTTCCAAAGCTGTTACTAGCGTCTGTTTCCGTCAGAACTAGCAGTGCCGCAGCCTGATGCTCTCAGAATTTCCTTCCTTTCTGCTCTAGCTTGAAAATTATAAAACGTGAAAACGTGCATGTCACGTTGACAATGTATATTTATTATGTGTCTTCTGCAGAGAGGGTAGGGCATATTACGATTGCGCCTCTCGTGGAGAATCTTGCATGCACTGCATTTCTTACTCAATAACAAAATATTTTGATATGTTTATTTCTGAATTGTACAGTAACACATCATTGGACCTGATAGCATTGTCTTTCTCCAACCAGTATCTTGGTACCCATATATTTGTTCAAAGCGCACTGCCTTGGCAAATACAACAGCAAGATTCCAGATTATTGTGTCTTTATTTCCTTCCCATGGCAGAAATTTTAAAAATTGGAACTAAAAAAACATGTAAACGAGCCACAGAACAACAGCCTGGCTCTGTGCTTGAAATATGTCTTTGCTGTCCAACAATGTGTGAGTTCTGTGTCAAATGGTCGGTCTTTTCTGAATTTGGGTCACACTTTCGTGTTATTTCCATGGTGCATTTTTTGGATTAGACACAGTGACTTAAGTAACTGGGTTGTGTGGCCAGTTGTCCTGTTAGCTTCTGTTATGTGGCCAGTTGTCCAGTTGTCATGTTAGCTTCAGATAACCATCTCCTAGGGCTCTGATGAATCCTGAGTGCCAGATGTCCATCTAATGCCAGGCTTTTCCTGTCCTTGTAAATATGGGGCAGAGAAATGTGCTGCCAGTGCGCCACAAAAAGTGATGGACTGGCAACGCAGGGGTCTTGTAAATCGGCCCCTAAATGAGGCTGTAAAACTTGCCTCGGTTGATCAGGACAAATGTGGCTTTTTTTAATTGAGACATCTGGCACTCAGGATTCAGTCCTTTCATGCAGAACTTTGCGTGAAAGGGGTGTTCCATGGGTGTTGCTGTGGGTGTTCCCACGTAACACCAATGGAATGAGACACATTTCCACATTTATGAGGAATCATAAACCTGGAAATGCGTCAGTACGATACGCTGGTGGCGTAGCGAGGAGAAATGTTTTAATTTTTCCTTGTTTCTCTTCTTCTTTCAATGTGTGCTGCATTCTACAGCACACATTGCCAGAGGAAAATGCCTGTAGTGATTGTTTTCATGCTGGAAGGTGCCCCTTCCAGCACAAAAACAATCTCCCCATGAGACAGGCATCTTTGGACCATAGTGCAAGGGTGCCTGGCATTGGCAGCTGTTTGTGCGTCAGCACAGGGGAGAGCGCAGGAATGTGAAATATCATTGTACATATGTCACATTCCTGTGCTCTGAAAGTGCCGCAGCGTGGTGCAGCCAAATGGCTTGCGGTGCCGCGCTGCTGCACTTTTTGTAAATCTGCCCCTTAGATCTTGGAGAATGAGGTAAATATCGTATGGGATTTATATTCCAGCAGATGGAATATCTGTCACCGTTGTGGCGGAGTAACGTATCTGCCAAGATTGAAATCAGACCCTTAGTCTCAGATAGTGCAACATGTTGGTTTCTCCTACAGTTTTGCCAAGTACCTGGCGTTTTTATGTTGATTAATCCCTCTGAATTGCAAAATGCATCTTAAAAAAGCATTTGCAATGCAATAAGTCTTGCATTTACGCAAGTTTAAGCTTTTGGCATTGTAAATGACAATGCCTATTATTTTAGTTTTTTAAAACGTAAATAAAAGGCATTGTCATTTACAATGCCAATACCTTAAACTGTAAATGCGTGAATGCAAGACTTATTGCATTGCAAATACTTGCTTAAGTTTAAAACTGAGCACGGTGTCGCTTCAAGGACACCGCACTCAGTTTCTTTTTCTTTTTTTAAAAACTTTAACACTGAGCACGGTGTCCTTGGAAAGGGCGCTGCGCTCAGTGTTAAAGTAAAAAAAAAAGAAAGAAACTGAGCGCTGTGTCCTTGAAGCGGCGCCACGCTCAGTTTTACAGTTAAAAAAAACAGAGCGCGGTGTCCCTAAACAGAGCACCACGCTCACTAGATAATAAAAAATAAAAATTCAACAGAGCGCGGTGTCCCAGAAGTGGACGCCATGCTCAGTATTAAGTTAAAATAAATAAACTGAGCGCGGTGTCCCTAAAGTGGGCGCCAGGCTCAGGATACAAAAAAAAAAAAATAGCAGCCGCCATTGTCCCCATAAGTGCCCATAAACAAAATAGTGCTCACCCCCTAGATAAAGCTGACCGTGTACGGATCCAAGTAAATGAGCCAGTCGTCATAGGCGGTCACAAATGGAGACAGGACGGTTAGAAGGAGGGACTAGCAAGCTTCATAATGAATCGGAAGTCTGCATTTACCAAGGACAATGACACCAGCCAATCAAAAATATGGGCGGAGAGAAGGCGAGGCTTACACAGCATACTCGAATACTGCATGCCTCGCAGAGCGAGCAGCGCATTCGAACTGCAGCTAGGCTCGACTTAAAAACAACTCAGAGCAGCTGATGTCTGCCCAGTCTTCTGTGTAAGGCCAAATCCTTTCTACCCAGACTCATAAAAAGTTGTAGAGTGCAGGTAACTGTTTATTTCAAGTTACTACAATATTACAGCAGGGCCATCAAATGGTACATGTATCGACTGCCACCTTCCAGTTCAAATGCTACCCACAGAATTCTATACTCCCACTTATCGACCTACATTCTTTAACCATGGTAATCTAACATTACAACACACATAGTGCTGGCCCTCATTGCGTTCGGTAATGTAATCAGTGACCAAATAACTGTCCTCCTGAGGCCACACTGAGCCCTCTTAAGGGAGCCTTAGACACCACTAACTGTCTGATCACTGGTAAATTCAAATATAACCATCCCTCTCACACCCTCAATGATACCTACTGGCTCTCATTCTAGGGCACATCAAATTCAAGACACTGTGCATTATTTTGAAAACCATCCATTTCCATAAATTGGACTACCTCATCAAAAAGCTTTTCTTCCTGGCTTGCAAACGAGCCACCCACAGCATGAAGAAGTTGTCTCTGGAGACATATAAGTATGAAAAGTAAACCACAGAAGACAGAACTTTACATCTTTTCTCTATGGAAGACCTCCTCTTTACTAGAGATTGGCCCCTTCACTTTGTCTAATTAGGAGTGGCCTTAAAAACATGCTATTTATCCACCTATTCTTGACTATCCTTATCGATATGTAGGTTTGAGTGAAGGTCTGAAGTTCCTAAGACGCGAGACTGTTCATACATATCTTTAGATAATGGAGGCTTTGCAAGCCTACGAGATAAAAACAAAAGTGGGGCATTGTGAGCCACTCTTTGGCAGAGAGAGACTGTTTTTACTGCTGTGAAGGAACACTGGCACTAGCCAGCAGCTTACTTCCGGTCAGTCCTCTGCTCTGAATCCCTCTGCCATCTCCTTGCAAAGTTCCTGCCTCCTCTCTCCACCTCCTAAGCCCCCCTTCCTGGACTCACCCCCACGTTAATCACATTGGGGCACATGTATACATTTTAATGGTTTGCTATTTGGTAATCGCAAAAGCCTATGCATGAAGGATTCGCAAATATTTTTACAAATCCTTAACATTCCCTAATAGCGAATCGTAAATTGCGATTCGCTATTAGGGAATGCATTCCCTTTCATTCCTATGGGCCTATAGGCCAATAAGAATTAATGAATTGGAATTGCAATTTGAAATTACCAAATTGGTAATCGCAAATTGTGAATGCAATTGCAAGTGTGCTCGGAGGTCTAATGCTCCCCTGATGCACCACAAAAAAGGTAGGTGTGCACGTGGCACACACACATACCCTCAGGGTATGTGTAGGCGCCACATGGCACTTTGAAAATTGCACTTTTGTGCATTTTTCAAAGATTCACAAATTACCATAAACTTGAAATGTATGATAATTTGAGATTCCTAGATGCAAAGTCGCATTTTGGAAATGCTACATGCATCGCATTTAGGGAATCGCAAATTGCAAGTCCCTGAATGCATTCTCAAATTAGGTAATCGCCAAAATTGTGATTTCCTATTTTCCGGATGCAAAGCCCTTGATGCATCGGAAAAGGCATTTTACCGGTAAACGGGACGATTCTGCGAATTGGCCCGTTTGCGACCGGTAAAATGCTTGATGCATGTGCCCCATTGTCCCCTACTGCTACGTTTCACGGAGCCTATCCGAGATCGTAGGAGGGTGCAAACCTCTATTCCACCATTTTGTGCTCGAGGATGTTCGGTCCTTTAACACTGTAGGGAGACAAGCTATAGTTTCTTTACAGCAGCAGCTCCTGTAGTTGGGAAACATTATAAAACTTTGGGGTGCCTCACAGACGAGTGTCTACTTTGAGCTAGTTCTGAGCTAAATACACAGGCTAAACAACAGAAATAAAAAACAGGCAGTGAAGCAATTTCTTTGTATCTTCCTCGTGAATTGAAAATTAAGGGGTTTTAGAAAAGGACACATGCTGCTAAATATTTCTGTAATAAAATGGACATTAATATTCACCTTAGATAAACTTGCTCAAAGGAATCTGATCAGCCCTCCTGGCCTGTTGGTTGTTGCCTGAGTGCAGGTTTGATTTTTTTGTGCCGTTTAAGGTTGACACGAGTGCAGCTATCGGAGATCGCGCGGATTGATTCCCAGACAAATGAGCTCTTAAAGCCTCAGCCGTATCTGAGCCACCCGCGAGCTATGTTCTGGCTTCCTGTGGAATGGACGCTTTCTTTCCATTCCAATCAGGCGGTATCGATCGGTGGCTTTTTGCTGTATCACTCGCAGTTCATAATAGGAGCACATTATGGCATATTATAGTACTTCGCAAGTAGTACCTGGTTACAAAAAAATGATGCGAATGACAAGAGACGATTTTAGTTAGTTCAATTAAGGTCATAAAAATGAATAACCTCAAAGTCTGAAGGGAAACAAGATTGGGCTTTAACAAATGGTATTGGTTAGGGTCTAGCTTCTCTTCCACTCCTCCTACAACGGTCGTGCCCAGGCAAGCCTCGGAAAATACATTATTTTGCATAGCTTTAGGCCAGGGACAAATTATAGGAAAACAATCAGGCGAGTGAAAATCAAAGAGTTTTTAACCAAAGATCGACCTCTCCGTAATAGCCGAGATCAAAGGTGCACAGTTGACGTGCCTGCTGCTCCGCATGCAATAGTTATGAAGCATCAGTATGAAATGAGCTTAGCAAATTCCAAACATGCTCCTGCCTTTGAACCCTTCATTTGCCTCCTGAAATTAAGGCAGACTAAATACTTTTAAAAAACAGAATTGATTGGTGCTTAGCTTTTAAGACCAGGTCCTGTCAACTTTATGAGGCCGCCGTTTCATAGAAGCTTATCAGTGCATTTACTTTGCAAAGACATACACACATATATAAATATATATGATGGAACCATGCATGCCTTTACCACGTATTACCTTTTACCACGCAAGCCTTTACCAGGCATATGCCTTTACCACGCAGACCTTTACAACAAAAATGTAAGTATATATATGGCAAGTGAAATCCCATATCTATCTATCTATCTATCTATCTGTTGATACCCTTAACCACTCCTTCACCCGAAATATACCTTTTACCACCCAATAACCTTACCCACCCCTAAACCCTAAAAACACCCTTACCACCCAATATCCCACCCACCCTAAAACTGAAAAATACCTTTACCACCCACCTCTAAACCCTAAAATTACCCTTACCACCCAATACCCTCACCTACTCCTAAATGATGAAAATACCCTTACCACCAAATACCCTTACCTATCCCAAACCCTAAAAATACCCTTACCACCCAGTACCTTCAACCTCCCCCAAACCCTAAAAACACCATTACCATTCAATGCCCACATCCACCCCTAAACCCTAAAATCAAACACTCTTAGCCATCCCTGAACCTTGAAAACACCCTCACCAATTTATATATATATGGCCTGTAGGTAGTTATAGTTAGCACCAAAGTTGCCATAGGAAAAGCGTTTTTTGTTTTGCCAATAACTTTGACATCGCTTGACACTTCTCCACGAAATTGTCACAAAACATCTCCTTTTTAGTTCAGCTGCTGTCTTGAAAGTTTCAGGGTGATCTGTCAAGCAGGGGTCGAGACAAAAGGGGTGTCCCAAGAAGCATTATCCCCATGTTAAGGTAATGGGGATTTTTCATTTTTTTAACACATCTACAGCCGGAACTGCTGAATGGAATGACACCAAATTTGGCAGAAAGCTAGATGTTGGTCCAGAAGGCGTGCTTTTTGTGATTTGGTGTGAATCCGTTCAGTAGGTTTTAAGATATCTAACTTCCAAAAAATATAGATATCTGGGATCGCAAGTCTTTGCAGTGGACTCATGGATCCTTCTAAAATTTGAATGGCTGCTAATACTTTAACCAGGAAGTGTTGGCAGCCATCAATGGACTCTGCTTGTAGCTGAGTCCCAGATAAAAAGTTACAAATAAAGAAAAGAGGCCAGGATAGGAATACCCTGTCCCCCAGATATGGATGGGGGGGTACCCCAGTAAACGCTGGCTCCTGCACCGTGCTTTATAATAACCCCAGGTGGGCCAGATCACCGGGCATTGTGGAAATGTAGAAGGGGGGGCACATTGGGCCCACCTCCTAGTGCTATCCAAAGCCCCGGGGACCGCCACCTTCCCGGGGCAGTATCATTAAGATATGTGTGGGAGCCACGCAGCTGCGCTGGGGTCTTCCACCTCCCCAGGGCACAAATGTAATATAAAAAAAAGGTGGAGGAGGCCATATGGCCTCCCCCGGAGCCCCAAGGACCGCCACCTCCCCAGGGCAGTAACTTAATTATAACTGGGGCACATACATTACAATTAAAAAAAGAGGCTGCCACAAGTACAGCCACCTCCCCGGGGCTAAAATAAATAATAATGTGTGGGGGGCTCTGGCACCAACGCACAGCCCCGGGGACCACCACCACCCTGGGTAACAATTGCAATAATGAAGGGGTTCCGTTATGGACCCACCTGCCCCGGGGACCACCACCTCCCTGAGGCTTACTAAACAAAGGAGCGGGGGCTACGAAGCCGTCTTCATGGAGCACTGCATCACCCTTGGGATTGCCACCCCCCGGTGCCGGCTCCAGGAAAGTCCTGGGGTACCCACCCAATAGTAGACTCTGATAAACAGCTTCTCCCGTAAGACTCTTTCCTACAGTAAGAAGTGTGAATACCAGAGTGTATTCAAAGATCACATACTTCTTCCTACTTTTCATTTTTTAAGATAAGAAATACCCTTCTACTCATCACAGCACTCAAGATCGTAAACATTAGTTAAATACAATATATACATGGTTTCTTCACAATAAGTATCCCTTTGATACCTCCTCTCTAAATTTAGGGGCATAGCATGCCTTTTTGCAACCCCTTGTATAGATTTTTACTTCATTTCCACAACACCTCCAATTTTTCACAGTAAACAGTAATGGCGGCCATTTCATTTCTAAAATTCCAACAGCTATCCAATCAGAGCGCTTGCGGGACTCACAGAAGCCTCTTGCTCCGGTGTTGGACTCCTGCCCAACCCACACACTGCAGGAACGGGGATTAGTCCAAACCACTTCCCCGACTCACCAGCCACTCACTGACTGACACACATGAGTAAGCTGCTGACTCAGAAAAGGGGGTGGAAAATCATAAGGCAACCACACCTTCCACCCTTGTAACGTGTCGCAAAAAGGAACACCCGCCTCCTTCTTCTGCTCCTGCATAAAAGGGAAACAAAAAATACACCCTACAGTAATATCTCAGTCCCCAGTCTTACCTCTGAGCCATATATCCATATCCAATAAATACCATCACACATACACTTACCAGAAGCGTGAGCAGGCTTAGCTTCAAGGAGTTGTCAATCAATTGGAACCTTTAACCCAAGATATCATCTCTTAGGCGAATTAGGTACA
Source organism: Lissotriton vulgaris (assembly GCF_964263255.1). NCBI lineage: Eukaryota > Metazoa > Chordata > Amphibia > Caudata > Salamandridae > Lissotriton > Lissotriton vulgaris. Next base: position 427,258,475 of record NC_141687.1, read on the forward strand.
GGACTGTTCGTTTTGTAAGGGTGTCTTGGTGTGGGCGAATAAGGGGATTGCAGGGTAAAAAACACACCAACCTTATTGGCATGTACAAAAAACCCCTGTTAGCGTGGTCTGGGAAAAAGGGACTAGAATAACCCCAAGGAACGTAAGCCTCATCCGCGTTGTTGTTTACACGAGAATAAGGAAAAACCCAGCCGGGTTTCTCTCGCGGATCGGCCCAAAACGTCACTTCCACCTATAACGAGGTGGATGGGTTGCGCATCAACAGCTAGGGATCGCGCATCAGCGCGAGTAACACCGTTTCAAACACCGCGTCTCCGTGACAGGAGATCGGCGCGAAGCGGCAATCCGCAAACAGGAGCCCCTGAATGCAGGCAAAGAATCCCAAATGCGCTTCACAAAAAATAACAAATGACGGGGGCGGGAAAAATAACTATTAGGAATCTAACTACCTTCTGACTACAGGGGACCCAAACAACGGAAGGGGGTGGACAAAAACAGGTAATGACCAAAAACGAAGCACCAGGGCAAGGAATTGAACCAAGATAAGGGAAAAAAAAGGTAAAAGGAATGGGGAATTCTCCAAGTCTTTCCACGAGCCCGTGAAAAGACAGCAACAACCAACAGGAAACACCGGAGCCAGGATGCAGGAACCCACAGGTTAGCAATAACAAGCATAGACATAAGGGTAGGACTCCTTTTTATGCTACTGATGTGTCATGTGATGGTTTTGAACATGGACAGCAAAAGGGGACTGGGGACCAGATCCTAACAGTACCCCCCCCCAATAATCCTCCCCACAGGTCGTGGCTTACGGGGATGCTGTCTGTGGAATATTCTCACCAGCCGAGGCGCATGTACCCCCCCAGCTGGCTCCCATGTCCTATCCTCCGGGGCATACCCCTTCCAATCCACCAGGTAATACAACCTACCCCTCCTCCGTCTTGAATCAAGAATGGCCTGAACCTCAAACTCCTCCTCGCCATCCACTAACACTGGGGCAGGAGGGGGCAGGACCTGATCTGACGGAACGAAGGGCTTCAGCAATGAGGTGTGGAACACAGGATGGATCTTATAGTCCGATGGCAATAATAGCTTCATTGCCACAGGGTTGATCACCTGACTCACTGGAAAGGGGCCTACATACCGGGGCTGTAGTTTGCGTGATCCCTGTAGTTTCAAGTTACGTGAAACCAACCATACTTGATCGCCCACCTTATAATCTGGGGCCGGCAGTCTATGGCGATCTGCCTGTACTTTCATTGCCGCCTTGGCTTCCTGTAAACTGCCCCTAGTCACTTCCCAGATCTCCCCCAATCGTTTACATACTTCATCAATGGCTGGCACGTGCCCAGTGGGTTGGATGGCTAAGGCTCTGGGATGATATCCCATAGAGAAAAAAGAAAGGTGACATGCCCAAGGCTGTGTGTACACTGTTATTATAAGCGAATTCCGCTATGGGCAAGGCCTTCACCCAATCACACGAGAGGGACGTAGTCAAGCACCTCAGGAACTGTTCCATTGTCTGGTTGGTGCGTTCTGTCTGCCCGTCTGACTGGGGATGGTAAGCAGATGATAAACGTATGTCCATCTTAAGCACCAGACAGAGCTCCTTCCAGAAATGAGACACAAACTGCGCCCCCCTGTCTGAGATGACTGCTGTGGATAACCCGTGCAATCGCACAATTGAAACCATGAACTCCCAAGCCATCTCCTTTGCTGTAGGAATGTTATGGAGTGGTATAAAGTGAGCCATTTTGGTAAACAAATCTACGACCACAAAAATAGCAGTGAAGCCGGAAACCAAGGGAAGGTCCGTGACAAAATCCATACTGATAGTATGCCACGGGGAAGGGGGTACCGCCAACGGCTGCAAAAGGCCCGAGGGCTTACTATGTGAGGGTTTATTGATGGCACAAACAGGGCAGGCTGACACATATTTCTGGATATCCTGTGCCACCGAATCCCACCAAAACCACCTCAGGCACAACTCCTTTGTCTTCCCAATTCCTGGGTGCGCAACTAAAGAGGATGAATGACACCATTCCACCACCTTTTGTCTCAACTCGGGTGGCACGAACAACTTATCACCATGATATAACAGCCCCTCTCTGACCACCACCGGAGACAGTTGTAACCAAGGAGCTAAATCCATGTTACGCAACAGTTCTTTTACCTTAGAAGTGAATTCTTCCACCGAAGCTACTCCCACAATCCTTCTACTATCAAGCATCGGTCTATTTTCCTTCCCTGATTTCACTTCCTCCGGGTCAACATGTATCCGGGACAGTGCGTCTGATTTAATCTGCTGCGCGGCAGGTCTGTAGGTGATAATAAAATCGTATTCGTTAAAGAATAAGACCCTTCGCATTTGTCTTGGTGTCAAAGCCCTGGCTGATCTAAAAAACTCCAAATTCTTGTGATCTGTATAGATAGTGATGGTATGACGAGCCCCCCACAGATAGTGACGCCATTCTTCAAAAGACAATTTCACTGCCAGTAGTTTGCGCTCTGCTACCGTATAATTACGTTCGGCCGGCAACAATGTCTTTGAAAAATAGGCGATAGGGTGCATATCTCCCGTGCCCTCCTCCTTCTGCGACAAAACACCACCTACTGCACTCGCGGAAGCATCTGTTTCCACAAAAAAGGGGAAAGCCGGATCAGGATGGGCCAATACCGGAGCGGACGTAAAGGTCTCCAACAGTAACTGAAAAGCCCCCTGAGCCTCCTGAGACCACTCAAAGGAAACACCCTTTCTCAACATGCGGGTCATTGGAGCCACGATATCCGAAAAGTGAGAGATAAAGCGCCGGTAGAAATTGGCGAACCCCAAAAGTACCTGTATGTGCTTCACCGTAGTTGGCACCGGCCAGGATATAATAGCCTGTATCTTTTTAGGGTCCGTCTTTATCCCTTCAGCGGATATGAGGAATCCCAAAAACTCCACTTCCTTCGCATCAAACTGACACTTTTCAATTTTGGCATAAAGCCGATGTTCCCGCAGCTTCTGCAGCACTTGTTGCACATGAGTATGATGATCATTTCGGGTCTCTGAGAAGATAAGGATGTCATCCAAGTAAACTATTACTGACTTATCCAGATACTCGCTCAGAACCTCATTAATGAAATACTGGAACGCCGCCGGCGCGTTACACAAGCCGAACGGCATCACACAGTATTCAAACAACCCATATTTGGTTTTAAAAGCCGTCTTCCACTCATCACCGGGCCGCATTCTGATCAGATGGTACGCTCCACGCAAGTCCAGTTTAGTAAACACCGTGGCCTTGCGGAGTTGATCCAGCAACACGGGGATGAGAGGAAGAGGGTACCTGTTCTTAATAGTGGCCTTAATTAATGTCCGGTAGTCCACACACGCCCTCAGGGTGCCTTCCTTCTTTGGAATAAAGAAGATCGCCGAAGAGACAGGCGATGAAGACGGACGGATAAACCCTAGTTCCAACATCTCGTCCAGATATTCTTTGAGATGTTTTTCCTCCGGTTCAGACAGGGCATACACTCTACTGCAGGGCAAAGGAACCCCCTCCACTAAATCGATCCTACAGTCAAAAGACCGGTGTGGTGGCAAGCTCTGAGCACATCCCTTATCGAACACATCGGCGTATTCCACATACTGTCCCGGAACACCGCTTTCTTCCATAGCCGCACAATACAATGAGGGAACCTTCTCACAGGCCTCGTTATAGCAATGCTTCAAGCAATAATGCGAATCTAGTGTGACCAGCCGTTGCACCCAATCTATCCTGGGGTTGTGTTCTTGGAGCCAGGGCACCCCTAACACCAAGCCAAAGGAAGGTGCGTCTATCAGATCGAACACCACGCACTCTGAGTGACCATTGTCACACACTAAGCGTAGTGGCATCGTTTGCCTAGTGATACACCCTGACGACAACTCTGTTCCGTCAATCGCACGTACCGGCTCTGGCTGTTTCTTATACTGACAAGGCACCCCTAGTTTCTCTGCCAGGGAGATATCAATAAAATTGCCAGAAGCCCCCGAATCCAATAACACAGAAACAGGCACCCTTTGATGCGCTGCCAATAGAAGCTGTGCCGAAATCACAAAATGTCTGGGCGCCAAGTCCACTGCCCCCAACACCTCATATTGACCTTTTCTGAGCACCGTCAGGGGCTGCCTTTCCACCTGTACGTATGCCACTTTTTTGCCATAACCTGCCCCTGAAGGTTTTACGGGACACTCTCTTGCAAAATGACCTCCCTGTCCGCAATAGAGACATAAGTTCTTATCTCTGCGTCTCTTTCTTTCTTCAGGAGTAAGGGGCCCCCTGACCCCACCTATTTCCATTGGTTCAGGCTTTGCTTCACCGGGTTGCTGTTTCACTTCGGTCTTTATGAAGTTCCCTCGGGAAACCTGAAAACGGCCACGGTCACCGCGTCGCTCCGATAGCCTATGATTCAATTTAACCACTAAATCTATAAAAGCGGCACACTCCTCCGGGGGATCCACTACTTGCGACACCACGTCCTTCAAATCGTCATTAAGACCCTGGTAAAACAAGGATGTCCGCTTATCAGTTGGCCAATGTGTCTCTGCAATCAAAGGATTAAAAGACGCTATATATGTCAGAAGATCCTGTCGACCATGTCGCAGTTTCAGTAATTCTGAATCAATAGCTTGCATGAAAGCATGTTTAGCAAACAACCCCCTCATCAGTTCTTTGAAAGCATTGTAATCCCTCAACACCTGATCATTCCCTTCCACTAAGGGGATAGCCCACTGGGCAGCCGTACCAGCCAGATATGAAAGAGTAAAGGCTACCTTCGCGGCATCATCAGGAAATGCACCAGGTCTACACATAAAGTGTAACTGACACTGGTTCATAAACATCCCATACTTCCCACTGTCCCCATAGAACCGTTCAGGCTGAGCCAAGGGAACAGGTACAGGGGAGTTTACAGTAATAGCTACAGGGGTACTTCCTCCAGGGTTACTCTGTCCTGCCCCCCCATACTGGAAAGTAGCCGGATGTATCACAGGATTTTGGGCTCTAGGTTGGGCCTGTGCCTGTGCTCTTACTGCAACCAGCTCTTGTCTCAAGCCTACATTCTCCTGTCTCAATTCCTGTACTTGGGCCTGTAAGGCAGCAAGGGCACCCATTATATCATTCATGGAGGGGGCTTCAGCCCCAGCCATGGCCCCTCCTCCTTCTACGTCCATCCAAGTTCAGGCAGTGTATTTTAACGTGGGCTTGTTATTCTGTTGGACTCCTGCCCAACCCACACACTGCAGGAACGAGGATTAGTCCAAACCACTTCCCCGACTCACCAGCCACTCACTGACTGACACACATGAGTAAGCTGCTGACTCAGAAAAGGGGGTGGAAAATCATAAGGCAACCACACCTTCCACCCTTGTAACGTGTCGCAAAAAGGAACACCCGCCTCCTTCTTCAGATCCTGCATAAAAGGGAAACAAAAAATACACCCTACAGTAATATCTCAGTCCCCAGTCTTACCTCTGAGCCATATATCCATATCCAATAAATACCATCACACATACACTTACCAGAAGCGTGAGCAGGCTTAGCTTCAAGGAGTTGTCAATCAATTGGAACCTTTAACCCAAGATATCATCTCTTAGGCGAATTAGGTACAGGACTGTTCGTTTTGTAAGGGTGTCTTGGTGTGGGCGAATAAGGGGATTGCAGGGTAAAAAACACACCAACCTTATTGGCATGTACAAAAAACCCCTGTTAGCGTGGTCTGGGAAAAAGGGACTAGAATAACCCCAAGGAACGTAAGCCTTATCGCGTTGTTGTTTACACGAGAATAAGGAAAAACCCAGCCGGGTTTCTCTCGCGGATCGGCCCAAAACGTCACTTCCACCTATAACGAGGTGGATGGGTTGCGCATCAACAGCTAGGGATCGCGCATCAGCGCAAGTAACACCGTTTCAAACACCGCGTCTCCGTGACAGGAGATCGGCGCGAAGCGGCAATCCGCAAACAGGAGCCCCTGAATGCAGGCAAAGAATCCCAAATGCGCTTCACAAAAAATAACAAATGACGGGGGCGGGAAAAATAACTATTAGGAATCTAACTACCTTCTGACTACAAGGGACCCAAACAACGGAAGGGGGTGGACAAAAACAGGTAATGACCAAAAACGAAGCACCAGGGCAAGGAATTGAACCAAGATAAGGGAAAAAAAGGTAAAAGGAATGGGGAATTCTCCAAGTCTTTCCACGAGCCCGTGAAAAGACAGCAACAACCAACAGGAAACACCAGAGCCAGGATGCAGGAACCCACAGGTTAGCAATAACAAGCATAGACATAAGGGTAGGACTCCTTTTTATGCTACTGATGTGTCATGTGATGGTTTTGAACATGGACAGCAAAAGGGGACTGGGGACCAGATCCTAACATCCGGCAAGAGATTGAAGGCTTATGGAAAAAAACGTGCCTCTCGACCAATCGCAGGGCTCCATTTTTGTTTTTGCACCCTCACAGGACGCTCAAAGGACTCTCCCAAGCCCAACTGCCAAAATATACAATCATTTTTTACCATTAATATCTAAATTTGCATATGTTACGACTGTGGCTAATTCATGAATAATAACAAGCTCCAACAGATATCTGCAGAGCTCTGATTGGCTGCAGAGCTCTGATTGTGCACCAAAGAGTGTTGGCAGCCATCCTGGGACTCAGCTTCAGCCGGGTCCCAAACAAAAACTTTAAAAAAAGAAAACGGGGCAGGGTAGGAATACCCTGACCCCCGAAACCTGGTCATGGGCCCCCAGGAACAAAAGAATGTTTTGAAAAAATATTTGCCCTGAAATTAACGAATTTGCAGCAAAATCTAAAAAACAGGTGCTGGCTGCTTCACTTGTTTTGAAAAGGGTCCCCGGTGGCCAGGTCCCAGCGCCAGTTTATAAACAAACATTAAAAATACAATAGGTCTTGCATTTTTTTGAGTTAGATCTATTGGCATAGCCCAATAACTACCGGTCTGAAATTGCCATTTTGCAGATGCCAAACAGAGCATTACTCCGTGAAACGGCCTGAAAGCCTAAAACGATGTTGATAGCCTACAAAATAAAAAGGCAGATCATGATAAACAAGAAGAACTGCGGACATAATGAAATGGCCAACGCATGTAAACAATGAGTGAAATCGCCTGGGGATGACCCAAGCATGCAAAGGCAGGAGAATCAGACCCAATGCATCAATAAAAACCCTGTATTTCTAAATGGCACAACAATGAACAAATGGCAATTCATGCCAAAAGCCGATAGAGGAGATAACAACAGGTCTTGCAGACAGCGCATGGGCACTATTTAGGCTTGACCTAAAAAAGGAAGGAGGTGCACGGGGCCCCCTTCTTGAGGCTCCATGAGCCTCGGGTACCACCACCTCCCTGGGGCTTTATTTAAATATTGGAGGGGAGGTCATGTGGACCCCCCTCCATAGCCCCAAAAGAGTTCTGGGTACCAAAACCTCCCCGGAACTTTAATAAATAAATGAAGGGTGGCCCTCACCGGCCCTCCTCCTGAGGTTGTTTCAAGCCCCGGGGAACATCACCTCCCTGGAGCTTTATGACAAAAAAGAGGAGGGGGGCCGCACAGGCTCCTCTCTATTGGCTGCAAGATCCCCGGGCCCACTCCCTCCCCAGAGCTTTCTTTATTTTTTCATAGGGGTGGCATTGTCGGCCACAGGGACCACCATCTTCCCTGGTAAGGCCATTGAAATTGAAAGAAGAGGGGCCATTGGCCCCCCTTCTATGGCCATTAATGGCTCAGGGCCTTCTCCTGTTATGTCCTGGGGTGCCCACCACTGGACCATAGATGTTTGTTCTGACTTGTCGGAGCAAACACGCCGCTTCCAACAAGCAAGAGCTGACAAAATGCTCTTGCTTCCTGTAAGCAAAAGTTTCATCTATTTCCCTGCCCGGTGTCATGCGGGCAGGGGAACAGACAAAAGGGTTGCTCTCATAGACAGGGAGCTGCATTTTTAGCTGCTCCCCCTCTGTGAATGCAATGCCTGCTCTCTCAGGTGGCAGAGACCGGGGGGCACTCAGGCTCCCACTGCAGTCCTCAACGGTGATGACTGGTTGCCCTGGTAGGACTGCAGGGCACCCACAATCCAAAGGCTGGTCCACGGGGGATAGATCCCCTGGGCCCATTTGTTTATGGCCATGCCCTGGTGGTGGGGTTTATGCAGCCAAAATCAGCCTGGGGAGAGGGACCAGGGCTGCCATCTGAAGAGGCGAAGGAATCGGCATTGTATGTTAGAGATATATATATATATATATATATATATATACATATACACATTTTTTAGAAATTATTATTTTTCCTTTCACACACCTTGTTGCCAATCATGAAAGGAAGTTGACGCTTGCTGGAAAGTTTTAGCCTTTATTTATTGAAAGTGCTTGTGCAACCCTAACACTTTTCGTCTGTATCACAGCTTTGTTCACAGTTAGTGAGGTGCCATTTTCTTTCCATATTTGCATTGCATTGACCAATGGCATCATCATGAAAATTGACGGCAGACTTACAGATGCCAACACACAATCTTATGTTAAATATAAATATTTGTGTCACTTGGAATCACATACATTCTTTTAAAATCATTGTACGGCATAGCATTATCTGTCACAAATTTTCTAAACAAACAATTTCGAAATTCCAATTTCTGGAAAATAATTCAATTATTTAAAATTTGTTGCATTATATAGCGCCACTCTCATTATAAAATTTCTCATTCAAAATGTATATAATTTAATAAGGCACTGATTTGTTGTAAATTCAGCCTAGGTGGGCAAACATCTTGCTTCAATGGCATTTGTTCTTTCAACTTACTCATATTCTTTGCATCCCAAGTGATCATTACCAGATTATGCCTTAACTCGTAAAAAATGTTATGTTCCTTAAAATTGTAGTTCACCTATAATTTAGTTTCATAATTGCCACAAAGTGCTTAGTACAAAATGTGCAGACTAAAAACTTTGCCTATGTTCAATTGGAGCAGCTCTAGAGTTCCGTGCAAATGCGTGTGCAAATCTTCCTCCATGTTTAACTCACTTGGGGTCTGTGTGTTCAGCTCTTTAATGTGCTGGGATTCTAGTTGTCTTAAGGTCTTCTCTCTGTCCCCAACCCAGATGTTTATCGGTATTGCACCTATTACAAAATAAGTTAAGCCTTGCGCCTCACTTTTGTGGTATTCCTCAAAATGTCAGGCTACCAGGTATGCTTTGTAATGGTTCTTTATAGCTGGCTGTTCCTGGAGTATTCTTTTGTGCTCTGGAGGTGTAGTGCTGCCTGTGTACATCTTTGCACACAGACATTGAAGAACATAGATTGCATAATCTGTTTTATATTTATAGCTGCAGTTGATGCGCTTTCTAGTTGACAGGAACAGAGATGTGATTTCTTTAACATTCTTGAACATGTGCTTTGCTTGATGCAGGTTGTCATTTGGATCTTAATGCTTTCAGGACTGCTTTTCACCAGTTCTTCCAGGACAACTACCTTTTACTAACAATATACGCCACCACTCTTTACACAAATAAAGAGACGGAATGAAAGCAATGCAACATTTCCTAGGTTCATGACCATTAAGACTTTGAAAGCACACACATCAAAGCCAAAGACAGTGCTACACGTGAAAAGCCTGTGGTGGAACTGTCAATGTTTCCAAAATTGATTAAGAATGATATTCTGATGGTAGCAAGTACAGTCAAGTCTGGCTCCCCTTTGAACCCTGCTACGCAAACAAATGATGGATGGAATACTGAATAAATCATACATTCACCCCCAGTCAAGAGATATGGGTTAAATCCATCGTTCTGGAGTCAAGCTATCCTGGCTGATGAGGGCTGAAAGCCCGAAACAGGTCCTAGGATGCTTGGTTCCAGTCCTGTGTGGACCTGGCCTGGCAGTTCGGGCTGCACTGTTCCCATTGGGCGCAGGGTTAAGACTGATTTGCATATGGCTGGGTCCAAACTGGAATGGCATGGTGATCAAAAAAATATGGATTTATACCCAGATCTCTTTACTGGGGTGAATGTATGACATTGTTCTGCATTCTGTCCATCAATTGTTCTTTTTGCATTCCCCTTTGAACTCGGCTACTGAAAATATCCTGTTGAAAGGAGAAGAGGCCATTATATCTGCTCTGACGGTCATCTAGGTCATCTACAATTTATCCTCGGAGAGTAGATGTGTTCCGGATACATGGAAACGGTACACAGTCAAAATATTGAGTTTTAAATTTCGACCTACACAAATATCGTGTTTGAAATTTCGAAGGTGGAGAATATCGATGTCAAGAATATCGTTGGACAGAATATCGACCCTAAGGTAAGTAATATCGAAAATCTTAATATCGATGTAAGTAATATTGAAGTTAGTAATATCTATAGCATATATATCGATGTAACTAATTTCGATGACACTAATATCGATATTTGTATTTTTTTTTTGTTTTTTATTATGAATATGTTATATGTTTTAGTTAAGTATTTAAAATAAATTATATTATATGTGTATTAATTTTATATATTAATAAATTTAATTTTTAAGTAAATTATATGTTTTAGTACCAGAGCGGGTTGTAGGTTTATAGGGGAATAGGGTGGAAAGTAATTTAATTATAATTAATAAAAAAAAAATTATGTATAATTTATTTTGTAATTAATTATTAATTGGCAATTAATTATTTTAATTGATACATTAATTATATAATTGGTAATTAATGTTAATTTAAATTAATTGTTATGTTTTAGTACCGGAGCGGGTTGTGGGTTTATAGGGGAATAGGGTGGGAAGTAAATTTATTGTAATTATTAAAATATTTAGTTATGTATAATTTATTTTGGTATTAATTATTAATTGGCAATTAATTATTTTAATTGATAAATTAATTATATAATTGGTAATTAATGTTAATTTAAATTAAAGTTATGTTTTAGTACCGGAGCGGGTTGTGGGTTTATAGGGGAATAGGGTGGGAAGTAATTTAATTGTAATTAATAAATTATTTTTGTATGTTTAATTTATTTTGTAATTAATTATTAATTGGCAATTAATTATTTTAATTGATAAATTAATTATATGATTGGTAATTAATGTTAATTTGAATTAAATGTTATGTTTTAGTACCGGAGCGGGTTGTGGATTTATAGGGGAATAGGGTGGGAAGTAATTTAATTGTTATTAATAAAATATTTATTTATGTATAATTTATTGTGTAATTAATTAATAATTGGCAATTAAATATTTCAATTGATAAATTAATAATTTAATTGGTAATTAATGCTAATTTTAAATAAATGTTATGTTTTAGTACCTGAGCGTGTTGTGGGTTTATAGGGGTATTGGGTGGAACGTAATTTTATTGTAAATATTTAATTATTTATACATTTTTAGTTATGGAAAAATAATGTATTAAATAATTATTATTTGGTAAATAATAATTTTAATATATATTTATTTTATAAATTGTCAATTAATATTTGTAATTTTAAAATAATTTTTAATGACTAGAAAAAATAATTATATAATTGTTAAACTTTAAAAAAAATATATGAATTAGTATAATGTATTTTAAGTTTTATTATTGATTTAAATTTAAATTATATTTTATTGTTATGATAAATATTTTATTCTTTAATATGTATTATTTGGTGAGTAATATTTAATACGTATTATTTATTGGTGTTGTAGTTAATTTATTGTCAATAAATTATTCAAATGTATATGTTTTTATTAATTATTAATTGTTTTTTTATTGATGTTGATGTATTTGAAAAATTAATTATACATTATTTCAAATATAAATATAATTTAGAAGTATGTTAAAATAAAAATCTATGTTATTAAAATCTTTCCCTACTGTTGCACCATTTGGAGTTGGAATATTAATTTTTACCCACCAGTTATCCAATGCTTTCACTACTGTTGCACTCTCTGGAGTGGGAATAGTAATTTTAACCCCTACACTATCGAATACTTTTACTACTGTTGCACCCACTGGAGTTGGAATAGTAATTTTTTACCCGCACGCTATCCAACGCTTTCCCTACTGTTGCACTCACTAGAGTGGGAATAGTAATTTTTACCCACCCGCTATCCAACGCTTTCCCTACTGTTTCACTCTCTGGAGTGGGAATAGTAATTTTACCCTCTACACTATCCAACGCTTTCTCTACTGTTGCACCCTTTGGAGTTGGAATAGTAATTTTTACCCTTACGCTATCCAACGCTTTCCCTACTGTTGCACCCTCTGGAGTTGGAATAGTAATTTTTACCTGTACGCTATCCAACGCTTTCTCTACTGTTGCACTCACTGGAGTGGGAATAGTAATTTTTACCCACCCGCTATCCAAAGCTTTCCCTACTGTTGCACTCTCTAGAGTGGGAATAGTAATTTTACCCCCTACACTATCCAACGCTTTCCCTACTGGTGCACCCTTAGGATTTGGAAAAGTCATTTTTACCCTTACGCTATCCAACACTTTCCCTACTGTTGCACCCACTGGAGTGAGAATAGTAATTTTAATCCGTACGCTATCCAACGCATTCCCTACTGTTGCACTCACTGGGGTGGGAATAGTAATTTTTACCCAACCACTATCTAACGCTTTCCCTACTGTTGCATTCTCTGGAGTGGGAATAGTAATTTTACCCCCAACACTATCCAATGTTTTCCCTACTGTTGCACCCTTTGGAGTTGGAATAGTAATTTTTACCCACCCGCTATCCAACGCTTTCCCTACTGTTGCACTCACTGGAGTGGGAATAGTAATTTTACCCTCTACACTATCCAACGCTTTTTCTACTGTTGCACCCTTTGGAGTTGGAATAGTAATTTTTACCCTTACTCTATCCAATGCTTTCCCTACTGTTGCACCCACTGGAGTTGGAATAGTAATTTTTACCTGTATGCTATCAAACGTTTTCCCTACTGTTGCACTCACTAGAGTGGAAATAGTAATTTTTACCCACCCGCTATCCAACGCTTTCCCTACTGTTGCACTCTCTAGAGTGGGAATAGTCATTTTACCACCTACACTATCCAACGTTTTCCCTACTGTTGCACCCTTTGGAGTTGGAATAGTAATTTTTACCCGTACGCTATCCAACGCTTTCCCTACTGTTGCACTCACTGGAGTGTGAATAGTAATTTTTACCCACTCGCTATCCAACGCTTTCCCTACTGTAGCACTCTCTAGAGTGGGAATAGTAATTTTACCCCCTACACTATCCAACGCTTTCCCTACTGTTGCACCCTTTGGATTTGGAATAGTAATTTTTACCCTTACGCTATCCAACGCTTTCCCTACTGTTGCACCCACTGGAGTGAGAATAGTAATTTTAATCCGTACGCTATCCAACGCATTCCCTACTGTTGCACCCACTGGAGTTAGAATAGTAATTTTTACCCGTACGCTATCCAACGCTTTCCCTACTGTTGCACTCACTGGAGTGGGAATAGTAATTTTTACCCACTCGCTATCCAACGCTTTCCCTACTGTAGCACTCTCTAGAGTGGGAATAGTAATTTTACCCCCTACACTATCCAACGTTTTCCCTACTGTTGCACCCTTTGCAGTTGGAATAGTTATTTTTACCCTTACGCTATCCAATGCTTTCCCTACTGTTGCACTCACTGGAGTCGGAATAGTAATTTTTACCCACTCGCTATCCAATGCTTTCCCTACTGTTGCACTCACTGGAGTGGGAATAGTAATTTTTACCCACCCGCTATCCAACGCTTTCCCTACTGTTGCACTCACTGGAGTGGGAATAGTAATTTTTACCCACCCGCTATCCAACGCTTTCCCTACTGTTGCACCCTTTGGAGTTGGAATAGTAATTTTTACCCTTACGCTATCCAACGCTTTCCCTAATGTGGCACTCATTGGAGTGGGAATAGTAATTTTTACCTATTTGCTATCCAACACTTTCCCTACTGTTGCACCCTATGGAGTTTGAATAGTAATTTTTAGCCTTACGCTATCCAATATAATTTATATTTATTTAAGTATTTTATAATATTTTTAATACGTTACATAATGTTGTGTTTAATTAATTGTTTTTAATATAGAAAGTATATTTCATTGTTTTTATGTATTATATATAAATATTTATTATTATTTATGGTATTATTTTATGAGTGTTGATGTATTAGTAATTTATAGTAATTGTTAATATTTTTAAAATATTTTAAAAAATCATAAATATTATAAATAATTAAATATATGTTACATATTGTATGTTTAATTTTAATTAAATGTTTAACATTAAATATGTATTATTTAATAATTTTAAACATTCTAAAATATTTTTACATAAGTTTAAATTATATAAAAGTATTATTTATTTTATATTTCGTTTTTTATTAATAAAAAAACGATATATTTTATTACGATATTTTTAACATCGATATTTTAGTTTCAATATTTTTGTACTTACCATGTTGTAGATAGGGTGTCGATATACTTGCCATCGATATTCCAGCGTCGATATTCTGTCTGTCGATATCCTGTCTCTCGATATTCTGTCAGAGATTCCATGGAAACACGCAACATTGAAAAAACCTTCTTTGGACCCTGACCTAGCGGAGAACTATAGACCCATTTCGCTACTTCCGGGGGTCAGTAATATTTTGGAAACATTTATAAATGGTTTTCTTACAGATTTGTTTAGATATTAGCAACTTTCTGCACCAGATACAAATTTCTTTCGATCAGGTTGTAGCACCAAGACAGATCTCTTATTGGCCACAGAGGACCTTAAAACGACACTGGACCAGGGCGGGTCAGCTACGCTCATTTTTCTTGATTTGAGGACAACTTTGGACACAGTCTCCCATTCAATCCTATGTTATAAACTAGAAGTAGTTGGAATCACAGGAATGGAGCTAAAATGGCTAACCTCGTTTCTAGCTAGTAGGAGCTTGAATGTGGAGTGCTGCAGGGCTCCTCTCTGAGCCCTACACTCTTTAATGTGTATGTCTGCCCTCTATCAGACATCATTTGTGCTTTAGGTTTTACTGTGGTGTCATACGCGGAATACACTCAGATTGTTGTCTCCCTGTCACTGAACTCTGACTCAACTTTTGAAAGGCTTACTACCTGTCTGGAAAAGGTGACCAAATGGGGACAAACCTGAGGTAATGGTTATTGGAAACAACCCCTTGCTTTGGGATAAATTCCGCTGGCACCCATGTCTGGGAGAGTGCCCCCCTTCTAAACCAGAAGTAAAGAGCCTCTGAGACCTATTGGATACAAATCTAACCAGGGTCTCCCAGGCAAATATAGTTAAAGGTACATGCTTTAGCCTCATAAGATCTCTTAGCAAAATGCTCAATTGGCTCCTTATGGAATGTCAGAGGACGGTGTTTCACGAAGTTCTACTCTCCTGTCTTGATTATGGCAAATCTTTCTATCTAGGCAGCCCCATCAAAAAGTTGCAGGTCTCCCACAATGCGATGGCACGAGTATTGCTGGGTTTACATAAAATGCAATCAGCATGCTTGGCCCTCCCCAAACTCCATTGGCTACCTATAAACAAAAGGATAGAATTTAAGGCCTTATGCATCGCCCCCAGGATAAAACATTTGCCTGGCATATATATCCTTTGGCATCTTATTACTATAGGACTCATGTCCATCAGTGCAGAAGTGGCACATCTGCAGGAGATTTTAGTAAATAAGAGCACTTGCTCATTTTGAGAAATCAAGATAAAAGTGAGAGTAAGTTGTCTTTAATATTTACACATTATGTTTTGATGGTACAGCTGATGTTTAGTTGAGCTATTGAGATCCCTACTAGACTAGGAAAAGTAAAAAATAAATCTATTACAAAGAATAGATTTTTTACTGCAGCTTTAATAATGTGGATTCATAGATTTTGCCCAATGGGCTGGTAAAATTGTGACTGAACTGTTAAAAATGTGAACCACTGTGCAGCATAATACTTCTGTCTTTTCTCACATCAATAGGCTAGATTAATGTCTACCATTATGTTTTCTGGGTTAAAAAAGTCTGAAACTAACTTGCAGTTTATCGAACACTGACTTAGATGAAAATAGAGACTATTCCTTTGGTATTATTTCACAATTGGCACATATATTTCATATTGTTGCAATGCTATGGAAACCACAAAGACTTAAAATCCCCTTGTTATACATTATACATTGGGCCCCACAAGTGTAGTCACTTATGGATGACACTGAATCACCCACTAGTCAATGCCATAGGTGTACCCATTTATAATAATATTGAAGGACACAGAGAAGTCCCACATGAGAAGAGATACTATATAGCTGCAGATCACATAATGTCTTATAACATGCTAACTAAGGACATCTAAATCCGAGAAAATCATTTCACGTGGTGATGAAGACTTCTGAGGCTTCAGACCCTTCCCCTAACTGTGGTGGAAAAAGTCCTGCGGAAGTTCATCCCTAAAAATGGGGATTACTATCAGGCACCACAACGTCCAGTTCTTTAAGAGAAGTGTAACCAAGGCCTTTCATAATGATCCCAGGACTACTCCTCAAAAAGAATAAACTGTAGATAACAGAATCTGTGTGTAGACTTTGTGTACTGTTGTATCTTCTTGCTGTATTTTCCGTTGGTGTGTAAGTCCTTTTTCGCTTTTTACATTTAACTTGGTTATGAGCAGATTTTCCCTCAGGAATCCGTTCAGATTAAATCTCAAGGAACACAATTTTCTCATTTCACAACTGACAGATGTAAGAGGAGGAGCTGCAAACACTGGATGCTAAAGGTACTGTAAGATCTGCACATTTGATATTATTAATGAGTTCATATAAAGTGCACGGCTACCCACAAACTGGCTTCCCAGAGCTGACAGGATAACTGAGAAATAAAACTGTTTTAAATGAGGAGGTGAGTTTTCAGTTGGTTCCTAAAACGTATCAGGTTTGGATTTGGTCTAATATTACACCAAATATGCAAACGAGCGACCCCTCCCTTGATTCTAGGAATGGCAAGAAGGGGGAGGTTGTTCAATCTCAGCTCTCTGGGTGCGCTATATGGGGTAATAAAATGCCAAAGGATATGTGGCAAGGCAAATTTTTTATCCTGTAGGAGGTGCATTTGGCCTTACATTCTATCCTTTTGTTTATAGGTAGCCAATGGAGTTTGGCAAAGGCTAAGTGTGCTGATTGTATTTTAGGTAAACCCAGCAGTACTCGAGCCTCTGCATTTTTGATGATCTGCAGCTTTTTGATGACATATGAGGGACTGCCTAGATAGAGAGAGTTGACGTAAACCATACGGTGATGGTCATGCCATTTACCTGTATGATTTTTACTTGTTTTCATTAAAATCATGATTAATTTTATTTTAACTTTCTATGTATGATTTTTTCGCTGTCACGTTATATTACTTGTCTGCCATACTGTTGACTGCCTAGGGTTTTTGTTCACACATTATTATCCCTGCCCTAGGAATTCACTGACATCAGTGTCCTGGGGGTCCTTGTTTTTCTCAATACTGCAACTTTCTTTGCCTGAGAAGCCATGTTTAGATCTGTATCCAATATGACTCAGAGGCTCTTTTCTTCTGGTTTGTTGGGGGGCACTCCCCCAGACATCGGAGCCAGAGGAATTGATCCCAAATCAAGCAGTTGTTTCCAATCACCATTACCTCTGTTTCGTCCAGGTTTAGCTTGAGACAGCTTGTCTCCAGCCAACTGTTCACCTGTTCCAGACAGGTAGTAAGTCTTTCAAAAGCTGAATCAGAGTTCAGTGACAGGGAGCCAAAAATCTGAGTGTCATCCGCATATGGCACCATGGTAAATCCCAGAGCACAAATGATGTCTGATAGAGGGCGGACGTTTACATGAAAGAACGTAGGGCTAAGAAAAGAGCCCTGCGGCACTCTACATTCAAGCTGATGTGTCTCCAAAAAGAAAGACCCTTCACTGACTTGAAAGCTCCTATTAGCTAGAAACGAGGTTAGCCATTTTAGCGCCATTCCTGTGATTCCAACTTCTTCTAGCCTATAACGTAGGATTGAATGGGAGACTGTGTTGAAAGCTGCGCTCTAATTAAGAAGAATGAGTGCAGCTGACCTGCCCTGGTCCAGTATCTTTTAAAGGCCCTCTGTGGCCAATAAGAGAGTTGTCTCTGTGCTGCAACCAGATCAAAAATCAGTTTGATTCTGGTGCAGTAAGTAATTAATAATACAAAATGTTATTTATCCGTTTTTTCAGAATTTTACTGACCCTCCGGAAGAAGCAAAATGGGTCTATTGTTCTCCGCTAGTTCAGGGTCCAAAGAAGGTTTCTTCAACAATGAGCAAATAATCGCATATTTCCATGTATCAGGAACACATCCACCCTCCAAGAGTAAATTGTAGATGACCATTAGAGCAGAAATAATGGCCTCTCCCTCTTTCAACAGGATATCTATAGGAGCCAAGAGCCCGGTCCAAAAATGAGCCAGACTTAAAAATAATAATACAGCATTTTAAGAGCGCGAACAGCTACCTCGGATGTACGTTGTTACAACGCATGCTTTTACCACGCATGCTGTAACAACGCAAGTTTCTAAACGCATTCCATTACAACGCATTACACTGGGGGGTGCTGGATAGTGAATATTTTAATTTACTATTCCAACACCAGTCCCCGTGGACACTAGGGAAGGTGTTGGATAGTAAATTAAAACTATTCCCTATCCTAGACCGCCCCCCAGTGTAATGCGTTGTAATGGTTTTCGTTTTAAAGTCTGCGTTGTAATAGCACTGCGTGCTAAAAGTTGCGTTATAAAGGTTGTTCCCCACTACATCCGAAGAGGTGTCCTGGTGCTATAGCAACAAGTGTGAGCGAGGATAACACACGGCAGAGGATTCCAGGCCGTTAGTCTAGGCTAAAAAGCCATGTTTTTGCTGATTTCCTGAATTCAGTTTCAGAGGCAATCTGGCATAAGTCATTAGCAGGGAGTTCCATAACATGGACGCACCAAGCATGAAAGATCTGCCACCCATCCGAGCTTTCTTAACTCAAGGGGTGCAAAGCAGGTTCTGAGAATTAGACCTCAGTTGGCAAATCTGCTTATAGGTGCCAAGCCTCTGTTTCAAGTAGCTTGGGCACTTTCCAAAGCTAGAGTTAAGGCCTTAAATTTAATTCTCTTGGCTACCGGCAGCCAATGTAGTACCTTAATATGCGGAGAGATATGCTGCCAAAAAGGGACATGTCTAATTAATCTCGGAGCCGCATTCTGAACCATTTGGAGTTTCTTAACAAGGTAGGCTGGTAAGCCCAAGTAGAGGCCGTTCATGCCACAGTGACTTCCCGCCTGGACTACGTTTGATGTGGATGTCTGATGCTTCTGACAAAGAACCATAAATAAGTCTGACCTTCCCCAGAAAGTAATTGGCCAGCTGCTCACACCTCCCTTGGAAGAGGGGGACCCGTCCCTGCAATATTAGGTTTTAAAAAGGAATTGTCAATAGCATATCTCTCTTTGGAAGGCTGTGAGCACAGACTGATCCTATTGGTAAAACCTTTTAATCAGGCTGTGCGGATCACATTCTGATTTTTAAAGCTATTTTATAAATGTCCCTATTTCCCTCATCATACTTGCGTCTCCTTTTTCGTTCATGCCTCTTGCATTCTTTCGATGTATGAGCTTCATGTACAATGAAGGGCTGGTGTCTTTTCATAGTAAGAAATCTATTTAAGGTCTTATCAGCACCTACCCTTTCGATGCTCATGACGAGCTCAGCTCGTCATGAGGCACACTGGAGCTGGGCTTATGATGAGCTGAGCTCGTCATGATACACTGGGGATCACGGATTTCCAGCACAGGAGGGGAAAAGTCCTAGCAGCCAAGGTGTTAAGATCTCAATTTTCAGCTTTGAAAGTAAAAATGGGCAGGATGGTTGGGGTTTAAATCAATGTCTGCCATTCAATATTACATTCCTATGAGCTACGGGCACTGCCAAGTTTTTACGTCAGTGCACAGGGGTGAATGCAGGGGCCCACATGGTGTGCCCCTCTTTCTTTATGCACCTCCAGTTCCAGCACATTATGGGCATTACAGTCCATACCATGCTGGAACACACTGTGGATATCCCACAGAGAAGCCTTTCTAAGGCTCTCCTATGAAACTTTGAAAGGCAGCACCATGGGCCGGCAGCCGCAGGACCGCAAGCCTGCATTTACACCTTGTAATCCAGCGGGTGTCTAGCGGTGAAGTTTGGCGGTGTGGGTGCGGGCGGTGGCATGCTATCCCCCTCTCACACCGCCAAACTCATAATCAGGGCTTAGTATAACTGACACTTCTTTAGAAAACAGTGAATTTGTTCACCTAGAGGGAGTCACTTGGGTTCATTATTCCAACCATAGAGACGATGGCAATTCATACACTATGTATACCATGAACACCGGCCAGATGCTCTATCACAGAGGTAGTAAATATTGAATGCAAACTGCGAAGCCGACTATTTACAAAGTGTCTGTAATTTTGTGATGCAAACTATGCACTATTATGTTGCTTTGCAAAATATTTAAGTGGTATCTTTATACAAACGTTTTCTTTCAAATCTTCTCTGGTAAATATTTCCCTGAGAAACATTCAGGTATACATTAATATTTCTGCTGATAAAAACACTAATGCCCCTCGTGAGAATTTATTCTCCTGTATCCAAAGTTGGATACAGAGCATCTACCTCGAGCTGAGCTATTCACTAAAAGAAGATGTGGTCTGTACTAACTTCTAGTGCATGTCCGCTTTACCAAACCTTTCCAGCTCCCACCAAGGTATAGAATCTAGAAGCGTTAATTCAGCTTTGGAACTAAAGGAAGATGTGCTCTGTCCTCCCTTCTAGTGCATGTGCTCTTAGCCAAACCCTTCCAGCTCCCACCAAAGTAGAGAATCTAGAAGACAATTCATCTTTAGAACTAAAGGAGGATGTGCCCTGTCCTACCTTCTAGTGCACGTCTGCTTAGCAGAACCCTTCCAGCTCTCACCAAGGTACAGAATCTAGCAGCCTTAATTCGATCATGATCTCACTTTGTCTCCTTCGTCCCCAGCATTATTGCTGCGGGCAGCGGCCTTCGCCAGCACAATAAAGTTAAGTACCTGGTAATTACCCTATACTTCAAGCTCTCCTCCAGAGGTGGCTGTTCCTTTTGTATTCATCTGACCACAATCTGGAAAACCTTTACCAATGGCCCTCCCACAATCTCATGTTCTGGTCAACACTGGATGTTTCTAACCACTTACGTCTTCATATGGAATGCATTCATCACAATGCAATCAAGCCCTACAACCGGGTTGACAGTATTAATGCAGTCCTTCAATCAATCAATCTTTGAATCCTATCCACCCTGCTGACTGGTAGGGTGACTCACAGTGTTGAACCTTCACAGCTGAGACTTTAAATGATGTAGAAGTTATGAGTCAGTGTTCTTGAAAGGATGACTCTGCCTTCCATGGGTAAAGCCGATGAGGTATGTAAATGGAATACCATTGACTTGTGTAATAGTCCTATCTGGTTTTTGCAGTGCTTCGAAATGACTGAAGTGTGCTGGGAAGAGCTACATGAATAGAACGTTAATATTATTGTTATAAGCTTTGAAGTTAGTTCTAATGAAACCACAGTGCAAGGAAGAAAAACGCGTGGCAACCTGGAGATGCAACAGTAGGAAAAGTGTGCCCCAATGATTAGAGCGGCAGACCCTGATGCAGAGGTCTAGCCCGGGACCAGGGTTCAATTCCCCGCCTCGGCGGGTCTTGGGCTCAATATTCCACGTACCTGATAATTCTCGCCTCGGTGCCTATTCCAGTCATGGAGTCCCGCTCTGCAACTCTGGGCAATAGCTTGCTAAATCTCCACAATGGGCCCCACAACGCTAAGGATGCCTGGCCTCCACCTTGGAGGTGCCCAGGAGTGGACGCCTCACAGAGAAAGCCAGGATGGGTTCCACAGCGGTAATCGTACAAGCGCCTTGAGACCCTTGTGGGTGAGTAGTGCGCTATACAAGTATCAATTTTACAGTGCAGGCCCCGCGGGCTGCTTTTGCAGTAACAGGAGGCGGCAACTGGGAAACGAGATGTGCTTGAGATGAGGTGAGTCCACTTAGGGGCTGACATCATGGTTGACTGTAGTGCACCTCTGCAGTGTCACGTGCTTACGAGCATCACCCCTACACGCATCTGTTTCCCGAAACCGTAGACTTCCAGCAAGACGAATAATCAAGGAAACTAGGAGCATGTATATTAATTTACTCTCCCCCTTCCCCCCTCCACGTGCCCACCCACCCACGTGCCCCGCTCCGAGTGTGCGATCATCTGGCAGCAAACACTGCCTCTTACACTTCATCTCCTTAATCGTGTGTATCTTAAAATAGTCAAATGCCTTCTTTAACCCTGTCGGGCCTGCCTATTTTGTCGCTGCACCGGCAGTGCTAATAAGACCCATTATTTCTGCGTTGCTGGGCAGGGATAGGAGGCGAGCCCGTCTGCCAAGCCGTGCCACTGTGAGTGGTGGCTGTTTAACTGGGAGGCTGCGGGCCCAGACAGGGGAGGGTAGAGAGGAGGGTGGGAGGCGGGCACCTTACACCATGCCGTAATTTATTAATGCTCCCTCCGAGCTCTTTCAGGGTCACATCTGTTTCGGAGAGGCAGCGTCTTCTGCCAGCTGTGGTGTCTGCTCTCAGATAAAGTGCCCGAGAGCACTGTGTAATTTACATAACCATGATGCGTTTCCAACACTAGCTGTCATACATAGCAGTCTGAGAACCGAGGAGCTGCTGCTCTAAACTCCTAGCGCCTGCACCCCGCCTGTATGCAAAAATGGCGCCTAGAGGCGACTAGATTAGCAGAGTGCATCGAGCACTGGGAGCATTGCAGGCAGAGAGAGGTTCCAGAGATCTTAAATGCAACCCAGATAGTCTTCTCATGAAGATTTATCATAGTTATCACAATGAATTCTGAGAATTGCACTCCAGCTGTCTCTATTCATATACAGGTCTGCCAATGGAATGTAAAGGTGGACCACCTACAAGGGAGTCTACATAGGGGTACTGTAGCTTCTGTGCGGGACCTCCCTGCCCCCTTGCCAGCTCCCACCCTGCCCCCTTGCTAGACTGCATCCAGTAGCATACTGTCACAGACAGTGGCTATTTTAAATTTCTTCGGTGCCGGACCTCAGAGGGGGTCCCATTTCATCCTAGCCAACGAGGAAGATGCTATCCTCCCTGGAAAGATGAATTGCTGTTTTTATTCTGAACATTATTAGGAAGACTGCGCTTTTCAGATTGATTTGCTTCATTCTGACCCTCCTTTTGAGATTTCTACCTGCCCGGGCCCAGCCACCGGACTCCTACTTCACCATGTGCTTGCTGGCATGTCCCTCCCTCACCGCTGTCCTACCCCCCATCCGGCCTGTCCTCTGTCAAAGGACTGGGGCTGAAGCTGCGGCACCAAGAACATGTCTGCAACCATTCTTTCCCTAGTAGGAGGGAAGAAAGACATGTTTGTTTACACCTCATTGTTTACCCACATGGGTCCAGATCCCCAAGGTAAGGTACAATCACCCTGCAAACATCCAACACCAGAGTGGGGAACCTAATGTAACTACGTGGAGGCGCCGATTCACAACTCTATCATTTCTTACCCTGAATCCGATCATCTACCCCAGAGGGCCAGCAGGGGAACCGGTAGTACAAATCTAATGTCTACTTGCCAGCTTTTCACCAAAGGCAAAACTTTTTTTGAGGTAATATTTTGTAGGAAATAGATACAGTTAACTGAATGGGCAATTCAGAAATGCATTTATGATTGTGAGTAGTGGTACTCTTATAGTACTTCTTGCATACTCATAAATGCAGTTCACAAAGATGTAGGTGCAGAACTATGCCTACACTTATCCTATCGCTCATATGTGGAGTTCTCCGTCGAGAGGGTGTAGAACTTACCAGGACATAGCTCTACTTTTCATGTATAAATGTGACAGATGCAAAGGGGAGTGTCCAGACAATAGTGGATATCTACTACAAAGTGGGAAGGGGAAAGGGTAAATTAAAGAGGGGTACAGCGGGGTGCAATCAAACCCAAACGCTCTTACAAGAGGAGTCAGTTACAATTCCTGAAAGTTAATCTACTCCAGCAATGCTAGGTCTCAAACCGGCTCAAATCTACTCTTGCCAAGTCTTGACTCGTTATTACGCATGACCACTGACTGCAACGGACTCACACTTAATTGCTACCAGCTCAAAGACCTACACCTATAAAGAAGATAAAATAAATTGTAGAAAAAAATAAAATGTCAAATACATTTACACATTGCAGAGATTGAAACCAAGCAGTTTGTAAAACTTCTTAAAATGTGTTAAAAGAGAAAAGAAAAAAATAATTAAAAAAGCCAGATGACATCAGCCTTGCAAAATATAAATATGTACACATGCACACACAAACACACACGCACGCACACACCAACACCATCTGTAGATGATTTCGGCTCTATAACATCTTGCTGCAAAGAGGAAGAGTTCAGAGTGACATGTGCTTCTAATTGTGGAGATTGTCAGGTGAAGCTCTCCCCCTACACTAGTTAGAATTTATTTCGGAAAAATGTATGTTTAAAATATACACTTAAAGTTACTGAAAGTAACTTTTGGGTCATAATTTGAGTATACGTGTGCTAATTCCTTCATGTAAGAGTGGAGCGATATGTAATCCTAAATATCTGCCAGATGTTTGACACTTACATCCAGGCGAATATTTACGCATAGGCATAAATCTACATGTGTGGAGATTTCTGTACAAGGATTTACCTTTTTGCTTTATGAATTATTGCTTTACTAAAGACATACTGGGTGACTTTAGTTAGGCTATCTCTTATGTGCTCCAATTGAGATTAAAACCAGGCACAATTTGCGCACATGGGGGGGTTAGGTTGCTTATCCACATGATTTTCGGAGAAATAACCTAGTGTTAACCATGCGGGCAAATACTGCATATACAGTTTGCAGACTGTAGAGTGAGGAATAGCAAACGCTATTAGCACGTTTCCTTTGGTGTGTAAATTGGAAGGGGTGCAAAATCTGCAAATATCTTACTCCACTTTATCGTTATTATCCAAGTTTTCAATTTGCACCTGGTAACATTCTAAAAAGGTGATTGTCTGTCATTTTGGAACTTGTTATTGTTGTCTAACCTTATCCAATGGTTTGAATTGTTATTTCCATTTAGACCGCATCTTTTCTCTAGTTTGTTGACCATATACATAGACTAATGCCCAAAAAACTTTACCCTGCATCTGGATATAACCGAGTCCATAAGAATCTATTTTGATGATATTTCCATGAGGGTTGTACGTTTTTAGGTTGAAAAAAATATCAAGGGCATGTGTTCTAGGATTTGATCAAAATAAAACACAACACATCAGAAAGCCTGAAGTCCAGTGGGCGTATAATGCAAAATAGGCAGCAAAGCAAAAGATCAAAGACAATTGTCAATTCAACCAACTAGGGATCTTGCCAGAAAACGGTCAATCGGAGCTAGGAGGAAAACAACATGTAAATTCGACCTAGTATATCTTTACAAATTCTTTCATCCCAAACAATATAATATGACCATGATGTAGAGAGCCATCTGGGCTCTCCTCTAAATTGTATCCGCATGCACTCCTCGGGGCGGGCTCGACCCGAGGAGATATAACAAACGGTGTGAGGCCGCTCTGGGTCTTCCCGCCAGATGATAACTGACTGTGTGGTGTGTCCTGTTTATAGCGCAGTTGCGGCCCAGTCACCCTCGAGTCACCCTCGAGGCCTCTACATTGGCAACGAGGCCAGTCGTACCCTGGTCCACCGACTCTGCCCGATACGAAGCCTGTGGAGCCCACCCACGACACTCCATCATCAGTGGAGCAGCGTTTCTCTGCTGTCGGCGGCCTGGGCTGAGATTCCTGTGCCCTGTGCTGCCACTCCCGTTTTGCTCTCACCTCCCTTCAGGGACGTCTGGTGCTGTCCCAGCACAACTGCACTGTACTCTGGCCAAACGGCATCATGCTTTCAGCTGCCTTCACGCCCTTCCTGGATCGGCGCGCACGTCCTGCACCCACCTGTATTCCTCCCCGAGTCACCGGGAGCATGCTGAAGATGGTGCGCATGGGAAATTGACACCGGTGACTCCCATGACCCTGGGGGAGCTACCGTGGAGGTGCTCAGCAGCATAGCAAGCCTTAAAAGGAGCAGACAGGAGCACGAGGAGCATCCCAGTTGGCCAGTGCCTTCCCATTTGCAGCACAGGGAGCCGGCCATGCCCAGCAAGCCTCCGGTAGCCACACGTGCTCATCGCACCAGAAGCCCACAGCAGAGGGAGCCCTCCGGGCCTAGCAGGCCTTACAAGATCCACGTCCAGGAAGCCAGTCATCAATAGGAGCGTCCCCTTGACCACACAGCCCACAGCAATTCAGAGCCACCTCACCCAGAGAAGAAGGCACCGCGCCTCCTCAGGCCTGCTAGGGACATGGTTGAACGTCAACGCACACAAGGTACCCAGGACCCAGAGCGCCGACACTGCGCCTGAGCGCACCTACGCCATGAGCACGCCGTCAACTGCAGGGGCAGATGGCCAGCAAGCCAGAGCGGGAGCATCGCACAGGGGGGAGAATGCCCCACCCCCGAGGTCACAGACAAGCAATGTATCCCCTCTACCGCCTTTCAGCGAGACCGCTGACCCTGCAACGGCGGCCCCACGTTGGAAAGCATGGATTGGACAATTGAACCGTTACTTTAGAGGTACCAGAGAAACAGAGAGCGCTGTGAAGCGGTCACTGCTCATATACTACGGCAGCGCTGTGATCTATGACCGCTTGGAGATTCTGCCCAACACAGGGAATGATAATGACTATGAAGCTGCGGTCGCTGCGCTCAACAGGCACTTCGACCCCCAGCTAAACCCTGACTTCAAGTGTTTCAAGTTCATTCAGGCGTCACAGTCGGACGCAGAGTCCGTGGACATGTTTCATGCATGGCTGCACAGGATGGCAGGCACTTGTGCCTTCATGGCCCAGAGGGAGGAAATACGTGGCCAAGTCATCCAGGTATGCTGCTTAGCGCTGCTAAGAAAACTGATCCTTCGGCAACCGGGGATGTCTCTTGACAAGATCCTCATTCTGTCCAGGTCCCACAAACTCTCAGATGCACGGGCGGGCGAAATGGAAGCTGCCCTGCATAGGACGGCTGCAAAAAACACAGTTGATGGACAGAATGCAGAACAATGTCTTACATTCACCCCAGTACAAATATCTGGGCCTAAATCCATTGTTTTTTTGCACTCCACATCACCCTAGGTCAGACAATGGCTATATGCAAATCGCAAATCAGCCTTGACCCTGTGCCTCATGGGAACAGTCCAGCCCGAACTACCAAGCCATGTCTTTCCTAGACCGGAATCAAGCATCCAAGGACCGGTTTCTGGCTATCAGCCTTCTTCAGCCTGGATAGCTTGACTCCAGTGATGTGGAGAGCCTGGGACTCACGTCTGAGCATACCCAGCCCACTCGGGGTGAAAATTGCAAAAAACACAGTTGATGGACAGAATGCAGAACAATGTCTTACATTTACCCCAGTACAAAGATCTGGGCCTAAATCCATAGTTTTTTGCACTCCACACCACCCTAGGTCAGACAATGGCTATATGCAAATCAGCCTTGACCCTGTGCCTCATGGGAACAGTCCAGCCCGAACTACTAAGCCATGTCTTTCCTAGACCGGAATCAAGCATCCAAGGACTGGTTTCTGGCTACCAGCCTTCTTCAGCCTGGATAGCTTGACTCCGGTGATGTGGAGAGCCTGGGACTTACGTCTGAGCATACCCAGCCCACTCGGGGTGAAAATTGCAAAAAACACAGTTGATGGACAGAATGCAGAACAATGTCTTACATTCACCCCAGTACAAAGATCTGGGCCTAAATCCATCGTTTTTTTGCACTCCACACCACCCTAGGTCAAACAATGGCTATATGCAAACCAGCCTTGACCCTGTGCCTCATGGGAACAGTCCAGCCCGCACTACCAAGCCATGTCTTTCCTAGACCGGAATCAAGCATGCAAGAACCGGTTTCTGGCTATTAGCCTTCTTCAGCCTGGATAGTTTGACTCCAGTGATGTGGAGAGCCTGGGACTCACGTCTGAGCATACCCAGCCCACTCGGGGTGAAAATTGCAAATAAACACAGTTGATGGACTGAATGCAGAAAAATGTCTTACATTCACCCCAGTACAAAGATCTGGGCCTAAATCCATCATTTTCTTGCACTCCACACCACCCTAGGTCAGACAATGGCTATATGCAAATCATCCTTGACCCTGTGCCTCATGGGAACAGTCCAGCCCAAACTACCAAGCCATGTCTTTCCTAGACCGGAATCAAGCATCCAAGGACCGGTTTCTGGCTATCAGCCTTCTTCAGCCTGGATAGCTTGACTCCAGTGATGTGGAGAGCCTGGGACTCACGTCTGAGCATACCCAGCCCACTCGGGGTGAAAATTGCAAAAAACACAGTTGATGGACAGAATGCAGAACAATGTCTTACATTTACCCCAGTACAAAGATCTGGGCCTAAATCCATCGTTTTTTTGCACTCCACACCACCCTAGGTCAGACAATGGCTATATGCAAATCAGCCTTGACCATGTGCCTCATGGGAACAGTCCAGCCCGAACTACCAAGCCATGGCTTTCCTAGACCGGAATCAAGCATCCAAGGACCGGTTTCTGGTTATCAGCCTTCTTCAGCCTGGATAGCTTGACTCCAGTGATGTGGAGAGTCTGGGACTCACGTCTGAGCATGGCAGGGTATGCTCAGACGTGAGTCCCTTACTCACTTTGCCACTGGATTCAAGCAAGCCGGGCTGAAGACGGCTGGAATGCCAGAAACCGGTCCTTGGAAGCTTGTTTCTGGTCCAGGGAAGACATGGCTTGGCAGTTCGGGCTGGACTGTTCCCATGAGGCACAGGGTCAGACTGATTTGCATATAGCCATGTCTGAACTGGGGTGGCAGAGTGGGCTAAAGAACGGTGATGGATTAAACTCAGATCTTTTGACTGGGTGTCAGTGTTTGCTTGATTCAGATGCTCCGTCCATCACCACCCCCTTTTGTACCGCTTTTGGCCGCCATAAGTGTGGCAGGGTATGCTCAGACGTGAGTCCCTTGCTCACTTTGCCACTGGATTCAAGTAAGCCGGGCTGAAGACTGCTGGAATGCCAGAAACCGGTCCTCGGAAGCTTGTTTCTGGTCCAGGGAAGACATGGCTTGGCAGTTCTGGCTGGACTGTTCCCATGAGGCACAGGGTCAGACTGATTTGCATATAGCCATGTCTGAACTGGGGTGGCAGAGTGGGCTAAAGAACGGTGATGGATTAAACCCAGATCCTTTGACTGGGTGTGAGTGTTTAATTGATTCAGATGCTCCGTCCATCACCACCCCCTTTTGTACCACTTTTGTCCGCCATAAGTGTGGCAGGGTATGCTCAGACGTGAGTCCCTTGCTCACTTTGCAACTGGATTCAAGCAAGCCGGGCTGAAGACGGCTGGAATGCCAGAAACCAGTCCTCGGAAGCTTGTTTCTGGTCCAGGGAAGTCATGGCTTGGCAGTTCGGGCTGGACTGTTCCCATGAGGCACAGGGTCAGACTGATTTGCATATAGCAATGCCCGAAATGGGGTGGCAGAGTAGGCTAAAGAACGGTGATGGATTAAACCCAGATCTTTTGACTGGGTGTGAGTGTTTGATTGATTCAGATGCTCCGTCCATCACCACCCCCTTTTGTACTGCATAGGACGGCAGCAGTGCCACAGACACTGAAGTACACGCCCATTAAGGAAGAAAGAGTTGGTGGCCATACAACAGTGCCCAAGTACTGCTCGCACTGCACCGCGACCATCTACGAGTGGAGCGTGCAGAAACTGTGGCACATAACACCTGTCAACACCAGTGTGCGGAGCAAAAGGGAAGACGTGCTCCCGCTGCGGGAAGGTGAATCATTTCGCCAAGGTGTGTAGGAGCAGCCAGTCTAAACAGACCTACACCGTGCCTCGAGGAATGACGCAACGACTACGCCAGGTGTCGCTCGACGATGCACATTCACAGGATTGAGGTTCCGTGAGAATCGTAATGACGTTTTGGGCTTGATCGGACATGGATGAGTCTGGTATCTACGAACCGCAAATGACGAGTTTAGTAGATGTGCGTGTTTTCGCTACACTACTTAGAAGGGTTTGTCTAATTTACGGGTTTCTTCATCTGAACCCTCGGGTTCCATTTTAGATACGGCATCCATTTTGTTTCTTGCCCTCACGTAGCCGGCGAACGGACAATGTCCGCCCGATGACCCTGGGATGCCTAAGCTCTTGCGGAAGATGTAAAATCCTTTGAGTGTGCCTTTATGACTAGGGGAATGACACGGCAGAAGCAGATGGCTCCGCTCGAGGCTCATCTTGCCGTGGCGGTCTATTGTTTTAGCCTTGCATGCGCTAGGCTTGAATCCTTTGATCCTGTGATCACGCTTCCGATATTGCCCCCACACTTTTTTCAATCTGTTGTCTGTCTTTGTTTTCCTTGCACCTGTTCCTGTCCCTTCTCTTAGCTCATTTACAACTAGAATGGAATGTGCCTAATGGTGGGATAGCGTGCTTTTACAGTTGGGAACCGGCAATGTTTCTGTAATTATGTTCCGGGCTTCTGAAAACATGAATGCGACCCTTTTGAAGTTTACTGTGGGAACTGAGTTGTAACCTTTTGTTCGTATGTTGTGCAATGGCGAAAATGTGTATATAAGGAGCCATCCACTTTTGCAATTTGAAGCAGACTCTCTGAACATACACTCTGTTGTACTTCTAGCGATTTCTGTGTCCCTGCAGTAAATAAACACTGATCTTTGATGCCGAAGGAAGTGTCCCATGTCTCTGTGATTTGTACGCCGGAACAGGTATCCCCACGAAGGTTTCAGGTGTTATGCCCTGGCACCGCTGGGCCTTAATTTAGCCCAGTCCTTCAGTTGGCGCCCAGCGTGGGGCGACATCATGTGGTACCGGTCCAAAGCCTGACGATCGTGAGGAACTTCGTGTGAAATCTCCGAGGGAAGGTGCACCCCGCTTCATCGATCCTGTTGTCGAAATAAGTGGCCCGAAGATTTTTCCCGCGAAGATTCCCGCTTCCTGACGGCTGCGACGGACTGATGCCCTGACTGTCGACCTGTTTTGGCGCCTGGCGTAGTCCTTTGTACGGCGAGACGATAGACGGGCCGTCCTGGTGACGCCATTGTTCTTTCAGTTAAGTATTTGTGGGTCGCTCCCAGTCCTTAGGTCAATTCTTTGGTTCCTTTTTTGGGACATTTGCTTCGTACTTTGAAACTTGGTTGTTGTTGTTGAAACTTGGTTGGTTGCATGGTTCCATTGCATTTGTGGTCCTTAGTTGTTGGTTCTCTCTTTTGGGTTTTTCTTTGACGATTGCAATTGCCAAAAACCGAGGGTCTCGTATTTTTGCGAGGATATCGAGGATATCGTAATTCGATAACCCTTGAAGTTTGAAACTCGGTTAGTGTGCACGATGCCTGGCCGTAGTATTTTGTTTGGTTTCCTTAAGTGTTGCAACATGGATTCCCGGTTGGAGGACTCGTGTCCGATACCTCCAGTTGGAACTCCGATTTATGAGCTCTATAGTCGACATGGAGTAGGCCCCATTGTCTATAATGAATTCTGGATCCGTTATACAAGAAAAGATGGTGTCCTTAGTTGGCCACCCCATGGTAGCTTTGAAACTGAGATTCTAGATAATCTCGAAGCAAAATTGTTTAAAACGAAAGCTAGGCCAGCGATGTTTGATTCCTTTCGGTTATGGCGCAAAGAGGCCAGACAGAAAGAAATCAAGCAGATTAAGAAAAATAAGAAAGAAGGTATTATTTCAATGATGCAAGGTGCAGAACAGCATCAGCGAGACAAGGCAGAGAAGGAAAAGGAAGTTTCTATTTGACAGCATAGCATGGCGGTGGATAAATGTTATCCGGTTTTACCGTCGAGTTCTGAAAAGAAGGAAGAAGTATCGAAAGAGGATCCTTTGTTATCTTATTTACTGAAGTCACCACCTCCTTATGTACAGGGTACCATAGCTCCTATAGTTCCTCCTGTTCTTCCGCCTGTTGTTCCGGTGGCTGCTGGTCAGCTCGTAGTTGGTCCTGTTCCTCCGAATCCCCTTGTTCCTCAAGTGGGCCCTGCTCCATAATTACCTCTTCTTCCTACTGCTCCTACGTTTACTCCTAATATTGTTGCTCCTGTTCTTCTTTCTTCTTCCCCTTCTGTTCGTAACCGTATACCTCATGCTGTTGCTACTCTCTATTCTCCACTTCTCGGATCGTTATTTGAATCCGATGTCTCTGAAACTCCCCAGAGACGAAGTCAAATCCCTGGTGGAAGGGAGAGTGCGACGCTAGTAACTATGGCGCGTAGGTGGATTAGACACCCTGCTAAGTACACTTCGCGCATAGTTTTTGATACATTCTCTCAGTTTAATGAGCCCACACAGAGATTCGTGTTCGAGGAGATGTGCAAATCATTGAGAGAAGAGTGGGATAGTGATGAGTTAGATATTGTACCGCCCGACTTGACTGAACTTCAGAGTCAGTTTTCGAACGGTATGATCGTAGGTGGAGATGTACGGCGTGCATTAGAGCGTTTGTTAGCTTTTAGGTCCAAAGTACCTTCTCGAGAGTCGTTTGATGACGACTCCAATGACCCGAATGCGAAATCTGGTCAGTATCCTATGCGAGAGGTTCCCCCAGTGTGGATGCCAGGTGATGCTGCTGCTAATCCTGCAATTTTGCCACACTTCCAGAGAGTTTGGATACACCTCCCATGGAAGCGATCAGAAGTCTTGCAGGTGAAGCAATCTTTGCCTGATCCACGAAAGAATCCAGCAGGTTATTACAAGGAGTTATCCCAACTCGTGGATGCTTCTATTATGAACCTTGCTGATATCGACATGTTATTTGGTAATGTCGTACCGCAACCAGTTTGGGCGAAATTTCGTCAAGAGAATCATGCAGCAGAGTTAGGTGGTGATTGGGCTGCACTTGTAGCGGCTGATGGACGGCAAGTTGGTGGGGCTAAGCCTGAACAGTTAATTACGGATCTGCCCCAAAGAATCATTACGCTCATGAAAACACTCATGCCAGCGATGAGGGTGAACTGGGATAAATTGTCTGCTTGCAAACAAAAGAAAGACGAGAGTGTCTCTGATTTCTTTACTAGGTTTGAGGAGGCATTTATCGATCATAGTGGTCAAGATATGAGCACTGAGGGAGGTCAGCGATTGTTTGTTGATAAGTTCGTGCTCAATTTGTTGCCTGAGTTATGCAACAAATTGAAAAATTCTGAAAGTGCTTGGGCTGTCTCAACAACGGCTCAAATATTAGCAATGGCTCAATATTATGAGAATAGGGAAAAAGAGGAGAATGATCGTGCAGATAAGAAAACGAAGGAGCTAAAAACTAAGGTATTGTTGCAGCAAGCGTATCCTCCACGCTCGAATCAGAATGATTCGCAACAGCAGCATGTGCAGTATCGACCGCAAGTGCAGTCTTCTAGGATGCAGTCGCGCTCTGACTCCTCTGCCTCCAGATCTATGCTTGGGTATAATCAGTGTGCATATTGTAGGGTAGAGGGCCATTTGAAGTTTAATTGCCCTGTTTTACGTGACCGAACGAATGGTGTCTCGGTTCGAGGAGGTCGTGGTGGTCATCAGCAAGCATCTCGAGGTAGAGGTCGTGACACCTCTCACAATCAAAATGAGCGTTCTGCTCCTTCATCGGATGCGAACAATTGTTTTGATCAGCGAAATACATCGTCTGGTAGATCTGCGCAGTATCATGTGGATGACTATTATGTTGAGCATGAGATTGGTGCGGACAACAATTACTAGGACAGCCATAGACAAAGAGAGGGAGTAGTATCAGTTCCGGTTGATCAGAGAGGGCCTTACGTCGCAGTTGCCACATCGGGCGTAGTTGAGCCTTTTCTGTTGGACACTGGTGCAGCAAAAAGTTCCATTATGCATTCGAAACTCCCTGGCGCACCTTTGTCTGGCTTAACGAACGTTTCTGTTGGATTCTCCGGCGCCCCGGTTAGCAATCCAGTCTCTAGCCCTTTGTCCCTTACGATCAGGCCACGTGAGCTAGAGGCTCCTTTGATTTTAACTACTGGTTGTGGTGAGAATCTTTTGGGTCTGGATTTGTTAAAGCGGTTATATGCGACTTTGTATTGCTCTCCTACGGGAGTGGAGTTTACATTAGGTCAGAGAGTGATCTCTCCTATGTACTTGTCAACTGATAAGTTCCCGCCGGAATTGAGTTCCCTTCCCGAGTCTTTATGGGCAACAGGTCCCAATGATGTGGGCCTATTAGACATACCACCTTATGTAGTCCAATTGAAATCACATGTGAGATTACCACGTATCCCCCAGTATCGTATCTCTCTTGATGGCGAGCGAGCACTATTAGGTATCATTTATGATTTGATCGAAAAGGATGTTATTGAAGAAACTCGGGGAAATGTGTGTAATAGTCCTGTGTTACCTATTTTGAAACGAACTGACCCATCCAAGCCTCCTATGTACCGTTTTGTAATTGATTTGAGAGAAGTGAATAAAATTGTGATTCCACAATTTCCAGTGGTGCCTGACATTACGGCTTTGCTGACCCTGATTCCAGCCTCTGCCTCCTGGTTTTCGGTGATCGACCTAAAGAATGCTTTCTTTAGCATTCCGATTGCTGAAGAAAGCAGAGATCTCTTCGGCTTCTCATTAGGTGGTCGCAGTTTTCAGTTTAAACGCGCACCACAGGGTTACTGTGAGAGTCCATCGATCTACAGTCAGGCCCTCAAGAGTCAACTTGATTCATTTGTGTTACCTGCTGGTGCGGCCTTGATTCAATACGTTGATGATCTGTTAGTGGCTGCCGACACTGAGCAAATTTGCAAAACTGCTACAGTATTGTTGTTAAAGCACTTATGTGACTTACATCACAAGGTGTCACCTTCTAAGCTACAGGATTGTTGCCAAGAAGTAACCTATTTGGGTCACTTATTTTCAAAGGAGGGAAGAAGGTTGACCCCAGAAAGAATTGCAGCGATTGCTCGAATGACTGTGCCAACAACTCAGAGAGATGTACGTGCCTTTCTAGGTATCACGTCATACTGCAGACAATGGATTCCAAATTTTTCATTGATAGCGAAGCCATTGCTAGCTCTTACGTGCAAGGATGTTCCGACTCCTTTGCCATGGACTGAAGATTGTCAGAAAAGTTTTTCTGAATTGCGTGATGCGTTGTGTTCGGCTCCTGTGTTAGGTACTCCTGATTACAGTAAGCCATTTACACTATACGTTCACGAGAGAGAAGGTTGTGCGATAAGTGTTTTGACGCAACAATTTGGCGGTAAACAGCGTCCATGTGCATATTTTTCTTCGACCTTAGACCCAGTAGCTAGAGCATTGCCAAGTTGTCTAAGAGCGGCAGCGGCAGCTGCGGTGTCCATTCGACAGTCCGCAGGTCTGGTCATGGATAATATGCTTACAGTGATGGTTCCGCATGCAGTTGATACTCTCTTGAATCGAACAAAGACTCAACATCTGACGAGCGCAAGGTTGTCCGATTATGAGTTGACACTTTTGGCCAGTCATATACAGATAAAACGTTGTAATGTGTTGAACCCAGCGACATTGTTGCCGATCAATATGGAATTAGGTGATGTAGCACCACATGACTGTTACTTGAGAACTGAAGAAGAGACGAAGGGTCGTATTGACCTGAAAAACACTCCATTGGTAGATCCGATGGTACTTTGTACGTTGATGGTTCATGCTTCAAGTTGCCGAATGGTGATGTGACGACTGCGTATGCTGTAGTAACGTTGAGTAAGGTTGTGGAAACTGCGAGATTGAGTCAGAATTCGGCGCAAGCGGCAGAGTTGATTGCTTTAATGAGAGCATGTGTTTTGCCTAAAGGAAAGCGAGTGAATGTGTTTACCGACAGTCAGTATGCATTTGGCGTAGCGCATAGTTTTGGTCGATTGTGGAGAGAAAGAGGATTCATGACGTCGTATGGTACGAAGATCCAACACGGACAGCTCGTGAACGATCTTTTGGATGCACTTACATTGCCTAAGCAAGTGGCAATCATTAAATGCAGCGCGCATCGAAAGGTTACAGATGATGTTGGTCGTGGTAACGCGTTTGCAGATGAGATTGCTAAGGAAACGGCAAGAATCTGACGAATTGAATGTATGTTACGAGTTCAGTAAGATGGCCGACGGAGACTGGTATGTGTGAGGACACCGTTGAGAGTGTGAAAGCGATTCAGGATGAGGCCACTGAAACTGAAAAGGCTAAATGGAAAGAAAGTACAGGGAAGTTGGACACGAATGGATGTTGGGTTGATTTGTCAGAATATCAGAGATGGATGTTACCGGATGCATATGTACTTGCTGTTGTTACTATGGCCCACGGCATGTCGCATATTAGTGCGAAAGGTGTATGTAAATTGTTGTCTCCTGTATGGAAGAATGATGGGATTGCTAAGTGTGCTGAGAGAGTGGTCAAGACCTGTATGGTGTGTTTGATGCATAATCCTGGCAAGGGCACTCCCACTCCACCTGGTCATTTTGCTCCTCCTACATGCCCCTTTGAAGTTATCCAATTGGACTTCATCCATATGGAGAGATGCAATAATCTAAAATATGTATTGGTTGTGGTTTGTGAATTCTCCAGATGGATTGAGGCCTACCCTCTTAAGGATAATACTGCCCTGTCCACAGCAAAAGTTCTGCTCAAGGAATATTTCCCGAGGTATGGAATGCCACGGATCGTATGGTCGGATAATGGTAGTGAGTTTGTGGGAAGTGTGATGAAGAGTGTGTGTGCGGGTTTGGGTATTCGCCAAAAATTTCATAGCGCTAACCATCCTCAGTCGGCGGGTTTGGTGGAAGGGTACAATGGTACTCTGAAACTGAAACTTGCCAAAATCCAAGCAACGACTGGTTTGGCATGGCCTGATGCATCGCCTCTAGCTCTCTTATCGACCAGGGCGACTGTGCACTCTCGAGTAGGGCTTAGCCCATATGAGATTGTGTTCGGCCGTCCTGCGAACATTTGGGGAGTTCAGAGGCCTAGGGAATTTAGTAGCATCGAATATCCAATGTTTATTGACTATCTTTATGATCTGACTGCTAAATTGAGTTTGATTCATCAACAGGTTTTTGAAGCTCTACCGGCACAAACAGAAGGACCTGGACATCGGCTCCAACCTGGTGAATGGGTCCTTGTCCGCAATTTTGGGAGAAAACGAAATCTTGAGCCAAGGTTCGTGGGACCCTACCAAGTTCTGTTGGCAACGAGGACTGCAGTACGGCTGGACGGCAGAAAGCACTGGGTGCATGCCACCCATACAACGAGAGTCCCGCTCCCATTGCCAGCAGATAATTGGTTACGGAAAGGATTTGCCCCGACTGAGACAGATGTCATTTCAAACTATGTGCCATTTAGTGATGCTCAACCTGTAGAGAACGATTTAGTTCAGTCAGATACACCTGTTGAATCATCTGGAACTGTACCTTTGTCTTCAGCATTGGAGAATTCAAGTTCTGAACTGTCACCTGAACAATCAAACACTGTTTTGCCATCTGAACCGTTGTTTGAAGAGCAAACTCGACCTGGAAAATGTCGATATTTCCTTTGATTGCGTGATATGGACAAATAAAATTCCCTTTTGTTTGTTTTTTTGAACGTACATTACCCCCTCACTGTTGCTATGAATATTGTGGACATTTGCATTTTTTTTCCTGATTTTGAGTTCTTCAATTTTGTTTTTCATATCACGTGTGTTCCTCTTTTGTGCAGCTAGGAGACTTATATTAAAATTGAATGCTTAATTGACTAAACTTACCATCTGGGTTGGCCATAGGGCCGTGAGGGTACCTACTTCTGTTTAGCAGGTTTCTGACACTAGGTCGGTTACTTTTGTCGGTTTCTGGGAACTCCTGGGAATTGACAATCGCTACTCAGAACCAGGTGCGTCAAGAACGTTACGGACGGTCTTTAGAGGATGGAGTTCTCTAAGCTGTCAGAAATAGAGAGGATGTCGGCGCAAAGATCTAAATTGTATAAGATTTTACGAACGAAATGTTTTTTGTTTCAGATTTTCATGTTGTTCCTGACTGTGTCTATGTTATTGGTGGGTGGAGTGTACTTTGGGATTCTGTCGCTATTACCTTCCACTTCACCTACCTCCCCCTCTCATGATCTGAATTCTGTTCTCGTTCCCACTATTTCTCCACATTCCTTTCATCTTTTGCCCCAACATGAACAGGTTAGACGTGCGGAATTCATGAACAATTCCTTTGTCCAACTTCTGCATCAGCATTAGTTGGTGATGAACACTACCAACTGTTGGGTGTGTGGGTTAATGTCACATTCCATGGATAAGGGTATTCCGTATTTGGTTCTTCCCTACAGCTCCCAGGGATCAGCTCGAGCATTCCAAACAATGTTCCGTAGTGCACTAGATTCCTACCCTCGTCGAGAGCCACGCTCTACAGACGTTGGTCCTGGCCCGTACCACAAGTCGTTAGCGATAGCGATTGCCGATCTGGATAGAGATATTTTTGATACATCGCTTATTCCAGAGGAAGAGGTCCGAGCCTACAAGGATCTGAGTGAGGCCGAATATAGTATGTCAGTGGGTGATAGACAGCTTAAGAGCTCGTCTCCGATCTGGATCGTACCCCACCTTGGTCATTATTGTCTGCAAGGTCTTGGTCGAAATCCGAGAGCTCAGCTTGGGAAGAGTGCTTGTACTGAGACCTACGTTTTACCGATGCTCTCTTCCCCTGTATTTTTGACTGCCAAGGGTACCTATTTTGTCTGTTATGATCGCGCTTATACGTGGTTGCCCCGTGACTTCTCGGGCACATGTTATATCGCGAATCTTTTGCCACCGACTTTTACAGTTGCCTCAGACTATCACAAGACTAGAGTTGTGAGAGGAGTTATTAGCAAAGAGGACACTGCCGGTCAAGAAGCAGGAGACTTCTTTAAGGGTTTCCTACCGTTTTGGGGACCTATGGTCAATAGTAGGAACCTGAGACAGTTGACTCGTGTGGTAGAATCAACTGCTAACATAACTGCAAGTGCTCTTGGTAACCTGACAGCAGAGCTTCAAGCGGATAGACTTATGACGTTACAGAACCGAATGGTTCTAGATGTTGTTCTCGCAGACAGAGGTGGTGTGTGCAAGGTGATCCATTCGAGCTGCTGTATTTTCATACCTGATAACGCTCCAACTGTTTATCAAGCCATCTCGAAGTTGCATAAAATCTCCGAGTCCATACACGTGGACGAAGGTGATTGGACGCTTCTAGGATGGTTTTGGGGTCTGATGTCGACTTGGGGTTGGAAGATTCTGATGATTGTAGGGGTTGTTGTGACGTTTCTGTTCATGTGTTGTCTTTGCGTACAGTGTGGTCCTGCCTTATGTAGCCTCTGTGCTACAACGTGTATAAGAAGGCCATCTGTTACCAGAGAGACATTGATGGATAGAATAATGTTCCAGCAACATCTAAACGATCTAATGAATATCGATATTGATTCTGATATCGACTAGTGCTTGCCTACATGAGGGCAAAAGGAGCGTCTGAGGTTCCGTGAGAATCGTAATGACGTTTTGGGCTTGATCGGACATGGATGAGTTTGGTATCTACGAACCGCAAATGACGAGTTTAGTAGGTGTGCGTGTTTTCGCTACACTACTTAGAAGGGTTCGTCTAATTTACGGGTTTCTTCATCTGAACCATTTTGTTTCTTGCCCTCACGTAGCCGGCGAACAGACAATGTCCGCCTGATGACCCTGGGATGCCTAAGCTCTTGCGGAAGATGTAAAATCCTTTGAGTGTGCCTTTATGACTAGGGGAATGACACGGCAGAAGCAGATGGCTCCGCTCGAGGCTCATCTTGCCGTGACGGTCTATTGTTTTAGCCTTGCATGCGCTAGGCTCGAATCCTTTGATCCTGTGATCACGCTTCCGATATTGCCC
This sequence comes from Lissotriton vulgaris, assembly GCF_964263255.1. NCBI lineage: Eukaryota > Metazoa > Chordata > Amphibia > Caudata > Salamandridae > Lissotriton > Lissotriton vulgaris. Next base: position 427,298,587 of record NC_141687.1, read on the forward strand.
CCACACTCTTTTCAATCTGTTGTCTGTCTTTGATTTCCTTGCACCTGTTCCTGTCCCTTCTCTTAGCTCGTTTACAACTAGAATGGAATGTGCCTAATGGTGGGATAGCGTGCTTTTACAGTTGGGAACCGGCAATGTTACTGTAATTATGTTCCGGGCTTCTGAAAACATGAATGCGACCCTTTTGAAGTTTACTGTGGGAACTGAGTTGTAACCTTTTGTTCGTATGTTGTGCAATGGCGAAAATGTGTATATAAGGAGCGATCCACTTTTGCAATTCGAAGCAGACTCTCTGAACAAACACTCTGTTGTACTTCTAGCGATTTCTGTGTCCCTGCAGTAAATAAACGCTGATCTTTGACGCCGAAGGAAGTGTCCCGTGTCTCTGTGATTTGTACGCCGGAACAGGTATCCCCACGAAGGTTTCAGGTGTTATGCCCTGGCACCGCTGGGCCTTAATTTAGCCCAGTCCTTCAGGATGATGACTCGACGCTGGGGCACTGCCTCGTGCTTGAAGAGGATGACGATGAGGTGTTTGTCATATTATATTCTTCGTCAGCCCGTCGGACAAACACCGGAGGCCACCGCTGATGTGCTCTGTCCTGACAGAAGGGTCTGCAGTCCAGGTGCTGCTCATTGATACAGGCGCATCAGTCAACGTCATGGACTCAGAGCAGTACGAGCGGCTGCCACCACGACCCCTTCTTGCACCTACCAAGGCCCAGATCTACTCCTATGGAGGTACGCATTCCCTGCCCCTCAGAGGGGTCATTGAGGGTGAAGTCACCAGCGACAAATATGTCACAAGGGCCCGATTCCACATCACGGAAGGGACGAAAGGCACTCTTCTCAATTGCCACACCGAAGAAGACCCCAGGTTGGTCTACTTTGCTCATCAGATCCACAACTCCTACGCTGACACCATCTTGCACAAATTTACGGCACTGTTCACAGGGCTTGGCAAGCTGAAAGGGAAGCAGTTCAAGCTCCACATTCACCCCACCATGAGGGTTACGGCCCTGAGACACCAGAGGGTGCTGTTCAACCTCCACCAGCAAGTAGAGGCAAAACTGAAGAAACTAGAGGACCTCTACATCATCGAAAAGGTATCATGCCCCACCCCGTGGGTGTCTCCGTTGGTCATGGACCCCAAGCCAAAACAGCCCGGAGCTATACGGCTTTGTGTGGACATGAGGCTCCCAAATGTATCAGTCAAAAGGGAATGTCATCTTACCCCCACCATGGATGAGATCTTGATGGACAGGAACAGAGCCAAATGGTTCTCTAAACTCGACCTGAACGTGGGGTACCACCAACTGGAACTTGAGCCAGAGAGCAGGTACATCACCACGTTCTCTACCCACGTTGGCCTCAGGAGGTACAAGAGACTGAACTTCGGGGTGTCGTCTGCAGCTGAGGTCTTCCAGAATACCATCCAGGAAGCGCTGTCCGGACTGCAGGATGTCATCAATCTGAGCAACGATATCCTGGTGTTCTCAAACACCTTAGAAGAGCACCACACCCACTTCTGAGCTACCGTCCAGTGGCTGAAAGACTGCTGTTAGACCCTTCACAGGGCCAAGTGTTCCTTTTACCAGGAGTCAGTCGATTTCTTCAGATATTACTTCACCAGAGAAGGGGGACCCCTAGAAAGCCAATGGCCATCCGGGCAGCGAGCACCCCAAAGTCCCCCAAAGTAGTCTGCAGTGTCCTCTGCATGGCCACCTACTGTGGCAGGTTCATTCCGAACCTGGCCTCTCTGTTGGAGCCACTCCGCGCCCTTACCTGCAGCGACCGTCAGTGGGAATGGACTGTAACTGCCATCACAGCATTCAATACCATCCAAACAGCCCTCATCAACAAGATAGTGATGGCCTACTTTCACCCGGGGCGACACACAGTGTTAGTGGTAGATGCCAGCCCAGTGGGCCTGGGAGCAGTCCTCCTGCAGGAACATTAACGGGAAACATGGAGACCAGTCACCTACACGAGCAGGGCGCTATCAGACACCGAGACCAGATATGCCCAGATTGAGAGGGAAGCCCTGGCAATAAAATGGGCATGTCAGCATTTTCATCTCTGTCTGTATGGACAGGCATTCCAAGTAGTGACGGACCACAAACCGCTTCCCCCACTCTTTGCAGGGTCGTCGATACTAGCACCTCCCACTTCATGGTTGTATTCCGTCAAGGGGCTCATAACCCAGCAGACTACCTCTCACGGCACCCCGAGCCGTCGGTCATTCGAGCCCCACCTGTGGATGTAGCATACTTGGAGGCATTCGTGAAGATGGTCTCATACGGGGCATGCCCAAAAGCCATGACATTGGAGGAGATTGGCCAGACAACGGTGAAGAACGAGATGCTAGCCAGGGTGAAAAACACCTTCCTGATCAATGGGTGGACCCACTTCCTGGATGGGGCCCAGTCTCTCCAGGCTGATGATAGCCATGCTCGGCAACAGCTCTGGAAGATCCAACACAAGCTGAGCAAAGGAGAACAGGGAGTAGTCCTGAGGAGGCACGTCATTGTCATCCCTATGGTGCTGCAAGATCGCATCATTCAGCTTTCACAAGTGGGGCATCAAGGGATGGTGAAAACTAAAGCTCGGCTGCAAAACAAGGTCTGGGTCCCGACTATGGACACTAGAGTGGAGGACATGGTGCGGCAATGTCACTCATGCACCATCAGGGGGGCCGACCGGGCACCCGTCATCACTGAAGAACCAAGCGAACTCCCATGGTCCAAGGTCAGCAGCGACTTTGGAAGCTTCCCCGAGGGCTGCCACCTGCTGATGCTTGTTGACTCATTCTCAAAGTTCCCAGTTGTAGAAGTGCTAGCGTCAACAGCATTCACGTACGTCAAGAAAATACTGGACAAGACTTTTGCCCTCCCAGGCCTGCCGGATGAACTTTACTCAGGTAACGGGCCTCTGCCCCAAGCCAATGGAGAGATGGAGCGCTTCATGCGCTCCCTCAACGTGGTTTTACGCATTGCCATGGATCAAGGGGAAGATGTCGAGTCAGCACTCAACCAGTTTCTAAATGCGTACCAGCAAATGCCCCACAGCCCCAACCAGTGTGCCCTGTCCCATCTGCTCTTCAAAAGAGCCCCAGAGGACAGCATTCCCACCGATTCAGCATGGAACCCTCCGGAGAGGGACAACTCAGCCACACAAGCTAGGAGGACTGTGGCCAACCAGAAGGCCAGCACCATCAGAGGAGCAAAAGAACCACAGCTGAAAGTAGGTGACAGCGTTGTGGTTAAAGACAGACAACCCGGTTGGAAATTCAGAACGTCGTACAAACTGGAAGAGAGGACCATTGTCAAGGTGCAAGGGACCATGGTCACAGTGCAGAGAGGAAAGCAAGTGGTCACCGGAATGTATCATGTTTCAAGAGAACCCAGGGGTCGAACACCGACTCGGAGGAGACCGATGATCCGGGAGAAGCTCTGTGTCACCCATCAGTTTGCCGAGGCATGAGGCTTCCCCACCAGGACATCTACAGGCCGGAAGTGGACAGACTGTGACTGAAACTCAAAGGTCCAGCCGAGGCATTGTGACTGAGCCCCTCCCACCCCGCCCCCCCAGACACCCAGGCAGATGCAGTGTCCAGCTTCAGCTCCTGGAGCCAGAAGTATGGTCTCCGAACAAACCCTGCACCCAGCCAAAGGTTGAAGGACTTCATGTGCACATCCCCCAAGGCATGCGGACAGTGGTGAACAGACACTAAAGAAAAGGAGGGTTGTAGAGCGCCATCCGGGCTCTCTTTTACAATGTATCCGCATGCACTGCTCAGGGCGGGCTCGACCCGAGGAGATATAATAATAAAAAGCGAGAGACTGGTCGGGGTCTTCCCGCCAGACGATAACTGACTGTGTGGTGTGTCCTGTTTATAGCGCTGTTGCCGCCCAGTCACCCCCGAGGTCCCGCTGCACTACACATGTGACAGTAACTTCTTGTTTTTCGCAGAAAATGATCTAATATGTAGATGTCTGTATCTTCTTCTTAAGGAAGCACAGTATGTCTTGAAGGAAAGATGTTTTTCACTTGCATAATACTAGCTCCATTCTTCTCACAAAACCTGCTTCTTTTGCCAGGGTTGAAAATAAAGCTATGCCATTGGAAATTGTGCAATGTACAACACGGAGCATTATGGCTGCTGAGTTTGCTAAGGCAATTAATGGTGTGTGATTAATACAATGCAAAGGGAAGATTAAAGCAAATAGAAAGCAACATTTGGATCAAATTGACTGTGGAAAGATTTGTGATTACAAATATTGATATTAGAATGTTGCTTCAGGGGTGTATATGAACTTAATTCAGACACATTTTAAGTATGTTTTCACAGCTACGAAATTGTGTTTTTATTGGGCCACTACAGTCTGTGCCCACCAAAAATAAAAATCATCACTTGGCGATGAACATCACTATTTCCTGCTCTTGGGCATTTTAGGTCTCAGCTTATCTGAAAACTGTGACATCCCTGCATGTAAAAGAGGTCTTTGAGCTCTAAAGACATTTCTCTTGGTCTCCCTTTGTGAATGTTTTATTGCTCCATTTTAGATGACCTCGGGGAAGCAACTGATGGTGCAGGCAGCTGGACAGGCACTCTGCCTTTGGTCATTTTCACTTATAGAGGAGACAGAGCAGGGCTGGGAGGTGGAAACTGGGAGCATGGAGAAGAGAGAACAGAAGTGCAGGGAGCTAACACAACACTCGCAAGTGGGCTTTGGGTTTTTGGATAGTTCACATCGATGCAAACTTGGGTGGAGTCAGAGCAGTTTTTCCAATTTATTGGGAATGTAACCATACGTTTTACAAGCAGTTCTGAATGAAAATAAGTAAAATATTTCAACAAATTTGGTAGTTGCAGCACCCAAAAATTATGATCATCTTGTTTGATAATGTATTCAGTTACCTGGGAGCATATTTACAAGGGGATTGCCCCACCTGAACGTCACTTTTCCAACATTCCATTGGTGCAGTGCTCTGCACCATATTTACAAAGAGGCGATAAGCCACTTTGCATGGCTTAACACCACTTTGTACACATGATACCCTTTCAAGCAGTTTTCTGGTTGAAAGGGGCGTGCGGTGGGAGTTACAGTGGACAATCCATGGCAACACCCATTGCTTTTTGACTGTGCACCAGATTTACAAGGATCTGTAAATCTGAGGCAGCGCCAAGAGCTAATGCCACTGAATAGCAGGCATTAGATTGTCGCAAATAGGAGAAATACTTTTATTTCTCCTCGTTGTGTGCTCTTTCTATGTGTGCTGCATTCTGCAGGACACCTAAAAGAAGGAGCTAAACACCATTAATGATTACGTGCAGGAAGGTGTCCCTTCCTGCACAAAAACTATCATCAAATAATGGCAATCTGCTACTTCTATGCGTGCTGCAGAATGTAGCCCAAGTAGACCATTACAGAATAATGTCGTAACCCAACAATCGTCACCAGACCTGGGTACAATGCTGGAATGAAAAATTGGTCAGTGACGGCTTTATAAGGAGAGATGAATCACAGTCTGTCTAGGGTGTGTTGAGAAAGTAATCATCACTGATAATTAATACCATATAAAGAATTAATAGTTTTAAGGCCTACAGTTAATGCCTTTTAGAAAAACAAGTACGTTCCAAGAAAACAATATCATGCATACAGTTAATGTAAAAAAGAAGGAGCGCCAAAAGTAATTCAATTGCAGTATATTTATTTCATGTACTTAAGATTGATAACAGTAAGGTTGCATGAAGGGGGGTGAGGGATGGGTGTGCTTGGGGTGGATAAGGATGGGTAGAAGTCACTGGTTAATAAACACACATTATTTCAATGATTGCAAAATCAAACTGGTAGAGAAGACCAGTACAAAAGAAACCTGCCCTTGCAAAATTATGTCAAATTTGTACAGTTTAATACATCACTAATGCAACATCACAAATGGGGGAAAAGAAGGTAGAGGTCTCATGTGGGTGGACAGAGGCAAACGTTTGGACTCGACTGGTGTAAAAAGGGTGCCTGGCAGACATCACAGGTATGTCAAGAAGGAGTTGGGAATCCAACCAGGTCTGTAAAATCCCCTGGTTGCAGCTGAATTCTCCTTGTGTGGACCACCTTTTGAGGTCCTCAATGGTTCAACTAGGTATCAAAAGTTGTGCATGATACCAAATTAATCGCGACAGTATCTTAATGTTAAGAACGGGCGTGGCATGCCTCATGCTTATCGTCCTGCCTCTGGCAACTAAAAAAAAACCCTGCCAACCTGACGAACCTCAAGAGTTACAGACCCATCTCTTTGCTCCCCTTCCAAGGAAAAGTCATAGAAGTCCTTATACTGAGGACCAAGAGACAACTCGTGGTGACCTGCAGCACTCAGAACCCCCCCACACCCACCAACCATGCACGTAACCTCAGCATCATCCTTGACTCCTTGTTCTCAATGAACTGCCAAATCAAAGCCTTCTCTTCCTCTTGCTTCCACATGCTCTGCCTGCTTTGAAAGATCTTTAAGTGGATCCCCACGAGACCTGAAGAACAGTCACCCCAGTGCTCGTCAGCAACAAACTTGACTACGGCAACACACTCTATGTGGGCACCACCCAGAAGCTCCAAAAGAAATTGCAAAGGATCCAGAAAGCCGTCGCAAGACTTATCCTGGTCATCCCCTGCAGCAGCCACATCGCCGCTCACCTGAGAAACCTCCACTGAATTCTGATCAACAAAAAAATCACCTTCAAGCTCCTCATGCATGCCTACAAGGCCCTTAGCAACATGGGACCTGTATACCTCAAACACCACCTCTCTGTCTACACTCCCACCAGACACCTCTGCTCCACCAACCTGGCCCTTGCCACTATCCCACGGATTCACAAGACCACGGGTGGAGGAAGATCCTTCTCCTGGTCCACCGCAAAGACCTGGAACTCTCTTCCTCTGCATCTCAGGCAATCACCCTCACAGCCTCAATTCAGGAAGAGCCTCAAGTCCTAGTTCTTTGACTGAACTGGCTCTTCAACTGAACTGCAGAGCCCCCTTCACCATACCCCCACCCACCCCTAGTGCTTTGAGACCCTAACGGATGATTATACGAATCCTGATTGATTCTTTTTTTTTTGTTTTTTTTGTTAAAGAATTTTGAAAACCTTTATTGTGCAGATAGTAGCATACAAATGCGGACCTACAACCAATTAGGCCGTCCACGAAACAATCTGAAAAGCATGTAAATCAATAAAGAGGTTTCACAGCAGTCGCCCAGTGTATTGGAAGCCAATAGTTCAATCGTAGAGGAGCTGTTTGTGACCGCCGGATGTAGGATCAAAAAAGGTTAATTTTATAATAGAAATTATAGCAGGATCAGTTGCAGTTTAATCATCTGAGTGCCCATAGCGGGCCACAAATCAAGCAGCAAAACATTGAGGCATCAATGAAAACGGTTATCAGCAATGGTGCACAGCAATCAGAATACAGATGCCATATTTCCAATCAGTACCCATCCTAGCCCGCCACTTGCACACAGACCACCAAATTAGTGTACTTATACATAACTGAGTAACCAGAACGGCAAACGGAGTTACAGTCATTCTCTATACTGACCCAGAAGATAAGGAAAAAGGGGGAACGCTAAAAACTAAAGAAAGGAAGGACCGCCGTGTTGCTGCATTCGCCCCCACAGCAATAACGGCAAGCAAAGTGGCTGGGGACCACATTATTGGGGGTGGGGCGGTCAAGTCAGGATATATGTACAATCAATATCGTATAAAGTAAGAATACCTCTCCCCCCCCCACAAGCAATCACACCGTGGGAAACACGCACTGCCACGGCGTCCTAAGAAAGGGATACAAAAGAGCCGTAGAAACTAAAAAAACGATCAGAAAAATACCCCAGACCACCCACCCCCCCCTGCACCCCTGCAGAAGGCTACGGCCTACCCCCCCCAGCAGCGTGCCTGTCGCCCTAAATAAGAGACCCGAAATATAGGAAAGTTAGAGAGAGGGAAAAGGAAACCAAAGAGACAAAAAGGAAAAAGAACCAAGGGAGAGGAAGCCATCAATCGGACCATTCGGCCCCTACCCCCCGCCATCACACACATGAATGCAACATCAAAACAAAATCGACATAGTCTCGGGTATCATAAAACCTTCGAAGGAATCGTCCATAGTATCATGGTTGAGGGCACTCCCCATCTCCATCCACCAACCAGTAGTCATCCGGGTCCAGAACTCGCTCACCCCTGTCCTTTCTTAGCCATCGCTACCGTGCGTGGTAGAGTAGTGGGCAGCAAACAAATCAAAGTGGAGAGGCCGTATGGTCGAAGCAGGACAGACCATGGGAGCGAACCAGAGGACTCCAGCAACCAGCGGCCAAGCAAGAACTTTTTGCGGCAGTCCAGACATTTCAGCAACGACAGCAGGAACAACAAACAGTGTGGGTACAGTCCCACCGCCCAGGAAAGTAGAGTCGTCCCCGCAGGATAACACTGAGGTCTCGCCGGGGCAGTTCGAATCGGTAGTCTACGTTGTTCCCCGATCAGTCAAGCAGGGACGGGCTCCGACGCGGCGCCCACGCCCGCGCCCGCCACGATCAAGGCGACCCCGGGATCCGTGGCCGTTGGTGTAAAATCTTGCCGATGCACAGTGGCAGCACTCCTCACGGCAACAGAGGGGGACGAGACAGCACACAGTTGGAGTCGAGCTGCGTCCATGAGGGACGGCCCGACAGCAATGGCGGCCGTACTTCTCTCCAGCACAAGAGCGTCGAGGGCTAGGGTCGCGCGCAAAGTCTGCAAGGCGTCAAGTACATCTCCAAGCGTGGGCTCCCGCTCACACGACCAGACCCCTGTACACTTTGGGGTTCCGTGACAATTGTAAGTGGTGTTTTTGACTCGCTCGAATATGGTCGAGTCTGGTATCTATGAACCGCAAATGACGAGTTTAGTGGGTGTACGCGTTTTCGCTGTGCTAACCTAAACCGTTCGTCTGTTTCGTGGGTTTCTTCATCTGAACCCACGAGTTCCATTTTAGATACGGCATCCATTTTGTTTCTTGCCCTCAAGTAGGCAGCGAACGGACACTGTCCGCTTCGTGACCCTGGGATTCCCAAACTCTTGCGGAAGACACGTGTTCCTTTGAGGGTGTCTTTATGACGAGGGGGATGACACTGTAAGGCAGATGGCCCCGCTCGAGGCTCATCTTGCCGTGCCGGTCTATTGTCTCAGTTGTGCATTCATTAGGCACGTCTCCTTTGATCCCTGCAATCGTGTTTTCTGATACCACCCCCTTACACTCTTTTCAATCTGTTCGCTATCCTCATCTTCCTCTGCACCTGTTTTCTGACTCTTCCTTGATTCGTTTACAGCCGGAATGGAATGTACTAATGGTGAGAAGATGTACTTTTACAGTTGGGAACCGGCAATGCGACTGTAATTATGTTCCGGGCCCTGAATACATGAAAGCGACCCCCTATGAAATTTACTGTGGGAACCGGGTTGTAACCTTTTGTTTGCCATGTTATCATATGACGAAAAACTGTATAAAAGGAGCGATCCACAGATACAATTCGAAGCAGTCTCCTTGAACATACATGCTATGTACTTCTTGTGACTTCTGTGTTCCCTGCAGTAAATAAACCTCGAATCTTTGATGCCGAAGGAAGTGTCCCGTGTCTCTGTCATTTGTACGCCGGAACAGGTAACCCACGAAGGTTTGAGGTGTTATCCCTGGCACTGCTGGGTCTTAGAAAAACCCAGTCCTTCAACTTCAGCGACACAAATTCTCCGCCCTGGTTCAGTCCGTGACTCGGGGCACCGGCCACCATCTTGCAGATCCAGCCGCGTCCCCGTGCGCCTCAACTTCTGGAGTGGGCTCTCAAGCAAGGCCACCGCGGGAGCCCCTCTGAGCCCCAGGAAGGGCAATCTGGGTGCAGAAAGGAGAGCCACCAAAAGGGGGACCGCCAGCGCCACCGCCCCGCGGGCGCCGCACGCCGACTCCGGGCGCAGGGCTTCAAGATGGCCGGACAAGGCGACAAAGGGGGGAGCCTCCTACATGGTCTTCCCCCATCCACGGCGTGCCGCACCTCACCACGGGGCCCTCCGGCCACTGGACCGGGCCCGATCCGTTGCCATCGGCATAACCGCACCACGACCTCTTCCAGCCGACCCCTCCACTCCACCAGGGGCCGCTGTCGACACCAGCTCGCCGGCTGACCTCCACAGGCAAGTCCCCGGTCTCTACGCCGCGGAGGCCCCAGATCAAGCAGGGGTGTAACTTCGGATCCGCCGCTCGCAGGAGCCCCCGGGACAGATGGTGAGTACAAGCTTTCCTTCTTCTTTCCGAGTTTTCCCGAGTATGTCGTCTCGGGGCAGGATACGTGTCAGGATATGTGTGTTGGGCAGGAAGGCTGGCGGAGCCGAGCTACATTGCGGCCATCACGGTCGCGAGCTTGGCTCCTCCCCCCTGATTGATTCTTTGATTAATTAATTTAAAGGAATCTGTGAGGAGATGATCAACTTTAGAAAAGTGATCTGATTAACAGTCAAAGGGGAATGGTATATTATAACGTGTAAAGTCCATTGGGCGACACCGCCTTGATCACACCATCAGTGGTCCATTTTAATCCATGAATCATCACATGGCAGTCGGCAGCATTGATGGTTTTTTCCACACTGGACATGGGAACGACATCTTTCTCTCAAACACATGTAGATGGCAACTATTCGCTATCTGTCTCTCCGCGTATTTTGAAGAAACTCAGAAAGACTCCTTTTTCCCAGTGTCAAGGATGTGGCTTAAAGAACACTGGATTCTAATACAGTTTCATCTAAGTAAGTGGCCTTTGTAGAGTTTCACTGTGATGGTAGGGTATATTTGGAACCTCAACAACAGAAGGGGCAGAGCCTGCAAAAATTGTTGAGAGGGAACGTGCAGAAGCACCTACTGAGACAAATGGCCAAGTATGAACAGATCTGGGTAGGCCTAGAATTCTAATAAAAGAGGAGATTTCTGCATGTTGAAGGTTGCCATGCATTTTTTAACCAGTGAAAGAAGCAGGGATGAGCAAATACTGCTTGAACATTTGATTGATCACTGAATGGTACATTTACTAGCCTTCGCCGCCGGGCTCATGATAGGAAAGTTATTTTTTGCATTTGCAGGCTCTTATCGTGTTTAGTCAAAAAACGTTATCCCACGGGAAACATCCCCTGATTGCACTGCCACACTCTAGAAGGAGGTTCATCCAAAGTTAGTCAACAGAATAGTGATGATTTAAAATTATATATGTTTTTAATTCAACATCAAAAGTTGTAATCAAGTCTAGATTCCTTCGAAGTGTGTCATTGTCATAGAAATGAATGAGTCATGTTGTCGGGACCCAATGCATTTCGGGTGAACCTTTCATCAGGGGAATTAGATCTGTAAATAATAAAGCAGAAATCACCAAGGTAAAAAAAGCTTTAGCCTCAGTAACATGCTCTGAAGTGACGTGAAACTGTAACACAAAGATAGAAAACAGAAGAAATGCCCTAATTTGTGTCTCGGCACTAGGACTAGCATCCAATTGAAACCACCATGTTTAAAGAATCTTACCACTATAATCAGGAGGATGTTGTGTGTAAGCAAGATTTTGTTGCATGGGGAAGTAAAAATAGACGAAGACCAGGAAGTTAAACATGAGTGTGGATCGAAGAAGTCATGGGTGCATCCAATTGCAGGAGTGCAATAGTGAAAAAAGTAAAAAGATGTGTAATGTTTAGGTATAAGGAAAAATCTTAAATAAAGTCTATGAAAAACTAACCAAAAAATAGCAATAAAAATTAGGCGCGATTGGATTGCGACACCCTAAAAAACATAGAGGCCATTTTAGAATGGTCAATCCAAGTAAGGCCAAACAGGGGCCATATTGAAAAGGTAAATGAAATACAGGAGAAAAGAACATGAATGCAGCCAGACGTGTGTAAGCCCGATCGGAGCCATTCTGGAAGAGTGATCAAGACCAGAGAGGCAAAGGAATCAATAGAAAAGTTGGAGAATGAGTGAGCAAAAGTGAAACTTGGAAATGTGAAATGCAGTGAACCATGTACCAAATTTGTGTAAGAATGAAATGAGTATATATACAGGTCTATCCATATCATAATAGAAAAGGGGGGAATTTAAGTAAAATGAGGGCAAGAGGAAATAACTTAAGAATAGTAAAAATAAAGTGCAGCAAGCATAGGGAAATGAATATGTGGAAAGAGTGTCCAGGAAACAGTTGACAGATCAAGTCAGCAAGTCAGTTTATAGAAAACAACTGAATTCAATACGATCATTGAGTCCAATCAATATCATGGTATCTAACAGTTTTATCCAAAAAGTTACTCTTTGGAGTAGATGTTTATGATTGTTTCTGGATTTACAGATATTCACAGTCTCTAACACGAAAAAGACGGTGCTAAGTTCGTCGCGGGTTTTGATGGAGGCCTGTTGTGCTGCGAGTTCAAGGATGTCTGGAGGGTATCCTCTATCAGCGAATCGTTTGAGCATCTCAGTGATATTGATGGAAAGATAGACAGGATCAGTTGTGATTCTTTTAACACTGAGGAGTTGGGAATAGGGTAAATGTTTTTTTGAAGAATGTTGATGAAAACTGTTGAAATGCCATGAATGGTTCCGATCTGCTTCTTTCTTGAAGGTGTTTATTTCCAATTTGCTGCCAATCTTGACAATAGATACATCCAAGAAATTGATGGTGGTATCACTGATTTGTGGGTGAATTCAATCCGATCGTTGACACAGTTCAGTTGTTGTATGGCTGTATCGAGTTCTTGATAGGATCCCTTCCATTTTTTTTATGCAAGGAAAAAACAGCAAATACAAATCAAGTATTACAAAGTATTGCAAATACTTAAATAAATTCATCAAAAACCATCAGAGTAGTACAAATCAAGCCTAAAGCATCGCCATTTCCTAAATCCATTCCGTAATGGTTGCCCATATCTTTACTCCCATAACCTTCCTCTTTATCCCTTTAGTTTTATAAATGGCCAATTCCAAATTATACATTGACAATAGTCTTTCGCGCCAACTAAGAAAAGAGGGTGGGACAGGATTAATCCAATCTCTTGTAATACAAGCTCGTATCACAGCCATACAAATAAAAAGAAAACATGTTGTAGCTTTTGGTCTTGGGTGACCCAAAGATCTCGAGCTTCAGCCGATCAATACCAACTCGCAGATTCTACTAATCGTGCATCCCAAAATTACACCCAAAAAAAGTTCAATACGAGAAAAGAATTCAGAAAGTTTGGGGCATTGAAAAAACATATGTACGGCATCAGTGGCGGGTTGACCACATCTGTTACATTTAGTCCCCGTTGTCGTGCTCAATTTAGAGATCTTCCTATGGGTATAATATAAATCATGTATGGACATAAAATATTGTGATCTCATCATCCCCGTTATAAGAACTTGATTGGCCATCATAATTGATTCAAAAATTTTGATTTCAGGTATCCCAAGCTTATTTACCCATTTTAATTGACAGTCTACCAAATCATCCGGAAATTCCTGCATCAAACACGGATAAAATAGGCCAATTGATGTCCTTTTCGACATATACTCAATGAGGGGGATAAATGAGTGAGAGGGCTGCAATCTACTGAAAGGGATCTGAAGTTGTCGAAAGAGAGAAGGATCATAGCTATGCTGTGATGTTTGAAACTCACAAATAAATAAAAGGCATTCAAGGAAAAAAACAGACGTGTTTATTTATCTTACCTGCAAGCTAAAGTTTACCATGTTGGCCTGCATGAAGACAGCCCCAAAACGGCCAAACAGTCCAGGATGAGCAGCACCTTCTGTATTTTGTAGCATTGTGAATTCCATCGGCATGTATTTGGGCTGTGTTTCTTCTTGTGGGACGAGATGGGGCAAGCAAGCATGGGTAAGGAGAGGGACAGACCTTACATGAAGCAAAGCGGAAGAATGGTGTTGGGGCGGGGCAAGCAACAATGCAAGAGGGGAGGCAAGAAACAGGTGAAAGAAAAAGGAAAAAAAGGACTTCTGAAAGCAGTGAGTAATGGAAGGTCACTGGGCAAGGGGAGCAGTACTTGGGTCATGCTCCAATGTAGGAGGAAACACACAATGTGGGAGAGAAGCTGGCACTCGCTGGCCAAATAGAAGCAAGGAAATGAGACTGATAATGAAGCCAATAAATGGTAAATAATGACCGTTTTAGGGTTTAGGAGTGGGTAGAGTTAGATTGAGTTAAGAGTGATTTTAGGGTTCAAGGTAGGTATAAATAAAGAGGGGTAATGGTCGTTTTAGGTTTCATTGATGGGTAGAGGTAAAGGGAGGTAAGGGTGATTTATTTGGGGTCAGGGTTGGGAAGAGGAAAAAGTAGTTAAGGGTGATTTTAGGGTCCACAGGTGGATAGAGGTGAAGGGGGAGGGAGGGGGGTAAGGGTGAATTTCGTTTTCAGGCATGGGTTGAAGTAAAGGAAGTTAACAGTGATTTAATGTTTTGGGTGAGTCTAAGCTAAGGATGATTTTAAGGGTTATGGGGTGGGTCAAGTCAAAAGGAGGGAAAATTGATTTGTTGGTTTGGGGGTGCGTTGAGGTAAAAGGAGGTAAGGGCGAACATAGGTTGTGGGTGTTGGTAGAGATAAAGGCAGGTAAGGTTGATTTTAAGGGTTAGGGTGAGTAGAGGAAAAGGGAGGTATGAATGATTTTAGGATTTGGGGGTGGTTATAAGTAAAGGGCAGTATATAAGTAAAGGGTGAGTTTAGGTGATCATTAGAGGTAAAGGGAGGTAAATGTGATTTTATGGTTATGGGGTGGGTAGAGGTACAGGAAGATATGGGTGATTTGAGGGTTTGGGTGAGTACAGGTAAACGGATGTAAGGGTGATTTTAAGGTTCAGGTGGGTAAAGGTAACAAGAGGTAAGGGTGATTTTAGGACTCAGGCGGATAGAGATAACAGGAGCTAAGGGTGATTTTAGGGTTTAGGATGGGAATTAGTAAAGGGAGTTAAGGGTGATGGGGTGGGTAGAGGTAAAGGTGATTTTAAATGTTCACAGTGGGTAGAGGTACTTAGGAAGGAATAGTGATTTGAGGGTTTGGGGTGGGTAGAGGTAAAGGGAGTGAAGTATGCTTTAAGGGGATCAGGGGTGGGTAGCGGTAAAAGGAGGTAATGGTGATTTCAGGTTGTAGGTGTGAGTAGAGGTAAAGGCAGGTAAGGGGTATTTTAAGGGTTGGGTGGGTGGAGGTAAAGAGAAGTATAGGCAATTTTAGGATTTGGGGATGGGTATAAGTAAATGGCATTATATAAGTAAAGAGTGATTTTAGGGTTGAGGATTGTTAGAGGTAAAGAGAGGTAAAGGTAATTTTTGGTTTAGAGGTAGGTGGAGGAAAAGGAAGATACGGGTGATTTTGGAGTTCATGGTGAATACAGGTAAATGGCGTTATGGGTGATTTTAGGGTTCGGGTGTTTAGGGGTAACAAGAGGTAAGGGTGATTGTATGGCAACAGTCTTAAATGAAGGGAATATGTTTGCAGATTCATCATCAATGCAAGGGATAGGCGATCAAAATGTATTTTTCAGAAATTAGTCACATGCATCAAAGTTTTGTTATTGGTAGTTGTTTGCATCATTTTTCCCAAGCTAATCGGGCAGTGTCTGTTTTCCCTGCATGTGGCTGTCCCTGGTAGTGGGGCACAAGGGTATGGGGATGACATTTACTAGTGGACCACTGGCCACTCAATAATATTCCCCCCACCCCTGAACGCCAATCATTGAGGCCCACAAGCGACACCATAGCCTGCAACAGATTTTATAGGATGGTAGATGTAATTTTTTTAATGGGTGAGGCTGTGTGTCAAGTGGCAGCCCAGACTTAAGGATGCAAGAGTTAATGAGATAGGTATTAGTATACAAGGGAACCCGTAATAATGGCCAAGGACCACGGGTAGTACTACTTATTTTTTATTTTACAAAGGTCCTAGGTTTTAGTGATACTTAGAGAAATAATTTCCACAGGCTCGAGATAAAGACTGTGTTTTTCCTTCTTCAGTGTCCAGCCAGACCTAGAAGCATTTATTTGGAACACAATTTTGTAGTATAAACAGAGTAGGGCGAGACAAGTCGCACATTAGTAACTGGGCACAAGCCTGTACCTAGTCAGAGGAAGACAATACAAGGGAGAAAGAAAAAGAATTTACAGGCAAACAAGGAGAGCAGGGTGGCTTATAATGCAATGCAAACAGTTTTTGAATAAGCTCAAACCCACAGTAACTGCCATGAAAATTGCAAATCATAAAACGAGTAGTACTGCAAAACAGTCGACGAACGTTTCGATCCCTATCTCCAGCGATATAGTGGGATCATCTTCAGGACTAAAATGAGCTTTGCCTGATTGGTCGAGTGAGCCTGTAGGGTTTAAACAGGAGGGAAAAAGGGAAATGAAGATTCTTCATCAATTCGTTACATAGTGAAGGCTAAACACCTAGTCAGTAACCACTCTTTACATGCAGGGTGCAAAACGTGCACATGCAGTTGTTTGTTCCAAAGGGCACGGGTGGCTATGTGCTCGTATTTGGAATGTGAAGATGACCGAGTAAAGTGGGACATACCGCGTTTGTACATTGAAAGTGGTGCTCGGTGACGGGATACATGGTGCTTGTGCAAAATTGACAAGGTGGGGGAGTGTTGGCCAGAAGGTCGTCAAGGTTGTGAGTTTAACCTTAATACAAGAATTTCTAATTACCACGAGCGAGGCAAGGTGGGCCTGACGTGGCTGAAAACACTTCAGTTGGCATTCAGGTTTCGATGTAGCTGATGCCTATAAGAAGGTATATTTATCATAAACTTTGCGAATAACAGGTTTAATTAAATAAAATAAAAACGGAATGGGGTTACCGGGTTTGCCGTTTCCGCCTAGCAATTTGTGCGCGGCGTCAGGGAAGTTACTGGCAACAACCCGGTTTGGTCGGTTCAAATTGGACCTGTAAAAGAGGTTGGTCAGAAGTTAGGACCTACTGGGTGAAGCCGAGGTAGCGAGTTAAGTGCAGTGAAGGAGCAGAATATTACCGTTGAAGCCTAGCGTCTCTAGCGTGGGCTTGACAGGGAATTTCAATTGAAGTTAGCCTGTGAAAAAAACATGAACGATTGAGGGTTGGAAGTGAGTGAGGGTGAGGGTGAAGGCGGCGAGTGCAAGCAGGTAATTACCGTAAAATGCGGCTTGTGATCTCTGCAGGGCGCTCAGTAGCGGTGGCCTTTTCCGTGCGAGCCTGCAACGAAGGAATATAGAGGGCGCACATAAGGCATATTGGACTGAGAGGGGCCCTCGTGGGAGCCAGGGTAGTGCATCAAGTAAAGGCTTACCGTAATATGCTCGTAGTGGGGCCGGAATGGGGTCCCGTCTGGAGGCTCGATGGCCTAGTGCTGAATGTCTGCATGCAGCGACGCCTAATGTGGTCCACAATTGTGGTGATGGATAGTGAGAAGGGACTGGTCGGAAGTGACAGTGATTCCAATATTGGGCGCCATCTTGGAATGGTCAACCCAGCGAGTGAGTGAGATAGGTGCATACAGGACGCGGTTTCTAACATAAAAAGGTCAAGAAAACTGGTGATATGAAAGGGGGGTATAAAAGGAGCACATACAATGATATGGGCTCATGTAAAAGTGCGTTCAAGGCGCGGTTCTCAGGATAACAAGGTCATAAGCTATTTAAAAACAACTGACATTTTGGAAAAGTTAAAAATGTACACAGACAATTGTATAGGCTCATGCAGAAGGAAGAAAAACATTGATAGCCAGCTTATATTAAGCTAGTCCAATCCTCTGTTCTGTTGAGGCCATCCTGGATAGAGTTGAACTGTATGATGGACTTCAGCTCTTCTTTATTGAGTAATTGTCCCATGTTGCCACCTCTCGGTGGAAGTCTCAGTACTTTCAAGACAGTCCATTTCAAATCGCTGTCAGAATGTTTTTGGGCTGCAAAATGTTCCACCAGAGGTGCATTTGGAGTGCCGCATCGGATGCGACTTCTGTGTTGCCCAATGCAAATTTTTACCTTCTGGCTGGTTTGTCCAATGTACACTTTTTGGCATGGGAATAGGATTAAATAGATGACATTGCAGGTGTTGCAGTTGGAGAAGGAACGACATTGTATGGTAACATTGTTAAAGGTAAAACTTTTTCCTTCTATAGTGCTGTCACAATTATTACACCCACCACATTTAGCATGCCCAACAATGGGGGACAGACCCCATACATTATCAAGTGTAGCCGGAGGTAGAGAATTGGGTAAAGCAGCCCTCACAAGGTGGTCTCTGAGGTTCTTACTCTTTTTGAAGGCAAAAACTGGTTTTTCAATGGAGAGAACACCTGTGTTTAGTATGGGCCAGTGCTTGAGAATAGTCTTTCTCAGTTGGTTGGAAATTGGTGAGAAAGTCGAGACACAAGCTATGCGCTTAGAGTCAGTCTTTTCCTTCGGTGTAAGTAAGGCTTCCCTAGGGCAATACCACGCCCGCTTGGTAGCGTTTTTTACTAGTTTCTTTGGATACCCCCTTTCCTTAAGTTTGAATGCTAGGGTGCCAGCTTCTCGGAAATAGTCATCCTTACAGGAGCAATTCCGCCTGATTCGCAGAAATTGCGAGTACGGGAGTGAATGGCGTAGTGCTCTCGGATGATTACTGTTGTAGGCCAAAAGGGTGTTTTTTTAGGTGGGCTTACGATAGAGGTGTGTCAATAAGGAGCCTTCGCTATGATAAATCGTCAGATCCAAAAAGGAAATGGAGTCATTATTGGTGGTAATGGTGAAAGTGAGCCCTAGACAGTTATTATTCAGCCAGTGTAAGAATTGGCGCAGGCAGTCGTTGTTTCCATTCCATATGATGAAAATGTCATCGATATACCTGCGCCAAAACTTTATCCCTGAGAGGAAAGGATTAGTAGGATTGATGATCACATTGGTCTCTATCTCATCCATAAAAAGTATCGCCAAATTTGGAGCAAAAATTGCGCCCATGGCAGTCCCCTTAATTTGTTCATAGAAATTGCCATCAAAAAGGAAAAAGTTCCTTGTGAGGCATATTTCTAGAAGTTGAAGAATAAACATGCTCGGTACAGCGTGGGGTCGAGGTCGTGAGTCCAAAATCTTTTTTATCACTAAGAGTGCTGTGGTCTGCGGGATATTAGTGTAAAGGGACTCAATGTCCATAGTAACCAGAGTTTCAATCATTGGGTTATACGGGTGGTGCTCGATCATATTGATCCTGTGCATCAAGTCCTTTATGTAGCATTGGGTTGAAGGAACAAAGTCTTTAATAAAAAAGTCTACATAAGATCCCAATGGTTCTAAGATGGATCCGCAGGCTGAAACAATGGGACGGCCTGGAGGATTTTTCTCATCTTTGTGCACTTTGGGCAGCGTGTATATTACCGGGATTCTGGGCGTTTTGACATTTAAGAAGTTGTACTCTTTTTTGGATAGATATCCTGCCTCAAGACCTTCTTTTGTAATTTTTTGTATTAGGCTCTGTATTTCTTTAGTAGGGTTATGACTCAGTCTTTTGTAGTGCTCTTTATTCTCAAGTTGTCGCATTATTTCTGAAATATATGCAGTTTTTTCTTGTAATACGATGCCTCCGCCTTTGTCGGCGCTCTTGATTATGAGATTGTCATTGGCTTTGAGTTGGGAAATGGCATTTTTCTCTTCCCTAGAAATATTATAGGGAATAAACATTTTCTTATTTTGGAGGTTCTGCATTTCCTTCAAAATAACCTTCTCGAATGTAACCACTTCAGTGGGAATCATGCTAGCAGAAGGTGAAAAGATGGAAGGTGGTCGAAAGGGGGTATTGGTTGTCCTTTCTGATGTAGGATGTAACTGAAAGAAGGCTTGTAGGCGTATACGTCTAAAGAATCTCATAAGCTCAGTTTGTAAGTCCATGTAATTAGGTGGAATTGTGGGCACAAAAGAAAGGCCTTTCATAAGTAATGATAGCTCTTCTTGTGCAAGTGTATATTTAGAAAGGTTAAAGATTGGAATGCTGTCAATTCTCTGTGGGGGAGTTGGTTCTACACTCACCACTGATAATAGTTGTTGCGAGTTCTGCGCTCGCCGGGTGGGTTGTGCCATCGTTGGGGTTTCTTGACCTTTCCGTGTTGCGGTGGGTCCTGGGCACCTCTGGCTAACAAAGAAGCAGAATTTTGATGCAATCCGCCTCTCCTTGCCCCACTGTTACCATCGCCGGGATCAGAGCTATCCGAAGATTCGGCAGAAGTGTCTGAAAATCCCACCAGGTTCTGGCGTCTATTATAGCGGCCCCACGGGCGGCTGTTTTGATAGCGAGGATATGTTTTATTAATGTAGAAATCCTTCTGCAGGTAAGGATAGGTGTTTTCAATATTATATAGTTTCACGTCCTTTTTGATTTTGTTGGACTTTTTGTTTTGTTCGATCCTGTGGAACTCAGACACAGTTTTGTCAATTTGTTCAAGTAGTTTTTTTGCGTCTGCACTAGGGTCAGAGTCTGTTATTTGTTTGAGGAGGTCGGCAATTTCTACTTCCAAGGATTTGAGAGTTTCACTCGCAATATCAATGCCCAGGGTTAGCCAGTGGCCTGAACAGGTAGTACCTATAAAGCTAAAGTTTTGAATATATTTGGGATTATCAGTGAAAATTCCTGGAATATTCCGGACCTGTAAACCCAAAGGGATTACGTTGGCCTTTAGGTAATCTGTCAGCATTAGGATCATGAGTTCTAATCGGACTTGCTTCTTTTTCAGTTTTTCTAGTTGGTCTGGAATAGAGTCATTTACTGAGATTGGAGCCTCTGGTGTCTCTGATAGTAGAGAAGGGCGTGAGCATAGTTGTTTAAGATAATCGTCTGTGTAGAGAGGTGTGTTAACTGACATGTTAGGGGACAAGTGTGGGGAAGGGTTTACACAATGTAGGGGATTGGAGAAGACACGGTGTCAGGACTGGCCCGCCCCCGAGAAGAGGTGGGCAAGGGAATGGAAAACCCTTGCAATCTAGTGATTGCGCTAAGTGTAGGTATTAGTATACAAGGGAACCCGTAATAAAGGCCAAGGACCACGGGTAGTACTACTTATTTTTTATTTTCCAAAGGTCCTAGGTTTTAGTGATACTTAGAGAAATAATTTCCACAGGCTCGAGATAAAGACTGTGTTTTTCCTTCTTCAGTGTCCAGCCGGACCTAGAAGCATTTATTTGGAACACAATTTTGTAGTATAAACAGAGTAGGGCGAGACAAGTCGCACATTAGTAACTGGGCACAAGCCTGTACCTAGTCAGAGGAAGACAATACAAGGGAGAAAGAAAAAGAATTTACAGGCAAACAAGGAGAGCAGGGTGGCTTATAATGCAATGCAAACAGTTTTTGAATAAGCTCAAACCCACAGTAACTGCCATGAAAATTGCAAATCATAAAACGAGCAGTACTGCAAAACAGTCGACGAACGTTTCGATCCCTATCTCCAGCGATATAGTGGGATCATCTTCAGGACTAAAATGAGCTTTGCCTGATTGGTCGAGTGAGCTTGTAGGGTTTAAACAGGAGGGAAAAAGGGAAATGAAGATTCTTCATCAATTCGTTACATAGTGAAGGCTAAACAGCTAGTCAGTAACCACTCTTTACATGCAGGGTGCAACACGTGCACATGCAGTTGTTTGTTCCAAAGGGCATGGGTGGCTATGTGCTCGTATTTGGAATGTGAAGATGACCGAGTAAAGTGGGACATACCGCGTTTGTACATTGAAAGTGGTGCTCGGTGACGGGATACATGGTGCTTGTGCAAAATTAACAAGGTGGGGGAGTGTTGGCCAGAAGGTCGTCAAGGTTGTGAGTTTAACCTTAATACAAGAATTTCTAATTACCACGAGCGAGGCGAGGTGGGCCGGACGTGGCTGAAAACACTTCAGTTGGCATTCAGGTTTCGATGTAGCTGATGCCTATAAGAAGGTATATTTATCATAAACTTTGCGAACAACAGGTTTAATTAAATTAAATAAAACCGGAATGGGGTTACCGGGTTCACCGTTTCCGCCTAGCAATTTGTGTGCTGCGTCAGGGAAGTTACTGGCAACAACCCGGTTTGGTCGGTTCAAATTGGACCTGTAAAAGAGGTTGGTCAGAAGTTAGGACCTACTGGGTGAAGCCGAGGTAGCGAGTTAAGTGCAGTGAAGGAGCAGAATATTACCGTTGAAGCCTAGCGTCTCTAGCGTGGGCTTGACGGGGAGCTTCAATTGAAGTTAGCCTGTGAAAAAAACATGAAGGATTGAGGGTTGGAAGTGAGTGAGGGTTAGGGTGAAGGCGGCGAGTGCAAGCAGGCAATTACTGTAAAATGCGGCTTGTGATCTCTGCAGGGCGCTCAGTAGCGTGGGCCTTTTCCGTGCGAGCCTGCAACGAAGGAATATAGAGGGCGCACATAAGGCATATTGGACTGAGAGGGGCCCTCGTGGGAGCCAGGGTAGTGCATCAAGTAAAGGCTTACCGTAATATGCTCGTAGTGGGGCCGGAATCGGGTCCCGTCTGGAGGCTCGATGGCCTAGTGCTGAATGTCTGCATGCAGCGACGCCTAATGTGGTCCTCGATTGTGGTGATGGATAGTGAGAAGGGACTGGTCGGAAGTGACAGTGTTTCCGATATTGGGCGCCATCTTGGAATGGTCAACCCAGCAAGTGAGTGAGATAGGTGCATACAGGACGCGGTTTCTAACATAAAAAGGTCAAGAAAACTGGTGATATGAAAGGGGGGTATAAAAGGAGCACATACAATTATATGGGCTCATGTAAAAGTGCGTTCAAGGCGCGGTTCTCAGGATAACAAGGTCATAAGCTATTTAAAAACAACTGACATTTTGGAAAAGTTAAAAATGAACACAGACAATTGTATATGCTCATGCAGAAGGAAGAAAAACATTGATAGCCAGCTTATATTAAGCTAGTCCAATCCTCTGTTCTGTTGAGGCCATCCTGGATAGAGTCCTTCTTATAGGCATCAGCTACATCGAAACCTGAATGCCAACTGAAGTGTTTTCAGCCACTTCACTGCACTTAACTCGCTACCTCGGCTTCACCCAGTAGGTCCTAACTTCTGACCAACCTCTTTTACAGGTCCAATTTGAACCGACCAAACCGGGTTGTTGCCAGTAACTTCCCTGACGCCGCGCACAAATTGCTAGGCGGAAACGGTAAACCCGGTAACCCCATTCCGTTTTTATTTTATTTAATTAAACCTGTAATTCGCAAAGTTTATGATAAATATACCTTCTTATAGGCATCAGCTACATCGAAACCTGAATGCCAACTGAAGTGTTTTCAGCCATGTCAGGCCCACCTTGCCTCGCTCGTGGTAATTAGAAATTCTTGTATTAAGGTTAAACTCACAACCTTGACGACCTTCTGGCCAACACTCCCCCACCTTGTCAATTTTGCACAAGCACCATGTATCCCGTCACCGAGCACCACTTTCAATGTACAAACGCGGTATGTCCCACTTTACTCGGTCATCTTCACATTCCAAATACAAGCACCTAGCCACCCGTGCCCTTTGGAACAAACAACTGCATGTGCACGTGTTGCACCCTGCATGTAAAGAGTGGTTACTGACTAGCTGTTTAGCCTTCACTATGTAACGAATTGATGAAGAATCTTCATTTCCCTTTTTCCCTCCAGTTTAAACCCTACAGGCTCACTCGACCAATCAGGCAAAGCTCATTTTAGTCCTGAAGATGATCCCACTATATCGCTGGAGATAGGGATCGAAACGTTCGTCGACTGTTTTGCAGTACTGCTCGTTTTATGATTTGCAATTTTCATGGCAGTTACTGTGGGTTTGAGCTTATTCAAAAACTGTTTGCATTGCATTATAAGCCACCCTGCTCTCCTTGTTTGCCTGTAAATTCTTTTTCTTTCTCCCTTGTATTGTCTTCCTCTGACTAGGTACAGGCTTGTGCCCAGTTACTAATGTGCGACTTGTCTCGCCCTACTCTGTTTATACTACAAAATTGTGTTCCAAATAAATGCTTCTAGGTCCGGCTGGACACTGAAGAAGGAAAAACATAGTCTTTATCTCGAGCCTGTGGAAATTATTTCTCTAAGTATCACTAAAACCTAGGACCTTTGTAAAATAAAAAATAAAGAGTTAATGAGATGTCACGATAGAACACAATGAAAATCAAACTTGTAAATTAACTGCTTGACAAATGTTTTTGGGAACCCTTAAAATATGTTCGATCCACTATTGCTGCTCTCCACATGGCACAAGGGATAAAGTGACATGTTGTTCCTGCTCAGAAAAAAAGGATTTCCTCATTCTTCCATAGTATTCATTGTAAAAATTAGTTGCCCCGATATGCAGCAACAACATATCCTGATTCCTCCAGTCTACCAAGATGAGTTGAATGCCACCTATTTGGAGGCACCAGAACATTTAAAGAAAAAGTAGTAAATGCCACAAATAGGCAGTATGTTGAGTGTATTTCATAGAAGTTTCATAGAAGTTTCCACTGATCATTTATAACCATTTTTGTCTATGCATACCTTAGAAAATGTTGTGAAATAATTGGTAGTTGTACTAACTAATAGGTGGGAGTGGGCAGCAGTCTAGTGTGCAAACCAGGAGTTCAAGTGGTTTTCCATTTGTTTTGTGTGGCAAAAATCCTTACACCAGCCTTGCCTTGCGCCTCTGAAAACTCTAACAGCACAGAAACTTAACACATTCAAAGTGCCATTTGCAAGAAAGTGCTTGACGCTTGTTTCAGCTTAGGTCATACATATGATCCCATTTGGTTCCCTGTTCTTGCATTTTGCAAAAATGTTGTTGATTTTGATTCCCTGCCTTATCAGTAAAGAATTTTAGTTCAAACTGGGTGCCCAATTTTATTCAATGTGTGCCTTCTACCTGCATTCGGATACTACTAAAACTGATTAGTTCAAAGTTCTAGGTTCTGCAGAACTGCTCAGGTGTGATCCTTGAAACATACCACCTGCATTGAATCAGAACATTGAACCAGAACACCCTGGCCTAAAATTCCAAAAAGCTTTTCATATTGTTTCAAGGTATGTAGAGATGCTTGTGCTTCAATTCATTGAACATTTTGGATGATCTTTGAAGAGAGCGCATGCCATGATTGCTGATGTCATTATGGATGCCATTGTGGTGTCATCAGTAAATGCCAAGAACTGTGAGTAATGATTTAATGTCACTTTAATGTTTTACTTCATGACCTTTGTTGAACCGGAGGACACGCAGTAGAAATCTGGGAAATCCTCGACACCCTGTCGCCCGACGTCGCCTTCCTCACAGAGACCTGGACCAAGGACCAGCTCCACATCTGACATCACAACCGCCGTTCCCCACCAGATACAAGATCAAGAGGAAGGACCGCTTCAATCACCCGGGAGGAGGACTCGCCATCGTACACAAAAGCTCCTTCCGACTCACTACAGCCAGCACAAACGACTCCTTGTCCCCCATGGAACACCTCTACTTACAGACCCAGACCATAGCCAGAACTACCCTATGCAGCACCCTCACCTACAGACCTCCCGGACCGAGCACCATGTTCTCCTCAACCATCACAGACCTCATTGTGCACCACGCCATAACCTCCAAGGACTATGTATTGATCAGAGACCTGAATTTCCACCTCGACAACCTCAGCGACCCTCAACTCCACTGCCCTCCTGGATAACCTCACCAACATTGGACTGAAACAGTTCATCACCACCCCCACCCACAAGGCAGGACACACCCTCAACTCCGTCTTCACAGGAGGAAACAACATTGGCTTCAGCCACACCACGCAACCCCTTTGGACAGACCACCACTGCGTACATTTCTGCTTCTCAAAACCCACCACACATGAACCTACACCACACCCCCCTCACAGGAACTGGAGCAAGGTCAACAAAGAGCACCTGATCTCCATCCTCAACCGCGCTCCCCCACCTGTCATGACCGACACCAAGGAACTCCACAGATGGATCACTGAATGAGCAAACACTCTTGCCCCCCTCCAGAAATCCAACAGACACATACCACGAAAGTCATCTGGTTCACCACCAACCTCCGAGAATACAGACACACGTGCAGACGTCTCAAGAAAGCATGGAGAAACAGTAAAATTCCAGAAGCACGCACAACCTACAAAACCGCCATTACAGAATACCACCAATTCATCAGATCCACAAAGAGGAACTTTGTCCAGGACAGAATCCTCTCCAACTCCCGCAACTTGATGGAACTCTTCAGCATCATACAAGAATTCACCAAGCCCCCAGCAAAACCTCAGATGCCCCCCTATCCCAGGCCCTCTGCAACAATCTTTGCTCATACTTCCATCACAAGATCAAGTCACTCTACGACGACATCAATGAACAGAAACAAGGCACCAACACTACACCTATCTCCAGCAACACCAGCCAGCCTACCATCACTGCCTGGACCAATGACACCACAGAAGGCACTGCCAAGACTATGAAGAGCATACATTCAGGAGCCCCCACTGACCCCTGCCTGCCACACATCTTCCACAGAGCCGATGCCAGCCCAGCACCTGAACTATGACACACCATCAACTCCACATTCGAAACCGGCACATTCCCCGATGACTGGAAATGCGCAGAAGTCATGCCCCTCCTCAAGAAGCCCTCCGCAGACCCGACAGACCTCAAACACTACAGACCCCTCTGTCCCCTCCCCTTCGCAGCCAAAGTCACTAAGAAGATCGTCAACATCCAGCTCACAAACTTCATAGAAGCTAACTCGATTCTCGACTCCTCCCATTCTGGAATCCACAGCAACCACAGCACCGAGACTGCCCTCCTAGCCGCCACAGACTACATCCGCAATCTCCTCAACTTGGGCCACAAGGAGGCCCTCATCCTGATAGACCTCTCTGCAGCCTTCAACACCATCTCCCATCACACACTCACTGCCAGAATCCACAACACCGGCAGACAGGGAACCGCCCTAGAATGGAACTGCTCATTCCTCACTGGCCGAACCCAAAGAATCAGACTCACTCCCTTCCTCTTCAAACCCACAGGGTAGCCCGGAGTACCCCAAGGATCATCGCTCAGCCCCACACTCTTCAACATCTACATGACCCAACTCACCACCATCGTCAGAAAGCATGGACTCTGCATAATGTCCTACACTGACGAAACCCAACTAATCCTCTCCCTCACCAAGGAACTACACATCACCAGACACATCTTCCAGGAGGGAATGATAGACATTGCATCCTGGATAAGCAGCAGCTGTCTGAAGCTCACCTCGGAGAAAACAGAAGTCCTCCTCCTCTGATCTACCCCCTCCACATGGGACAACACCTGATGGCCCGCCACCCTTGACAACTCCCCCATACCCACGGACCATGTCCAGAACCTCAACATCATACTCAACTCCTCCCTCACCATGACCCGACAGTTCAACGCTGTCTCCTCCACATGCTTCAACACCCTCCGCATCCTCTGCAACACCTTCAAACGGATCCCCCCTCTGAATCCAGAAAATAAGTCACCCATGCACTCATAATCAGCAGACTGAACTACGGAATTGCCTTCTATGCCAGGATCAACAGAGCTCTGCTTCTCAAACTCCAGACCATCCATAACAGCGCTTCCAGACCCGTCCTCTGCATCCCAGGACAAGATCACATCACCCAGCACCTATGAGACCTCCATTGGCTCCTCGTCAAAAAGAGAGTGACCTTCAAGCTGCTCACTCATGCCTACAAATCCCTCCACAACACCAGACCCCAATACCTCAACTAAAGAGTCTCCTACACACCTAAGAGACGCCTCCACTCTGCCGACCTTGCCCTGGCCATAACCCCACACTTCTGAAGAGCCAGAACGGGAAGAAGAGCCTACTCCTACATCGGGGCCAGGACCTGGAACAAACTTCCCGTCAGCATCAGACGATCTCCCTCTCTGCAAGCATTCAGGAAGAGCCTCAAGACCTGGCTCTTTGGAGTAAACGAGCTGCACAAAACCCCTCCGCTCTCCCATAGCACTTTGAGACCCTCACTGGTGAGTAGCAACCTTCACAAATCCCTGATTGATTGATTGATTGAGAGTAAATAAAAAACCTTAAAGTACTTCATTTGTGGTGTATACATTTGAATTCATAATTGAATAGCAGGGTTTAAACATATTTTGGCAAGGTTTTGGGTAGGATGACAAACTCTTGTATTAATGAAGAATCCTGATGGGCTTCTCATGAAACACTGGATACCAGATTGTGTGCTGTCTTTAAAATATATGGAACTTTTTACCGATGAGTAGGGTCAATCATTAATCCAGATTTTGTAATCTCATAAATAATTGGGATCCATCTTCTATTGATCTGTATTAGATGCTCGAATGAAAAGATGTAATTTGTGTGAGCGTTGTTTTACCTTCCTTAAGTTTCAAATGTGTTTCAAATCGAGTTTGCTCTTACATAGATTCGAAATTGTGCTGTCTTCCATTTTGAAATGATGTTGCAATGCATCGCTTGATCATTGTTGTTGACTTTGCTCTAATAAAGAATTGTAAACCTTACATGGAAGGTATGTAGCTTTCCTAGTCTTTAGGACTAAGGTGTACCTAACCATGGACAGCCTAGCTGTCCTAGATCGCTTTGTATGTAGTGAAGCAATTCATGTAACCTGAGTAGACTATGAGAACCACTGAATCAAATGTACTAGTATCATGAGGAAATCTCCAAACGTATTTTGTAGTAAACTGTGTCTTGTTGCCTGTCCCTCATTAGTGCATATCCTGGGAACCATGTACGTGTGTAGTAATGTGTGAAATCCTTTGTCTAAAGTTTGATAAGGGACCTGCTTTCCTTCAGTTAAATGGAACCCCTTTCCCCATTCTTACATGTTAAATCTATGCTGGAATTACAATTGAACTTTACTGAGTTCTTTATACTTATGATCTGTATGCTTTGATGCTATCTTTACAGATGATAAAATTCATGTATTTTGCATTAATATTTCTCTATATAAATCTTTAAAACTTTCACCCGTGTCTGTCATTCTCATTGAGAATATTATCATCTCATACTTATACTAGAGCCTACCTATATTAGAGACAGGTTTAATCGGGGGGCACCAAAATCCGTATAGGTACTGCACCACTCCTGGTGCAAGTTGTTGGCACGCTTTGGGTAAGCAAATGGGAGACGGATTTGTGCACTGACATTTGTGCCCAGCAAATTATATGCTTTGTTCTCTGAATGTATATTATAGTTCAAAATCTATATAACAAATATAAGGAGTACCACCAAAGATGAGGCTAAACAGCCAGTATTGGTGGGATGAGACTCTGATTGGGAAGAAGAAGTCCTTCTTTGTTTTTTAAGGAACCCCTCACTCACCGACCTGGTCGGTGACATGCTTCATCATCGGGGCCACCTTGAGGTGGTACTCCTTATATTTGTTATATAGATATTGAACCTGGGGACTGGGAGTACCCTTCCGTCCGCTCAAGTGGATAAAATCCCTTTACTCTCTATCTCTTGTTATATATATATTATAGTTCAAAGCCAACAGCTAAGCCAGTCATTAAAGGCCCTCTGCCAGACAACACTCAATTTTGCAGGTCAATTACACTTTTGAACTGGCTCTCATAATATAAAAAATAAATGTAATTAATTATGGTCCAACTTCATATCAAATAAAGCATAACACATTTATCAATACTTAATCACATATTCCTTTATCAATGTACACGGTCTTTCCTACTTCATAATTTTACTAATCACAGTCAAAGATTTTGTTATCCCAATGCAAATGCCAGGTGAATCTTCTTTCAGTGAAAATAATTGTACAGAGCCCCTTTCAAATAATCTTTATTTTTAAGAGATTGGACTTAAGGGTTGACACTTTTCAGCATAAAACATGGGCACACCAATAAGGTATGGGCCAAACTGTATTTTATCTCTGTCCTACAACTGTATTTGAAAGTTCTTAAATCACTTAACTTATGTTGCAAGGATCCTGCTCCTACACAGAACTGTGCACAGAGAACTAGGACATTGATGAATTGTGGTGAACCAGAAACTCACCTCGGTACCTAGAAAACCCCAACCAGCTAGCATCAGTGTCACATTAGCTCTTCGTCCTATAGCAAAGTAACCAATGATTAGACAATCTAGAACATGCGACTTAGGACAAACGAATGGTGGGAAGGGAGAACACTCTTTCGTTATACTCTCATACCAGTCCACAACAGGAGTAAATAAGAGACATGGGTAAGGTTAAAATATTTATTTTAAGGACGTGCTCTCAGGTGCAGTATCTTTGCCAACATAAGCAGACATATGATTAGAAATAATATGATCAGCATTGTTACAATTCCATAAAATACAAAGAGAGAAATCATATTACAATGATGGTGAAAACAGGTCTTTTAGTGCCTAGTTATAACACCCTCCTTATCTAGGAACTATGGTTTATAAACTAAAGAAGGTCTCAGGCTTGTACGGGGGACCCCATTACCTCTCAGCTCAGCAAGAGTGAATCACATCAGGATCAGCAAAAGCTCTCTGCATCCCTGGAAACTGAAAATCTTCCAAATGTGTCAAATCATGGCAACTGTGCAATAATAAAGGTGCCAGAATCTCAGGTGGCTCGCAGCTTCCGTTTGTTGTGACTAAAAAGCGTTAGACGATCAGTTCGACCAACAGCAACCATATTATGATAACCTTGACGGCTTCAGCACTTACTGTGAAGACTAGGGTCATGATGTAAGTCTAAGGATGTCGAAAACAAGCCTTTCTCATGTGAAGACATTCACGCAGCCTAACTTACAAAAACAGCTATATGCAGTGTCGTGTGCAAAAGCAGCAAAAAGTAAAATGGCGTTTAAACTTCTAATAAGCCATGCTAACATAACATGTGTGCAAACTAGGCCTAGCCCACACTACACTTCTATACTGCAGGCTTTTGAAAGTATTGTACTTGACAAAATCTCATTACTTGAAATAGTCTTCTTATTTGCTGCTTGAACATTAAATATAGATAGGGTCCCACATATCTTTTTTCTTTAACAATGAGCTCCATCTACAAAGAGGACATCTGCGTAATAGACAATAGATGATTGACTTAAATAACTTCTGGTTTAAATTTGAAAGCATTTCTTCCAATTAAGAAAACCATTGAAATCCAATGCTTGAAATTCAGGATTTTTTAAATTGCCCTTAATAGTCGCTTTCCCCCTTTTAACACCTTGGCTGCTAGAGGTTTTCCCCTCCTGTGCTGCAAAGTGGGATTTATCATTGATCATGACGAGCTCAGCTCGTCATAAGCACAGCTCCACTGTGCCTCATGACGAGCTCAGCTTGTCATGAGCAGGGTAGGGGTTAAAAACAGTTTCTAGTCTACCCAATAGAAAAAGGACAAGAATCAACTCGGACTTTATCAACAACTGCCACCAAACAAAACACCAGGATTAACGTAATTTTGATTTTCACCAGGCTGTATGTCAGAAATATCATCTATTTAAATATTGTCAGAATTAGGCATGGGTGGTGAACTCTGCTCCGTTCATGGAGTTTTCTGCACTTCGCGCTCTGCGGAGCACACAGGTTTCTGAAAAACTCAGCTCCGCTTTTCCTCACTCGTGCTCGCCAATGTTATGTTGCAAGCAAGAAAAATCCAAAGCTTGACCCCCTCCCAGAAAGAATTCTCAACATGGGCAGTTGCAGATAGTCGCGGCCACAAGCATTGAGAAGCAATCCGTTCGCATTGAGGAAACTGCCTGTCGAGTAGAACATCTACTCAAGCAGCAGAAAGAAGCAACACCCTCTTGCGCTGCTCATGGTGCCATTCGTGCTGATTTTTTTGCACCAGACAAACACCCAGTGCTACCTAACGCACTCTGCGGAACTGCTCAGATCTAGTCTCAATATCATTTACAAAGAGATCGTCCTATTGGGTACAGCTTTTCTACTGTTAAATCCAGTAGGGTGGAATTAAAAAAAAAGTATTTTAGACAAAATGTTCAGCAACATAAGTGATATTCTGCCAATGATATTCTGGGACCATACTTCCCGCCTTCAAAAAGTAGGGGAGATCAGAGTAGACAAAAAGAAGAGAACTGGAGAAGGGATGGACTTCTTTTTCACTGTATTGCAAGTCTTAAACCAGAGTATTCACACTTCTCTTGTGTTGGCATTCATCTCAAATTACGTCCCTCGGTGTAGCAGGGCTATGATTTTGGTAGTGTATTGACTTTCTCATATTTTCAAGTTTTGCTAGAAAAGGAATCTATTAACATAGTCAAGGGCAATTCAATACTGGATGCCTGCACACCATAGCCACTTGGCTTCCATAATAAAATGTTTATCGGCCAACCACCTGACCATGAATCCAGGGGTTCTGAATATGTAGTTACTTTTAACTATGTACCTGATTCTGTGCACGATGATCATAGAAAATATCTTACCACAAGTAGCAAGCATAGACTTGGAAAATATGCAATATGCCAGCATCTTCTTGATTCTGAAATCTTGAGTCCTATACAATTTACAAGGATGCAATACTTCAGGAAGTCTACACGTTTTGAGGTCTGAGGCACATACTCATTTAGCATTCCATTTGAGATTGTGGTCTCAGTTGATGATCAAGAATGGGGTTTATTTCACTGTCATAAGAAGGAATGAGTGACACAAGATTAATGTAAACATTAGACAACCCTGCATCCTAAATATAAAGATGGTTATTCCGGTAATCAGACAAAATATCGAAAATAAAATATCGGAAAGACAAAATATCGATGTAAAAATATCGAATGTCACAAATATAGGGAAGCAAAAATATCGGATACAAAAATATCGGAATAGGTAACTTAAAAAAAATATCGAAAACAATAATATCGTTTGACAAAATATCGACAATAAAAAATATTGTGTACTAATGGAAATAATCAATAGTATAGGAAAAAGTAAAATAATTGTACATAAAATGTAGTAAAAAATGGTGTATCCTTAGAAAAAAATAATTTATAAATAATTTTTTTTTTAAAACATATCTAGGTTTAGGAGCGGGTTATTGGGTTTATAGGGGATAAGGGTGGGAAGTAATTTAATAATAATTTAGTAAATAATATATGTTATTAAATAATCCTTAATTATACCTAATTGGTAATTAGTTTTAATTAATTAGTTTATTAATTAAGATCATATAGTCCATATTATTAATTACTAATTAATTGGTAATTAATTAATAATACATAATTAATTATATTAATTAGGTTAATTATTTTAACATATATCATTTGTTTTTTTTAATTTTAAATTTTATACAAATAATTTTCAATAAAATCATTTCCAGGTTTAGGAGCGGGTTATTGGGTTTATAGGGGATAAGGGTGGGAAGTAATTTAATAATTATTAATTAATTAATATATGTTATTCAATTATCCTCAATTATACGTAATTGGTAATTAATTTTAATTTATTAATTAATTAATTAAGATCATATAGTTCATGTTATTGATTACTAATTAATTGGGAATTAGTTATTAATAATTAGTAAATTATATTAATGAGGTTAATTATTTCAACAGATATTACTTTATTTCTGTTAATTTACATTTTATACAAAAAATTTGTTAGTAAAACAGAAGTAGGTTTAGGAGCGGGTTATTGAGTTTATAGGGGATAAGGATGGGAAGTAATATAATAATAATTAATTAATTATTATATGTTATTCTATATTTCTAATCTATACCTAATTGGTAAATAATGTTAATTAATTAAATAATAATTTTACATCATATAGTACATATTTTTTTTATCATTTATTGGTAATTATTTAATTTTAATTACTAAATTATATTAATTAAGTGATTTATTTAAAAGTATATATGTTTTTTGTGTTAATTAATTTTTGAGAACTATTAATTATTATTTATATTATTTTATTACAGGTAATGAGTTTATATATTTACATTATTGTTAATGAATTATTATTTGGTAATTAAGTAATAATATTTAATATTGGGTAAAGTATTTTGTTTAGAGTTATTGGGTAGTTTTCAGTTTTTGGGTAAAGGGGTATTTGTTGGGTTCAGGGTCAGTTTTCAGTTTTTGGGTAAAGGGGTATTTGTTGGGTTCAGGGTCAGTTTTCAGTTTTTGGGTAAAGGGGTATTTGTTGGGTTCAGGGTCAGTTTTCAGTTTTTGGGTAAAGGGGTATTTGTTGGGTTCAGGGTCAGTTTTCAGTTTTTGGGTAAAGGGGTATTTGTTGGGTTCAGGGTCAGTTTTTAGTTTTTGGGTAAAGGGGTATTTGTTGGGTTCAGGGTCAGTTTTCAGTTTTTGGGTAATGGGGTATTTGTTGGTTTCAGGGTCAGTTTTTAGTTTTTGGGTAAAGGAGTTTTTGTTGGGTGCCGGGTCAGTTTTTAGTTTTTGGGTAAAGGGGTATTTGTTGGGTTCAGGGTCAGTTTTCAGTTTTTGGGTAAAGGGGTGTTTTTAGGGTTCATGGTCAGTTTTCAGTTTTTAGGAAAATAGTTTTTTTTAAGTTATGGGTCAGTTTTCAGATTTTGGGTAAAGGAGTATTTCTTAGGTGCAGGGTCAGTTTTCTGTTTTTGGGGCAAGGGGTATTTGTAGGGTTCAGGGTCAGTTTTGTGTTTTTGGTGTACAGTTGTACAGGGTAAAAATATAAATATTTTACATTCAATCAATTAAAGGGAATTATAAATATATAACATTACACCAACTCTAATTTACTGTACACTGCAGTTGGAATATTATTTTTTAATTAATTAGTGTCCAGCACATATTAACATTTAATGTACAATGCAGTAGGAATATTAATTTTTATGTCATTAGTGTGCAGTGCCAACTCTAATTTTATGTACACTGGATTTGCTATATGAATCATAACATTATTAGAGTCCAACATATACTAACATTTTATATACAGTTAAAAATTATTAATAAGATTGATACTTTCTAGTAAGATAAAGATACAAATTGATCAACATGATTGTAGAAACATTTATTTTATTAATGTTTTAAAAAGAAAAAAAAATTCATACAAATATTTTTTATTTCACATTTCTTTTTAAGACAAAGTTTTATAAAACACACTCATAAACAACTATACAGAAGCATTATTATTTTGTAATCTTTTTTTACAGAAATTAAGATTCTTTATTATCTCTTTTACATATTGTTATGTCAGAAAATAAATTTAAATATCACAAGTATTTTTCAATTAAGCTTTTTTCTGCTTCATTTGTGAAGATCAAATTTTGATAATATAAGTCACACATTTTGTACACTTTTTTTACATTATTTTCTGTTGTCACAATGTACTTATATTTCTAAACATTGTTAACATAAACATTCTTAGTTTCATAATCTTTAAGTATTACATTCATGTACATTTTTGATAATTAAATCATTGTAGGATTAAAGAATTTTTTTTTTACAATAACAAAAATTAATACTTTTTTTAACATATTGGGTTAACTATAGATATTATATTTTAAACTTGGGACTATTTTATTGCATTTTGGTGCTTTATTTTGTAACCGGGTTAGGTCGTTTTGGGTTATTTGGAAGAAAGGCTGATCGCGGTTGGGAGACACTTCACTTCGCTTCAGGTAAGGTTGATTTTATATGTTTTATGTGTATTATTATGATGTTTTTAGACTAGTGACCTTATATTTAGTGTTGTTGAATGTGAGGGAGTTATATTTTAGATTTTGAAAACAGATATTTACGTATGCTATAT
Organism: Lissotriton vulgaris; assembly: GCF_964263255.1. Lineage (NCBI taxonomy): Eukaryota > Metazoa > Chordata > Amphibia > Caudata > Salamandridae > Lissotriton > Lissotriton vulgaris. The sequence continues at coordinate 427,334,334 of NC_141687.1, forward strand.
ACACGTCGTGTTAGTTAGTTAACTATTTATTTATAGAGTGCATTTAAGTATTTTAGGGTATATCTACAATTAAATCATCAATGTTAATATGTTGGTATGTAATTACTAGCTAATTAATGTGGGTGGGAATGTCTATGTTTTTGTCATAGGTGTACGCTACATCGGAAGTTCCGTTTTTTTTTAAAGGAAGTGTTTTTTTTTTTCATTCAACACTGATTTACAAACACTTCTTTACATTTTTCGGGTTTCCAGGAGCGATTCTTTCTTTTTTCTACTTTTTCGGGTTTTTTATGGTTATTCGATGGCTAAGGACCACGTGGATTTCTTAATTTTGGAACAGTTGTATTTTTACATTTTTTTTTGGGTTAATTTGGCACTACCTGGATTACTTTGGTGGAGAAGGACGTTATTGGATTGACAACATTATTGGTAAGTCATTGCTTTCTATTTTTGTGTAGGTGGGTAATGTCATATTTCTTATGGAATTGTTTGGAACTTGTTATTTAGTTTTAATGTGTGCATATATTATAATAATATCTTTATATATTGCATACATTAAATACTTTAGAAGCTCACGTTACATATTTTTGCATACTTAGGTGCTACTTTTGGTGTTTTAGAACAGTTTGAAAATTATTTACAGTAGTGTTTTGGCTATGATGTTTAGGTATTCTATGCCTTTTGTAGTAGGGTAAAGTTTAACTTGCTCTTCCAGGTACTTGTGCATTTGTTTATTTTGCTTGGATGTTTTGGGACAAGTTCTGTTACAGATTGGTCCATTCTAAATTCTTGATAGCTCTGTTCTTTCTGTAGGCATTTAATGAATTTTTCTAGAGTAGGTTTGGTTCTGCCAGTTGATTGTACAAATGCATTGTGCCAACCTTCCACGGCATTGTTAGTTTTTGATTCTCCGTTAAGGGTACTATTGTACACGTTCCACCAGGGTATGAGGAATTTTGGATTTCGTCTGTGGCCAGATCTGTGGAGTCTGCCTACCCAGGTGTCTTCAAAGTAATCGAGAAAAGGACTTAATCTAGCTTCGTTTTGTTTATAGAATGGACTGTCTATAATAATGTTGTAATGTTCAGCTACATCTGTTGCAGGGACATAGGCAAGTGCAATTAGTTTTTTGATTTGGAAAGCAAATGATGAATTTGTAGCATTTTCGACACTTAGGGTAGTTTTTTGAAGGTGTCGCCATAAACACTGGTTGAAATGATAATAGCAGCCTTGGATGAAGGTATGGGGGTGGATTTTTAGAATAGTTGAGAGCATTGCATGCTCAAAATCAAGAATGATTTTTTCTGGAGAAAAATCATTCGTTTTTTGTTTTATGATATTTAATAATTCCATATATGTAGAATTGTTTTTGTTTGGCAATAGTGCATATAGCAAAGGGATGTTGCAGTTGTGGTAGAGGCCATGTATTGTGTATAATTGGAAAAATGGTTTGGGACAGATGTTAAATGTTCCATCCATCATCCAATATTGGCTTTGCTGCAGTTTTACTAAATTCATATTGGTACCAAAAATTATAAGCCTTTTATCATTGTTTTCGTTGTCATAAATTATAAAGGGTTGTTTATTTAAAGTTATTATTTGGTTTGCAGTTAAATTAATATCCTGATATGTTCTGGGAGATGGTGTTGTAGCAGTTGTAGCTTTTTTAGTTCGTGCTATCGTTCTTTTTAAGGACAGGATATTTGGCATTTGGGTTGTGGCTGTTTTGGGGATTTTAGGAATGGCTTCTTTTAAAATGACATTTGTTTGCTTTTGGGAACCTGTACTAGCTTCTTTAATATTTTCCAAAGCTGTTCTAACTTCTATTTCACTAATATTAGGTGGATGATTGTGTTCCCTAGTATATAGGACTGTAGCTTCTCTAGTTGTTGCTCTTCCATAGCACTTGTTCGAATAATATTTACAACATTTCCAATTAACTTTCATGCCATATTGCTTTTCTTGTGTGTACGTATAACCCATGTAGCATAGTAATAGCTTTCCTTTTTGGCTGGTCACAAATTCGGCTCCTTCGGTCATTTTGTACTTTGTATATCTATAAAATATATATATCATAGTTAATGTCAAATTACATGTGATAAATAATCTATGTTAGTGATAAGTAGGAATGTTTATACTTACGTGTTTTAGAATGTACAGCAAAACTTAGGAGTTTCTTGCTTCTTTAGTTGGGGATAAATTGTTGTGATGTTGTTGTAGCTGTTATGAGAAACATGAAAGTAGTATATTATTAATTAATGTTTAGGTACATTTGCAATGTTAGAGCTCATTTCTAATACAAAAGTGTATCTTCATGATTCACATTGTGAAGATACTTACATATTTTTTAAGGTTGGTATTTGGCAGTATAATTATTTCTTCAGCTTCTGGAGAGTACTTTGTAGTGTTATCTTAAAAAAATAAGGAACAGATGTGTTAGCTTAATCACCATGTTGGTAGGTTATTTAAAACATTATCTGGTAAATATGTTCTTTAATATACTTACTTTGTGATTTGTATCAGTATTATTTAGAATGTGAAGTTCTGTATGCTGTCTGTATATCTATTCGCCATGTTTGCTCTGTAAATGAACAATATATAATAGAAATTAATTAGAACAGTTATAAATGTTTGTATGATTTTTCTACATTTATTTCAGTGGCATAATACTTACTTAGTAAAATGTATTTTAGAAATAGTACTGAGGTCCTTAGTTCATTAGTAGTGCAGTTTTCAGTAGTCGAATCTACAGAGAAATATAAATATGTGGAGCACAATTGATTATTTCTGTGTGTTAGATTTTTGAGCACATAATGAAACAATGTGACATTACTTACATAGTTATTCGATTCTGTATTCCTATGCTTTGTTCACAGTTAGTTTGAGTAGAATATTCAGTAGTCGTAGTATCTTAAAAAAATTGTTGTAGATAATTATTTAGCATGTTAACTAAAATGAATAGCAAAGGGGTACTGGGTATTTAGCAGGTAATTAAGTAGTAGTAGCAAATAATGCAGTTTCTATTTTATTTACTTACTTAGTAAAAAGTATTGTAGAAATAGTACTGATGTCCTTAGTTCAGTAGTAGTGTAGTTTTCAGTAGTAGAATCTACAGAAATATAGAAAGATGGTGTGCAAAAGTCATTATTTCTGTGTGTTTAGATTAATGTGCACATAATTAAACAATGTGAATTTACTTACATAGTTTTTAGAATCTGTATTCCTATGCTTTGTTCACACTTATTTTGAGTAGAAGAATCAGTAGTGGTAGTATCTACAAAAAATATTTTTATATCATTATTTACCATGTTAAGTAGTATGAATAGCAAAGGGGCACTGGGTATTTAGCAGGTAAGTAAGTACTATTAGCAAATAATACAGTTTCTATTTTATTTACTTACTTAGAAGATGTAATAGTAGGTTGATAGTCTGGTTCTTCTAGTTGTTGTGCAGCAATTCGGATAGAGATGAATCTCCTTCAGTGACTTTTGGCAAGTAGTTTGTGCTTACATTTTCATTGCTTATATAGGGGAGTGTCAGTAGTAATTACTTTGCTATTGGTTCATTTAAAAAATTAGGGTTGTGATTGGTTACTTAGTATATTTGAATTTCAGTTGTGATTACTTTGTATTAGAATTGAAAAACCAACTATAATTATAAAAGTATACAAACTAGCATAGAATATTTTTATATGTGTAGGTGATATAATTATACCAATAGTAAATATTTGATGAATTTATAGTGTGTCTATAGTATAAATGAAAGAATTGTATGTTTATTTTGATGTTAAAACATATAAAGCGGTAATTAATTATGTTACGAAATGCTTAAAAAAAGTCGATATAGTTTAAAATCCGATATTTATGTGCACGATATATTTGATGTCGATATTTTTGTTAATGTCATTATGTTTTGTAAAATGCGATATTTTAGTTTTCCGATATTAATGTTGTCGATATCACAGTAAACGATGTTTTTGTATATCAATATTAAAAAGTCGATATTTGTGTATATATCTAGTTAAGTATAGGAACCCGATATTTTTGATTTCAATATATTTGTCCCGATATTTTTGTACATCGATATTGTGGATTGCGATATTTTGTCAGACATTCGGTTATTCCAATCAAGCAATATTTGCAACTTTGTAAGGCACTCATTTTCTTTTAAATCTTTGGCTACCAGTTTACAGGCAATTTGCTGGTTGAGTCCAGAAATAAAATAGTGCTCTTGCTCTTAAAAAGCTTCCTGGAACTGAGTTTTTTTTAAATATTCATTATTGGCCTCATGAATGTATCTATTCCTCTTCTCACATTTTCCCCATCTAAGCACTTTGTATCAGTTACTTAATATTTTCCTTTTGGAGAGTACGCAGCTTAAATCGTAAAAGAAAGCTCCCTCATTTTTAAGTCTCAGCTTGACAGTTCATGTGCTGTCTCTTTGAGACATGTTGTTTAAAATCATTGGGCTACAGCTCCCCCATTGGCTTACCATTGGTTCGCTTCAATGTCGCTCTCGTATCCTTCGCTTCCATTTGTCCATGGCATGGGTGCGTCATACCTCTTCTTGTGTTTGGCTCTCCCCTAGAGTAAGGACCATGTACTTGTGTCCGTCCAATGCTCCCATTTTAGGGGCTACTTTTTTCTTTGTGTTTAAGCATTCCAAACTAGTGTGTGCATTTTCACATGTTCCAACCCTCCATTCATGTTGCTTCTTTCCCCCTCCCATCTGCCACTTCCATGTTGATTCTTTCCCCCTTCGCGCTTTCCCTCTAGCATATTTTAATGCCGTTCTGTATTATTATTATGTTTATTTTCTGGCTTTTTGAGGTTTCTCGATGTCTGTCAAGAAGCGTACTCAATGGCCTTCCTACATATTGTAGTTACTTGCACCGATAGAGGAGCCTTGTAAACAAAAGATGAATGAATGCTTAGCGTAGCACATCAGTGATGACTTTACCATCTGAACTCGGATGATGTCAGACCCATCCATTTTTTGTTGTTGTTAACTTGTCTACTTTCCTCATTCTTTAGTGAGGAACACATCCTTACTTGTGCTGCTGTGTAACCATAACAACCTTCTTCATGTGTTCCCTGTTGTTAAGCACCTGAGAATTCAGGCCACTGAGGAGGCAGACAGGTGAATATTGCCACAGTGACAGACAATATCATCCTTTCCATCTTGTACCTGTGCGTGCACACTCATTTGCGTGAATTTCAGAAACAATTTCTCAAAAGCCTGCTTGCTCCTCGTCCAGCTTATGGCTGTTGCAGCTACATGGTATCTTTCCCAAAAAATGTAATGCAATGTCTGTAATGTTCCTTTTGGTTACCAGGAAAGCTTTCTCTGCTTTTTCTTGGTATGCTGAAACGAATACAATAACACAGTTGCCTTCCCCAACCCGCCCTACCCCTGTTGCTTCTTTTCACCCGCTCTATCCCTGTTGCTTCTTTCATCCTCCCACCTACCCCCATCCCTGTTGCTTAGCTCTCCTCTCTAGCACGATAGCATTTATTCAGAGATGATGTGGCCTAAAGGCCATAGCTACTGAAGTTGGAGCTGGAGAACCAGGTTCGAGTCTTGGTGTTCAATCAACAACCTGGGAACTCTGGGTATTTTTTAGGCATCTCACCGTGACTAATAAAAATAAATGTGTCCTTGTGTAATGTAACTGGTGCTCAATTAAATCGCCCCAATACCTTTGGGTTGGGTTTTTCCTTTATAAACCTGCAAAAATCTGATATTACATTAGGACGCATTCAGTTTTACATCTCGACTAGACAGCGCATGTGATGTCTGTTTGCTGCCATGTTGTCTTAATTGTTCTGTCCCACCTGACACACAGAAAAGCAATATGATATGGCTGGCACGGGCCGCGTCATAGCACTTATTTCTGTGACTTTCAGCCATCAACAGTAGATGAGCTGCTATACAACATGGCTAAAAGGCATTCCAATTGACAACACCAATAGCTTGGGCATTGCCACGACCTATTGTTTTTGTCAGTGCTTGTTTTAGTGTAGCTGTAGTGCCTTGATTTGCTCACACTCATACATTCCTGCAAATAGTTTTCACAGAATTCTTCGGCTTTCAAGGACAACTTATCTGCTGTTTCCTGACACCACTTTATGCTAATTTAACATCAAAGTGTTATTGCACTGACTTTTATATTCATGCATTCCGATTTCTAGTCATTATCTTATATCTTACGGCCTCAGTTAGGGTTTGGCAGAGCCAATGGACCAAGTTAAAGTTTCACCAAACCGGCTTTCCCAGCTGAGCCTCATTTGGTTCTTCTGATTGTACCAGGTGACCCATCTGTCTATCCACGACAGGGCAGCCAAGTCATAGTCATAATGTGCAATATGTAAAACCCCACCTACATGCTGAGAGAAACCATTTTTGGGAGATTATTTCCTATAACTAGAAAAGTTCACTTGGAAAACCTGCAGTGCTGAAAGAGGAGCCAATGCAGCCGCTGCTCTCGTCACAGCACAGCTACCTCTGCCAGACAGGCAGAGATCCCCAAATATGGCAGAAAGGTCTCTGCCAGGATGGTGGAGGCCATAGCTTCCAAACCCTGGCAGACCAGTGGACTGTCTGCCATGGCCTAAATGATCCTTAGTTTTTATCTGGGCTTACCGTATGGTCTGGATTTTTATTGAGTGGAACAACGTTTACCAATGTAGTCAGTTCATTTCATATTCATGTGCACAAATTAACACTATCATTAAAGCACGATTTGATTATGATTAACCAATCCCTAAAATGGAATTATCAGACACTCTCATTCAGATCAATTAATTCTGCCTTTTGTTCAAAACATAATACAAATTATATAGACAACAACAACCTCCATTTTTCTTGTCCTAGATATACCCACAACCCTTTTGTTAAACACCAACTTAAAAGCCAAGAAGGTCAGGTTTTGTTTGAATGATCTTAATGCCTCTATCAATTTATTAGACGTCTTATATTTTCAAGTTGTGAAATGGAAGCAGCTGACACCCGGTTAAATACCTTCTCGACATTGAAACTCATGATTGTTTGAAGAATTGCCAAATAATATAGGGCAATGTTTTCAATGGTTATAGCATTTGAGTACTGACAGCAAGCTTCCCCTACCTCAAATCCTTGATGAAAAATTGAATGTAAATGGTTTTAATCTTGTCACTCAAATGTTGCAATAAATGTTGAATCAAAACTGACAGAGTACAGAGTTCTTAAAAGATATTAATGTAGATACTGATGTAGATATGTATGCTTGCTACTTATTAAGATATAACCATAGATAGAGATATTGATAAAGATATATATATATATATATATATATATATATATATATATATATATATATATATATATATATATATATATATATACATATATATATATATATATATATATATATATATATATATATATATATATATATATATATATATATATATTCACAGACAAAACCATAGGTTTCAGGGATGTTATAGTTACTTGGACATTTCACTAGTACAAAAATAGAGTAATTTGAACGTTATAACTTAGTTGAGCTAAATATAACTCGCAGCCTCGCAATGTCCTGCTGATTACGTCACATATTACATCATTCATGACATAGTCAGTGACATCACTGATGACATCTCAAATTACATCACTGATGACATCATCCACGTGATAATCTGTTGCACCTCCTCACACCCTAATATAACCTTTGATACACCCACTCTAAAATGCAGACTACCATTTTCGAAACCATATACAAACCAATACCAGTTGCTACATACCCACTCACTGATTCCTAGGTCTTCACACATGTCCACTCATTCATCCACACAGTTACTCTTACATGCAGTCACTCATCAATACAGAACTATCATATTCACTCATACACCTATACAGGCACCCACCCACCACCACTCACCCATAGAGTTACTCACACACTTAGTCAATCATGCAAAGAATAATTCACACACCAATTTACTCACCTATACAGTTATACACAAACCACTTCACTTATTAATACAGATACTAACACATACTTACTCTCTTCCACAATCACTGGCAAAAGCACACACTCATCCATAGAGCCACTCTCGCAATCTCTCACTCTCACATACAGTCATTCATATACTCCAACACTCACAAATACTGCCTTTCACATATGTGGTTACTCACACATGTACCACTGAGACATCCATTCACTCACCAACATACCCATACACACACTCACCCACACATACAGCCCTTCACAGATAGACTCTTGAACCCATACACTCAGTGGATCACCTACTCACACATCTATGCACAGAGTCACACACACCCCACCCACCTATAGAGATACTCAGGGACCCTTACAGATTCTCAGACAACCAATCAATAAACCATATAGACACTCGTGTAGCTACTCACCAACCCATGGAGCCGCTTACACACCAACTGACAAACTAATACAGCCATTCACACAGTTTACGGAATATTCGACCCATTCATGGTGGATCTGAAAGAGGACATGTTAACGTTGGACGCAAATGTATTTGCGTCTTCATAGCTAAAAGTGGAGGGAACATACATGTACTTGAAACACGTACATGGAGCCGTCGGGGTCTACGATAGGGGACATAATTGACCATAAAAATTCATATTTCCTCACACCATCAACTACGCCCCCAAAACCACTGAAAACCTGCCGGATGCCCACACCACCGGAGTCCTGACTTGCATTCTCCTCAACGTGCGCTCCCTATACAGACATACCACAGAAATCTGGGAACTGCTTAACACCCTCTCTCCCGACATTGCTTTCCTCACCGAAACCTGGACCAATGCCACCTCCGGCCCCAACATCACCACCGCCATCCCCAACAGATACAAGATCCAGAGAAGGGACCGCCCCCACCACCCAGGAGAAGGACTCACCATTGCCCACAAGACCTCCCTTTGACTCTCCACCTCCAACGTGAGCGACCCCCACTTCAACACCAAACACCGACACTTCCAGACCCAGACCAACCCTAGGACCATGCTACAGGGTTCTCTCGCCTACAGATCCCCCTGGACCACGTGCCAAGTCCGCAACTTCCATCGCCGACCTTGTTGCACCCCACGTCATTGCTTCCACGGTCTACGTTCAACTCAGAGACCTCAATTTCTACTTTGACAACTGCAGCAATTCCGACTCCTTCACCCTGCTCGACAACATCTCCAACCTCAGACCGAAGCAACTCATCACCACCCCAACGCACTGAGCCAGACACATCTTCGACCCCATCTTCACAGGAGGAACCAACATCCATTTCAGCCATAACTCGCAGCCCCCCTGGATGGACCACCACTGCGTACACCCCCGTACCCGCCCGAAGGAACTGGAGCAAGATCACAGAGGTGCACATCAACACCACCTTCCTCCTAGACCCACCTGGCACCACGGCCGACGCCAACTCTGCAGCCAAAGAACTTCACCACTGGATCTCCAGCTGTACCGACAAGCTTGCACACCTCCACCACTCTGGCAAACAACACCCCTTGAAAGCAGCTTGCTACCGTAACGCCCTGAAGGAATACCACCAGCGTTTAAGAGAAACCAAGCATACTTTCATCAGAATAAAATCCACACCAATGCAGCCAACGCTAAAGAACTCTTCAACATCATACATTAATCCACCAAATCCACCAGCGAAGCCACGGACATCACACCGTCCCAGGAACTCTGCATCAAACCGAGCTCCCACTTCCATTTGAAAATCAAGGCCCTCTACGACAATTTCAGCGAACAGACGCCGGACTCCACCCCAAGGTCCACCGTCACCAACAAAGAGACGATCATCACCACCTGGAATCCTGCCACCATCGAACACACCACTGTGACCATGAAGAACACCCACTCAGGAGCCCCCACGGACCCCTGCCAACCGCACATCTCCCAAAGGGCCGCCGCCATCATCGCACCCAAACTAGGAAGCACCATCAATGTCTCTTTCGAATCCAGCATCTTCCCCCATGACTAGAAGCGGGCGGAGGTCGAACCTCTCCTCCAGAAGCCCACGGCCGCCCGAGAGACCTGAAAAACTACCAGCCCATATCTCTCCTACCCTTTGCTGCCAAAGTCACTGAGAGACTCATAAACATCCAGCTGACCACCTTCATCGAAGAAAACTCTATCTTAGACATCTCCTAGTCAGGTTCCGCAACAACCAGAGCACTGAGATGGCCCTCCTCGCTGCCACTGATGACATCTGCATGCTACTAGGCCAGCGGCACACAGCAGCCCTCATCCTCCTTGACATCTCCACAGCCTTCAACACCATCTCACATCGCACCCTCACAGCCAAACTACACTACGCAGGGATACAAGGAACCACCCTCTCCTGGATCCAATCCTTTCTCTCCGGCAGAACCCAGAGGATCAGACTCCCTTCTTTCCTGTCCGAACCCACTCAGATCAACTGCAGAGTTCCCCAAGGATCATCGCTCAGTCCCACGCTCTTCAACTTCTACATGGTCCCCTTCAACGCCATCGTCAGACAACACCGGCTCAGCATAGTATCTTACTCCGACGACACCTGGCTCATCCTCTCCCCTCACAAAGAACCCCGAAGACACCAGACTTTGTTTCCAAGAAGAAATGAGAGAGGTAGCCGCCTGGATGAAAAGAAGCTGCCTGAAGCTCAACTCGGAGAAGACCGAGGTCCTCATCCTTCAGAAAGAACCACAAGACCTGGCTTTTTGACTGAACCGGAGCTGCCCCCCAGCACCTTGAGACCCTGACAAGTGAGTAGCGTGCTTTATAAATCCCCTGATTGATTGATTTGATTGATTTCTTCCTCTTTTTGCACCTCTCTTCCTTATTATGCACTTTTCTTGCCTTTTTCTGTACTTCTCTTGCTTCTTTCTGCACTTCTCTTGCTTCTTTCTGCACCTTTCTTTCTCTTTCAGCACATGTCTTACCTATCTAGGAGTAGTTAGAAATTAGCATTTAAAAACACCTTAGAAATTCACTAAAAAACACAGGTTTCAGGGATATCATAGTTAGAAATTAGCACTTAAAAAACCTTAGAAATTCAATGAAAAAATCACAGGTTTCAGGTACAATACAGATAGAAATTAGCATTTAAAAAACCTTAGAAATTCACTGATAAAATCATAGGTTTTGGGGACTTTATAGTTAGAAATTAGCATTTAAAAAACCTTTGAAATTCACTGAAAAAACTATAGGCTTCAGGGACGTTATAGTTAGAAATTATCATTTAAAAACCTTTGAATTTCACTGAAAAAACCATAGGTTTCAAGGGTGTTATAGTTAGAAATTAGCATTTAAAAAAACGTTGATATTCACTGAAAATACCATATGTTTCAGGGACGTTATAGTTAGAAATTATCATTTAAAAACCTTTGAAATTCACTGAAAAAACCATAGGTTTCAGGGACGTTATAGTTAGAAATTAGACATTCAGAAACTTTTGAAATTCACTGAAAAAACCATAGGTTTCATGGACGTTATAGTTAGAAATTAGCCTTTAAGAAACCATAGAAATTCACTGAAAGAACCATAGGTTTCAGGGACGTTAAAATGAGAAATTAGCATTTAAAAAACCTTTGAAATTCACTGAAAAAAGATAGGTTTCAAGGACGTTATAGTTAGAAATTATCATTTAAACATTTGAAATTCACTGAAAAAACATAGGTTTAAGGGACCTAGTGAACCATAGGTTTCAGGGTTAGTTGGACATTTCACTAGTACAAATCCAGAGAGATTTGCATTTTATAGTTAGTTGAGCTAACTGTAACTCGCTCCCCCGCAATGTACTGCTGATGACGTTACATATTACATCATTCATGACAAGGTCAGTGACATCACTGAGGACGTCACTGATGAAATCTCAAATGACATCAGATGACATCACTGATGACATCATCCAGTGACTATGTGTTTCTGTAAAGTTTAAATAAAAGTGTCAGACAGTATATGTGTGTCAGGCAGCTCCGGTTCAGTCAAAAAGCCAGGTCTTGTGGTTCTTTCTGAAGGATGAGGACCTCGGTCTTCTCCGAGTTGAGCTTCAGGCAGCTTCTTATCATCCAGGCGGCTACCTCTCTCATTTCTTCTTGGAAACAAAGTCTGGTGTCTTCGGGGTTCTTTGTGAGGGGAGAGGATGAGCCAGGTGTCGTCGGAGTAAGATACTATGCTGAGCCGGTGTTGTCTGACGATGGCGTTGAAGGGGACCATGTAGAAGTTGAAGAGCGTGGGACTGAGCGATGATCCTTAGGGAACTCTGCAGTTGATCTGAGTGGGTTCGGACAGGAAAGAAGGGAGTCTGATCCTCTGGGTTCTGCCGGAGAGAAAGGATTGGATCCAGGAGAGGGTGGTTCCTTGTATCCCTGCGTAGTGTAGTTTGGCTGTGAGGGTGCGATGTGAGATGGTGTTGAAGGCTGTGGAGATGTCAAGGAGGATGAGGGCTGCTGTGTGCCGCTGGCCTAGTAGCATGCAGATGTCATCAGTGGCAGCGAGGAGGGCCATCTCAGTGCTCTGGTTGTTGCGGAACCTGACTAGGAGATGTCTAAGATAGAGTTTTCTTCGATGAAGGTGGTCAGCTGGATGTTTATGAGTCTCTCAGTGACTTTGGCAGCAAAGGGTAGGAGAGATATGGGCTAGTAGTTTTTCAGGTCTCTCGGGCGGCCGTGGGCTTCTGGAGGAGAGGTTCGACCTCCGCCCGCTTCTAGTCATGGGGGAAGATGCTGGATTCGAAAGAGACATTGATGGTGCTTCCTAGTTTGGGTGCGATGATGGCGGCGGCCCTTTGGGAGATGTGCGGTTGGCAGGGGTCCGTGGGGGCTCCTGAGTGGGTGTTCTTCATGGTCACAGTGGTGTGTTCGATGGTGGCAGGATTCCAGGTGGTGATGATCGTCTCTTTGTTGGTGACGGTGGACCTTGGGGTGGAGTCCGGCGTCTGTTCGCTGAAATTGTCGTAGAGGGCCTTGATTTTCAAATGGAAGTGGGAGCTCGGTTTGATGCAGAGTTCCTGGGACGGTGTGATGTCCGTGGCTTCGCTGGTGGATTTGGTGGATTAATGTATGATGTTGAAGAGTTCTTTAGCGTTGGCTGCATTGGTGTGGATTTTATTCTGATGAAAGTATGCTTGGTTTCTCTTAAACGCTGGTGGTATTCCTTCAGGGCGTTACGGTAGCAAGCTGCTTTCAAGGGGTGTTGTTTGCCAGAGTGGTGGAGGTGTGCAAGCTTGTCGGTACAGCTGGAGATCCAGTGGTGAAGTTCTTTGGCTGCAGAGTTGGCGTCGGCCGTGGTGCCAGGTGGGTCTAGGAGGAAGGTGGTGTTGACGTGCTCCTCTGTGATCGTGCTCCAGTTCCTTCGGGCGGGTACGGGGGTGTATGCAGTGGTGGTCCATCCAGGGGTGCTGCGAGTTATGGCTGAAATGGATGTTGGTTCCTCCTGTGAAGATGGGGTCGAAGATGTGTCTGGCTCAGTGCGTTGGGGTGGTGATGAGTTGCTTCGGTCTGAGGTTGGAGATGTTGTCGAGCAGGGTGAAGGAGTCGGAATTGCTGCAGTTGTCAAAGTAGAAATTGAGGTCTCTGAGTTGAACGTAGACCGTGGAAGCAATGACGTGGGGTGCAACAAGGTCGGCGATGGAAGTTGCGGACTTGGCACGTGGTCCAGGGGGATCTGTAAGCGAGAGAACCCTGTAGCATGGTCCTAGGGTTGGTCTGGGTCTGGAAGTGTCGGTGTTTGGTGTTGAAGTGGGGGTCGCTCACGTTGGAGGTGGAGAGTCAAAGGGAGGTCTTGTGGGCAATGGTGAGTCCTTCTCCTGGGTGGTGGGGGCGGTCCCTTCTCTGGATCTTGTATCTGTTGGGGATGGCGGTGGTGATGTTGGGGCCGGAGGTGGCATTGGTCCAGGTTTCGGTGAGGAAAGCAATGTCGGGAGAGAGGGTGTTAAGCAGTTCCCAGATTTCTGTGGTATGTCTGTATAGGGAGCGCACGTTGAGGAGAATGCAAGTCAGGACTCCGGTGGTGTGGGCATCCGGCAGGTTTTCGGTGGTTTTGGGGGCGTAGTTGATGGTGTGAGGAAATATGAATTTTTATGGTCAATTATGTCCCCTATCGTAGACCCCGACGGCTCCATGTACGTGTTTCAAGTACATGTATGTTCCCTCCACTTTTAGCTATGAAGACGCAAATACATTTGCGTCCAACGTTAACATGTCCTCTTTCAGATCCACCATGAATGGGTCGAATATTCCGTTCCTAAGTGTGCCTTGCCAACGTCTTTACATGGTGCACTTTTCACGTTTCCCCTGGCTCAGGCGAGTTAGGCCCTGATTTCTGTCATCGAGTCTTTTCCTGCCTTCTGTCTCCGGATGCTGCAGCCTGGACCTGCATCTGTATCCCTGACCTTTGTCTTACTCCCTGCGCGGCTAGCGGTGCCAGGCTCGGCCTGCTTGCCTGCCAAGACTGTATTTTGCCTTCAAGTTATCTGCTCCGCTCCTCGAAAATACATTCCTGTCTAGTAGTTTAGGTAAACATCCTTCCCAGCTGCAGAGCAAAGGGCCCGGCCTTTCTGTCTCCATGCAAGTAATTCATTGCTCTTGTTACCATGGTAGGCCCATGGCCCCCACACTACATGTAGACACGTAGACGCATATACACGCACTAGCAGTCAGTATAGTATAGCCTCTGCCCGAGAGACCTTTCCCTCTAGATAATACAGTTCCTCAAACACCAGATATTAGATATGATTTGGGATTAGGTTGTTCTGACACCCCAGACTTCTGTCTCCTCATGTAAGGCTAAAAGTCAAGTCCCCTTCACCCTCCAGTTCCACGTCAATTGCACGTCATGCTGCTGCGCGCGCATCTCTGCCATGTATTTCTGCTGACACTGCAGGATTCTCTTATGGATTCACCCACTTGTAACACCTTTATGTGACGTTTCTAGTACACGCCCTTGTGCACACCTTCTGTTCCGCCTTTTTCATTACGTATATGTTTTCTTATCTCTCCTCTCAGCTGTTACGCCTTCTGCATCCATCGCCACTGTAATGCATTGACTATATATATGATATTCTGTCAATAAAGTATTGTCTATCCCTTCCTGAACCTTCGTGGTGATGGAATATGATTGCCTGGTTCGAACCAATTCCTTTTTAAGGAATAAAACCCCTTTTAAAACCTCAGATGCCACGGACTCTGCCTCTTATTTTTTCTGAGTTATTCTTATTGAACTTTACCGCATAAATTAAGTATAGGTAATTTAAATTTACCACATAATTGGCGCCCGAATAGGGACCCCTCCCCCACCTTACGCGCCGGCGGTGCGTTGCAGGCACGGTCCCCTGCCATAGCCGGACGGACAACTACGCGTACCCGCAGGATTTCCTGTATCTCCCTCAGGCCAACGGAGGTGACTGAGGCTGCGATCGACACCCAGACGAGGCGGTGAGGAGTGCGGAGGATCCCGACCAGAGCCTAGCTGAGAGAGCAAGGTCCGAGGTATTCAGAGGCCCACCAGGTTCCGAAGTCCCGAAGTACCTACGTCACAAGTCGAGTCCAGTCCGGTCCAGTCCAGTGTCGAGTTTTCCGAGGCCTTCCGTTCCGTGCTTCCCGGTGAGTACCGTTGCTGGGGACGCATCTAGACGAGCGCATTAATTTGTGCCGGTCAAGACGGGTTTGGGTACACAGATCCGGTCTGCACTGTTTTAGCGGTGTATCTGTACTGTTTAGCAGTATATCCAGTATGCAGTTAGCTAGTTTTATTCTAATTATTATTGTTCGTTCTTAAAAATGTTTCAGTGTGTTTTAAATGTCGTGGTATGAGTGATTGTTCGATCTTCATTACTGTGTTTATTGTATTAACTGTGTTCAAGTTCGAGTAAGTATCAAGTAGCAAGGTTCAAGATGCCTTTATTTTCCAAACTAAGACAAATAAAAACTAGAAAAGGGATACTCGAGGAAGCTGTTCCCATCCCACCCAGGGACACTCCCGGATATTTTATGTACCACAAGCACGGCCTAGATGCCGTATTATACCTTGACTTGTGGGTGGACTATACCAAAGATTTAGAAGAGAATCAGAAATGGCCCGCTACGGGAACGTGGGATGCTGACTGCATCATGAGAGTAGAAGAAGCATTATGGAAAAAGAAAGCCAGACAGTCACAGAAGGATGCCATTGAATTATGGCGTAAAGAATCGCATAGACGCACAGAGAAAGCACTCAGAAAAGCAGAGAAAAGTAGAGAGGATTCAGACAAGGCCCGAGAAAACGTATTAGTTGAGGAAGGTATACGAGTTAAAGCAGAACAAGTAGACAGACAACGAAACACTCTTATGAATGGTATGTATCCTCTTCTGACCGAGGGTTTACCTAAGGCCACCCAGGAAGTACCAAAAGATCTGCCACCTCCATTACTCCCGACTAAATTACACCACAAGACCGCAAAGGACATATTCCTTTCTTCCTATTTAGACGATGTAGCCCCCGAATATGTTAATATTCTGCCGCCACACACACCACCTGCTGACGGCACCCCACCCCGAGATAATCTGCACCCACTTCCGCAACAACAAACTCCTCCTCCCGGTCCACATCCTGCGCCCGTTCCTCCAGCCCCAATCCTTCCTGCACCTATTCTTCCTGGCATGAATCCACTAAATCCCTTTTTACCTGGCACCTCAGGAGGTGCGGCAGGAGGTTTCCAGACACCGCCACAAACACATCGATTGACTTATAGGGATTTAGCACAACAACGTACACCTCAAACAGCGAGTTACGACATACTTAAAGAGCCTCTTACAGACTGTAGATATGATCCAGTACCCGGTAAAGACGACAGAATGATGCTATCATCAGTACGTCTACGACGAGTTGCAAACTATTTAATGTTACTACCAGGAATGATTGAGCATCTAGACAGAATATATCTTTTTGTCCAAACGGGGCAAGGCCCTGAAAGTATTGGCGAGGCCATGGCACATCAGAAAGTTGACACTCAAAGAATGATATTACGTTTCTTCATAAACTGTTTGATAAGAGACCAAGATAGGCCTGGTGTAGACCAGGAAGAAATGAAAGCACTTAACAAATGGGGTCAGAATATAGCAGACGGAAAACATGATAAACAGAGTTGTATAGAAAATATGTACCGAAGGATCCGAAAAGCAGTAGAACAAATACACGAAAGAAGACAGTCTGAAAGGGAAATAGATACAGACAAAAATGAATCCTCGGAGGAGGAACAACCAGAAACAGCAACAGGAACATTACAGTTACCAGCTAGAGAAATGATAGCATATGTAGGTAAGGGAAGATACTTTAATAACAGTATGCGTCCAGTACGTCCAGAAAGTAAGAGAGTTTTTCAAGCAGCCATGTCAAATCCAAAGACCCCTGAACACCTATTTCAGGCTACCGATAAAATACTTCAAGAACGAATGGGGTACCATGTACTCGATTCCATGGATGAACAAGAATTATCCAGGTCAGCAGTACAATGGGCTGACAGTCCTGATAAATATAGTGATGACACGTTAGCACAAACGTTTTTGAATCTTTCCCCAGATGAACAGCGTCTAGCTGGCATGTACATGATACAACACCTCCTTATGTTGTACAAAAGTCAACACTCTGATCCTGGTCCCCTACCTGATATATTAATTGAACTACTCATGAATAAATGGAGAGGCCTAGGTACCGATTTAATTAAAGTAATTCTAGAACATCGGCACAGATATAGTGCCTTCCTGTGTCCACAGTTTGATCCAGCTCCACCCATAGAAAGAAAAACGTATTACATAGACAGACAGAATCCCTTACGAGAAGTGCACCCAGTCCGGAATGATGATAATACTTTTAGACGCGTGTTTGTGTACACGCCCATAACTAAAATAGAACTATTGGAAATGAAGAAATTAGTGCCCAGCCATGACAAAGATCCAGCAGGTTTCCACCGTGAAATAAAAGACATGTTACTCATGGGTGATTATACCTATCCCGACATTATGAAAATATTGAAAGTATTATTGCCTGCCGGTATTTACGAGAAACTCAAAGAAAAAGAATGGGAGGTGGGAGAGCAAAAGATTGATTGGGCTGCATTAGAAAACGAAGAAAACACTCGCACTCCAGGCCTAGGGCTTGGGGACAAAACTAAAGCATTACCAGGATTGTTAGTACAAGTATTGCCACGTTTATTAGCAACGAAAAAGGAAGACTGGGATGCAATCTCAGCCTGCAAACAGAAACCCGATGAAGACACTAGTGATTTTTATTCCCGATTTGAGAAATGTTTTATTATTAATAGTGGCCTGAAAGCAAGTAGCGAGTCATATGCACATCTTTTTGTATCCAAATTAGTCGAGAATTCCCTGCCCCAGGTTAAGAATAGAGTACTGAAAGTCGAGAGCACCTGGCAAGCTAATACCCCTTCACAAATGTTACAAATGTTACAGTACCACCAGAATAGAATTAGAGAAGAACAAGAACATGAACAAAGACGTATGAAAGACACGAAAATGAAAATGCTAGTTGCTCAGTCAGTTCCAGCTGACGGTAATAAAAAGGGTATGACACAGTCCAATAATTCAGCAAGTCCTGTTAAAGGGACATGCAACTACTGTAAACAGCCAGGTCACTATATAAACGATTGTGCAGTTTTGAAACACAATATTTCTACGGGTAAAACTAAAGAGAGACCGCGTCCACCTAGACAAGATCAAGCCCAACAACAAGTACCCCAGAATGTACAACCTATGCATGCTTCACAACAGACAGTACAGACCGTAGCAGTACCACAGTCACAGCCCATTACCGCAACACAAAACACGACACTACAGATGTACCAGTATGCACAAAATGATTATCCCGATTATCAACGATACACATGAAACAGCCTAGAGAGGGAGGTTGGCTTGCCTCTTATCGAGGTTCCTGTAGATCAAGAGGGTCCTTATGTACATAGTCAAGTATTAGGGAAAGACAGAAAGTTTTTAATTGATACAGGGGCAAGCAGGACAACTATAAGTCACGACGAGGTTCCAGGGGCACCCCTCTCAGGCTTGCAGAATGTTTCCCTTGGATTTTCAGGAAAGCCTATTGTTAATGAAGTATCGCAACCACTTCCCCTTGCAGTTGGTCCATTGACACATACTACCGATTTACTACTTACAAAATCATGTCCAGAAAACTTGTTAGGTATAAAGACACTGAAAGCTCTAGGAGCTGTGATTTGCTGTTCTCCGGAAGGAGTAAGATTGTTCTTACGTGACTTTAAGGGTCACTATGTGTTGAGAGATATTGATCCCAGATTACAGAATGTTCCTGCACATTTATGGGCACAAGGCCCCACTGATGTAGGCTGTATGCACATCACACCATATCGAGTCACACTCAAGCCAGGAGTAGTGTTACCACGAATTCGACAATACAAGTTACCCCCAGATGCTGTAGTGGCTTTACTGAAAATCATTGACGAGCTCATTGCACAAGGAGTGGTTGTGGAAACCGACTCCAATCTCTGTAATTCCCCCATCATTCCGATTCTTAAACGTACTGATCCAAATGCACCTCCAGTTTATCGATTAGTTATCGATTTACGCGAATTGAATAAATGCATTGTACCACAGTATCCCGTGGTCCCAGATATCTCTTCACTATTAACTGCCATTGATTCAGAAGCAGCGTTCTTTACTGTAATTGACCTCAAGAACGCCTTCTTTAGTGTCCCGATCGATCCCGAAAGCCAATATCTTTTCGGATTCTGTTTAAATGGACGAAGCTTCAAATTTGCACGTGCACCTCAAGGATTCACAGAAAGCCCCAGCATCTATAGCCAAGCACTGAAAAGACAACTTGACAGTATATACATGCCTGAAAACACTGCCCTGCTTCAGTATGTTGATGATCTACTGATCACCGCCCGAAGCGAACCTGAATGTGAACGAGCATCACTGACGGTTTTACATTTTCTGGCTGACAAGGGGCACAAGGTGTCCCCTTCGAAGCTGCAATTCTGTGTTCAGCAAGTTGTGTACCTTGGGCACTTGCTGTCCAAAGGGGGGAGACAGCTCACACCTGATCGCATCCAGTTAATTGTAAACATGTCACCACCCAAGACACAAAAGGAGGTGCGGGCCTTTATAGGCCTCACTTCTTACTGCAGACAATGGATTCCCCAGTACGCATTTCTAGCAAAGCCACTCATACAGTTGACAACTCAGGAGGCAGCGTCTTCGACTGTCCTCCCTTGGACTCAGGAACATACACAAGCTTTTGAAGACTTAAAGAAAGCTTTATGCCAAGCACCTGTTTTAGCGACACCATGTTACAGCAAGCCTTTTACACTTTTTGTTACAGAACGTGAAGGTACTGCATTGTCAGTACTCACTCAGGAACAAGCAGGTTCACACAAACCGTGTGCTTACTTTTCTAGCACATTAGATCCAGTAGCCCAGGCGTTGCCTGCGTGCTTGAAATCAGTAGCAGCGACAGCTCTAGCAATCAGACAAAGTGATTCCATAGTGTTAGGACACCAATTGACAGTGCAAGTTCCACATTCCGTGGAAGTTCTTTTAAACCGAACACAGACTCAGCACTTGACTATAGCACGACTGACAGGTTATGAATTGACATTGTTTCAGCCACACATAGAAATCAGACGCTGTAATACATTGAATCCCGCTACACTTCTGCCATTAAGTGAAACAGACCCATTGGCACATGATTGTATTGAAATCATTACTATTACGACGAAACCCAGACAAGACTTGACAGACACTCCATTACCAGATCCAGACCTGACACTTTATGTGGATGTTTCATGCATGAGAACAAGTACAGGAGAGTTAGTGGCCGCCTACGCAGTCACGACAGAAACTGACGTTATAGAAACGAATTGTATTGACACCCTGTCAGCTCAAGCAGCAGAGCTCATCGCTCTGACGCAAGCCTGTATTCAAGCCAGAAATAAGAGAGTTAACATATATACAGATTCACGTTATGCATTCGGAGTCGTACACGACTTCGGTGTCCTCTGGCGAGAGAGAGGTTATTTGACTTCTCACGGTGCCAAAATCCAACACGGTCCCCTCATTCAAGCACTGTTAGATGCAATACATCTGCCTACAGCCATATCCATTATGAAGTGCAAAGCGCATACGAGAGTCACCGATATCATTTCCCAGGGTAACGACCTGGCAGACCGAACAGCCAAGCAGACAGCTCAGAATCAGACTTACGCAACTGACTTGACAAAGACAATAGTTCCGACAGTTAGGGATCCTGCCCTTGATGTAATTGACATACAGACACATGCTACACCAGATGAAATCAAGAAATGGACTGAACTAGGAGGGATCCAAACAGATCAGGGATGGATGATGAAGGGAAAATCTACATGGTTTCTCCCCGACTCTATGGTTCAAGTTATCATTAACACAGTACATAGTCCTGCACATCTAGGAGAAAAAGCCATGATAGACAGTATTCAAAACATCTGGTTCAATAAACATTTACGAGCAGCAGCTAAACAGAAAGTGCGTACTTGCATGATTTGTTGTCAGTTCAACCCAGGTAAAAGCATTCCTGTAGAGCAAGGTGGATTTCATCCTCCCGATCACCCTTTTGAAGTCCTCCAGATGGATTATATCCAGATGGAACGTTGTCGAGGATTCAAATATGTCCTCGTAGTTGTATGTGGACTTTCCCGTTGGACAGAAGCATATCCAGTCCCAGATTACACTGCTCCGACCACTGCCAAGCAGCTGGTACGTGAATTCTTCCCCAGGTATGGTTTGCCCCGTATCGTATACTCAGATAACGGGCAGCCATTCTCGTCCGAGCTTGTGAAACAGGTTACACTCCTGCTCGGCTATCAGTGGAAGTTCCATTGTGTCCGACATCCCGAGGCAGCAGGTCTCGTGGAGCGTCATAATCAGACTCTGAAAATTCGTCTTGCCAAAATCTGTAGAGAGAAAGGCGTCGACTGGATAGTAGCTCTACCAGTCGCACTCTTACATGAGAATGATCGCACATTCCAGAACAGGGCTATCCCCGTACGAGGTGGTCTTTGGTAGGCCACCAAATATGTGGGGGACGCCTCTGCCTCGAAAAATGACCGATGTTGACTGTAATATGCTGACAGATTACCTTGCCTCCTTGATGTCTGCACTACAATCATGTCGTTCACAGGTCGCTGCAGCCTTTCCCGACAACACCGAGGTGAAGCCCCATGAAGTTGTTCCAGGCGATTTCGTCTTCGTAAGAAATTTCGATAGGAGGAGTCCGCTGGAGCCCCGTTGGCAGACGCCGAAGCTAGTACTTTTGACCACAAGGACTGCTATAAAAGTGGAGGGCCGCAAGGGCTGGCTGCACTCGAGTCATATCAAAAAGTTTCATGGACTACCGCCAGATTTGAACTCTCAGCCCTGCCCTCCTCCACAGACTGATTCAAAACTCCCCCTGGTCGAGAAAACTTCTTCCCAAGAATATAAGTTGAAATTGAGGTCTAGCAAGTCAGACAGTTTAATTGTTTAAGTCCTCCCCTAGGTGAATCGGTTAGACGAGTCTCTGACATGTATCCCCTAGACCCCAACAGAGAGAGAGATAGACAGAAACAGCTCAAGAAACGTGAATATTGTAAATCACTTCGTAGTCACTGTTTTGTGACACTATTGATTATGTTTTTTCTGAGTCTTTTGATTATTGCTGCAAGTATACTGTTGCATATATACTACCCTATTTTCAAGCGTGCACATTCTCCCTTTAATGTTACTGCAGAGCACTCTTTCAGTGAATTACCCCCGCATGAATTATCTTACCGACTTGCGCTGCGCAACAACACATTCATTAGTATGTTACATCATTCCCATCAGACCAGCAACGCTACAAATTGTTGGATATGTGGCCGACTCCCTCCCTATCAGAAATACAAGGGAGTTCTGCCTCTCTTTCCGTACCCGTTCACACACAATGGTTCCTGTGGTGCATGGTTTAGTTTGATCAATTCCTTAGATTCCAATTCTGTAGTTTACCAGGGCAACTGGGTATGGGGAAATCTGAACACCGTTTTGCATAAAGTATGTTTCCCTGACAAGGAGGGTCTTCCAAAAAGAACAGGGACTGATCTAGAGAATGAAGTATATGGATTAGGTAACTTCACACTTAACCTCATGATTCTGAATGTTGAATCTGAAACCGCACCAGTCTTGCCTGCTATGTCAGTATTACCAGTCAAAGGTGAATTATGTGTTAGAAAGAATGGTTCAGTACACCTGGGTCATAGTAAATGTACTACTGTGATCGAATTCAGTGATAAAGGCAAGTCTACGTTTAAAGCTTCCCGTCATTCCTATTTCATTTGTGGTCATACCGCATACATACGCTTACCTCCAGATTGGGATGGCACCTGTTACATTGCATTCCTTCTGCCACCTGTTTTCCTAGCCCCTCCTGATTATCATAGGAATACTCATCTAGTACACAATAGACCCCAGAGAGATCTCCCGATTGTCGACTACACTGAAACGGCATGGGAGCAATACACAGACTTCAATAAAGGTTTCTTTCCCTACATAGGTGCTGTCTTTAATAGTAAACTGATACGAAAATTAACCAGAACCCTCGAAGCAGTAGTGAATGAGACTACTTCCGCCCTAGGCAACTTAACGGAGGAGCAGTCTGCGATGCGGATTGTTGTTCTTCAAAATCGTCTTGTCCTTGACGTCATCCTGGCCGATAGGGGCGGAGCCTGTAGGGTCATCGGATCGAGCTGCTGTGTTTTCATTCCAGAAAACGCGCCATCAGTATATAGAGCCATAACCCGTCTTCACAAGATTGCAAGTCAGATACACCAGAATCCAGGCACCTGGACTTGGTCCGGTTGGTTCTGGAGCGTGTTGTCAGCCTGGGGATGGAAGATCCTATCCTTCCTAGGTATTGCCCTTCTCATAGTATTCAGTTGCTGCCTATGTTTACAATGTGGGCCAGCGATTTGCGGCTTGTGCGCCACATCATGTATTCCTCATTCAAGTCCACGTTCAAAACACCGTAAGAAGAAAGAAGAGCAAATGATGTTACATGAACAGATTGATAGATTAATGAGGATTGATATATCATGAAGGGTCCGTAGGGGACAAGGAGGGAATGAGGAAATATGAATTTTTATGGTCAATTATGTCCCCTATCGTAGACCCCGACGGCTCCGTGTACGTGTTTCAAGTACATGTATGTTCCCTCCACTTTTAGCTATGAAGACGCAAATACATTTGCGTCCAACGTTAACATGTCCTCTTTCAGATCCACCATGAATGGGTCGAATATTCCGTTCCTAAGTGTGCCTTGCCAACGTCTTTACATGGTGCACTTTTCACGTTTCCCCTGGCTCAGGCGAGTTAGGCCCTGATTTCTGTCATCGAGTCTTTTCCTGCCTTCTGTCTCCGGATGCTGCAGCCTGGACCTGCATCTGTATCCCTGACCTTTGTCTTACTCCCTGCGCGGCTAGCGGTGCCAGGCTCGGCCTGCTTGCCTGCCAAGACTGTATTTTGCCTTCAAGTTATCTGCTCCGCTCCTCGAAAATACATTCCTGTCTAGTAGTTTAGGTAAACATCCTTCCCAGCTGCAGAGCAAAGGGCCCGGCCTTTCTGTCTCCATGCAAGTAATTCATTGCTCTTGTTACCATGGTAGGCCCATGGCCCCCACACTACATGTAGACACGTAGACGCATATACACGCACTAGCAGTCAGTATAGAATAGCCTCTGCCCGAGAGACCTTTCCCTCAAGATAATACAGTTCCTCAAACACCAGATATTAGATATGATTTGGGATTAGGTTGTTCTGACACCCCAGACTTCTGTCTCCTCATGTAAGGCTAAAAGTCAAGTCCCCTTCACCCTCCAGTTCCACGTCAATTGCACGTCATGCTGCTGCGCGTGCATCTCTGCCATGTATTTCTGCTGACACTGCAGGATTCTCTTATGGATCCACCCACTTGTAACACCTTTATGTGACGTTTCTAGTACACGCCCTTGTGCACACCTTCTGTTCCGCCTTTTTCATTACGTATATGTTTTCTTATCTCTCCTCTCAGCTGTTACGCCTTCTGCATCCATCGCCACTGTAATGCATTGACTATATATATGATATTCTGTCAATAAAGTATTGTCTATCCCTTCCTGAACCTTCGTGGTGATGGAATATGATTGCCTGGTTCGAACCAATTCCTTTTTAAGGAATAAAACCCCTTTTAAAACCTCAGATGCCACGGACTCTGCCTCTTATTTTTTCTGAGTTATTCTTATTGAACTTTACCGCATAAATTAAGTATAGGTAATTTAAATTTACCACAGGTGAAGGATCGTCGGCAGCGTCTGCAGGGAAATTGTCCTTGGGAGGTATTCGGTGTGGCTCTGTTGCAGCCGTTGAGTCTACCAGGGTTGAGTGCGTGGAGGGTGGTGGAGATGTCTCAGCGGGGTTCCGGAGATCCAGGGTTCCTGGCACTGGTCACTGTCGGGTCACAGACAGGCGCAGATGGGCTTGCCTTAGGCGCATCTTTGACGCGGCATGCCCACTGAGTGCGACAGCTGTGTGACCACGTATGGCCACCATTAAGTAGGGGAGGGGATGGGACTTGAGGTGTGAAGGTAGGGGGGCAGCAGCGTTGGAAAGGCGGGAGAACAAAGAAGAAATAAAGCAAGCAGGAATGCAAATAAAATAAATAATACCTAAATTAGATTAAATTCCCCAAAACAAGACAGGGACAGTGAGAAAACCGGAACCACAGAGTAGGGGTGATGGGGACACCAGACGGAGCTAGAGCCTGGGTCACCTGTGCGTTCGCGGAGGGCTGCCAGCGCAAACCCAGGTGAAGGGAGGGTTCTGACGATGCGGCAACGTGTGGAGCTGCTGGGGAGAGCACTGGAGAGAGTGCTGAACCTGGACCAGAAAAAAGCAGGAGAAGTGCAGAAAGAAGCAAGAGAGGCACAGAAAGAAGCAAGAGAGTTGCAAAAAGAAGAGAGTGAGGTGCAGAAAGAGGAACAAAAGGCACAGAAAGAGGCAAGAGAGGTCCAGAAAGAGTAACAAAGGTGCAGAAAGAGGCAAGAAAATGCAGAAAAGGGAAGAAAGGTACAGAAAGAAGCAGGAGAAGTGCAGAAAGAAGCACGAGAGGTGCAGAAAGAAGCAAGAGAGGTGCAGAAAGTAGAGAGTGAGGTACAGAAAGAGGCAAGAGAGGAGCAGAAAGAGGCAAGAGAAGTACAGAAAGAGGCAAGAGAAGTGCAGAAAGAGGCAAGAGAGGTGCAGAAAGAGGCTAGAGTGGAGTAGAAAGCCAAGAGTGGTGCAGATAGAGGCAGGACGGGTGAAGAAAGAGGCGAGAGAGGTGCAGAAAGAGGCAAGAGTGGTACAGAAAGAGGCAAGAGGGGTGTAGAAAGATACAAGCCAGGTGCAGAAGAGGCAAGAGAGGTATAGAAAGAGACAAGACTGGTGCAGAAAGAGCAGGGCAGGCCTGGGAACAGAAAACTGCCCAGTCACACTGCTCAGCTGTCCCCCTGGGGTGAGGATGAGTGCAGCGGAGCAGTTTGCGAGGGCCATTCCATGAGTCAGCAATCTCCTATATGCACAGCTTTCTCCAAAGGTCCATACTGAAGTACTAAAATGCAGCATGAAAATGGATATTTATTTTTAAATGTTTAGCACTGGGTGGATCCCATTGGGCCATCTCACCATAGTTGGGGATCAGGGAATGGGCCCTCTACTCCGTTATGGCTCCTTTATTTTCTTTTTGAGGACATGGGGCGTGTACCACTGCTTAATTTGAGCCAGTGGTTTCCCGTGCTCGGCATCAACAACTAATTGCCAGCACTGCGGCTCATGACAGTCTGCCACATAGTGGCCCTGTCTGGCTAGTTTAGGTATAAGCACAAAAACAGCTGTTTATTAGTTCAACTTACATTTACAATGCCTAATACCTGCCTCCCAAGCCATTCTTATAGCTTTGGTGGCTTTGGAGCAAGACCTCTGACCTCCTGGTCAGGAAACTGCTCTCCCCTCGCGCAGCTCTCTTGTAAGTGCGTCTGTCCAGCACTGCTACCAAGCAGTGTTGGGGCCCTTGTGCCTCATTCTGCAGCTGATTTCATCTTTGTCTTTAACTCCTGACTCTTGCCTCTTTTGTTGCCTTTACTTCTTTTCTTGTCTTTTTCCTCTTGCTTGACTTCTTGCCTCTTTCTCTTTCTCTACCTTTTTTCTTTCTTTATTTGCCTCTTTTATCTGTTTTTATCTGTTCTCCTCTTTTTGTCATTTTTCCTCCTGTGTTTACCATCTGCTGCTGCCCCCATGGCCGCTTCCCTTCCTGCGTGCTCCCACTCCTGCCTCACAGCTGTCCCGCCCTCCCTTCGACCCCTACATAATGGTGGGCGCAGTGCGATAGGGTGAGTAAGACCTCTGACCTCCTGGTCAGAAAACTGCTCTCCCCTCGTGCAGCTCCCTCATAAGTGCCTCTGCCCAGTGCTGCAACTGACTAGTGTTCGAGGACCTGGTGCCTCGTTCCGCTCCTGATTTCGCCTGGTGCCTCTTGCTTTGACTTTTTGGCCTCTTTCATTGCCTTTAACTCCTGACTCTTGCCTCTTTGGTTGCTTTTACTACTTTTCTTGCCTTTTGCCTCTTGCTTGACTTTTTTCCTCTTTCTCTGCCTTTTTTCTTTCTTTACTTGCCTTTTTTATCTGTTTGTATCTGTTCTCCTCTTTTTACCATTTTTCCTCCTGTTTCTCCCCGCCGCGGCTGCCCCCATGACCCCTCCCCTCCTGCGTGCTTCCGATCCCAGCTCACAGCTTTCCTGCTCACCCTCCAACCCCTACTTAATGGTGGCCGCTGCAAGGGCGCACTGCCAGCATGCCAAAGGCAAGCCCATCTTTGCCGTCCGTGACTAGACCACGACCATTATCAGGGAACCTGGTCCTCTCGGCACTCAACCCAGGCAAGGGCAACAACTGTAAGCATTCTTCACTGATTGACACCCACAGACTTTTTTCCACGGATCACTGTTGCTACTCCTTCGCCTTCACCAAGACCCAAGACCCACCTCAACCCTCCCACCACAGCTCCACTCCACCCCAAACTTTCCAATGCATCCTCATCAATGTATGCTTCCTCCACAATCTAGAACCTCCTCGACACACCTACTACCTGCAGAGATCCCTAAGGATCCTCCATCAGACCAACCCTGTTCAACATCTACATGGCCCGCTCGCCCATCGTCAAATCCCACGTATCCTAAGCAGACAACACCCAGCTCATCCTCTCCCTATCCACCGCACCCAACATCTCCAAACACAACTTTCAAGAAGGAATGGAAGCAGTCGCCAGGTGGATGAAGAAAAGCTGCCTGCAACTAAACTCATCATGGGCCCACACCTCGATGCCTGGGACAACACCTGGTGGCCCCCTGTGCTCAGGAACTCACCCTCCCTTACTAGTCACGCACGCAACCTCCGAATCATCCTGGACTCCAAACTCAAAATGGAATGCCAAATTTACACTGTCTCTTCCTCCTGTTTCCACACCATCCATCTCCTATGAAACATCTTGAACTGGATTCCCCTCGAACACAGAAAAACCGTCACCCACACCCTCATTAGCAGCAGAATGGACTACGGCAACGCACTCCTCACCGGAATAAACTAGAGCCTCACCCGCAAACTCCAGAACGTTCAGAACACCTCCGCCAGATAGTTCTCAACCTACAGCGCCACTGCTACATTACACAACACGTGCGGACACTACATTGGCTTCCTGTCGAGAAGAGAATCAAGTTCAAGCTTCTCCCCCTCGCCCACTAAGCCCTCCACAACACGGGACCTACCTACCTGAAACACAGCCTCTTGTTCCACGCACCCCAAAGATCCCTCTGCTCAGCCCAGCTCTCCCTTGCTACGGTGCCGTGCATCAAGAAGACCAGAACATGAGGTCTTTCCTTCATCGGGGCCAAGGCATGGAACACCCTCTCCTCCTCCTCCGACTGACACCAACACTCCCCAAGTTCACGAAGGACCTCAGGACCTGGCTTTTCTACGAATCGCCATGTACATCCTAGAGCTGCCCCACCCCCACAGGACCTTAAGACCCTCTCAGGTGAGTAGTTGTGCCAAACAAACTCCTGATTAATTGATTGAGAATATCATGATTTGTCACACTTGTAAGAGTGTGATGGTTAGCAGCTGTGTTTGGACTGTCATTGACAGCTGGCTGGGGCAATGTGTTGTGAAAGCTGCAGTGGCCTCCTGACGAGATACCCGGCACTTAATTGTTTACAGATTAAGCACTGGAGTGTCCCCACATTCTATAATGGCACCCAACACATTTTCACTCAAGTTACACCAATCTTAACGCTTTGGTTCTGCAATCTCAACGTTGTGTTTGTGTCCCAAAATGGACAAGAGAATCCGCTCCCTCATCTAAGGTTGTGTTTTTTAAGCACAATATTCCATGGGTTTAAGACATGTTAACCAAAAAACTACAAATCTGACATTTGAAAATGAAATAGTTCCTAAACTACACAGAGTTTTAAGTTGATCAAGCAATGTCTGTGTGCCCCCAAAACTCCCCTCCTTAATCCTATATACAATCAAAGTATTTTTCTGTCATACCTTCCTTGACAGGTATACTTCTCTTCCAGTAATATATTTTAGTCAACCACCTTAACTTCCCACCCTTTCCTCAATGCAGCATGGTACCAGAAAGTATGATCCTCACAGGAAGATGAAGGCTCTCAATATTCAAGGGCATACTAGGGATGGTGTTTGAACTTTAAGATAATCTATTTGCAGTTTCAAGATGTCCTCAAACCCCTCCCTTTCATCTGGCAGATCATAAGAGATCATCTCCATATCTATCAGCAACCAGAGACGCCTCCACCTGTCCATCAAAGTGGGCGAGGCTGTCTGTTTCAATTGTGCCACTATAGTTTGTTTAACCACCAATGGCATATGGGTAATAAGTGTCCGATCTTTTTTTGTGATTCCCGGTATATGCATAGGCTTCACACCTAGAATAAAAAACTTTGGGTCTGCTAGTATTGGGTAGTTTAAGGCTTCTTTGATGTGACTTAAAAGTTATATCTAGTTTGTTTTAATTTTCACACAATCCCTCCAAATGTGAATTTCGTCTACCCCACAGCAGCACCAATGCCAGCATCTTCCATCTTGACTATGGTACATTTGTTTGACTTCATTCGGTGTAAAGTTTCTTTGTTGGTACTGACTCTGTCACCGATAGCATGAATAATCCCCTTGCCAGGTCTAAAATGGCCAATGTCATTTCCGATTTCAATGTTTGGACTGAGAGTCAACGCTTTCACTTTGGGATCTCTGAGGGATGAAGAGTCAGCCCTTCATGTCTTTTTTTAGGGGGATCGATCAAGCTAGGCTTGCTGTTTGCCCTTTCTCCCGAGTGTTCCGCCTTGGGGTCTTTGATCTGATTTATCCTGGCCCTCTTCCTAGCTCCCTCCCAACAAGGTGGTAAGTCTTTGTGGGGCTTAATTATATCACATATCTTTATAAAGAACCCGTGTGGTAAATATCCGACCCCTTTCTGAGTCCAAGCCGGTTTCCAGGCCCACCATGAACGAGTTTTAAGTAACTCGTGAGCAAAGAACTACTCCTTGGCCCTGGTCAGTGCATTGGCCACCTCCAAGAGTCTTACAGCCTCCACAGTACCTTTGCGTCTGCTGCATTATCTAGTTCCTCCATTGTGCAGCTTTAATTATTTCCTGGGACTCGTTGGGGCTTCTGAGTTACTTAATACACAATTTTTGCTCTCGTTACTGCTTTCATTCCAATTAAGCACATGTGAAAAAGCTCCCCCTTCCAGGAGGCATCCACCTTGCCGCAGGATGGTCTCTTTGGGGGCCTGCCGTCACCTTGTCATCCAGCACCAGTCACCATGACAGATTGAAGTTGCTGATTCTTCCCGCTATGAAGTTATGGAGGCCCAAGATTGCTGATGCGAAGTACCATGGTTGGACGGTTAGGCCTAACATATCATCATCATGCAAGGCACTGTCTCCCAGATGAAAGAAGACTTCCACCTCTCTCTGTGTTCATTCCGTTCACACTTCTGGGGTGGTGGTGCCATTGGGCATACTTGGGCGGCTGGGATGGGTTTGTGGACCTCCCTGCACTCTTGATCCAGATATCTCCATCTACCTAAGTTTGATTAATTAGGGACCTACTAAAACACTTTCTAAGGGAATTTCTCAAAACCCACTAAACAGATTTTCAACAAAACAAGCAAAGGTATTTACTTGAGCAAAGTCCTACCTTCATACCAAGTTTGATATCATTCCATTCAGTTGTTTTTTCTGTAACTCCAACAACATCTTCCTATCGGATTGAAAAAGGTAATTGTCACTCTCCTTCTGCTTTTTTGGCCCCCAAATGTGCCGTGCAGAACCCAAATCAACTATTTTGTTTGGAAATGTTTTGTGCAGATTTCTGAAATGACACCAACATTATCAGCAAAATGAAAAGGCTTTTCAATGGAAAAATTGACCTATTATTAACTATAGAGGTACTATTACAGACTTTGTAATGTAGCAATAGATATACATATAGATCAGATGCCTTTAATCAGTCTATTGCGGGCTACCAGGAGCTCACCAGAGACACCTTCAGAGTAGCTCACAGCCTTGAGTTCACTTTTAAATAAGCACAGGGTTCCATTTTCCTTTTAAAGTTAAGATAAGGCTGTGCTATTTAATATTGTCAACATCAGGCTGCAGTTAGCAGGGCCTGATAATGAGCAGTGCTGAGTCAGATTTAAGACTCAGGCGGGGGCACAGAGGTGAATAACTGAAGCACTGAGGTATTCAACTCTTTAATAAAAGTCCTTGTCAACTCAATATTGGAGTATGAGAACAAAATGGTTCTTCTGAATGCTTTTTGAAGGGGGAAAATTAAATTGAAAAGTTATCTTAATGATTGAGCTAATACTTCAGTTCGGTTTTCTTCCTTTCCACAGTGTCACATTTACAAACAGAAGGCCTCTTGCTCCCAGTGGCCAGTAGCTGATCAAAGAGAGGTCAAAGGGAGTCCCCTTGCAAGGGCTCCCAGGGATGTTTTGACCCTTTCCTGTCACGGGCACTAGGCCCAGTCACACAAGTGGCAGAGCGTTTTTATCAGCACAAATGTGGTAACGCTGGGTGGTAGGAATTGTGTGGATTTCGGAGCTTTCCATCACATAAATGTAAGGAACATGGGTGATTTCATGCAAAATTTGAAGTTTACAGGTCATTGTGGGTAAAAAAAAAACTCTTGGCTTCCATGCAAGGCACACAACTCTGGGCTCCTCAAGTTGTCTCATTTTTTTTTAAATATGCAGGTTTTTTAGGTTTCCCTAGGTGCCTCCTGAGATAGGGCCCAAAATCATCTGCCACCTACATTGGACGAAAAGGGTCTGCTTTCAGTGGAAATATGTGATGTATACATGCTGCGTTTTGGGCCTTTTCCTATCACAGGCACTAGGCCTACCCACACAAGTGTGGTGCCATTTTTTATTGAAGACTTAGGGGAATGCTGGGTAGAAGGAAGTTTGTCGCTTCCCACAGGTTCCAGAACTTTCCATCACAGAATTGTGGGGAAAATTAGTTTTTTTGTCAAAGTTTGGCGTTTGCAAGGAGATTCTAGGTAAAAAAACTGGTGAGAGCCACACAAGTCACCCTATCCTAGATTCCCCCGGGTGTATAGTTTTAAACAATGTGCATGTTTGCTAGGTTTCTTTAGGTGCCAGCTGAGATAGGGCCCAAAATTCACAGCTACCCACTTTAAAAACAAAAGGGTCAATTTTGAGTGCAAAAATGTGTTGTGTCCATGTTGTGTTTTGGGCCTTTTCTAGTTGCGGGCACTAGGCCTACCTACAGAAGAGAGGTGCCATTTTTATCAGGAGACTGACTTAGAGGAATAGCAGTTGGAAGGAAGTTAATGGCTTCCCATAGCTTCCAGGACTTTCCATCACAGAAATGTGAGGAAAATGGGTTTATTTATCAAGGTTTGACGTTGGCAATGTATTCTGGGGAAAAGAACCTGGTGAGAGTCATGCAAGTCAGCCCACCCTGGATACCCCTAGGTGTCTACTTTTCAAAAATATACAGGTTTGCTACGTTTCCCTAGGTCCTGACTGAGCTAGGGTCCAGAATCTAAAGCTACTCACTTAGTAAAAAAGGGTGAGTTTGCAGTGGAAAAATGTGATGTATCCATGCTGTGTTTTGACCCTTCTCCTGTCGCGGGCACCAGGCCTACCCACACAAGTGATGCACCATATTTATTGGAAGAATTGTAGTAGCATAGAATAGTAGAACATTTATTATTACCAATTGGATTTTGTTGCATTTGTTCCTTTCAAATGTAAGCCAGTGTAAGAGAAAGAAGACACTTTGAAAAATATCCTTTAAATCATACGCTAGTAGCGGTACCCACAAATTCAGAGATGTACAAATAATCACTGCTTCTAAACTCTATATCTTTTGCCCATTTTAGAAATGCATAGGTTTTCTTGAGATCTATTTTCCACTGTACATATTTCACCATAGAATTAGTCTATACTCAGTGCATACTGAAAAGCCAATGTTCAGTGCAGCTCAGTTGTTGGCTCTGTTTACCTGGGATTCTTGGTGAAACAGCGGCGGTTCCTCCACTAATGAGGAGGAGAAACGCCCCACAGGAAAAATAAAACGATAATAACACCATGCTATTATCATTTTATTTTTCATAAAGCTCTGAAGGTGCAGGGGGCAGGGCTTCCTACAGAGCAGGGGGAGGAGTGGTGAGCACTTTCTAAGTGCGCATTATGGTTTGGCCGGCCGTCTTGGGTCAACCAAACAGCTATGCGCACTTAGCATGTAATGCACAGCCTGGTTAGAGAACATGCTCAGGCTCCTACTGCCTGTCTGAGCACTGAACCACAGTGCTCAGACCAATCAGGACGCTGCTGTCATTTTAATGACAGCAGCGTTGTGATTGGCTAGGGGAGTCTGCTTCCTGCATCCACTAAAGATGACTCATGTCTACCCCTCCCCCACCCCACCACTATTGCCCTGTAGCAGCCGCTACTGATAGAAACGCTTTATATCCCCACAACTAGAAAGGACTAGCGGACGTATTGGTATATTGCTTTTATAAATCCACAATTGTAACAAAAAGTTACAGATTAAAAGATTGTCACAAATGGCGGTTTTTTCCTACTCATTTTCAATATTTCTTTATTTTAAACAGTTATTTTCTTTGGAAAAATCATGAGTGATCTACACATATGACCCACTTGCTTAATTTGGAACCTTGTCTAGTTTTCAGAAATCTATAGCTTTCGTGGATCACCCCTGGGTTTTACACTGGTTTCTTCCACAAACTGGAAGTAGGTTGAGAGCACAAGTAATAGGAAAAAAGGACTACCTCTTTGAAAATACCAAAATTGAGGTAGAAACTTAGGTTTTTGGATTCAGCTCTGCATGTTCCTGATAGCTGGGAAGATTGTGACTTTAGCGCAGCAAACCGTTCAATGATGCCATTTTTATGACACTTTTATCTGTAGCACTTTTTTCCTATTCTTCTAAAAAAACTCAAACGTTTGCTATATTTTGCCTATTTTCTTGGTCCTCTCAAATGGAATCCACATACTCTAGATACCTTTAGAATCCCCAGTATGTTGGAAAAAAATGATGCAAATTTGGCACAGATACCTTATGCAGAAACAAATTATGGAACCCTAAGCACAAACTACCCCAAATAGCCAGAAAAGGGCTCAGCAGTGTGGGGTTGGGGAAGCCCAGCATTTAAGGGGTCATTGGAACAAACATGCAGACACCCTGTTAGTGAAGAAGACCGATCATATTTGGTTTAGTACACTCGTGAAAAAGACCAGGCATTTAACAACCTTAAGAAAACCTGACTTACTAATCAGTTTTCTTTGTATTCAGGACATTCCCTGTGCTTCGAGTATTCGCTCAATTCAAATTCCAAAATTCTCTGTGTTGCCAATTCTCTCTCTTCTCCTAAAGTCTTCTGTGCTCCTGATCATTGTTGTAACCTGTATTTTTAACGGGTATGTTCTTCTGGGGGATAATCTCAGCCCGGCACTGCCTCTACAATTTTGTATCCCCCCTGCTGCCCCTTCCATCCCCCAGGTTTTTCTTCCATCCTCTCCTGCAGTGGTATGCTAATCTGTCATTCTGCTTTCTGGCACAGTCAGACACCACCTTCCTTCGCTAAAAATAAAAGTTGGCCTACAAAATCGCTGTTTACTTTTTTGTAGTTAGCAGTGGCACAGTTGGGCCATAATGCAAACACAGAAAATGGGTCCTCTTGCCCCCAGAGGAAGAAAAGTTAGTTTGGGCGTTGTGCCTATTTGATATTATCTATAAGACTGCTCCGAGGATATTTACTGCTGAAATAAATTGGGGCACGCGTGGGTATTAAAGTACCTCTACATAATTACCGTTCAATTACGTTTTGTTATCTATTTTTAAAAAGTTCCTCCAAGGGGAAACCGCCTGCTCTCTCCTTGAAGCCAGATCACTTCACTTCTTCATTACATCCGCCTTTACGCCTCATCGCTTTTAAATTTCACCAGCCACCACTGCTTTTACTGGGCAAATGAAACAAAGTTATTTCCTTCAGAGATAACATTTTTTGGGGTAGATGAACTGCAGTTAGGTTATTCCCGTGTGTATACCGTATATGTATTACTTCCTTGGTTCAGAAGTCACTGCTCATTTTCGGCTTCTACTGAGATTTCTTTGGTCTGAATCATGGAAAAATAATTTTGTCTAAAACATGGCATGATGCCAATTAAACAACTTTTGATTAAAACTCTGTCTCACTTTTAGGTTGAGTTTGTAAAGTGTTTAATGCAAAAATGTGTGTGAATCAGAGAGCGCATTAACGTGACGATCCCCATAAACGGACAATGGAGGAATGTTCCCCGAGCAATGAGAGATATTTGTACTGCTCTACAGGTGGTTTCTAGCATTAATAGATGAGCATCAGAATTTTACATTTGACACAAACGTGGCCTTGAGTCAATGTATTGTATTTCTCTATTATTAATATAGTTTAGGGGTAGGCAACAAATTCGCTGAGTTTTGCCCACTGCACTCTCTGCTTGGAGCACGGAGTTCTGGCGAATTTCAGGCAACCGCCGAATGGCAGAGTTTTTCCCTGTGCATGGCTCGCCAATGTTAAGTTGGAAAGCAAGAATTTTCATCCCCTAGCGTGATTTTCGAATGCTAGAATGCCTCCTGGCAAGATTTCTTAATGTGGGAGGTCGTGGCAGGTCGCTACCCTTCACGTTGAGAAAGTTGCCCCTCTTGTAGAAAATTTACCAGAGCAATAGAAAGAAGCAGCGACCTCTGGTGTACCACGTGGTGCCATTTGCGTTGATTTTACAGCGTGGAACTAGCTTCCAGCGCTAAAAATCAGTGCGAGCAGTAGCACGTGCCAAAATTCTAACGGAAAACCACCGAATCTTGTGGAGTTTTTAGGGAAGTGAAACACTGCGAGTTCACCCCACTCCTGATATGTTCATTTTTTAGTTTTATGTTTTAGAGTTTTATATAGCACAACCCAGACCCGAATATATCAGGTATCAGAGCGCTTTGCATGAGCACCAGTTTTGTTACAGATGAACACATCCATTTTTTTAAGGCACGGGGAGATTAAGTGATTTGCACAGAATCACAGGATGTCGAGCGTCGTTGCCGAGACTCAAACCTGGTTCCCCAGCTTCGAGGTCGACCGCTCTAGCCGTAAGGACCTCTCCCCAATATAGATTGGATGGCAAATGTAAATAGATTGTAATGATCAAAAATAATTCTTTTTTCAAAATGTAGTCATGTATGCCTTCATATATTGTGTTAAGCACAAACTTAGATTGAAAACAATTGAAACTCTGAATATAGTAAGGAAAGGAGACTGGTCCATGTTATAATACAGGATTGAGTACAATGAAGATTCGGGGGGGGGGGGGGCTCTCTGACTAAAACACTTCTCCTAATGCTGCAAGAAAAAGAATTATACACAACCAGGAGCTGTTTCCAAGCTCAGCCTGCACCCACAAAGTTGCCACGCTGGTCTTCTTAAAGGGCCTATATCCATATTTAATATGACCTGAAATGCCTTTTTCAAGGTGAGTGCAGTTAAAAGGCTTTATTAAGGTCCCTAAGTAACGATTCACATAATTAATTTCACAGGTATTCAAAATCTCAGTTCAGGATGTTCAGCTGCTAATTATCACATTATGCCTATTAATCAGAATAAAATAATCTGAAAATTCCAGTGGAGTGAATCTAATAAGCCAAAAATACCTTGTGATACCCATTAATTAAACACCAACATTTATTACTACACTTAGCTGATGATTAATTAAGATGGCCATGGCTGAGACAATGGGGTGGATAAACAGCAGAGCTACTCAAATATTTTAAACCTTGAACGGCTGGGACTTTTGGGATTGCCTACAAGCAATATTCCCCACAAAGAATATTACACAAAGGAATGTTGATCGGAATGGAGAAACATTGCGCATTTGAATGTGACTGGGAGCCACTTTTTATCAGAACGTGAGCATTTTAAATTAAAAACAGGTGGAGATCTTCCCCCAGATGATTGTTCTCAAAAATTATAATGTTTATATTCTTAAGGCACATTTTATACAGTATTGTGCAAGGATCCTACAAGAACCTATAAAACTACCCCATGCGAACCAACAAGTTATCACACTGGCACTGCAGACTTTTTTAGCACTTTAACCCTGGGCTATCCAGTCCAATATTAAGTAGAAGTAACTTACAAAGTGTGCTAGCTTAAGCAGAGAACTACTCCCAACCTAGACGTTGCATTGTTAAAACCAGCTGAGTGAAAGTATACCAGCAAAGAGCTTCTGACCAAGGTCTGTGGTCGCCTCCAAGGAGAGATTTAGTTGGGTCCCAGCACAAAGGTCATAGCTGAGGGGTAACAGGTAAACTTGGGAGCGTTTGTACCATCCTAGCTCAAAGTTTTGGTCTCTGAAGCCTTTTAATTAGCGATTTTCATGTCGAGCTTTCTGACATGAAAAGCCTCTCGGAAAGCAACTTTGGGGGGCCCCAGCAGGGTCTCCTTCTCCCTGCAGCCTCCAGTTGGGGGCCGAGCAGTGCACCTATGGTGCTTCCCTGTAAATTGTGAGGTGCCTGCCACACTGATCAGGTATTTACACAAATTTCCATTTCTCTATAGGAGCTTTGCCTACGGGCAGAAACAGCCCACAGCACAAGCTTCGATAGAGAAATGGGAGTTCTGTGGTCGCATTGTAATTTGGTGGTCGAAACCGCCGGCCTACGGTCAGTCAAAACAGTGAGTCCACCCAACATCATAATAAGGGCCCTAGTTGGAAGAAGTCTGACTGACTAATAATCCTCCTGCCTCTTTCACTTGCCATTACAACTGAAGAATTTGTTCATATCTTTGATGAGAAAGTAAAACCGCTGAACTCTCTCTTGCTTTTTCTGATTCCAAGAAACATACGAACTTAACTTGTGAAATGAAGGTAAGGTAGGTCCAGCTTGATGAATTTGAGAGGATTTCCTCCTGAAAAGTATTTCTAAGGTGAAGCCCTCTAACCACTTCACAAATCCAAGTCGGCAGAAAGATGTGACTCTGCTGAAGTCGATCATAAATGTTGAAAATAAGATATTTGCCAAACTAATAGCCAACTGCCTCCTGACGATCTTACCTGCTATTGTCCAGCTAGACCTTTCTTGACTCGCCCAAGAGGACGAAGCGCGCACAACCTCTGCACGTTGTTTGCACTCATCCATACCATTGACCCCCAGCATATATTTGTTTGCAGCATCAATTTTTGCCAGAAAGTAATATATCCCGACTTGAAATTCTGTAAACTTGACCATGCAAAATGTGTCCTCAGGCCTAGCAAATAGCATCCTTAGGAAACCCAAGAGCTGCACTACTACATGCAAATATACTGAGTTACTAGAAATACTGGTTCATGGGCACACTCCCATTATGCGAACCCAAGGTACGGGAGCAGGAACAGCCCTCTTTGTCAACAGGATACGGGGGAGCGCAAGAGCACACACACTGCTGTGGGTGACACACATACCCAGATGGGAATCCCAGTTCCTACTGTGCAATTAGAGGCCCCCTCCCACCCTGTCACCATGAGCGTCCGCAAAGGGGGACAAGGAGGGGCTCTTGCCCCCCCCTGCGGCCGCCCATGCTTTTACGGACGCCTTTTGTCCATAATTCTGGGCCCTGCAGGGAGCAGAGCTGTTTCCTGTGAGAGGCCTGAACTCCCTGATGGGGCGCCTCGCACTCCTCTTCGCAGCCCCTCCCGCCCATTGTCATTCTGTCTGTGGCTGATTATCACAAAGAGAATGACAATGGCTACTTTGAGCTGCGCG
This sequence comes from Lissotriton vulgaris, assembly GCF_964263255.1. Classification (NCBI taxonomy): domain Eukaryota; kingdom Metazoa; phylum Chordata; class Amphibia; order Caudata; family Salamandridae; genus Lissotriton; species Lissotriton vulgaris. The sequence continues at coordinate 427,373,758 of NC_141687.1, forward strand.
CCACAAGCACGAGTGGTTAGGTCTGGACACCAAGACCTACTTTTAACACTGTGTAGCCTGAGAGCAAGGGGTCTTCTGAATGAAGTTCTGGGGGGAGTCGATGCATTATCCTCCTAAGTCAAAAATTGAGGTTGCAGCATAGCCCGGATTTCAGATCCCACTAAAACGTACACAGACTCATGTCAATAACATATCTATCTGCCAGTATGCACCCTATCACTTCTGGAAGGACGTCCCGACCCTGTGTTTTACTGCCTCATATCCCCCTGTACCCCATTCCCCGTGCTCACTGCCTTATATCCCTCTGTACCCCACACCTTGCGCTCACTGCCTTATATCCCTCTGTACCCCACACCTTACGCTCACTGCCTTATATTCCTCTGTACTCCACACCTTGCGCTCACTGCCTTATATTCCTCTGTACCCCAAACCTCGCGCTCACTGGCACAACATATCCTTTTGTACCCCACACCTCGCGCTCACTGGCACAACATATCCCTCTGTACCCCACACCTCACGCTCACTGCCAGAACATATCCCTCAGTACCCCACACCTCACGCTCACGCTCACTGCCATAACATATCCCTCTGTAGCCCACACCTCGCGCTCACTGCCACAACATATCGCTCTGTACCCCACACCTCGTGCTCATTTCCACATATCCTTCTGTACCCCCGTTCACTGCCACATATCCCTCTGTACCCCACACAGGGGTGTGGAACTTAATAAAATATCTACTTGTCCATGGGGCAGGTTGCTTCATAAATCTACTTGTCCTGTAACAAAATCCGCTTTCCCTTTGGTGCCATAAGTGCGGCGACAAAATATGGCAGCAGTCTCATTATATAAGAGTTCTGATATAGCCTCTTTGATTATGCCGGGCCTCATACCATAGTAGCGTTTGAATACTTCTTATGTTCCCACGTTTCTGCCGATCTACATACTGAGGCTGAAGGTAGTGGTAAGCACTAGTTCCAGGGTTAGAATGCCCTTTGAGTCTGTGCAAACCTAATAACTTGTATGCTTTAAGGGTTTTCAACAACTCTTCTCTAATCTTTTCCCAAACTGAGATGTTGGAAATTTACTCCTGGCAATGGCAAACAAAAACCTTCTTCCAGAGTTGGGGAAAACAGTGGTTGGAGGGAAATTGAATTTGCAAACACTCAGATTTTTGCATGAGCAAATCTACATATGTAGATTTGCTCATGCTAAAATGCAGTTCACAAATATTTTTTAGGAGTGCGATTTCTTGTACAACTTCTGTAAATTCTTGGGAATTCATGAAAGTCATATAACTGCACTTAAATGCAAGGACATATACTATGGGTGCACTTTTGAGACTTTCTTTAATAATTGGGCCCCTAATTTGGTCTGGCGATGACCATGACTTTTTGCGTTTATTAAAATTCTGTCTCTATATTGGTTGGCTTCATTGTGACTAGACAGCATTCTGCTCGTTCACAAGGAGCATATTGGCACACAAAGTAGTTTTGTTCAGTTCCAGTAACTTCTGTGGCAGTGTGTGTTTTTGGAGACCATAAACAATTTTTGCTTTTGCAAATGTTTGTTATAATGATTAGGGCCCTGCAGTTCCCTCACCAGTAAGATTTTACAAAAACCATTCCAAAACAAGTCGCACATTGGCAAAACTAAAAGGCTGAGAACAAAATTCAGACCTACTGACTTTGCCAACGCTTGTTTATTTTTGTTTCCTATAATCTTATTGAAACTGTTGACACTGATAGCCTATTATGAATATTTTCGGGAAATACTATGATGCATCAACAAAGGTAACTAAATGATACTGCAAAGAAATGGCACCTGCAATTTTAAAAGTAGTTTAGCTAAATGTTTTCTTTCACGCTTTCCTTTTTTATCAACATTTTATTTTGAAAGCAAAGAATCATCAATCTTGCTTTCAAGCTGCAGCTAATATTTGCATCAAATCAGAGAGCATTCTGGGAGCATTATACATAGCCTCATATTGCTAAACTTTGAAAATGTGTGTATACATTTTTATACTGAGCCCACTGCCAACAGTGCAGTCAGAACTTACAACATTTACTTAGAAAGCGCACCCTAATAGTAAATGCTTTCAAATAATGAACCATGAATACAAGTTTGAACAGCATTAACATATGGACAAAAATATTACCTCAACTGCTGACAATGCCCTTCCCTGATCCATAATGTGGTGCTGCAAACTGGCAGCCAAAGAGTTTGGGCTGCAGGGGGTTGGGCCTACTTGTCCCAAGGACAGACTACACATGAAAACTTGTTGCCCTTGAACCAAAACAATATGCCCTGGGCGGGGTTATAGGAATTCCACACCTCGCGCTCACTGCCACATATCCCTCTGTATCCCACTCCTCACACTCACTGCCTGATCACTCTCTTTACCCTGACATTCATCTTCTACGTGTTCTCTCCCCTTCCACTCGTTCTACCTCTGTTCACCCCCTTACTTCTTTTAGTACCTTACTCCTTTCTCAATACCTCTACTTTTCCTCTACAGTAACAGCTCTCTGACACATCTCTGCATTTCTTTTATATCAACACACCCCTCTACCTCAACTGTCTACCTCAGTCTTTATTATTCCCTCTTCCTCAGCTGTCTCTACCTGTCTCTGACACACCTCTCCCTCTCTACCTGGCCCTCTCTCGTTCTACGGCTGAGTTATTCTCCCTTCTCCATCTTTGATTTACCTGTCTCTGCACCTGAATCTTTTTCTTCTACACCTCACTTCTTTGCCTACCCTTCACCCCTCGCCACCCTTCTGTTTGCCTCACTACGGTCTTTATCCAACCCACCTTTCAGTGCCTCTTCCCATTTCGCCTCCCTCCCTCACAGGGCTCTCCTGGCATGCATCTGTTTCTCCCCTCACCACCATGCCTGCCTCTACCACTCCTTACCTTTCTAACAAGCCTAACTTTCTACCTTCCTGTTATTCCTGGTAGTGAACCTTTCATTTCACGCCTTCGGTTGTATTACCTACGCATTCAAATTGAGTAGGTCATTGCGGTGCTCCCAACCATACTTCGAGACCCAGTCCCCTAGCCTCTCAACATGCCCAGATATAACAACAAGCATTGGCATAGCCAATAGGTCTCACCTTTGTGACCGACTGCATAACTAAATACTTATTAGGTTTCAAATGTGAGACCTATTGGCTATGCCAATGATTGTTTTTCTCAGCTTGGCCTGAGCATTACCCAATCCTGATTGTCTCCAATTTTAGCCCCGCCCCTATTGATTAACATTAGCCATGCCCCTTCATTTGCCAGGTTAGCCCCCCCCTGGAAACATTTCTGCGGACGCCCATGCCTGGCACAAGAGAGGGTGCTGGGTTCAGAAGCAGATTGTGGGGTGGGATTGATTATTGGTATGTTTTGAAGTCGCAAGGGGCAAGCGGAGAGAGAGAGAGAGAGAGAGACACCTCAGGCTGGTCAAATAGATCCCAGGGAAGATCTTTTGACTGGGCATGCAAGAGAGAGAAAGTTGCACAGGGGGCATGAGGGTCAGTATTGATCCTAATGCAGACAGACTTGAACAAAATGTTGTGAGTGCTTGAAGATTATCGAGCAAGATACAGAAACCATTAAGAATAAAAAAAATAGGGCATGCTGGAATGATATGTAATGCAGATTGTTATGACTATCACCTGAGAGGGTATCCTGCTGCTGAGCAGGTGTGTGCCTAGCCTCACTATGGCCTAATGAGACTTCTCAAAAAGCCAGGTCTTTTGTGGAATTCGAGGGAAAGGGAGGCTTTTATGTGTGGTGCAGGTCGTTCCACACTTTAGGAGTGATGTATGGGAAGGATCAACCTCCAGATCTGTTTTTCTGTATGCATGAGATGTGTGCAAAGAGCAGTCAAGACAAGCAAAAGTGTCTGGAAGGTCTGTGAGAACAGGTGTGATGAAGAGAAATAAGGGAAGATAGTTTTAAGGGAAGGGGGCTTTGGCATAAATTGAAAGATGATTATCGTTCAGTGAGCTCAACTTGCTTCCAATAAATGTGGACTTTTACGCTTAATAAGAGCATGGTTGTTACTTAAGGGTCACCAAAGTGTCACAGATTCAATCCCTGGCTTTCCCTTTGTGAACCCTGGCACTTCATTTGTGACCCATGGCCTCTGGGGCAACAAAATCAGTGCCAGGAACACTGGGGCAGCTCGTCCTTATGGACGTCGGTCGGGACTCCAATATCCTTGTTTTTTGTCAATTTATTTTATAACCCTAATAGTGAATAATAATATATTATTCACAATTAAGGTAGAAAAAAATGGAGTACAATTAGTTGAAGTATGACCCCACCCTGACAGCAGAGGTTAGTAAAAAAATGCTTGTAAATATAGGTTGCGTGCATGTGTGCAGGTGAAAGTGTGCTTAAGTGAGAGTGTGTGTGTAAGCATGTGTGTGGGTGAATATAAAGGTCAAATGGCATGTGATGTCACTTCCAGTATCCCTGACCTTTTGGTGAGTTGATGTTCCAGAACAAGGGTGGTGTGGTTTCATGTGTCCCAAGCAGTGAATCCTAACATCCCAATGGCTGATATGGTGGGCGAGGGCTGTATGATGACTCTACCGCACATACTGCCGACAAGCGAAACAGCAAATACCACGACTACCGAACAACGCATGGCCTTTGCAACGTGTGCAGAACAATGAATGCTTCTAAACCATGCATTCCATTTACAATGCAAGTTGTTACAATGACATGCGTAAGGTAAAGCAGTCTTCAAAGTTCATTATAGTAAAATATACTATTCCGAAATCCAGTGCCCCTCTAAGGAATGTAAAGCGTGGCTCAGACACATTTGTTGTTCCATCCACATCGTTAGGGAACGCATGGGAAAGGAAAGCGTTGTTGTTTCATACAACCTGCTGCAGAACAATGTCATACACTCACCCCAGTACAGATATCTGGGCCTAAATCCATCGTTTTTTTGCTCACCATGCCATTCTAGTTTGTTCCCAGACATATGCAAATCAGTCTTGACCCTGACCCAATGGGAACAGCCAAGCCCGAATTGCCAAATGCCATGCAGCGCGCACAATGAAATTATTTTTATTTATTTGTATACTTACCTCCATTAGGCCATAATCCGGAGTTTACTATCCCCCACTCTTCCCTTCCCCCGCCTGAGTCACTGCCCGGCAGCAATCCCGCCAGGAGCCGCTACTGCCCAAATGGCAGATTTTAACCCTGAACACGAAGACGTAGCCTGGGATGTGTTCATAGCTGCTGGAAGGAGTGATTGAAAGGAAAAGGTTGATTATCTATTGTGGTGTGAAACATTCTCAGTCTTTTTGCCCCTTGGTGAAGAATATTTGAAACACCTACGTCTGCAATTTATTGTCTATAATCTTTTAATCACTCTTTCCTATTATTCTACCCATGTTGTGTTATATTTAGGTACTCCCGTCACTCATTAGTGGATGTATATCTCATGGACGTGAAGAAAAAACTTAACCCAGAACACCACAAGCCCCCACCCCCCACCCCCCTACAGCGCCCTCTACCGCATTTATCCAATGAACTCACTCCAGACAGCGAGAGGATACAAATGTCTAGTGAGACTTCATCTCAAACATAGCCGCCCATGAGTTAAAATGTGCCTATTCACACTCCAGGTGCTTGTTCGTTGATTCGTGGGTAAAATATGTCTACAAAGGGTGTCGGGTGGGAGCCTGTGTACCAAAGATGGTTATTGTGAGAGATAATTTCTGCTGCACGAAATCGATGAGTAAGCAAGGACACCTTGCAGGCCTGAAGAGTGTTTGGCTGTTCCAGACAGAGTGGCTGGTATAGAGCCAACTGATGTATATTCATCTTTAGATGACAGATAGGAGTATTTTTCCTGTGCAATGCTTGTTGTGAACTTAATGGCAAAACCAGATGTATTTTCGAGTCACATGTCAGAGCCTTCCGAAGCTCATGTATAATTGTATGCAGAAAGAGGGGTGCACACTTTAGCAGAGGGCAGGTGCCTTCCGGACTGCATTTTAAATGACGAATTAGATGCATATTTAATGCAGAATCCGTGGCTTAAATAATGTTCGCAGGGTAATTAGAGTAATGTGTTACAATTTACAGTAATGAGATGCGCGAGATAGTCTCACCCTAATTCCTGTGTCCGTGCTGCCACCTAGAGGCAGAATAAACAAATAATGTCTCCAAGTAATATTTATGTCCTCTGAAAGTCGGCCAGTGGCAGTTTTTGAGCGATCAGCGTTACACTCATGTATAAGCCTCTTCCATGTATGTAAAATTATATTTTTCTATATACAATAAAGAATTTCAGAAATAAAAGAATAAATAACGGTGATTTTTAGGAGAGGAAAAAACGATCAAACGGAGCTGAAATGCATTATACCTCTTACACACAGGACACTTGCGCAGTCCATCGGTACACGGCCTGAGGCTGCAACGTTTAGACATGGAGGCACAAAAGAGGTGACACTCTCATGTGAGACGCGGATACACAGATGCGGGGGTTATTCATTTTGTGCGTTTTTATATAGCGCGAACTTTACCCGAAAGTGTCAGAGAGCACTTTACAATAGAACCAGTTACATTACATAAGAACTTCAGAGTACATGAATAACATAAAAGATACAAACAGATGAACTCTAAAATCACATAAGAATAGTAGTAAATACATACGTCTACAGATGCTAGTGGTTAGAGGTACATATATACAAGTTGCAAATTCACTCAAGGTTACATTTTAAGAATACTTGAAGCGATTAGGGTTGGACAATAATTATATTACAAATTTACAGAGTATGATCTTCCCGCCATTACTGGGGTTCTTGCGGTGCCCATTTAGGGCCCGATTCACAGAACTAACTTAAGACAAATCCTAAACTTACTACCATTTTGCAATTCACAGAAGCCACTTACTCATTTCGGTATTCACAGAAGTTAGGAGTCCTAACTCTCATTGCTCCATCACTCCTGCCCCTAGTGTCAGACTCTGGGCCTCTCTCGGCACCACATCTCTGGTGCCGATGGGTCTACTAGTCACAGCCCTCCACCGCCATCTTGAGAGCCTCACACTGACTGCCAAACTCAGCGTTGTTCGTTGCTCTGGAGACAACAGTCAGCACTGGGTGGTCCAGAGGTGTTCCATTGGAGCTCACCAGTGCTCCCCTGGCCTATCGCCTGCAGGATTGCATCAGATGGGGGACTCTGGCAGGAGCTCACCCTGTGAACCTCCCGCCGGAGCACCTGAGGTGGATACAAGAGTTCCAAAGCACCTGCACAAGGGAAACCCCAATTCAACCAGGGCAAAACATTCTAACTAGCCCCGCACTGCAGGAAACCACAAATGCCACTCCTGGGTGTTACTCAGCCGCTACTTCTCTGGATGGATACAGCCCCTCCTGCGTTTAAGGAATTATCATCCACACTAGGTATTACTCACACTCCGGCTTCACTGGGGCTTCTCTGTATTTCTCAAGACCAGCTTCCCTGGGAGGGTGAGTCGCTCCTGGACTTCAGGGGTTTTCTCTTTTATGTGTTACCTAGGCTTCACAACACTAACTTCTCTGGGTAGCTACAGCCACTCACGCGCTTTTTCAATTTTCATTACCTACTCGTCCATTTGCCCGTCCCATTCCTTATCCATGAGCAGCTTGTCTGCTCCACACAATGTTGTACCTAAGGTCAGAATACGTCCCCCAATATGTCTCTGCCTACCCAGCAGGCATAAAGGGCGAAGTACGTCACCCTGACAGCCTGTTCTTTTACTTCTGTGCTGCAGTATGATACCTAGCGGGTCAGAGGTAAGGGGTTTTCTATATTTTATTGTGTATTTTTTGCAAAACTTGCAAGAGCAGTCCTGGTCTGTTTATTTTTTTTGACCCATACTACCTTAATCCAGCAGGTGTAGGTCCTTCTCTCATGGGTGTGGCGCAAAGCGTTCTATTCCCATGCTTTCCCCCTCCATACCCGCTGTGTTGCCACTTATCTCGGGTGGGGGTGCACCGATTCTGGAGAGGCAGAGCATCTTCTTCATTGTTCTCCTGTCTATTCTGCTAGCTCCAATTTAAAATGCGGTTGTTTATGGGGCGGTTCACTTCTTGCCTCTTGTGGCTCTGCAAGTTTTTGGGAACCATGAGAGTTGTGTTGCATAGATACGGGCAAGTTGCAGTAAGCAGCTTCATTGTGTTTCTGTGGTGGCTATGGAGTCCATGTTGGAAGGTGCTGCTGGGGGTGTCGACTTTAGCTGCTCTGCGCTTGCTAATTAACAAAGCGATTGAGGCTCATTTTCTGGCCAGGGAAGCAGGGGATATTTCAGCTAAGGTTCCACTGCCCTGTGCAGTGCTGGACCTTGTTGGATCTGAGGATGAGGAGGGGAAGCGTGATCGCTTTGTTTAGTGAGCTGAGCTACTTGTCTGTTTACTCATATCCGGGACAATTTGGGATTGCCTGTGCCTGTGGAGCAGGAGGGGGCGGGTGATTTCTTTACCCAATATCAGCGTTCTGACCCGGCATCATTGCCCTTGCACAGTGCTGTTTGCAAGGTGCTGTCCCATGAATGGAAGGAGGTTGACAAGGCTGCTTTCCCTCGTTTTCTGGCCAAGTGCTATGAGTTGGAGGGGTTTTCAGTCGAATTCCCTCAGTAAATTAAAGTGGACAATCTGATGACTGACCTCTCTTCCCCGGGCAGGATGCTTTCAGATGACGCCCTTCCTTCAAACCTAGTGGATAAGAAGGTGGAAGGAGCTGTAAAGCCGTCTTACGCCACCTCCAATTTTTTCATCAGGGCTACTACCAATACCAATTATATGGTTCAGTCCCTTCTGAAGAATTTTCAAGGCCTGGCACTGCAGATGAATGGGGCAAGGATACTTCCTCGCTTTTGGCTCTAATGGACTCCAGGCTTCAGGGGCCAGCATTGAGGCTCATCGTCATATATGGATGTCGGCATGGAAGGCAGATGCTACACAAAAGCCTGTTCTCTTGAAATTACCATTTGATGGTGCAAAGGTGTTTAATCCCCACTTTGAGGAGATGTGAAGCAGTCAGGTGAGAACCAGAAACTAGTGGCTCCAGTTCCCCTTCCTGGTCCATGGTTTTTGTTATCGCCGCACCTTTGCTTTTCCTCAGGCTAGGGGTGCTGCCCACCCCTTTGGAGGCAGAAGTCATGGGCAGGGGGCCCTAGAGGTGATAAATCCCACTCCCAGTCTGCGGGTGCCTCCTCCACTCCTTCTTCAAAGCAGTTATTATCACTCCCCACCCCTCCGGTTGATGGTCATCTTCGCTTCTTTTGTCACCAGTGGAGGGGGATAGTGTTTCGGATGTATGAGCAGTTTAGACATTGACCTCCGGTTACCATATAGACTTTTCTTCCTGCCAGGTATTCTAGGAGACACCTCTGCCCCAGAATCCTGTGACTGGGGGCTGGATTATTATTCCAACCTTTTTCTGGTGTGGAAGAAGGACACCTCAGACTTATGCCCCATGTTGGATCTGAAGGGGGTGAATTGGCATATTCTTCATCAAGGCTTGCAAAAGGATAACCCCACAGTCTATCCTTCAGCTGGTGCATCAGGGTCTTCCTCACCTCCATCGACCTGATGGATGCCTACCTGCATGTTCCCATCAATTTGGCGTATCAGCAGCTTCTGGCTTTGCGTTGGGCTCCTGGCACTACCAGTTCCAGGTGCTTCCTTTCAGTCTTTCATCAACGCCAAGGGTTTTTACGAAACTCTTGCCCTCCGCCCCACCGGTAGGTATTTTCCATTCTCTAGTTTTTCAAGTCTATCCTTACCTTGATGATTGGCCGATTGACTCTCCTTCTCTTTCTCAGGCTACGGGGGAGGTGCTTCGGGTCTGTCATCTTCTGAAGTCTTTTGAGTTTTATCATCATCTACAGGAAACCTCTCTGCGCCCTTCTCAGTCTCTGAAGTTCATCTGCCCATCTTCTGGCTGGATATAGGGATGGTGTTCCTGTCTCCAGAAAGACAATTGACTCTATTCCAACACCTTTCCTGGGTTCTGTCCCAATTTCAGGTGTCCATCCGTCTCTGGCTGCGTAGTCAAGGGGAGATGGCCTCCACTCTGCATGTGATTCCCTGGGTCCATCTTCATTTGTATCCCCTGCTGCATCATTTTCTTTCCAAGTGGGATCCAGTTTCTCATGCTTATAAGGCTCTCGTTCCTATGACCCTGGAGATCCGGGAGTCTCTCCAGTGGTGGTTGTACCCTCACAATCTGTCCTGGGGCTTCCATCTTGATTCTCCTCCCTCTGTGGTTCTGATAACCGATATGAGTGACGTGGGGTGGTGGGCAGGTCTGGAAGCTTCCAAGGCCCAGGGCAGGTGGTCCCAGTTCTGTAGTCTCCAGTCCACGAACTGGACGGCATTGATGGAAGTGTGGCAGGCATTTCTTTGGTGTGCTCCTCTTCTTCGGAACCGTGCTGTCTGTATTCAGACCGACAACCAAGTTGTTCATGCCTATATCTATTGGCAAGGGGGATGTGCCAGTCTCTGTTTCTTCTTTCTCAGAAGATCGGTCTGTGTGCCTAGAGGAATCTCCTCTGTCTCTCAGTGGCCTTTGTTGTGGGGATAGAGAATGGGCCTGCGGATTCTTTGAGCAGGGTGTTCCCATTGTCTGTGACCATGTGTCTGTCGGCTCTTCTTTTCCAACAGATTCTCTCCAGATTCGGCCTTCCTTGACTGGATCTGTTTGCCTCGGAGCGGATGGCCCTTCTCCTTTCTGTTTTGTAGTCTGATTCCCTAGAGGTTGGCCTGGACAATATATGTTTTCTCTATCCCATGGTCTTAGGGGCTCCTGTTTGCCTTTGCCCCATTTCCCTTGATTTCCAGGGTCCTCAGGAAGATTCTGGTGAACTGGTCGGGGGTTCTTCTGGTTGTTCCAGAGTGGTCCCACAGGCCCTGGTTTCCCCTTGTTTGGGTTTTTGCTGTTTGTCCCCATTGGAGGTTTCCCATACATCCCACTCCCCTGCTTGCTCCTCTTCTGAGCTCATCCTCTTTCCTGTGCTTTTATCTCCCAATCCAAGTCTTTTCCCCCCAAAGTTGGGAAACATCATATTGACTGCTTGCTATACGCAGATGATTTGGTATTACTGGACTGTAATCAAATTGGTCCGCAGAGGAAATTAGATGCTTTAGCAACTTATAGTAAGCAGAACCAGCTCTGCAACAACTTGGAAACGACCAAAAGTTTGAATTTAGGGAAAAAAGGTAAAGAAATTCAGTACCCACCCAAACCGACAGACCATGCACGCAACCTGGGCTTCATCCTGGACTCCTCCCTCTCCATGACCAGGCAAGTCAACAACGTCTCCTCGGCGTGCTTCAACATCCTACGCATGCTACGGAAGATCTTCTGGTGGATCCCCACCGAGACCAGGAAGACCGTCACCCAGGCCCTCGTCACCAGCCGACTGGACTACGGCAACGCACTCTACGCCGGTACCACCGCCAAGCTCCAGAAGAGACTCCAGCGGATCCAGAACGCCTCAGCCAGACTCATCCTCGACATCCCACGAACCAGCCACATCACCAGACATCTGAGAGACCTTCACTGGCTCCCCGTCAACAAAAGAATCACCTTCCGCCTCCTCACCCACGCACACAAAGCCCTACACGACCAAGGCCCGAGCTACCTCAACAGCCGGATCAACTTCTACGCTCCCAAACGCCACCTCCGATCAGCCAACCACGCCCTCGCCGCCGTCCCCCGCATCCGAAGAGCGACTACAGGAGGAAGGTCCTTCTCCTACCTGGCCGCCAAGACCTGGAACTCCCTCCCGACCGACCTGCGCCTGACCCAAGACCACCTCTCCTTCAGGAAGAAGCTGAAGACCTGGCTGTTCGAGCAGTAGCGGCACCCCCCAGCGCCTTGAGACCCTACGGGTATGTAGCGCGCTCTATAAGTGTCACTGATTGATTGATTGAAATAAACAGGAGGTGGAACAAGTGGACCAATATAAATCTCTGGGTCTGACTTTTAGTAAGAACTTGAACTGGGACTTGCATCAGGATGATATTAACCCCTTCGATGCTCATGACGAGCTCAGCTCGTCATGAGGCACGGTTGAGCTGTGCTGATGACGAGCTGAGCTCGTCATGAACAATGGGAATGAAGAATCTGCAGCACAGATGGGGAATTGCTGCAGCAGCGATGGTGTTAAGCAGAAGGCCCTATTGCAATCCAGTTGCCTATCAAGATTTAATAGTAGTGTTGGGGGGCTTTCTCATACTCCACTATTAAAGGATTACGAAGGGAAGATTCCCCCAATGGGTCTGTATGGGGGAGAGGTTTTTTCCCTTGATCTGATATATAAATGGTATAGATTAGAAGGAGCAGTACTTAGAAGGCCTTTATCTCTCCACCAGGGCGCTATGGTAAAAGCCATAAGGAGAGAGTGTAAGTTGGCTTCCTGGAACCTGATGGCCTTTACTTGTTCCCTAAGATATTTTAACACACTCTCTGCTGATGACGAAGTATTAAAAAATTGTATTGGGTAGAGATCCAAGGTAGCGAAAGAAGGTGGGCAAAGGATGTAAGAACCAGATTAATTGCCCTTAAGAACCTCCATAAAGATATTGGTACAATTACATCCTGGTACCCCTTCCCAGGTGAGCAGGTGTTAAAAGTGTCTGTTGCCTTGGTGTCCGAAACCAACGACTAATTTTACCTGAGCAAGAAACAATCTATCAGCTATTCACTTCCTACTTTGGGTCAGGATACTGTCTTTCCTCATTTGTTGAAGCTACCAGATCCAGGGTTGCAAATGAAATATTAAGGGTCAGGGTGGGATGTAATCCATTCTACTCATTCCACCAAAACAGGGCATGGGTTAAGGATAATAGTGGCCTCTGACCCTGCATCTTGAATGTAAAAAGTTCCTTGATGCATATATTAATGGATTGTGTTTTTTATTCGGCAAATCAAATTAAGTTTTAAGACCTCTCTATTTTGTAAATATGGTACTCTCCATAGAGGAAAAGCTGTGAAGTTGTTATCAGAAATTAGCTATTTAGATGTGGCAGGTGGAATTGCTCGGTTTTTACAGTCAGTTAAATAGAATTTTATGATTATTTATAATGTAAGGGGGTTGCCAGGTAGCAAGATGGGACTTTTTATTGATTTTAATTGTTAACTGTGTTTTTAGAATGTTTTATTGACAATTGTCTGAATAAACGTATTTTCTACCTGTGCCTCAGGCTGTGGGTATGACACTTGAGAGGCTGACCTTGTTGGCTCAGGGTTGTTCGCTTCAGGTGGCCCAACATATCCCGTTGTCTTGCAGGCCTTCGAACCTGAAGTCTTACAATCGTCATTGGAAGCACTTTGCTTCTTGGTGCCATGGGGTGGGTCTGTCTCCTGTCTCCTGTTTCCTGTCATCCTGTCAAGGCATTGGATTTTTGGAAGGATGGATTTGCAATGTGTTGGTGTCCAATGGGTCACCATTCTGGCTTTCAGGGGCTCTAGTTTGGCTTCTGTGTCTCCTTTGGTATGCACCTGTTGCAGAGATTTTTGCCTCAGTGCTCTCCGGTCCCCACCTGGGACCTCCCTTTGGTGCTACAGGCTCTTACTGGTCCTCCTTTTGAACACTTGGTTTCCGTTTACCTTAAGTTTCTTCCTGTCAAAGTTCTTTTTTTGTTGGTGATTTCTTCTGATCACAGGGTTGGTGATCTTAGGGCTTTGTTGGCTCCTCCCCCCTTTTTTTGTTTATGTCCAGAAAGGATGATTTTGCACCCACGTCAGTTGTTTCTACCCAAAGTCTTGTTTGACTACCACTCTCAGGAGGATATTGTCCTTCCGGTGTTTTATCCTGATCCTTCTGCTCCTGAAGAGGAGGTCTGCCATTCTCTGCATGTGTTGCGAGCTCTTCGCATCTTCTCGATCGTACCCGTAATTTTCGACAAGTTGATTCAGTGTTTGTGATGTATTATCTCTCTGGGAAGGGCCTTAAGCCTTCTTTGTCCACTCTTACTGATTGGGTGAAGTGTGCTTAGTTCTTGTCTTACAAGGTTGCCCAACTTCCTCTTCCCTCCTCTGTCCAGGGGTGGTTGACTCGGGGGTGTTTCCTCCTCCAGGGCAATGTTTAAGGGGGATCTCTGCAGGACATTTGTATTGCTGCTACGTGGGCCACTTCCCATACTTTTGTTTCTCACTACCATATTCAGTTGGGGATGCGGCTTCCTCTGATTTTGGCACTCATGTTTTGTCTGCTGTGCATAATCTATGATTTGCTCTATTCTTTTCATTAAAGATATCAAGTATGTGGCATCATCTTTTGTTTCAGTGTGCATCAATCACCATGCGCTTGGGTATGGGCTTATGGATAAGGAATTGGATGGAAAAAGGGATGAGGACGTAATGCCAGGTTACTCACTGGTAAACTTCATTACTCCGAGTCCTGGTTTTCCTGTTCCATCCCTGGGCCCCTCCCTCCCTCCCTGGTTTTGGTAATTGTTTTTGTTTTCTTTAGAGTTTCTTTGGTATTCTCAGGCTGTCAGAGTGATGTACTTCACCCGTCATGCCTGCTAGGTAGGCAGCATCATATTGGGGGAAGAATTTATGACCGCAGCTAAGTAAAAGGAAAACCAGGATTCGGAGTAATGAAGATTAGAAAATGAGTAACCAGGCATTCCTAGGTATTACCTGTACCCACTTCACAGGGACTACTCTGTGGTTGAAGTGGGCAAGATCTAATTAGAACGACAATCCCAATCTTTTTTTTTAATTCACAGAAACAGCTCCCATACTTTTTGGTAAAAAAAACAACCGGCCCTGGACGGTTAATGTCGACCTTCGGATTCCTCTATCTGAAAGGGAAGGGAATGGGGTCTCCTGTACCAAGAAGCAAAGGAAGTATCAGACAGCCAAAAAAGAAACAAGTCGTCTCACCAGGATGCCTGTTAACCCCTTCGCTGCGGGGTAATTCCCCCATTGTGCGGGTGGTGGGTGGGAGAGCACGGCACCGCGGTGCTCCTGACGAGACCAGCTCATCATGAGTCACAGTGGAGCTGTGCTCATGACAAGCTGGGCTAGTCAGAACCCCGCCCACTGATTAATTCTCCCGCACAGGCGGGAATTAATCACACGTCGGCGGCGGGCAGCCGTTATGATGAGCCCAACTCGTCATGAGCACAGCTCCACTGTGACTCATGACGAGCTGGTCTCGTCATGAGCATCGAAGAGGGTAACTCACAAAAGTGTATACTGAAGCACTTAGAATAGAGAAGCAGTGATGCAGAAAGATAAAAAAAATTTGGTGGAAAACTAAAACTGAGGAGAGCAAGAAAGTACACCAAAAGGCTCAATCTAACTACTATAAAAATATAAAACTGGCTAGGAAGAACAGTCTCACTCAGCAACTGGTAGAGGCTGGTAATTCATCGAGGGAACTGTTTAAAATCTTACTGGCTTTCGTAAAACCGGTAGCCTGTGAGAGCCCTGACGAATTCTCTCAATCTCTTTGCGATGAAATCTCATGGTTTTTTGAAAACAAGATAAATCTGATTCATGAAAAAATCATGGTGGCCTCCAGTAAAAGGAATAATACTCCTCCCCCTTCTAATCTGCCTGTATGCAGAGAGAAATCATTAATGTCCTTTTCAGCAATTTGTGCCCTAGACCTTCCCCCCCTTTTCAGCCATATAAAATCGGGGTCTCCTGATGATTTTTTGCCTGCCAAAATGGTTGCACCCCTGAGCACCCTGCTTGGACCTTTGATCCAATCAGTAATAAATCTCTCGCTTAGGGAGGGACAAGTGCCCTCAGAATGGAAGAGAGCGGTGGTGAACCCTATCCGGAAGAATGTGGCACTCCCATGGACAGACCTCTCTAATCTCCGGCCCATCTCCCTTTTACCATACTTCAGTAAGATGACCGAGAAGCATGTGAACACCCACCTATCTAAATATATCGAAGCAGCGGAAGGTCTGGACCATTCTCAATCTGGGTTCAGACCTAATCACAGCACCGAATCAGCCCTCCTCTCAGTGACCGATAACATCAGGATGCAACTGGATGGGGGAGGGTCTATGATTCTGGTGCTGTTAAATCTATCCACCGCCTTCGATACGGTGTCGCATGCGGTACTTCTCGGTCGTCTAAGGGAAGTGGGCCTAGGAGGTACGGCGCTGTCCTGGTTGGAGAGTTTTCTCTCAGGCCGCACACAAGAAGTCAGGCTGGGCTCCCATCATTCCATCTCTAGGTAGCTCACCAAGGGAGTGCCACAGGGCTCATGCCTAAGCCCCACACTGTTCAACGTGTATGTGGCCCCCTTGGCTGACATTGTAAGATCTTATGGGTTCACCCCGGTGTCGTATGCCGACGACACTCAACTTCTGTTCCCTTTTAAAACTCTTACGCCCGCATTAAAAAAATCTTTTGCGGACGGAATGAGGGCAGTATCAGACTGGATGGCCCTAAATTGCCTCCAGTGCAATGTAGGCAAAACAGAGGTCATGCTGTTCGGGGAGGCCACGCTTCTGTGGTCCCCTGAATGGTGGCCTCTGGAATTAGGACCAGTACCAAGCCCTAAACAGACGGTGAAAAACCTGGGAGTGCGACTAGATCAGGCACTACTACTCAAAGAACATGTAGGTCAAGTAGCCGGATCTTGCTTCCGTGTCATCGGATTACTACGACGGGTCTTTCCTTTCCTGCCTGATAGCCACAGGAAAACACTTGTCCAGACTTTGGTGATCAGTAGACTAGACTACTGTAATGGTCTGCTCTTTTCAGCTAATGAGGATCTACTCAACAGACTACAAGTAGTCCAAAACACTGCGGCGAGACTTGTCCTTAATGGCCAGCCCAGGCCTTCTTCTCGCCCCCTTCTGGACAAACTCCACTGGCTGCCGGTGCGACAACGCATCAAATTTAAAATCTGCTGCACTATACACTGATGTCTGTTTGGCACCGGCCCTAAATATTTGTCTGAAAAATTCAAGTTCTATATTCCAGGACGTTCTCTGCGTTCCAATAAGCTACAACTACTTCAGATACCCAGGATTAGGAGATCAAGGCAGGGAGGACGAGCTCTTTCCTACAAGGGTCCTATCCTCTGGAATTCTCTACCCCCACTCTGAAACAAACCACTAATTACCCATCCTTTAGGAAATCATTAAAAGCATACTTATTCTCGACTTCCTAAAATATTTTTTATCAACCATCCCATAGATCATGGACCAATTGGGCAAAATCGTTAATTAAAAGCGCAAGCGCGGAGATACCCCTTCGGGGGTCGAGTCCTGCGCTATATAAGAATATAAATAAATAAATAAATATATGTAAATGCATGCAGCTGGTTCATCAGCATCCCCCCCCCCCGAAATTTGGCTCTAGTTGCGACTCTGTGTGTTAGCATCTGAGTCCTTGAGTGTGTATTTCCAATGTAAACTTACAAAAAGGGTTACTATAGGTATAATGTAATAGCAGCATATTAGAAATACATATATTGTTTGAATTTGAAGGCACTTATTTTTATCTTGAACACTAAATCTCTTTGCAAATGTTAGCCATCCCAACTTATATTGTGTATATTTTTTTTCAAATAATGCCTTACATGAGTGCTGACAGTTGCAACCTGCAACCTTGTAGCATTATAAATAAATATGCCACTATTACCCAATGCACCAACCAGGATTCAGTTCTGTGTCTGTCTGGTTACACACATAAACATTTGCAGTGATCGCATTAACCAACTGAGCTTTCATAAGGTGAAAGAGTGCATTTCCCACCTTCTATTTTAACGTGCATTTATTATTCTTTTAATGTGTGTGTTAATTACATTTATATGTATTTATCTGAAGTTGAAAGGCCAGCAAAATAATTATAGCCACTTTGCTGGATTTGCTCCTTCACTCACCCCACCCCATTGCACTCAGGATCCTAGTTCCCAAGGACATTGACACGTATTTATCGAAGGAAACATAAACAAAATAAGAAAGAGAAACGAAAAAACTAGGCTTCAAAAGTGTTTTTTTTAATTTTCACCTCATATTACACTCGCCCTTGCCAGTGAGTCCAGTTCCAAAAAATATGGCATTAGATTTTCTTTTACAACACAGTTTTCCAAGCAGATTGGCTGAAAAGCTATATATTTGACAGGCAGTTATGAAAACATACATAACATATTCCAATTTTATAGCGTCTGGCATAGTCCCCAAGAGCATTATTTCTCTACAGCAGCAAGTCTAGGATGTGTTGATAATAAAATTGCATATTGCTCTCTTTGAGTTGCATTCAAGAGTTATACCTCCCTGGGCCATTTGTGTAAAAAAGGAACACTCGCAACCCTGCAGGTTACAGGCAACTCCTGAAGCTAAATTATATTTTGCTGTTCACACACTCCTTTTGCCCTAGCTGTAAGGTCATGCATGAGGATATCTGTCGCAATCGGCTGCCCTCTTGCAGCTTCTGGTGGTGATGCTGTATGGTGACATCCTACAGTTGTCTTAATTTATTTATTTATTTTGAAAGTTTTATATAGCGCGAACAGGATCTTTGCAGATATCAGAGCGCTTTACATGGCTGGGAATGCCAGCAAGAGAGTGGGGTTACACATAAGTAGTACAGCAAATCAATAATACAAGTATAACAGTTAAATGTGTGCATAGATAGTCAGTGGCATCAATAATACAGGTAAGATACATATTCATAGAGTTCGAGCAGCGAGTTAAATGTGTGCGTAGATAGTTAGTAGCGACAATAATTCAGGTGAAATACATAGTCGCGGTGTTACTCCAACTCAAAATGGCTCAAGGTGAAATACATAGTCATAGAATTCGAACAAAGTAATACAGGTCAGAGTAGGGTCTTTCCAAATCCAAGCTAATAGGTCAAGTGTATTTGGCCATAAAAATAGCTTTTACTTCTTTCTTAAAAAGTGTGAAGGAGGAGATGAGCCTGGTTTCAGGAGGGAGTGAGTTCCAGATCCTGGGTGCCATTCCTGAGAAAGAGCGTTTATAGGTTTTTACCTTCTGGAATCTTCGAGGTTTTAGCAGAAGATTGTCTGTGCCTCTAGTGTTTCTAGAGCCGCCAGAGATTGACAGCTTCTGAGTGAGGTATCTAGGAGAGCTCAGATGTAGAGCCTTGTGTGTCATGCAGGCGATTTTCAAATGTATTCTGGCTTCAAAAGGCAGCCAGTCCAGCGTTTTCAGATCAGGTGTGATGTGCGAGTGTTTTTTTGATCCAGTGATGAGTCTGGCTGCAGCGTTTAGAGAGGCTCTTAGGGGTGCAGTGCTGGTTAACGGGAGACCGCAGAGGGCGGTGCTGCCGTATTCAATTCGCGGGATTACTAAAGCTTGTACTGCAGTTTGGAAGTCTTTGGCTGGTAGGAAGGGTTTAAGTTTCCTCAGTGTATTAATTTGGAAGTTCGCTCCCTTAGTGGCTTTGCTGATATGCTGCTGCATGTTAAGGTTGGAGTCGAGGGTTATGCCTAAAGATTTTGCTGAGTCCACTATGATGGGTTGGACATTGAGTGCCGTTAACTGTTTAAGCCAGGTTTGCGTGATGGGGATCTTCGCGGGAGGTGCGATCAGCAGGAATTCTGTTTTCAGAGCATTGAGTTTGAGATGATTATCAGCAAGCCAGGATTGGGTGCTTCTAATCGTAGAGTTCAGTAGTAAAATGTCGTTGGGGGATTGTAATTTGAGATATAGTTGGGTGTCATCTGCGTACATGTGAAAAAGTACATTGGATGCTTGAAGCAAGGTGGTGAGAGGTTCCATAACTAGGTTGAACAGGGTTGGTGATAGGGAAGATCCTTGGGGGACGCCTAACGACACAGGTATTGGAGAGGACATCAGGTTGTTACCTGTTGTGTAAAAAGGAGGTGAACCACTTGAGAACAGTCCCAGAAAGACCCATTCTTGTGCTCAGAAGATCAAGTAACTTCTCATGTTTGACAGTGTCGAATGCCGAAGAGAGATCAAGCAGGATGAGGAGGCAGGTATCACCTTGATCTAGGATTTGAAGGGCGTCGTCAATTATGTGAGTCATAGCAGTTTCAGTGCTGTGTCCTGCCCGGAAGCCTGATTGATGCGGGTTGAGGAGATCAAACAGGTCGATATGTTTAGTCAGTTGTAGTTGAACGCATTTTTCCAATAATTTGGCGAGAGTGGGAATATTGGTAATGGGACGGTAGTTGTTTAGGTCGGAAGGGTCGGCAGTAGGTTTCTTTAGCAAAGGTGTGACTTGTCCAACTTTGAGGGAGTCAGGGATGGTTCCTTCTTGGAGCGAGCTGTTGATGATTTTAGTCCAGAGAGGAAGGAGCAGTGGGATGAAATCTTTGACAGCGTTAGCAGGGAGGGGATCCGTGAGGTGATTGGAAGGTTTCAAGGTGTTGAGCAGTTTGCCTATTTCTTCTTCGGAGTAGGTTTCAAAGGTTGACCATGTTGCATTGTTTTTAGGTTCGGTGGGTGTTATGCAGTTGAGTGTGTTGTGGAGTCTTGCGTCAGCGCGGAGATCATTCTTTATGTTGTCAGTTTTTTGGGTAAAGAAAGTGGCGAAGTCTTCACAGGAGGGTGCTTCGTGCAAGGTACTGAGAGGTTGGGGTTGTTCCTTGGCTTGTGTTCTGATTAACTCAAAGAGTTTTCTAGGGCGATTTTTTGCTTGGTCGAGCTGGAGGCTGAAGAAGTTTGCTTTTGAGTGCTTTATTTTCCTGAAGTAGGCGTTTCTCTTTTTCTTCAGGGTTTTCAGGTGTAGTGCAGAGGGAGCTGTCCTCCAGGTGCGCTCTGCCAATCTCATGACTCGTCTATCTTCATTGAGACTCCCGTCGTACCATGGGTTGGAAATTTTAGCGGAGACTCTTTTTAGCTGCATGGGAGCAGCCTCATTAATTATTGAGGTCACGGCGCTAAGATAGTGGTCAGTCAGGGATTGGACATCTGTAGCGCCAGTAGGGGGGAGTAGGAGGTCGCGACTGTTCGGGGGTAAGGATGATGGGTTGAGTTTTTTCAGGTCTCTTTTCCAGACTTTAGTTCTGGTGGGTTGAACCGAGTTGAGTTTGACTTTTTCATTGATGTGAAATGTAACAATATGATGGTCTGACCAGTCACAGGGTTGAATAGTCTCAAGTTGAGTAGCGCCCTCTTTGGCGATGATAAGGTCGAGGATAGAGCCTTTCTCGTGGGTCGGGCTGTTACATAATTGTGTGAGGTCCAGTGCGCTAAGGAAGCTTTTAAGACTATTTGCCACCGCATCGTTAAGATCGTTCCAATGGAGGTTGAAGTCACCCAGGTATATTTGGGTGAGCTGTCGTCCTGCGTTGGTTGAAATCAGGTCCATCATTTGTTGGGCGAAGATGAGGTGGTCTCTGGGAGGGTGGTAAATGCCATGGAGAGAGCATATTGGTTTGCCATCACTGATGATATCGAGGCAGATGTATTCGTAGGAAGTTGGGGAGGGTAGGGGCGGCACGGAAACTGTCAGAACAGAAAGGCTGTTCCTGTATATGCATGCGATTCCGCCACCTATCTTGCCAGACCTGTCAAGCCTAATGATGTGGTAGTTAGGGGGAACCAGAATGTCCATTATAGGTGTAGAGGATTCGGTTAACCAGGTTTCAGTCAGGATGATAAGGTCAAGGTCCAATCTTAGGATGAGATCAGCGATGGCGGAGGAGTGTTTAGAAGCCGATCTGCAGTTTAGGAGAGTGCATTTGAGACGGGGTGTGTCTGGAGAGGATGAGGGTACTAGAGAGAGGGGGACTTTTCTAAGGTTATTTGGGACGGATGTTCTGTTGTTGAGAGTGGAGGATCTACGGGGATTTGAATGTATTGTGGGGATGGGGAAGTGCGAGGCAGTTGTGAGGTTTAGGGGAGCTTGGTCGTAGGAGCGGAGGAGGGAGAGGGTGTCGAGGTCCGAGAGAGGGTTGCATGTACGAAGGGGGCTGTTGTTGCGATTGTGGGCGGGGATGGCGGTCCAGTGAGTGCGGCGGTTGTGCTTGTTGCGATTGTGGGCATGGATCGCGGTCCGGTGTGAGGGACGTGGCTTAGGAGCGTCGTCGGGACGGGAGGGTAGCAGGTCGAGAGGGGGGGTGGTGGTGCGTGCGGCGAATCTAGGGGGTGTGGTGAGCAACTCTTTGATGGTGTGCATGTCTTCCTTGATGGTGTGAATTTCTTCTTTGAGTTGTAGGAGGAAGGACATAATCTTGTCTAGCGTGGGATGAGTATTAGTGCTGAGGGTGGAAGTCATGGTTGGGTGGATGACCTGGGACTTAGCGTGCGGGTGAGGGGGAGGGTTAGTGTTCATGCAGGGCTCCGTGTTGTCGTCGTGCGGGTTGGTGTTAGGGGGAGGGTTAGTGTTCATGCAGGGCTCCGTGTTGTCGTCGTGCGGGTTGGTGTTAGGGAGAGAGGGTACGGGGTCGATGGGAGTGGATGAAGTATGGAGGAGGTTGGAGGCGTGGAGGCGAGGATTCATGGCAGGCGGAGAGAGCGGGGTGGAAGTGGAGTGTATGATGGTGGTGAAAGGGGAGCCTGAAGGGAAGTGAGGGCTGAGAGTGGGGGGGAGTTGAGGTTGGAGATGGTCCTGTCGTGGGGCGAGGGAGTTAAGATGGTAGATGTGGTGTGCTCTGCATGATTAGTTAGCGTGTGGAAGTGGGGGCTGAGAGAGGGGGGACAGGGTGTGGGATTTGTCGCTATGTGTGGCGATCTGGTGCTGAACTAGGTTAGAGGGGTTGTGGGCGGGGTCTATGGTGTCAGGGGGGAGGGGATGGGTGGGAGTATTATGAGAGGGGGTCACCGGGGTAGGAGTGTGGGGTCGGCTAGTGTGTGATGGGAGGTTATTTATGTCTGTGATTGCGGGGTGTGGGGTGGTTGCAGCAGGTGGGTGAGTGACTGGTGTGTTGGGGGAGGAGGTGAGGTGCATGTCGTTCTGGTGCTGAGCTAAGTAACAAGAGTTGTCGGTGGGGGCTGTGAGGTCTGGGGTGATAATACTGGAGGGGATGTGAGTGGAGGTTCGATGGTTGGAGAGGTTCTCTTTGAAAGTGGGGAACAGGTTGTCTAGTAGTTCCAGGTTCCTGTCTGTGGATTGAATTAGGACAATCCCGTTATTGTAGATAGTAATAGTGGTTCTGCCTAGGAAGAGTTGAGAGGGTGTGATGGAGAGAGTTAAGCAGTGTGCGGATTTCCTGGTGGTGGAGACAGTGAGTAGGGTGAGGAACGTTTCTCTCCATTGAGCTCTGCGTGAGGTGTGGAAGATGATATCGATGTTAAGGGATCCATTGACTGGTGAGAAGTAGGTGTCAACAAAGGGGATTTCAGGGTGAGACCTCAGGAAGTTGTGTTTAAAGCGTTTAGCGGCTTTTTTGGTGAGTGCGGATGGGTAGTTGATTTTATATGTGTGCTTGCCGATGGGCTCCATGCTGGGATGGCGGTATATGTGTAGGTGAGTGTGGCGGTAAAGGTGGGTGTGGGAGGGTAGATGATAGTGTGACACGTGCGCAAAGAACAGTGCAGACAGTAGGTTACATGGTACACAAGTGACCTTAGTGAGTAACAAAAATAGCCAACATATAGGGGTAACAATCTGAGTAAAGCCCTATGCCGACAGTAAATTACGTGGTACACGAATGCCACTAGTGAGTAACAAGATAGTCAAAATAATCAAGATAAAGATAAAGAGGTAGCAATCTGTGCCAACCAAAAATAAACAGTGTGAATGGGTGTAGCTTACACAGTGTACACTAATGAATGAAGAAATGTGAGGTAGCAGACGGTACAGCTTACACAATGTAACGAAATATACAAAAATATAAAACATAAATGGTGTCAAACGGTGCAAATCGAGCAATATTAATACTAGTTATTCGCCAGAACAGTTTGAGGTAGCGCTCGGTACATATAAAAAATATAAAAATATAAATGGTGTCAAACGGTGCATATCGAGCAATATTAATACTAGTTGTTCGCCAGGACAATTTGAGGTAGCGCTCGGTACATTGACAGTGAAGAAAAGTGAGAAATGTGCAAGTTTACAAAAACGAAAATGTACACAATACAGATAGAGGTATAATGTTGCACTAAATGCAGGCACTTAGTCACACGAGTGTTTAAATACACAAGCTGATTGTAAGTAGCAAAGTACACAAGCTGATTGTAAGTAGCAAAGTACAAGATACAAGTTGAGGTAGAAGACTGCAAAAATAGGCAGGCACTTATGAGATTAGCAGTCCGTAAATTACATGAGAGAAAAGTGATAAGTGGGTGTAAGTTGCAGCATTGTACAAAGTAGTGCAGAGTATACTTGGAGGAGTAGTTTTGATAAAATATCGACCTACACTATATGGGGTAGCAGTCGGTGAATTACAGGAGATAAGAGTGAGAAATGGGTGCAGGTTGCAGAATTGTGTAGAGTAGTGCAGAGTACAATTAATGTAAAGTAATGTAATGTAAACATATAATATAAAATAACATAGTATAGTAACATATAATACCACTGTAGAAAGGCAGACACTCAGTCCTGAGGAATGACTAGTCCATGATGGTCGTAAATAAAATACCACTGTAAGCATATAATATCATAACATATAGTATAGTAACATATAATACCACTGTAGAAAGGCAGACACTCAGTCCTGAGGAATGACTAGTCCATGGAGGTCGCCCAGGATAGACAGTCTGCACTTCATCACACGAGTGTTTAAATACTCAATGTAAGTAAAAATGTACAGTATACAGGTAGAGGCATAGTACTGCAAAATTAGGCAGGCATTTAATCACACGTCGGTTTGAAAACAGAGCTATGTAAAGTGCGCTGTCTAGAAAGGCCAGGTCTTAGGGAATGACCAGATAGTGAGAATGACTAGTCCATGATGGCCGCCACAGAGAGAGAGGAACCAGTCTAAAATGGCCGTCCAATAGGGAAGATGGAGACGGTAGTCCTCTGTCTGTTGTGGTGGTTTGAGAACAGGGAAGTACAGATCAGTTTCTATTTGAGTCGGCCCTGTTCCTGGGAGGGAGTCTTATCTCTGTACTGGAGGACTTGTGTGGGGGAGTTAGGTTGAGGAGCCTCGTGAGCACCCGAGGTAAAGGAGGGGATTTATTACTACAGTTTTATGACCCCGGCCATTTTGAACAAAGGAGGATTTTCAAGTATGTGAATAGGCAAGTGGGGTGAATAAATACCTTCCTTGTGTGCTCTGCTCATCAAGTGCACCGATGTTGATAGCGAGGTTATTCAAGCCAGTGAACACAGCTGCCTTGTGCATCTATAGGTTGCTGGACAATGTTTGTGTATGTGAATGGTTCGAGCATCAGCACTCCCCATCTCCTCAATGAATGCTGCAGGGTGCTATCCGATGACTGTCTTCCCCATCTTGCCGTTCCCCTGTGCATCTCCTTCCACCCCAGAGCTCATCCAGGCATCCCCCCCCCGAGCGACGTCACCTCAGCTCCCGGCGTGGCAAGGGCCGGCTCCAGCCGACCTCCGTCCCATTGATCCAGCCTGCCTCAGGGCTCCTTTCCGCTAGTACGGCGGACCTCCGACCCACTGCCTCAGGGCTCCTCTCCGCTAGCTCCTCGGGCGGCGGCGCCACTCCTCAGATCGCCCCCAGCACTCAGCCTCTCCCGGCCCTCCGATGACGCCGTGACTCCCTGCTGCGGGTCCGGCGGCTCTGCTCCTCTGATCACAGCAACCAGTGTACCCGCCCGAGTCACTGCTGTGGAACGGGCGGTGGGGGGGGGGGCTCTCTCAGCCCCCGATGCCGCCGCAGATATTATATTGATATTATATAACCCCTGATGCAGCCCCCGATGCCGCCGTGAGTCCTGTGAAGCCGCTCCGGTGGTAGCAAGCAGACCCCCGCGGCCAGGCGCCCTCCCGCAGACAGCACAGGGCTCGCGAATCCAAGTGATCCCCGACGTAGGCAGCTCCAGCGATGTCCAGCTGTGCGCAGCTCCTCAGAGGTCCGGTGCAGAACGGGCGCCTTCCTTCGACCTTAGGACGGTCTCGGACTCCAGCACCTCCAGAGACCAACGCTGCCGCCGCAGTTGTCGATGAGTCCCATACGGCCCTTCTTGCCTTGCACATTCTGGTGAATCATGCATCTTTGATGATGGAAAAGAGTTCTGATTTAGAGTTTGGCTGACAGGGTAATCTGTCACAAATGTGGTGAAGTACCCTGCCCACAGTTAGAGATAGGCAGACCATAAGTATTCCATCCAAGGAGTCACTGTGAGAAAACTCCCACACTGGAGGGTAAGGGGAGAGGATGTAGCCTTACGGCTAGAGCTGTCAATCTCGAAGGTAGGGAACCTGGTTCGAGTCTTGGCAACGACGCTCAACATCCTGTGATTCTGGGCAAATACCTCAATCTCCTAACAAAAATGAATGTGTTCTACTGTAGTGAAACTGGTGCTCATGTAAAGCACTCTGATACCCGATATCACGGGTCTAGTTTGCTCTATATAAAACTCTATAAAAAAAGAAAAGGGGGTCAGTCTGCTTTTTGTTTACGGAAAGCAACTCCTGCTTTGAGAGTTTGTTTCTGAAGAGCAAAAACTTTTTTTAAAATTGGTGAGCAGCCATCAAAAGTGTTGGCAGCTTATTGTTAAAAAAGAATGGAACTGCAGTGAGAGCGGTTCATTCCAATGTAAAGAGATGATGGCTGGGCCAGCGGTGATCTTTAAATTTGGCTGGCTGTTGCCCATCAGAATAGTGGAAGTAATGTCCTCCACGGGGAACAACGTTTACAACGCAACTTTTACAACGCACTACCTTCACAACGAAACTTTTACAACGCAACATCCATTACAACGCATGCCATTACAACGCAACCATTACAACGCATGTCACTACAACTCATACCACTACAACGCATGTCATTACAACACATACCATTACAACACATACACATAGTACCCTTACACTATCCAACACTTACCCTACTGTTGCACCCCCTGGAGTTAGAATAGTAATTTTTACCCCTACACTATCCAACACTTACTCTACTGTTGCACCCCCTGTAGTTAGAATAGTAAAGTTTACCTCTACACTGTCCAATACTTACCATACATGCAATGTAATGGTATGCGTTGTAATTGTATGCGTTGTAAAGGTAGTATGCGTTGTAGTGGAATGCGTTGTAAAGGTAGTTTTTAGAGATGCGTTGTAATGGCATGCGTTGTAATGGAATGCGTTGTAATGGATGTTGCGTTGTAAAAACTGCGTTGTAAAGGTATGCGTTGTAAAAGTATGCGTTGTAACGACATACATCCGTCCTCCACAACCCTGGTGAACGAAGGACCATCAGTCAAACCATACATCAGTCCCGAAAATTACTCTAAACTCCTTATAGTTAAGTTTCATCTTGGGCAGCAAAGCCTTTGACATAGTTCATCTACAAACAGTCGACTCTGAACAGTTTATGGTTTTCATTTTATTTCTACTCCAGTCCACAAAAACAACCTAATATCACTGCAAGGACTAAGAATTTTCAAATCGACAGTAAATCCGTAAAGACTTGGCAGAATGTGTGTTCCTTCCCAGAAGGTAGAAGAGGTTTACGTGGAGTCCTCCAATGGAATTATTTTGATGGAAGTGGAATATTTTCCTCATCTACAGAGAATGCGGAAGGCCTAAAAAACGGAATAATAAACGACGTTGACCTACTTTAAACCCCTAATCAGGCCAGAGGAAAGACACTTGTAAATGCTCGAAGGGATGGAGAAAAAACATATCTGGCATCAGCGTCTGAAAGAAGAAAAATGACAAATGAAAAGGAAAGGCTTTCCTAAGTACCGGAAAAAGTGAGCTGTTCGCACCCACAATTGAGAGGAGCATTTTAAAGCAATATCCATCCCATATTTTGGAAATATGAAGATGCCAAATGTTTTACTTTGTTTGCCTTTCTTTTTACCTTCGATCTAAGGTTAACCCTATTGGAAAATATTATGTCGCCCACATGATCTCCGTGTCGAGCATACGGGAGCACGCGGGAGAGGGCCTATCTGCGGCGTGGCTGAGTTACTTTCTCTTCAGCCCCTGATGTGCAATGCATGGGACACCTGCCTCCTCGAGGCTCAATGTGATGCTGAATGCATCTGTGGTCCTCGAACAACTACTGCATATTGGTACGAAGCACAGAAAAAAAGTGGGTGGTAATTTCTGGGTTTATCAATAAATTTGCAGTCCTTCAAGGGCCTGGACAGACAGACCAAATTTGCATCAAGTGCTGCGCAGTAATATCTGCTGCCCCAGAGAGGGTCAAAAAAAATATACCCTCCTCCTTCCGCATAATGCACACCTGAACAGCGCCGCCGGCCACAGGTGGTGTAAGAAAGCGCACATTATGTACTGTGTATTCACCTCGTGCGGTATCAGTATGGGCACTTCCAAGGCTTTACACCCACTGCCCAAACTCCTCCCGCTCAGCCGCCCCCTCCCCAGGAAATGTCATAACAGCAGAAATATGACCTAGTAGTTTCCATTACTGGTGCTATTGATTCCCCGGGGGCTGCGAGTGGTCCAGAGATATTATCAGGTTAGGTAGAGGTCTTCACCTGCACGAGTATCGACCACTTGCATTGTTTTAAATTAGACCTCATGGCTACAGGGTCAAAAGACGAGAGACAGTAAACAACACTGGCCAATGCCTCTTTGAGGTTAGGAAAGGGTCTGAAGTAACTTCGTCATCGTGCTCACCGTTCACTGCGTTACTTGTGTAGTGTTACTTTTACGTCGACCACCGCTCCCTCCCGGCCCAACCCCAAGCTATAGGCACTCAAATAGGTTTTTTTACTCACTCCAATATGCGTCTGCATCTTTGGGCATTACATTCCTTACTTCTCGTCATCACTGCGCCACAGAAGCACGTGCGCTGACGTTCTTAGTTCACCCTCCGTGTCCCATCTGGAGAAAAGCTTACTCTATCGTCAGATATTACTGATGGTACCAGTTCTCGTGGAATGCCTGTAAATTAAAAATCTGCCCCGTTGAATGCATGTAATAAACTACTGAATAACAGGGCAATCGGGAATATCTTCTGACGTGGGAAAACTATGTTTGATTCGTGAATAGCAAACGTGTGTTAATTGTACAATAATTTTGGTGTCGTTTTTAAATATTGATTTTCATAGAATTTTCTCGAATAGACATATCGAACGACTTTGCACTGTTGACATAAGAGAATAACAATGCCAGTCTCCATTGTGACAATATATACAAACAAACCCATAAAATACAGCAACCATGATGCATGGAGGGTCCAGGTCGGCACAGCAGGGTCAGAAAAGATTCCATCAACCAGGCAAACAAGAGGCAGTGAGCGGCATCAACAGCAGTTATAATAATCGTTATTGTATGATTAATTAAAATCTTTACAAAAATAGCAGAAAGTGCATGTTTAGAAAAGATGATAGTAAAATACATAAAATCTGAATAAAACGACATGTTTAAAATACAGAGATGAGGAAAAAAACACAGCACAGGCAATGGTGGTCAAACGAGGAATGTGCTAAAACTGCTCTGAGGCATCAATAGCAGTAGATTCACTTTGACAGTATCTCGTGGGGGCGGGGTGGACTTCTGATCACCAAGGCCTTGCTGGACAGTAGGGCTTCAAATTGGCAAAATGTACCCATTCTCTGGTTTGGAGAAGTGAGGAAGTGCCTTTGGGGGGCAGAAGCAACAGGTAGTGGGTAGAGGAGGGGTAGAGCAGGGGCTGTCTATATCTTTTGGGGGCATTTCTCATCTAGCATGCGCTAGGCCCGTTCTCTTCAAGTGCCCTGGCTCCAGTGGCCTTTAGGACGCGGCCTTCAGTCTCTGGGAAGGTGCTCACGTCAGCGCTCTAGCTCCTAATGGGAGCGGGTCGGGGGCACTGAACTACCAGAGCATTGCCAATTTGCATTTTGCAGATGCGAAGGCTAGGCCTAGGACAATGTACGCAACACGATCTATGCCTAACAGGTAGACCTGGGGGGTAAGTAGACCAGCCCAAACCTTGGCTGCAGTTGTCATTTCACTCAACCCATGCTAATAGGGATATACCCTTGAGCATGCCCAGGCCATATGGACCATAACATTAGCAGAACATCAAGAACATTTTCTGATAATCCCAAGGTAAATCCTGTAAGTGTTTTGGTGCTATGTAAGTGTGATATAGATAATTATGTGGTATAAGTTTTAAGTTCATGGTTTCAGGACTCTCAATCAATACGGTCCCTTGCATTGTCCCAGTCATCCTTGCATAGTTCTCAAGCTAGGACAGTCTCCCCATCTTGCCTTTGCATCATTCATGGTGATGGCTGTCATACTGCGCTGTACAGTGTTTAGAAGAGGGACAGCCTTCCTACCATTAACACTTGTGAGGACAGTATGGTCAGGGGATCTAGCTCCTCACTGCACCATGTGCATCGGGCCGTTCTGGTGAGGTGGCTATGTATTTTAGTCTGCCCTCACACCAGCCCGAATGTGAGCAGGGAGCTGGCTGCATAGAGGTCACCAGGGCTCACTATATCCACAGTGGTTCATATAGTCTCAGAAGTCCCCAGCCCTTCAGCAGAAAGCAAGGTACAAACCACAAGAGTCTTCTTGGGGGCAGGTGGGGTATGCCTTCTTCTGGGAACATCACAGCGTTTAAGATGGCTGCCCTACAAGGCTAAGGTCAGTGAGTGCGGCACCAGTAGTGTGAACAGAAACCTAGTTTCGCTGTCCGTCGCTTCCTCCTATCACAGTGCCACCCACTGCAGCTGCAAATCTTGGTGCAGTTGGGGATCGAAGACTGCAGTGAGCAACTAGAGCTGCCAGATCTCCACATCTAAAGTAAACAGCTGGTGCCTAGTCCCAGGTATTCATTTCCTAAATCAGCACGTTCTGGTAGTAGCAGCATTTGCTACATTTGACCGAATAGGACGTCTAACCCACTTGATAACATCTTTTCAAAAGCAATTTGCTATGCCAGTGACTCATCTAACTCGACTAGCGGTAATGGGATTTGAGAAATTTGGCCGCTTGTGTAACCATCATAAGACATTGGAAACAACTGAAAATTGTGAATAAAGAGAATGTTTAATATTTAAAGAGGATTGAGATAGATTTAAATGGTGTCATTATTGAAAGTAATACATATGTGATTTATAAGTGTTATTATGGGCAAATCCCTTAATATCTCTTTGCCAAAATGTATTTGTGCAATCCCCACATGATGTGCACCATCTTGTATATCGTCTCCTGGCTCCTCTCGTAATGTACAATGCTCCATTGCTTTACAGCAAGGTTTGCACTACAAAAATACCAATACATACATCCACACATAGGTCACCCAAGATGGTTGGGAGCCATAAGCTATGTAGACTTAATGGGGTTTCAAATGGTTGAATTCTGTAATAATTATTTTTAAATCACTTTCCTCTGATGCCTACTTTAACTCGCTCTTTTCCAGTCTCTGTGTAAACTACTATTTGCACAGGAATTGGAATGGCACGTTTTGTGGTAGTTACCACACGCCTCTCAATTTTACTTAAGTAAATTTAGGCAGGGAAAATTGCCCGGTAAATAAAGGTTGCTAGAAATGAGATTTTTCGGTCGGCTAGGGCATGTGCCAAAGTCGGGCACAAACCATCACTCTAGTCAGGATAAGGGAGTTACACTCCTAAAAAAAAACCTGCTCACCCCCTTGGTAATTTGGCACGAGCAGTCAGGCTTATCTTGGAGGCAGTGTGTAAAGCATTTGCAAATAACCAACGGTAATACAATGTAAGCACTACAAAAGGACACCA
The DNA here is from genome assembly GCF_964263255.1 of Lissotriton vulgaris. Classification (NCBI taxonomy): domain Eukaryota; kingdom Metazoa; phylum Chordata; class Amphibia; order Caudata; family Salamandridae; genus Lissotriton; species Lissotriton vulgaris. Next base: position 427,405,480 of record NC_141687.1, read on the forward strand.
CACCAGTTTATCCAATATTTTTATATATTTAAGACAAGTCCAAAAACGATAAAAATCCACAATACAGTACTTAAAAATCTTCAATTATCAAAATATGCTTGGAAAATAGTTCCTTGATGTCGATAGCTCTGTCCGGGACCTCTTAAGCAAACAAATCCAAACAGTTCTGGCTGACCACGGTCTCACGGGCAAACTACGGTGTCGGGAAGACCCGCCATCAGTACCTTTTAGAAGTGCAGGGCGTCGCCGACCTCTCGTTGAGCTTCCGAAAGCACGGCGTTCACAGGCGTCAGTACCGGAGGTCGGTGCAGGAGTCATCTGGCCCTCAAAGTCACATGCGTTGCAGATTGAACTTCTCTCTGTTGAAGTTAGGAGCGTGTGCGGGATGCAAATTTCTAATTCATGATGTTTCCACAATTCCTGTGCATTCTTAAACTTGAGTACTGCTCTGCCAGTTGGATTTTATAACATACTGGATGCTCATGCTTGTTTCATTTTATTGTGCATTTTTAGACCTGAGCACTGCACTGCCACTGGGGTTTTATGATACATTGGGCATATATGCTTGTTTCATTAAGGAATGATAGCAGTTTACTAATTGAGTACATTCGTTAACAATCTTGTATGAGCAAATTTACGCTCCCTTATCAGTTTATGATAGAGTTACCTTATGACCACCCCTCACTTTCTACATGGTGTCTCATTATTGTCCATTTTCTTCTCTCACACAGGTAGTTTACTTTGTTCTATTCATTTCTTTTTGCCCGATTGTGGAAAAAACTTAGCTAACCACTGGTGAGTGTCTGCTTTTGCTGACTCTTCGCCATACAGATATTGATATTGTGGATTTATATCTGATACTGCCTTACTTTTGTGTTACAGAGTCCATTTTGATTGGTCTCACTAGCCACTTTTTGTGGTTTCATTTACGTGGGTTTCATCAGGATAAGTCAATATCATTTACATATTAGGTGAGACTCCTTATTTCCTTTCGAGGCCCCCCACTATTTTGTCTAGTCATCTCTTAAGTGACCATGTCAGACTTATGAATCTAAAACCCATATCTATTACCTTTGGTGTTCATCCACATGTATTTTTCTTCATCTACTCCATAGAACCAATGGTGAGAAACCTCATTTGATACTCATCCAGCTGCATATTTTCGATCCACCCAATCGGGCAACTTGGACAGTGGTTATTTCTGGTGAGAAGCTTTTAGCGATACAGCATTCTCTTTGTGTCTAGTTGACTATCTCTAGATTAAAATGCTTTCCTGAATTTAATGAGTCTGATCAAATAGTGACAGGTTGTCTTATTATTGACAACTGCCCTGTATTTCTAACTCTACAGGATATCATCTGTTGACGCGAGAATGCCTTAGTATGACCTACTTCCATTTAATACAACCTTATATGTACATACAATTTTGTCTCCATGCATCCAGGAGCTTCAAGTTTACTGTATCTTCTACGTGATTTGACAATACACGTGTGGCAATATTTTACTTTATTAGGTCAGTTTAAATCTGAATTATTATTCTTCTTGGTGGTTGTCGCTATTATACCACTTTACACTTTGGATCCACTTGGGAGGTTTAATATATCCACATTTCTGGTGTCTTAATACTGGTGTTTCGCTTTTTAGTCACTCATATATTTACTTTCTCTCTTTCTGATCCTTTCAATTCACCATCTGACCACATTAGATTTCTCTTCTTGGATCTTTTTTCTTACTTCACACATCTAGTTTGTCTTTCTGGTATATTCTTTACATTTAGCACTTTATGATTTCTTCAGTTTTTTGCTTAGGCCCTTTTCTAATTTCATCATTTTGTCAATTACTCAATTTTGAAATTTTGTAATTTCATGTATATATTCTCTTATCATGTCTTTACAGCCTTGAAAAAGTCCTTGTACTAATTCATAGTACGGACGAAACACGTGTCGGCTGTCGTTTTATCAATTGGAAAATCACTTTTAAGAATCAATAAAGGAAAAGATGATACAAAATATGAACTTTACTCATCTATTTGTCCTGCATCTTATTGGAAATTGCTGACCTTACTTGGATTTACTGTTGTCTAGACTTTACACTGCATTAATCTAATACATACTTACATTGTAGGATTGTTCTCTCTTGACCATCTTTGCCAATACCTTTTAGAAGTGCAGGGCGTCGCCGACCTCTCGTTGAGCTTCCGAAAGCACGGCGTTCACAGGCGTCAGTACCGGAGGTCGGTGCAGGAGTCATCGGGCCCTCAAAGTCACATGCGTTGCAGATTGAACTTCTCTCTGTTGAAGTTAGGAGCACTAGTGTCGGCAGGTGTCGGGTGCTGCGGTGCAAAGTGCAGCGGTGCGGCGCGTGGTGCCCTCAGGTCGTGGTGTGAGCAGCGGCTCAATGGCACCGTCAGATGGCATCGTAAGTGAGACTAGGGTCGCCGAGCTTGGTGAAGGCGGTGTTCGTCTCAGTGCTGGCAGGTCACGGTGCAAGCAGCTGCATCGTCGTGGCTGAAGCGCTGTCGTTGGCTGACGAACTGGAGTCAATAGTGCTGGCATCGGTTGGCCAAGGCTGAGGTGCGGGATGAGGCCGGTGCGTTGTGTAACTTTACGAGCGGTGCCCTCGTACCACGGTGCAAGCAGTGGCGTCAATTTCGGTGTGGAGCCAGCGGCGTCATCGGGGATACCATGGCGTCGTCGTGAAGCGAGGCGGTGCAGAGTGCAGTTCACACAGGTCGCGATGCGAGCAGCGACTCGGTGGCGGCATCAGCAGGCGGCATTGGTTTGACCAGTTTCGCTGTGCGGCGTTACGGAGGTGCCATCAGGTCACGGAGTCGGCAGAGGCGTTGTGGACACGTCGGGTTGCTTTTTCTTGTGTTGCAGCCCAAAACACACAGTCCCCAGTTCTGAGGGCAGAAGAACTTGAAGTCTTTGCTGTTCGTGAGACTTCTTGAACAGGCGGCAAGCTCTACCTCCAGCCCTTGGAGAAACTCACAAAAGTACATTGCAGAAAGTTCAGTTCAGTTCTTTCACTGCCCAAGACAGAAGCAGCCACTGCAGGCCAACACAGCAAAGCACACAGCAAAGTGGTAGTTCCTCTTCACAGCTTCTCCAGCTTTTCTTCTTGGCAGTCTTCATAGTCCAAAAAAGTTCTAAAGTTCAGGGGTTTGGGCCCAATATTTTATATCCCAAAATCCTTTGATCTCTTAGGCAGAGAGTGGCTGTGCCCAGCCAGAACCAGTTTTACCTTCTCTAGTGTGACTTCCTGGCAGGAGGTGGAGACAGCATTGTCAGAGGCAGACCAGGCCCTTTGAGGTGCAAGGAAAACTCCTCCCCCTTCCCCAAATGCAGCTCAGGTCTATTCAGCCCGTTCCTGACCCAGTTAGACTAGCTGGAGCCACTCCTGCTCCACAGCCTTCTGTCATCCAAAACCCAGACAGGCAATCCACATTCCAGCAGAGGCACAAGGGATGACTGAGCAAGAAAATACCTACTTTCTAAAAGTGGTGTTTTCAAACACAGAATGTAAAAATCACCTTCACTAAAAGATGCATCTTTAGATTCTGAGTTCAGGCATACTAAACTTTACTTCCCTACCTAGTTCCTCGGGCCAGTTATGTTTAAAAGATGTTATAAACAAACTCCCCATTTTTTCCTATGGGGAACAGGTAGCCTTGCAATAGTGAAAAACAAAATTGGCCGTAATTCACTATCAGGACATGCCACACACACACCAGGGCATGTACTACCTTTCACATATACTGCACCCTGCCTACAGGGGTACCTTGGGCCTACCTTAGGGGTGCCTGACATGTAAGAAAAGGGAAGGTTAGGGACTGGCAAGTGTGTGCACTGGCTAAGTCGACATGGCAGTTACAAACTGTGCGCAGACTCTGCAAGGACAGGTCTGAGTTACCTTTTCAGGGCTACTCACGTGGATGGCACAATCAGTGCTGCGGGCCCACTAGTAGCATTTGATTTACAGGCCCTGGCACACTCAGTGCACTTTACTAGGGACTAACAGGTAAATCAAATATCCAATCATGGAAACACCAATCCATAACACAATTTACACAGAGAGCATATGCACTTTAGCACTGATTAGCAGTGGTAAAGTGCCCAGAGTTCTAAAACTAACAAAAACAGGTCAGGAAAAAATAGGCGGAACAAGCAAAAATTTGGGGGATAACGCTGAAAAAAGGGCCATTTCCAACACCGGTACATGTGGATTTTGGTACACAAAGCTCAAAAATCTGCATGCTATGTCCCATTTTAAGCAGCAGAACATGTAAAAGGTGATAATTATAGAACCTTATAAATTCTGATCCCATAGTATCAGATTTGAAAGTTGCATTAATACTCACCTTCCCAGCCACAATACTTGTAAGGATGGCCTTATAGTGAATTTCAAGCAAGGTAGTCATGCTCTGTGATCACTTCTAAATGCCAAATCTCCACATACCCTGTCAGTTTATGACTCCCAGCCCTTTCTATTTCCCAGAGAACGATCTCCTCCACGGGCAGACTGGGAACAGCAACCCGCCCTGGCAATCTGTTCGACCTGTCCTGGTGGGTGGGTGGAGGTCTAGGGGGTGCCAGTGAGAAACACAGCTCCCACTTTTGTTACAGGGGGCCCATATTGCAAAACGGGTCCCCAGGAACAAAACCAGCCCCCACGGGTCTAAAACCATTCCCCACCCTTCCGGCTCACCAGGAAAAAACACCCGGGGCCCGCTATGGCCAGTCCAGTCCTGAACTCCTCCTTTTCTGACAGGAGCAATGTCAGAGCCAGCAGAATTTATCACCACATGAGATTTTCCAGAAAACCCTATGTGCCTGGATCATTTTTCTTCCCTGAGCGATGACCTGCCCAAAGCATTCTGGGACTAAGCAAAGGTGTCACCACCCATGGATAGCTGTAGCACGTATGGGCAATAAATGACACAGCAAGACCCCCATCCACCTATGGATTTACACCCAACTGGCGTATGGCTTCAAATATCACAGTCAACTTCGTTCTTGTGACAAAAAGTGCTTTTAATAACAATAATAATAATAATAATCAGCAATATATCTGGGAATAGCACATCACGTTTTGGCCTTCAGAAATAATTAAGAGACACAAACAAAATATCAATCCTTTTATATGCATGACAAAACTGATGCCGCAATGCCCAAAATGAAACCTCGTAACAATAATTAAAATATTTCACAGAATAACAACTCATAAAAGGTCAAGAGTTTAAAGGCTTTTTTGCAAATCAAGTTCAGATTTGAAACCTACTGAGGGTGTAGGACTATTACTATAGTCAGCAAGCTGTTTCTCTTTTCGCTAATTCTGTGAATTATTTCTGTCCATAGTATTTTTCCACATTCCACAGGGAGATACTGCCTACATAGTGTGTTTTGACCACACTTATGAATGAATGAATCAATACAATTGTACTTGTATAGCGCATGGCTACCCTGAGGCCTCCCAGTGCTGTTTGATAGAAGAGTAGAGGAAAGCAAAAGCTGTGATGTTAAGAGAACGTCTTAAAGAGGTGGGTTTTTAAGAGCTTCTGGAAGGCCAAGAGATTGTTGTCCTTTCGTAAAGTGAGAGGAAGAGTGTTCCAGATCTTTGCAGCATTAAATGAAAAAGAGCGTCTACCCCATCTGTAACTTCGAATTTTCTTGGGGGCGGCCAGGCATAAGGAGCTGCATTTCTGGGTTCTGTGAGGAAAATAGGGGGTGACCAAGGAGTCGATAATAGCCGGACCAGTCTTCCGTATGGCTCAATGATCTAGGGGCATAGCTTTAAACTGTATCCTAGCCGGTATAGGGAGCCAGTGGAGACTCCTCAATGCTGGTTTAGCAGATTGCCACTGCGGAATCTGGAGAAGGAGGCGATCTGCACAGTTCTGAGTTACTTGCAGTTTGTGAATGGTGAATTGAGGAGCACCGAGATATAGTGCGTTCCCATAATCAAGGCGAGAGAGAATAAGGGCCTATACCATAATTCTTCTCGCCTGGAAGGGGAGAAGGGGAATGATTTTCCGCAATATTCTCATCAGTCCATAACATGTGGCTGAAATCTTGGTGGCCTGGTGGTTAAAATCAAGAGAGCTGTCCAGCCACATGCCAAGGCTTTTAATTTGTGCCTTTTGAGGTGGAGCAGGGCCCAGGCATACCAGCCACGGAATGGAGGATGGAGGGTTGCCCAGGAACATATCCGTTTTGTCCGCGTTGAGCTTGAGGCAGGAGAGTTCCATTCACTAACCACCGCCTCTAGGCAAGGACCTAGGGTGCTAGACGACCCCTCAGAGTGGTTCAATGCTACCACTAACTGAGTGTTGTCTGCATAGGTGATGATCTTAATGCCAAATGGATGGACAATCTCCGCCAGGGGACTCATGTAGATGTTAAAAAACGTGGGGCTCAGGGCAGAGCCCTGAGGAACCCCACAGCTGAAAGGCAACCGGGAGGACACCACATCTCCTTCAAAGACTTGAAAGAAGCGGTTGCTGAGGAAGGACTGGAACCAAGTCAGTGCCGTGCCTGACACTCTCATGCTTTTAAGTCGATTGTAGCATTGTGGCGTTTTGTAGTCAATTGACAGACACAGGCAAATTGGACAGGTCTGTTCTTATTGTTGTGTGCTCCCTTCCCAGGAATTAGGCCGGTCACAGTTCCGTTCATAGTGTCTCTCTTTCAATAGGAATGGTGGAAATGTATGCATCTCTGCTCCACGCCACCTGTTTCTTGGATTCCTTTGGGTTTGCAGTATATTGAGTGCAGGAGCCTAGTTACCTCTCTCCTATGTACGGGCCTCGGTTTCATTCCAGCTGTGAACTGTGACTGGCCTATGTCCAAGGGCAGAAGCCACAATAGGAAGTACTTACTTGTTCAATTTCCAAAATGAGAAGAAATGAGAAGACGGCTTTAGGACCCTACAGTCATCCCCTCATGCCTTTTACAGGATCAGCAAGACCAACATCCCAGGATTCACCTGACACCCAATCGCTGCTCTTCCTGTATGGAAAGGTAAAAACAAAGATTGAAACATTTCAAAGGATTTTGATTGTTGTCCGTAGTCTGTGTATGATTCAAATGTTTGCACTTTGCCAGCTCTGGGGTATTCACATGTGGCTGTCCATTGTTTACTCTGTTGTGCTATGTGTATCTTTGCAATGGACTTGTATTTGAAAATTTCTTTTTTTTCACCTTCTCTTAAGAATGTTTTCTTGTATGGTTTGCGCTTTCATAAAAATATGCAGATAAAATAAAGGCAGTCAGTGATTGGTATGCCTGGTAGCGATTGGCATTCGTAGTAGTGACAATAATGGCAGTCAAAAATGCCCACATTTAATTTAAAATTCCTGAATTAGATGTCTTCAATCTGATGACCTTATTTGGAATATATAACAATGAACAATGAATTACTTTCAAAACTATCTTCATGCATTAATATGATTTAACTAGCCACAGGTCTCAGATTTCATGTTTTTCTGTCGCTTTTTAAGCCACATGGTTTGCTTAATAAATCATTTCAGGCATGTGCTATGACCTCCTTCTTTACAATATCCAGACCCTCACTAAACAGGGATTTTGTATTCCCTTTTTCCATGTAAGTGCATTTTTCTAAAATGCATTTAGAAAAAAGGGATTGCTGCAAGGGTGTATAAAAGCAATAAAATCATAATATACCTGCTGATGGACAGAGAAATTCTATCACCATGTGTGAATCACTGTAATAAACATGTATATGCTGAATTGTGTTTATGGCACATCGTGAGCAGTGCAGACTATGGCAGAGGGCATAGGGGCACAATATGGAAAAGTGTAATTACAATATGATGGTGTCACGGGGTCATCGGGGACATGTCTTAATGGTTTTCAGAGCCCTAGCAAATAGGAGAACAGATTGCTTCATTCTCTTCACATAAACCAAAGCAAACATAAAATGAGGTGATTATTTTCCCTCTCTTTATGTCAGACTGTGCCTATACAACGAATAGTACATGTGCACACTTGCCTTGTTTTCAGCTTAATTGTTGGGACAAGTCACAGTTCATTAATTTAGAGCGCACAGTGCAAGTGTGAGTTGTACCCATCACTCCGGCCAAGGTGAACTGTCCTTTCTGTAAAGAAACCTAACTGCCCCCCAGGTACAGCAGGCCCCCTACATCTACATCTGTGTAGATCAGGGTATTGCTCACAGGAGTAACTTTATCTGATGTATATTCGAAGCTAACGTCAGTCACTTGGGTAACTTATCCCACGAGAGAATGTGTGGCATAGGCACAATTCCAAAATGCAGGGCTGTGCCATATTTACAAGAATATGGAACACCCCTGTGTTTTCCCTATCACTGGTGATAGAGCGCGCAGGTCACCCGGGTCACTGAGTTTACCAAATTTCCACGCACTGGGCCCTGACGTGAATATGACGACAGTGTTTGCATGAACCGGGTGAAATCCTTCGCACGCTACTATGAGTAATTCGGGGGGTGACTCTCGCACCACTTACTATTCATGTACCTGACTTACCACAGGCACATTACTCCTGATGGATTCAGGAGCTAGCAGTGGACAGGTGACAGGATTCCTAAAAGGAGCAGAACTCAAATACACTTTTATACCTTTATCCACACTTTATACTGTAAAATGACCACAGACACCTGATGGGGTTTAAAGATTTATAAAGAAATTTCAGAATGAGTATGCCAAAATAATGAGGCAAACACAGATCAACACGTCAATTATCAGGATTAATGCTATAATGTAACTATGGATTAGGGCAAGTATCATTAGAGTAATTGAGAACACTATAGGGTAAGGGAAACAAGGAACAAGCTATTCATCACAAGTTTAAACTAGGGCAGGGGATATGAGCAGGGCCTAAATGTATATTCCCACTAGGCTACTTATGCTATTCTTACTAAGTTCACTGCAACCATGCTAAGGGAAGGGGAAAAAATGGAACACACTAATATAATACGACACTTTAATAATATCCTACAGGTAGGGAGAGAAATTGAACATTTCTAATAAACCATTGTATATAATTGGCATTCAAAGGTGATAGAGCAATATCACAGGCAAGTGTGCTTTATTAAGAAGAGGAGAGAGATATAGGAAGACGTAAACCCACAGATTAATAATTACCTAGATAGGAACGAGGACTAACCCTGGCCATGGGTCAGTTTGGAAAGACGGGGACAAGGACCCTCAAGGAATGGAATACCAGAATGCGAGCAGGTACAGCTCATGGTCAGTCAGGACAGGATACCCCTCAGGATTTGGATCAGGACTGGGCTCACCAAGGTACGACCAACACCCACAGCTTCGGATGCAACGCCTGCGTTACCCCTCTCTGCAAGTAATCCGCCAGTAACCCCGATTGGGTTTTCGAATTTCCCCAGTAAAGTGCTTCGCCAGTACTTAGGACTATTTCCACCCCTAGGAGTTTGTGGAAAATATGGACAGAGTGCTCCGCAGCACTCAAGAGTGATCACCTATAGAGTTTGTAGGGTCAGTGACAGGTCTGCTACTCGGACAAGTCGGACAATTTCTCTAAGCTACACTAGGCCAGTTATACGGTTTGGGGACCCTTAGACCACCCACAAATGTTGCAAGTGACAGTTTTCCCCATTATGATTGGTCAAGAGAGGTGATTTGGTCATTGTCACCTCCTAGAATTCAGTGTTCCCATCATTATTATTCAATCTTGCATACCCGCCCCTTGGGTTTACGTTCCCAGGCATAGGAATATAGAAGACAATGAGAGAGAGCCTTATGCAGATACATTGTTGCACAGTCAAGGAAAAATTGCAGCATCTTTCTGTAGGTTCTCAGGCGCATCGAGCTTCAGGAGCCAGCTGGCTGGTTTTAGCTTCTGCGCAGTGGGGTTTCTCCCATGTCACGTGACAGGGTTCAGAAGAGCTTCAAGTATGGCGCAGCTCCCATTTTCCCCGGCCCCCAGATACACGTTACATGAAAAGTAAGCGAAAACAAATTAGAATCATATGTAAAAATGATCACACTGTATACCGTTATAGACTTTACTGCACCCCTTACTTTATAATATCTATAGCATTAAAGTTTAGTGCAAAAGGACAGATAGGCAGAAGCAGCGGTGGCAAGCAGAGAGCGTGGTGAGAGACAAGCGGCCATGTTTGCAACAGTGCGCATGAGCAATAAAGTCCCTCCAAAATGCGAGTGCGTCACATCACGTGAATATGACCGACGCATGCGCAGACTGGATTTCTGCGAAGCAGCCATTTCCGTAGTGCAAGCATTGTTAGGATGAAAAGACACACAGGCAAGCCTCCTGGGGACACCCGCGTGTTGGGGAAAACGCTAAATAAATGACGGACAGGTTGAATTAATATGATTACAAGTTAGGCGAGGTTCTTGAATCAGAGCAAGTCGCTTTACGTGCGAATCCTTGCTCCATCAATCCCCTCTTTGATGATATTTACTATCATCACTATAGAGGAAACAGATGCCAACTTTCATTCTTCCATATCATGCATTTCAATTTCAACAAACTTATTGTTGAGTTTTCTTTCAGCTTCTCTATGAGAGTGGTGATTCTTCACCTTTTTGTAGATTTGATTCCTCAATTCTTCTAATTCTAACTCATCAATATTTCTCTTCACTCCTCTCTTATTCACAGGGTACTTTTTACATTTTTGACATTTACAGCAAATGAATATGATCAGTGCAACCACACCTATTCCAGCTATTGGCATCAGTATTTTCCATAGAAGATTTTTACCTAGGTTAGAAAACCAACTACCTATAGAGGAGAGACCTCCAGTCAGCCTCGTCCAGGCACTGTCAACCTCCAATGGTTTGAGTTCTTTTTCCAAATTAGTTATGTTTCTTACGTATCTCTTAAGTTCGATACTTTTGTCAGGTATGTAGGTGCAACAATGTTGCGCCTTCAGCATTCTACAGACTCCGCCCTCTTTTGCTAATAAGGTATCAAGAGCAAGGCGATTCTGTAAAACCATTGATCTGATCGCAACCATCTCAGTATTGACCAGCAGGAATCCAGCAGCAGTGTCAGTTGATAACCGATCCACTACTGTAGACAACTTGCAGATTCTGTGAGTATTCAGAACTACCCCCATTCCAGGTATCAGTGCACTAAAGATATCACCTATAATTTCGCCTACACTTTCTCGCTTTCTACGCGCCAAGCCATTAGTCTCTTCATTGCTTCCAGCAGCATTATTCACATGGTATACTTTCGGGAAGACAATGCCAAAGTAGCAGCTTCCATACCAGTGATCCGGCAATTTGAAATAAGCCTTGTTCCCACATATATAATAAATTCCGGGAAACACAGGTTCTGACCCATTTTTGAAACCCCAACCTCCAATTACCTTGTAATTATGTTCACATTCGCTGGAACCAATGAATACATTGTTATAATATTCTGTCCTTTCTCTATGTAGACAAAGTTTCCCTTTCCGTTCAAAATCCAGCAACAAAGCAGGAGTAGCTTTGCTTTGCAAGGTGTTGTCCATGTGCTCTGCCCACCTAGGGACTCTATCCTTTTCATCATTCGCCTTTTTCTGAAACTTTTCCCTCCTTCTGTCTGCCATTTTTATAAACATCTTTTCCTGCTCTTGCAAAGAACAGGTCAGATTAGCTTGTCTTGCTTCATTCAAGTCTATGTCACCTATAGTCAGGAAATATTCTCCCATATAACGGGTTACCTCGCTCCTAATATGTACAAGGTTCAGGTGCCCCCTAATAGGAAGTTCAGAAAATATTACGTCAGCATTGGAATAGTAGTACTGTAAAGTGCTTCTATAAAACAAGCTTGCCAATATACTACAGGAAATTCCGTAGGTAGGGGTAAGTGGTGATATGTCACACCTTCAGCTACAGAAGTGGGTAGCTTCATGCAGACATAACAATCTTCTATTTCCATAGCTTCTACATAATGCACTAAAAGGTTAGCAAAAACATTTAAATGTGTCCGCTTTCTCATCTTGTGAAAATGTAGTCCGCCCTCATCTGATGCTTCTAATTTTTGTCGTGTGTGTTTCAGACTAACTGGGTTGTCACGTCGTTCTAAGCTTCGTGGAGTCTCTACAGTATGTACAACGTCTGTGTCTAACGTTTCAGGTTCATTAGGGGACAAGTTAGGATCTTTACTTATCATAAAAGGTATAAAGACTGTTAGTCCTATCCACATCACTATCAACATAGCTACACTACATAAGCATATTTTACAACAAGTTTTGCAACACCTAAATCTGGATCTTCCAGTTACGTTTGAGTCAAACATTAGAGCTTACAGGTGGCTTTTGCAACCCCTCCTTATTTTCTTACACCAAGGGTTCACTCGGCTTTGTCTCAAGGAGGGTCTTCGTCAGAACTCTGATCAGCACCGGACTCCTCGTCACTTTTGCCGCTGTGATTGGGCTCATCAATTTCTTCCAACACCAAGTATGTCCATTCAGGGCTCCGATACAGCCTGTTCTGTTTCTTTACTCTGTCGCTCTTTCTCAGAGACTTGCCTCGGGCTGCTTTCCTTTCACTTTCAGCCCTCTTTCGGTCTTTTAGTTTTTCTTCGACTGTCTTTATTCGGAGCCTCAGCCTTTTCATGTATCGGGGTGCACCCTTGTCTCTGTGACTTTCAGTGGTCGAGGAAACTTGGCCTTCCTCGTGTCCTCTTTTTATTTCACTTCGTTGTGGCACTCTGGTGTTGGCAGAGTCTATTTCCCTTCCTGTCTGACTAGTTCCAGGTCTTTCATCTATTTCTTCTGCCTGGTCCCTAAGCTGGCCCTGTTCAGGTTGGAGTTGTATTTGCTCTTTACTTTCAGGCGACTTGGTTTCTACTTCCTGAACATGTTCATCTAGTTCTATCTGCTCCTGTTCATGCACTTCGTTCCCTTCATTTTCTTCCGCATGAACTTCAACTTTGACCACTATCTGTCCCTTTCCAGACTCCGGAGTTTCAGGAGGAGTGTCGATGTCTTGATCTGTCCCTATTTGGCCTACTTCCTGATCAGGTGTGATGTGAGTTTCGCTGACCTGACCTTCGTCCTCTAGTTCTGTCTCACCTGGACTATCCCACTCACTGTCTAGGTAGGAATATTTCCTGGTTCGTATTGGATCATGAACCTGGTCGTCGGCAGGGAACCAATCAACGTCTTGACTTGTGCTCGGCAGTTCGATGTCAGCGAGATCCGGACCCTCTTCGGGAGTCTCCTCAGCTGAGCTGCCTTCAGCTCCAGTCGCGTTTTCTCCAGTTACCCGCTTCGTGTGACTGGCATGGATCCACTTCGGTACACCAGCACACTTTACAGCAGTCGTAGTGACAAGGATCACTTGTCTTGGCTTTCCCCACTTTGGTCCAATGCAACTCTTCCGGGTGTGTTTCTTTAACACCACCCAATCACCTGGTTGCAGTTTAAGTGCTGGAGTCTTGGGCCAGTCGTCAGCTGTCTCTCCAATCTGGTGAGAGAGAGAACGCACTTGGTCACCCAGCTGCTTGCAGTATTCTAGCACCAAATCATCAGAAATGCTTAGCAGTTTGTGTCCAGGTACCCATGCCTGTCGCATCACTCTCCCCATTAGCACTTCATGGGGGCTCAGGCCTGTTTTTCTGTTTGGAATACTTCTCAAGCTCATCAGCACAAGGGGCAAAGCTTCTATCCAGTTCATTTTGGTGGAATCACACATCTTCGCCAATCTGGACTTGATCGTACCATTTATCTGCTCAACTACCCCAGAAGCCTCTGGATGGTATGCACAGTGCAATCTTTGCTTCATCTTAAATGCTGTACAGAGTTCGTCTAGGACATCGTTGGCAAAATGCCCACCTTGGTCTGTTTCAATCGTCTCAGGAATTCCATACCTAGGTATCAACTCCCTGAGCAATAGTTTGGCTACTGTTAGGGCATCATTTTTCTTTGCTGGGTAAGCCTCCACCCACCTGGAAAACAGGCACACTATGACCAGGACATATCTATATCCCTTGCATCTGGGCATTGTTATAAAGTCCGCCTGCATCCTGACAAAGGGACCTACTGCCTTTCCAATGGTACTTTGTTCCACTACAGTCCTCTTTCCTGCATTGAATTGCTGACACACTAGGCACCTCTGGCAAAGCCTTTCCGCTTGGTTCCTGAACCTTGAATTATAGAACACTTTGTCAAACACACGATACATTGCGTCCCTTCCCATATGTGTTGGTTCATGTATCATCCTGACCATGGGATCTACCAGGCTGTCGGGCAGTACAGGCACCCCGGTCGAGTTTACCACCACACCATCATCCCTTATTTTGCATTCGTTCGCCCGCCATCTACCTTTTTCTTCCCTGTCTGTTGCCTGTTGTAAGTCTCTCAATTCTTCCCACGTTGACACATTTTCAAACAACATCAGTTGGCAGCTGTTTCCACCCCATAACCCAATTTGGAGGGACATTTGGTGTCGGGCACAAAACTGGGCGATTTGGTCAGCGTATCGGTTTCCGGCTGTCACATCATCATTTCCGGATCTGTGAGCCGCACACTTGACCACAGCCAATTCTTTGGGCAATTGAATAGCTTCCAGTAAGTCTTGTACCACCTTTCCATTCCTGATAGGGGTACCTGAGGAAGTCATGAATTCTCTTTGTAACCACAATTGGCCGAAGTCATGAACAACCCCATAACAGTACTGGCTTGTTTTTACCCCTCTTACATGCTCTTGTCAACGCGATGAGTTCTGCGACTTGCGCAGATTTCACTTCGCATAGGTAAGATGCTTCCAGGGTGTTTGTCAATGTGACTACAGCATAGGCAGCACACAGACCTCCACTCTCATGTCTTAAACACGAGCCATCCACAAAGATTGTCAGATCCCCATCAAGTAAGGCTATTTCTCGGATGTCAGGACGGGGCTTAGTGCTGAATTCTGTTAAATCGATGCAGTTATGTTCCATTTCATCCTCGGCGTCTACATCCAGAGGAACAGGTAACAGTGTTGCAGGGTTTAAGACATTGCACCGGGAAATTGTTACATTCTCAGCACCAATCAAAATTCTCTCATACTTAGTCAGCCGACTAGGTGTGAGATACTGGGTCTTGGTTCTTGTCAGTAGGATAACAACAGAATGTGGAACATATACGGTGACAGGATGTCCCATGACAATATTCTCACTCTGTTCTAGACTGACGCAAGTAGCAGCTACTGCCTTCAGGCATCCAGGTAATCCAGCAGCCACTGGATCTAGAGTGGCCGAAAAATAGGCCACGGGACGCCTGACCAACCCATGCTCCTGGGTCAGGACTGAGAGAGCACAATTTTCTCTTGTGTCACAGAACAGTTCAAAGTGTTTGGAATAATCGGGCATACCTAATGCAGGAGCGGTACATAGACAATTTCGCAATGTTACCCAAGTGGACATGCTCTCACTGTCCCAACTGACTGGGTCTTCTACTCCTTTCTTGGTCATTTTTATCAAAGGTTTGGCTAGAGCTGCGAATCCTACAATCCACTGCCTACAGTACCCCACAACTCCTAGGAACATTCTTACCTCTTTCTGAGTTCGGGGTAGGTCCATGGTTTTAATTATCTTGATCCTTTCTGTAGTGACTTTTCGGATCCCTTTCTCTATCTGGTGCCCCAGATATTTTACTGAGTTTTTACAGAACTGTAATTTGTCAGGTGATACTTTATGTCCTCCCTTTCCTAGGTGATTTAGCAAGGCGATAGTGTCTGTGACACAGTCAGTTTGAGTTTTAGATGCCACTAAAAGGTCATCTATGTACTGCACCAAAACGGACTCTCTTGGCAGTACTAAAGATTCAAGGCATTTCTTTAGGATCTGGTTGAAAATCGATGGACTTTCAGTGTACCCTTGAGGGACACGATTCCAGACATAGATATGGCTGTCAAATTCAAAACTAAAAAGGAACTTGCTTTCGGGATGCAATGGGATGGAAAAGAATGCATGGCACAAGTCAATGACAGTGAACCATTCTGCATTCCAAGGAATCTGATATAGTATCACTGCGGGGTTAGGCACAATGGGGCAGCAAGGTACAACAATCTGGTTTACCTTGCGCAGGTCCTGCACTACCCGGTACTTTCCACTAGGCTTTTTGATCCCAATGATGGGCGAATTGCAGGGACTGCTCATTACTTCCTGTATAATGTCTGCTTCAAGCAACCTGTTAATTTCAATTGCGACTCCTGCTTTTACTTCTGCACTCATCTTGTACTGTCTTGTTCTGGGGTATACAGCATTTGTTTTTATTGCTATTTTAACCAGATCCACATTTGCCATTAAGCCTACATCCTTTCCTGTGAAATCCCATACTTCGGGTACCACTCTTAATTGCAGCTCTTCAGGTAAGTCTTCAATGGACAAGGTTTTAATGTCGGTGTCAGGTCTCACTAACATCAGTTTGTACAAGCCATCTTCATCGGGGGTCTGAATTTCGACACCTTTTGGTGTGCAAAAGATGGTGCAGTTCATTTTGCACAACAAATCGCGTCCTAACAGGTTCACAGGACTGGAATCACAGACCACAAATCTGTGCATTTCTTTGAAATTCCCTATAGAGATTTCCATGGGTTCAGTTACTGGAGTACTGATTATTTGATTGGAGACACCCACTACTTGGATTGCTTCTCCCGAGAGGGGTAGGTTAGGAACATCCACTGTTCTCACAGTGGACCGGGTAGCACCAGTGTCCAACAGAAAGGTGACGTCTTTTCCCTCAACCTTTCCTTCAATGTATGGTCCAGTCTGGTCTACCGGTAAGGAGGCGCCAAGCACGCACTCCTTATCCTCCCCCCTCAGGCCCCGTCAATCTTGTTCATCACAGAGGAAAGAATCGTTTAACAAGTACTGTGGGATTGCTGCATTTCTCTCATTCTCTCCTTCCCATATTTCCGCCCTTTCATTCTGCTGACCCTGATTCTTATAATTTTGTCTAGGAGCGCGAGGTACTGGAGGTAGCTTTACCTGTTGCTGGTTCTTTTTCGTCCCCTCTTTCTGCACCTGTGGATTTAAACCATTTACAGGGGCATTACCGGCCTGTAAGTGTGGACACTCGTCTCTCCAATGCCCTATCTGACCGCACCCATGGCAGGGGAACTTTTTCATAGCCTCCTCTCGACTCATTTTTACTCGGGGCTTCCCTCCTCCCCCAGCGTTGGAATTCTGGGCATTATTATAAGAAGAATTCAGTTTACTTAACTGCTTTTCTTGCTGTTCGGCCAACTTCACTTGTGCCCACATAACTTTCTCCTTGAGGGCTTTCTTCTTGTTGTCTATCTCATCCTCGCAGTACTTTGCGTATTTAAGGACGTCATCTATAGGCTTTCCCTGCCAACTGATTTTATTGTCTCGAATCCATTGGGATATTTCAGGCCTTAATCCCAGCACAAATCTGTAACTGAAATGGGTCATGTCCTTCATGTCCACATTATCGATTCCACTGTAAGTTTTGAACACTTGCAGCAACCTTTCATAAAAGGAGTGGAAAATTTCATCGCGCTCTTGGGTAGTTCTATCTATCCGGGTCCAATCGGTTTCCTTTGCGGGCACCTTTTTCTTGAGGTATTGTATGACTTGATCATACTTCCTCATTACTTCGGGTGAGGGAGCTCCGGTTCTGGCATCCCTCGGATATTCATCATTGGGCCAATCAATTTCAATTTTGCATTCAGTCCATAAATCTACAGGTACTACAATGTCGAAAAACCCATCCAGGTCTTTCAGGAGACATTTCTGAACCTTTATGAAGCGTTCGACTTGTCTGTACCAGTCAACTGGCTTCTCTCGCAATTTCGGAAAATCATTTGTAAATGACACAATGTCTTGGCGGGACCAAGGGACATGGACGTATTTTCCCCCAGGGACCTCTCTCATGGGACACAATCTCTCTGTGGGACCTACTTCTTTGAGCACGAATTCTGAAGTTTGGGATTTTGCCCTACTGTCTTCCTTTTTCTTTGCCCATCTGGTTTTCCATTTTTCTACATCCCCCCATTTCTGTAGGAGTTTCAGTAATTCTTTTATCTGGATTTGTTTCCCTACTACATTCAAGCTCTCTAAGTCTTTGTCTGAAAAATCCACTCTGTAGGGTTTCTGAAGGATTTTGGATTTACTAGCATCGATTCCCATGTCAGCAGCGGTGTCCATTAATCTTTCATGTAGTAATCTAGTGTTTCGGGTAAGGTTCTTGCTGATAAACAGTAACTCTTCTTCATTAAAGGAGTTTAACCTGTCTAATCCTACATTTCCGGCCAATAGTTCTTCAATTTCGATCCTTAGCCTATAAATTTCTAAGGGTTTTGGTTGGGGGGTGGTCTCTTTCTCTAATTCTTTTGTCCATCTGTCCAATTCTTCTGGAGTTACTACCGTGGCACTTCTGACCCCAGATGTGCTCTCAATCAGAACTTCTTTTGCCCTACTCTGACTTCTTGCCCTTGATACACTGGGTCCAGGTCCCCCTACAGGCAGATCCATCAAAACCACCGACTCACATTCACTTTCTTGATCATCATCTATGAGTGGCTCTCTTCTCGGGGTTGGGATACTAGCATTTGGGACCATCGGGGTTATAGTAGGAGTTTGAGGACTGGCCAATCTATCCCCATAAAGAGGAATAGCCGGACCGATAGTTACTGGGATAGTCAGGGAATCTGGATGAGGATGTATCTGAGCTATGGTCCGAATTAAATCATCTCGCTGTCTCGCCAGGGCTTCCTTCTCTCGCTCTCTCAAAGCCAGGTCTGCAGAATTGTCATGCAATACTTGGGGTACCAAAGTAGGGTAAATATTCGGGGCTGTCGGAGTAACCAACCGAGGGGGGTTTTCTCCGAAAGGACGGTAATTCGGGACTGTAGAATGAGGTCTGCAAAATCCATCCCCATCACTGGTCTTACTATCTGTACCCGTTCCATCGGTCTCACCATCCCTTCTACATTTAGGATATTTAGAAAACGGGTTTGGGGAACTCAAAGGCTCTGACTCTGCTACATAGGGAGGTGGGTTTTTCATCAATAAGTCTTCTAGATGTTCATCTTCCGAGTCTCCCATAGCCATTAAGTGGCGGGTTTTCTCTGTACATTTTCCCTTCTTTTGTTCAAGTACTCCCATCATGGGAAATAACCCTTCAACCATCCTATTCTGCCTCCACTGTTTCATTTTCTGCTCTTTGGTTTCTCTATGGACCCTCGGATACCACTTGCTTACTCCCTTGTCCATCCGGGGTCTATCTCTTTCTAGAACCTCAATTTCCCATTCTTCTAGGGCTTCGTACTGGGTCAATCTGGGTCTGGGATGTAATTCGTTCATGCGGGTCCTCAAGTTAAACAGGATTCTGCCATTAAACGTACCATCCATAGGGAATGCTAGGACTCCGTCATCTGCAGTATACTTTGCCCAGTTCTCTAACCATACACAGGTATGATACCCTTTGTCAAACATCATGAAGGAGGCAGGAGTATTTGGTGGAGGAATGAGCACACCCTCCCTTGTTCTAATAGGCTTGTCCGTTTAAAAAAAATTCTTTATTTTATCGGAAAAGGACAATTTTCTTTTTACTCCATACATTATGCGCGGTCTACCTCGTAGAATCTGTTCCTTATAGAAGCCTAAGTTTTGTGGATTAGGTAAGAACTCAGGATACCACATACACCTTTCCAGACCTCTCTCAAGCTCCTGTTGATTAATTTTGTTTACCTTTATGCTTCCAATGCTAGCGCGACTTTTATTTCGCGGCAGCCAATCAACACAGTGATTACAAAAGCCCTTGTCCAATGGGTGCGCGGCCTTTTCGCGAGATGAGGTCTCA
Source organism: Lissotriton vulgaris (assembly GCF_964263255.1). Lineage (NCBI taxonomy): Eukaryota > Metazoa > Chordata > Amphibia > Caudata > Salamandridae > Lissotriton > Lissotriton vulgaris. The sequence goes on from NC_141687.1 coordinate 427,425,280, forward strand.
CGCTCCAGCACTCACCCCTCCCTTACAATTTCAGCTTCACTACACACCCGCTGTCTTGACCAATACCAGCGCGGCACGGAGTGACGTCAGAGCAGTCTTTCGACCGACTCCCTCCTTCACAAGGTAACGGAAACTTTTAACTTTTCCTAAAGTGCGAGTGCAAATTTTAGTTAACAACACACAACGTTTGCCACTGTGTCTGAGTGTTCTAAATAGATAGAAAAATTTTCTTTCACTACAAGTAAACCACTTCTGTCTACTTTTCATTCACTCCGGTTAGACTTCTCTGCCTAACCTCTCACACGAGTAATATAGAACCTGTTATTCCCCTGGCTCATCCACTTCTTTCTGGGATATATACTAAGTCAGGCTTTCACCAGCGGACTATTTTACTTACCATTCAAGCCTCGGAGACCCTACTACTCCTTCCGTATGTGACCCTTACTAGGTGATATCGCCTCAGTCTGGCTTTACTGAACTGCAGATCGGCTGTCAAGCATGCGCTAGAGATAAAAACGCTCATTCAAGATCTACAATTAGACATTCTATTTCTCACCGAAACCTGGCTGACGCCTCACTCAGATGCTGATATTGTGAGTATGCTACCCAAGGACTACCTCATACATCATCAAAATAGAATAAAAGGTATAGGAGGCGGACTAGCGATTATTTACAGGAATTCCTTCACTTGCAGGCTACAAGAAGGAGGGATTGAGGACTGTGAAAGTGCTCATTTCTCACTTCAATTAACTCCCAATAAATCCCTTTCAGGTCTTTTGATATACCGTCCTCCGGGGACCACAGGTAACTTTGTCAGCTCACTACTGGAAACCACCACCTCATCTTGTACCTTGACCCCCAATTTTATCCTGCTTGGCGATTTAAATCTACATTTTGAGGACAGTACTAATAAAATTGCTGGGGATCTTATCTCAGATCTAAAAGTACTTGACCTTCACCTGATCAACTCAGAGGCAACCCACACTAAGGGTCACCTTCTGGACTCTCTCTTTGCTAATCTCACAAAAATTGAAGCTCTCCCTTCACTTCCTCTCCCCTGGTCTGATCACTTTCTCATCCCTTTTACGTGGCAAACTAGCAAAATCACCGGCCACTTGCAAATTCCAAGAGAACGTGACAGACTATGGTCCAGAATACCTCTTGAAGGTTGGACACAGGAGTTAACACGATCTACCCCTTTTGCAGACCCTGACCCTGTGTTAGCCAACGATAACTTTACCAATTGGATCACCTCCACCTTGGATATAGTCGCCCCTAAGATAGACTTAAAGAATAAAAGTACCACCTTTAAATCACCATGGTACTCACAGGAACTTAGGAACCTAAGGAAAATCTGCAAAATCCATGAGCGTAAATGGAGGAAAAAATGGGACCCCACCATCAAGGAAGAATACAAATCAGCGATGAGGGCTTATAAAGCTATGCGAAAAGCAGCTCAAGCCTCCTTCTTTGATAAAAAAATCAAAGCTGCCTCTAATTCTTCTCGTGAGACTTATAAAATAGTCAAAGAGCTCCTCACTATACCCAACCCCCCCTCAAACCAACAACCCACAGTTGCCAGATGCAATCAAGTAGCTTGTTTTTTTCAAAATAAAATCATCAATATTTTACAGTCACTTCCACCTTTAAACGATGATAATCCCCCGACCGCCCCATCAGCCTCCGTCATTGGTCCAACTTTAGACAGTTTCAACCAACTGTCTAATGACGACTTTTTGAAAGTCCTCTCAGACTTGAAAAGTGGCTCCCCTAATGATCCAGCACCTATCCACATCCTCAAACAAGTTGGACCTACCATCTCGCATCTGGCCACCAACCTCATTAATGCCTCTCTTAACCAAGGAGTGGTCCCTCCCAATTGGAAACACGCCATTGTCAAAGCTCTACAGAAAAAACCAGGTATGGACCCTGCGGATTTGACCAACCTCCGCCCAATCTCACTCCTACCTGGACTAAGTAAGATTGCAGAGAAAGTGGTCAACCGGCAACTGTCCGCCTTCCTTGAAACCAACAATCTCCTTCGTCCCACACAGACAGGCTTCCGTCCAGGTCAAGGGACGGAGACAGCCCTTTTGAAAGTGGTTGAAGAGGCGAGATGCATCTTGGATTCGGGAGGATCAGTGTTACTGATCCTCCTGGATCTAAGCGCTGCATTCGATACGGTGGATCACAAAACTCTCATTAAGCGCCTCTTCAGTTTGGGAGTAAGGGGCACAGCCCTCAGCTGGCTCTCTTCGTTTCTAAAAGACAGAACATTTCAGGTCTGCGAAGGGAATGTGCGATCCGACATTCTCCCTCTCCAGTGTGGGGTCCCCCAGGGCTCTTCATTGAGCCCTACACTTTTTAAAACATACATGGCCCCCCTGGAAGATGTGGTCTCCCCTTTTGGGATAAAAGCCGTCACATATGCTGACGACACCCAAATGATCGTATCATTCTCACTGGAAGAGGACAAGGTCAAAAATCTTCATGACTGTTTAGAGGGAATTCATGCTTGGATGTCCACCTCAAGGCTCAAGCTCAATGGCTCGAAAACTGAGCTCATGCTGCTGGGAAATAAAATACCTTCTCTTCCCTCCGCCATGTGGCCAGCATGCTTAGGCCCCCTCCCTCAACCCAAGACTGAATTAAAAAGTCTGGGTTTTTGGCTTGAACAGGACCTATCCCTGAAAACGCAAGCGAAAAAAACAGCTGGCACATGTGTGGGGCTACTGCGTTCCACCAGAAAGATCCTCCCATTACTTCCGGGACCTTCACAGAAATTGCTCGTTCAAGGTCTAGTCTTATCAAGACTAGACTATTGCAATGCTCTCTTTCTGGCTGCCCCAGAATCCACGATCAACATTCTTCAAAGAACACAGAATGCTGCTGCAAGGATTCTTACAGGGACCTCATGTAGAGTCTCAGCCAAACCTGCCCTTAGGGCACTACATTGGCTGCCGATCCGCAAAAGGGTCAAATTTAAGGCCCTTTGTTCCACCCATAAAGCTTTGCAAAATCAAGGGCCCCCAATGCTAAAAGCTATGATCTTCCCATATAGACCCAACAGGCCCCTACGCTCAGCTCAAGGTCACCTGGCCACAGTCCACAGAACCAGAAAAGCCCGAACTGGAGGACGCCGTTTCTCGGTTACAGCGGCCACCTCCTGGAATGCTTTGCCATTTCATCTTCGTTCCGAGACCAATCTTATGAAATTTCGCAAGCTTCTAAAAACGCACCTCTTTCCGCAATAACCTCCTCCCTCCCTCCGACTTCACCCTCAGATGTTCTGCAATCCCAGCGCTGGGACGCTCACGGGCAGCCATGCGCTATATAAAACCTAAATTTCATTTCATTTCATTTTATTTCAAGTTTTATAAAAAAGGACTCGTGGCTATCATTTACTCAGATGCGAAAAGATCCAAATTAGTGCTTCCAGGTATTCCTAACCCTGCACTAATAACTCATAACAAGTGACCTTGACAGCCAACCGGATTCTGCTCACCGTTAGCTATATACCTCCCCGGGGATTCGGACTACACTGAACACTTACAAACAATTTTGATTAATATCACATATAACACTTATAGCAGCAATGCAAAAAAAATCATTTTTATATACATATAAATCCTTTAAACGATTGCGCAATATTTGAATCAATATAATCAATAGAACAGCATAGAAATATCAGCAGCACATTTTATTTTCACGGTTTGTTTATCAACTATCCTGTCTACCTATCTTAACTAGTCCTAACCATACTACTGCTACCAGAAAATTACTGATAGAGCGCGCAGGTCACCCGGGTCACTGAGTTTACCAAATTTCCACGCACTGGGCCCTGACGTGAATATGACGACAGTGTTTGCATGAACCGGGTGAAATCCTTCGCGCGCTACTATGAGTAATTCGGGGGGTGACTCTCGCACCACTTACTATTCATGTACCTGACTTACCACAGGCACATTACTCCTGATGGATTCAGGAGCTAGCAGTGGACAGGTGACAGGATTCCTAAAAGGAGCAGAACTCAAATACACTTTTATACCTTTATCCACACTTTATACTGTAAAATGACCACAGACACCTGATGGGGTTTAAAGATTTATAAAGAAATTTCAGAATGAGTATGCCAAAATAATGAGGCAAACACAGATCAACACGTCAATTATCAGGATTAATGCTATAATGTAACTATGGATTAGGGCAAGTACCATTAGAGTAATTGAGAACACTATAGGGTAAGGGAAACAAGGAACAAGCTATTCATCACAAGTTTAAACTAGGGCAGGGGATATGAGCAGGGCCTAAATGTATATTCCCACTAGGCTACTTATGCTATTCTTACTAAGTTCACTGCAACCATGCTAAGGGAAGGGGAAAAAATGGAACACACTAATATAATACGACACTTTAATAATATCCTACAGGTAGGGAGAGAAATGGAACATTTCTAATAAACCATTGTATATAATTGGCATTCAAAGGTGATAGAGCAATATCACAGGCAAGTGTGCTTTATTAAGAAGAGGAGAGAGATATAGGAAGACGTAAACCCACAGATTAATAATTACCTAGATAGGAACAAGGACTAACCCTGGCCATGGGTCAGTTTGGAAAGACGGGGACAAGGACCCTCAAGGAATGGAATACCAGAATGCGAGCAGGTACAGCTCACGGTCAGTCAGGACAGGATACCCCTCAGGATTTGGATCAGGACTGGGCTCACCAAGGTACGACCAACACCCACAGCTTCGGATGCAACGCCTGCGTTACCCCTCTCTGCAAGTAATCCGCCAGTAACCCCGATTGGGTTTTCGAATTTCCCCAGTAAAGTGCTTCGCCAGTACTTAGGACTATTTCCACCCCTAGGAGTTTGTGGAAAATATGGACAGAGTGCTCCGCAGCACTCAAGAGTGATCACCTATAGAGTTTGTAGGGTCAGTGACAGGTCTGCTACTCGGACAAGTCGGACAATTTCTCTAAGCTACACTAGGCCAGTTATACGGTTTGGGGACCCTTTGACCACCCACAAATGTTGCAAGTGACAGTTTCCCCCATTATGATTGGTCAAGAGAGGTGATTTGGTCATTGTCACCTCCTAGAATTCAGTGTTCCCATCATTATTATTCAATCTTGCATACCCGCCCCTTGGGTTTACGTTCCCAGGCATAGGAATATAGAAGACAATGAGAGAGAGCCTTATGCAGATACATTGTTGCACAGTCAAGGAAAAATTGCAGCATCTTTCTGTAGGTTCTCAGGCGCATCGAGCTTCAGGAGCCAGCTGGCTGGTTTTAGCTTCTGCGCAGTGGGGTTTCTCCCATGTCACGTGACAGGGTTCAGAAGAGCTTCAAGTATGGCGCAGCTCCCGTTTTCCCCGGCCCCCAGATACACGGTACATGAAAAGTAAGCGAAAACAAATTAGAATCATATGTAAAAATGATCACACTGTATACCGTTATAGACTTTACTGCACCCCTTACTTTATAATATCTATAGCATTAAAGTTTAGTGCAAAAAGACAGATAGGCAGAAGCAGCGGTGGCAAGCAGAGAGCGTGGTGAGAGACAAGCGGCCATGTTTGCAACAGTGCGCATGAGCAATAAAGTCCCTCCAAAATGCGAGTGCGTCACATCACGTGAATATGACCGACGCATGCGCAGACTGGATTTCTGCGAAGCAGCCATTTCCGTAGTGCAAGCATTGTTAGGATGAAAAGACACACAGGCAAGCCTCCTGGGGACACCCGCGTGTTGGGGAAAACGCTAAATAAATGACGGACAGGTTGAATTAATATGATTACAAGTTAGGCGAGGTTCTTGAATCAGAGCAAGTCGCTTTACGTGCGAATCCTTGCTCCATCACTGGTACTAAAAGTAGTGCAAGGGGGCCTGCTTTGCGGGTATGATTGTTGATATGCAGGAAGATATTCCTTCCTGCACAGAAACAATCAATAACAACGATTTGTTACTTAGATGTGCGCTGCACTCTGCAGAACACAAAGAAAAAGAAAAAATCCCCAATATTTAATTATTGTTTATGTGCAGGTAGGAACACCTTTCTGCACAAAAACAGTAAATAATGATGTTTTGCTCTTTCTGGGCTGTATTCTGCAGAACACAAAGAAAAAGCAAAAATGAGGAAAAATAAAATTATTCCTCTTTATTGTACCAATCTAATGCCTGCTTTTGCATGCCGTTAGTTTTTGGTGCTGCCTCATACACATCCTTGAAAATCTGGGGCAGCATCAAAAGCAATGGGTGTTGCAGTGGAAAGTCTACAGCAACGCCCATTGCACGCCCCTTTCATGCAGATACCTGCGTGCAGGAGTACCATATTTACAAAAGCAGTGTTGTCATGCAAAGTTGCTTAACAACACTTTGTAAATATGGTGCAGGGCATTGTGCCACTGAAACCACGAAAAAGTGACTTTACGGTGGCCCAATCCCCTTGTACATATGCCTCTTTATGTCAGCGCAGACCGTGGGCCCGACTACCGAGGGGAAACAAATGACCGCTTCCTTCCATAAGATACTTTCATATAATGCAACTTTTCTATTTTTTCATTTAGAGGGTTGTGAAGAGCATGAGTTTAGCTCTTGGGAATACGAATAAAGAAACAGGTGAAATAAGAAATTCAGCGCCATGGCGGATCCTGCTCTGTGGCACATGCCGAATATTCTAGCCACAATGTGTTTGTGTCTACGCCCCTGAACATCATGATGGCTGCTGTCATAATAATAATAATAATCCACATTTGTAAAGCGCACAATCACCCGTAAAGGTCTCTAGGCGCTGGGGGCCGTCGGGAAGATTAAGCAAGCTATTGCCCAGAGTCACATGGTGCTGGGCTAATCTGCCGCCGGCCCTGGGGATCGAACTGTGATGACAGCATAAGAAGGGTAGCCGCGGGGGGTTTATTCACACCATCACCAGGCTAGTCAGAGAAGAATGACAGTGCACAGCTGGCTCATGGAAAATACCAACGTAACTGATAACGCATGTGGACACGGGGAGATGGAAGGAACCATTAGGAAGGGAAACTACAACAATGGCATTTGCAAATGTAAATGGGATCCATGTAAATGTAATTGCTAATGCATGTCAAAATGAGATCGGACTCTCTGCCCCTTCCACAGTGCCCACTCACCTGCCAGGGTTCAGCTCCTTGAGTTGTCTTGTGTTCTGCAAAGTTGGCACTGCGTGGTTACAACCTGGAATAATATGGCATTCCATCCAGTGTGCAGGGTAAGCCTAGCCTCTCGTGCCCTTTGGAGCGCTGACTGCTCCATGGGTTGGCATGGCCGCCCTTCGGCCTGTTCTGCCATTCTCCTGCTCAAATTATATAGGTGACCGAACCTAGGGCAATATTATCAAGAAAGGGCGATACATTCTCGCTGCTTTTATCCGCAGAAAACTGTCGCTAAAGCAGCAATAATGGGCTTGATAATATGTCCTTGTGAATTCCAATAGCAGCCCAGGTTCTGGTGTTAACCTGGGCTTCGATGGGAATTCACAAGGGCATATTATCAAGCCCATTATCACCGCTTTAGAGGCAGTTTTCTGACGATAAAAGTGGCGATTATGTATCGCCCTTTCTTGATAATATGGCCCTTAATATCTCACGATGTCTCCCTGCCCTAATGTCAACAATGAGGCTTAACCCCTTCGCTGCGGGGTGTTCTCCCCCAGCTGTGCGGGGGTAGGGGGGCCGCTAGCGACGCTGCAGTGCTTGTGACGAGCTCGGATCGTCATGAGGCACAGTGCAGCTGCACTCATGACGAGTGGAGCTCGTCACAACCACACCCGTTTTTAGAACGTTCAGCACAGCGGGGTACTTTCCCCCGCGTGCAACGTTCCAACGGCCGTGACGCGTCATGAGGCACCTGAGCTCATCATGAGCACCGATGAGGTTAACACACAGAATAGTGTCCGAACACACATTAATTCCGAATTTCAAAATACAACAGAGGAAGCCAAAACATTTGCATTAAAAAGTAGACAAAAACGAGGCACTGTTAAGTATGCATGCTGTTCTGGCCACGTACCTGCAAAACAGCAAATAAATACTTGATGTACATGCAACTTTCATTGACGTGCACGTGACCGTTCTTTTTTTTTTTTTTGATAATCAACTTTATTGAGTTTATAGAACATCGAACAAAATTCATTGGCAGCAGATCACAAGTCAACATAGATAGCGGGTTTGAATCAACAAGACTTAAAGACACGGGTAGTCCATTCCAGTCCATCATCTCATCCTGCAGGACAGTAGTAGCAAATCTGAAGACAAGCATTACGGTTGGACTCATGGCGGGATCATGTTGAACCATTTCCCCCCCTATTTTGGGGAACAATTCTGGAGAACCTCTGGATGCAAACAGGGCCTCCTCCTGGGTGCCGCACCAATCCATTCCCCTCCTCCACCCCCCCACAGTGGGCGCAGCAGCTTGCGACCAGTGTAGCACTATGTCCCTCTTCGCCACGGCCACCGCTATCCCAAGTAGGCGCCTATCCATCCTGGAGCCATCCATGCCATCAAAGATCCCCAACAACATGCGTAAGTGACTGTTCTTACACATTCATCAGATCCATGTTTGGGGTGTGGCTTATGGGTGTGTTGTGGCCCATATGTAGAGGGAATGAGGCAACAATGTCCACATCGCGGGGTCACCTGTCAGGGCGCACAGCAGTGTTCTAGTGCACTCACCACTGTCAGGATGGACAGGGAATGTCTCCTCTATACTACATTCCCTGCCACAGCTCTGGGGCCACGGTGCACTAGGCATGCCCATGTATTTTTATCACCGACTGTCACTACACACTACAGGCACTGTCCACAGCAGTGTCTGCTCTTTATTACACTCGCTACTTCTATACCGTGTGGCGGTGGTGCACAGCACACAGTCACTGTGCACTATGGTCAGAATGCCTGAGCTTGGGAATTTATGTATTCAACTATCTGGTGTATTTCTGTTTGTGTGTTTGTTCGTGAATATAAGCAGGTTTAAATCCAGATATTTGCAGCCTTAAACTCATGTTTATGGCCGAAAATGTCAATGTGATTTGGGCACGTTCTTTTTGCAGGTCTTTTTCTATATTATGGCCGATGTAGGGGGCTGCCTTATATCAACACCGCAAATGCCCTCAAAAGGATGGAAACATAGCAACATATAACTTTAAAAACGCATTTTTTTAAGTGAAAGGGACCGATAAAATGGCAAAGTATCATTTTACCTGGAACTCCAAAAATCCCTTTGTTGGGTCTGAGTTCATCGCAGCTGTAGGCGTTTAGGTCAACTCATCACTGTACCTGGCTGCCTGTTTCAGGGGTAATCTTTCCTTCTATCTTTGCCTTCACCTGGGTGTTTGTCTCTGATATCGTGTTCCTATCGTGGTACCTTTTTATTAGTCTTTTGCTTCACCTGAGTGTCTGTCTGGACATCTTTTGAATATCTTTCACTTCAAGTAGCTTTCTTTCAGTCTGGGTGGTTTTGTTCTATCTTTCTTTTCACCCGATTGCCTGTCTTGAGTGCTTATGTTCTGTCTTTCACTTCAACTAGCTCTTCTTTCTGTCTGGGTGTTTTTGTTCAATCAGTTCTATCAGTCTGGTACCTTTCAATTTGTCTTTCGGTTCACTTAAGTGTCTGTCTGCACATTGTTTGTCCTATTTTTCACTTCAACTAGCTGTCTTTCTGTGAGGATGCCTTTGTTCTATCTTTCGTTTCACCTGATTGTATGTCTGGACTGCATTTGTTTAATATTTCTGTCTGGGTGTTTTTCTTCTATTTTGCACTTCTCTTGATTATCTGTCTGGGTAGCTTTTTTTCTATTCTTTGCTTCTATCCTTTTTTGTCTAATAATGTTTTATTCAATTCCGTGCTGCATCTGCTTGTCTTTCTTTCTATTTGTCTTTCGTCCTGCGTCTCTGGGAATGCTTCAGTCCATCTATTCCTTCGCCTGTTAGTGTTTCTCTCTAAATATCCACTACTAACTTTAACTTTTCATCTAACTTTCTTTGTTTTTGTCTCTCTCTGTAGTTGTTGCCATGCCTATCCATGTCTTAACTTTGCTATTTTCTCCCAGTGTGTCTTTAGCTCCATCTGTTCTTTCATCTGGCTGTCCCTTTTGGCTGGCTATGCGTATTCATGTTCATCCATCCTTCCAGTGTCAATTGTTCTTTCTTTGGCTTCCACGGGTTGCCCCTCCGCTCCCTCCCAGTGTACCTTTCGCTTTATTCCTCTATTAAACTCTCTCTCTCATTAATGTTTCATGGGTGTGGACGGTCCACCCTGGTCCTGTAAAACTGATGTCTTCAGCCCCGTTATTATTTGCTGATGTTTACAGCATTTTCCAACTGCTGACTCCTCGGAGCCTCTGCTTCTAATAAGAGTTTATGAGACACTGAAATGAACTCGTAAACTTCACGGAAGAGAAGGGAATGAAAAGTGCCATTAATAAATGCAGAGGCCCCCAGCCTGCCAGATGGGGATCGGCTACACTGAAAGGCACCCCCACTTTAATTTCTGTCTCAAATGTAAAAGATCTGGATGGAAAATAAAACCAGCGCATGTGGACCAGTAAACTCCTTGCCAGCCCGCCTGGCCAACTTTCTGATATGTTTTCCCTCAGAGCTCTCCAAGGAAGATAATAGGTGGCCCCTCATAGAGCAGTTACGGGTCCATTCAGAGCTGGATGGATGTCGTCCTAATAGTTACCCTGTTCCACTGGGGCAATTATACTAATGGCACTGAGACATCTGCAAGTCCGAAGGAAGAGGGAGGCAGAAATATTTCAGATCACAAGATTTTTTTAAACAAATGTGGCAATCGAAGACTGAATCCTCATTAGATCTCTCGTTTCTCTGTCATTACTGACGAGCTTCTTTTTGAGCTTATGTCTAGAATGAAATCTGTCTCCTTTAATGATCCTTGCTCTCCCAAATTCCTAGAACAGTTTGCCTCTGAACTTAAGTTATTTTCTGACACGATTAAACATCTCTCTATTTGCGAAGTATCCCAAGAACTTTCAAGGAAGAAGTTGTCATCCGCTGGGGAAAAATAAGAGAATCTTTGAATATTTGATATATGCACCAAACTGGTTTTCATCCTATGCACTGTACTTGAGTCAGTCAGGTTGGCAGTTGCGGACGATAAGTGTAAAGACGGTGATAAAGGCCTAACCTCAGCTTTGGTGTTGTTAGATCTGTCAGCAGCTTTCGATACGGTTAATCATGAACTGTTGGTGGACCGGATGGAAGCGGCTGGCCTCCAGGGCTCTTCTTTAGACTGGATAAAATCCTTCCTGAGGGATCGTAAGCAATCATTCTATTGAGTCCTTTCAAGTTCCCAGCATCCCTGCTGAAGTGTAGTGTCACTCAAGGCTCTCCCCCCCAATATTCAACATTTATATCAGACCTCTCGTTCAGGCTCTGCATCACTGGAACTGCAGAAGCTACAATTATGCTGCCTGCTCCCAGCTTCTTATTAGACTTGATGGCTCTTTGGCCTCCCAAAGGAATTTTCAATTCCTAATGCACCTTATCTGGGATCGGAGGGGCGACAACATTTGAAAACTTAACACTGAAAAGTCGGAAATTGTAATAATGAAAAAGAAAGCGGAATTATAGTCTACTTCATTTTGGCCATCAGAATGGGGGTGCCACCACCCCAAATTTATTTGCAAAAAGTTTGGGAGTAATCATGGACAAGGGGTTGTTCTCAAAAACCCAGTAAAGTTCAGTGATTTCTAACTGTTTTTATGTTCGGGAACATTAAGAAGATAGCTAGGTTTCTGACCAATAGATGAAAGCAGCAAACTGGCAATGTGGGCTTGAAAAGGCACACTAGTGAGCAATTAGTTTGTGTTCTGTTTCCTCCAACGCTCTACTTTTGTGACCCACTGCCAAGAAGCCACCCAAAAACAAGATCAAAACAACAATTGAAAAGGCGGGTTAAATCCTATAAAAGATTGCCCGTTCAAAAAATCACAGATAAATATACTCTTCCGCAGCAATACATCAAAAAAGCATGATTCAATAAACAGGAGTTCTTCAGTAGCCTTGCGATTTCTTACAATCCCATTTTATTCAACATTCCTCAAGAAAAGTCAAAGGCAGAAGTGAAGGGGATCCGGATCTACATGACTTGAAGCAGCCTTAGGCATGTGCAAGCTGTGCACCTGCACAGGGCCACCAAACCCCAGGGGCCACCACACCAATATATATCCTTAATATAATAATCCTTTGAGGATGGATACATATTTGCGTGGCGGCCCCTGGCCAGGGATTTGGTGGCCTCCGGCTCTGTTCCACTTCCAAACACCCTGACCCACCCCTCTTCACCGGCCTCCACGCTCCGCACCACCCGAACCCTGTCTTCCGGGCCCCCTACATTCGCTCCCTGCCCAGGGCCGCCATGAGCCTAGAGCTGCCCCTGCTTGAAGACATGGGAATACCACACGCCCAGGACGGAATTTAGTCTATGAAGAATTATGGAACAAGAACAGGATCTAAGACTGGGTGGAATACAACACTGAAATATTGATCAACCCTGATGAAGTCCCAAAGGGACGAAATGCGTTGGCTGGGCTGAATGGACTGCTTCTGTCAATTTGCATTTGTGAATAAAATTTGGTTCTAAGAAACTCGCAAGACTCCTGAATAACTACTGTATACTGAATCATGATTTTTTCATCTATTACTGCAGAAGAGTATTATCATCTGTAATTTTTTTGTACAGACAATCTTTTATAGAATTTAATGCTCCTTTTCAATTATTGTTTTGAGCTAGGTTTCTGAATAAAGATGCGCTGTTTATGGTGTTGATGGCAATAATCACGTCCCAACTGGATTATGCCAATTTCCTATATTTGGTATTCCACAAAACCAAGTGAGTAGACTGTTGATCATTCAGAACTAGGCAGCTAGACTTATTTATAATCAACCTTGGAATTCCCATTTCACTCCATTGTTACTGAACCTTCATTGGCTCCTGGTGAAACAAAGGGTTGTATTTAAAGTCACCTGCATTACTTTTAAGGCTCTTTATGACTTAGGGCCTCAATTTTTCTAAATCAGAATTTAGAGTTACACCTCTGGTCGGCTACTAAGCTCTTCCCCATCCAATTTACTGAGTATTCCGACCTTCAAAAGACAAGGATGGTTGGAATAAGGTTTTCAGTTCAGGTTCCCACTCTTTGGAGCTCCCTTCCTCCCACTCTTCATCTGGTCAATAATTTCATGTTGTTTAAGAAAGATTTAAAACGTGTTTATTCAAACAAGCTTTCCATCTAAGGTCCTCTAGTAAAGTATTACATTATTGTTACCTTTTAGCGCCAAGAAAGCTTTGGGTGAACATTCACTGTATACATTCTATCAATATAACATAACACGATTCTGCACCAATTCTCACATATGTTTGCCCTGTATGTCACCCAGAGATCTCCATTGCGTTTAGCAGCCAATATATCCAGGTGAAATACTCTGTAACTTCATCACATTAGGGGGCCAATTGGAATATACATTGTTGTCAGGCTTCAAGGAGCTTTTGTGGCACCTTCTTCACAGTGCCATGCGTTCATCCTATTGAAACAGGCATGAATGAGTGGGTTAGTCAATAAGGAGCTCTAGAGAGAGTTTAATGTTGAAAAGAACTGTCGCTGGTCTCAATTCCAGCTGACCAGACTCAAGCAGGTTGTCTACTCAATCCAAATATTGACATGTGTGAGGCTGTGCATAATAAATTATTATAATTACAGTCTGTTTGAATTATTCCGCATATTGAAAAAAGTGTTTGTCATCCGATGGTTTCTATTGGTTTCAGATGGTAGAACTATAGTCAGAGAAAGTTCCCTTTTCCCTCTGCTGGGGAAAAACGATCTAATGTACAAAACCAATATCCAGCTACTGCCTCCTGTGGAAACCATTTAGAACCACTGACTTGGTATTTCCATCAGGGATCTGGAGACTCAGGTTAGGCTCCATGGAGAGCATTTCAGGACCTGCCACTTGGTATTAAAGATTGTCTCTGTCTCCTGCAGAGGTGAGTCTTGGTGAGAGGCCTTCATTCGAGTAGTAAACATCACAGCAGCTACACCTCGGCGAAAGGTCTGCACTGCTGTGAACAAAGACTACAGGACTTACCTCTCAAAAAGGGTAAATCTGTGCATAGGGTAATGCCACTGCATAAATGCAACTGTATTTTTATTTTATTTTCTGAATGGGAAAATAATTTTTCCTGTGGAGAAATCTCTTCCATTTCACTCCACCAATTATGGGGTGTTCATTCCCATTTATACACTGAAAATGTTTCCCAGCTGGAAATATATTACAAAGAAGTTTGCGATTACCCACAAACTCACAAGTTTGAGGGTATTCCCAAACTCACTGTGGTGTCGCAATCCAGGCAAATCGACTCCCTACACCGCTAGACAGTACAAATATAGCGAAGTGTAAATCGAGTGCAAATTGACCTTTCAGTCAATATACTTGTACTTTTAACTGAAGCTATTGCCTTGTAAATTGAAGGTTTGCGTACAAATTTCTTTGCGAATTTGGAACAGAATGGTTGAGAATTTAGTCGAGTTAGTTAAACACTGAGAAAAATACAAAATGCAAGGAGTGCAATAACACTTAGCAGCGTTGTTGTTGCAAAGGATAACTTCGAAGAAATGAATGAGCTGGATTTCTTCCAAGGGAACCATGAAGTACTTCGTCGCAGGTTGTGGGGTACTTTGGAATTCATGTGGATATTGGTTTTGCACCCGAATCCTCACTATTGGTGCACATCCCGGCAGCTGGACAAACCTGCAGGATTAACAAGTAATCCTGTATTCCAACATACAGAACACATACCGGGGACGCTAAAACAGGCCTGCTGTATCATTATTACCTCCTCTTCCTAATGTTTCACCTCTGAATGAAGGCCAGGATTCTGTTTCAATATACACCAAAGGTACCAGAGGGTCTAAGGTAAGTATGCCCACATACAAGAAACCAAACCAAGACTCACCCTTACAACCAAGTAGTGACACAGAGAGCTCTCCGTGGATGAGGACAAGTACCCATCAGTCACCATTCGGATCCACCCTTCATCATTTGGGAATTTTATCCGTACCACCCGTCAGAGATTTATCGGTACTCTCTTAGGAGGTCAACCCGGTGGTAGGGGGTAGCCTCACTAGAGTAAGAGGACGACAGTGTGGTGTACCACTCGATGTAAGTGAGTGGTAAACAAGATGGGACTGGGGTGTGTAGTGCAAAAGAAGATGTGAGGGAACAAAAAAACCAAAGGGAGTGGATTTAAAATTGGTTAAGGCTAAGCACCCAACAATGATTTTATTCCAATTGTGCTTACCGTACCAATGTTAAAAGCAATACGCCTGCTGACTGACCAATTATGTGGACAGCCTCAGGGCAGTGTGGTCGACTAGTTTCAGCAATTTAGTGACTTATTTTGTCAATTGCTTTCTTCAGGACCGAAAATACCAATAAAAGCTACTACACCAAGTGAAAGAAAGTAACACCCCAAAAACACACAGCAAGTGCAGACAGTCACCTGGACGTTCTAGGTGTCCTCACAGTCTGTGCAGAACACTAGACATGTAAGGTAAGATGGCCTCACCCCACCTGGCTGTGGCTCAGGGGAAGAATGAAGCACCGCTCTAACCGTCGGTACTCCTGGCCGGCGTCCTGGCCATCTGGGGAGGTCAATATACTTGTACTTTTAACTGAAGCTATTGCCTTGTAAATTGAAGGTTTGCGTACAAATTTCTTTGCGAATTTGGTACAGAATGGTTGAGAATTTAGTCGAGTTAGTTAAACACTGAGAAAAATACAAAATGCAAGGAGTGCAATAACACTTAGCAGCGTTGTTGTTGCAAAGGATAACTTCGAAGAAATGAATGAGCTGGATTTCTTCCAAGGGAACCATGAAGTGCTTCGTCGCAGGTTGTGGGGTACTTTGGAATTCATGTGGATATTGGTTTTGCACCCGAATCCTCACTATTGGTGCACATCCCGGCAGCTGGACAAACCTGCAGGATTAACAAGTAATCCTGTATTCCAACATACAGAACACATACCGGGGACGCTAAAACAGGCCTGCTGTATCATTATTACCTCCTCTTCCTAATGTTTCACCTCTGAATGAAGGCCAGGATTCTGTTTCTCCTGCTGATCTGTGCCAGAGAGTGACAACGGATCGCATTAAAAGCACAAACTGAAACAATACAGGAGGTGTGAGACCACAATGGCAAAGAGCCAATGAAAATGAAGGAAGAGTTACAATGGGAGGAGGAAAGGTAGCTGGGGACGTGATGCCTGAGGGCTAAAAACATTCTGGTCATGATGGTGGGTCAGTAGTTCGGCTGGGGCACTCCAATCCACCATCCTCTGGACGAGCCCTCTGGATGAGAGGCAGCGGAGCCCCCTGGCCGAGGTGTACCGTGGATGCACTCAGATAAAACTGTGGTGTGAAAATAGGTCCTTCTGGTGACTCACTGGACTAATGCATACACTATAGGGAATTGGGTTTGCCCCAATCACACGTTTAAACCCCAGCAAGTCCACTCAATCTTTCATGCTTTTGAGGTCGATAAAACGAGCACCCTTGAGTCCGGGAAAAATAAATGACTGTTTCTTGGGCACCAAGATAACACAAGGGGTGAACATGCCCTTTACAAGTACGCATTTTATGTTAAACAAAAGCTAGTTTAAACACCCACAGGCCCTATCTACAGCCACTCTCCTAAAAGAAAAACAGTAACTTTTAGTGGAACCAGAACTCCAAACCATGTAAAGATGGCCGCACCTGGGAGGCATACAGCTGAAATGGAAGGAGTCTATTATCTCATCACAAAGGGAGGGTAGGAAGTTCTCATATTACCTCAAGATGAGGATGTGGATTTCCCATCTGGCCACAAAATTAGACAAATCAGGCACCATGACTGGGAATGGCAGACAAAACATTATATGAGCCCAAAAGGACAAGCCATTGAAAAGGAACAGGAAGACACTATAAGATACAAAAGAATACAGCACAATACAAGACATGTGTAGAGCGCACAGCTGCTTCCGTAGAGGCCCCTGGTGCTAGAGACACAGGTGAGTGAGAAAAGAAACAAGAGGTTATAGTCATCTAATGAGACGCCTTATTCGCAGGAATCAAAGAGCAAAGTTTTAAGTTTTTTTTTCTGAAAATAAGCTAAGAAGGTCTACAACGTAACTTGAGGAGAAGCATGTTCCAAAGCTTTGTGAATGCGAGGTAGCTGAAAAAGCTTTAAACTATTCGATCTCAAGGATCTGATTCTACAGTGTGGCATGAACTTCTTCTGAACATAGATGTGGCAGTTTTGCATGCAGGCCCTGAAAGCAAAAATAAGAGCCTTAAATTGAATTCTTTTGGAACCTGGGAGCCAATGGATTTGGAGAAGAGGGTAAAACACCAAAACTCGCAGAGGGATCTTTAAGATTAAGCACCCAGCAGAGTTCAGAACCATTTGAAGATGTTGTGGTAAGTAAGCAGACTCCATAGACTGACGGGAGACTGCCAGCTCGCACACAAAGATTGTAAGGTCCAAGCTTATCAGTGCTTTGGAACCTGGTATCTTTTTTTCTGCCGACAGGCTGCGGCACTAACACTTGAGCCCGTGAGGGGTCTCTACCTGGACAGGGACGGGGGGTTTTCAGGCCCATGCCTGCTCGAGTTTACTTACCATTCTGGGCCATATTAAGGAGGGACGCCTGAGGGAATTTGATGTGGCGCCCTGCCCTGTGCCTTGAGGCATAAACCGGACTAATGAGAAGAGAGTCATATAACACAGTGGGGGATCTTTCTATTCCTTATTTCTAGATATAGGAGCGTGCCAACCTCTTATTAAAGAACGAGGGTGTGCCACGCAATTGAAATTACATGCGGATGACGTTACACTCTAGATTACATACATATTTTCTACACGTCCGGTACACTGTCCTACGGTGATTCCGGACATAGACATATTTTTGGATCTTAGCTTTGAAAAAGTCCTGCTGGACGAAACATGTGTCGGCTGTTAGTGTGTTTTTGTATGTAAACACGTGAGATCAAAAAAAGAAAATTAAAATAAAAAAAAATGAAAAATCTGATGGACTTACTTTTGATACTATTTACGTCACCTTTGTACCTTACGTTTTTTGAAGACTTAACCTGTGGGCCACGAATTAGTGTTTAACGTTGTGTTAATTAAGCATGGAAGCATCAATACGAACTGTTGGCATAGTCAAGTTTGGCTGTAACGAGTGCATGGACAATTGTCTTACGAGAGTCCACCGGGATAAGGTGGAGCATCTTCCTAAGTGACTACAATGTGGCAAAGCATGAGGCAGATATTGCCTCATGTTTTGATTACTGAGGGAGTAAAATAATTATTCCCCACTGCATATGGCAAACCATAAAACCGAGACTACTCATTTGTATTTATGACAATATATAACATTATAAGGGAAGAGGATTAATACAACCATGGGACATAATCCTGGGTTATGGTCTTGTAGATCATTACTCACAAGTACAGGCAATAAACGACTTCATGCAAACAGCGAAATTCTCCTTCCTCCCTAAGTCAGGTAAAGATCCACATGAGTGCATATCCTACAGACCTATTGCCCTATATATAGACTGTTTATCAAATTGCTCACAAGTAGATTGGGTTATGTGATGCCCTTTCTGATAAGGCCGATACCAGGTGGAATTAGCTAGATAGTCTGGCCCAAAAGAATATGCAAAGAGTGATTCATCTTATTGAGAAAGCCTGTGGCAAGAGGCCTTGTCCTTTTGTTGGTGATCAATTCACAAAGGCGCTTGATGGAATTAGCTGGTAATTCTTTTAAGCCATCCTGAAGAAAGTAGGTACAGGACTCCTTTGAAGCTTGAAATCATGAACAGCTATCAAGCATTGAAAGCAAGTATCCGGATAATTTACTTCAAATTTGAAATGGTGCTCTTACAGACAAGCACTAGATAGGGATGCCCTCCTCTCCTGTTCTTGTCACCCTGACCACAGCATACTTTTCAATAAAAATCCGATTCTTCTGAGATGCACTGGGCTC
The DNA here is from genome assembly GCF_964263255.1 of Lissotriton vulgaris. Classification (NCBI taxonomy): domain Eukaryota; kingdom Metazoa; phylum Chordata; class Amphibia; order Caudata; family Salamandridae; genus Lissotriton; species Lissotriton vulgaris. The sequence continues at coordinate 427,444,370 of NC_141687.1, forward strand.
TCTTCATTCCCAGACAACCCCTACCACTTACGTTAGGGGAATTAGATACATTAGAAACATAGTTTTAAAATCAATGGAGACATTGCAGAAAAACGTAACATATTGTTTTCCCCATATAGAGCAGCCGTTCTTCACAATAACCTCAACTGCAATGGTGAGCGAAAAATATTAGAAATCATGGTATGTTCTTAACATATTTTGTTTAGGGTCTATAGAAGGCCAAATAGAATAAACTGAAAAGCAATTTGCAATAAATCTGACTAATTTGAAATTATGTTTCATTTCCTGGGTAGGTAGGATAAATGTTCTAAATGTATGTTCTGCTGACTCTACTTTTCCCGTTCGAAGCGAAGCAGAATTGATAGACATGCAGAAACTTATATGCAACTTTGTCTAGACAGGAGGATGGGCTAGGATAGACAAGGAAATCCAGATGGCACTAAAACTCAAGTGTGGCTAGCTTGTCCAGCTATCGTAAGATATATTACCAGGGGCTCGCCTGTGCAGTGCAGTGATCCAGCACAGAATCTGAAAACAGATAATTTCACAGAGTACTGACATTAGAAGAAAGAATACTATGGGACCTGGCTTGGCTGGCTTGGTGCTGCAACCAAGAAACGGTACAAAAGGGGGTGGTGATGGACGGAGCATCTGAACTAATCAAACACTCATACCCAGTCAACCGATCTGGGTTTAATCTATCACCATTCTTTAGCCCACTCTGCCACCCCAGTTCAGACGTGGCCATATGCAAATCAGTCTGACACTGTGCCTCATGGGAACAGTCCAGCCCGAACTGCCAAGCCATGCCTTCCCTGGACCGGAAACAAGCTTCTGAGGACCGGTTTCTGGCAGAAATTGGAATGATCTAGATATGAATAGACTTAACCTCCTTCTTGCTAACACAATGCCGGACTCTTCAATCACTAATCTAGATGACTATGAGGCCCTCCATAAATGGCTAACCTCGTCTATTGACGCATGTCTGCCCTTGTCCATCAAGAAATGTAACTATCACCACACCCCAGCTCCTTGGTTTTCAGAAAAGCTCAAAGTAGAAAAAACTAAATGTAAAAATTTAGAGAGAAGGTGGCGCAAAAATTATGAACCGGCAAAAAAAATAAATGTACAAACTAGCTTTAAACAATTACCACTCTATGTAATATTGCTCAGGCGGAGCACACCAACAAAACTATTTTACTTACACAAAACTGCCCCAAAGTTCTGTTCAAAGTAGTTAAGGAACTTTCGGGTGCCTCCATGTTTAGACTCAAAACAATGTGATAATTTAGCGGAATGTTTTGTGGATAAAATAGATAAGATCTACTCTGATTTTAATAAACAGACAGAAACTAAAATTAATTCACAACTTAACTACCCCGCAACACAATGCCTCTCCCAGGAAGTTGCTCAAGTTAACAGTAGCACCCTATTAGACAAATGGACTCCACTTGACATCTCTTCCATCCGTAGTATTCTCACCAGTATCAAATCTGGCACCCCCAATGATCCATTCCCCCCCCCTGTACTTTAAAAACTTTACCTCCCTTTACTCAATATTATCATTGATCTACTCAACATGTCATTATGCGAAGCAACGGTTCCTGTAGCCTGGAAACATGCCATGGTTGTACCTTGTTGAAAAAAGCAAACACTGATCCTGAAGTCCCATCCAATTTTCGTCCCATCTCCCGTCTTCCAGTCTTCTCCAAAATTGTAGAGAGACACATCAATATCCAGCTTACAAATTTTGTTGAGACACAAAACATCCTGCATGCATCCCAATCTGGCGTCAGAGACAGTTTTTCATGGAGTCAACACTTCTGGGAGTCAATGAAAACATTCATCAACAGGTCAACAAAGGCTGTAGCACTTATCCTATTGGATCTAAGTGCACCGTTAGACACTGCGTCTCACACTTCTCAACTTCAATCCAGTGGTGTTGCTGGCATGGCACTCAAATGGTTGTCCAGTTTTCTATCAAATAGGACCTTTCAGGTCTTTTCCTCAATGGCTAATTCCAAGACTCATGTATCCCAGTATGGAGTCCCTCAAGGCTCCATACTTAACCCATTGCTCTTCAACATCTACATTAGCCCTCTGGCTACGATAGCTGAGCAAGCAGGGCTAACAATATACTCTTACACAGATGACACACAGCTCTTCTTCTCGCTCTCCTCCTAGGAGACCTCAAAGATATCAGTGCTCCAGCCAGGACTAAAAAAGATTTCTGACTTGATGCATGATAACAAATTAAAATTAAATGGGGGAAAAACCGAACTCCTCATCTTCGGTAACAACCAAACTCTCTGGGCCTCTCACCACTGGCCATCACAAATGGATGATCCCCCCCCCTCCCATCTCCATCAGCTCATAACCTTGGTGTCATCATTGATGACCAATTGTCGATGAAGCAACAAGTGGTTAAAGTCGCCTCCACCTGCTTTGCCATTCTCAGGTGGCTTAGGAAAATTCTCTGGATGCTTCATCTGTCAACACAAAAAACTGTCATCCAAGCCCTAGAAGCTTCTAGATTAGACTACAGCAATGTACTTTATCTGGGGGCAAGTAAGGAAGTGCCCTGCAAGCTGCAAGTGGTCCAGAATTCCGCAGCGAGACTGCTTTGAAAACTACCCAAAACGATTTCCATTTCTGCCTCACTTTGTGAACTTCATTGGCTTAGAATCGACTATCACGCCAAATTAAAAGCACTCTGCTACATGCATAAAATAAATTCTGTCTTAGCCCCTCACTATCTCTGTGCTTTGGTGCACCACTACCACTCCTGCCTACTACAATCATCAATACAAATTCCATCAAACGAGCCAAAATGGGAGGACGATCATTTGCTTATCTGGCTCCCTCCCTTTGGAATTCTCTTCCAACTCACTTACTTGTCGAACAACACTATCTTAAATTTCGTAAAGGCCTAAAACTTGGCTTTTTAATCAGAAGAACCTTTTTATTTCTTTTTTTTAGCGTCCAGCCTTTCCTCTTGTCCAACATGTTCACAGGTCCAGGGAAAACTCTGGGCCTGTATTATTAATAATAAATAATAATAAATAAATATGGGAAACCACCGGGCCTTTATTATTAATAAATAAATAAGAATAAATAAAATAATTAATATGTGTGCATGTGATATCAGTATTACGTGTCTGTGACTCCTTCTATAATACCATACTGCCCTGGAGGTGCAAAAAGATGATCAGTTGCAATCCTGGGACACTATGTGTAATATGTCCCCTGGTCTTTATTTCAATTGTCATTAGTCCTCACCCACAAAGTAAGCATTTCAACGATGTAAGAGAGCAGGGCAAAAGGCATGGACAACGCACCTTCTAGTCTCTAAACCACACTGTGCTTAAACTATTTTGAGAATAGAGCTGTAAATACTATACTGTTAAATTCCTATTTATTTCACTTTTCTTCATGTATTGGATGCTGAGGAGGGATTTCTTTTCAAGTCACCCCTGCAACATTTGTTACTGCTCAATGCTCATGTAGGCTTTTACAAACTGTGAAAGACACATCAAACAAGACATGGTTGAAGGAGATGACACAAAGCCCACCGCTGTACATTTATGTGTCTCGATGACATGAGCTTCTCAGACAGCTAAATCTCTCTGTAGCGAGATTTAAAAAGTATTGAGATTTCCACTATCTGAAGTCCTGGGGGTAGGGAAACATTATTTTTGAGTCTGCTTGATAGACAAGTTGAACACATGACTAGAGCTGACAGATAATTGGCCTCACGTATGCTGGAGAAAGGAAATAGGCTAATAGCAATTTATTGCAAAAAGAAGGATATCGTTCACTTTATGCAACGGTTCCAAGGCTTTTTCAATCTCTTAACTGAAATGCATGGTAAATATCCCCAATTCTATTAAATTTCGTTACATGTAAATTTTCCTTTTGCATATTTATTATGAACTAGCAGCCCGTCCCGACGTTGCCCGGGTATGAATTGCTGCCAGCCAGTAGTATATTGTTTTGTAGGATTTCGTTTAGATAGCATTTCTTATCTGTGACAGGCCTGTGAAACGCTCCGATTCACAATGCACTGCTGATGCACTTAAGAGTGCACGTTCAGTAGTGTGTGAACTCGAGTTTCCCTACTTTATTTTTCCTTGCAATATTATATAGCGCAAACTCGACAACATGGCATGAGCACAATTTACATTACAGAAGAACACATTCATTGGTGGTAGGCACGGTTACACAAAGCGATTTGCCTGGAATCACAGGATGTTGAGCTGATGCCGAGATTCGAACGTAGCTCCCTAGCTGTAAAGTTCGCAATTCTAGAACATGTGGCGGGAGGTGTGTCTAAAAGTGTATGTCGGTGCTGGCCATCAATGAGAGAGACCTGTGCATTTTTCAAATGGGTGGTGAAAAAATATGAGTATGTTGCTGGAGAAGTGGGCCGCCGTGCCACCAATGTACTTACGGGGGAGGGTAAACACCCGTTATTCCGCAACTTTCTTTCCGCATACCATCACTCCGCATACTTTCATTACAAAAGTACCATGACTCCGCAATGCCTTAATAACGCATGGCAATACCTTTGATATACTTTTACCACACATACATTTACAACAAAATTCGTTGTAAATGCATAAATGGTCAAAGCATGTTTTTTTTATGTTTGGATAAGGTAAGTGTGGGTATAGGGGTATATGTTTTGGGGTACTGAGGTATATGTTTTGGGGTGTTTGGGTATTTTAAGGGTTCAGATATGGTTTTGGGTTATGGGGTACAGGGGTAGTTTTAGGGTTTAGGGATAGGTATGGATTTTGGGGTACATGGGTATTTTTAGGGTTCAGGGGTAGGTTTGGGCTTTGGGGTACAGGGTTATTTTTAGGGTTCATGGCGAGGTTTGGGTTTTGGGCTACAGGGGTATTTTTATGGTTCAGGGGTAGGTTTGGGTTTTGAGGTACAGGGGTATTTTAAGGGTTCAGAGCTAGGTTTGGGTTTTGGGGTACAGGGGTATTTTAGGGTTCAGGGATAGGTTTGGGTTTTGGGGTACAGTGGTATTTTTAGGGTTCAGGGCTAGGTTTGGGTTTTGGGGTGCAGGGGTATTTATAGGGTTTAGGGCTAGGTTTGGGTTTTGAGGTACAGGGGTATTTATAGGGTTCAGGCCTAGGTTTGGGTTTTGGGGTACAGGGGTATTTTGAGGGTTTAGGGATAGGTTTGGGTTTTGGGGTACAGGGTATATTTATAGGGTTAAGATGGGTTAGTGTTTAAGGGTGTTGGGGTATTTTAAGGAGTAAGGGTGGGTTATGATTATGGGGTGCAGGGGTATTTGAAGGGAGCAGGGTAGGATTAGCACACGATATGAGCCATGGCATGAAGGGCGGATCGTACCACACGCCCCCAGCATTTGTCACGCCCCCACCACACGTCCACAGCACAACGCAGACACGCCCACAAGGGACTACTTTGCTGGCACGGTTCTTTTACCTTTTAAATGTATATGGTGGGCGTGTGCATAGCCTATGACCTTCTGCTGCAACTGCCCTTTCCAACGCTGTATTGGGTGTTGTGATTGGTGCTGTGGTTCCTGAGATTACCCGCCTCAAAGGTTTGGGCTCTCTCTTTATTATATTAGTATGGATATCATATCCAAAAACTTAACTAGATAATACTATTTGGTGGCTCGAGGAGCTCGGCCTACATATTGTGCTAAAATCTTGGAATCTGAGTGATATTCATGTTTTCAAAAGCAGACCACTAGCCTGTCGCCTGTGTCAAGAGAAATAAAAAACTCTGCTTCTTATGCATGGGTGCATTCGCCATAGGCACTGAATGGGTAAAACCCTTTAATAAATCAGACCCCAAGTTCTTGTCTTGTGATGTTTTAAATATACACTCAAAAACTGTGCTAAATATCGGTGTGGATTTGTAATTACGAAAGTGCATACAAACATATAAAAAGCTTTGGAATCAAGATAATTTCTGAAAAAAGAGTTGCATTCTTTGTCATTTTCGTTGTACAGTTAACTGTACACAGTGATGAAAGAAGTCTCAATGTTTAAATTATTTTAAAATTACCTTTACTGGACAAGGACTTGGTGAATCTCCAATAGCCCAGTGGAGGGTCACATGGGCGGCTTTCTCTGCATCTGAAAGGGTTCTGGACCAATTAGTAAAATGACACGATTAATAACTCTTTTTCAATGCATGAATAAATTACATTCTCACAACACAAGCTTGTTACAGTAATGTGTTTCTGCTAGTTACGTTCACTTTCTACGTTATTTCTCCAAGTTACCTTTCAAAGGCCTAAGCACATCACGTTTGAGGTTAATACGTTCCAAAAACGGAACACTTTATGTTATTACAACAAAGGATATATGCAGGTGCTCTCTACATGTGTGATTATAATGCACCCCTACAAATGAAATGCGATGTCCGCTACATCATATTTGAGAGGGAAGATGCAGGCCTCTACATCTCTATATTCTGTAAGGGTTGATAGATAGGGAAAGGATGGCAAAGACTTTTAATTACACTATTGGGACAAATTCAGTAGAGAAGATATTCCAGCAGAGGTGTTATTCTAGAACAGTGGGTTCTGCGCTAAGAGATGCTGGGGGAAGTTCACAAGTTCCTTCACAGAAAGGGTGATAATATCGAGGTAAATTCATAGGACTCGTTAGACTAAGGTACCGGATCCAAAAACGGCTTTGCATAGAAGAGTAATTACAGTAGTGTAACGCAAAATGATAGGCCCCCTGCAGAATGTAATGAGGGTTCTTTGAGTCGATGATATTTCACAGATATTCATTGACCTTGGACTGAATGGAGATCCCTGAATGGTTGTGGGGCCCACCGCACCACAGGGGTGGTAGGGGAATGCGTTAATCCACGGGGCGTTACTAAAGTATTTACATATATTTTTACCACTTTAAATAACAGGTGTTATTACCCAGCTAGGTCCTCATCCTGAGTTGGCCTGTAATACTGACTTGGGCACAGAAATCGAATTACAAATTATGTTCACATTTTTAATTAATTGAGCAGTTTTCCTCTCACAAAATTTCTAACCACATAACATAGATAGCAACATTTGTGCTGAGAAACACCTTAAAAGTCTGAGGGACCTTTGCAGTTCGGAACAGAAAAAACATGTGGCATACACCAATATAACTCATTCCAGGTGAACCTAGTAATGGGGCATGTAATGCCGCACCGTAGAATAACCACACCCCATGTTATTATTATTTCTCTAGGTGGTTGTACCTCCCAGCATTACACAACACCATGAAATGAGGTTTTCAGAAATATTTGTTTCATCCACCTTAAAGAATAAAAGGTGACTGAGATACAAACTTGAGCCATGCAGGCTAGACTCATTGAAAGCAAGGCACGTCGTTTCCACTGACGACTACCCGCCGCTCTCAGGCAGTCTGGTGAAAGGGACAAGCTCTGGAAAATATGGAGGGCAACCTGAAGAAAGGAATTCGAAATTCAGGAAAGGCCTGAAACTTTGTAGGTTCCGCAAGCATCTGCATAACTCTTTAAATATGAATCACCCCAGGCCATTTGCATGTGTCCAGTTTGGCTTCAGCCAGATGTTCATAAACACTCAAAGTCGATGGGAGAACATTTCCAAGCGAGTTGAAGCTGCTTGTTGGTGGAAAGCCCCACTACATAAAGGCTCTGAACATAAACTAAAATAGACATAATCTAGATGTGAGCCACAAGTAGGTACTAAGCAGAGCTTTCCTTCAAGTGGAAGGTGATCCAAGAAACGACCATTCAGAATGACTACTTGGGAAAAACTGGAGGCTAGCGTCTGGTGTGTGCCATTGTGGAAGGAAGAGGGAGACTGGATGGGGAGCCTGATACTTCTCTGTCACCCATGGTTTCTGTTCAAGGGCTGGGAAAGTGGGCACAAGGTTCAATATTCCCCAATCCCTGCATTTTTTTAGGCCCTGTGCTGGTGCTGCAAAATCTATCTATTGTTTTTAAGGCACGCCTGCCCTTTATATTAATGATGAGGCAGCTAGCATAGTTTAACAGTAAATGACATTATATGCCCAATGTTCTCCCCTTTTCCACCTAGAAAGAGATTCCAGTCACATAAGAGGCATAGATATATGTTTTTGTTTCAGGCCCTGCAAATTAATCTGACATATCTGACTGCATATCACATTTAGAGTTGGTTGGTAAATTCAGGGTGAGAATCAATCATGGAAATTGTCATAGTTGCAGTAATCTGGAAATCTAGATCCAACAGAAGTGATCCTAGTATCTACACTTACCTGAACCTACTGACAGTCATGCACAGATTATCCGTGCCGGCTGGCAGTGAATCAGGAAAATGGAATGGGGCAGGAGTGAGAGAGAGAAAGAGAGACACTGGATCTTTTCACCTTGCCTGCTCTTACTGCCTGGCTCAACATGTATTGCAGAAGCTTTGACATCTAACACAAACAATAGTTATTTTGCTATTTGTCCAATTATGTTATAGTTCACTATTTTCACTAGGCGCTCTGATATACCTTCTGGCAAGATCTGTATACCCCATTACCTATGGATGCTGATGACACCATCTGTTCCTAGATCTGAAAGATATATTAAGTAAACCTTTGTAAATAATATATTGAATAACGTGAACTGTTGTCTGAAGGGGGGCTGTTGTGTGTGAGCAGCAGGGCTCCTAGACTTGAAACAGTACCTTAACTTCATGACCTCCCCTTTGAATATCTGTACACAGAGGGCTCAAATTTAATCAGCAGCTGGAGCCGCGCTAAGAAGTGGAGTGGGGGGGCAGCTACAGATGTCTGAAATACACAAAAGGTGATGGGAGGCTGCATGCAATAAGTCAAACCACTTACAATCGCTTGGGGTAGCACTCCAATCAATTGTACTTTTGCTCACTATGCCACCTCAGTTTGGACCCAGCCATATGCAAATCAGTATTGACCCTGGTCCTCGTGGGAACAGTCCAGCCCAAACTGCCAAGCCAGATCCTCCCTGAACCGGAACACAGGCAACCCAGGACTGGTTTCACCCTAGTTATGGGCCCATTGGCCGAGTACAACTTGCTTTAAGTGACATAGTGAGCATGGGACCCAAGTCCCATTGTGTCACTGGAACCAAGCTGTTCCTAGCGGATGGTTGGCACGTATTGCAAGCAGCCTCAAATCACCTTTTGTGTGTTTTTGCTACAGATGCTTAACTGCATTGCAGCGGATCTGGAATGTAGGTCGATGTTGTCATTACCGCCTCACAGTAAAGCTCAAGGTAATTTGGGGAATGGCTCTAAAATAAGGCAATTCCATTAGTTTGATTTCAAACTAGGAACCAACAGTTGTAGGCATGGCTAACTTCTTGTTGTAGCATTAGAAGCAGTCAGACAGAATACATACCCAAAGCACAGGCAGACCCCTGCATATTTTCCGCATGTTCAGTATATATGGCAAACATAAAATATACTCAAGAGAATAGTGTCCCACTGCGGAAGCACACCACTTCGCCCAAAGTGGTGTGTATCGTTCTCCGATAGTTTATCCTTCAGATGACAGGATCCAGGACCAGTGTTGTAATATCAGTGATGTAAAACAACTTTCTTTGTATGAGGAGGGAGAAGTGATGAGTACTCAAGGCGTCTTTGACCCTGCTGTTGCTGGGAACAATGATGGAAGCCAACTGGATCTGTGGCAGGTGGCATTTTTTTTTTTTAAATAATGCATTCTTCTCGTTCCCGGCAACAATTCCCCAGAATCATGCTTATGTCCTTCGCTGCCCATGGCCCCCCCCATGCATTGGGCAATAGAAAGCAGAGCCGGCCTCTTTGTCATTTTACACAATGCAACGCATCAACAATACTTATCTCTTTGAAATTGATATCTTCTACTTTATGGAGGTAAGGGGATAATAGCAAGGCAGGACTGGCCGTACTGAGCATCGGGCATTTCCCCGGGAGGCTGGTAGGGTCGGGCTGTTTTAGTTACTGGAAGACGTTTTTGAGGCAGTGCAGACGTTTTGAAAGCACCACTGCAGAGTTCCTTGCATATCCAGTAGTTTTCAGGCAACAATAAAAGTGTCAAGATAACTCTAGTGATTAATGTACCTGCTGTGTTTGTGCTGGATAGAGATTGGAGTTTTGTCTAGTGGCAGTTTTGACTAATCTAAGGTAGCGTAGAAGGTTAATAAGCCTGCTGCAAAGGACGCATACCATGCAGATCACAGGACAGTATTTTATATGTGTTAGAAACGGGACCCTGGCCGGCCAAGACTCGCGTCGAGGTCAGTCAGGGATCGCCATTTCTAAGTGTCAGGGCAAGGGAGTCACACACCAAGATAACCCCTCTCTCGCCCTCTAGGTAACGTGGCGCGAGCAGTCAAGGCTAAACTCGGAGGCTATGTAGGTTAAGTGTTTGCGCGCGCACCCAGCAACAACACCCAAGGCCCACCACAAAGGAGACTCCACACAAGGTTATATAAAAATAGCCTTTGTATTATATCAAAAACACATTAGATAAAACATACATATTGTTACACTGTGCCAACAGGCACGGGCCGAATTTACAGGGGGGATATTTACAAGACAGGGCCACCTGGACCACTGTCAGGAATCATCACTTTTTAGGAATAGTAAATAGCACATAGAATACTTTTAGAATCATGTAGCACAAATTAGCACACAACCAGTAATTACTGGTAAAGCATAAGAACCTCCTACGCAACCCTAACCACCTTAGGCAACTATTGCGCAGGGAACAAAAGACCTCAACTAGCAACACCTGTACTAGGAGAAGATCAACCACCTAGGAATCACCAACATCTAGGGGTATAAGCATGGGAACATTACACATGATGCATTAACATTCAGCGGTGTAGGGAAGGAAGACACATGATGGATCCAAACACATTCAGAGGTGCGAGCACAAGACAACACATGATGCAGTACCTACATTCAGCGGTGTATGCAAGGAAAGACACATGATGCTTCAGAACACATTCAGCGGTGCGAGCACAAGCAATTGCGCAAAACTTCACATGAGCCACAACCTGTGGCAGTCCCTGTGTCCCAATGTCAGGTCAGGCTGTAATAAGCCAAAAGTACACCCAGCCTAAACGTAGCAACTGTCCACTAAGTGCTGGACAGTTGTTAAATAGGATGCACCACGTTGGAGCCAGAGGGCTCACAATGCAAAATGTGCCACGGTAGAGCTTCAGCGCTCTAAACCCAGGTGATGAGCCTCTCTCGGGGCTCGCAGGACAATGGGGAGCTCGGAGCCTCGTGGGCTCGAAAACGCAGATGTTCCCCTGAAGCCTCTCGGGCTCTAAAGACTTCAAATGCCACCAGAGCCTCGCAGGCTCTCTACCCTTATGCTCAGGATCGTTGGAGTCCCTCACGGGGGACTCGGGAATCAATCAATGCCCCCGGAGCCTCGGGGCTCCCAATCTACACGAGCGCGAGGTCGCGCTACGGGGGAGGGGCGGACACCGGAAATGTGTCCCGACGCCCCTCTCCCTTCTCAGGCACTCACCGGGTGTCTGCTGGCTGGAGGCGTCTCCTCCTCTGCAGCGCGGGGCTCCTCGTCCTCGGAGCCTCGCTGGTGGCGCCTTTCCCCTCGCTTGCCTGGTTGCGGAGGCGGGACTTCCGGTCGGCCTCTCAGGGGCCGCGCTGCTATTGGCCGGTCGGCCAGATACTTCCGGGTCGTCGCGGGCAGCGCGGCGGCCCGTTCCAGGTAGGCAGGCGGGCTCCCAGTACCCGAGGAGTGGCTTCCCTCGAGGTATTCACAACAGCAAAGTACAGGGCAATGCCGGGTGGGCACCGGCTCGGCAAGTTAACAATAAAGCGAGGTGGCACTCACTACGCGCCGCGAATCGGCAGATCAGGCGGCCAAATGCCGGGTGGGCACCGGCTGTGCACAACAGCGCTTCTTAGCGCTAGGACTAACAATAAAGCGCTCTCAAGCGCCAAAGGCCAACAAAGCGCTTCCAGGGAAAGTCCAACGTGCTCCCAGGCAGGGAACACAAGCACAGCGCTTCCAGCTGTCCTCAGCAGGGCAGAGTCCCAGCAAAGTCCTTAGGTAGGCAGGGGGCAAGGCTGGGCCAGGGGCCAGCTCACTGGCCCTCCAGGCAGGGAGGCAGTCCAAGTGGCGGTTCCTCCTGGCCCCAGCAGCTGCAGCAGACCCCTCAAGATCCTAGAAGAGAACAAAATCAGTGGGGACACAGCCCCATTTTTATACACTGAAATCCTTTGTCACAATGTGCAGGGTGGGGGAAAAACCAGTCGCAGCTGGTTCTGGAGCACTCTTGATGGCCCAACCACCCATTTCATTCACTGGGGAGGCTAGGGTCGTTAGACACTCCACAGGGGGGTGGAGCCAGCATTGTGTGGGGGAAAACCCAGCCCATCCAGGACACAGGTACACTCCTCCCACACATCACTCATGCTAATCTCCCACTCACCACCGGGCAGACCCATCCAGACTTCCTGGAGCCTGGCATGCCAGCCAGCTCCAGCCAATCACGCTCCAGTACCCTCACTGCACACATATCTCAATGTCCAGAAGTAGCACTTCCCAACTAGACACACACATGCCGCAGACACCATCTTGCAGCATTCACTCTCACGAGTTTAAGCATACCAAACTCGAGCCTGCACTCCCCACGCATCAGGAACTACCAGGGACACACACATTCCCCATGCATTCCTATGAAAGGGCAGGCCAGCCATACTACACGCACGCACTTTCACTCTGGGACCCAGGGAAAAAGTGCGCCAAGCCAGAAATCATGAACACCAGGTCGCCATAAAAAAACAAAAAGTTCAGGGGTGAATCAGCCATAAAGGCCCGGGTCCAACACAACCCCCTTCCAGCCAAAACGCAGGGTAGACCGATCACCACCGTGATGGGCTTCCCTGCTTTGGGCGAAAGAACAAGGACACGGGCCCGCCACTGCCGGGACACCGTCCTGTTCCACGCCACTGTGAACCCCTGGGATTCCTTCTTAAACCACCATCTGGAACAACTGGGCTACCCCACTGGTACTCCCTAGCTGTCCGCGGCCAGGACCAGGCCCTAGGCCACCCAGGTGCCACTGGTTCCTGCCTACTCACAGAGCGGGGGGTAGTAACCCCTGGCACATAGTGTCCATTCTCCACTCTCCCTGTCTGCAAGACAGGACTAGACTGCCACTGGTTCACCAGCCTTTGGTCTGCAACCTCAGGCGGACCAGGAGTCTCAGGGAAGGCTCTCCTCCCCCTACCTCTTCTTCTAGGGTTCCTCCACCTCCTGAGAGGGGTACACCTAGAACGCCATTCCAACCCAGGGTTTAACCCCTCAGGTTGCGCCGGGGTCAGAGGCGGGCTCTCCCACCCTCTGCACCCCCTTCCAGAGTTCTGCACCCTCCCAACTGGAGAGGTACCCCTGGAAGAAGCACTGGCTAGGACTCTGGTTACAGAAGTCCCACCCTTCAGGTCAGGCCGATCCTGCACCTGGCCTCCCAACCTTCGGTCTAAACCTCTAGGTGGGATAATTGCCTGGCACTCCAGGACTTCTGGGGACTCACTCACCATCCCCCTGAGGCTAACACATGACTCATGTGCTGTGTGACTGTCTGTCTGGCGCAGATCTCCCGTCCCCTGTCCACTTGACAGTGCGGTAAGATCCCCCAGGACAGAAGTGGTGTCACCATGGTCACTTACCGGGAACTTCGCCCAACTGGGTAGTCCCTGACCCACTGGTTCTCCCACTGGGGAACTCCCCCAATCACTCCTCACTTCGGACTTCCGTGCCCCCCCAACTGGAGTGGCACTGCCGGACACTAGAACCACTGGAACACTATTTAAAGATACTCCAGGTTCTCTAGACACTAGGGGATCACCCTCAAGGGGTCTAACAGGACAGCCTAGATCCCTAACCTGGTGTTCTCTCAAGAAACCATCCAGGTTCTGAGACTGGGTTTCGGGCACCTGGGAACACTCAGTCCCCCACTCACTCTTACTCCACGGAGACAAGACGTGAGCCCCTTCACCCCTCTCGCTACACTGGGACCTAGCTGGGCTCCTCTGAGCCTCTTCCACCACACTGGTCTGGAAGATACCTAACCCACTACTCTCGGGTTCACTCACCCATGACGTGTCAGAACCACTGGCACCTTCCCAGCGGTCTGCTTCCGTTGCAATGTCCCACGGACACACGTAGTCACCTCTTGACAGGTGTTTGCGCAACTCTGGCACAAAACAATTGAGCAACTGCTCTCTGATAACAAGGTTGAGTAGTCCATCAAAATCAGGTTCCCCATGAACCTCTAACCAATCAAGCAGGGCATCATGACAATCATCCACATAATCCACCCAATCCTGGTGAGACAGTCTCCTACTGCTCCTGAACTTCAACCTGTATGTGTCCTCTCGGGAACAAGGTACCACTCTTTGGAAACGGGGCATGGCACTTCCCGCACCAAACTCTCTCTTGCTGCCACCACTGGATCCAACCCTCCCTGGGGAATCCAGAAAACTATGACTGCGGTCAGGGGATAACCTAACCTCTAGGGCTATCTTCTCCCTGGCCAAGGCCCTCTCAGCCTCTGCAGTCCGCTCATTCACACCCAGCTGCGCCATCTCTCTGGCATGCTCTAACCTGAGTTTCTCCATGGCCAACTGGTGCTCCCTCTCTTCTCTTCTATCCACCCACTCCTCTGGGGACAGGGAAAGGGATGGGGTGCTACATCTGACACTGGACCCAGCAAGGGACTCCCTATCTAGGGGGTACTCGCTCTCTGCTGGCGCCCATCCACTGTCATCCTCACTCTCCACATCAGACTCTTCAGGGCTCCCCTCAGACCCACCACCCTCATGGTGTGCGGTCCGGGCCCTCTCCCTCTCACTGTGCTCACGCTCCCAGTCACTCTTCTGCCACAGGATCATGTTATCCCTAAGCTTGGACTGGGTGTCTGACTCACTCACTGGGATGTCTCTCTCCTTACAAAAATGCACCAACTCATGCATACTGTACTTAAACAGACCACAGAGGTTAAAAGGAGATTCCATCTTGACAGGATGCTCACAGACACGTGCAACACAGGGGACTTAACTGTCAGAGCTGAAGCAAGAGCACACGGTTCAAAGTATTTCAGCAAGCTCCCTACTAAAGAGAACTCATACTAATCTGTCCAGGCAACACACCATTCATCCATGCACACCCCCCCCTCGGTCCGGTAAGGCAGTTTTTACCACCCCTGATTTCTCAACCTGACCACACGTGACACAGGTACCAAACTCTGGGAGCAGGGCAGGGGACAAATGTACTGGACTCTCTTTGGAAAAAGAAATACTAGAACTTCAAAGGACAATAATCCCCAACATGTAATTATCTAAAATGCAGAGCTTTGTAGTGTGGCCTGTTGCCACTGCAGTACAACGCAAACACAAATCCGGATCCTCACCGCCTGCCACCAATGTTAGAAACGGGACCCTGGCCGGCCAAGACTCGCGTCGAGGTCAGTCAGGGATCGCCATTTCTAAGTGTCAGGGCAAGGGAGTCACACACCAAGATAACCCCTCTCTCGCCCTCTAGGTAACGTGGCGCGAGCAGTCAAGGCTAAACTCGGAGGCTATGTAGGTTAAGTGTTTGCACGCGCACCCAGCAACAACACCCAAGGCCCACCACAAAGGAGACTCCACACAAGGTTATATAAAAATAGCCTTTGTATTATATCAAAAACACATTAGATAAAACATACATATTGTTACACTGTGCCAACAGGCACGGGCAGAATTTACAGGGGGGATATTTACAAGACAGGGCCACCTGGACCACTGTCAGGAATCATCACTTTTTAGGAATAGTAAATAGCACATAGAATACTTTTAGAATCATGTAGCACAAATTAGCACACAACCAGTAATTACTGGTAAAGCATAAGAACCTCCTACGCAACCCTAACCACCTTAGGCAACTATTGCGCAGGGAACAAAAGACCTCAACTAGCAACACCTGTACTAGGAGAAAAGCAACCACCTAGGAATCACCAACATCTAGGGGTATAAGCATGGGAACATTACACATGATGCATTAACATTCAGCGGTGTAGGGAAGGAAGACACATGATGGATCCAACACACATTCAGAGGTGCGAGCACAAGACAACACATGATGCAGTACCTACATTCAGCGGTGTATGCAAGGAAAGACACATGATGCTTCAGAACACATTCAGCGGTGCGAGCACAAGCAATTGCGCAAAACTTCACATGAGCCACAACCTGTGGCAGTCCCTGTGTCCCAATGTCAGGTCAGGCTGTAATAAGCCAAAAGTACACCCAGCCTAAACGTAGCAACTGTCCACTAAGTGCTGGACAGTTGTTAAATAGGATGCACCACGTTGGAGCCAGGAGGGCTCACAAAGCAAAATGTGCCACGGTAGAGCTTCAGCGCTCTAAACCCAGGTGATGAGCCTCTCTCGGGCCTCGCAGGACAATGGGGAGCTCGGAGCCTCGTGGGCTCGAAAACGCAGATGTTCCCCTGAAGCCT
Source organism: Lissotriton vulgaris (assembly GCF_964263255.1). Classification (NCBI taxonomy): domain Eukaryota; kingdom Metazoa; phylum Chordata; class Amphibia; order Caudata; family Salamandridae; genus Lissotriton; species Lissotriton vulgaris. The sequence continues at coordinate 427,460,875 of NC_141687.1, forward strand.
CTCGGGCTCTAAAGACTTCAAATGCCACCAGAGCCTCGCAGGCTCTCTACCCTTATGCTCAGGATCGTTGGAGTCCCTCACGGGGGACTCGGGAATCAATCAATGCCCCCGGAGCCTCGGGGCTCCCAATCTACACGAGCGCGAGGTCGCGCTACGGGGGAGGGGCGGACACCGGCAATGTGTCCCGACGCCCCTCTCCCTTCTCAGGCACTCACCGGGTGTCTGCTGGCTGGAGGCGTCTCCTCCTCTGCAGCACGGGGCTCCTCGTCCTCGGAGCCTCGCTGGCGGCGCCTTTCCCCTCGCTTGCCTGGTTGCGGAGGCGGGACTTCCGGTCGGCCTCTCAGGGGCCGCGCTGCTATTGGCCGGTCGGCCAGATACTTCCGGGTCGTCGCGGGCAGCGCGGCGGCCCGTTCCAGGTAGGCAGGCGGGCTCCCAGTACCCGAGGAGTGGCTTCCCTCGAGGTATTCACAACAGCAAAGTACAGGGCAATGCCGGGTGGGCACCGGCTCGGCAAGTTAACAATAAAGCGAGGTGGCACTCGCTACGCGCCGCGAATCGGCAGATCAGGCGGCCAAATGCCGGGTGGGCACCGGCTGTGCACAACAGCGCTTCTTAGCGCTAGGACTAACAATAAAGCGCTCTCAAGCGCCAAAGGCCAACAAAGCGCTTCCAGGGAAAGTCCAACGTGCTCCCAGGCAGGGAACACAAGCACAGCGCTTCCAGCTGTCCTCAGCAGGGCAGAGTCCCAGCAAAGTCCTTAGGTAGGCAGGGGGCAAGGCTGGGCCAGGGGCCAGCTCACTGGCCCTCCAGGCAGGGAGGCAGTCCAAGTGGCGGTTCCTCCTGGCCCCAGCAGCTGCAGCAGCCCCCTCAAGATCCTAGAAGAGAACAAAATCAGTGGGGACACAGCCCCATTTTTATACACTGAAATCCTTTGTCACAATGTGCAGGGTGGGGGAAAAACCAGTCGCAGCTGGTTCTGGAGCACTCTTGATGGCCCAACCACCCATTTCATTCACTGGGGAGGCTAGGGTCGTTAGACACTCCACAGGGGGGCGGAGCCAGCATTGTGTGGGGGAAAACCCAGCCCATCCAGGACACAGGTACACTCCTCCCACACATCACTCATGCTAATCTCCCACTCACCACCGGGCAGACCCATCCAGACTTCCTGGAGCCTGGCATGCCAGCCAGCTCCAGCCAATCACGCTCCAGTACCCTCACTGCACACATATCTCAATGTCCAGAAGTAGCACTTCCCAACTAGACACACACATGCCGCAGACACCATCTTGCAGCATTCACTCTCACGAGTTTAAGCATACCAAACTCGAGCCTGCACTCCCCACTCATCAGGAACTACCAGGGACACACACATTCCCCATGCATTCCTATGGGAGGGCAGGCCAGCCATACTACACGCACGCACTTTCACTCTGGGACCCAGGGAAAAAGTGCGCCAAGCCAGAAATCATGAACACCAGGTCGCCATAAAAAAACAAAAAGTTCAGGGGTGAATCAGCCATAAAGGCCCGGGTCCAACAATATGCATAGCTTAGGGGTTACTGCTTTTCTTGCAGAGACACTTTTGTTCTGTGCAGTTCATGAGTTACAATCATAATCCAGTATAGTGAGCTATGAAATGCCATCAAACTGCTGCATGTAATCTGCATGGTACAGGTTAGAAAGTTGTTTTTTCTGAGTCTTTAATTATACTAATGTTGCTAAAAAAAGGGTTTGTGTGGGTAGAAATAAAGTCTCATTAGTAAAGCCAACCCTAATCACTGTGTTAAGTTCTGAATCCTGGGGTTGTGCTTCTCCAGACTAAGCAAACAATATTTGTTATATACTGATATACAAATGCATGATTCATTGTCTCTGTATTTGTGTGGCATACAGTGTTCTGACACCCTATTCTGGTATAAAAGACGCTATAAAACAAATTAAATACATTTGAGAGAGGGGCCATGGAGAGATGAAAGACACTGTTGGAGGGTAATAGGGAGTCCCTCCTGAAGGGCCCCAACAAAGATTGTTGAATCCTGGTCCTCCTGTACTGGTTTATAAGCTAATACAATTGAATATATAATGAAAAATGTGTTGATAATGAAAAATGTGTTGTAGAATGTGTCCTTTTTGCCAAAATTGTCTTGCGCTGGGGGGTGGAGGGGCGTTGTACACCTCCTAACTCTTCTTGTAGTGGTCAGGCCCCACACTGCACTCACGATGCCCCATAAGGAAGGGGGAGGGGAGGGGCGGGGTAACTGCGGTTTGACAAAATGTGCCAGGGCTGCTTAGGGCCCCCAGTCTGGCCCTGGATAATTTTAGCTTTTTTAGGAAGGTGTGTGGTCACTGGAATGCGTTTTCTTTTCCGTATGACTCGACCGTCAGCCCGGTGTCTCATAGCGGCTGGCGAGCAACCAGAGAGGCGCTGCCGAGTTCAAGAAAGTCTTGGCTCCCGGGGGTGTTGTGTAACCTCCCTTGGCTGGAGGGGTGCGAGCTCGAACAGGTCGGGGGCTGAGTGAATGCAGGAGCGCCCATTCAAAGCTTCCGCCACTCGCGTCCATAAAGGTCGGTGAGTTATTGAAGTGGGTGAATGGTGTGTGCTGCAGACCACAGGATTGTAGGGTAGGGTACGGCTTGCGAAGTGTCTATTAATAAACAGATGTTTCAAAAATGTGAGCTAGGCCTTAATGAGGGTGCCATTTATGGAGTAAGCAACCACGGGGAAAGTTGTCTTTAAAAAGAAAGGCGTTCAATCTTCTCTTCAAAGAATAATAAGCAGAACGGAGAGGAATGGCCTGGAAATATGCCGTGCCCTTCAGCATTGCCCTATTAAAAATAGTGTCAAGGTACGTCATTCCCACATGTCGCAGCAGCTATTTCCTTTCTTGAAAGAGTTTCAACATCTGGATTGCGTTTCCTGCTGTCTGTAAAGAGGATCCCTGAGCAGTCCTTCAGTGTGACCTAGTTTACTTTGGAACATGAGTACGACGAGTTTTTATCCGCATCTTCCCTTCTCCGTGGGGAAAACTGCTTCACACAGGACCCGGGAAATGTTTTGTATTCCGCAGGGTGAATTCTAATCTGAGCTGACAGGTAGGAGGCGGCCTGCTGGAATAAGAAAGCATGTGCACGGGCCCTGCGAGCCCCAAAGACAGCCAATGCCCCCAGAAGACCTCGCCCTCATCGGCTGCGCGACGGTCTGCCTTCCATTTCACTGCACTGCGGAGGAGATGGGTAGGGTGACCAGATCGTGCGACCCAAAAACCGTGACATTTCGCAAAAAAAGAGAAAGGACTACACATATACAACATAGAAACACAGAAAAGGCACTAAGAAAAGAAATACAAAGGCCTCATTTATGAAGCCATGCGTCAATTTTATGCCGCCAGTGCGTCACTTTTTGTGACGCACCAGCAGCGTAAAAAATGTGCATTGTTGCACCATATTTACAAAGTGATGCATCTAGGTAGATGCGCCACTTTGTAAACCCTTGCGCTACATTATACCTGCGCCAGGTATAATGTATGCAGGGGGGGCGTTCTGATGCAAGAAAGGGTCATAGAAGTGACGTAGTGAATTCTATAAGATTTCACTGCGTCACTTCTAGACACAAATGCATCAATTTCTTACGCCTGCCTCAGAGCGGCTGTAAGACTGACGCAGGCCCTTTCACATGGGGCTGGCCCCATGTGAAAGGACACATTGCTGGAGTTGCGTCACTTTTGTGACACAGTTTAGCAATGCGTCACTTTTGCGCCATTCAGATACGTCAGAAATACTGACGTAACTTCAACTTCTTGCGCCAAGATGCGTCATACTGCAAATATGACGCATCATTGGTGTCGCATGGAGGGCGCAGTGAAAAGTGACGCATCTCTGTTTTCACGCAGCGATGCGTCACTTTTCATAATTGACACCCTCAGTAATTTTTAAAACCTGCATCATACCTGTTAATTAAATTGCTTACTCATAACAGCTGCTTACAGCCCTGCTTTTGAACACCTAAAAAAGTGCCTCAGTCCTTGCAGAATTCCCTCTCACTCTGGTTGCACTGGTTAATTTGGTTGTGGGCCTTTCGTTCATGTGTAGATATGTCTGAAATGAGAATTATCAGAGGGGCACCAAAGGCACTGAGGTAACTGGCACAATAAACAAATCAAAGGCACAGTCAGAGACATGAAAAACTGCCCCCTCCAGGGACCTATGCTGTTTTGGCAAACATTAACCCCTTCAACACTGATGACGAGCTGGGCTCGTCATGGCGTAGCCTCCTCGCACGCTGATGACGAGCCCAGCTCGTCACGTAAAGTGCGTTTTAAAAAATCTCAGCGTACGAGCGGAATTCCGCTCGCACGCATGAGGTTAAAGAATTCACGGAAGAGATTGCAGATCCTACTCTTGGGAAGTCCTATTACTGACACTACTCACTGAGTCACCCCAGGCAAGCTGTGTTGAGCAGAGGAACAAGCAGTCTAACAGAACAGGTCTGGTGACGCAGTGTCACCATCATTAATTCATGCTTAATAAAATGTTAACCTGTAATATGCATAACTTATATGAGTGCACATGGTATTTCACATTTAGATTTAGTAAAACAAGTGATTTATAGGTTTCTATTATCTATAGTTAGAATATGTACATCTTAACATTGACATGAGTAGACATGGAACTGGGTCCTAACTCCATCCTGAAAATAAAACATTGCATTTACGCTTGCTGCGCATAATTCTCTTTTAGTTTCAGACACCAGAGCTACCTCGTTTTGAATTAAATGTATTCATCTCGGTTAGCTTACTGTGTCAAGGCCATATATGTTGCAATTAATTGGAGATGATCCTTCACACCTGCATGGGATGGGAGGCGGAGGAGCTGAATACTCCTTTGTAAGATATCATTAAGGATGCGATGATGGGAGAATCTGGCATTGCAATATTCGTGAGAAGGAGACCGACACTACATACAGCGAGAACACTGATATTTCATTGGTTCATACTCAATGGGAACCTGTGTAATTAATCACTTCGACTTAATGTCATGTTTTAACTGTGTGAATCTGAGTTTGTTAGATTCTCTCCCCAGTCCACCTTTGCAGGTGGATGTACCTTTCCCTTTCTGGACATGGCACTTATATTTCTGCTCATAGGCTTGCTCTCTAGAACACCACCTGCTTTAAAGGGTTCTGCCTTACCCATAACCTTAGCTAAGTATTAAGGAATTTTCTTTCCAGAAAAAAGAGATTTTCTTGTTTTGTATATGCTGTCTTTAATAACATGTACTTGTATTTGCTGATTTCAATTGCCTGGATTATATTCATACATGCAGTATACTGGTAACTTGATGTATGCTTAATTGATTTGATTTAAAATTTTAACTTCACTAATTTGTCAATAAACCTTCATGGTTTGCAAAATTACCCTTCTGTGTCGTACCTGTGGGGGCAAATTCTGATACACTGTCATTGATAAATTGCTGAATTTATGATTTATGTAATGCTGAATTTACTATTTTAGCCTCCCTTCAAGATAAAGAACCATCCCAGTAGACATAACGGACATCTGTGTTTGCGGCAAATTTGCACAGCGCAAACATCATCCTTACCTCTCATGCCATCAGTACACAGGTCTGTATGGAGTCCTCCAGTGTGTCACAGCCAAAAAAGGAAAGCATGCAAGTACCAACAGATCAAAAAGAACCTCAAAAGCTTAGTCGCTTTCATGCTTGGTTGTTCTTAAACAGATATAAAGCACGTATGACAAAGGAATAGTAATTTGCTCAAGAGGATGTTTCAGTCCACTGTAAACAGATCAATGGTAGGCCGGTGGAGTTCTACATTCATGTATCACCCTTACTCTTTGACAGTACCGGCAAGCAGAGGTATTCACCAGGTGAGGTACCGGCACATCTTGTTAAATGTCCAAAACACCTTCATATTGTCACTCTCCAGTCTCTTCTAAATGCAGTCCATGTTAAAAAATACGCAGTGTCTCATGCCCATGGCAATAAACGTCAGACATTTCAGTACCTCTGAAATTGCCCCCCCCCCTTTATTCCATATTACATGGAAGTCATGAGCCCAGAAGGAGAGAGGGATTTTAAAGCAAGAAATTAACGTAAAAAAATAAAGGGAGTAAAGAAAACTCTATGAGGGTGACTTAGTAGGCAGAAGAGGACGAGATGGGACTGTAGAGGAGACAGTGATTGCAATGAAAATAATGACTGTTATCATCTTTGGTGATTGTATGAAGACTGATATTGGACGGAAAGGAGACACTAGTGACTGAGATTAGGGAAGAGAGGGGTATAAAAGGATTACTGTAAGGACTAAGAAGGCTTCAACAGAAAGAGTTACGAGAGAGAACACAGTGAGTGAAAGTAGTACAAGATGACAGAAACTTTTCCCGTGGGCGTTTCACATCTCAATCCACTGGCATGAGCCCAAATCCTGAGCAAGGAGCTGCTCTGGGGGCTAACATGAAAGACACACTGACAAGATGCCCAGGGAAAGTAAATGAAAAAGATCATAGCAAGCTATTTGAGTGAAAAGGCCAAGTGCACACCCTCATTCAAGGCCGCCAATCATGTTTTAGTCAACAAAGTCTTCAGTAACATGAAGACAGCAACAATCCACATGTTCAAAGAAATTACAGCGTTGACCATCAAGTCTTGCTCCACATTTTTGGATTGGAAATGAGTTGTGACTGCATTTTCTTGCAATGACCTAAATTATACGTAACGAACAGTCCAGTTAATCCAGCGAGGTCCCACTATGTCAGAAGTCATACCTGTAAAACAGGCCAACACTCAAGCCTCCACCCTCTCACCAGTAACATTCTACCCCTACATAGAAATCTTTGTAATCCTACTAGATGATATGAGCCATTGCAGTCTCCAATACGAAGATGATGCCCAGCTCTGCCTTAGGGTCTTATCCGGCAATGACCTTACACAGCAGATGAACTGCCTGTAGTGATCACTCAGGAACACTTGAATATATGTATATATATTGTAGTTTATTGGCAACCTCAAACAGCAATGGTGTTAAAGTGTGAGCACATCCGCTGCTACACCGCATCTGACCCACCAACAGTCTCATGCATCATACAGAATAGGGAATACACTTACCACTCTACAATCTACAATCTATTACAACCCCATTACTACACATCCCTCTTTTTTAATTAAAACATACCCATATCTCCCCAATAAACACATGAAGGGAAAAGAAATTATGAAAACAAGGTAGAGGAAGGAGGAAAACAATGGATATAGTCAAATTTAAGTGGCGCAAACATAGTCTTCAAGTCTCTTGTGTTTAACAATGTTTCTAACAAAACTGTTAATTCTTTCTTTTTTAGGAGAAGAAGTCTGATTTACAGGACAACAGACAACTTACTATCACTGCAATGATCTAAACTTTGATCTGAACCATTGCTGGTAATGGGAAGTATATTATATTTTGATTGCTCGTGGGATCAATGGTAATCCACCAGTACTTGTCCGACCCATCATAAACTTTAACAGCTTTTTTTTTTTACATGCAGCAGGGTTTTAACAATTGCTAGTATGCTCATGTGATTAATAGACCCATCTTCAAGCTGCACCATGCTCTTATTCACTTTGATTACTTTTTTAGGCGGGCTAAACCTGTTTTTGCCCTTTACAATTTTCCTACTGGATTTAATTTGTCCTTGATGAATAATGACATCTTTAACACCATATTTTTTGTTGAAATACATTTTGTTCTTTCGTTGAGAGTTCAACATGCAATCCTTTATGTCTTTGTCTTGCCATTCAACTTTATTTCCTTTGTTCATCCAACCAGAATTAACCTTTGAAAGGTGTACTCTACTTCTCATAATGCCAAAAGAACTATTGCCAATAGAATCGTGAATGATGACTATGTAGCTCCACACCATTTTCATCAATTCTACATCTAATTTTCTTTTGTTTTGCATGGCCATCTGCAGGGTACCTTTAATAACTCTGTTTATTCTTTCTACAACAGCATTTCCCCATGGATGATAAAGTGCTGCAAATTTATGAATAATACCAGCATATTCCATGAAGTTCTTCATTTCTAAGGATTTAAACTGAATGCCATTATCAGAGAGTAAGGATTTGGGGAAACCCTCTCTAAGAAATATGTTCTCCAGAAATTTGATCACAGAACGAGTGTCTACTTTCGCTACCACTTCCAATTCAAGCCATTTAGAAAACATATCCATTAGGACAATGATCTACTTCTGTGAAATATCATTCCATGACAATGGTCCCATTATATCTAAGACTACCTCTCCCATGGCAAATCAGGGCAAGCTGAAGAACCCAAAGGAGGATTTAAGGTTTTCTGTGATTTGCCTGCTGTTTCACATTCAAAACGTAATCTGACAAAATGCTCAGTTTCAATATCAATCTTAGACAACCAATACAAAGATTTAATGTTGCGTTTTCTTAGTGCAATACCTGGATGTCCCTTATGGCAGAGTGAAATTATTTATTTCTCTAATTTTCAAATCCGATGGTGGAATAATTACCTCTCACCAAAAACATACCTTCAATTCCTAATTCGAATCTTACCTCCCAAAATGCTTTTAGTTCACCAAGAGGTTCGGTTGTGATACATCCTTCCCAACCATTCTCAATTTCGTTTTTGACATTTTCTAAAACTCAATCATTTAACTATGCACCCTTCCATTCCTTTTCTTGTAACACCTCACAGTTCTCACTGACAAAAATTCAAGCCATTCACACATCATTCCAAGGGCTAACGTCAATTTCTCTTATGGGTAAGGACATTCTGCTTAAAAAATCTGCTGTAATGTTCATTTTCCCGGGAACATATTGCACCTTGTAAATAAAATCTTGCAGCCGCATGGATAGTCTGGCAACTCTGGAAGATGCCCTTGATAAACCTTCCATGCTTAACACTTTTGTCAGAGGTTTATGGTCTGTTCTCACCACAAATTCTCTTCCCCACAAACTTTTCCGAAGTGCTCGAGGGCCCGCATGCAAATCAATGTCTCAATGTCTCCCTTTCTATAACTGAATACCTCTCTTCGGTGGGTGATAATGATGCACTGGAAGCAAATGCTACAACATTTCCCCCCACTCTCATTACTTTGAGTGAGGACCACCCCCAAGCCTTTTACACTTGCATCAGTGGTTATAAAGGTTGTTGTGGAAGGATTGAATCCTTTCAATGTGGAAGACTTAGCAATGGCAGACTTGATGTCTAAAAATGAAGTTTGACACTGGCTTGACTAATCCAATCTACTCTTATTTTTTAGCAAAGCATGCATTTCGTGAGTTTTTTCTGAGAACTTCTCAACAAACTTGGAATAATATTCTGCTAAGCCTAAGAATGAGCAAAGTTCATCTTTGTTTTGTTGTGGAGGATCTTTAACAATGGCTTTAATAAGTTTTTCCTTTGGTTTGATACCATCAAGACAAATTTTATGTCTAAGGTATGTTACATTAGTTTCTGCAAATTTGCATTTGTTAATTTCGCCAGTTAAACCTTTTTTGTGAAGTACTTGTAAGACTTTCCTCACGATGTCATCATGGTGTTTTTTTATTTTACCATGATTAATATGTCATCTTGAAAAAATACCACATCTTGGATGTCACCAAATAGTTGTGTCATGAGTCTTTGAAAGACAGCTGCCACCAATCAGAAAGGCCTACGGCAGAATTGTAAACATCCAAAAGGTGTACAAAAGGCAGTCAAGTGTTTACAATCAGGATCCAACATAATTTGATGATATGCTGAAGATAAATCTAATGTGGAAAACCACTTTGCATCTGTAGTTAATGACAACATTTCGTCTATGCGAAGCAACAGAAATTGGTCAACTATAATGTTGTTGTTTAACCCCCTCAAATCGACACATAAACAGTCCTTGCCATTAGCACGTCTAGCGATAGCCAACGGAGAGATCCATTCAGATGATTCCATAGGTTCTATTATGTGCTCACTTGACAATGTATCTAATTCAAATTTTACTTCATCCCTCACAATGAATGGGATATTCCATGTCTTGTGAATTTTGGGGATTGCGTTCTGTTTCACCATGAGGGAATGAGAAAATCCTTTCAATTTACAAACCTTACCGTTGAATACATTTGATAATTCTTTTAATTCTAATTTCTTTGTATCTTCTGCCTCACATGCTATCAATACCTGTCCTGGACTATTAGGATCTAAGATTATATTCAGTTTACTTGATCTTTCCATCCGAGAACGGATGGTCCATCCTTAGCTACATATAATTTACACAAGGCATTCCTGCTCTTGAATATGAAAACAAGCTGTGTAAATCCAATGATATCTATTTTCTCACCTGTGTAACTTTCAGGTAGAATGTCAGACTTTTCCAATTCACTCCCTGTAGCAGAACTAAAATTATGCAACCCCACATCTCCTGCAAAAATAGTATAAGGCGAGCCCGAATCAGCTGCCACTTGCAATAATATTTCTCCAAAGGAAACCCAACACAGAGGTTTGCTGTCTCTCTCACCAGAGATTTTTAGAACTACTTTCTTCTTTGTGTGCATTTAATGTTATTATCATCATCACAATCTTCAGAGGAAGATTCATCAATGTCACTCTCTCTCACACAAGCAACTTTATTTTTCCTTCTGTTATCCTTGCGTCTGCACGCTTTGCCAAAATGTCCAATTAATCTGCATTCCAAGCATTTATCAGATCTAGCTGGACATTATTATGCTGAGCAGAGTGCAAACTGCTACCAGATCGATAGCAAGCATAGTTAGGCTGCTTGTTTGTTGTAAAACGTTCACCTTGCTTTATATCATACTTTTCATTTTTTTTTTACTCTGAGAAGTCTTACCTTGACTCTCTGAAATTCTGTTAACTGTATCACTACTCTCCTTATCAGAAGCTAAAGTAACTTTGGCACAGCGCTCTGATAACTCAGCTTTCTTAACAATAGCTATAATATCTTTCAAGTTGAATTTATCCTCTACCCACAATCTATCTTGAATAGCCTTATTTTTTGCATCATGAATATTTGGTCTCTTATAAGTTCATCGTGAAGATTACCAAATCTCCAGGTTATAGAGAGTTTTCCTTAGGCTGACACATAATCTTCAATGGATCCATGTTTTTCCTGCTTCCATTGAAAGAAAGCATGAAGCATAACACCAACACAGACGTGGGCGAAAAGTGTTCATCCAAATCTAATAAGGCTGCTTTAAATACATCAATGTCTGCATTAAATACATCAATGTCACCATGTCTATCGTGTTGTTGTAATTGACAAAAAACACAAAGTCCATCAGGACCAAGACAATACATCAAGATCCTCTTCTTTCTTTCAGGAGAGTAAGATCCACCACAGTCTTCAAAATTCGCAATGTAATTTAAGAAATATTTCTTCCATTCGTTCCACTGAATTATAAGGTCTCCTGGAGATGAGAAAAATTCCCTTGGAGAGTTTAGATGAAACACAGAGTCACCCCGTATAGGTGCTTCACCTCGAGGAGATGCTTCTGTTGTGGACATTCTATAAGTCACGAAAAGCTGAGATAGAAGATTCAGTAGTGTTGCTTAAATAGTAAAAAATAAATACCCTTTTCTATAGATAAAAATTTACTTACTGGTTATTTCACCCAAAAAATGTTGCCAAAAACATAACCGGTGCACACCTGTGTGGAAATTCTCGTGGATTTCTCTCTGGTGAACTTCTTTGTGACGATCAGCTGTATTTCCTGGGTTACTGTATCCAATATGGCGTCCCGTTGGGTTTACGACCCGCATGGTGAAGTCGACACGTCACTCCTCGGAATGCGTCGCCCAAAGAAGAGAGAAGCAGAACTTTCACGAATGGAGTTCGCGAAGGATGCAGCTCGAGCCTTTGTAATGTCGACTTTGAATCATCAACAACTTTGCATGGTGACGGTTAAACGCAGGCAGTCAACAGCAGGCAAGTCATCTTCGTACCGAAAAGTAATGAACAAGAAATTAATTTGCTTACCCGAAGGCACACGTGGCTGCCTTCAAGTCGTCCGGTAAATTTTCCTCAAAACCGTTTCAAACACCGTAGCTGATTAAGAGCGAGACAATCTGCATATTTCTCCAAGCATGCCTGGATCAACGTGAGTTCCCACAAGGTTACCTTTGCTCATCGCCAAATTTGTAGTGATTACTCAGGAACACTTGAATATATATATATATATATATATATATATATATATTGTAGTTAATTGGCAACCTCGTACAGCAATGGTGTTAAGGTGTGAATACATCCGCTGCTACACGGCATCTGACCCACCAATATTCTCATGCATCATACAGAATAGGCAATACACTTAACACTCTACATTCTACATTCTACTACAACCCCATTACTACACTGCCTCGCTAAAATTCAAGCCAGGACATTCAAAGCCAAGCTCAAGTTCGACCCAGAAAGACCGTGTCCTCTATTCACTGGCAACAAGCTTCATCAAGTCCAGGAATGGCTTGATGAGAAGAATTTGGACAATTTATCAACAGCGGCAAATCTTTGGCCTCATACCTTGATACCAACCTCAGCTCTGGAAACACATCACACAAAAGATCAAGACTGCATTGCACAGGCTGTCCTAGCCCCAGTGAGTGAGTTTTGAAGTAATCCAGTAGTCAGGATAGCTTGTAAGAATCAGTTTATTCTCATCAGACAGCTTGTACATCCACAGTGTCCTGAAGCCAATGTCTCTCTGACCAACCCCTGCTGTTAGAACACTCAGGAACATAGAAACCATAACAATTCTATAAGTGTGTTCTAACTGGGAATACTACAAGTATGTACCTTCAAGAACAAGAATCAGAACCAATATCTAGATGCAAGTCCTACCTCATTTTCATTATGACAACGGTCTACTATCTGTCATCCCTGAGACCCACTTGACACCTCTGTGGAGTGATCTGCATGAAGTGGTGAAGTGGCCCACCTCATCAACGTTCTTTGGAAATATGACAGAATAATGGCTACAATCAGAGAACTCCAATGGTTCCTTCTGTTCGCGCACTTGACCAACCCCTGCTGGTAGAACACTCAGGAACATAGAAACCATAACAATTCTATAAGTGTGTTCTAACCGGGAATACTACACACCTTCCCCCTTTTAAAAAAAACAAAAAAATAAATAAAAATAAAAAAACACACAATAATAAAGAACCTAACAAAAAAAAAGAATGTACAAAATCACGCAATTTAACAGGAGTATGTTTGATGCGAGAACTTTTCCTCAATAAAGTGCTATTAAGCCCTACTGCATTATTTACATAGTCATTGTCAGAAATAGTACAAGAAATAGGAACTTGAATATCACTTGCATTCATAGGATTAGACACATTAGTGTCAATACTTTGTGATTCACATCCAAATGTGTCCAACATTGCAGAGTAACTTTCATTATCTTCATAGGATCTTGGAGAACAAACTTGAGGAGTCACTTTAGATTCCACAGATTTACATAAAGAAATTTGTCTAAAGTTCCATATTTTACCATCTTCTACTCTTACTGCCTTGCTGAATACTTCCACTACTTTACAAGGGTCAGAGCATTTAGCCCATTTGTTACCACAAAACCTACCAAACTTGACTCTTATAAAATCTCCCACCTTGATTCTTGAACTATGATTGCTTTTCCGTGCAGAATTGCTTCTCATTTTTTACTGATACCTTGAAACTCTCTCTGGAACTCTCAGAGGAATCGGAGGAACTAGAGGATATTTTAACTTTCATCCACCATGGTAAAAGCTTTGAACCTGGTTTCCTACCTCGTAACATTTCAAAAGGGGAAAGACCAGTGACCGAATTGGGAGGAGTATGGTAAGACAACAAAGTTGCACGTAACGCTTTTTTCCAATCCATTTTACTTTTAACAGCCAATTGAATAGACTCTTTAATGACTCTATTGAAGCGTTCTATTTGACCATTAGCCTAAGGGTTGTAATTAGATACTCTTTTATGTATTATGCCACATCTTTCAATGAATAAACCAAATTCTCTACTAATAAACTGAGGACCATTGTCCGAAACAATTTCAGCAGGAATGCCCTCTCTACAAAAAATCTCATCCAAAAATTCAATAACCTGTGTAGATGTTATTCTTTCAACAACTTTCAACTCTGGCCATTTAGAATAGTAATCAATCAATACCAAACCAAACACTTCCTTATTAGTAGACAAATTAAGTGGACCAATAATGTCAAGACCGAGTTTTTTCCAAGGACTCGAAACAAATTCAACTGGAGAGATACTAACATCCAAAGGTTTAACATATTTATCACTTTTCGCACAAGGAGAACAAGAACTGACCCACTTGCAATCATCCTATCAACACCTGGCCATCAGTAGAATTCTCTAAAGCGTCTTTTGGTGCTGGACATCCCCATATGCCCTTCATGAGCCATGGAAACAATTTTTTCTCTTAACTTGAATAGAGGTACTATTTCATCACCTCTAGTCACAAAACCATAGTCAAACATAAGTTCTTCTTTTATTTTATAAAATGATGATATTTCACCAGATAGCTTCCTTTCCTCAGGCCAACCATTCTGCGTGAATTCTACAACATCCGAAAAACTGCTGTCTTCACTCATAGCTGCTCTCCATTCAGCTTCAGAAATGACATCTGATCTGACCCACTTTTGAAATTCTCACCATTTATATCGTCAATAGAAAATACCACATCAGAATCACTACAAATGTTGCTCACCTCACAATTGTCCGGCAAAGGTAACCTTAACATGCAATCAGCATGTATGTTTAAACGACCTGGAACATACCCAATTGCACATTGAAATTCCTGCAATTTAGCAGCTAAACGTGCAAAGCGAGCAGTCAGGGTCCGACCACCGCCAGCTGCCAACATGTTAATTGACGGCTTGTGGTCAGTTCTTAAACAAAATTTAGTGCCCCACAAAAATTGGCTAAAATGTTGCGCAGCCCAAGTGCAAGCTAACAATTCTTTTTCGATGGTAGAGTAATTGTATTCAGCACCCCTAAGTGTTCTAGATGCATATGAAACTACATACTCCTCACCCATATTCTATTGCATCAGTACAGAACCTAATCCAACATTGCTTGCATCAACAGCTACTATGCAATCTTTTCCAATTTCAAATGGTCTTATGAAAGGAGCATTAACAATTTCCTTCTTAAGGAGTTCAAAAGCAAATTGTTGTTCTCTGTTCCAGACAAATTTTTCATTTTTCTTTAACAACAATCTCAATGAATGAACTTTTGAGGCATAATCTTTTACAAATTTGCTGTAGTATTCAGTGAGACCTAAAAATGATACAAGTTGTTCTTTTGTAGCTGGAGCGGGAGCATTAGATATACTCTGTATGGGATTAAATTTAGGTTTGATGCCTTGTGAGGAAATTTCATGACCCAGATATTCCACACTACTTTGTCTGAATTTAAACTTTGAACATTTTAGAGTTTAACCTTTTTTCTGTACACATTGCAACACTTTTTCCAAATTCTTATCATGGTCCTCAAAATCCTTGCCAAAAATTAGAATATCATCCTGGAAGGCAATAACACTAGTACAACCTTCCAGGACTTCCTTCAAGAGTCTTTGGAAAACTGAGGCCGCACTTGCAAGCCTGAATGGCATGCGACGAAACTGAAACATACCCTCAGGAGTGATGAAAGTTGTTAAAAATTTAGACTCTTCATGTAAAACTACTTGATGGTAAGCACTAGCTAGATCAATGGTGGAGAACACAAGCACCCGATAGTGTAGAAATTAGTTCGTGAATGTGTAGTAACCAATGTCTATCGATCCAGATTTCCTTTTTCAAGCTGCGAAGGTCCACACATAGACGAAGCTCGCCATTGCTTTTGAGGGATAAAACTACTGGCGAAAC
This sequence comes from Lissotriton vulgaris, assembly GCF_964263255.1. NCBI lineage: Eukaryota > Metazoa > Chordata > Amphibia > Caudata > Salamandridae > Lissotriton > Lissotriton vulgaris. Next base: position 427,476,764 of record NC_141687.1, read on the forward strand.
CCAGGGAGAAGATTAAGTAGGTTCAATTATGTTTTTAACTACTTAATCCGACTAAATCACTTTCAACTTATCACGATAAGCTAATGGTACATTTCTGACTCTATGTCTAATAGGAGTAGAACCCTCTTTTAAAATTATTCTGTGCTGAAAATTAGTAAACTCACCTAGATTGTAGGTAAAAATAGAAGGAAACTTGTTTCTTATTTTTACTGTGAACTCATTATCCTCACAAGGTACAACATACACCGGAGGTGATGCATTAGGATCAAGTTTGATACCTAATTCTTGTTGGTGGGGCCAACCAAGAATAGATGCACCTTTGGTTGAAATATATACTTTCCTTTTAGTTTTCCTATTTTTGAATTCAATTTCAGACCACATAAAACCATCAAGATTGATTTTATAACCAGAGTAGCCACCAGGCTGAACATCTGGTGGTAAAAGTTTTGTTGTACACCAGAATTTGTCAAATACATCCCTGCCAATGATGCTGTACCAAGCACATGAGTCAATCAACATGGAAATTTCCTTCCCATCTATCAAAATTTTATCACTGGGAAAACTGTAGAAAATAAGTAGTATTGATGTACATAGGCTACGTTCATTTCCCTTTTTCCCACTCCCCTCCCTGCACGCACCATGAATATTGTAGAGCATTGACTGCATCCCTCAGCCCGCAAAGGCCTGTACCCATGTGTACATGACAGCCATTTTTAGGCACCCTGGCCTCTTGCCCACTCGTTAGAATCACTGGCTTCCCTCCTGCGCGCATTTGAGCACCCCCCTCCCTCCCACTCTCACATGCATAGACCATGAAACCCAGCACTCTGCGCGACCCTGCTATGAAAGGCAACTCTCCTGCTTGACCCAGGTACCCCCCCCCCCCATTTCCCTCTTGAAGAGTCATCCTTCGCCTCAGCTGACATAGCCCCCCCAGTTGTATCTGACTGCCCCTGTTCTCTCATGTACAGGTCATAAGATCTCTCTCTCTCTCTCTCTCTCTCTGCGCGACTCTGGCCCTGCATGCACCCTGACCCACCCTCCTTCTCCTCATATGAGCAAGTCATAAACCCTCTTCTTTCGCAAAGCCCTGTCCTTGAGAATCACGGCCACGCCTGACCAGCACCTCCTTCCCTTCCATGAATGCCCCCTTTATTGACAAGCCCTCCCTCCGCACTCGATTGTCCACGCAGGCATGAATACCACTCCTTTGATGACCCCTTCCCCCGAGTTCGGCTGACCACACATGTCCGAGGCCATCGCCTAAGCCAGGAGATACCATTTACTGCCCTTATTGTATGCCTAGCCACCCCACCCCCTGGGCCATGATCAGGCGCACACATCCTACGACACACTCAGTTGCACGATCGCCCTGCCCTCTTATCAGCAGGTCAAGGGTCCCCATTGTGAACGTATTTGGAGTAGGATTATCACGAGGATTATAGGAATGTATTCCTTTTGCGACACACTGACCTGATTGTATCATCAAATGTTCTGCAAATGTATAAAAGCCGGAGTCTCACGCTCACTTGTTAGAGCACCTCCCGAAAGACACTGTGTTTCGTGTCCGAAATGACTGGCTCTCCTCATGAGAAATAAACTCTGTTCTTGATTCCTGCTCCCAGCGCCCGTCTCTTTATTTTGGTAACTATTCAGAATGGGAACTAAGAGGTGGTTTGCGCCAGCAGCCTGGGCATCGATAGAAGTATGGGCCCACCTTCAACAATTGGCGTCCCAACGCGGGGTCCATCAGTGACATAGGGTTCGGTAAGAGGGATCCAGACGAAGAAGTGAACGTCTAAAATGATCGGAGTATACCTGCCTTGAGAGGGCCCTAGCCCGGCTGCCGATCGACAGAACTTCACCAATTCTGAACGGACCTCTCTTGAGTGACCTATTGTCCTGACTGGAATCCCACAGGAATGCTACATGGAGTAAGAGAACGATCGGGCGCTGGAGGAGGGAGTCGAAGAACTGTCCGTATGGTCCGGTCCGGGTAAGATTAAGTAGGGTGTTTTTACGCCTGATTGGTAGGGTGGCTCTGTCCACCTGATTGATTGATTGTTTGTATTGAAAACCGGTATTTGTATACTGGCATTGTTGGTATTGGTCCAGTTAGCTTTGAAGGCTACTTGACATATTGGTTCTCTATTGAGAACGAGACATTCTCTGTTTGCAAACAGCGGCGAATAGGAACGTCGTCCCTCTTTGCAGATAGAGAAGGGTAGGTAATGCAGACTTTTGTCCCCGGTGTAATCCGTCATGCCTACTTTTCTCCCCACTGATTGTTTGAAGTCGATTAATAATCGATTGTTGCTCTTTGAGATCTTCCCTGTCCACAAACAGAGATGAATAGGAATATTCTGTTCCCTTTATGGATAGCGAAGGGCAGGTAATGCAGACATTTGTCCCCGTTGTAATCCGTCATGCCTGTTTTTCTCCCCACTGATTGGTTGGTTGCCTGGACATTGTTGTTCCAGGAATTGTTTCGTTTGAGGTATTTTCTATTTGCAAACAACGTGAAATAGAAACACTCTGTCTAGTCTTTGCAAGTAGAAAAGGGTAGGTTATGCCCCTTTGTGAATTCGTCAGTCCTACCCACTCCCCACTGGTTGGTGATTGTGGGGTAGCTCGCATGGTCCGCCCAGGAGACTACTCTTATGGAGGACATATGCTCTCTACTCATGGGCCATTTAATAGAAATAGACCGACTGGTCCGTCCAGGAGGCTACCCTAGTAAGTGGAAGTACATCGCTCGGTCTGTCCAGGATGATACCCTAATGAAGGAATATATGTTCCCCTTTTGATCGATAAATCTCGTTCCACCCCGGACCATTTATTGGAGGGGACTCGTCTGGTCCGTCCAGACGTACCCCCCTAGTGAAAAGGACACATAAAAATATGAAGTGATCACCGTTCCCTACTAACAAAAAGCTTTAGCTCGAAACACGCTAAGGAATAGAAAGAAAAATAAAAAGAAATCAGGCTAAGTCAGTAACCCCCTGATGAGCTTTTGACTTCACCAAAAATAAGAAACATTAGAAGTAGTTCGTAATAAGAGATGTAAAAAGGCGAAAAGATTCGATATCAGAACATAGCCACGAGGTAGCTAGGCTTCACTGCCTGTCCCTGTTCCCAACATGTCTGCCTCATTGCCCGCCCCGCCCAAATAACGGTCACATGAAATAGAAACAACTCAATAGGTACCTACCCCCATTCCAGGAAGCTCCCGAAGTGCAACAGGTCCGCGGTTACGCCCATCCGGAAGGCGAGGCCTGGAGGCACGAGGGACTCGCCTGCCCATGGTCAGAAGGAGACGATGTTGGGCAGGCGGTCCAAAAAGGATGACAAGGACCTCTCCGTCTTCTCCCTTCTGCCGCCCTGCAGGCCGCGGGGGGAGAGGGGGCTGTCTTGCCTCGGCCACCGACCACCCCTCTCTCTCTCTCACCCGATCCGGCTTTTGCCAAAGGCCGACGCCAAGGCGACAACGGCGGCGAATCAAGTAGTCCCGCCACATTTCAAATTCGCCGCATGCCATCGCCTGCTGGTCCAGAGCCGAAGCCAAGGCAAGAAAGGCGGCAAATCAAGTAGTCCCGCCAGATGCCAAATTCGCCGCCTGCCGCCGCCTTCATGGGTGCGGGCGGTCCTGCCGCATTTCGGGCTCCCTGGAGAATCAGGTAGTCCCGCCACATGTCAAAAAGGGAGGGGGGGGGCTGTCTTGCCTCAGCCGCCGACCACCCCCCCCCCCATCATCAATGGCTGGCACGGCCGATGTCGAAAACGATGGAGCCGGGGAACGGCGCGGGGTCGCTGGAAGGGGGAGGTGCCGCGAACGACCCTCCCCCACCTCCCTCCAGGTGGAGGCTTCCAGCGACACCCCAACACTCTTCGCTTAAGGGTCAACATCAAAAAGAGGTCCTCTGCCCAGGACGGGCACACGCTCCATATCGCCTCTCCTCGACCTTGAAGATTCTATAAGAGCCGGGGGGCCCCCGACCCTCTGCATGGGTGCCCCCGCCCCCTTCACTGGGAACCACGACATCGGTACTACTCCTGCCGGCACCAGACTCGGATCGGAAATGGCTAAGATGCCGCCACGGCACAGGCTTGTTCAGTTCCGGAGGAACACCAGAATGACCCGGTAGGAAAATTGTTGCCGCCCTTCCCACTCTTTGACTCATGGTCCATATTGTTAGACTGTTAACCACACTGCACGAGACTTTCTGAACTGCCAATGGAAAGTTCTGGGCCAACCTTGCGAGACTAGAGACACTCTGACTGTGCTAGAACTCGCCTGACCCCACCCAAAATGGCGCCGACGCAAAATGTGACGTTTTTAATGAACTTTGTTGCACCCTGATCGCGCAAGCTTTTGCCCCGAGATATATATAACGTTTGGATAATGAAAGTAAATATGAAGGATATTGAGTATGTGCTTGAACAATGAATTGACTTAAGGGTGGGTACTGTTTATGAGTTGGGAAATGAATTGGTATAAATGAATGATCATTGGACGATGTATTTATGAACGTATTAAAGATGAATTACTGACATGCATCATGCTTGCTCTGTAGGAGAGTTTAATATGATTTTATTGCACTGCCGCACTTTATACAATGAACTGCCACCAGCTTCGTTCTTCCCATGCACAGTTCCAATCTGCTCCGTGGCTAGCCCACCGGGTTGTAGGCCTGTATTTATGTGTCAACCCTCTTTATTAAAGGTATTTTGGAAACAAAAGCATCGTTGTAGCGGATTGCATTAATGAGTTTTGAATGTATTACTACTATGAGCAACGAGAAAGTATGATGAAGGCTAAAGGTTAAAAAGGACCCGATATTTAGCAGCCACACTATGTGTGACAGGCAGCCGGAAAGGTGCTTTAGAAGCCCTGAAACGACACCACAGAAATGCCACCTGACCGCCACCCTTGTACCCGATCAAAAGAGGTTACGACCAAGTAGCTCATGTCGCACAGATCGTCAACGATTATCTGTCTGACCTCTCTGGTCCATCTGGGCTTAAACGCCGTGATGGTAGGGAAATGCACTACGTGAAAATAGGTCGAGTATGTGGTAGGTAAAGCGTTTCCGGATTACTGCACGTTGATGAGGTTTTTGAATGTTGCCCCCCACCCCCTTCTTTTTCCTCCCTTCTGCAGGTCACGTCGGAACACTGGCTAATGTCTGGATGAACGACGACCGAACCGCCGATGAGAGAAAAGAAAAGAAAAAAAAAAAAAAAAAAAAAAGGGGAATGTGAGCATGGTCCTTAGGACAAATAAAAGTTTTTAAAAGGATGTAGACTTAAACATGACTGTTCCTCCTTAGAGCATAGCAATGGGAGGATGGACTGACATAGAGACTGGACAGGTACTGAATGACAAAAATAAAATCGACTAGAAACGACGCGTTAGATGAAATGACTGGACGTTTTGACTAGGTAGGGAAAGGACAAAAGAAAAATTGTACGGGTAAGGGTTGCCACGGCACTATCCGCCTAGGAAGTTAGAAATGTCGCCAATGTTCAAAATGCACTACTCCCTTTCTCACACTCTTACAGATATAGCCAAGCTGTCCGACTGTTTTCCCGATCAATACTTGCCGTTGCCTCAGCCTGGAGAACTTCCCACCAAAGGAGGGAACAGAAAAATGGTTTAAGATCCAACCATGGGTAACTAGCATGACCAGGTTAATTTCCGATCAGCCAACGGAGGTGTGAGTATTGGTAATTGGGAACGCTCACAGGCGTGACAAACGAGAAGAAAAAGGGGGGAAAGGCAGAAAGAGCTAAAGCACGTAGATAAATAGGATAGTAAAGATACGTAGGATATATATATAAAAATAGATGTTGTAGACTAACAATTGTTTTCTGTCTTGTTGTGAATGTCTTGTATATGTGTACTACATGTGCCGACTCCCCTGTCTGAGTTTGTGTGTGTGTGACGTACGAATATATGTCTCCCCTCTGTCTATATCTGCATGTTACCCGACCTTTGCTGTTCTGTGTTGTGAACGCACTAAATGACCTACTTTCGTACACGTCTCTCTCTCCACCCTTTTTCCTCTCTCTCTCTCCACCCTTTTTTCTCTCTCTCTCTCCACCCTTTTTCCTCTCTCTCTCTCTACATGTCATACGTGTACCGAATGGCTCGTTTAGATTGCGGACGACTCTCACTCTCTATGAGAGTCTCTCTATTTTCTCTCCATTCTTTTTGGTAAAATTTGTGCCCCACCGGCACCAGTCTGATTTGATACATATTGAACACGAAGGTGTTCAGCAAAATTGACCGAAACTAAAATGACTGTATCTCGCCATGTTACTACCTCTCCTTTCTGCAAAATGAATGAACTTGAATTGGCTAAGAAGGAAAGGACGGGTAAGACGGCTAAGGTCCCCCAATTTGGCCTTTTATAGGGGAACTATATGCCAATGGCATCCTAATTTTTATTGTTAGAGACAAGCGCCAAGGTCCATATTGACCCCCCCAATGCCCATATTGCCCCACCCCTTTGCACCCAAGCACGAATGCCCGAAGCGTCCCCGCCCCACTTGATCGACCCCAGCTACTGCCCCCGATATATATATATATATGATGACCATGAGTAACTGCCGCCCCTCGAGAAAAACATGTTTGACTCTGTCTTTCGATAATTACACCCCCGCTTTGTTTTAAAGAGTTAGCCAGCTCTAAAGGGAGATGTAAGACTGTTACGGCTCGAATTAGAAGGACGAGTCTCTCCTGAATGTTGTCAGTCTTGTCCATATATGTCATGAACGAACGCCGATTAGACCTGGCGCGAACGCAGTAGAAATACTCATCTACTTACTTCATGGTAATAGACTTCTGATTATGACCAATGAGCATAACGCCCGGTGCTAGGATTGTGAGTGGAATTCATATGTAAAAATCTCTTCTCCTGCCAGTTCTCTGAAACTTGTTTTTACCCATTTAAAGATACTCAATCACCGGAGGAGAAGGGCCGGATGTGACGCACAGCGTGGCTGCAGATCATGAGACACATGCGACCTCAACCGAAGGTGGAGCCGCAGGACAACAAGAAACGGGACGAGGCAGCACTCTCAAAGGCGGTAAAGGAAAGAACGAAGGGCTGTCCTGAAGCTCTCTGTCCGCCAACCCACGTGTGCCTGGAGCCTCCGTCCCTCTTTTCAAGCCCGATTGATGGGTCTGCTTGCTTGTTACCCATTGCTCCCTTGGTCCCTTTGGTGTGTCCCGGGAAAATCTGCCCCCACTCCGCCCTCTCACTCCCATCGACTAACGAAACAGCACACCCTCTTTCCACGCGACTCTCTGCTGAAAGGAAGAACAGCATCTAGATGGAAATAGGGTTACACCACGGAAATATAGGTGCCAAGCTTAAGGCGCCACTCAAAGGATTGGTTCGGGAACAGGACTGTGGTCTAACAGCAGAGGACTGACCGCACCCTGCAACGCGCAAGGATAGAACAGAGCTGGACCTATAGCTCCACCGCGGGTGCTCAACAGCGCCAACGAAAGGACACGGACTAGAGCCTACCAGTGATGGCTCACTGATAAAAGACAGTGGGACGAAGAGATCTTGTAACTGAATTCCTCCCTTGACTACTTGATTTGAAATGATAGGAACTCGACAAATGCCATCCCCTATGTACTGCGTTCTGCCAAAAACATCAACTGTCCATGATTGCATGACATATGTTGGTATTGACAAATGCAAATTCTTCGATCGCACCTGTTTATATGTACCTTCATCGACTGTAAAAGAAATGAACTTTGCTATGTAAAAAGGGGCGACTGTAGAAAATAAGTAGTATTGATGTACATAGGCTACGTTCATTTCCCTTTTTCCCACTCCCCTCCCTGCACGCACCATGAATATTGTAGAGCATTGACTGCATCCCTCAGCCCGCAAAGGCCTGTACCCATGTGTACATGACAGCCATTTTTAGGCACCCTGGCCTCTTGCCCACTCGTTAGAATCACTGGCTTCCCTCCTGCGCGCATTTGAGCACCCCCCTCCCTCCCACTCTCACATGCATAGACCATGAAACCCAGCACTCTGCGCGACCCTGCTATGAAAGGCAACTCTCCTGCTTGACCCAGGTACCCCCCCCCCCATTTCCCTCTTGAAGAGTCATCCTTCGCCTCAGCTGACATAGCCCCCCCAGTTGTATCTGACTGCCCCTGTTCTCTCATGTACAGGTCATAAGATCTCTCTCTCTCTCTCTCTCTCTCTCTGCGCGACTCTGGCCCTGCATGCACCCTGACCCACCCTCCTTCTCCTCATATGAGCAAGTCATAAACCCTCTTCTTTCGCAAAGCCCTGTCCTTGAGAATCACGGCCACGCCTGACCAGCACCTCCTTCCCTTCCATGAATGCCCCCTTTATTGACAAGCCCTCCCTCCGCACTCGATTGTCCACGCAGGCATGAATACCACTCCTTTGATGACCCCTTCCCCCGAGTTCGGCTGACCACACATGTCCGAGGCCATCGCTTAAGCCAGGAGATACCATTTACTGCCCTTATTGTATGCCTAGCCACCCCACCCCCTGGGCCATGATCAGGCGCACACATCCTACGACACACTCAGTTGCACGATCGCCCTGCCCTCTTATCAGCAGGTCAAGGGTCCCCATTGTGAACGTATTTGGAGTAGGATTATCACGAGGATTATAGGAATGTATTCCTTTTGCGACACACTGACCTGATTGTATCATCAAATGTTCTGCAAATGTATAAAAGCCGGAGTCTCACGCTCACTTGTTAGAGCACCTCCCGAAAGACACTGTGTTTCGTGTCCGAAATGACTGGCTCTCCTCATGAGAAATAAACTCCGTTCTTGATTCCTGCTCCCAGCGCCCGTCTCTTTATTTTGGTAACTATTCAGAATGGGAACTAAGAGGCGGTTTGCGCCAGCAGCCTGGGCATCGATAGAAGTATGGGCCCACCTTCAACAAAACCTTTACATTTAGTGTCCTCAATACATAGTAAACTATTAATTTCAGAAACTTGTTCGAGATATTCTTCCTTCTCGAACCCCACTAAATTTACTTTCTGTGAAGATCTGCACATTTTGCTGAAATTACCAGATCTTTTGCATTTAATGCATATTTTGTTCCACGCAGGACAACCCCTATAGCTCCCTACGTGATCAGTCCCACCACACCTGAAGCACACTACTTGGCTTTTGTTTCCAAGAAACCTGTTTTCTTTTCCAAAATTCTCCTTTTTAGTAGAAACAAAAAGAGATTTCTTAAAATTAGGAAAATCTTTTACTATAGCTACTTCAGGGACTATCTCTTTGCTTTTTGTGTCTTTCCCTCTAATTTCGCTTACAAAAATTTTGGATTGTTCTATTCCTTTTGCGATATTTAATACTGCACTAAGTGAAGATTCTGTCCCCATCCATAAACGTTCTTGAATCTTTTTACTTTTAGTTTTCATCATAATTTGGTCTCTTAATAATTGTTCAAAATTGATTGTTTCAAATGCACATGACCCAGCTAAAGTGCATAGTCCAGCTACGTAGTTTTCAATGGATTCATCTTCCTTCTGAGCACGTGAATAAAACTTAAACCTCTCCATTACTGTATTAATTTCCTACCAAACCTAATACTCATTTGTTTAATAACTACCTCAAACACATTAAAATCACCTCCACCTTCTATGGCAGGTACATTTTCTAATTCTTTTAAACCTGCTCCCTCTAAACAATTTTTCAACAGTGCCAATTTCCTTTTGGGAGAACAACCATCTTCTTCAATAACATCCACATAGGCCAAAAACATGGGATACCAAAGATTCCATTCCATTTTGGGCTCTCCTGCTATAGGTAGAAAATGTGGTGGAGTATTAATGTTGTTAGACATTTTTAACTGTAAATATACTGTAAATATAATCACCAGTAATATTTAAGCAGAACAAATATGAATACTAACAATAAAATAACGAACTAAAAATAATAAATGTAGTCACTGATGTCCATGGTACGAAGTTGTTGTTAAATCAATACTGGTAGTTCAGTTCACACACGAGGTTTCCGATGTACGAATAATGCTCGCTTCAAGAATAAACCAAAGTTGTTTCACTGCGGTGAAAATCGGCACATCATTTCCAAAGTACGGATGAAATTGACAAAAGAAGATGGCCGCCGTGCGTCTGACGTCACATTAAACGTAGCGTCATGTCGCGATGCCAGATTTGTTGATTAGCGTCATGTACAGCAAAAGAAGGAACGCGCTCGCGGCACGCTCCTGAATCAGGTAACGATTTTAAAAGATGTGCTGTAGTCTCCTTTATAGACGCCAAGCTTCCAAGTCCAAACACTTTCAAAATACGAAGAATAATCCTCTTTAAACTGCAGTACAGAAAAATGATATATTCCTTAAGGCCGCAATACACATCTCTGCGCTCAAATTCACACACAGCGCATAGAGGTGTTGATAAGCTGCAATGATGCTTGCAGACCAGGGAATTAAATTATAGCTTGTTTATTAAGAAGCAGAATGATTACAGGTGAGCGCCAGGGAACAGCCACTCCGACACACAGCTCTCCAACCGCTAGTCCCTTCCAAGATGCACCCACACATTCTATCAGGCATCATAGCGTTCTAGCAACACCACGAGCCTTAAAGACATACACAACACATCCCCCTCTCTTCAACGGAAGAGAAGAAGAACACAACCATAAGCCATAAAAAAAAACAAAAGGGGAAAGAAAAACCAAAACCAAAACGAAAAGGTACCGACACAACTGAAGTCGATAATAAATTATTCCATAACATAGTCTTTGAGCCGAGTGGGTAAAGCACGTGTTCTTGTACCCAAACCCCTCTCAACACAATTGGAATCCCCATTGTCATTGTTAGAAACATCATTGTTGCAACCATTGGCAACCCTTCCCCCCCTCACAGAAGGACTGACCCACAGAAGGTAAGTCACGTACAGTTCCACTCATGTCCACATCAACACCTGCCAATTGGGCCTGTATGCAACTATCATATTAAATGGTCATCAATCCAGTCAAATATATTTTGACTATTTTCCAACTCTGTCCCCACCACATCACACTGATCACGACCATCCTCGTCGCCAATTGTAATGGTGCTTGCAGACCAGGGAATGAAATTATAGCTTATTTATTAAGAAGCAGAATGAATACCGGTGAGCGCCAGGGAACAGCCACTCCGACACACAGCTCTCCAACCGCTAGTCCCTTCCAAGATGCACCCACACATTCTATCAGGCATCATAGCGTTCTAGCAACACCACGAGCCTTAAAGACATACACAACATAAGCTTCATTCTTTTGAGTTCACAAAACTTTCAAAATTAGAAAAAAAATTATTTAACTGTAGTAAAACTCCCCCTGGTGCAGTCTAAACACATACAAATCGATCAGCCGCAGGTGCAATCAACACACAATTAAATACCTTTAAAACGAGTGAACGCTGTCTAGAAACAAACTGAAAAAAAAAATTCTTTGAGATGGGTTCTTCTTAGTAGTTCCCGATCATCGCCAAATTGTGAAGTAATCCAGTAGACAGGATAGCTTGTAAGAATCAGTTTATTCTCATCAGACAGCTTGTACATCCACAGTGTCCAGAAGCCAATGTCTCTCTGACCAACCCCTGCTGTTAGAACACTCAGGAACATAGAAACCATAACAATTCTATAAGTGTGTTCTAACTGGGAATACTACAAGTATGTACCTTCAAGAACAAGAATCAGAACCAATATCTAGATGCAAATCCTACCTCATTTTGATTATGACAACGGTCTACTATCTGTCATCCCTGAGACCCACTTGACACCTCTGTGGAGTGATCTGCATGAAGTGGTGAAGTGGCTCACCTCATCAACGTTCTTTAGAAATATGACAGAATAATGGCTACAATCAGAGAACTCCAATGGTTCCTTCTGTTTGCACACTTAGCCTGCAAGAACTACAACCAGGCAGTCAACAATGGTATCGATCACTGTAATGCTGAAAGCAAAAGTTCAGATACTAGGCCTTTTCCTGCTATGCCCCCAAAAGAATGTGACTCCATTTCAGTTAGAAACTGTTAGTTACATCTCTCCTTTGCAAAACATAACTCAAATTCCTACTCTTCAAGCAACATCTCATTGCATTTAATGTCATGGAAAAGGGATGCATTTGGCAAGGGGCGACCAATCGGTCCCCCCGAACGTATGGCAGAGTACCACGATCCCCCCGGGAAGCCATCTTGGGCGGGAGGCGAGTCTCGGCTGGTATGCCCGAAGCGGCGTAGCCGGGGCGCGCCTTTTCCCGCCCTAGAGTGGGTTGGCCTAGACACTGACGCGGCTGGCCACGCCCTTGGGGCAGACAGGGGCGGGTTTACGCCCGCCCTGAAGACGGATAAAAGGAGGAACAAGACCGGAAAGCATCCTCTTGTTTCCTGTGCTCTGAAGCTGCACCTCCTCGCTGCACGTGAGCTCGAGACGGAACGAAGAGCCATTTTTGAGCGTTGTAATCTTTCTCGTTTGTTTTACAGATACTCTGTCGGAGAATGCCGAAGAAGGCGGGAAAGCGAATGACTACCGAACAGATGCTGCGGGTTCTCATGAAAGAGATGACCGACCTAAAGAGGCGGATGGATAAAAATGAGGAAGGGGGCCCGAAACGTCCTTTGGAGGGAACGGCCCCGGGAGGAAAAGGCAAGAGGCCCAGGAGAGGAGCAGCTGGGGGAGATACCCCGGGTCCCAGTGCCCCGCTCGAAGCACCCACTCCTGTGCCGGAGGAAGGGAATCCGATTCCCGTGGTGGTCACCCCCGTGTCCGGGGAAGACATGCCGCCCGAGCTGGCAGCACAAGTAGCAGCGTGGTTGGGTAAAAGTAGCAAGGGCGCCACGGCTGTCGACGCGCAGGTGTTAATGAAGCAACTGCGGGAAACTCGTGAAGCAGCGAAGGTATCCACGCCGGCTGCGGCCGTAGAGAAGCCACAGGGGACGGTTTTAGTCGCAGAGACAGCGTCCAGTTCAGGTAAGCGGCCATTGCCGATTGCGAGGGAAGAGTCGGCTCCCTCTCGAAGGGAGAGGTTGGGTCAGCATGTTCCTTTAGCTATTAAAGAAAAGATATGGGCAGGGGAATATGTAAACATCTTCTCGTTGCTTACTGATCATTATGAGATGGAGCATGTTAAAGGTCCGAAGGATCTCATGCATCCGAGTGTTTGGCGCGCAAAGATGGCCGCCTTTAAGGTTAATGAAAACGTTGGCAATTGGGGCAAGGCATGGGGAATTTTCACATCGATCTTGGGAGAACGGAGGCCCGAATTGCTACCCGAGTTGCCGAGTTATCAGTCAAGGATCATGGGGTACTCGGTATCACACGAGGGTAATCATTGGTTTTGCTATGATAATCTTTTCAGAAAAGCAAAAGAACATGATAAAAACTTAACTTGGGATTGTTATGATTCTGTGTCCTGGTCCAAAATGAAGGAGACTGGTATGTTGAAAGTGCCATTAGTAGGGAGTAATGTGGGCGAATCCTCCCGTCAGTATGCGGGGACGCCTTTTCGATCAGGTACGGGTACCGACAATCACTCGAGGCCTACCGGTAATACAGGTAAAAAGGGGGTTTGTTGGAATTTTAACAGGAGTAAATGTACTAGGCCCCAGGGATCGTGCAAATTTAAACACGAATGTAGTGGGTGTGGGCAATCATCCCATCCTGAGTCCACGTGCAGAGCCAAAACGGGTGATAACGGGGGTAGAGGAGGTGCCAAACAGGTTTAACATAGTCCGAGGGGCGCCTTTACCTACCCCGATTGATACCTTGGCAATGATTCCCTGGCTCAGTGAATACCCGGATCGTGCTTCCGCTGGGGTGTTGCGGAACGGGTTTTCATATGGTTTCCGCATCCCAGTGGGGGACTTTCAGGGTGTGGAAAAATGCAAAAATCAGATATCGGTCTTGCAGCATACGACCGTGGTACAGGAAAAGATCCGGAAGGAGGTTACTCGAGGTCGAGTCGCCGGTCCGTTTAGTGTACCCCCGGTGGCTAACTTTGTCTGTTCGCCTTTAGGAGTGGTCCCCAAGAAGGACCCGGGTGAGTTTCGGCTGATACATAATTTGTCAGCCCCACGTGGTCTTTCCGTAAACGAAGCGATAGACCCGGAAATGTGTTCGGTACGGTACGCATCTTTCGATGAGGCCGTGGCCATTTTGAATCGCCTGGGGCCCGGGGCGCTGATGGCAAAATCTGATATCGAGTCAGCGTTCCGGTTGCTCCCGGTACATCCAGACGATCAGCGTCTACTGGGTTTCATGTTTCAGGGTCAGTATTATATGGATAGATGTATGCCGATGGGATGCTCAATTTCTTGTGCCTATTTCGAGAAATTCAGTAGTTTTCTACAATGGGTCTTCACAAAGAAGACGGGTTTTCAACATGTGATGCATTATCTCGATGATTTTTTGTTCCTGGGGGCAGCCGGGGATCCGGAATGTGGGCAAGCTTTGGCTGCATTTTGTGTTTTAATGAATCAGTTTGGCGTGCCATTGGCACCAGGTAAGACGGTGGGTCCTTCGACTTGCCTCGAGTTTCTGGGGATCGAGTTAGACTCCGGAGAAGGTTGTTTCCGTTTACCAAGTGATAAAGTGTTAAAGTTCAGGGCATCCCTGCAAATGTGTTTGAGTGAAGCTAAGGTTAAGCTGCATCAGTTACAGCAGTTAGTGGGCCAGTTGAATTTTGCCCTGAGAGTTATACCTATGGCCCGCCCCTTTTCCCGTTCGATCGCTCAAGCCATGGTCGGATTGAAGGAGGGCCATCATCGCACGAGGCTCTCGGCCGAGGTCCGCCAGGACATGCGCATTTGGTTGGCATTTCTGGCAGATTTCAATGGTCGAGTCGTCTGGAATAAACCAGCCGTGTCCTCTGAGGAGCTGGGGCTGTGGACAGATTCGGCAGGGAGTGTAGGTTTTGGTGCCATTTTCGGTGCTCGATGGTCTGCACAAAAATGGCCGGCATGGTGGCATAACAGTGGACTGACAAGTAACATTGCTTTCCTGGAACTTTTCCCCATTTTCGTGGCCCTGAGAACGTGGCCCGAAGGGTTCAGAGATCACTCTGTGGTATTTTGGTCTGACAATATGACCGTGGTTGAGTGTATCAATAGTCAGGCAGCACGATGCAAATGGGTTTTGAGGCTGCTCAAGGAAATCGTATTACTGTGTATGCAACTGAATGTGTTGTTCAAAGCAAGACATGTCCCTGGGGTAATGAACCAGGCGGCTGATGCCCTTTCTCGTTTTCGTATGCAGGCCTTCTGGGGTTTTCTGCCCACAGCGGACCCGGAGCCGGCACCCTTTCCCGAAGCTCTTTGGTCTCTCGGTGCCCCGAACTTCGTAACCTCGTGGGAGAGAGTTTAGCACCTAGGACGAGGAAGGCATATGAAGGGGCGTTCCGGTCCTATTTAGCCTTTTTGGGGACTGCTAGAGAGGAGCTTTGGGGCCAGGAGGAAGGGGTTGTGAACTTTCTGATGTCATTACATCTGGCAGGGAAAACGGTGGCCACGGCCCAGAGGCATCGGGCTGCCATTTCCTTTGTTGCTAGGGCTCATGGGATCCAGGACCCGACAGCGTCTTTCGTTGTGCAAAAAGCGCTACGTGGGTGGCAACGCCTTGAGGGTCGCAGAGTAGATGAGAGGCGCCCGATAGGTTTGGATAGGTTGGCCCAGTTATTATCCAGACTCCCTACAACATGTTCGTCTCAGTTTGAGACAGTGTTATTCCGAGCCGCTTTTACGCTGGCATTTCATGGGGCTATGCGGGTAAGCGAATTAGTGGCAAGGAACAAGCAGGATGTGACGGGAGGACTGTGCGCAGAGCACGTTCAGATCAGAGGGGAGACGATGACTGTCTCGTTTGTGAGGTCCAAAACCGACCAGAGTGGGATGGGTGAATGCATAATTATACGCGGGATTCCCGGGTCGTCCATGTGCCCAGTGAAGTGTTTAGAGGATTATTTAACACAAAGGGTGGCATCATGGGGGGGGACCTTGTTGAGACACGCGGACGCCACCCCACTGACAAGGTTTCAGTTTCAGCGGGTGCTTGCGATGTCGATTACAGCTGCGGGCTTGAACCCGGGTGAATTTGGGACCCATTCCTTTCGGATAGGGGCTGCTACAGAGGCTACAGCCAGGGGTCTGAATGTGGAACAAGTTAAACGTGTGGGGCGTTGGTCCTCCAATTGTTATAAAAGGTATGTGCGTTTGCACATGTTGTGAAGCCGTAATGATGTACTCACGCTTCTTGTTTTTGTTTGGTTTTCAGTTACGCAAGCCTACGAGGCGGGACGGACTATGCAGTCGACCCAACACCGGGCCAGCGGTCAGACATCACCGGCTGTTAAAAAGGAGGTGTGGGTCGTGGGCCACTCATACGTGAGGCGTGCCGCGGACGTATTCAAGGCAGGTGACATGGTGCACGTGGCTGGGGAATACGGGTACAGGGTGTCCTTCTACGGAAAGGGCGGTCTCTGTATTGACCAGTTCCAATCATTTTTCGAGGGTTTGCTAGGGCGGACGAGGTCACCACCGTCTGTAGTCATAGTACATCTTGGGGGCAATGATTTGGTCACCACTGGTAGACGACTTCTCCTGGAAGCGATGCTTTCCACTGTAAGTTGGTTAGCGAGGAGAGTTCCAGGGTGCACGATTGCATGGTCCCATATGATCCCACGGAAAGTGTGGCGGGGGGCTTTTTCGGTTTCTGCTTTAAATCACTCTGTGAGAAAAATTAATAACAAAGTAAGTAGGTTGTTCCGTTCCAATGCACTGCATTCTATCGCGCATGGATGTATTAATGATGACAGTATGTACTTGGGGGATGGTGTTCATTTGTCTCGGATGGGGAATGAGTTACTCATAGGAGACTTCATAGCTTGGCTGAAGACGTTAAACATGACCTTTAGGTAGGAGTGTGGTGGGGGGTCCGGATAGCCGGTCAACTATCCGGACCTGTGGCGGTAAGGTCATGATCGGTGAGCACTAATTGGAAGATCCCTATGAGTGGGCGTCACCCATTACGGATGGGGGCGCTCGGGGGAGGTGGCCATTGGCCCCTCAACGGGGAGGCGGTCCCTTCTAAGGATGGGTCGCCGAAAGGAAAGGGAAGGCGGTCAAGGCCCCTTCATGGGTAGGAGGGGTTACAGCCCCCTCCTGGGGAATTTCCCGGGGCCAGTACGTCTGCGACGGCAGATGTGGTAAGTTGTGTGGGGTTTGGGGGGGGGTCTACGCTACCTTCTAGATACCTCACACGAGTCCTCGTACAACCTTTAAGTGGCGTCGAGTTTTATTGGGGCCCCCGTCAAGTCAAGGGAAATTGGTAGTTGCACTTGAGGTAAGCCTCCGTGCCGCCCCTCACAAGTGAGGGGGATATGTCTGGGTTAGGGATCTTGACACCGGTTACGACCTTGCCGTTGGCCCTTAAACGTTAGGATGTACAATTTCAAAAGTTAAGTAAATGTTTGGTAGGATGTTAGTTCGGCTAGGAGAACCTTTGTACTAGAGGATATGTTAAGGTTAGCCAAACATCGCAATGTGGTCATGAAATTGTACATAATATGAAACTGTTTATTTTAATGTTTTAATTTTGTTTCATATTTTAATAAATACGGCCCGGGAGGGTCACTCCCTCCCGTCTCCAAAAAACTTCAGAACTGTTTCCGGTTTCCCATCCTTGGGGATTGTGTTGAGAGGGGGTGGCGGGTATCTCAGCCATATGGCAAGGGGCGACCAATCGGTCCCCCCGAACGTATGGCAGAGTACCACGATCCCCCCGGGAAGCCATCTTGGGCGGGAGGCGAGTCTCGGCTGGTATGCCCGAAGCGGCGTAGCCGGGGCGCGCCTTTTCCCGCCCTAGAGTGGGTTGGCCTAGACACTGACGCGGCTGGCCACGCCCTTGGGGCAGACAGGGGCGGGTTTACGCCCGCCCTGAAGACGGATAAAAGGAGGAACAAGACCGGAAAGCATCCTCTTGTTCCTGTGCTCTGAAGCTGCACCTCCTCGCTGCACGTGAGCTCGAGACGGAACGAAGAGCCATTTTTGACCCACCCACCAGCCCCTGAAGACAGCGAGTGGTTTTAAATAAAGTTTGATTGATAATTCTGATTTTCGTTTACAGGTTGCGGTATTATCGTGAAGATTTTGAGTATGCAATAAAGGATGATCGTTTTGTGTAATGTTTTGCAAATAAAGTAATTCTGCTTTAGTGTTCATCAGTAGGCATGCTTTGAATAAAGTTGTTGTTGCTACTATCTGTTATATTTAGTCTTTAGTTATTTAGTTATCATTGTCGTATTTATTTTGGTCGGGCGGTAAGGTCATGATCGGTGAGCACTAATTGGAAGATCCCTATGAGTGGACGTCACCCATTACGGATGGGGGCGCTCGGGGGAGGTGGCCATTGGCCCCTCAACGGGGAGGCGGTCCCTTCTAAGGATGGGTCGCCGAAAGGAAAGGGAAGGCGGTCAAGGCCCCTTCATGGGTAGGAGGGGTTACAGCCCCCTCCTGGGGAATTTCCCGGGGCCAGTACGTCTGCGACGGCAGATGTGGTAAGTTGTGTGGGGTTTGGGGGGGGGTCTACGCTACCTTCTAGATACCTCACACGAGTCCTCGTACGACCTTTAAGTGGCGTCGAGTTTTATTGGGGCCCCCGTCAAGTCAAGGGAAATTGGTAGTTGCACTTGAGGTAAGCCTCCGTGCCGCCCCTCACAAGTGAGGGGGATATGTCTGGGTTAGGGATCTTGACACCGGTTACGACCTTGCCGTTGGCCCTTAAACGTTAGGATGTACAATTTCAAAAGTTAAGTAAATGTTTGGTAGGATGTTAGTTCGGCTAGGAGAACCTTTGTACTAGAGGATATGTTAAGGTTAGCCAAACATCGCAATGTGGTCATGAAATTGTAAATAATATGAAACTGTTTATTTTAATGTTTTAATTTTGTTTCATATTTTAATAAATACGGCCCGGGAGGGTCACTCCCTCCCGTCTCCAAAAAACTTCAGAACTGTTTCCGGTTTCCCATCCTTGGGGATTGTGTTGAGAGGGGGTGGCGGGTATCTCAGCCATATGAAGAATGCCTGCTGTATCCTGTCCTTTGCCTAAGTCACCATCAAATTCTTAAACTCACTACTGTGATAAACCCCCTTGCTTCTACCCTTATTTTGTCTTGCTATCCCCCAATGATCCCTTTCTCGCCTTTCTATATGTCTATTTTGTGCAGTGCTGCATTGCGTTGTTTCTAGGTAGCAGAATATATAACTCCACATGCATACATACATAGACGCTGTAGCAGTTGTGAGGTATAATGAATCAACACTTGGGGTCTCATCATGGAAACTCACAATAGATGGGTAACTACTGCTGGGGCCGAGAGAATGCTGAAGTTAGTTACCCTCTCAATCTAAGATGCCTAAAGCCGGCTGCACAGCTTCTGCTTGGTGTTGCAGCAGACAGTGTGGTCAGCGAGTAACTGCAGTCAATGTGGACCCATGGTTCTCCACTCCTTAGACTGGTTCTGGTGGTGGTCCCCGGACCAGAGGCTTGTTTTTGTTGTGCTGAGCTTCAAGTATTTGGAAGACATCCAGCACCATTCTATGGCTTGTTATGTGGTCATGGTCGGTGTTTCCTGTTTGGTTTGTGAGGAGTGGTTGTAGCGATCTAACAGAAAATTAGCTTGGAGTTGTCTGCGCACATGCAAAAATGAGCCCTGATGACATCACAATTGGGCAAGGGACCCATGTACAGATCACTGATTTTCTTAATACCATAAAAAATGGACAAAATGACCTTGTGACCCCTAGCAGCAAAAACACTTTAGCCAGTCCATCGGGGTGCTTGCAAATCCAGTTTTTTCCGAAGTTTTAATTGGGGTGTTATTTTCAAGCGTGCCAAAGGGAGCTCGGAGACTTAAAGGCAAAAATACTGCAATTGACGCGCCTCCACAAATCAAGAACAGCGTTTCACTCTTTGAGTGCCACAGCCAGGCCAGAAACCTACATTAAATGAACCAAGGAGCTTGTTTTCCTCTGTGAATTTTTGAAGAAAGAATAAACATGCTAGAGATGTGACACCGTTTGATTGGCACAAGTATTATTTTTCATTGTGAAGTATGCGAAGGACCAGTGCGGTATGGTTCACTCTTGAGAGCACCAAAGAACGAAATGCAAGAAAGGAGGCACAATTAATGGCAGAGGTGTTGTGGATCGCAACAGTAAGGGCAGCCGTAGCCCTTACTCTTACAAGACCACCATTTCCAGGACTCATAGAGGAAAAGATATACAGAGAGTGATGCCCTTTCCAGAAGTTCCAGACCAGAAACTAACATGCAAAATACAGATCTTTTGAAACAGCAGCTTCTCACGGCTGTAGACTTTGTGGCATCACTTGACATGTATCATTATGGGTATCTTTTACGGTTATCTGGGCAAAATATGCTAGTAAGTGTAGTTGAGTATGCTTCTCTATTGGTATGAAATAACACATCTGTCTTTTAATCCATGAGGTATCAAAGTACACTTCTGGCTCAGCAGTAGAGGGTTGTTACACATTGCTCTTAGTTTACTCATTTTTTTAGGATAACGAAATAAACTTTAGGAATATTTATTAGTTCTATGTTATTTAAATTGTTTTGAAAATCTCGTGGGCCCCACTTTTGGTAGGGTGTTGTATGGTTACGTCCATTCTAGCCCATTGATGTGGGTGGTAGGGCATCAAGGTCTTGATGGTTGGTTTTATTGCCTACCTTCTTTGTAAAAATGGTGCAGAGTTCATTAGATTCCACTCGTTTCCCACTGGTTAGGGGTGCCCAGTGCTTGTATTGCGAGCTCACTGAAGGCGACAAGGCCCATGTTAAGGTTAGAGGCACTGCTACATTTGTATGTCAGTTCCTTTGAAGAGATGGGGTCTACGATGGATGTTATGTCTACTATGCTCTCTGGGGTGATTAAGGTCCATGATACCTAACAAAGCGGGAGTGCCAGTGAGGAGGATCGCCCAGGGAGGTTTCTTTGATGGAGGAGTGTATAGGATGGACTTTCCCTCTGCCAGATTTCCCTGAACTGGTCAAGGATCAGGAAAACACCTTGATGGGTGTTGCATTTCAGCTGGGTGGATGTCTCCACTTCAGCCAAGGGAAGTGGTATAGGATAGATGACTCTCCTCCCTTCTTCCTGATGTGGCCATGGGACAAGCAACACTAAAGTATGCATGGCAGGCTCGTTCTTTCCACAGGCAGTGAAAGATCAATGACCACTTTTGTTGACTGTACACGAGTCTTAATCAATTTCTCTCTTGTTAAGACTGCATGAGCTAATGAATCATAATGGGAACAGGCCCCGGACCTGAAGGAAATACCCTGCTTTGAGTGGAGTGGCCCTGACCCACATGCAAAGCCAATTGCCCTCTATTGCAACATGCTTCTCTGGAGGCCCATCCAGTGAATCCAAAAGGCAGCCCCTGCATGCAAACTCCAAATAGTGTAAATTATGCGGGGATTTGATTTTTCATGAGGACCCTGAAGAGCCATGTATTGCAGTTTCTGCGGGGAGCGTAAAACCGTGAAATACTAATGGGCCTCATTTAGATGTTTGGCAGAGCAACAGCCCTGCCGTAAATTGGCGAGGCTTCTGCCCCACAAACTCACATTTTTGTTTCATTTAGAGGTGAGTGAAGAGAAGGATTTTCACTGCCAGAACCTCAGCTGGCTGCACCAGGTCAAACCCTGGACCTGACGGCCCATCTGCTACTGACTCTCCTGGCCAGATTGACCTTTGACCCACCTTCTCTATGGTGGGGTGACCATCACTAGATTTTTTTGACTGGGAATGCCCATGACACAATCCCAGGTAAGGAATTCCATTATTGGCTAAAGATTATTTGGTTGAAAAAAAATAAAATAATAATTCTACTTATGTTTGCTGAGCAGGCACTAATAACATGGGGGCATATTATCAAGGGGGTTTATCTCCGCTTTTTTGGCTTTAAAAGCCAAGAAAGCGGAGATAAAATTATCTCCCTATTACCTAGCTGTCGCTAACACCAGTTAGCGACAGCTAGTAGGAGATAGCGACCATCTTGGGCCCCACTTTGCATGTCAGTGATATTTATCACTAATGAGATGCAAAGTGGGCATGCCAAGATGTTAGCGACTGGAAACAGTCGCTAACATCGCTATCTCCTATTACCAACTTATGGAGATATTCGCGCTAAGCGCGAATATCTCCAAAAGCTAACACCTGCCCTGAGCAGTTCTTAGCCATGTTATCCAATAGGAGGTGGATAACATGACTAAGAGCATTCGCTCGGTAATGCATGAATATCGCTGACTTTTCAGCGATATTCATGCATTGCGGCCGATTTTTATCGCATTTGCGATAAACCTTGGTAATACCAAGGTTTATCTGCGATAAAAATCGCCGCAGCTCAGCGGTAAATTTTTGTCTCTAACCAAGCAATAGCGATAATTATCGCTATTGCTTGGTAATATGCCCGTGGTACCTACTTGGAAAGCTACGGGGTTCGACTCTCAGCAGGGATGCTCAACATCCTGTGATTCTGGGCAAATCACTCCCCGTGCCTACCAAAAATGAATGTGTCCGTCTGTAACGCAACTGGTGTGCACATTAAGCCCTCTGATACCTTCTGGTCTTGTTCGTGCTATATAAAACTCAGAAAAAAAAAATAGAAGAGAACATTGAGGAGACAAATCCCATCCTAAATTTAGAAAGGAGAATAGCGTAAAGGAATTGAAGTGAACAGAAGAGGGTGACAGTAGGTAAGAAAGAATAAAAAGGATAATTGTATAAGAGTAATGAGAGTAAAGAACTTACACGTGATAAGTGTTTTTGTTTCTGAGGGGTTCTGGATGGGAAAGTTTACCTCTAAAAGGGAAGATCAAATAGAGAAACCATCACCACACTGTGAGGCTGCCAACCTTCAAAGGAAGCCTGCCTAAAAGGACTGATAAACTATATACGAAAGAAAAACAACTGTTACTAATAAAATAAAGGTCTGACAGAGCTTTGGTACATAGTGTTCTGTGTTATCGCTTATCACCGCAACTTACTCAGGCAACAGGGCTTTAAGAGGGCGAGGGCGAGGTCATTCCGGGACTTAGACCCAGGAGTAATTAAAAACAGACATTGAAACGGGTTCCTATCGGAACCTAATTTCATATCTTTAACTTTAATGGCATAAACACTGAATGGTTTCTGAACTACTTATGTAAAAAGTGTAAAGTTATTCAATGTCAGCAATGTACTTCCAGTTTATACTTCATGTTGTACTTAATCGTACAGTCACTAACAGTACTAAATATTTTCAAGATGTTATGTTTCCATATTTTGTTTTTTTTGCATAGCATATTACTCTTGTAAAGTGCATACTTTGAACTTAGTAGAATCCAGGTGTTTATAATGGGCCACGATTGAGAGCTCTGCAGTTGAGGCTGAAGGCAGTGAAAGTTTCTCACAATGCCTGTCAGTGAATCATAAAGGGGCTCAGAATACACGATCATCCAATACTTGGCCTCTCTGAAGAGATCACAGTCCTCAGTAATGTTTAATTCAGTCTCTCAATTTCAGAAATGATACATTTTCAATATTAATTATTTACAGCAAAATGGTTCTTGCTGCTTATTTATCTTAACCAGATAAAACCTACTGACACAGCCAACAGTCCTGGCTAGTTTTAAGTGTATATCAGTCATTGTGTTATATATCTAGATGCCGCAATTACTGAAAGCTCAGAGAGGGACCAACACATGGGTACTACGAGAGTCACAGAAATGTTGTATACCTATTGAAGCCACTCCCTTAATTATGTAGGCCATGCCTATTTTAGAGACCCCCACTTTTTTCTTCCAACATGAAGCCCTGCTCTTTTTCTTTCTCTCTTCATTGCCATGCCCCGTTGAGTCTTTGCACACAACTGATTTTCTGCCCCACCTAATTTCCCCTATGCCCAGTTTCCTCCTTAGTACAGGGGTATTACCAAGGCAGGCAGCCTGCCGCCCACTTTTCACCAGTATTGTTTCTCCCAGTGCTTGTACAACTAAGGCGCAACCACTGGCAAAATTAATAGCTTAAGGCAGACATCTTGGATAAATATTTTGTATACTTTATTACTGTTGCAGTGTTTCAAGATAGCCACAATACTGAGGATAAATGCTGCTTTAATTTCAGAAGAACCATTAGAGCCATCTTAAACAACAATAATCACTTATGTAAAGTAGGATTCCAAGACTGCCAGCAACCACTATTTGCTTTGCCAATGTTTATGCTGCAATTGTATATGTGTTGGTTAAACCAATAGAGACAGGTGGTAGGAGACTTCTTGGTCATGTTTCAATTATGCAAGTACCGGCAAGTGACTTTGAAAAAGTTTGTTTTTTCCTTCTCTGGGAGTGGTGAAGAAAAATGCATGCAGCCCTCTCAGTCTTTGTTAATGCTTCCCAGATTTCACTCTTCAATGACTTGTATACTTTTGCGGCCTGCATGTGCTAGTTTACAATGTATTTGTTGTCTTTGTTGCTTTTAAAATGCACTTTGCCCAACACATTTCAAACAATTCACCTTTTAAAATGACTAATAACCCTGTTTGCAAATCTGTAGAATTGGGAATCATATTTAGGTCTAAGCCTACTAGATAGCACAGCTGTCAAGTGTGAAAACACTTCTTGGGGACATTCTGAAAGCTTCCCTGGGATGACATTCTGCCCTTTACTTAACATTGGCTTTGTAGTTTGTAACTCACATTTGCGCGCCTCTATTTGCTGACTTTATTTGATTTAGGCTGTCCAGCACATCTTATGTATTCTTTCATGAGAGCTTGCTTTCTGTAAACAGGCCTTTACATTTTGTTCTTATCTTTTTCACATTTGCTGTGCAATTAATGACATAGGTCAAATGTCGAACTCTGTCTTCTGAGGGAGCTTGGTGTTTACTTTTCTTTCGCTGACTTCAAAGTGAGCGGATTTATGTGACAATCTTGCTGGATACTAAGGGTTGGAAATGAAAAGGTTTTTTTCTAGCAAACAACAAAATGTAAATGGCTGTAAATTAACTTTGCAAATATTTCAGAATATATAAAAGTCATGAAAGCGCAAATGAAGCAGATTGTTTTGCAATTCTGAAGTGTGCTGGAACCAAATATATGAATATGATTGAAACAAGTGAATACGAATATATACTTTTACTTCGCATGAGTTACATCACATGCCTTTACAACGCGGTAGTTACAATGACCGTGTTGTTACAACATGAACTATTACATTGAAAGTCATTTCAACAACCTGCTCTAGGGCTCGTGCTGGACATAGGAATAGCATAATTTACTATTCGTACTCCAGTTTGTGCAAAATCAGGGAAGGTGTTGGATTCTAAATCCAATACCAGTGCGCCCCCTACAGCAAGTTGTTGAAATGGCTTGCGATGTAATGATTTGTGTTGTAACAACGCAGTCGTTGTAACTAGCTCATTGTAAAGGCATGCAATGTAAGGCATGGGTTGTTATGGCTGTTTCCCAGTCAATACACTATGTGATGCCATTTCCACCCATTTATTATTTGTGCGCTGTAGTTGTCTCAGTAAAACTGTGTGTGCAAATGTAATGGTCATTTCAATTGAAAACGTGTTGTCTGTAACGGCAGTGTGCTACCACATCATGCATACTCAACTTTACGCCACTCCGATCTACAACACTTCACTCCACTTCATAACACTCTACGAGACTCTACATTACAGCACTCCACTCTACACCACTCCACGCCAATCTATTCTATCACACTCCATGACATTCCACTCCACAACACAACACTCCACTGTATGACGCCCTATGCCATTTCACTCTAGGCCACTCTATGACACTCTACACCAGGCCACTCAACTCTATGCCGTTACGCTCTGTTCTAAGGCACTTTACTAAACTCTGTGCCCCTCAACTCTATGACACTCTATGCCCCTCCAATCTATGTCACTCAATTCCCTCTATGCCACTCCATGCCACTTTGCTCCACTATATAACACTCCAGTCCACTCTATGACACTCCACTCCACAACACTCTAGCCCACTCTTCTCCGCAACACTCAATGCCACTCCACAACACTCTACTCGACTCTCCGCCCCTCTACTCTATGACTCTCCACTTTACAACAATCCACTCTACAATACTCCAGGCTACGATACTCTATTCCACTTTAAGGCACTCCACTCCACAATACTCTTTTCCGCTCTATGCTACTCAATTCTATGCCATTGTAATCCATTCTACAAAACTCTATGCCACTGAAATGTATGACACTAACCCCTCCACTCTATGACAGTCCACTCTACAACACTCTATCCCACTCCAGTCTACTCCACTTTACTTCTCTTGACACCACTCTATTCCACTTCATGGCACTCTGCTACACTCAATACCACTCCACAACACTCTACACAACTCTACGGCACTCTGCTCCACCCTATACAATTCCCTCTATGACACTCCTTGCCACTTTACTCCACACTACAACACTCAACTCTATGCCCCCATTCTACACCCCTCCCCTCTATGATATATCACTCCACACCACTCCACTCCACACCACTCCACTTTACTCGACTCTATGGTATGCCACTCCTCTCTACAACACTTTACTCTACGGCACTCCACTCTAAGGTATTCTACTCCACTCTATGCTATTTCACTCTACAACACTCTACTCCAATCTATACCACTCTATGACACTCTATGAAATTTTACTCTACAGCATTCCACTCTACGGCACTCAATGCTAATCCACTCTATCCCACTCAACTCTACAACACCCACAAAACTCCACTCCACAACACTGCACTCTACACCACTCTTCTCCACTGTATGCCACCCTATACAACTTCGCTCTAGGTCACTCCACTCGGCAACACACCACTCTACGACATGACACTCCACTCTACGAAACTCTATTCTGCAACACTCCACTCTGTGACACCCCACTCTGTGATACTTTTTATGACACTTCACTCCACACCACTTTACTCCACTTTATGCAACTCCACTCTATGACACTTTACTCCACTCAACGCTATGTCACTCCACTCTACTCTGCGCCACTGCACTCTACGCTATGCCACTGTATGACATGCTACTCTGTGAACCTCCATTATATGCCCCTCAACTTTATGGCACTCTACTCTGCTACGCTCCACGACATTCTAGTCCACTCAACACCACTTCACTTTACTCCACTCTATGCTACTCCACTCCATGACACTCACTCCGTGGTATACAACGTTTAGCACGCATTTTTTACCACGCACTACCCTTACAACGCAGGCATTACCACGCATACCATTACAACGCATTGCACTGGGGGGCGCTCTAGGTTAGGGAATAAGTTTAATTTTATATCCAACACCTTCCCTAGTGTTCACGGGGACTGGAGTTGGAATATAAAATTATACTTACCACTATCCAGCACCTCAATGCGCTATGCGTTGTAACAGTATTCGTTGTAAATACCGCGTTGTAAAGGTATGCGTGGTAATAGTATGCGTGCTAACGTCATACATCCTCACTCCGCACTATAAGTCTATTACACTGTATGCCACTCCACGATACTCCACTCTACCACACGCTAAAACACTCCATGTTATGCACCTTACTCCATTCTATACCATTCCATGACACTCGAATTTAGGACACTTTATTCCATTCTATGCCACTTCACTCTACACCAAGCCACTCCACTCTGCCCCTACACTTTACAACACTCTATGCCCCCACACTTATTGACACTCTGATCTACAAGACTATTATATGACACTCTACTCCACTCTATACCACTCTACTCTACTCGAGCAATTCCCTCTATGCAACTCCATGCCACTTTACTCAACTCTATTCCACTCCACAATACTCTACTCCACTTTATGCAATTTTCTCTATGCCATTCCACGCCACTTTAATCCACTCTATGCAACTCCAAAGCACTATACGACACTCCATTCTATGAAACTCCAATCTATGACACTCTGCTCAACAACACTTACCCAACTCTACTCCATTATACTCTATTCCACTCCACTCTACAACACTTTACTGCACTCTATGCTCCTCCACTCTACAACACTCTACAACACTCCACAATACTCTTTTTCACACAATGCTACTCAACTCTACGACATTGTACTCCACTCTACTCTACAACACTGTATGTCACCTTACTCTATGACACTCAAAGCCCCTGCATTTTATGACACCCCACTCTACAACACTCAACTCCACAACACTTCACTCCCCACTACACCCCTCTATTCCACTCCACGATACTCTGCTCCACTCTACTACTCTATGCTACTCCATGACACTCTATGCCACTCTACGACACTCTACTCCACTCTGTCTACTCTACACAATTCCCTTTATGACACTCCTCACCACTTTACTCCACTCTATGACACTCCACTCTACAACCCTGACCTCCACTCAATGCAGCGCCTCTCTACAACACTTTTTTCCACTCTATATCATTCCACACCCATCAACGCCATGTCACGCCACTCCACCCTACTCTACAACACTCTACTCCACTCCATGGTATTCCACTCTACAACACTTCACTCTATGGCCCTCCACTCTATGACATTCTACCCCACTCAATGTAATTTCACTCTGCGACACTCTGCTCCACTCCACCACTCTCCACTCTACTTAACTCCCTCTATTCCACTTTACTTCACTTGATGCCACTTTACTCTACTCCACTCTATGCCACTCCACTCTACAGCCCTCTGTGCCACTCTACTCTATGCCCCTATACTCAACGTTATACCCCTCCACTCTGCGCCTCTCCGCGTTATGCCACTCTACTCCACTCTACACAACTCCACCATATGACACACCAAGCCAAGCCTCTCTCCTATACGCAACTAACGTTTAGCCATGCTGAACAACAGCCACGCTGGTGTACAACAAGGTTTTCTCTCCCCCAATATTCACCTATATGCCAATAAGAAATTGAACTTCAACTATGAAGTGTACCATCCTCTGCCTCTCATGTATTGATTAACTCTGGAATTGACTGAATTTTTCCATCTTTGTGGCTTTGATACAGTCATTTATTGTTGCATGTAAAAGGAAGGGAGGGCTTGTTGTCTCCTTGTATATATTGATACACTGAAAGCTGTGAACCCTCATTGTGTGGGACTGGGACGCATTAGTATGAGTGGGTATGCAATCGTGTGTATGAATGATTGTGTGTGTGTGTGGTGTAGGATGCACTTGGGTAATTTATGGTGTATTACATATTTTGTCTTCGTATAATTGCCATGTTATATTTATTGAATACATTTGATACTTTTTGTACCTAATGTAATTGTGTATTATACTTTAGGAAGGTCAGTGTTGCATGTGTGCAGCATTCATATCAGCGACGATTAGCACTTTGGATCATTTACACAGGCAGAGAAATGTTGTTTTGATTGCGTACAACAAGATTAAAACACATTTGCGAGACCTAAGACACAGGAGCATTGCCGGAAAAATCTGCGGCTGTTTCAAAACTAAACTATTGGTACAAGTTGCAGATCAACGCCAATCATTGTAAGACCTTTGTGGATGTTTCAATAATGGGACAGTCGTGAAAGCTTCAGTACATAATGCGCTAATGGTGGTGCAAGCTGTTTGGGTCTAGTGCTGGAAAACTAGTGTGCGCTGCACGTTTGATAAAAGAGCACTGAGAGATCGCCGGATGCTTAAATACAGGTCTACAAGCACGTCAGGCCAAAGAGATCCCACATGAGGTGGGGCAAATTGGCAGTTATTATAAGGTCGACATTAATTCAAATATGATCTGGGTTTTACTGGAAACGTTTCAAGCCCTTGGCCCATGCACAGAGCATTTTGGAAATTGAGTTTTTCCCAATGCGTCACATCTATGGCTAGCTAAGCTATGGTTTTTTCCTTGGTATCTGCTGCCCTCTGGCGGTAATAATCTTGAATGTCGCAGCCATTCATTGATAGGTCAATTACAATACGGAAAACAAGTAGGGGACATCTCCCAATCTGAAATGTCCTACAGACAGTGACGTATAAACTGATGTTATTTGGGAGCTCGTGGCCAGGGCAATGCTAGTCAAACCTCTTCCGACCACGCCAGCAATGCTTTGCATTGTTTGGAAGCAGATGATATTATACATTTTAAAACAGGGGGCTGGAATTTTCTCTGTGCACTCTAAGAGGTTATCTTAGACCAAAGATGAAATGCCAGGAATCACATAACTGTGGCCTGGCGCAAGGGAAGCACTCGCCATCATATTGGCCCCTTCTGAACAAATGGGGTAGCTGGGAAAGACGTGCTGAACTTTTCCATATAAACTGGACCTCACCTTTATTGACGTAATCTTGGCATAGCTAAAATTAGAACATCAAACACACACAAAAGGTGACGGGAGGATGCTTGCAATTTGTCTCACCGCTGCCAGTCATTCCAGCCCATCCTTCTTTTGACTAATAGGCCAGCTCCGGTCGGACTCGGGTATATCCAAGTCAGTCTACCCTGTTCAGTTGGACGAGTCCAGGCCTGGTCCTCCCTGAAGCGGGCCCAAGCAACCGAAGACTGCTTCACCCTGAGTGGGGCTCCACGGTCAGGTGTAGCCTAATGGGTTTGGATGCGGCTCGAGTAGTTACATTAATTTCAGCATTACAATCTTCACTTCTTTGTAAACTAGCATTAGAACGTCTGCATGACTCAAGACACCTTGACCACCTGCTCTTCTAGGCACCATGTGCCCCAGTATCCCAATGTCAACGTGTATTTTGTACCAAAGTCTGTTTCACTGTAATGTAGCCCATTCCTCTCATGCTGGGTAACTGTAAAACGATGCACTTGTGCACCCACTGTGTTTTCTAACAAATTTCCTAACTCAACCGATCAGACGTTACTGAAAAAGAATTCTTTACGTGGTATAGCACAGTGACACGAACTTTGCGAAGATTAACCTATTATCTTTCACTTGTTGATTCCTGTATTCATTAAATCATTTATTGTCCCAGGGTGTACAACTGACCCGATTTGATGAGCGAGGATGGACTTTTGTATGCAGCATGAACAAATCCTAATGTGTACATGTAACTAAGACAGGTTGGAATTAATAATTCTTTTAAAATATTTTGCTGCATTATTCATATAAATTAATGATACACCACATACACTGTTCATTAAACAGCAATTTTTTATGGGTATTTACAGGACAGAAAAACCCCAAGCACTTTTCATTGCTTTTTAAGTATTGACGTCCAGAATCTTGCAGTGGTTCTTAGTGAGGCTCACTTTACGCTGTGATACTGTTCTGCAGCCCAGCAGGCTGCTTTCTAATAGAACATGGTAGTTGAGAGGCCTGGAGTGTGGGTAAGTGGTAAACCCAAAACTGAAGACCAGGGGCCGTATTACACATTATCATTGTTTGCGCCCAGCGCACCTTTCAAAAGGTGTGCCGGGAGCAAACAATGATAATGCGCCCTATTATGGTCAGCGCATTCACGTGAAAACACAGAGCAGCTGCTCCATGTTGCCACTATGCAGGCGGCACCCGCCTGCCCTTTCAAAGAGGTTTAGTGATCCCCTTGCAGGTAGGTGCAGTCAGTGACTGCACCCACCTGCAAAGGGAATGCCTGTGGAGTCCATGGGATCCCCTTTACCCCCTGCAAAGGGCTGCTCCTGCGCCACCTTTTCAATGTTGCACTGTCAGTGCGCCTCTTGCGGACTTATTTGGCTCTGCACCCCTGTCTGTAAAATAGGGCAGGCGCAGTCAAAGGAATCTCCTGATTTGCATAGGGCACGCCCCTATGCAAATGAGGGAACACCCCCTGAAGGTAGCGCTGGTGCATTAAGTGTGTCAGCGCTATCGGTATCATAGAAGGGGGCGCACAAGCGTCTGCCGCCCCCTTCTATAATAAAGCAAGCAAAGCAAGTGCAAACACCCATTGCGCCCCCGGGGCACCTTCTGTACTATGGCCCCAATTCAAAAAAATTGACTAAGAAATGCTGAATATAATTTGAAAAGCTTTTATTGCAAGTAATATGCACATGTAAAATTATTTAGCGTTAAGTGCAACACTTCATGTTTTACACTCAGGCTTTTTATCTGGCATTTAGAAGAAACGCTGTTAAAACGACATGTTTTTTTTCAAATAAAATCATTATTCATTGGTAAGTAACATTTTAACGATGTAAGGATTTCTAGAATTAGAAATGCTTCTAACTTTAGCCACATTGCTGCGGCGGCTTTTCCCGCTGTGTGCGGCTTTTTTCAAATTACCGCGTTACATGACGAGCTCAGCTCGTCATCAGCATACGAGCGCCATAGCTGATGAGCTGAGCTCGTCATCAGCATCGAAGGGGTTAAATATGTGCTATTCTAAAAGAATTGCATGTATGGAGTTAAACAATTATGAAAACCATGGTACCCAAGGTAATCACTGGTCACCGTTGTTCCTAAATTTCTTGTTGGAAGGAACTGGCCAGTAAAGTTGTCCTCTCGCTCCCCATGGAGGAGTATATCTATAAAAAAGAATGACTCACTCCTCAGAAAGCAAGACATTCGATAAAAGTGACATAATGAGAGGTAATGTCAAAGGTAGCAACACATGTGTCCTTAGTAATTAGAGTGGCTGTTTACTGCTAGAAGCATCACTCTCCATTTTCCATGATATTTTTAAAATGTACCAATTCTGCATTTGTAACTTTTAAAGAAAAATGAAGGGGGTGTGGCCAAGATGCAGTAGGAGCTCCTCATCTCGGCCCGCAATCGGCCTTTCCAAAAGGCCCACGCCTGCCCCATACTGACTTACCTGATGAACTCCCCTGAAGGTGCACTGTCTCTGGGGTCCCAGAAACCCCGTTGGGGAGCTCTAACAGGGACAGTTTCTCCATTAAGGCGGAGGAGCGTTGCCCCACTAACTACATTTCCACTAGAGATGGAAAAATAAAATGGTAATAAAGTTAATTTATTGCCATTTAATATTTCAAAACCCAAAGCTGAGCGTCAGGATGCAGGGTTGGGGCTTTCTGATATCTGCTGCAGCAGAAAGCAGTGATGGCCAAGACAATTTAAGTTTAAAGTAAGCATGTCTCTTTAGTCGGCCATCTTGTGACGGTTAGCCAGACATGCGCATGTTAAACTTCTCTAATCCTGTTGCCTAAGATAGCTGGGTTAAAAACACCACAGGGCTCCAGAGTCCTCGGTAATGCCGAAGGAGGCCGATCCCTCCAATCCTGGCGTTTCCTCCATGGTGTATGAGGGCAGCACCGAGATTGTTTACTGCAGTTTCCTGGGTCCGGTGTTTGAGCCTGTCTGCCTGGAAAAGACCCAAGTGAGGAGGACGTCGGGCCAGGAAGGTAAGAGTAATTGTTTTTTTACCTATTTTTTACTTTTATTGTTGTTCCACCGCCCCCCTCACCACCCTCTGTACATGCCAGTCGCCACTAGGTTTAAGTGGAAGACTACGACACCAGACTAGCAGCACGCCTGCCACCAGCTAATTGCTGAGTGGCCAAAACACGGGGTAGGACAGACAGCAGGAGCGATGCCTTGTTGCAGGTGAGGGCTCACAGATGATATAACACAGCAAGCAGCTTGTTACTTACAGACCACAGGGGGCAGCTTCTTGCTTCAGCCCCCCCCCCCCATGGGTCCTTGTGAACAGCCCTTACCCCCTTCCCACCCCCCTCATCAGAGGTGCCTAGGTCCAGCTTACAGATAGGTGCTTGTAGATTGCGCAGCCCGGGCCTTCACCGCTGGTCTGGGGTTTGCCAACTCCAGGATGAGGTACTGCGGTCCACCAAGGATAGCTCCAGAGGACATCTCCTATCCCACGCTCCATGGGCATCCACCTGGATGCAGAGCTAGCTGGATTCCTCATTGCCCCCGTGTAGTTGGGGGCCGAGACGTCAACAGAGGAACTATGAGTAGGGTCCTAGGATTGGAGGGTTGTTAATACTGGGTCAGAGGTGAGATGGCTGGTGGTCCCCCTCGAGGAGAGGCATATCTGTGAGGGCTTTGGATCCCCACCCTCTCACAGCTTGACTGTAAGGGCTTGAGACAATATTCTAGTGCCCTGGGGAGACACATGGTGGAGCACTGAAGGGTGGGGCTGAGTTGGCCAACTTTGGAAATCCACCTCCTGGAAACACACAGGGCGACTGGCATGTATTGACAGTGGTGGGGCAGGCAAAATACAGATGGTACAATAATAAAAGGTAAAAAACTGCACTTATCCTGGCTTGCCGCACAGCGTTCTCCTCAACCATCCTCGGAGCTCAAGCACGCGACCCAGGAAATTGCACTAACCAATACTGGCACTGCTCTCATGCTGTTAAGCACACCAACAAACGCAAAGCCAATACAGACATTGCTTAACAGCTAAATGAATTTCTTGAACAAATGATCACAAAACTTAATTGACGAGATTACTTCTTATTTCCATCGTTTTTGGTATCTTCGTAATGCACTGTGAAACTGTGAAAACACCCATGGCATCAACATGGGAACAACAGATACCCAATTATACTTAAATAATATTTTTATGACCCACAATATTACAAATACTCAGAATTGTTTGACATAAAGGGAAATGAGCAAATTTTCTGAACAAGAGCAACATTTAAAACAAACAAAAACCACAATGTCCCAGTTGAAAGTGTATATAACAGAGTGAGCCAGTCTTAGATTGTGTAATTAATAGAGACCTCTAATCATCAATGTGTCCAAGAGCAGATAATGAAATCTTATTGTCTTTTGCATGAATGAAGCACAGGGTCTCTACAGAGTCATTCATCAAGTAAAAAGTTCCCTGTGCAGCAGAGCCACTTTTGCACATTCTCCCTGGTTTGACTAACTGTCGATTTGTTTTGAACCCGGACCAGGGTTGGGTTCTCATCAGGACTGAGAACTGGTAGACAATCACTTTCAGATACCATGGATTCACTCCTTCCCATGAATATGAGATATTTAGCACCTACGCTGAGGCGGCTATTCCGCTGCAGCGCTAAGGGGGCGGGGGGCGCGCTGCGCACCCATGCTGGTGACGGAACCACTCCGTCACCAGCCTCGGTTGAGCTGTGCTCATGACGGGGCGGTTCCGTCATGGCCCCACCCGCTCAATAGAACGCGCCGCCCAGGCCATGACGGAACCGCTCCGTCATCAGCACAGCGCCACCGCGGCTGATGACGGAGCGGTTCCGTCATCAGCACGGAAAAGGTTAAATTAGATGAAGACAGCATTTCTAACTGCATGAAAATGCGTTGAGTTAAAGCTGCTTCAATCGGCTTCTGTCAAATTATTATTATGGTACAGAGGTGGTAATGAAAAACTACTTTTGATCAAATCCTTTTAGCTATAGGTATTTTTTCCTTTAGGTTTTCATTTTTCAACAGCTCTTTCTGTTCGCTCCGACCTTGCGTCTTCTTGCTGCTGGATTCTTTCTACACAGGTAACTTTTTACTTGATGAATGACTGTGTAGAGTCCCTCGCAGAGGCAACCCAGCCATAATGGCATTGCTCAAACATAAAAAGGACTCCAGCTTAAAGTACATGCTGTCTAAAGCATCATCCAGGAAACAGGGCCCCCCAGAGTCCAAAAAACAGAGGGGAGAGAACAGAGAACCCTCCCACAAAGACCTACGCAGCAGCAATCGGAAGCCCCTTTGACCAGACCGTTTATGGAGGACCTCTTCCGAAAACGTTGATATCTCTACACTTAGGGTGTGTTAGAAATGGGGTCTCTAGTTGGTAGTGTCTTGCACCCTGTCCAAGTAGGGACCCTTCCTTCTAATCAGGGTAAGGGGATTACACACCTAAGATAACCCCAGCTCACCTCCTTGGTAGCTTGGCATGAGCATTCAGGCTTATCTCAGAGGCAATGTGTAAAGCATTTTACAAAAAAACACACAGTAAACAGTGAAAACACTACAAATGGACACTAAAACAGTTTAGAAAAATAATGTATCTTTATTTAAATCAAACAAGACCAAAATGACAAAAATCAAACATACACAACTCAAAATATCACTTTTATAAGGTTTAAATCAGTTCAGTTCATAGAAGACTATGATGCATCATTTTTAGTGCAAAGTACCTGGGATGCGTCAAACACACAAGATGAAAATAGGTGCTGGGGAAGTGAGGGGCCGGAAAACACACAATGCGTTTGTGTCAGGATTTGCCAAGGCGCCTACCAAACATTGAAGAACTACATCTCCCATAAGTCCTGGTAGGGGGTGTGGCTCTATAAAGGAAGGGTGGGACCACATGACTTTGTTCGTGATTTTGTGCAAACAACCATGTTTGTTAGTGACTAGAGTGTGTGCTGTTTAGTTATCCTCTCTGGAAGAGGTTTGGTTCCTGTTTCCTAGTTTGTTCAGCAGCACGAAGGGATCGAGAATTGTGCTTGGGATTGACGCGTTCTGGGTTTTCTTCAGTAGCGCGTGGAATGCGCTTTCTGTTTGCATAGAACATTTCTGGAGTTCCTGTTGCCGTTAAAGAATAGACTGCCGGCGGAAGATACAAGCGGAGAACAAAGGACCGGGACTACGCTGTTTCAGTACTGTGAGTTTTTGTGCAGCGCGTGAATGTTAACGCGTTGTTTTGCCAAAGAGCCGATGTGTTCTGCAGCATTTCAATAAACCGGCAAAGGGAAAATTAAAGCGCACATGAGTTCTCAGTCGGATTGAAGGGTTTGATTTTGGTATACAGTGAGAACGGAGTACGGCGGATTTAACCCTTCTGCGTACTACCGTTACGAAGTGAGTCACTAGTGCCTA
This sequence comes from Lissotriton vulgaris, assembly GCF_964263255.1. Classification (NCBI taxonomy): domain Eukaryota; kingdom Metazoa; phylum Chordata; class Amphibia; order Caudata; family Salamandridae; genus Lissotriton; species Lissotriton vulgaris. Next base: position 427,513,601 of record NC_141687.1, read on the forward strand.
TCACCGTAAGTGCCAAAGCGGAAGGTAGTGGGGGGGAATCCTACACCTTTCCGTATTTGGAGAGGAGAACAATTAAAGAACACTGTGTTGTTGTTTAGAGAGCGGAAGATGGTAGTAGGCGCTACGTCTTACCGTGTCCTTAATGGATTGAACTGATACCATTGTACATAGGCGGACTGGCTTCTCAGAAGATGAAGATTGTTTTGGAATTCACAAAGATTGTTTGATAAGCACAGGTTTATTATTTATGCACGATTCAACACAAGGCAGGGTAGGTACAACACCAATAGAGAGCATTGTATTTTGGTTCTGGGAGAAACCAGAAGTTAACCAGTGTTTATTTTCCTTAGGGGCTAGTGTGACTCTTAACACTATTCAAGACACAGGGAGGAGGTGGAGCACTCTTCTTTTTGGTAAAGGTGAATATCTATGCATACTTAGTGAGAATGAAACGAGAGTAGGATTTCCTGATTACCCATTATAATTTGTATGCTTGTTCTCTTGTCTTTCAGCTATCCCTTCCCTGCAGTTCCCTTCCGTCCCCTCCTTGTTTTGTTTTCCTGTTTTTTCCCTCGCCCTATCACTCGAACACGCTGTGTTGCTAGTACTAGCGTGTTGGTGAGATAGGGAGGTGGATTCATATGTGCATCATCCGGATTCCGCAGAGTGGGGTCTGACAGAATCACGAACCCACGAATTGCATTCTGCCTGATCCGGTTGGGGTACATATGGCCACCTTGGATGATGTGTTGAGGGCCCTGGTTTTGGTCCAACAGGAATTGGCAGCGTCCAAGGCGGAGGCTGTAATTCTTAAGGATAGGGTAGAACAGTTATCAAAAAACCCTTTTTCTTCAGGTCCTTCTCAGATTCAGGTTACTATTCCTCCCCCTATTCCTTTGGCTACCCCTGAACGATATGGGGGGGACCCTCGTAAAACACAAGCTTTCATGACTCAAATCATGCTCCATTTTTCTTGTAAACCAGCCTCCTTCCCTACAAACCATTCCAGGGTGGCGTTTGCAATATCTTATCTGGTGGGGGACGCGGCCAATTGGGCGGTCCCTCTGGTAAAAAGAGATGATGCCATGTTGTCCAACTGGACCGCGTTCAGGGACGAATTCGAGAAGGTTTTTGACAGGAGGGCCACCAATTTCAGCGCAGATAAGGAGTTATTGTCCCTGCGTCAGGGTAGGAGTGACTTGATTACTTATTTAACCATGTTCGATCGTTTGATTGCCGAAACTGAATGGCCCGAAGGCAAAAGAATGTCTCTATTCTATCAGGGTTTGAGGGATGAATTGAAGAACGCTGTGGCCTATATAGATCCTCAACCCACCACTTGTGTAGAAATGGTGAACTTGGTCCTGAGATTGGATGGTAGGCTGAATGAGCTGAGTGGGGATAGAAGAAAATGGGACAGGGGTTACAATAGTATAGTGAGTTCCCCTTCTAGAGTTCTAGAGGCATAGGAAAACGGGGCAGAAGCTATGGAAATAGGAGCTATTAGATCCCCTTTGTCCCATGATGAGAAAGAAAGCAGAAGAGTACACGGTCTTTGTATGTACTGTGGCAAAAAAGGGCATTACGTGCGTGAATGCCCTTCTAAGCCCCAAAACCCCTCTAGTTGGAATAAGAATAAAAGAATAGCGGTTTCCTCTATGGGAAGGGAGACAGACAACTTGTTAGCACTTTCCTCCCGAGAGAAAGAGATACCTGATTGGAGACTCACTTCACTATCTTCACCTGGTATAGGAGTAAATGGGTCACACCTGGTTCTTAACATGTCATTAGAGTATGAGCAAATAAGTCATCAAGTTAGGGTTATGCTGGACACAGGAGCCACAGGTAATTTTATTGATAATGGGTTAGTGTCTCGCTTAGCTATACCCAGAGTACCTAGAGATATACCAGAGGAGGTCTTGGCAGTAGATGGACAGCCTATAAAATCTGGTCTAATAGTTGAGAAGACGGCTGAGGTAATGTTGTCCATAGATGTGTCAGAAGGGAGACATGTGGAAATGATAACATTGAACATCATAGAAGCTCCTCAATACGAGATCATATTGGGGATGCCGTGGTTTACGTTCCACAACCCTTCTATAGACTGGAGAACTCGAACAGTACACTTTTTGTCTGGGTATTGTCAGGAACATCTGATGTCTTCTGCATCCTCACCTTTAGCGGTAGTCGCATGTCAGTTTAGGGTGGCCACCTTGGCAAAGAGAGAGGGGGTCACCGTCCGCACTGGGTTGGTTAGTCAGAAGACAGACACATTAACCCAACTGATACTGCCAAGTAAGGAGGGAGTGGACGATAAACAGTCTATCATTCGTACAGGGAAGGTTAATTGCATGATGAGGGCGGAGAGGTCCAGTAAGAATGTGTGGCATAGGTCCCCTGGAATGTTCCCCTTCCTAGCTAAATCTGGAACTGATGCCAACTCTTCTCCGGTTGATATTCCTGTTGATCTCCAATGTCTACCTTTAGTCAAGGAAAAGGCATTAATACTGCAGAGGGCTCGCTATGGGGTACAGGGATGTTTGAACGAGGTCAATGAGGTGAACATGCAAGGGGTGGGCCGTTCTGAGGTGCCTGCTCATGGGAAGGTGCCGTCTTTTCGTTACTGGTTCCCTGCTAAGCCTGGCCATAGAAGGCGCTAGGGACGGGGACATACTGTCAGGATTTGCCAAGGCGCCTACCAAACATTGAAGAACTACATCTCCCATAAGTCCTGGTAGGGGGTGTGGCTCTATAAAGGAAGGGTGGGACCACATGACTTTGTTCGTGATTTTGTGCAAACAACCATGTTTGTTAGTGACTAGAGTGTGTGCTGTTTAGTTATCCTCTCTGGAAGAGGTTTGGTTCCTGTTTCCTAGTTTGTTCAGCAGCACGAAGGGATCGAGAATTGTGCTTGGGATTGACGCGTTCTGGGTTTTCTTCAGTAGCGCGTGGAATGCGCTTTCTGTTTGCATAGAACATTTCTGGAGTTCCTGTTGCCGTTAAAGAATAGACTGCCGGCGGAAGATACAAGCGGAGAACAAAGGACCGGGACTACGCTGTTTCAGTACTGTGAGTTTTTGTGCAGCGCGTGAATGTTAACGCGTTGTTTTGCCAAAGAGCCGATGTGTTCTGCAGCATTTCAATAAACCGGCAAAGGGAAAATTAAAGCGCACATGAGTTCTCAGTCGGATTGAAGGGTTTGATTTTGGTATACAGTGAGAACGGAGTACGGCGGATTTAACCCTTCTGCGTACTACCGTTACGAAGTGAGTCACTAGTGCCTATCACCGTAAGTGCCAAAGCGGAAGGTAGTGGGGGGGAATCCTACACCTTTCCGTATTTGGAGAGGAGAACAATTAAAGAACACTGTGTTGTTGTTTAGAGAGCGGAAGATGGTAGTAGGCGCTACGTCTTACCGTGTCCTTAATGGATTGAACTGATACCATTGTACATAGGCGGACTGGCTTCTCAGAAGATGAAGATTGTTTTGGAATTCACAAAGATTGTTTGATAAGCACAGGTTTATTATTTATGCACGATTCAACACAAGGCAGGGTAGGTACAACACCAATAGAGAGCATTGTATTTTGGTTCTGGGAGAAACCAGAAGTTAACCAGTGTTTATTTTCCTTAGGGGCTAGTGTGACTCTTAACACTATTCAAGACACAGGGAGGAGGTGGAGCACTCTTCTTTTTGGTAAAGGTGAATATCTATGCATACTTAGTGAGAATGAAACGAGAGTAGGATTTCCTGATTACCCATTATAATTTGTATGCTTGTTCTCTTGTCTTTCAGCTATCCCTTCCCTGCAGTTCCCTTCCGTCCCCTCCTTGTTTCGTTTTCCTGTTTTTTCCCTCGCCCTATCACTCGAACACGCTGTGTTGCTAGTACTAGCGTGTTGGTGAGATAGGGAGGTGGATTCATATGTGCATCATCCGGATTCCGCAGAGTGGGGTCTGACAGTTTGTTCCTTAGAGCTGGGAAGATGATTCATTGTTTTCTTGCTCCCAGGGAAGGTGATGCATCTTTCCTTACTGCTATGAAGGGGAGGTGATGAGTGTGTTCTTTAATGTGAGAGGAGGTGAAGCGTCTATTTCTTACCTTCTGGGGAGGTGAAATGTCATTTCTCCGCTCATGCGGCCTCGGTTCCTCACTTTAGCCCGGCACTGATGTAGACTTGACACACAGGTGGGACGCATGGAAAATCCAGGAGCTGCGAGTCGATGCGGTGGCGATCCAGGCACTGATTCGATTGCCGCAGCCACAGACAGGTGATGCGTAGATTCTTCCAGCCACACAGTATGGCCTGCGTCAGAATCAGCACAGTAGTCTTGGCCATCGGAGACACTGTACGCTGAACTCGGACTGCCGCAGTTTCTCTGCCAGCGAGCAGATGCTGCATCGATTTCTTTACCCGCAGGGCAGCAGTGGTTAGAAATTCTTCCTGCACAGCGGTGCTGCGTCAAAAAAATAGGCCGTGGAAAGGCGATGCTGCAGGTGAAGTCTTTGTGTCATTGATACTTCTTAACAGGAGGCAAATACACACAAGCTCTTGGAGAAACCTCACAAGCAGGATACTAAGCAAACTCCAGTCCTTTTCCTCCACAAAGCAGAAGCAGCAGCTGCAGGCCAACCCAGCAAAGCAACACACAGGTGATCGAGCAAGGTGTCGAGGAAAAGAGACTTGCTCGGAAGCAATACACTTGTTTAACTCACTAACAAGCACGTAATAAAGTTTTATGAAAACTAATACGCAAATTACATGAACATGTGGGTTGGTGAAGCTTGCGTCTGCATGTACTAACGCGAATAACAATGAAGTAGGACTAATAGCGCTTTAAAATGGGAAGACTGTTTTGCGCATGCGTCAACTACATCTACGTAGGATGACGAGGTAACGCTTGGAGGGAAATTCTTGTGCATGAGCATAAACTATTAAAATGGAGTCTTGAAGACTCATGTGCATGGCACCTGCTTAGCTGAAAAAAAAAGCAAGCTATTCTATTAATGCTAATGCAGGAAAATAATTAATAAATAACATGGGATAAAGTAGAGGTGGGTGGTATACAGTGCTCTTTTGACTTTTATCACTTTTTCTGACTGCGTTTGAATAAGAGCCAAGATCAAGTGTAACATCGTGAGAACAGGATGGTGCAGAATTCAACTATGAAGAAACACATTCATAATAAAGTCAAATTTGTATCAACATTGTTACATTTAGCACATGGGAATAACATTTATGAATAAAAAGTAAGGGAATGGGTTTGCAAACAATGGTTAAACTGATTTTTGTGACATGTAAGTATGGTGTGATAAAGATCCCCCCTTGCCTGACCAATCAAAATCTCGTATTTTCCCGATATTGAAACTTTAGTGGGTGGAACATGGAGAACGAAAGGTAAAATTAAGATAGTTTTAGTTAGATAGAGAGCGCGGGTACATATCGCGGAGAACTGGATGCTTAGATTTACTGAGGGAGAGTTGAAAAGACTAAAGAAGAGCAGAGCAGGAAGGAGGGAGCTGATTGCAGAATTTGAAGCCATCCTGAAAAATTGGGTTAGATTTGAAGATTGCGGAAGAATCTCAAGGAGGAAGAGAGTGCCAGAGAGGGGTGAGACGCAACTGTCTGTATCTTAGAGAGGTTTGCTGTCCTGTCCTGATTTCTGTCCTGAAGCCTTTGTCTCCTGACCTATCCCAGGGGGCCCTTACCAGCCTTTGGCCAAGGGGTTAGTCTTCCACACGATTCTTGGTAATTATAATTTCTGTTATATATGCGTATGTGCTTTATCTTGTTTTCTGTCCTCTCTCATTGAGCACTGATTATTGCGTGAGACTGGGGCAAATTAGTTGTGGTTTATTAATTGAATTTTTTTTCTCCTATGAATGTTGGTGATTACACTGTATTTGAGATAGTTCACATGCACCTGAAGTTTAGAGAAAGATTTTTAAACTTTCCAGAGTCTGTGGTTATTTTACTTCAAAGTTCATTAAAGTTAGATTTTATGTTAATTGTCACCATCAACTAGTTCAACTAATGATCCATCGACCAGAGGAAAGAACTTTTGATCTGTGAAGGGTTAGTTAGGGATGGGCAAAGATAATTAGTAAACTAATCCAAACAGTTGGTGAAGATTATAAACCTTAATACCCCAGCGGTTTAACCACTGTGAGTATATGGGCCCAGGTGAGTATATGGTAGTGGTGTATTTGAGGTTGGTAAACCACTGGATCACAGCAAAGGGGCAGTACTCCTCCTCACAGCTCTTCTCCTTGGCAGAGATTTCACTAGATCCTGAGGTTTCTAATAGTCTGGGGTTTTAGGTCCAATACTTATACCCCTTTGGTCTTTGAAGTTGCCCAGCCTTGGCTCCAGACACACTCCAGGGGGGTGATGACAGCATTGTGAGAGGACAGGCACAGCCCTATTCAGGTGGAGCTGTCAAAGGACATGAAGGACTTACAACACGATCTGGGTGAGTTGGGACAACGAGGAGCCTCACCGGAGGAGTCAAAAAACACCAAGGAGGAAGAACTAGTTTATTTTGGAGAGAGGGGGTAAATCTCAAGGGAGAAGATCTAATACACATATCCAGGATGGAGGGCGGGGGGAGGGGTGCCACGTGGAATGGAGGAGGGGAAATAAGAGGACTATGTGAAAAGACTGTTTCGTAATGTACTCCCTGGCTTGGATGCACCAGCCCTCCAATTGGCTAGGACTCACAGGATGAACCAATTGATGGGTCTCCAGGAACAACCCTCTAGACATATTGACTTGTGTGCATCATTTCCACCAGTAGGAAGCTATCATGGAGGTGACTCACCAGTCTGGTCTGATCCTCTTCTAGGGGGGCTCAATCTAACTCATCCAAGACCTGTCACACTTCAAAGACAAAGGCAACTCAAATCTGCCACCACCTTACTGCAGAGCAAAGATGTGAAAAACCAAGTAGCCCACCCTTAATACTTGCTATTCACTTGGAATGGTGAGGCATATGCCATCCGCACCCTGTCGGAGGTGGCAACAATACTGAAACTACCGTACATAGCAGAGACACCCTTGTCCACGGTGTCAGGCCTGGAGGTTACCAGGGTGGCTGGGGAGATTGTCCACTATTTTCTTCACAAAGTCATCATCAAAACCCTCCAGGGAGGAAATCCAGTTTGAGAGAAAAGCTGTTCTCGACAAACTGAGGATGGGCGATCTTGAAACTAAGGCTTGACAGGCCTATTATGTTGGATGCTGATGAGGCACCCTTTCTACTGGTGCCACTGAACTTCCACCAATATTAGGTGATGGGGCAGCCGCGACACAGACATGCAGGTTCACCACCCCTAGTAGTATATGGGGAAGGATGGGCAACCTCCCCACATACTCTCCGAGGCCTTAAAGCAAGTATGGGATCCCCTGACAGAGAATGTATTTGGCTTTAATCTCTAGGATTTAATGCCCCAGTCAAACACATTTCAGTGGTCAGTATGATTAGGGAATCAGACTGCAACATACACCTGTTACAAGATCCCAATATGGGGAAGAAGGATTGGGGATGCTTACAATCCTGCTGGTTTACCCAGCAGCTGTTATCATCAGGTATCAACAAAAGGGGTGGAGTAGCTATTTTGCTCGCCCATACATTTAAGGGTAAGATCCTTTCCAGCTTTTCTGAAACGCAGGGCTGCATGCTGGCCATGCAGATCAAGGTACGGACACACACCTCCACAGCAGGCAATGTTTGCTGAACGATAATCAGGAAAAGTGTCTTTGGGACGCATTCTCACAAATTATGGTTTCCCCTGACTCATAGTTTCTGATTGGGGGCGCGAGGGTTAATATTGTTATGGAAACGGACTTGGGCCGCTCTGCCCAAAGGAAGGACAAACAGGTGCCTTCTATAAAGCTAGACTAGTGCTGGATGAAAGACCTAATGCTAGGGGGACTGATAAGCGTGGCTCAAATCCACCCGAGTGACTTACCGCACTCACCTATAATTATAATATTAAGAAGTCAGCCGGACAGTGGAGAAGAATAAACAAAGTATTTTATTAGGCCACAAACTTCCATATGAGAGGGCCCTGTCCGACCTCACCCCTAGGAGTGCGCCGAGAGGACTGACTCATCTCATCACAGCAATACATTATAACATGGTACAGCAAAGTAAAACACGCCCATACTGGAAAAGTATCAGACCCCGGAGAGGGTGAACAATGGCCTCACACAAGAAGCATCTGCACCTGCAATAGCAACATTTGGTTATCTCTGCCCAAGGCCGCGGAGCCGGGCCTCAGCATCTCCAGCATATGAGAACATTACTGATTAGGTTTTTGTTATTAGTTTCGGTCACAGTTAGCTAAGAAATGAAAACTGCTGCGTTCAGGGTTTTTCCTATTACTACGGGAGGGGGGAATGAGCGAGTGCGACTCGCACGCAGAGAGAAGCACCCCAAAATGGTGGCACACAAGCTAAGCTAAGAAAACTGAATAACATCACACGTGTAAATGAATAATGAGATGCAGAATATAAACGTAGTTAGACACATTATGCTAACTCATAAATGTAAATGTAAGTGGGCGGGGCATCGGAAAATGAAACCTATCAGACCCTCCTTTTAGCATTGTGTGGCTAACATGGACGTAGCCTTTATTAGCTAAAAGATAAGGTCTTTACACATCATGCTAGTGACGGGGGAAACATATCAATTAAAAATATCATCATCAATAAGCATTAGCCAGTGAACATCATGGAGCTCCATGTCATTAAAAACAGGATACTGGTGGGTCGGTCTTTTAGGAGATTGTAAATTACTGGCACACATGGAGCAACAAGGGGGAAGGCAATAAACACATAGGCAACAAGTCAGCAATATACCCACTACTCCCACAACACCCATCAAAATCTTCCAGCCCCAAGAGGAGAAAACACCCCACAGCCATTTCTGTAGTGACCAAGTACCAGTGTCCTGATGAAGTTCAGTCGCTAATCTATGAAGTTTCTGTACAGCTAAGTTAACAGTGGTGGCCAACTCAGGAATGTACACACAGCAAGACGTCCCGATGACACGACAGGCTCCACCCCTATCAGCAAGAATGACGTCAAGCACCATCCTATTCTAAATCATAAATAATCTCATAGCCTGCATCTCAACAGACATATTAGCTGCAATGTCTGCCTCAGTATTCACCACTTTCTCCATCACCCTTGACAGTCTCCGAATAGCCCTACTGTTAAATATAGGACGCCAGAAAGGCAGTAGACCCTTAGAAAAGTCTGTCCATTGCTGCAAAGAAGTATCAGTCTGATCCACACCCTTAACTTGGAGTGCCCTCCTTTGACGCTGTCCAGGCATTATAGCAAACCGATGATGAGTCTTATGATAGTCTGAGGGTGCTACATACACAGGAGGAAGCAGGTAAGCTAGATAGCAGACCCCACCCCAACCCTCAGGCAACCACAGGTATCCATTATCTCCACAAACAAAGTAACTATTCGGGGGAGTGACCAAAAAAGGAGTAAGGAGCAAGCGAATCGAAGCAGTCACATTGCAAGAACTGTTCCCAACCTTTATAGGGCCCCTCACCAGGATACAGAAGAATGGTGAGGGCCCAGCAACTGCCAGGGGCACCAAAGAATGACTACTACCATTTTTCACAGGAGGGTGTCTATAAGCCAGAGAAGAGTTCAACTGTAGAAAACTCTCCATAACTTCGTCAGTGTCGTTAGGAGTCACACATCGTCCCACTTTCTTCGAGCATGTTTCCAGAAATGTCTGATCAAAACGTCCGTCAGTAAACAACTGTCCAAGAGAAGAGGTGGGCATAGGGCGTACTCGCATTGTCAAAGTAGATCCTTTACTAGGTAATCGAGGATCTAGAAAATCAGGTTGTTGAAAGAATTTCACCATGCCAATTAAAGTGTACCATCCCACACAACTATTCACAGGAGTTAAAGGGAGTGCCAGCAATCTATCCTTTTTATAGGCAGCAGAAGGTAGCAACCCACAAACCCAACAATCTGTCACATTATACACAGCATGGGCATGATGTAGAGTCTTGATAAAAACATTATCACGGTAACCTTTTCGCAAACGTTGTTCACCATAATCAACAGTAACCATATTGTGCTCGGGAAGGGCAAAAGGGGTAGGGATATACATATGAACAGGATAGGCTTCATCTAGGAAAAACAGTATTCCAAGAATTATTAGAAATACAATGATGAATATCACAATGGCCACAATTTTTCCTTTTCGTGATGAGCGAGCCATGGAGAGTCGTGTTCTGGTCTACGAGGAGCTGCGAAAGACTGCTCCTCCTCAGGAATGGGACGGCCAAAGGGGTACATGTTCCCTAACTAAAAACTAAAACGGAACTAAAAAAAGTAATCAAACAGTCACAGTCACACCGAAGCCGGCCAGGGGGTTCTTCACCCTCAGAAGGGATCTTCTCCCTGTGTCCGTTAAAGCCTAACAGGCAGGCTTCTATTGTTCGTTCCCTAATCCCACGACGGAGTCGCACAGCTTTTGCAACTCAGGAGCACTTAATCTGGGCTCGGGCGCAATCCTAGTATCTCATCCGACAATGTCTTTACGGTGCACCAGGGCTCTTACCAGCAGTCCGTCCCTAACACTTAACTATTCTTCAGCACAGTTCTCTTCTAAGTCCCTACCTCAGCCCTTCTTCCAGTGCTCAGTTCTCCTTCCTGCCCTTCCTCCTCTGGATCTGTGAACAGAATGGGGGGCTCAATGGTAGGGGACTTTTCTGCTGATGTTTGCTCACTGTGATCAGGAGAGGCCTCACCACTTGCAATCAGAGCCGGCCTCTCCTCTCTTTGATCCGGCTCCTCACCCCTCAACAAAGCATCCGAGAAGGGTATGTACCGAGGAACTACTTCAAGTTTCAAGTTTCAAGTTTCAAGTTTCAAGTTTAGTTTATTATGTTTTGGCTCACAACTGAGGGCCACATAAAACACATACAATAATACAATAATGATTATGACGGAAAACATAGGTTACAGAGTTGACAAATCACGACTTATTCACTGGATGAGCAGTCATCTAGCACTTCTCCATGTAACATTTAATAAATATCTAAAAACCCCTTAAAGAAATTAAAAATTCTAAAACAGAACATTTCATTTGGCGGACAGTGAAGTGCATGGAAAAAGGTTTTAACATTTAAACTACTTCACATTTGTCATCAGCGACGCCGTTTCTCACCCATTCGTCATATGGCAGTGGGACGCGCTTCACGTGGGACGCATGTTTCCACGCCTTGCGGCCCTGGATCCGGAGTGCTGTGCGGTTGGTGAAGAGAATTTGCCTCGGCTCCGACCACCTTGGATCCAAGCAGGACTTCTGCTGGTACTTCTTAATGACAACCCAGTCCCCGGGTTGTATAGTGTGTCCTTTCCTCTCCGGCCGCGGCTTCAGGGTGTCTGCTACCTGCTGATGAACAGAACGGAGATCTTTAGTCAAAGCATACAGGTAATCTATCAACAAAGGGTATTCTATTTCTGAGAAACATTTAGGTCTAGGGACACCCCACAAGTTGGCCGGACGGCCGAAAATGACCTTGTGGGGTGAGACACCTGTCGTGGAACTGACTGTCACTCTAGTGGAAAGCAAAGCCATGGGGAGTGCGTCTGGCCAACGTAACCCTGTACTCTCTTGTATCTTGGCCATCTTTAACTTCAGAGTCCCATTGAACCTCTCTACCAAACCCACAGCCTGGGGGTGTCGTGCTGCATGAAATTTCTGTGATATCTGTTGTCCCTTACGTATCTGTGTCATCAATTCGGCATTAAAAGATGTGCCGTTGTCACTCCAGATCACCCGGGGCAATCCGTAGCGAGGGAAATATTCCTTTATCAACATCTTAGCTGTTGAGATAGCCAAACAATTCGTAGTTGGGAAAGCCTCCACCCACCTACTAAAGGAGCATACCACCACCAGGACGCACTTAAGGTTATTGACTCTCTCCATTTCAATATTATCCATTTGGATTACTTCAAAAGGAAAAGAAGGAGCAAAATTGCCAACCGGAACAGGTGTTCCCTTTCCAGGATTATGTCTTAAACAAACAATGCACTGCTGCACTAAATGGGTTGCCATCTTGGAAATGTTCTTATTACTCCACACTGGGTCTAGTAATTTACATATTCCTTTCACACTAATATGAGCTGGCCCATGAGCCATTGCCACCACTGGGAGGACATATCTGTCCGGGAGTAACCATCGTCTTTTGTCTGACACATCCGTCCAACACTCATCCAAGTCCAACCGTCCTCCACCATCCTTCCATGTCCTCAACTCATCCTCAGTCGCTTTTTCTTGGATATTCCGCACACTTTGTACAGTATTCATGAACATGTCAACGTCCGGTACCCACCTAGCTGGTCCTGCCACAATCATTTGTGGGAGTTTTGTCCTACCTGTCTCCTTAGCTGTCTGATCTGCAAATGCATTGCCCCATCCTACATCATCCACCACTGCTTTGTGTGCACTACTTTTGATCACAGCCAGTCATCTGGGAAGCCTCAATGCTGTCAATAGTCGTATAATCAACAGACCATTCTGGATCCTTTGTCCGTGTGATGTCAAAAACCCTCTCTCTGCCCACAGTCGCCCATAGCTATGAGCCACGCCGAAGGCGTATTGGCTGTCAGTGTAAATATTCACGTCCAGTCCTTCACTCAATTCGCACGCTTGCATCAATGCTAATATTTCTGCAGCTTGGGCTGAGTGGTACGGGACCCTAGAAGTCTCCACCACTGTTTCCAATGTTGTGACTGTGTATGCTGTAGTTGAGGTACCATCCGCAATTTTAAAACAGGAACCATCAACATACAGCTCCCCGTCGGGATCATTTAGGGGGGTGTCCATTAAATCTATCCTTCCCTTCGTCTCCTCCTCTGTCCGAAACAAACAATCATGGACTTCATCGTCCTTTTCATCTGAAGGGATGGGTAGCAACGTAGCTGGGTTCAAAGTGGCCCATCTTTTAATCGTAACATGGGGTGTGAATATTGTGAGCTCATAACCAGTAAGACGAGCACTAGTTAAATGCTGCATCTGCGTTCTGTTCAATAAAGTGTCCACAGCATGCGGTACCATTACTGTGAGATCAGAACCCAGCACGAGCCCCGACGATTGTCTAATTGAGACCGCAGCAGCCGCTGTAGCCCTTAGACAGCTCGGCAATGCTCTCGCCACATTGTCAAGCATAGCAGAAAAATAAGCGCAAGGTCTCTGTTTCCCTCCAAAACATTGAGTTAGGACAGACAACGCGCAACCTTCCGTCTCATGTACATAAAGCACAAAAGGCTTCTGGTAATGAAGAGTTCCCAAAACAGGTGAAGAACACAAAGCAGTTTTAGTGACTCAAAAGCTTCTTGCCATGCTGGAGTCCAGGGTAGGGATTCGCGCACCTCCTTAGCAGTCAGATACAGAAGGGGTTTGGTTAGTAAGGCATAATTGGGTATCCACTGGCGACAATACGAGGTTATGCCCAAAAACATGCGCACCTCTTGCTGCGTGTTAGGTACAGCCATGTTAGTTATCGCCTTCATGCGCTCCGGTGTCAACCTCCTCCCCTCCTTCGATAGGAGATGACCTAAGTAGGTAACCACCTGTCGACAGTATTGAAATTTAGAAAGGGACACTTTGTGTCCATTTTGAGCCAAATGTTGCAACAATTTAACGGTGGCATCTCGACACCCATCTTCGGTGTCAGACGCTATTAAAAGATCATCTACATATTGCAATAAAACATTGCCCTCTGGGAGTTCCAAATCATCCAATTGAGCCTTCAAAGCCTGACTATAAATGCTGGGGCTCTCGGTATAGCCTTGAAGAATTCTACAAAATCTGAAGCTGCGGCCTGCCAATGAGAATCCGAAAAGATGACGGCTGTCAGGGTGTACCGGGATACTAAAGAAAGCATTTTTCAAATCCAAAACAGAGAAATATCTAGCAGTGGGAGGGATCATTGTCAAAATCGTTGTAATGTCAGAGACTACCGGATATTGGGGTTCAACCACCTTATTAATGTGGCGTAAATCAATCCCAAAACGATAAACATCAGGTGCACCATCACCTGCATCAGCAGAGGGTCTTTTAAGAATCAGGAGAATGGGGCTATTACAAATGTTAGAGGCCGTCTCCTCCACTACAACCGACCCCGTATTGAATCCTGTATTATTTGTAGCAAAGCCGTTTCACCATCCATAGATATTTTATACTGCGGTATTCGGGGCAATCGAGCTCCCACTTTAACCTTGATGGACACAGGGGCAATATCCACCCTTCCCACATCAGTATCACCACTGGCCCAGTCTCCGGGATCCCCACAAACTCAGCTGGAAGAGGCTCGTCTTTTGAGAAGCACTGTTGCGCACGCGTGACAGTAGGACCCAAAGTGACGTACACACCGTCCGGAGAACAGTACAACAAATCCGCAGTCACATAGGGTCCTCGTTGATCAACATCCACAGAAACTGGTCCAATGCTCTGTCCTACGCTGTCCTAGTTATGGGAGAAGCCAGTCATGTCATCCAATGCGTATGCATCGTGGTAGTACTGTCTGTCTCTGTCATGGTCAACATCAGTTTGAAAATGTTGTCGATCCCTCCCTCCGTCAAAGCAATTTCTCCCTGGTCGCATTCCTTCATCAAACTGTCTGTCATCCCTGCGAAATTCACCACGACCTCTACCTCTGCCTGGTCCAGCATTAGACCAAGGCACAGGACAATCTCTCCACCAGTGCCCCTCCTTTTTGCAGTTCGCACACTGATTTGGCCCCAGACTCTCTCTCTTCTCTCCCCTTCCATAACTACTTCCACCTCAACCCGCTACCATAGGTGGGTCTCCACGTCCCCGACCCTTGGACACCTGCTGCAGCAGCACCCTTGTCTTCAAGTCTTTGGCTTTCTTTTCCTGTCTGTCTTTGTTCTCGTTCTCTCTATGTTCATAATACTGAGCCATACTCAGAATACCAGAGGGGGTGGACGTCGTCCACGTACTCTCCGATGCCTGCAATCTAGCCGCTATTTCTGGTAACAAGTTAGTTACAAACCTATTCACGAAAAGTCGCAAGCCCCCATCCTGAGAGAGATCCTGACCACTAAAATCCAAAAAGGCTTCCCGAAACCGCTCCATCCTTCTTTTGTCTACATGCAGTCATCTTATCCCAATCCACCTTCTTTGGAGGAATAAGAGAGTGTATTAATTTTATTATTCACCCCGGTAATGCTAAGATCTCAGGTTTCGGTTTTTCCCCTGGATTCCGTTCCTTATCCCAGTCCTTAAATTCCTCCCAAGTACCTCCCAATTCCTCCGCATGATCTGTACGCTTCACCTTCCTCCACACATCCACCGGAACCAGTAATCCAAAGAACAATTCTATGTCAGCTAAAGTCATGACCGTTGAGGAAGCTTCTTCCGTCGATTCTTTGTAATAAGCAGTCTGTTTTTTTCTAGAGTCGGGCAATTGCGCCTTCAGCGCCAACACCTCGCTCCGTTTCCAAGGCGTGTATACCCACTGTTCCTGGAAATGAGCCTCTACACGAGCTCTGGTCACATTATTAGTTACTGGTTCTACCACTTCAGGCACTTCAGGATAGAAAATAGGATGAACTTCGCGCATTGGATGCGCTCCAAAAAAATAGGGCCCTCCTGCTGACGGCAATTCATTTCTATATTCCAGCAAAGTCCGCAGATTCTGTAACATATCCCTCATACTAGTATTAGCCCTATAGGCTCTGTCCTTAATGTCATAAAGAACCTGGGGCGCCGTTCCACCATAACCCTGCTCCCACAACGCTATCAGCATCGTTGACATATGCCATAAAGCATGCTGCTGCATCAGAGGCTCATAATCCTTCATTGTGGACCAGATGTCTTCCAGTACATAAATAGGACTCCTAGCCCACTGACAAGCCTGATTAGCCACTATAGTTTTTTCATCCAACCCAACAGTAGAGCGTGTAAGCAATTTACGTACTTGGGTAAGTATCCAACTTCCGGCACCTCGAGTCGGGGTCGTCAACTCACCTTGTGGGGTAGCGCTAGCAGAAACAGTGGGAAGTGCAGAAGAGATCACAGAGGGGGCAGGTGGGCTCGCCGCAAAGAAAGAAACCAAGGGCGCGGTCACGGAAGAAGTGACAGAAGACAATGCTTGTTCAACATCTCTCAACAATGTAGGGGCCGAAACAGAGGAAGTGGGGGTGCCGAACAAAGGAGGAGCAACCGTTTGTGGAACTGAAACCACCGCAGGGGAAGCAGAACCTGTCAACACGGGGTACAATGATTTCGGAGCATACGGGGGAGGGGGCCGAACATTCAAAATATCCTCCATCTCCTCTTGCTCTTCCTCTCTTACTACATAGCTTTTATCCGTCTGTAACCTATGAAGTCTGTCTGCGCGCTCAATCTGTATCTGATTCTCTTTCTTAGTATGTTCTCTCGCCTTTTGTGCCATCGTCTGCGCTGCTCTCTTCTGAACCACCTTCTCCTCTCTCATCTGTCGTTCCCTTACTTCTTTTTGCCACATCCTCAAGGAATCGAACATACTCTGGTGGCTACGCTTAGCAAATAATCTGTCCTGCAAATAATCTAGTTTTGCCACATCGAAAGAACCAGTCAACTGCCATTGCAAATCTACGTTACCCTTGGTATACTTGTGCCACAAAGTATTAAACAAAATTGGAGTCAATCCATGCTTAACATACATCTCGAAATTAGGTGAGCCCTCCACTGGGGCGGGTTGGCTCTCAGCCAATCTAGTGTCCGAGGTGCCGCAGCAGCACCCGAGGCACCGTAGCTTACTGAAACACGGCATCTTCACCCACTCAATCACACACCTGCACAAAATTCACACTCACCCTCTCACCAACACCCAGACCGCACAATCACTACTAAACACACACACATATATTCACGCTTCCTATGCGTCAAATCCCTGCCAAGCATGTGTTATCAAAATGGGACAAGGCCCGTCGACCAAGTCCTGGGGAACCTGGACCCTACCGCAGACCGAACAGTACACTCACTGTTCCGAGATTGGGGAACACATCTGCCAGCCGGGCAGCACTACAGATCGCTGCACACTTTACCACCGGAGACCCGGGACCCGCTCCCAACAACCCACACACACTAGGGGTTCGGGGTGAGTCCCAGAATACGCCCGCAATGAGCCACGCCTCGACCGCAGTACCCGCCCGGTGGGATGACCACAAACAAACGCCCACCCAACCTCCGCCAAGTCTGTCAGAGCACCGCTCGCACTCTGAGTTCCCCGGGGCACACTAGCCCCAGGAGCACACAGGCTCCTCCAACCACTAAAGACACGCCGGTCTCGGAGACACACCAGTCTCTTTGGACGTCCCAGCTCCCTCAATCAACAGTCGGACCACTCACCTTCTATACGCAGTACCGACCTCTACCGTTCTCCACTGCTGGCTGCTGGGACCGCCTTCCGGATCATGAACCGGGACCTCTCCCGATCAGCAGGGTGGGGCAGCGCTGCGAGAACCAAGCTCGGCATCAAATGGGTACCCGAACCCACCGTGCCGACTAGTGGGTCCCCGGCCTTCTGCTACCCACCTACGGGTGAGAAAGATCCTTATCGCAGAGTGCCTGTTCGGGCGCCATCTGATAAGCATGGCTCAAATCCACCCAAGTGACTTACCGCACTCACCTATAATTACCAAGTAAGAAGTCAGCCGGACAGTGGAGAAGAATAAACAAAGAATTTTATTAGGCCACAAACTCCCATATGAGAGGGCCCTGTCCGACCTCACCCCTAGGAGTGCGCCGAGAGGACTGACTCATCTCATCACGGCAATACATTATAACATGGTACAGCAAAGTAAAACATGCCCATACTGGAAAAGTACTGGACCCCGGAGAGGGTGAACAATGGCCTCACACAAGAGGCATCGGCACCTGCAATAGTTACTCTACTCCTGAGGCGGAAAGCCGGGAGACTGGTCTTTTAATATTTGCTTGTTGTGGTGCATTTCTCTTTTAAATTCCACTCACCCCCAGTCACCTCGCTTGACAAGCGGGCTTACCGCTGACAATAGAAGGTGTGGAACGCTATCCCAGCGCCTCGCTCGAAACACAGGCCACGCCCCCTTCGGAGGCCACGCCCACCGCCCACTGCTCAAAAGGGACGCTGAATACGAGCGTCACCACTTGTTGTTACTCTACTCCTGAGGCGGAAAGCCGGGAGACTGCTCTTTTAATATTTGCTTGTTGTGGTGCATTTCTCTTTTAAATTCCACTCACCCCCAGTCACCTCGCTTGACAAGCGGGCTTACCGCTGACAGTAGAAGGCGTGGAACGCTATCCCAGCGCCTCGCTCGAAACACAGGCCACGCCCCCTTCGGAGGCCACGCCCACCGCCCAACCACTCACTCTCCCATAAAAATGTGCCTCCGCAGGAAGCGCAGCGGACGAGCGCAGCGGGCGTGCCGTTTGCGCGCCGAAGGCGCGCCTAAGGAGAGCCCATCTGCACCCGTCCGCAACCGACCGAGGCCAGAGGCTGGTCACTCTGCCTCTTTCACTCAATATTCCCGCTCGCAGCTGACCGAGCATCAAGGCAAGTGGCCACTGGCGAATTCCACCTTAATCCGAATTACCAAACTTGGCCTTTTTACCTCTCAAACCTTATCCCACACTAATCCCTTGTCTTTGCCTCGGGCTAGTCGTCCTTCGGTCCTGCCTCCCATGGGCCCCTCTCCTTCAGCCGTATCTGCAATGTATCTCAATACTAGATCGGCAGTCAAACATCAGCTCAACCTTTTTACGTTATTGGAGTCCCACAAACCCGACCTACTATTCCTTACTGAGACTTGGTTCTCGGACAGCTCTCTCCCCTCCCTATTGGCAATACTCCCACCATCTTATTACGCTATCCGAGCCGATCGTCCTTCCGGAAAGCCAGGTGGAGGGGTTGCCCTGATTGCCCGCAAAGAATTTACGTTTCAATCCTTAGCATTCTCCTCCCTGGGCTCATCCTACTGTTTAGTTGCCCACTCACTTTCCCTGACCCCCCCTCTCACGTGTGTCCTTATTTACCGACCCCCGTCTTCCCTGCAAACGTTTCTTCCAAATTTCCAAGACATGATGGCTACCTTGGTAGTCAACCACTCCTCCATCGTTGTCCTTGGAGACTTCAACTTTTGGCCCTCTGACCCCGCGGAATGTGCAACTTCTAAGGAGTTTTCAGACTCACTCCGCTCGCTTAGTTTCACTTCTGCTGTCCATGCCCCTACGCATAGGCTGGGACATATCCTTGACCAAATCTGGTACCGAGACTGCCCGGTCACCTCACTTTCCATTTCTCCCTGTGTTTGGTCAGATCATTTTCTGATCACCTTTTCTTTATGCCCCCATTCACTCCCCAAATCCCTCCCCGCCAAAAACGTCTGGGCCCGATCATGGAACCGCGTTGATGCAGCGGCCCTGTCTGCCACACTCTCCTCATCCAGCCCCGACCTCTCAGGGCTGCCATCTTCAGGACAGGCCGAATCTATCAACAGCTGGCTGCGGGCTGGCTGCGACTCCATCGCCCCTTTGAAGTGCATCTCGTCCAAACGCCCCAAAGATGCCAACCGATGTTTTCCAACAACTTGAAGACTCAAAAACTTAACCTCCGCCAAGCGGAACGCCTTTGGAGACGGGATTACTGCCCTACTTCTAGACTCCAATACACCACCCTCCTAGCCCAATACAAGAAATCCATCCTGGAAACCAAGAAGGCTTACTTTTCATCCAAAATTCAACTTGCGGAGAACCGGCCTAGAGAAATATTCTCCATCGTTCAAGACCTTGCCTATTCTGACAGAGCCTCACTTAAACCCCCTCCTTCTCAAACACTTTGTGACTCTCTTAATTCCTTTTTTCTCGACAAAATTTGTACGATCAAGGCCAAGATTCCTCCCCCATCCTCCTCTTTCACCGACCCTTGCTGTCCTCCTGCTGCAGCTCGTCTTGACTCGATTCCCCCCCTCACGACTGATTCTTTCACCTCCATTCTCCCTCTGGTCAAATCCGGCTCCCCCCTGGATCCCTGCCCCACCTATATCCTGAAGCAGATCTATTCCTATTGCCCTTCACCACCTCTCACGTTTCTTATCAGCTCACTATCCCTGGGTATTGTTACCCCATCACTCAAATCGGCGGCGATTGTACCTATTTTAAAAAAACCTGGTGCGGATTCCTCGAACCCAGCCAACTACCGCCCCATCTCCCTCCTGCCCTTCCTGGCAAAGGTACTGGAACGTCATGTTGTCAGAACCTTGAGCCTATTTGTGGAAAGAAATAGTGTCTTGGCTCCAAGGCAGGCTGGATTTCGCCCTGCGCACTCAACCGAGTCAGTAATTATATCGGTCCTGGACAATCTCCGAGAAGGTATGGATTCTAGTCAGGCCCAGGCCCTGGTCCTTCTTGATCTCTCCGCCGCATTCGACACGGTGGACCATGCCATCTTACTGTCACGTGTCGATGCGGCGGGAATCGGAGGGACTGCCCTGCTATGGCTATCCTCCTTCTTGAGTGAGCGCACTCAAGCGGTCCGCCTGGGTGAGTACTCAGCTGACTTTCGTCCAGTCCAGTGTGGGGTCCCCCAAGGATCCTCTTTGTCCCCTCTGTTATTTAACCTTTACATTGCCCCTCTTATCTTTGCTTTACAGAAACTGGAGGTCTCTGTCTACAACTACGCAGACGACCTCCAGCTTATTCTTTCTCTTTCTTCCTCCCCCGAGTCAACATCTAATTTCCAGTTCATCATGACTTTTATCCAGGACTGGATGAACTTCAAGCACCTGAAACTCAATCCCGACAAAATGGAATTGGTGTTGACGGGTGGTTGCTCCAGTCCTTGGTCCTCCTCCTTCTGGCCCCCCTCTTTAGGTCCCCCACCCACGCCTGTCCCCTCTGTCAAAACTCTTGGGTTCAAAATCAATAATCAACTTTTCCTCCACTCTCAAGTCAGTGCCGTCGTTTCTTCAGCCTTCCTCTCCCTCAGAACAATCCGGAAAGTTTCACGATTTTTCTCTCCATCCGCTCTCAAACTAATACTCCTGGCCATGGTGACGTCTCGCTTGGACTACGGCAACGCCCTCTACCATGGCATGCCTGCGTACCTCGTGAGGCGCCTCCAACTAGTTCAAAACCAGGCGGCCCGTCTGGTTTTTAATTTACCCAAATCACAACATGTCACACCCCTCCTCAGATCCCTTCACTGGCTCCCTGTCCGGCAACGCACCCTATTCAAGCTTGGCTGTACCATCTTCAAAGCCCGGTCCTGCGCTGCCTCGTCTTTTATCAACACAGCCATTCAAGACTATATCCCACCTAGAGAACTGCGCTCTACTACCCATCAACTTCTTGTGGTTCCTCGCTTCAAACGGAAAAAGTGGGGAGGTTCCAAATTTTCCACCACGGCCCCCGCCTTCTGGAATTCTCTCCCACTCCAACTGAGATCCTGTTCTCAGTATCCCTTATTCCGTAAAGGCCTCAAAACCTTTCTCTTTACTGAAGCCTTCCACTCTTAAACCGTCCTTATCCCTCAGCCTTCATGCCCATGAGTAGCAGTATTCACACAGCGCCAAGAAACCGCCTGGTGTACGCGCGCTCTACAAATTCCTTAAACTCAAACTCAAACTCAAACATTTGGTTATCTCTGCCCAAGGCTGCGGAGCCGGGCCTAAGCATCTCCTGCGCATGAGAACATTACTGATTAGGTTTTTGTTATTAGTTTTGGTCATAGTTAGCTAAGAAACGAAAACTGCTGCGTTCAGGGTTTTTCCTATTCCTAAGGTAGGGGGGAATGAGCGAGTGCGACTCGCACGCAGAGAGAAGCACCCCAAAATGGTGGCACACAAGCTAAGCTAAGAAAACTGAATAACATCACACGCATAAATGAATAATGAGATGGAGAATATAAACGTAAATGCATAAATGAATACATCATTAGTTAGACACATTATGCTAACTCATAAATGTAAATGTAAGTGGGCGGGGCATCGGAAAATGAAACCAATCAGTGACCTACAGGCATGGGTGAAAATTCAGGACAGTTGATGTAAAAATTCAGGACAAAGGGTCAAAATTCAGGGCAGAAATTCAGGACAGAAAGTCAGAATCAAGGTAAAAAATTTGGGACAAAATGTACGTTGGACAGACACATCAGAGGATGTCGCGCAATATTACATAAGTAAATAGACAACCAACACAAGCACAAGTCAAAATAAGTTTATATTAGGTTGAGATAACCTTGTACAGCATTTGTTGAGTGTGCGAGTGAAACTTAAGGACCTGCGTTTGCATATTAAAAATCTCAAAATCAAATCTTAGGTGCCCCCTCTACCCCATTGAAAAAACCCACCCGATGTGATCAATCATCCCATGGGGATGTGCTGTGTAAAGGCTAATGGGGCTCGCGGGCCAGGTTAAACATGAAAATAATAACACAAATGCAGAAACTTTCCACCATTGGAGCAAAAGAAATATATAATGAAGGACAATTGTATTTGTACCATTATCACTGCTTGTGTGCCAGTTTAAGAGGCTAACAGTGGATGCACCTGGGTAACATGTGCCAAAATGAAACCTCCACCTCCCCAGAGCTTGGCGCTGGTGAGGTGACAGGAGCCCGTAAACAAAAGCAGTTTGCCATGCCCTGGGCTCTGGCAGGAGGAGGCCCAGCAAATTCTGTCATTGCGAAGAGAGGCCCATTATCATTCTGTATGTGATAATTAGGCCGACATACAGAATGATAATGGGCTGATAGCAGCCTGTGCCAGGTCGGGAGGGGCTGCTGCAGGCCACTGATCACAGCAGGGGGGGGGGGGGGGCTGGGCCCCTGCAGAGAGTTACAGGACTCTCAGGCTGCTTGAAGGGGGCAGCTGCCTCTAATGTCTAAAATTACGAACAAAAGGTGTCCGTGAAATAATTTCTCACGGACAAAAGGCCTAAATAATGGGAAATTCTGTGAAATTTACGGACTGTTGGTCACTCTACCTAGGGCTATTTGATATCTGGCAGATTAGAAACTGCAGGTACTATTCGGCCTTCCACCTAACCTATGCCAGAATATTTTATCTGGGCACACCAGATCTTGGCCAAAAACTTCAGATAGACATCGGCATCGCTGCCCTCTCAGACCACTCACCTTTGGTGCTCTTTCTACAGGATCTTTAAGCATCCCCCAACTGAGATTCTGGAAGTTAAAGTACAATCTTTTGAAGCACGCAGATATAATCAAGACAGTCCGCCGGAGTGCTACATTCCTGCCAGACAAAGAGGGGAATGGTCGCTCAGATAGTGACTGTGATGGACACCCTTTAATAGGTTCTAAGGGTAGAATGTATCTCTATATACAGGAGGGCTAGGCAACAGGACAGTGTGCACGACCTGGAGCAACAGCACAAAACTTTGAGGTCACGAAAAATCTGGAGCAACTCATACTGGCCCGATGACAACTTCAAGCACTAGACATCGATCGAGCTGAGTGTGCACTAGTGCGTATTTCTCAACATTATTATAATGGGGGAAATAATAAAGTGGGCAAACTGCTCGCTTGCAAACTCTGATGAAACAACAAGGAGAGTGCATTGTGCACATAGGCACTGAACAGGGGTAGACAGTGCATTCTGCTGATACCTTCCGCCAATTTTACTCTCACTGAGACTCTTTCTCTCAGATGCATACTTAAATACCCACCTGGACGTTGTATACCTAATTATCAAATCTAATGACATGCACTCGCCACACAACAGGATGACGGTTTACGATGGAGAAGGTTACATTTGACATTGCCAAACTACACAATGGTAAAGCTCCTGGGCCAGATGGCTACGCTGCAGCCTCCTATAAACTGTTTTGCCCTTAGTTGGTCCCCCCTTATCTGTATAACTCTTTCACGTAGATGGGGACCCTCACCACCACAATGCAAGCAGCTGTAATCACAGTCACCCTTAAGCCATAAACATGCCTCATATCGCCCTATATACCTTAATATAGGTGCAAAGATCTTCACCAAGATATTGGATAGAAGGCTGTCCTCCCACAAGCAGGACTTGATAGAGCCGATCAAACAGGTTTTATACCAGATAGAGGGTGTGCTGACAAAACAGCACACATTCTACATATCATAGATAAGGTAGCACTCAACCAGGCACTGACTTTCCTACTATCAATAGACACTAACACACCCTTTACTGGTGTGCACTGGCCCTTTCTCTGTGAGATTTTGCTCCTATTCGGCATGTGCCCCAGCTTCCAGGGATGGGTGCTGTGTGGATCTTCCAACCCGGTAGCTCTTGTAAGGGTCACTGGCATTCTTTCTGTTACATTCAGGATACTCACAGGGCGCATTATGGTTGCCCCTTATCTTCACTACATTTTGCTTTGGACATAAAAACCCCTCGCAGAGGTCATAATAATGAAACCACAGCTCACAGGGGGTGACCCTAGGCAACATGGAACACCTCATAGCACTTCATGCTGATGATGTTTCCCTGATGCTCACAAACTCACTCACCACCATACCTGCTCTCCTACTCAAGTAGGGTGCTTTCGGCAGAGTATCAGGAATTAAAGTTAACACAAAAATCTCAAATACTAGGATCAGCAACTCAAAAAGAGTGGCTCAGAAACATAAGGGAACAGTTCTCCATGTAGGTATACAAATATACTCCACCATTGATCTGACGGCCGCAAAAAACAATGTGGATCTGTTACGAGTTGTCCATATGGATCTACAGAGCTGGGTGGGCTCTCTTATTTGGGCCGCATAGTGGCAATCAAAATGACACTGTTCCTGAAAATATCTACACCATGCAGGCTCTCCCTTTGCAACCTTCTCCAGGTACACGAGAAACAATGCAGAAACTCATAGATTACTTTGCTTGAGTGGCGGGAGTGTGTTTACCTAGACAACACTCATATATATCACTAGCAGAAGGAGTCTGGGGATCCCCTACCTAAAACATGATTGCATTTTGGCCCAGCTCCGGTATCTAGTAGAATGGCACAGAGATGCCTCCTAGAAGCATTGGTGCTTCTTAGATCAGTCCGTTGCAGGGATGCACATTTGGAAGATTTCCACTCTGGCTTAGAAACACAGACCCTGAAGAGCCTACAGTGTCCAGTACTTCTTGCTACAATGACCAACTGGGATAGAGCAGCTTTCAACCCATGGCTTAACTTCCATACCCTCCCCAATGACTCCTATTATCCACAACCATTAAGTTCTAAGCGTCGCAGCGTGTGTTCCATGTGTCTTCAGCGGGATTTATCGGGCCGCGCTGAGGGAAGACACATGAAGCGCATGTTGCAAAGCTTAGAACTTAATGGAGGACATTTGAGAAATTAATGGGTGAAGATGGAATCTGTATAATGAACATTTATTGGAAGATAATTAACTAGCGAACTGAACTCAGAATAAATAAACACAAATTTTAATATTGTCTATAACCAATGGAAGAGAATTAAGAATTTTAAAATGAAGTAGGAAGAATTTGAGACTTGCCATTATAGTACATAGACTATTCATTTTTAAACTTCTAGAAAAGACTAGTATGAACAGGGCTTGCGAGAGCCATAAAATTGGTGATTGAAGATTATCAAGACAGCACACTTTTGTTAATATTGGAGCCCTGATGATGTCCTTTTAGGACGAAACGTGTTGGCTGACTTAAAATGTGGAGTTTGATCACATTTATGGAGCACAGCTCAGCTACTGGAAATGAAAGTCCAGCATGTTTGAAATGAACTTCTGTTCATTTATAATAATGAAGAAATACTTAGCATTGAATCTACTGCCTGAGGACTTATTATTAGAAGGATTTCAATAATTGATTGTGACACGAACTGATATTCTGGATGCTCCTCTCTCCTATAGTTTAGCTGCCTTTTTAAATACTGGTTATTCCAGGACAGGGCAGTGGCGAAACATTGCTACCAAAGGACTACTTCCTGAAGAAACCACACAGGCCACTAAATCTGTTTTTGTCCCCTGTCACGCAGATGACAATGATGGCATGGTATCAGACTAACACTAGACACAATTTGACAACGTTCCCCTCCCCCATGACACCACTATTTGACAACCCGGAGTTTGAGCCGGGGGTAGGTGAGGCCCGGTTGACATGGTGGGGACGTTCGTAGTGCCGTGCTAAGGGTCATCTCTTTGATGAAGAGGTGGTGCTCCCTTCCATCAGATTAAATCTAACTATGGCATTCCTGAGAGAGAGAGACTGCGTTACCTGCAGCTCAGACACTGAACACTACAGCCACAAAATCAGTCCACTGCAGAGCGACACCTCACCCAATTTGAGAAATGGCTTCTGTCTAAATCTTCAGACAAGAAACTAATCTCAGGATTATACGCTTTTTTGAATAACCGAAACAAGCATATGCACAACGTGGAATGAGAAAGGTGGAAGAAGGACATAGGGAGAGCCCTGAGCAACAAAGAATAAGAAGTAATATATTATAGAGCCAGGCACACAGCCAGTAATATAGCTCTGACTAAAACACTTAAAAGGGTAGCTACCTATTGGTATTGTACCCCAGCACAGACACACAAGGCCAACCCCAAACAGAACGCAGACTGCTGGCGGGGTTGCCACGCAGGGGGAACACTGGTACATACATATCTTATGAGAACGCACACGGCTGCAGAAATACTGGACTCAAGTGCTTGATGAAATCGAGGCACATTTAGACACCCAACTACCAAGATTCCCTGCAAATCTACTGTTAGAGGGGATTCTCTGTTCGTCGTGTTGTGCTGCGAGCCCTTCTGTTGAACTGCTCCGTGTGTCCCTGGATTTCTGGACCCGGGAAATTGGATTTGTAAAAGGCTGCAACTCGCGGAACCCGCTTCGCGGGTCCCGCATCGAGGATCGACTTTGGTGTCAGCAGCAATCTCTCTAGGGGTGTACCGGGCAGAGCAGGGCTGCGAGCAAGCGCGGGGACTCCATTGCCCAGGAGTCCCTGCTGGCCAATTCCTAACACCTGGCACGCTCTCCCAGCTAGCCCCGCCCCCTGAGCATCGGACGCCGGTAAAAGCCCACCTTCGATTGGTCCATACCTAACATAAAAGTAAAGCACACCACCGCTGCGCGGGAGCGCGCGGGAGTGCGCCGGGAGAAGCCCGGGACAAGGGCGGGACCGTCCAAGGCCGTCATCGGCCGGAGTAGGCCGGGCCGGGCCCACCCTCTTGGTTTTCTATATCGTGCAGGTACTTACAGACTCTATAATTGTGTTGCACCCGCATTGGGTGGCTTAACTAATTGATTGACCCTCCTGGAGCTTAACCATGCCCTCACCGGCAAAGGAGAGTACTCCTCAGAAGCTGGGGGGTCCAAAAAATGGGACTCTTGAAATGTATTTTGCACGGGCTGCGGGGGAGGCGGATAAAGAGGGTAATTTGTCAAGGTTAAGGGCGGAACGGAGACGATCAGTGGATAACCTGAAAAACACCCCCATGGGAGATCTGTCCATTACACTAAGGGAGGAGTTTACCCGAATTGAGGACGTTCCACTCCTGTTAAGGGAGGGTATGAACACCTCCCCAATTGAAATCACGAGCACAGCCCTACCTATTAGTACCAGTCCCGTTAGGGGGGCTGCAGTTTCAACCTCTCAACCGCCCATAACCCGTAAAGATAGACATCCCAAACAGAAAGTAGTCACCACACAAGTAAACCCAGGACCCCCTCCAAAAAAACGCAGGAGAAGGGCAAAGGGAGTGCAGGGGGGCAGTAAATCTAAGACTCTACACTTAGACTTTGGGAAATCCTTAAATCATCCAGTCCCCACAGCTAAATCATCGACAGAGTCACACCTTAAACCTAGTGTGCAGGAAGTCACAGCTCCCGTCTTGAGTGCAGACGTAGGAACTAGTAGTGATAATGTCCCACTCTCTGTTGTGCCATTGGGAAACTTGGAATTTCTTTTAAGGTCTCTGTTACTCCCGATCAGTGAAAGCGTAAAAAAGATCGAGATCAGACTAACTATATTGGAGGCCACACTGGGAAGTCTGAAAACCCGCGGTGGTCGGCAGGAAAGTGACTTAACACCTATCATCACCCCTGTAGCCTCCCAAGGGTCATTGCATGGGGCTGTTAATTCAACGCCAGTTCCTCCTCAGGCTGCAAATGGGGTTGTCCCTCAAAAACCGTCAAAACCAAATCCTGCAGCCACCGACTCACTTCACGCTAACACGCCTAACCCCCCCCTTGTATCAGTACCTCAGGCACATACGACAGATAACATAATCCCAGACAATCAAAAAATGCCCCCTGTAAGACCTCGCCGCCCTAACCTACCACCAGAGACCAATGATCTCACAGTAGTTATGGCAGGGGTCCCCCAACTTGATGAAGGCGAAGTAGAGGACTTCTGTACTCTAAAAACTAGGGTCATTAAGTGGTTAAACAGAAATAGACCTCTTCCGAGACACCTTAACAATGAGATTTTAATGGTAAGAAGGGTCCCATGGGTGGGGAAAAGTCAGAAATCCATCACTGGGGACTGTATATTGGTGAGTTTTAGGGACAAGGGTACGGTGTCGCACATTTGTCAAGGGGAAAACATATCAAGGGAATCTACTATCCATACCCTTCGTGTGTCTTTCTTCTTCCCAAACACCTCAGGCCTACAATATCCACCCCCACGACACGATAGATGGGAGAGAGTCGGAAGAAGAGGGCGTCATCAGGCTTCTCATCCCTGGCCATTTTTGGGCAGACCGGCACCACTCTTCCCAACCTATAACCGGTTTAACTGTCTAAATGGCTTGGAGGGGGTGGATTGACTCACAGATAAGGCTCCTAAGGAGACCGTAGAAAAGGGCGCCCAAGTAGAAGCACCAGTGGGGCAAATGCACCCGGCCCTGCAAACTCAATTAGGCAGGGTGGAGGATTCTATGCCAGCAGATAATGAACAACTATCATATAATCAGACACCAACTGTGGCTCCATTAGAGGAGGTGGAACAGACCCCATGTAGGTTTCTTAGCTGGAACGTGGCGGGCACTAGAGCAAAAAGACTAGATCCCACATGGATAGACTTCATAACAAGTAACCATGTAATTGCCCTTCAAGAAACATGGGATACCGCACCAACTTTCTGGTTGGATGGTTTCACAAGCTTTACTATACCAGCAATTCAAAGCAGTGCTGGTAGAGCCAAGGGCGGACTAGTTCTCCTCTTCTCACTTAAACTGACAGGGACGTTTAAAAAACTAGAGTCTGGCTCCCCAAATATTTTAATGGTAGAATGGACCATTTCACCAGGGCGGGTCTTAGTTGTCTCAAATTTTTATAATTCTTGGGCTAGACAAACAGACACAGCCCATGTGGATCATTTGGAAAAAGTTCTTAATGATTATAGTCATAAATCTTGCACTAATTTCGATTTCATAATTTTAGGTGATTTTAATATTCAAAAATGTCCTTTAAATTGTAACTTAGGCAACTTGGATGGTCAAACAGATATTGGTTATCTGCACTTTGTTCACACCAAAGCGGGGGAGGCGCTGGAATTCTTCCTTGCTAGCCTTAATATGTTTGAACCCCTTAGCACTGGTAGTGACGAATCCCTGCCCACTTACAAAGGGTCCGAAAGTGGGTCTGTGATAGATTTTATCTTTGTTTCCCAAGGCTTAAGCTCTAAGATGGGGATCTATGAGGTAACTGCTTCCCCACATAGTGACCACAACCCAGTCTCTGTACAGGTTCACTGGAGTGACTTATGGAGCAAACACCTGGGTCTTCCTAGGGCTTGCACATCGACGGTGCCCAGTGACCAGGGCAGACGACTCAAGTGGGGTAAGGTGGTCCAGGAAACCTTTATGGCTTCCCTGTGTCCAAAGATAGAGGAACCCATGCGTATCTGTTTAGACCAAAACGCCTCTAATAAAGAGATTGTTTTAGCTTTTAACTCTATCTGTTCACAAACGGCTAAAGAACTTACAGTTCCTAATTCTAACTTGCCACCCAAGCCATTTAAATGGTTTGATAGAAACTGCTCTAAAGCCCATAAAGAACTGAAAAATGCCCTTAAAATAAAGCCGAGGGATAGAACTTTAATCTCTAAATTAAGACGAGAGTATAAATTGGTTGTCAAAAATAGGAAAAATATAATTAAAAAAAATGCTTGGAATGACCTGCTGGACGTAGACATTCTGCGGAACAGTAAAAAATTCTGGGAAATTATAAACAACCAATTCTTCTCTGGTGAGACTAATACTATCTCCGACTGCATTATCAGTGATGAGAAATGGGTCGATCATTTTAAAAATATATATGGCGGCAATGACCCTGTGAATAGAAATGAGACAGGACTGACCGGGGGTCTAGTGGCAGTAGAATTTAACGAGGAGGAGGTATATAAGGCCATAATGGACTCCACGAAAAATAAGGCTCCGGGCCCGGATGGAGTCCCTGTAGACTTCTTCATATACGCCCCAACCACCTGGTCTAAAGTTCTCACAAACGTTTTTAGGGCAGCAAATGATGGATGTTTTCCAGAAACCTGGAACACATCTATCATAGTACCCATTTTTAAAAAAGGAGACAGGGAGAACCCGGGATGCTACCGCCCAATTTCTCTGATAGACTCGGCCTTTAAGATTCTGGGCAGAGTACTTTTGACTAAGCTGAGAACAAGCCTGGAGATCTGTGGGGACCTCGCAGAGATCCAATATGGCTTCAGAGAAAAACGGGGAACCTTAGAGCAATGCTCAAATTTACATCTCCTAATATCGAAGTATACGGTGGCCGGGGAGGGTTCCTTATACTTGGCCTTTATGGACCTCTCCTCGGCCTTCGACTTGGTTAATAGGGCCAAGCTCTGGGCTATACTGCGCGAGCTCGGTATTGAGGATCCCTTGGTGGCCCTCATAGCAAGCTTGCACCAAGGCCTTACTGCGAAGGTACGGGTAACCAGGGAAGGGCGATGCTCTGATAGCTTTAGTTCAAATAAGGGTGTTCGCCAAGGCTGTATCCTGGCCCCACTTTTATTCACCATTTATATCAACGATCTAGGGAAGTCCTTGTTAGCTGGTAATGCTGATGTCCCGCGGGTAGGTGGGAAGCAGATTCCGGCTCTCTTATATGCGGATGATGCTGTTCTCATCGCCCGCACGGGCATTGGGCTACAGACCCTTTTGGAACTTTTTGGTTCCTTTATGGCTAAACTAGACCTAAAAATCAATGTGACTAAATCGCATACAATGATTGTGGGCCCACAGAAAAATAAATTACACACAAAAACCTTCCTCTGCAACGGCGAGGTTCTCTCCAGGGTCCCGGTTTTTCCTTACTTAGGGGTCCTGTTTGATGAGAAAGGTTCTTGGGTCCCGCAAATCAAGGCCAAATATATTTCTTTAGCCCGGTCCACAGCAGCCCTGATGGATTTTACCAAAAGATTAGGGGCTAAACCAATGGATGCTGTGTTAAAAGTTTATAAAAGTAAATGCATTTCGATAGCCTCATATGGTGCAGCTTTGTGGGGTTATACTAATCTGGATAGTATGCAGATAGTAGAGAATAAACTTATCAGACGAATTCTGTCGGTCCCTAACTCCACACCTACTTACTCCATACATGAGGAAGTTGGCCTACCTTACATTATAGATGGATTGAAAATGGCCCCTTTACTTTTTTGGGCCAATACCTGGTTAAATACCGAGCTGTCCCTAAATCACACAATCCTTAAAGATGTGACTGCAAGGGAGGGGGCAATGAAAATAGCCTGGCTGAGATATATAAAGTCATCATTCACTGCCCTCGGGAGACCTGACCTGTACACAACACCGTCAATAATCAGGAAAGCTGACATTGCATGGATCAAGAAGGAATTCCAGGGGAGGACACGCTTAGAGAGAGAGGAGTCTGAAGTAAACAAACCATTAGTAAGAGCACATTTGGTTTTGTCCTCTTCCCCCTCGATGGAACCATACCTGCAATATGTCTCTAACCCCTTGCATAAATTTTTACTAACCAGATTTAGAATGAATTTGATCCACTATTCATTAGGCATCTTTCCTACGTGGGGTAAACCGGAATATGCACCACCCTGTGAGTGTGACCAGTTCTCTAATCAGGACACTTTCCATTTTTTGTTTTTCTGTGCATTTTACAATACTGAGAGGAGAAAATATCTAACTCCCCTCCTGAAAACACTGGGCTTCATTCAAGTGAGACCAGCCTTGTTTTATCTCCAAAGATTACCAGATGCATACGTCACTTTTTGTGTAGCAAGTTTTTTAACAGCCGCATTCAGAGGTAGAAACAAAAGAATCCCTAGAACTGCACTGTTTTAAACTAAAAATTAATACACTAACTGTTATTTTATTGTATATATCATGGTGATTAATTAAGTGACTCTTCTATGGATACTATGTAAAAACCAAATGAACTGTGGGTACTTTTAAAATGTTTTTAATATATATGTATGTTTTTGCCTTTTATGATTTTAACAAAAATCGAATAAAGTGTATTTTGACTGACTGACTGACTGAGGTACCAAACCCACAAACATAACCACTGAAATCCTGAAGAGGGTGACTGATCGGATTCGCCCTATGGGCAGCCAGGCAGAACATACTTACACACAGGGGGACCCCCACGGACTCAGGTTGGCTCCTCAAGATATGGCACGTTCTAGGAATGGAAAAGATAACTCTCACCCTAGCCGAGCAAGGCCCGGCCTTTGGGGATGTATGGTGACCTTTCTTGTCCCTGCTCTCGCAAGAATTGTGAGAGCTTACATGCCCCAGATACTTATGCCTACTACGCTTGACTGAGTCTGTGACGCCACTTACTCCTGAGCAGAATTAATCTACAGCGCTGCCAAAACTGAACCCCCAAAGCTAATGCAGTGGTGAATGGAGGGGGAGGTGGGAGGGAAGGGTTTTGGGTTTGTTTGCCTATACGACACTTGCTAGTATGTTATATAACGCAGGGCTTTGCATAACTCAGGAAAGCGCAAGGTCTAAAGCTGGCACTGTTTGTTGATACCATGAAAATTCAATGAAAGATTTGAACTATAAAAAGTATGACAAGTGTACTTAAGTCTTACATGTCCTCTTAGTGAAAAGCCCCCAGAGTCGTTTTTACCTGCAGCAAGGCTACATGTTCAATAGATTAACACTTGGTTACCTTATTATACTAAATGAAAGATAACTTCAATCTGGAAGAAGTTGGAATAACACGTCTTACACTCATTTGAATTGTGTAATTTAAAATTCTATTTATTGCTAAAGTCGTTACTATTCTGAAAATGACACTTTTGGAAAGTTGACATTTTTCCTTCCAAACCAAATGGTCTTTTCAGCCAGGGTCCAGGGTCACATGACTGTCAATGCCTCTCCTGTGGTGTATTCTTTTCAGACAGGGGACAAAAGGGCATCAGATGTGAGGGAGGGTGTTCCTCCACTGAGCAGTATTGGCTGGGGGAGTTGTATTTAGGCCTTCCCGACCTACGAAGGGTACCTTGAGTGCTATGCCCACCCATTCCTGAATTCTGAAGCTGCCTGCCCTGTCACTAGAAAATGCAGCTCACACAGGGACCTGTCTGCCCTTCATCTCCATAGAGAGATTGGAGCCAACCCAGGAAGAGGGAAAGGTTTGACATACACACTAGCTGGCACTAAGAATAACAATGACTCTTTCAGAAACTCTCATCAGAACACCACTGGACCCACGAAGAAGATTCAGAAGAAGGATTGCTCTACTGTCTGATGAAGGAAGACTGGAATTGATTTCTTTGAACGCATGATCTCAGAAGTGAGTCCAAAGGTCAGTCAGTTGTCTGATCTCCTGTTTGAGCTACAGGCAGTGCTCTAAATGGTCCGGTACTCACCAGTACTGAGTAAAGGCACTTTCCAGTTTTCTCTCCTGGAGTACCGAATCTTCTCCTTAGACAGGGAGATTAGCAGTACTCACATGGGTCCAGCAACAGTGCAGGTGTTAAGTCCTTCCAGGCTTTGATTCAGCAGTAGGTCACCCGTTTGCAAACAGAGAGCAAGCTCTGCTGTGTGCACATGCTGCAGCAATACAGTCAGTTAATTTATTGTGTGCAGCTAGCGAGTTCCCTGATCAATTGCAAAACAGATTGGAGAAATGCATGACTTAATATCGAGTGCAAAACAGGGAGAGAAGATATTGCAAACAGTATTAAAAATGGAAGAGAAACAAAATTCTCCAATCCCGTATGAGGAAGAGAGGAAGGACGATAGACTGATGTAGAAAAAGGAGGTAGTGAGAGGTAAAGGTGGAAAAACAGATGAAAGAACCCCTAGAAAGACAAGAGGGAGTGTAGTAATGCTGTGTAGTAATTTATACAGTCTATGCCTGTCCTTTAGAGAACCTTGCTAATTGTATAATCTAGAATGCCATGACATGTTGCCGAGCTTGGTGTCAGTTGTAGCTGAGTTCTCTGTGGATAGGACGCTGTACGCTTCTATCTTAATAAAGAAGACTTACACCTCTACAAATCTGGAAAATGACTTTTTCACATTGGCGACCATACAGGATTGCTTTACCCTACGTGACTTCAACATTCCATGTGGCTGTAATCTACAATCAAGTCAAGTCAATTTTTATTGTATAAAATTATTAAAAATTATTACAAAAACATTTCTAAAGTTAAAAACACATATGTAACTATTACTTATATGAAGAATAAAATGAAATATATTTCAGTTTTTTGCTATAATTCCCTGTTCGGCCTGCTGTAGGAGGGATTGGGCTTCCATCATATATTTAACCCCCCTACATGCCAACATAGGAGATGAACCATCTAGCCATCGAATTACTGCTTGCCTACATGTCCGAATGTTCAATTTGTTAAAAATGTCCTTTAAAAGCCGTCTCCTCAAATCATTAAGCGCCGGGCAAGCACATAGTAAGTGAGTTAATGATTCATTTTGATATCCACATAGACGACAGTGAGAGTCAAGGTACCAATTTTGCCAGGATGGTAACAAGTCCTTTGAAAACTGTAGGCCTAATCGATGGTTTATATATCTTTGTTTTAGGAACCTATTAAAATGACTTTCCAGATACGTCTGTGGCTTTATCCCGGAGTATGAATTTATCACGGTCCACCCGTGTCGTCGTTTTGCTATACTTGTTTTATCTTCCAGATAGGATTCCCATTTGACAGCATTGTTTGTGATTTTGTCAAAGGTATTTCTATCGGGCATTGAGGCCCAGGTTTCTTCAATTCCTATACGGGTCAGGGATTGGGACAAAAAATCTCCCCAACTATTTGGCACGTGTTGTTTCTGCTGAGTGGCGATTTCTTCCCAACACAGGTTATCCAGTGAGCCTTTTTCTGACGTTCATAATTTG
Source organism: Lissotriton vulgaris (assembly GCF_964263255.1). Lineage (NCBI taxonomy): Eukaryota > Metazoa > Chordata > Amphibia > Caudata > Salamandridae > Lissotriton > Lissotriton vulgaris. Next base: position 427,548,976 of record NC_141687.1, read on the forward strand.
TGGCAGAGTTTCACAAAGGTTCCCATACTGCGAAACTTCTGGTTCAAAAGGCCAAATTCTAAACGAATCTGCGCCGGGGCTGCCGATTTAGGGAGGTTTAGGGTGGCTTTATATATCTTTGTTTGTAAAATATTTAACAGACCCGCTTCCTTACCACACCAGGTGACCAATGCATATGACAAGGTAGGTAGGGATTGTGTTTTCATCACTTCCAGCAGATGTCTGTAGTTTGGGCAGCTTAGTTTTTTTTGCAATTGTCGGTATGCATAGATCAAGGACTGTGTTTTTGCTTTTAGATCTATTTTGTGTTCTTTATTTGTTTGGCCTCGCCCCAATTTCAGACCTAGGTACTTATATGATGTTTCCTCCTTTATTGGGGTACTGTTTGCGAACCATTTGAATGCTTACTGTTTTGGACCCACGATGAGGACCACTTTGGTTTTGTCTTTATTTAGTTCCAAGCATTCGTGTTCCAAGTAAGTTACCAAGTTGTTAATCATCCTTTGCAGGCCTATTGGCGTTTGACTCAGAACGACAATCTCATCCGCATATTGCAGGAAGGAGATTGGGATTTTTGACAGATAGAGAGGATGACCTTTCCCAACCTCCATGTGACTGACGATGTCTGCCATATATAGGTTGAATAAACTTGGCGCCAGTACACAGCCTTGTTTCAGGCCCTGTTGTGTTGTAATTTCGGCCGTCACGCTGCAACCGTCTCCCAATTTTGCTCGAGCCCAGGTGTTACTATACAAGCTTATAATTGCATCCAGTAGTTTCTTCGGGAGGCCCCATGATCTCAATTTTTCCCACAGCCTGGTTCTGTTCACCCTGTCAAAGGCTGCTCGCAGGTCTATAAAACAAGCGTACAGTCTTGTCTTCATTTTTTCTGCTTTGTCTTTCAACAGAGACAGGGTTGTCAGGTTGGTTAGTGTACCGGTTCTAGGCCAGAAACCCGTTTGGAACATTGGTATTATATTTGTGGTTTCCATCCAGTCTTGAAGTTTAGATAGTAAGCATGACCCATATAGTTTTGCCTCCACATCCGTCAGTGAAATCAGCCTATAGTTCCCAGGCTCATTATGATCACCTTGTTTGAAGATGGGGTGAATTATGCTCCCGTTCCAAGATCTGGGCAGTTTTTGCTGGTTGTAAATTGCGTTAAAAAGTGGTGTTAAATATTCTGCCCAGTATTCAGGTGAGTGTTTAAAAATGGAGTTTGGAAGCCCGTTGGGACCCGCTGCCCCCTCTTTTTTCAGGCGATTTATAATTGTTTTCAGCTGGTCTGTTGTTACTAGGGTATCGGCAACTATATCTACTAATTTTTCTGATTTACTAGTGAGAGTACTTTCCGATTTCTCTATATTCCCATTGTCACAACCCGCAGTTATCTTTGAAGCTTCTTCTGGTGGACTATTTCCTGTTCTTAAGATAGTACCCGCATATTCAGAGTTTCTACTGCAAGTTTTACAATCTGATATACAATGCCGGTTCAGACCTTCTGTCCTATCGATAAACATGTTTTTGACATGTTGGATCCACTTACATTCTCCAATGCCTGCCTCCTGTCTTAGGGTATTACCCTTTGTCAATTTGTTGATGATACCCCAAAATTTTCGGGCGTTTTTGTGTTTCCCGGCAATTAGTAATTTGGTCCATATTTCTTGTTGGTATGTTGTTTTTGCATTGCTCAGCATGGTCTTGTATCTTTTCCGCATGGCTTTCAATTTCAACTTGTCTGATTTTTTTCCACTTTTTATTATTAATACCTGCTTCCGGACTTCTCGTGCGATATTCCTTTTTTCCTCTCTCAAGGTAATATTATACCAAGGCTTTTTCCCCGTTGTGAATCTTCTCGCAATTTGATTTTTGATTGGGGGGCATCTTGTTACGACTTCACATAGGTATTCCCATGTTTTTATTGGGTTTGCTTTTTCTTCCGGTGTTAGTCTGAGCAGTTCGTTTTTGAATTTATCCATTGTTGGTTTTATTTCCTTTCCTCCCCACTTCAGTTTACGCAGATTGAATTTTTTAGTATACTGATTGCTGGTGTTTTGTTTTTCCGATTTACTGACCAGCATTTTTATTTTGGTAATTAATGGAAGATGGTCACTTTCCACGCGTTGCTCCACCGAAAATGAGCTCACCTACAATCAACAACCGACTTTGGTATTTTAATTCTTCTATACAAATCTGGAAAGTGACTTTTTCACAGGGAGATAATGAAGAAAAGCAACTGAGTGAAGCAGAGCGAAACAGGAGAGGAAGAGACAGGGCAGGGGAGTGTAAGACGGACAAGGCAAAGGAGCGAAAGGGGGACAAATATTTGGAGGGAAAAAAACGGGTGCAAGATGTGAGGGAAAGAAAGAATGAATTGACACGGGAAATGTTTACACATGTGAGACCGACAAAATGCAAGGAGTGAAATTATATGGGCACTGTAAAGAGGTGTTTCGTGGGTAGAAAGAGGGGCGACAGCAGGGGTTTGGTGAGAGGACATGGCGGAACTGTAGTAAAATGTGTGTGGAAACCATGCAGCAGTGCATCACAACAGGAGTCTCTAGGACTTTTACTTAGTATTCTGGCTACTCTAACACAACATTTAAGTTGTTCATTGCTTGAATATGAGTGCTGTAAGAATTGTGTAGGGGTGCAATCGATCTATTGTAATATGGGTACCCCTCTACAGCTCCCATTTAAATGCAGCTCTATTAACAAGCATACAAGGCTATGAAGGTATAAAATCTGATTCAAATGAAGATACCTTTTTTCTCATCAATAACTGTGCCACAGCTTCAACCTTCAAAGCAGCTGGTCCTGTGTTATGCTCCTTTCAATTAACTATTGCACTGCACCATCAGAATACATGTGCCTACCTGTAGGGATGTGTCTCTGTCTCCATGCTCATGACTGTGTGTGCTTAACTATGACAGTGAGTAGGCCGTCAGCTTTAGGCCAGAGTCACATCTGTAACTTAGAAGAGTAAAAGCTAATGGACATCTTAAACAGTTCAGAACTCCTGGGTATCAAAGGGCCTGCTTTGCCTGCCCCACTTAGGGAGAATTACTTTTGACCTCATTCTTGAATATGATTGAAGAGTGAACTCATCAACATCATTCTCTAACCTACCAATCAATTTGTAATGCCTCTTTCTCACCTCTGAATTACTATTCCTTTTACTAACTTGCACAGACACAAGTCATCAGTTGCTTGTGAGATCTGCCAATCTCCTAACTAGAAGGGGATCATACTTTATTATGCAGGTTTATTTCACAAATTGCCCACAATATCAATAATTGTGTATAATGTGCATATATAAATATCTTTCTTGTGTCGTGTGTTAACTGAGCACATGAAATTTGAAAGTGTCTTTTAAAGCTACTGTGTTGTACATGCATTGACAAAAAAGAATACTCTACAGACAGCAGCACTGTTGGTGTATTATTGTGCACAGTTACATAACGAAAAAAAACTCAAATAAAATGCTTGCCTCTTAACCTCTCCCCCTCCATTTTTAGGTCTCGCCTGTCAATGCGCTTGCGCATTGAGCTTGCGAGAATATAGGGGCTTAACCAGAGCTTAACCAAACGGGTGATTTGATGCTGTGCCCGTGAAAAGTAAGCTCAATGCGCAAGCGCATTGACCTTAAAAGCGCATGCACATCATAGCCAGCCATCTGTTCCCCAGCGTGGTGCCTCCAGCAGCTCTTCAAAGGTATCCGCTTCGCCCCCTGCGGCATCAAAGGCTTTCATTTCGCGGGCGCGTTTTTTACTTTCATTTTGCGGCCGCGTTTTTTTTCTGCCCCTGTTGTGCCGCCTGACTTGTCTAGCATAAGTAAGTCATACCTTGACCTTACTTTTTCACCCCCAATTATAAGTGTATAAAGCCTTTCCACTCTGCTTGTCATTGTCAGCTCGAGGCATTGACGTCGCGTGACTCATGGAATGTATGGCAGTGAATTTAATGTGAGCTTCACTTCACTCCGGTCCGCCTGCACCTCCCTCTCTCCCTCCCCTCTCTCTCCCCGCCCACAGCCTTACTCGTATTTCTCTTCCCCCTCCCACCCCTGCTGTTGCTGCCCACGGCCTCCAAAGGAGGCCGTGTCTCGCGTTTCCCCTGTCTCGTTGTACCTCTGGCACTACCATTTTTCCCCTAGTTTTGGTGATCACAAAGGGAGTGGGAAGAACACAATTCAACTAAATTTTAAGAGTCATGCGTTGTGACTTACGTATAACATAGTTTGCCACTCTGCTTGTCGTTGCCAGCTCGAAGCATTGACGTTGTGTGACTCATGGAATGTATGGGCTGTGCATTTAATGTGAGCTTCACTTCACCCTGGTCCGCCTGCACCGTTGGTCCTTATGGCGTGTGATATGACCTGTAAGGCTGTCTGTAACACCGAGGAGGTGTTGTTTCTTTCTCTCCCCATCTCCCCCCTTTAAAACTTGTTTTGTTTTCACCTTACTCGCATTTCTCCTCCCCCTCCCACCCCTGCTGTTGCTGCCCACTGCCTCCCCATCCGCAGATAACTTTCTCTCGTGCTCTTTTAAACTAGTTTTGTTTTCGCTACAGCTTCCCCAGCATTTGGACACTTCTTTTCATGATGAGTCCAAGCAGCCTTTCTTCCTTCCGATATCGAGTGTACTTTTAAAGCAAACCGTGGTGGGTGTACATAAATGTAAAAAAACATAGGAGCCATTTGGCCGAACATTCACAAACGTGCACTTCAAGATTTCATGCTGCTGAGGTAGATTACATGCTGCGGTGACCAGGGATCCCACTTTTTCACGATCTAGGCCACTTTTTCACTTGATGTGTGGCCTATTACAGGGACATCTTAACTCCAGTCCTCTGTTTGACAGAGGGGCAATTACATAATGTTGGAAGTGTTGCTTCCTTAAAGTGGAGTAATGCGTCTGTGATTTTTTTTTTTATTATGCATCAAGCTCCTAAACCAAACGTGCCTTCCTGGTATTTCATGGTGCTGGAGTCAGTATCATGGTTCTCACTCTCTCCTCCTCTATCCCTCTCCCTGCTCTCCTCTCTCTCGTTCTCCCTCTCTCACTCCAATCCCTCTCCTCTCCCTCCTTCCCTCTCGTCCTCCTTCTCTCTCCCTCCCCTCACTCTCTAACTCGCCCTCTCTCTGTCTACCTCTCTCCCTTTCCTCACTTCCCTCTCCCTCTCTCCTCTCTCCTCTCTCCTCTCTCACCCTCTCCCTCTCTCTCTCCCCTCTTCCCCTCTCTCTCCTCTCTCCCTCTCTTTACCTTCCCCCTGCTCTCCTTTTTCTCCCTCTACCGATCTCCCCCTCTGCCTGCTCTCCTCTCTCTCCCTCTCTCCCTCCCCTCTCTCTCCTCTCCGTCCTTCGCTCTCGCCCTCCCCCTCTCTTCTTACCCTCCCTCTCTCCCTCTACCCTCTCTCCCTTTCCCTCTCTCCCTTTCCCTCACTTCCCTCTCCCTCTCTCCCTTTCCCTCTCTTCCCTCTCCTCTCTCCCCGTCTCTCTCTCCTCTCTCCCCCTCTTTCTCTCCTCTCTCCCCCTCTCTCTCCTCTCTTCCTCTCTTTACCCTCTCCCTCTCCCTGCTCTCCTTTGTCTTCCTCTCCCCATCTCCCACTCAGCACCACCACAGCATCACTCAAAACCACCACAGCATCACTCAGCACCACCACAGCATCACTCAGCACCACCACAGCACCACTCAGGACCACCACAGCACCACTTAGCACCACCACAGCACCACTCAGCGCCACCACAGAACCACCACAGCACCAAACTGCACCACCACAGCACCACTCTGCACCACCACAGCACCACTCTGCACCACCACAGCACCACTCAGCACCACTACAGCATCACTCAGCAACACCACAGCATCACTCTGCACCACCCCAGAATCACTCAGCACCACTCACCATCACCACATCATCACTCAGCATCACCCCAGCATCACTCAGCACGACCACGGCACCACTCAGCATCACCACATCATCACTCAGCGCCACCCCAGCATCACTCAGCACCCACCACATTATCACTCAGCACCACCACATTATCACTCAGCTCCACCTCAGCATCACTCAGTGCCACCCCAGCATCCCTCAGCACGACCACAGCATCACTCAGCGCAACCACAGCATAACTCAGCGCAACCACAGCATCACTCAACGTAACAACTGCATCACTCAGCGCAACCACAGCACCACTCAGCACCACCACAGCATCACTCAGCAACACCACAGCATCACTCAGCACCACCCCAGCATCACTCAGCACCACTCACCATCACCACATCATCACTCAGCATCACCCCAGCATCACTCAGCACCACCACAGCACCACTCAGCATCACCACATCATCACTCAGCGCCACCCCAGCATCACTCAGCACCACCACATTATCACTCAGCACCACCCCAGCATCACTGAGTGGCACCCCAGCATCACTCAGCATCACCACAACATCACTCAGCGCAACCACAGCATCACTCAGCGCAACCACAGCATCACTCAATGTAACAACAGCATCAATCAGCGCAAATACAGCATCACTCAGCGCAACGACAACAACACTCAGCACCACCACAGCATCACTGGTTCAAATATGTTCTTTCAATGTTTCAAGCTGTTTTCAAGCTTTCAAGCTTTATTACAAATCACAAAAAGATGTTAATATTTCTCTTCTGTTCTTGGATTTTCGTCACAATAAAAACACTGAACATAATCTTCACAACAGTTATTTACAAAAGTTTAAGCTATTGACATTACAAATTAAATAAATTATTTAAGTATTAATTATTTTAAAAAATTTAAAGCAATTGTTATTTGTAATATCAATACATCTAAGTCACGTAAATACAAAACATGTTGCATTACAAATGCTATAGGTGTCACATTTGCGGAAGATATAACTATTGGCATTGTAAATTACAAAGCTATTAATTTAGCTATTTTAAAAAACAAGACATAAATAAAAAAAATGTCGTTTCTAAGACCAATAGCTCAAACTTTCCTAATGCGAGACCTATTGCTTTTCCAATGCTTGTTGTATTTGGTGAGTTTCTGCAATTTTCCATTAAAGCATAGGCTTCAGGTAAGCAGCAAGATTCCAGTAGCCTTCCCCTCAACTGCCCAACTGAATAGTACCAACTGGACCTGCCTAGTCCCTGCTGCTGCCGTCTGCTCGAGTGAGTCCTCCAAGAGGTGCCTCGCCGGGTCCTGGAACCTTGACTGGTGTCAGAGTGTACTTCAACAACATGCAAACTGCAAGAACCTAACTCCAGGTGACAATCCATGGTTACTGGTCTCTTCCTCCCGCGAACACCCTTAACGACTGGAACCCAATCTCCACTGAGGACACCATCCGCCTAATGAACTCCATCCACTCAGGATCCCCCACAGACCCATGTCCTCACCACATCTTCAACAAAGCAGACTCCGTCATAGCACCGCACCTCCGAGACGTCATCAACTGCTCCTTCAACTCCGCCACCTTTCCGGAAAACTGGAAACACGCTGAACTCACCGCCCTTCTGAAAAAACCCACAGCGGACCCCACCGAACTCAAAAATTACCGCCCCATCTCGCTCCTTCCATTCCCGGCCAAAGTAATCGAGAAAGCTGTCAACAACCAGCTCGCCGCTTTCCTCGAAGCCAACAAATCCCTCGACTCCTCACAATCTGGCTTCCGAGCAAAACACAGCACTGAGACCGCCCTCATCGCAGCAACAGACGACATTCGAACTCTACTGGACAATGGAGACACAGTCGCCCTCATCCTCCTCGACCTCTCTGCAGCATTCGACACAGTCTGCCACAGCACCCTTTTACAACGCCTCAGAAACATCGGAATACAAGGAAAAGCACTTGAATGGATCACCTCGTTCCTCACCGGAAGAACCCAGAGAGTCCGCCTTCCACCATTCAAGTCCGAGGCCACCGAAGTCATCTGTGGCGTACCACAAGGATCCTCTCTCAGCCCCACCCTCTTCAACGTATACATGAGCCCCCTCGCGACCATCGCCCGCCAACACAACCTCAACATCATCTCTTACGCGGATGATACTCAACTGATCCTTTCTCTCACCAAGGACCCCAGCACCGCCAAAACTAACCTACACGAAGGAATGAAAGAAGTTGCTGAATGGATGAAACACAGCCGTCTGAAACTGAACTCAGATAAAACAGAAGTCCTCATCCTAGGTACATCCCCCTCTGCATGGGACGACTCTTGGTGGCCGGAAGCCCTTGGAAAAGCACCCATCCCGACAGACCACGCACGGAACCTAGGCGTTATCCTGGATTCTTCACTTTCAATGAACAGACAAGTCAGCGCCGTATCCTCATCTTGCTTCAACATTCTTCGCATGCTCAAAAAAACCTTTCGATGGATCCCCACCGAAACCAGGAAAACAGTCACCCATGCTCTGGTCACGAGCCGACTGGACTACGGAAACACCCTCTACGCAGGCACTACCGCTAAACTCCAAAAGAAACTCCAACGAATCCAAAACGCCTCAGCCAGAATCATATTAGACATCCCACGCAACGAACACATCTCTGGTCACCTGAAAGACCTCCACTGGCTACCCGTCAATAAGAGAATCACTTTCCGACTGCTAACCCACGCACACAAATCACTCTACGACATCGGACCAGAATGCCTCAACTCAAGACTGTCCTTCTACACCCCCTCCCGCCAACTACGTTCCTCCAGCCAAGCCCTCGCCACTGTACCTCGCATCAACAAGACCACCATGGGAGGCAGATCCTTCTCTTACCTGGCTGCTAAAACATGGAACTCACTCCCCACTCACCTTCGCCTTACCCAGAACCACCTAGCTTTCAGAAAGCAACTTAAAACGTGGATATTTGACAAGTAATCCTCCCCCCCCCTCCTTAGCGCCTTGAGACCCTCTGGGTATGTAGTGCGCTTTATAAATTCTCTGACTTGACTTGACTTGACTTCCTACCCACTATGTCTGTCCGTGCCGCCCACCAAAGCGAAGCTCTGATAGCAACCTACTCTTTGCATCAGCAACGACCTCCTACATCTCCCACAATCCAAAACTCTAGTGGCGACCTGCTCTTCGCACCGACAGCGACCACCTTCAGTTCCCACCAACACGACGCTCCAACTGAGGCTCCTTGTGGAACTGCACAGTGTGAAGAGGTAAACTTTCCGCCAGGACGAATATGGTCCCATATCCGAACCGACAAATGGCACTTTGTGCTGCTTGACTCTATTTTCTCTTGAAACTTTAATAAATATTAACTCTGATTTTACTTGCTGGATTTCTTTCGTTTTGATATCTCTATATTTATTAAAATGTACACTGTTTTTGTAAAGTGGTTTGGGATTTTTCTAGTGCTGGGTTTTCACTTTATTACTGTTTGAATACTTCAGAATACAATGATACAATGTGATTGATGTATTGACTTGTGGAGATAAAATGCATTGTTATGGCTTGAGTCAACAAATGATGTTATATTCATGTTTTTTTGTAAAACCAATAAAATATATTCAAACAAAAAAATTACTGTTTGAATACTACATAAATACTTTATACATTGCCTTTCAGTTATTCCTGGACGATTGTACGACAAGCTACCAGAGGGTTAAGCACAGGTATATTTGGTGACTTTTGTTGTTCACCCTGCCAAGCACTGTGTGTATTTCTTGAGTGGGACTCTCACCCCTATCAACCAGTAACCCAATTTCTTACAACTTTTATTTAAAGAAGGAAGCTTGTGAGTCCACTGCTTTAATTGACAGTTTTAATAAATCAGATTTATTAACCAGCATTCAAAGATAATAGTCCTTGCAGCAGCAGATCATAAAGGAGCCTCTGAGAAAATTATTTGCCAAACACATTTGTTTCATATACATGAGACAATCACGTGGCACAAGCAAAGCTACTCCTAGCTCAAAACTGTGCCTATAAAAAGATTTTTTTGTGAAAAAAAATAGATCAAATAAATACTATGATCTTTAAATACTGTAGACCTATTTCACAAAAAATAGATTTTTTTCTTCTGGGTTTTCTCTTAGGATTGGAGTAAATTTCTGTCTTATGTGAATTCACAAAGATTTCTAAGAGTTCACCTGCAAACTGCAACTGTCAGTGGGTCCATATTCATGGGTATGTTTGCCTAACATGCGCAACCTACTCTATGGATAGGGGTCCTGGGCCAAGAAGAAGACAATGTTCATCAAGGTTTTTTGCTTTACTGTTTATTCAGTCTCAGCACTGGGTTGATTGTGACCTGAGAACAGGGTCAATGTTTAGGTGTACATCAGACATCACAGATTGCAAACCTCTTGCTACTTGTGCTCAAGGTGTCGCTGCAATGACGAGAAAAGAAGGTAAGTAAGTGGGCGTTCCCCAACCTAAACTAACAATTAGTTACTTGCTGCTTTGCAAAACTGTATCACAGTCATTTTTCAATCACAATCTGTGCGAAGAGATCGGGGAGGTAATTTCCCCACAGTACAACAGCTACGTGGTTTTTGCACTTATTGTCTCAGGTAATCAGAGTTGTGATCACTAACCCAACTATAAATGCAGGTTTTCCACTGAGCCGTGGATTATGAACTCGGAAGTGCAAGAGTGCAAGGTCCCACAGACATTCATCTGCCTCAGTTTCTAAATTGCTCGTAGTATCTCCATCGGTACACCGCCGCCCACAGCCCCACAATGTTCCACAATAATACACAGACACAATGATATTGGAAAGATGAAGCTGCAGGTTTATTTAGGTGTTAAGAACCTATCTCTGTGTGGCGTCCATCTGTAGGGGGGTGGTTGCTCGACTGTACGATCCTAGGAGAGGGTCCTTGCCGGGAGGCCTCTCCCCCTTGCTCGGCCGACCCTGAGAGTTCCCTTCTAACATTGGTGGCCAGCAGCGCGATCCGAGCCGACGCAAATCGTACAGAGAGTAACTCGCCCCACTACAAACAAAAAGCACACAGCGACCATGACGACTACAGAAACCGGACCAACCACAGAGTTCCAGAGAGAACGACTGGAAGATTATAGTCACAAGGAATTGAAGCAATTCTGCAAAGACTTGGGTATCGCTACCACAGGACTAAGCACCAAAGACGATCTCAAGCAGGCCCTATAGACTTGGGTGGGGACGGGAGCATCGCCACTCCAAAGCGAAGACATCGCAATCACCGAGAACATTACAACCCCAGAGGAGGAGAGAAACATGGGCCTCTCTCACGAGGATGCCCGAGAACAAGAGAGGAGCCGGCTCCACGAATTACAACTGGCTAGACTCCGCTTAGCTGGGGAACTGCAACTGGCGGAAAAGAAAATAGCCCTTGAGCAACTGCGATTACAGGGAGACCTGGAAGAGAAAAGAAGCCAGAGGGAGCTGGAGGAGAAGAAGCTCGCGTACGAGCACGAGCGCAGTTTGAAAGAACTAGAGATGAAGGCGAAAAACGGGAACACCGGCGTCTCCGGGAACCAGAGCTCCCCTCCCTCTACGGACACCAAGGTCCACATCCCCAAAGATGTTGACCGAGAGTACCATAAAAACGACGACATCCAGCCATGGTTTAAGGCCTACGAGGTAGCCATGACCCCCCACTGTGTCCCGCAAAAAGACTGGGGTGCCGGGTTGTGGGGCAGATTCGTCAATGAGGGGAGAGATGCCCTGCTACAGCTCCCCGACGCTGAGATGACCTCCTACGAGCATATGAAAGCCGCCCTCCTCACTCGCTATGGGCTCAGCCCCAAGATGTACCGGCAGCGATTCCGAGACTGTAAACGGATCCCCGGTACCAGGGCCGGCCCTAGGCATGTGCAAAGTGTGCACCTGCACAGGGCCGCCAAACCCCACGGGCCACCACGACCAGGACTGCCAAGTTTCACACATCTTAATTTTGTCAGGCATCAATCACTATGGTTTTCCCCCCCTAATTTCCTGCCAATTGACAGCTCATGGGCCCCAGGAGCTGCTGCCGATCTGGGGAAGTTTGATTGTCCTCCCAGTGACCTCGACTCTTAAGGGCAGCCACAGCAGCAGGATGGTGTAGCACAGAGTTGTGACACTCTCAGCTTTGTTTTCCTCGAAGTGCAGGGGCCTCCTTTTCCGAAAGTTTTAAGCTGGTTCGAGTTCTAAGGTAGGAAACATGTTTTCTTTAATAATAGAGTCTTGCTTGTTGAAGCTGTTGTCTTGAAGTTGTGGTGCAGGGTCCCCTAAGTGTTCAGTTAGTTTGGTTTCACTTTTATTTCTTGCAATCAGTGCAGAGGCTCGTTCTTTCTTTCTATTTGTAAGTGGTTGCAGCCATTGCTGGAACAGATTACTTTAGTTTTACAGGTGATGTGTTTTCACAAATAATAAAAAACACCTTCTGCCGAATCCCCGTCAGCTGTTATTAATTTTATTCCTGCGTAGTACTGAATGCAGCCTATTCGGAGAAGTGAACCGGGAATTTCAGGGCCATGGAGCCGCCAGGAGAGTATCACTGGGTGGCCCCTCACTGAACTTCAGGACAGCGGCAGCCCAATCACTGTGTGGGGGCCATGGGCCGGGCGGCAATTAGTCCTGGAATCACAGCCTCACCTGAGCTCAGCCTGCCGCAGCCTGCAGTGCTGCAGCCAGCCCTAGCAGGCCGGAGTGGGCGATGCCTAGAAGTGCCACCCATCTGCAGCCTCCAAACACACAAACCTTAGGACTCATCTGCGACCAGGCAGTGGCCCAAGTAGGTATCATGTCGATATTTCTGGTCCTGGTGCTCCATTTCCCTTATGCTCCATTATTGCCCACTATGATGCCCATTAACTGTTTATTTCCCTCGCTGGTGGTGCCATATTATTGTCGTGTCTGGTTAACCTCACAGACGCCTTGCCATTGTTCTCTTTTAGGCCTTATTAGCCTCTGTGATGACATTATAGCCCCTCTGATTCGCTCCTCTGCCCTCTCGATGCGCTATTACTACCCAATCTGAAGCACCACTTTTATTCTCTCGGGCGCCCGTTATTGTTTTATGTAGTTGGCTGTTATTCCTGCCACTGATGCTCTGTTATTGACACCTGAGGCCCTATCATTGTCTTTGCTGATGCCATGTTACGCCCCTTGATGCCCTATTAACGCCCCCTCTGAGGCAGTATTATTGCCCTGTTCGAAGTAGTATGATTTCCTTATGTAATGCCCTGTTATTTACCCTTTCCATGGTCTATTATTGTCCAGCCATCCAGAGATGACCTCTGTCTGCCTTCTACTCTCGGCACAGCACTTCCCAGAAAAGAATACACCTTGCCTTCTACTGCCTGCATAGAGTCTCCCCCTCAGAGATGCCCCTTGCCATCTACGCCTTGCATGGCATGGTGTGATGCTCTGAAGACTATCAGATTTTGTGCACTTGGTCCTCTTCAGATTAATGCAGTGGGCGTGTGTGGACAAATCTACCTGGCTGGGTGGGAATATAATGATGCTCTCCAGTTGACAAAAAGGGCGCCTTGGCATATCTTTCGAGTGAGTGTTGCCGGGGACTGCGTGGTAATGGCATTTTGTTTGCTTTGATACTTGCACAAGTGCCACCATTGCCTTTGCCTACGAACATAACGTTTGTTCTTGTGCTCGAGTGTCTACCATATATTGCCGTCTTATACCTCCTCTAATTATACTTTGTTTTCTCTCGAGCAGGCTTCACTTTAAAATAGTTTATTGCATGGGATTAGACTGTAGACACCTAGATCTTTGTTTCCCAACAAATTCCACAGCATTGTAGCTGTAAGATAACTTTGGTGGTGAATACACTTGCTGGCGACTGGCCAGATCTGTGTGCAGATTAGTTACATGCCGGCCTCAGTCACTCATACAAAGTATAAAGAGACAGAGTTAAATGTGATGTCCCAGCTGCAAAGTGAAGCATGCACCATGCAGGTCACAGATGCTCCCTGTCCCTCATGTCGTGTGTCACAATGCCCTCCTCCTCCTAAATTGTATCGTTCTGAGATGAATTCGAAAGGGTCGGAGCAGCCGCAGGTACTGGTCAATCATCTAACGACTTTTCTGGACGTATTATTAAAACACCTTCCTGAGCTCCGCCCCGTCCGGACACCCTCTTCCGGGGCCCCCACCTACGCTCCCTGCACAGGGCCACCATGAGCCTAGAGCCGGCCCTGCCGGTACCACCTGGGTAGAGTATGTAAACTTCTACAGCAGAGCCTTAGAGGGGTGGATCAAGGGCAGCCGGGTCACCACCTACGAACAATTGTTCGATCTCATCGTATGGGAACACCTCTACAACAACTTTTTCGCCGAACTAAGACAGCATCTCCTCGACAGCAAACTGACCGAGCCCCGGAAACTCGCCATTGAAGCGGATCGATGGGAGAGCACCCCCGGAACTGGGCGGGAGACGAAGGCCGAGCCTCCCAGGGGTCCCACCGTCCGCGAGGAGGAGGAGGAGGCCAGGGCCGGGGCCGGGACACCGCCACGGTGCCCCCCACCAGCACTCCCCCTTCCCTGGCCGGGAGAGGAGCCCCTCCTGCACAGCCGGGATCCCGCTCCAACGTTATCTGCCACAAATGCCAGCGACCCGGTCATTATGCCAATGACCCCAACTGTCCGAGAAACCAACCCTCCAACCTCACGGGCCCACAAAACCGCCAGATCGCTGCCGTCTCCCTGGGGGAGGAACAAGGCGAAGAAGAAGCCGAAGACTGTGAGCAATACCAGACCGAGTGGGAACCCGCAGCCATGTCCCTGGTATGTCTGGGCGAAAGAGACATGGTCCCCCGGGCCCCAATCCCGGCCAACACACAGAAGTGCAGCCAGTGGGTCACCATTAATGGACACCGGGCCGAAGCCCTCCGCGACACGGTAGCCAGCGTGACGGCCGTCCGTTGCCACCTGGTGACCCCGGAGCAAATCTTGCCCAATGTACTATGCCCAGTATGGTCCGCGGATAACTCTGAAAGCCTGTGCCAGACGGCCCGCGTCCCCTTTGAATGGGGGGAGTGTCGGGCATGCTGAAAGTGACCGCCCTAGACGATGCCCCCGTAGACTGCCTCCTGGGGAACGACCTCGAGAGCTCCCCCTGGGCTGCCGTCGAGCGGAGGGAGCACCTGGGGATGCTTGGCCTCCCTGAATGGGTCTGTGCGACGACCCAATCCATGGCCGCCCGCGCCATCCCCTCCACTGAAGAACCCGAGTGGCCCGAGCCACCACCGGCCGTCACCAGTGAAGACACCAACCCTGAACCCGGTTCACCGGGGCCCAACGATGAAGAAACTGCCCCGCTCCGCGACCTCCCGGAGCTGGCCCAGTGGCACCAGGAAGGTGGCCCCACTCAAGAACAGTTCCGCCAAGAGCAAAAAACGTGTCCCTCCCTCGAGGGGATCCGACAGCAAGCCGCAGCCCAGAGTGCCGGGGATGCCTCGGGGGCCCACTGGGTCTATTGGGACAATGAGCAGAAGATTGCCGAGCTCGGGGCCAGCCGGTTGCTGATAGTCCCCCTCCGATTCAGAGACTTCCTCCTGAACCTGGCCCATGATGTACCTCTCGCCGTGCACCTGGGGCAGGACAAAACTTACAGTCGCCTGGTGACCCACTTCTACTGGCCCAAGATGAGGACCAATGTGATCAACCACTGCCGAGCCTGCCCCACCTGCCAGGCCAGCGGGAAGAGCGGCAGAAAACTAAAAGTCCCCCTGCAACCTTTCCCAGTCATCAACACTCCCTTCGAGCGGGTAGGTATTGACATTGTGGGGCCCCTGGAGCCCTGGACATCACAAGGTCACCGGTTCATACTCGTCCTGGTGGACCATGCCACTCACTACCCCGAAGCCATTCCTCTCCAACCGTGACCGCACCCGTGGTGGGCCGGGCCCTGATGGTAATTTTCTCTCGGGTGGGCTTCCCCCGAGAAGTCGTCAGTGATCGGGGCACGAACTTCAACTCCCGATACATGAAGTCCCTATCGCAACAGTGCGGGGTCACATACAAATTTACGACCCCCTACCACCCTCAAGGGAACGGACTGGTGGAACGCTTCAATCGCACCCTCAAGGGTATGATCATGGGCCTGGAGGAGCCCTTACGACGCCAATGGGACGTGTTGCTGCCCTGCCTCCTATTTGCCTACCGGGAGGTCCCACAGAAGTCCCTGGGATTCAGCCCCTTCAAACTATTGTATGGGCACCCCGTCCGGGGCCCCCTAAGCCTGGTCAAAGAAGGATGGGAGGTGACCACCCAAAATGCTCCTCCTGATGTGTACCGCTACCTCCTGACCCTCCGGAACCAGACTCAGCGGTTCCGGGAACTTGCCAAGGCCAACCTCGAAGCCAGTCAAGAAGACATGAAGCGCAGGTATGATCAAAACGCCTCGTCCATTGAGTTCGAGCCGGGACAAAAGGTCTGGGTCATGTCCCCGGTCGAACCCTGCGCCCTCCAGGACAAATGGGCTGGGCCCTTCAAAGTGGTGGAGCGCAAGGGCCCTGTCACATACCTGGTGGACATGGAGTCCCCCAGGAACCCCCTCCGGGTCCTCCATGCCAACCGACTTAAGCCTCACTTTGTCCGCTCAGAACGTAGCCTCCTGATGGCTACCGACAGTGGGGCTGAAGAGGACTCCGAGCCACTACCCGACCTCCTGAAGACCCTCGAAAGAGATGGCTCCGTGGAAGGAGTCAACCTCTCTTCCACCCTGACCCCAGCACAACGCCAAAGTTGCCAAGACTTACTACGACAATTTGCAGATCTATTCTCTCTCACCCCCGGGGTCACCCCATGGTGCCTCCACGATGTCGACACCGGGGATAGCCCACCTATACGGCACCGGGCCTACAGAGTTCCCGATCGGGTACGCACCTGCATCCAGTCGGAAGTGTCCAAAATGCTGGCTCTAGGGGTGATCGAGCCCTCCGACAGCCCATGGGCCAGCCCGGTCATGCTGGTCCCCAAGGCCACCGCCCCTGGTGTAGCCCCCGAACTCAGGTTTTGTGTGGACTACCGGGGCCTGAATGCTGTCACCCGAACGGAAGCTCACCCCATCCCTCGGGCTGATGAACTGATCGACCGCCTGGGGGCAGCCCGCTACCTGAGCACCTTCGACCTAACCGCGGGCTACTGGCAGATCGGACTCACCCCAGCGCACAGGAGCGACCCGCCTTCTCCACCCCTGATGGCCACTACCACTTCAGGGTGATGCCCTTCGGGATGAAAAACGCCCCCACCACGTTCCAGAGACTAGTGAATAAGGTGTTGGCGGGGCTCGAGGAGTTCAGCGCCGTCTACCTGGACGATATTGCAGTGTACAGTCTCCATTGGGCTGAACACCTCCAACACCTCCGGGAGGTCTTGGCCGCCCTCCGACGGGCAGAACTAACAATAAAAGCCAGCAAGTGCCAGATCGGCCAAGGGTCCGTGACCTACCTGTGGCACCAGGTGGGAAATGGCCAGGTGGCCCCCCTCCAACCCAAGGTCACCGCCATCATGTCCTGGGAACCCCCGGTCACCCAAACAGAGGTCCGAGCCTTCCTGGGGCTCACGGGATATTACCGGCGCTTCGTAAAAGACTACGGCAGTATTGTCTGCCCTCTCACAGAACTCACGTCAAAGAAACACCCACCGAAGGTACACTGGACACCCAAATGTCAGGCCGCCTTTGAAACCCTCAAGACAGCAATGTGCACCACACCAGTTCTCCAAGCCCCCGACTACAGCCGGGAATTTATAGTACAAACCGATGCCTCCGATCACGGCGTCGGAGCAGTTCTCTCCCAAATCAATGCCGAGGGAATTGACCAGTCAGTAGCCTTCATTAGCCGATGTCTGCTGGCCCGAGAACAGCGCTGGAGCACCATCGAGCGGGAGGCCTTCGCCGTGGTGTGGGCTCTCAAGAAGCTCCGGCCCTATCTCTTCGGCACCCACTTCCGGGTGCAAACTGACCACCGACCTCTGCAATGGCTGATGCAGATGCGAGGGGAGAATCCGAAGCTGTTGCGTTAGTCCATCTCCCTGCAAGGGATGGACTTCACTGTGGAGCATCGCCCAGGCAACGACCACGCCAACGCAGACGGCCTGTCCCGCTTCTTCCGCCTCGGCGAGGAGAATACCCAAGGAGATGGGTGACTCTCCCTGCCTTCAGCTGGGGGGGACGCGTGTTGGACCTGGCCTCGTGGCGTGGCCCCCCTCCTCCCGCATGGCGGGCCCCGGACTACCTCGACCCCTGTTCCCCGGCCAAGAGCAGAACCATCCACCCTCCACAAGTGCCGCCCTCCGGGCAGCCCCCAGCTCTTCACCGGTGGAACTCGACCTCCTCTCCTCAACCCCCTCGGCTGGCCCGGACCCTTTCCCGGACCACTGTCTCCGGCCCAGCCGCCATCTTGGACCCACCACGACCAGGCCTCGTGGCCTCGGCCCGACCCCAGACCCAGACCCAGCAAAGCCCCGACATCGAGGCACCACGATCCAACCAGGGGGTAAAGAGACCACTTGGCAAATCAATAGGGGAAGGAGTTTCGATGGTTCCCCCATCCGCCTGGTTTCAATCACCCCCAGCCTCCCTGGGCGCTGGCTCCACCCCCCTGCTGGGTGTCTAGACTCGCACATCCCGGACCCTCCGACCTCCAAGTGCGAGGGTCCGGACATCAAAGGGCCCCAGACCTATAACTGGGGAAGCTCCAGAGCAGGTCGGCAGTTGTATCCTGGAGTCGAGAGACACCGAGACTAACTCATCTTCGTGAACCATCCTTGGAGTCCTGCTGGCGCTGCCGCGGCCCATCTTCGTGAACCATCCTTGGAGTCCTGCTGGCGCTGCCGCGGCCCATCTTCGTGAACCATCCTTGGAGTCCTGCTGGCGCTGCCGCGGCCCATCTTCGTGAACCATCCTTGGGGTCCTGCTGGTGCTGCCGTTGCCCATCTTCGTGAACTATCCTTAGGGTCCTGCTGGCGCTGCCGCGGCCCCTACCGAAGAACCCTCCAGCTCGAGGATTGAGAGCCTGCCCGCAAGATATCCCTGTACCAGACCGGTACCAAGACTGTCCCGCTACTCCCTTCCCACAAAGACTAAATTTGAAAGGATCCCTGAATCCTGTTCCTCTGTATCGTACGATAACCTGCCTAAAAGTACTGATAAAAGTGTTAAGAACCTATCTCTGTGTGGCGTCCATCTGTAGGGGGGTGGTTGCTCGACTGTACGATCCTAGGAGAGGGCCCTCGCCGGGAGGCCTCTCCCCCTTGCTCGGCCGACCCTGAGAGTTCCCTTCTAACAGATACTATGAGGCCTGCCCTCCTATGGGGTCCCCTGCAGGGACCACTGGCATCCTGCATAGTATCTCCATCGGTACACCGCCGCCCACAGCCCCACAATGTTCCACAATAATACACAGACACAATGATATTGGAAAGATGAAGCTGCAGGTTTATTTGATATACAAATAAAAGGTGGGTTATCTTACAGGCGATCCCGTCCGCCCCGCAACCCCTCGTTGCAGGGCACCTGAAGTTCAG
Organism: Lissotriton vulgaris; assembly: GCF_964263255.1. NCBI lineage: Eukaryota > Metazoa > Chordata > Amphibia > Caudata > Salamandridae > Lissotriton > Lissotriton vulgaris. The sequence continues at coordinate 427,568,441 of NC_141687.1, forward strand.
CCAAGAGAAACACCAGCGGCCATAGCCCGGTGTTGTACCTGGGAGGAGATCTACTCCTCCCACCGGTGAACCTATCTTCCACCAACTCCGCCCCCTGAACAAGGGAGAGTGACTCACATCTTCCCCAGCTGGGCGGAGCCTAAGGGCAAGCCCCCGGTTTTTCAGGTTTACAACCGCCCTAAGGACTAACGGGCGCCTTCGTACTCCAAGTTCCCAAGAAGGACCCCTTGGAGCATGTATGACTTATGCATGGTGCGCTTAGCACTGGAGGCTTCAGGTCCTGTTCCTGCGCCTTTCCTGTATCGGGATCGCCCTGTAACTCCTCCACAGCCCTGGATGTGGCCTCCGCTGCACCCAGAGCACCCACCACTTAGCTCCTTGGATCTCTTCCTATTTGCAACCGGCTGTCTCTAGAGCTCTACTTCCAATGCTTCCTGGGATTTAGCCCTGTGCCATATGGGTCTAGGTGTCATCTCTGACCACCAGAGGCCACACGATCCCAGCTCACTGCTCAATGTCCTTAGGTTCCCCCTCATTGCTTCCAGCAGTCGCCTCTTGCCCTCCGGGCTCCTATGAATCTAAAATCCCCCCTGGGGGTTCCAGCGAGAGTCAGCTTGGCCCGGACTCCCCCAACTGAGGTTCTAACCTTTCTCTCCTCTACCTGCTCCAGATGGTGAGAGAGGCTATCCCTGTCCTGGCGAAACCAAGATTGGCCATTCCTGAGTGCAGGTGTTGCCAAACACTCCTACCATGTTCCCCTCAGAGTCGAGCACCCTGCCCCACTAAATGTCTGGCAGCCCGCTACTGCCTGTGTTTTGGATAGGGACTGGAGTGTTTGTCTGTCCTGGATGGACCCAATTCCGGTGCATGCCTGCATCCTGGCCTGGAGGTGACTATGTTATGTGTTATGTTATGAATTTGATTAAGCGCGAACAGCTGCCCCAGCAACGAGGCGTCCCGGCGCTAAAAACCATGAAATAGCTGCTGAGGGGAAAGGGGAGGAAGAGACAGAAGGCCTAAGGCAGTGGGAACAGATGAGTTTTAATTGACTTCCGGAAGGCGGACAAGTTATTCAGGGAGCGAATGTTCGGTGGCAGGGAGTTCCAAAGTTTAGCCCCAGAACTCTGAAGGAGCGGCCCCCAACACGACAGAGTTTCGTTCGAGGAACAGTCACAAGATGTTGACCTAAGGAACTAGTCTGACTCCCTCGGCCCCCGTCCCTATACACCAGGATTACTACCTTTCTTGTCCTGCCGGTGAGTGTCCCCCTTAAGCGAAAAGGCGGGTATGACCCGCATAGCCAGCAACCCTTCGTCCACCCTGCCGTAACTTAACCTATTATGTCTCACACGTCGCCCCGTTGGGGCGCTCGTTGTACCCAGGTGGCTGAAGCAATTGCCCTAACTAACCAAGAGCCCATACCATGTTGGGCAGCTATGGAACACTACTATATTTCCCCTACGTCCTTTCCTACCTAAAATTATTGTCTAAGCTCTCCTTCTCGATACAGACTAACCCCCACTGAAATACTGATGCCTCAGGTCATCGATTATGGACCAGAAATTAAAATAAGTGATTCTATTTATTCTGAAAACTATACATCTTCTATACAGTTTCCAGCTGATGTTGCAATTTCTGATAAGGTGGTGCGAGGTAGCATTATGGACTGGATGCTAACACACTAGTTACGCCAGGTGGAGACATGTTTTGAAATACTTCAAAGAGTTGTCAAAGTACTTGAAAAGTTTACTGAATTTATTTTATACCACTCAAGTATGTTTTGCAGCATATAGTTTTCCCATCTGCATGTGTCTTGTTAAATAACTAAAAGGAGGGACATGCTGTACCAGATTTATTAATGTATTTATTAACTATGTGTCTTGCTTAGGGTTAGGTAACATGCTTGGTGTTCTAAATAGGTGTTATAATGTATGAGTGTTATAATTGAGAGGACTACTGTTGAATGGGATGATTGCCAGCCGTGGAGACAGCAATTGTCATCCTTGCTGTTTTGCTGTTACTCCTCCGTGTGGGCTTAATTCTCTGCAACTAACAGAAGAAAGCCCAAGTACTGGCCTCGTATATGTTTTGAGCTGTGCTCACTTATTTTCACTGCCCTTTAGTACATAGGTTGGTTTATTAGATTCTTTACTTGCAGCAAATCCTGTTCACAAATTCCCGCTAGGTTTTGTGACAAGGAAATCAAGCATCTGGCCCTTCAATTACAGAGAAGGTTCAGCAGTGACACTTTATTGATCATGGTAACGGGACCAGGAGTCCAATGAAGCCTTCCATGTGAAGTGAAAGCAGCAGTATTTCGAGTGGATTTTACGGAGTGTAGTAGATGTATTCAAAGTCTCACGGGTCATGTTACCCATTCCAACATGGCCGCCATAAACCCGGCTGAACAGTTTCAGAAGGTAGTCCCTTTTTCACTGAACCCAAAGATGCATTGCAATAGAAAGAGGACTACTGCTCTGAGACGTAAACATAAGGATCCAATGAATGATGCCGGAGCCAGGCAACCGGTAACATCTTCGGTGATGAGATGTTTGTTCCGGTATCCGATGCTGCAATGGTTATTTAGCTCCAATTTCCAGTAGCTTCATGGGATTAAGATAGTGGCATACTGGAATAAATATATATTACTTTACCAGTTTAACTTATTTACGCTTAATAAATAATAAATGGCAGCCTCCTATCGTTTCTGGGAGAAATCTTGGCATTTTCATTTCAAGGTGAACAATGGATGCAGATCGGAGACCACCTCCCTCAGGTCATGACATACACTGTTTTTGTCAGTCCTGGATTTTGTTTGATAACATAATGCATCCTGGGTGTAGTAGTCTTAATATTCTGCCATGGAACTCATTACAGTAACCTGAAAACAAAGGTTTGTGGGTGAAAGGTTCAGAACTAGAGATAGTGCCCGATACAACTTTGATTGGGGGGTCACTCTTTTGCAGACCGCTTGGCGGGATGTTGAGGGTTAGTTTCATAATTAAAAAATAAAAACACCCATTTTATAGATAAATCCAATGTATCCTGTTTAAGGCCTTTAGAGTGATTATTTTGCTGTTTGGCAAGCCATGCAAGAAAATCAGAGGAGCCGAATTAGTGTCAAAATCATAGAAGCAGCCCCAGTTTCTATACACTGAACGGTGACCTACTTGGGAGTGCCAATGTTACCCTTTGGCACAGTCATTATGAGAGGAAACTAGCACATGTGTGGCACATTTGTGGAAAAGCAGAGAGTGGTTTGGCCCGAGGCACTAGCCAGATTGTAAAAACAGTCTCTTACTATCTGAGTACAAACCAGTTCAGAAGGACATAGGCCGAAGTCATGGTGGTCACGAGGAATAGGCCACATAACGGGTAGCGTGTTGGAGGCGCCCATGCGAAGCCATTCAACAGAGATGTAGCCACCTGTTATCCCGAAAGGATATTGAAACCCAAAATAGGCCTCTTTAAATGGTTGGGGTAACATTGAATCAAGGGAAGGGGTGCGCTTGGATAAGAGGCCCTGGTGAATGAATTGCCCCTGTGGCAGCAAATCTTGTCATTGCTGCAAACTCCCCCTTAAACTAAGCATCGCATAAAGGTGATAGACGGTGGTTTGTCCCGCCACACAAGGACAGCTGAATCAGGCTCTTGTGGACCCAGGGGCAAAACATTTGGAGGGGTCCCCTAATCACACCTCTTCACTTCCACCTTCTGACGCAGTACCCTCACGCCTCGGACCCTGGCTTTGACTCCAAATGCCCGGTGCCATCAACCTCCCAGTGTCTCAATTTTGCATGTTGGAAGAAACAACAAATGCACGTGTTGGTGTCCAGCCCATCGATAGCGAGCTGGTCGCAGAACCATGCTAGATGAGAACGCAACACTTATTATTTATTAAAAAATTAGGATATAAAGTCGGCGATTTAAGTGGGCCGGGTTGGATGCAGGTGCTGAGTCGGGCACCTATCTGGCTCGCTAATTTTGTCCTCACGATCGGGGTTAAAAATTCATAACTCTTCAGGAGTGCCACCCTTCTCTGCCTCTGATTTAAGTCAACGAGACGCGTTAGAGTTCGTTCAGTCTTACCATTTAAGACCTGAAGCATTCGAAATATTATACCAACAACGCCATAGCTGTTGCCTAATGGTATTATGCAGCAAACAACCACGACAAGGCCAATAGCCCTGACTAGTTGTAGGTGTAATGCTACTTGCTGTATTATATATCTGGATGCAGTGACATAGGCAGCAAAATATCAGACGAGCGGCACACTTTGCTAAGCTCAGAATTACAGCTTATGTGCGGCCACACCACTTTTGGAGACAACCCAGTTTTTCATCCCAATTAAAGACCTAACAAGCATATGTCACACCTCTCGGGGTGTATCAGACAAAGATCCTATTACTTGATTTACCATTAGGAAGGCAGGGATTTACCCCCACTTCCCCCATGTTGGCTAATAGCTCGAGCACGTGCGAAGTCTTGAAATATTTGGCATGCAAAGCAGGCAACAAAGTTCATGCTCCAATGTAGTAAAGTGTCTCAAAAGTCAAAAAAGTATATTGCTTTAACACGCTTAAGCGTGTCACCTAGTACATCAGATTAGATCTCTGCAGTTAGAAGGAGTTATTGGAAGTGAGAGTTCCAAAACAGGCACTGGGGAAACATGGGCAGTAGGGCAGGGCAATGACAAAACTAGCAGAAGCGCGCAGACTCTCCGCTTTCCCCAAGCGGTTTAGGGACCGGCCAGGCTGGGTGCGGGTTCCCTTACCCCCGGTCTGGGTCAATTCTCTCGGTGCCCGCACCCGGGGCGGGCGGTGATGGGACGTCAGAAGGTTATCAGAGCCAGCACTGAGAATTGCCCAGGCCAATGAGGGTCCCACCATATTCGGGGCGTTTAGGGGTAATATGCAAGGGGGAGACATTGCAGAAAACGTTTATTATGCATGTTATGAGCCTAACATGTGTGTACTTGCAGGAAGTGTTTTCCTCGCTTCTGCGAAAGAAGGAACGGATGAAATCGGAAGCAAGGGAAAAAACGTGCATTATGGGTGTTGTAGTCTTGATTTACTTCAGTTGACCCAATTTAACCAACAATCCTAAAAACAGGTGGCCAAAGGAAAGTCCAACACTGAACACTTGTCCTTGGCGTCATCAGGTAACCATATCATGTATCTATATACATTTAAAATAACACTTTATTTATTATTATATTCTTGCAGATTTATATAGCGCAAACATGACATGAGCACCAGTTACGTTACACGACCCTGAGGCTCGGTCCTTGGCCCCCGCTCCTAAGTTGGCAATCTAGCTGGCAGACCTTCCTTTGTGTAGGAGGAAAAGCGGGCATTCGGTACACAGAATATTACCTGTTTTATTTATGGCACTTTCATAGCGAGAAGGTGGCTAGGGGGGTTTGAATGCTTTCGAATAGATAAAATTACATATACAACTTTGCCAAATTATCAGCAAGAAGGATAGACACTTGCCATAGATTTAAGGGCTTATTTAAAGAATTAGTAAGGCAAAATACATAAAATATATCATAAATAAAGTTAGCCTCAATGCATCCTGATCCTAAGTACAAAGAATTCAGTAAAGTTCAATAGTAAATCCAGCATAGATCTGCCATCTAAGAGTGAGAAAGAGTGTTCCGCTTAGGTAAGAAAATACTGTCCTTTTATAGGATGCAGACAAAGGATTTCACACATTAGTACATAAGTACATAGTTCGCAGGCATGCATCAATGATCAACAGGCGACAAAAATGACAGGCGACAAGAATCATTTTACTTTAAAATATATTTAAGGATTTTCTCATAAGACCAATACATTGGATTCAGAGGACCTCAGATGTTTCAGGTGACGTGAATTGTAACACTGTCCACGGAGCGGTCTGGGACTGATAGGTTGTCCTTGGTTAAGGACATCTTAGTTACAAAGTCTAGGAAACCTTCAATCTTTCCATGTGAAGCTCACAGTATTAGAGCAAAGGCAACAACAACAATTATGCGGGTATCGCGACATCATTTTAAATTGAAAGACAGTACAATTTCAATTTCATTTATGTCAGTGTCTGCTGTCCTCTGCAATACTACGGGGCCTGCCCTCCTATGGGGTCCCCTGCAGGGACCACGGGCATCCTGCAAAGTTGCTGCCTAAAAGCGCAGGTACACGGTTTTGGTGTGAAGTAGAGCAACTCGCAATGCCACAGACCTATTGAGCACTCCGCGTGTTGTTTCACAGGTATGTTGAGCTGAGCAATACACATACTCGTTTCACAGTCCACTAATTTCAAAAAGGTCAGCGTTCACTCTTTCACAGTGCAGTGGAAAAGTGAGAGCGCAGCCCTTTCCACGCATTCACCGCAGCACCTTAAACAGTCATGCACCAGCACAGCATTGTGGCGGTTTGTCCCTGTAACTACTACTTTTAATACAGGGATTTTATTTTGAGAAAATGTTTATTGCGGACGGTAGCCCTGCAAGGTCAACACCAAACAAAACACACAGGGCCTCATTTATGAAAAGTGACGCATCATTGCGTGAAAACAGCGATGCGTCACTTTTCACTGCTCCCTCCTTGCGACATGCTGGATGCATCATATTTACAGTATGATGCATCGTTGCGCAAGGAGTTACAGATACGTGAGTATTTCTGACGTATCTGTATGCTCAAAATTGACACTTTGCTGGAGTGTGTCACAAAAGTGACTCAACTTCAGCAATGAGTCATTTCACATGGGCAAGTCCCATTTCAAATGTGCCTGCATCAGTCTTATGCCTGATCTGAGGCAGGCATAAGAAATTGACGTATTTACGTCCTAGAAGTGACGCAGTGAAATTCCACTGCATCACTTCTACGACCCTTTTTTTTGCGTCAGAACGCCCCCCTGCATACATTATCCCAGGCGCAGGTATAATGTGATGCATGGGGTTTACAAAGGTCCGCATCTACCTAGGTGCATCATTTTGTAAATATGACGCAACATGGCGCATTTTTTACTCTGCTGGTGCACCACAAAAAGTGACGCACCGGCAGCGCAAAAGTGGTGTAGGGCTCATAAATAAGCCCCACATGATCCCCCAAATATCACTGAATGTCTCAGTTAAGACCAAACAAATACCCACAAACTAAGCAGGTCTATGAGAAAGCCAGGTCTTAAATGACCACCGCATCGATTTTGCAATTTCTTTTATATGTAATGTGAACATAATTCAAGATAAAAGGCACAGCAAGAGTCAGAAGAAAGTAAGTTGGGCAACATAGATGGGTCCCACTTTGTACCTCTATATGTAAATGTGGGTGTATATATGTGTAATATGTTTTACCATTGACGATTTTGGGGAGGGCCAATAACACACAAGAGCCTCCCCCGACCTCAACAATGATAATAATGGCATATTACACTCAGCTGATCCACTTATATGGTTTATGCCATCTCATTTTGAAGTGTATCTGTTAGGAATGGGCAGAGGTATACACCTTTGTCTAAGTAGGGCCCCTTATTCCTAACATTGGTGGTCAGCGATGAGGATTGAACTTGTATTTGTACTTGACCCACAGTGATTGGCGTACATCACTAATCTAGTCCAGACTACTACACAACCACATAATGTGCTTTTGGTTCTATTTTGTTAACCCTTGTAGTATCCACACACCATGTCTCTAAGTGGTACACCATCAAGTGAGGTGGCAGAATTGGAGCTTGACATTGGAAATTTGCATATATATAAAGTGGGTCAACTTAAACAATTTTGCAAGAACTTTGGATGTCCGATGAGGAGCTCCGCTAGGACAGAGAAGCTGTAGAAGGCCTTATCGGGCCTGGTGGACAGCAATAGAGAGGCTAGGTAGAATGAGGTAGAGCCAGCTAGGGGAATTTGGAGCTCAAGATCTGCAAGTGGGTGGAGGGCCCCCCAGGCCTGGCAGCAGCATGTCTTCCTAGGGATGGGCAGTGAACTCCACTCTGCCTGTGGAGTTCATAGAGCTCTTGCCACTCCACTCTCCGCTTGGAGTGCAGAGTTTGGCAAAAACTCTACCTCCACTGCGTGGCAGAGCAGAGTTAATACCTACTTAGCACTGATGGAAACCCTGGGCTCTCTGCCAACTCCTGCATCTGAAAACTGTACTGGAAACGTGTGCGGAGCTTTCTGCACTGTACCCAAGTTTCCACAGCCAGGATGTGTGGAGGAAATAATAACAGCAGCACCAAGACAGTGACAGCAGCACTGGCAGCTGTGGATCATACAGATTGCACGAGCAACATAGAAAGCGAAAACAGACTAAAGCAGCACTGCTCACCATTTCGCTGTGACAGGCGGGTCTCATTCTAGTCTGTCTCGAAGTGCATTGCATGACGAGTGCTGCTGATAACTTGTATATCTCCGCAGTAAAGCGGCCCTTTTGGAATAGGGCTTTAACAGTGCCACGTGATAAAAAAAAGTCTTACAGCCACTGAAGATTTTAATACCTTAATAAACATCACAGAGTCAACACTTGGCTACTTCATAGTAATTATGAAGGATGCATTTGCCATTACATTTTGAGTATATTATGTAACTACGGTGATTGATTGCTGTTCATTACATGCCCATTGTGTTCTTTGAAAGTTTTACATTTTATAATGTTCCTGCCAAGAAGCTTTACTCTGCAAGACGGAGGCTTCGGCTCCCTGGTTTACAGAGAGACTTAGAAAACTCAGACAGGGGTGTCGTAAACAGGAGAGACGCTGGCTTGCCCATTTAGAGCCCCTTGAGAGGGAACGACATAGGCGATCTCTGAAAGATTATAAAGCAGCCATTATGGAAGAAAAGGGATTATACTTCTCCAGGGTCACTGCCTCTCTGAAATCCTCTAGGGAGCTTTTTAAGATCATTAATTCTCTTATTTCCCTGCAAGCATCTGATCCCCTTGAGGCTTCGCAGGAACTCTGTGAGAAAATTTTGGTTTTCTTTCAATCTAAAATTGCCGATATTTACGCTCTATTGGAAATAGCAAATTCCTGTATTATGCCCGTAATGGTAACTTCTATACCTTCCGGTGAGATCCTCTCATGGGGGAGTTGCCTAGGCTCCTCACCTTCCCTCCCATGTCATTTGAGGTGACTGAAAGGCTTCTGGACCATGTTAAATCAGGTTCCCCTTTAGACCCTTGCCCTCTCAATGTGCTGAAAACCCACCGGGAGATTACAATCCCCCGTTAATGACAGTCATGAACACGGCCATTTCGGAGGGAGTCTATCCCTCGCTGTGAAAAATAGCAGTGGTAAAACCATTATTGAAGAAACTCTCTTTGGATCCTGGCGAGTTGAAAAATCTTCGACCGATCTCCTTGCTCCCTGTTCCTGCTAAGATTTTGGAGGCTTATCTAAATTGCCATATGAGCATTTATCTAAAAGACCACCATCATCTGGATGGTTTCCAACATGGTTTTAGGAGATGCCATGGTACGGAGACAGCCTTGACAACAGTCTGTAATAACATCCGGACTCAGTTTGCTGCTGGCCATACCACTCTCTTGGTACTGTTGGATCTCACTGCAGCCTTTGACACTCTGTCCCCTCACAGGCTGATGGCTCGCCTGGGTGAGATAGGGGTCGGAGGTACTGCTTTGAGGCTCCTGGCCTCTTTCCTTGGCGAACGAGAGCAGAGGGTGAAGCTGGGTCAATTCTTTTCAGCCCCAAAATCTTTGCAGTGTGGTGTCCCTCAGGGCTCTTCTTTGAGCCCTATGCTCTTTATTATCTATGTGGCCCGCTAGCAAAACTGGTGAGATTTTTTGGGCTGGAGGTGTTCTATGCAGATGACACCCAAATAATGGTCTCCATAATGCAAACTGTAAAAGTTTCTGCCCTCAATTTCAGGAATTCTTTGGAGGCAGTTTCCTGTTGGATGGTGGAAAACTTTTTAAAGCTGAATGGAGAGAAGACTGAGGTCTTGATTTTGGGAGCAGTCAGGACATCTGGTCTAGTGACTGGTGGCCAGCATCGCTGGGACCCTGCCCCTTCCCAGTTTCTCATGGGAAGAACTTAGGGGTAATTATGGACAATGTCCTCTCCCTGGATCTCCAGGTGAATAGGACTGCCTCCACCTGTTTCAGCATCATTAGAATCCTCAGAAAGATCTCCTATTACCTTTCTCCTGAAGCACGCAAACAGGCTGTTTTAGCTTTAGTAACGTCCAGATTGGACTACTGTAATGACCTTTATCTGGGCATTAGAAAGGTCTTATTCACCGCCAACAGATGGTGCAGAATGCCGCGGCCAGACTGGTATTGAACCTTCCTAGACATCATTCAGTCACGGACTCGATTAAGCTTCTGCACTAGCTTCCGATGGACGGTAGGATCATGATCAAGATCTTATGTCCGACTTATGAAGCCTTTTTTGATTCTGGCTCTGAGGGCATCAAGGCGATTGTGCAGCATTATGCTCCCACAAGATCCCTTCGGTCTGCGGATAAAATTTGCTTATTATTCCGACATTTAAGAGGGCTAAATGGGGCGGCAGAGCCTTCTCCACTGCTGCGCCCAAATTGTGGAATTCGCTTTCAGCAGAAATCTCTTGCTTGGTCTGTCTACCACTGTTTCGCAAGGCCATAAAGACCTGGCTTTTTTGTCATTCCTCTGTTTAAGCATGTTCTCTCTCCGTCTCTCTGTCCATGGATATTCACATCTAGCACCTTGAGGCCCTTGGGCTAAGTTTCGCGCTCTACATGTTTAATTTCATTCATTCATAAGAATAGATTGGCATGATGAGCCTTTACACAAGGTGCTCATTTATCAATCAAGGATGCTATGTACTTAACGTAAGCTCTCCAAGCTGCCCAATCCCAGTTAGTCACCCACATATATGGCTGCAAGTAAACTCCCGGAAATACCAGATACAAAAGTACTCTGCCATGTCTAGCTGTTGCTTGTGACGTCATTCTAAATGAGGTATAGGGTAGCTTGACCAAAAGCAGCTTAGTGTTTCCATCACATTCTCATATGTCACCCCTTTTCGATTTTCACCATTCTACAGCCTTCGCATCGCATGTGCTTTTTTGAGACTGATTAGGTCTTCCCCAGCTGGGGTATCGCATTACAGAGTATGGACAGGCTGGGCCGGCCGAGCACTGTCATCCTCAGGAGGAACCTGCAGTAGGTCTTTTAGCTCCTCCAGAAGGTGGGCAGCTGAACCTAAGGCAATGTGTTCAAGGTAAGTGACAGTTGATGCACTTTGATAAAACTCCGTGGTGCCATAATTGTGGGCAGGGCTGAGCTCGTCATGAGCATGGAAGGGGTTAAAGACTGATAGAATTGGCCTCAGAGATGAGCCTCCATATTTCCGCTTGAATTGTTTCAGGCCCCATGCTGAGGAAAGGGCCTTTGCTTTCAGTGATTCTATATGGTTCCTTCAATTTAATTTGGTATCGAACCACATACCCAAATCTTTATATTTGTCCACCACCTCAACTTTAACCTCTCCCAATTGCCAATTATAGGTTTCCTTACATTTCCCAGGCACCATTATTTTAGTCTTTTTTAAATTGACCGTAAGGCATTTCTTTAAAAATAATCATAAAAGATATCCAATTTCTTTCGCAAACCCAATTCTATCATGTTCACTGTCACTAAATCATCATCTTATAGCAGACATGGGAGGTGGGTCCCCCCATCTCAAGGGCTTAAACCACCGGCATTACGTAACGTATTTGGTAAGTCAGACAGGAACAATGAAAATAATAATGGGGCCAAAATGCAGCCCTGGCGTAATCCATTCTTTATCTGCATTTTCTTTGATAGCGTCCCAAGGGTATCTAAGATTACCCTGGCCCAGTTCTACGAGTGCAGTTCCTGAATTAGTGAGAGTACTGCTATATCGAGTCCAAGCCACCCCAACATTTTCCATAATAACTTACCATCGAGCAAATCACAGGCGGCTCGGAAATCTGCAAAACAGCAGAACAATCTGCCTCGTAATTCGATTGCCTTTCTTGACATTTCCCATAGACAAAGCCAATGATCTATTGTTGATTGTCCCTCTTTAAAGCCACCTTGCTCTATTGGGATCAAGTTATCCTGCTCTACCAAAGCCTTCATTACTCCTAGCAATATCTTTGAGAATACTTTCTCTCCCACATCCAGCAAGCTAATAAGGCGATAATTCTGGGGCTGTGTGGCATCCTCCTTTTTATAAATTGATCTGACTATTACCCCATTCCAACTTTCTGGTCTGGAAGATGGCATTTAAAAAACTAGCCCATTAATCCACATTATTTTTTCATTTAATTGCTGGTAGATTGTCTGGCTCTGCTGCTTTAGTTAGTTTTAGGGACTGGATGGTTTCTTTTACCTTTTGGAAGGGGGTAATGCTACTCTGTTTCTTCTCAAAATGTAAACCTTTTTTCCAGGTTCTCATCTAACCTGTTGCTATTATATAGACTGCTCAAATAATTAATCCAGCCATCTTCTCCCATTAAGCACTGCATTTCCCCTTGCACATTCCCCTCCTGCACCAATTGCCAGAATGTTCTTATGTTATTTGTGCAAGTCACTTCAAACATTGTTTTCCAATTTTTTTCATATATTCTGATTTCCTTTCCTTCAACTTATTTTTATACTCAAGTTTTGCAAGCAGAGGTAATCCATTGTGACCTTATACTCGCTTTTTCTAAAACAGTCTTTCCCATTTCTGTACCCTCAATTTAAGGCTCATACACTCATTATTAAACCAACCATTTCTTCCATCCCTTCTTGTAACCACCATTCTTCAGGGCCGATCCTGATTTTCGTTGTAACCTTAGAACAGCTCAATCACCTGATCAGACCATATTTGGAAATTCTCTCTTTCCTCTGGTTTACCAAGAGACATATAGTCAACTATCAGCTCATTAACCAATTTCAAACTATCTTCGGTTATATGGGTGGTTATGCGTTGAGGGTGTTCTAGCTGCAGAGGGATCACTCTCTCTCTTTTTGACCTTTGTTCTATCCTTAGTAATACTCGTAAAGGCCAATGATCACTGCCTTCACATTGCAGCACTTCAAACCCTTCTACTTCAGTAAAATGCCAAGCATTTATGAAGGCGTAGTTGATTGGGCAGTTCTAGTTACCTATGCAAAAAGTCTATCTCAGTCAGTATCTACGTATCCATTTGCACAGAGTAGCCCTATTGATCCTATGAACTTTGTAAGGGATTCATCTTGTGCAGAACAACTTGCACTATAGAAGATAGCCAGGGGCACCTGTGCCATGGTTAATAGATCTATAAACAATTTATCGCTAAAAGAGGAATCCAAATTATGGTTAAAATCCCATAGGATCATGAGGGTCAGGAGGATAACATATGCCAGGATCCCAAGTATCCCAAGGCCACACCAGCACCCACTGGTTCACCATCACTGGGGTTAGTTAGTGTAGTGCTAGGGAAGGAGTTGGTTCCTAGTGATGGGGGGAGCCAGCTGTGATGACCTTTATCTCACTAGGAGATAGAGTATAATAGTAGAAAGTACCTGCAGTGGGTGACTATCAATGGGAGGAGGGTGGATCTCTGAGACACTGGAGCCAGTGTGACATCAGCACGGTGTCAGTGGGTGTCTGAAGAGCAGGTAATCCCCAATGTACTTTACTCTGTAGTTGCTGCAGACAACTTGAAGTGCTGTGTAAGGTTCCTTTTGAATGTGAGGGGGGTCTCAGGTCCCTTGAAAGTCATTGTGAGCCCATCCATGCCTGTCGAGTGTCTGCTTGGTAATGACCTGGAGAGATCCCCTTGAAAAGGAGGTTGAACACCAGACTCATTTGGTGATGATGGGATTGCATGAGTAGCAAGGTATAACCACTCTGTCAATGGCAGCCAGTATGGGCAATCAAGAGGACCTGGAGCCTGAAACATTGACCCAGGTGCCTGCCAGGAAGAGGAGGGGCAGGGAGTGTGGGAATCCCATCACAGAGGTTCCCACCGTCCAGGAGGAGGCAGACCTTGAGGGAGTTGCCCTGCAAACTACAGGGAAGCAAGTGGGCAAACTGGGAGACCTACCTGAAGTGACTGATTGGCAGCAGGAGGGGGTGGGGGATCCCACCAGGGAGGAATTCTGCAAAGCACAGATGGAATGCCCTACTCTTGTTGGTTTGCGGCAACAGGCTGCAGACCTGTCAGCAGGTGATTAGTCTGGATCATATTGGATTTATTGGGAGAATGGTCTCCTGTATAGTGAGCTTAAGTTTGCTGAGCTGGGGTCAGCCAGTGTGCTGGTGGTACCTGAGCACTTCAGGACCTTCCTACTGGGTCTGACGCATGATGTGCCTTTGGCAGGAAATTTGGAAGGTGACAAGACCTTTCAAGGCTTGTCAACCCTTCTATTGACGCCAAATGCGAAGGCACACTGATTCTCATTTTAGGTCTGTTCAGACTTGCCAGGCAAGCAGCAAGAGTGGGGAGAAGTGTAAGGCTCCCCTCCAAACTTTCCCTGTGATTAGCACCCTTTTCGAGCGGGTGGGCATTGATATTGTGGGGCCACTTGAACCCAAGACAGCCTTAGACAACAAGCATGTCTTGGTCTTGCTTGACCTTGCCAACTGGTACCCGGCAGCTGTTCCTCTCAGGACAACCATGGCCCCTGTGGTGAGCTGTGCATTGATGGGGCTTTTTCCCGTGTGGGGATCCCCAGAGAGGTGGTATCTGACTGGGATAGCAACTTCATATCTGGGTATATGACATCTTTATGGGAGGAGTGTAGTGTAATGTACAAATTCACCACTCTTACACATCCCCAAGGAAATGGGTTGTGTGAGAGATTCATCCAAACCCTGAAAGGCATGATTAAGAGTCATACAGAACCCATGAGATTGGGGCATCCCCTTACGTTGCCTATTGTTTGCCTACCGGGAGATACTGCAGAAATCCTTAGTGTTCAGTCCCTTTAAATTGCTGTACGGACATCCTGTGAGAGGACCTCTGAGTCTGATGAAGGAGGCCTGGAGAGAATTCCTGGTAAGACTCCCCAGGATGTATGTAGCTACATGCTGGCCTTCAGAAACTAGACTCAGCACTTCAGTAAACTCGCCCAGGCAATCCAAGAAGCCAGCCAGGAAGAAATGTAACATTGGTATGACCAGAATGAAACTCTGGTAGAGTTTCAGCCTGGCCAGAGAGTGTGGGTGATGGCACCAGTGGAGCCTTGTGCACTCCAAGACACGTGGACTGGGCCATTTGAGGTGGTGGAGCGCAAGAGTGAAGTCGCCTACATGGTGACTTGCAGCCTCCTAGGAAACCTAAGAGGGTTCTACACATGAAGCGGAGATAGCAGCTGTTCTAGGAGTTCGGCTGAGCACTCTGGCCGCGGAGTTATGTACTCTCTGTAGCTTTTGTATCACATCTTTATTAGTTCCAAGGTAGAGGATGTTACCGTAGTCCAGTCTAGATGTAACAAGAGCCTGGACTACGGTTCTCTGAGTAGGGCTAGGAAGCATCCACATGATTTTTCTCAGCCACTTCAGAATGGTGAAGCATGTTGCAGCAACCTTCATGGCTTGTTGACGCATAGATAGTGAGTCATCAATAATAAAGACATGGTTGCGAACATGATTGGAAGGCTGCGGTACTGCGCCCATTTCTGTGGGCCAATGTTGTGGACCCCAGAGCTCTTTGTCTTTGTCCAATACCAGAACCTCCGTTTTTTCATCATTCAGCTTGAGAAAATTGGCATGCATCCAAGATGCCACTTTGCTCAGCCCAGCCCGAAGAGCAGAAGGCTCTGAATTTTATGCCGCAGAAAGTGTGAAGATAATCTGAGTGTCGTCAGCGTAAGAAAATAATGACAACCCACCTTCTTCAACGATCGTTGCCAGGGGTCTAACATAAATTTTAAACAACAAAGGAATAAGGATGGACCCCTGTTGGACCCCATACGGGGATGAGTGAATCTTGGAGTTTGCTGCAGAAGAGAAGACCTGAAACGTGCGGCCAGTAAGAAAAGAGGTTACCCAGCTAAGAGCAAAACCAGTAACCCCTATAGATTGTAAGGTATTTATAAGCACGGCTTGGTATCCTGTGTCAAAGGCCGCACTTAAATCCAACAAGACAAGTGTGACCGTGTTGCCAGCATCCAGATTTTGGCGCAACATTTCGGTTACGCCAAGAAGAGCAGTCTCCGTAGAATGACCGGTTAGAAAACCAAATTGTGAAGGATGCAGAATCCTATTATTTTCAATGAACTGCGACAGTTGACTATTGATATGCCTCTCCAATATTTTTGAAAAAACAGGAAGCAAAGAGATAGGCCGATAGTTGGACAACACCGTAGGGTCAGCATTGGCCTTTTTCAACAATGAGATGACCATTGCATGCTTCCATTCCAGGGGGACCAGAGATTCCTTTAGAGATGTATTACGGAGTTCCATAATAATTGCAAGTGTAGATAGGTCAAGCTACTGCAGTACAGAAAGAGGGAGAAGATCACAAGGGGAACCATATTTAATACAGCCCAGATACTGTTTAAAGGACGTCATATCAAGTGGTGACCAATTATCTATTTTATTAATGGTATTTGTATCAAGCAGAGCATTGTCAACAGGTGGCCAAATTAATTGGATGGGGTGTAAGGTATTGACGCGAAGGATGATGACATATTCCCAGTCAAAGTGGAATATATTACTTCCACTTTGTTAGTGAAGAATTGAGCAAGATCTTCACATTGCGATTTATTCAAATTGGGGGAGTGGGCTGAGTTGCAGCACCTGATAGTTCTTTTACCATTTTAAATAATGTTTTGGGACAATTTTTAGCATCAGATAAAGTTTATGAAACATATTTTGCATGTGCAGCCCTACAGAGAGAATGATTTTCCCTTTTGGCGTGGAGATAAGCAGATTTAGCGTCAGGTGCAAAGGCCCTTCTCTGCCGTCTTTCCATATTTTTACATTTTGTTTTCTCAGCCTTTAACTTGTCTAAGTACCAAGGGGCTGAAGGTTGATGATTGCTAACCCTCTTACAGGAGGCAGGGAGACAAGTGTTTGTAGCTTTACTGATCCAATCAGGAGGGGTGAGCCTCTTCCTGACCTCCTGTCTGCCCAAGAGCATGATGGGTCAGTGGATGGTGTGAACCTCTCTCATACCCTGATCCCAGAGCAGCATAGGGACTGTCGCCAGGTGCTGGGACAGTTCGCCTCCCTGTTCTCCCTGACCCATGATATGGACACTGGGGGCAGTTTCCCTGTGAAATATAAAATTTACAAGATGAATGTAAGGGTCAAGGCTAGCATCAAGGAAGAAGCTTCCACGATGTTGGTGTTAGGAGTGATAAAGCCCTCCAGCAGCCCCCTAGGCTAGCCCAATGTTCTTGGCTCCAAACGCTGCTGCACCCAGTGTCACTCCTGAACTTCAGTTCTGTGCGGACTTTCATTGGCTCAATGTCATCACCAGGACTAATGCACACCCCATCCTTAGAGCTGATGAGCTCATTGATCGGTTGGGAGCTGCCCAGTTCCTCAGGATGTTTGACTTAACGTCTGGGTACAGGCAGATTGTCTTAACTGATGGGGCTAAAGAGAGGTCTGCGTTCTCAACACCAGATAGGCACTACCAGTTCTGGGTAATACCATTTGGGTTGAAGAACATTCCGGCCACGTTCCAGAGACTGGTCAACTAGGTACTGCCATGGTTGGAGGAATTCAGCGCTGCCTACCTGGATGATATTTTAGTGTTCAGCTCTAGCTGGAAGGAACACGTGCAACACCACTGTAAAGTGTTGAAGGCTCTGCAGAAGGCAGGCCTCATTATCAAGGCCAGTAAGTGCAAGGTAGGGCAGGGGTCTGTGATATACCTAGGGCACCAGGTAGGAAGTGGCCAGGTGACGCCCCTACAACCCAAGATTGACACCATTCTGGCTTGGGAGACCCCAAGACCCAGACCGAGGTGAGAGCCTTCTTAGGTCTCAGCGGCTACCACAGACAGTTTGTCAAGGGGCTTGGCACCATCGTTACTCCCTTGAACGCGCTGACTTCAAGGAAGCAGCCAAGGAAAGCGATCTGGACTGATGTTGTCAGACCACTTTCAAAGCCCTGAAATCTGCCATGTGCAGAGCGCCCGTGTCAAGGCCCCCAATTTCTCCCAAGGATTTGTTGTGCAGATAGATGCCTCAGAGCATGGTATAGGTGCAATTCTCTCACCATTGAACAATGAGGGCTTGGACAAAACTGTAGCTTTTATTACTAGGAGGCTACTTCCCAGGGGACAGAGGAGGAGTGCAATTGCGCGAGAAGCTTTGCTGTGGTATGGGTGCTGAAGAAGCCAAGGCCCTACTTGTTTGGGACTCACTTCTGGGTACAGACAGACCACAGTCCCCTCAGAAGGTTGATGAACCAAAAACTGTTGAGGTGGTCCATATCCCTACAGGGACTGGACTTTATGGTGGAACACCGTCCTGGTACCGAACACGTCAATGCTGATGGTCTGTCCAGATTTTTCTGCCTTAGAGATGAGAACTCCCAAGACGGTGGGTAGTTCTCCCATCTTTTCAGCTAGAGGGAACACGTGTTAGACTTGGAATCCTTGGCATGGTTTCCCCTGACATTTATGCCTTTACCTCCTGTATTCGTGACAGGGTGCTGGATCTTGTTTTTATTGGCCTCAATGCTTTGGGTACTTTGCCACTGCTGATCAGTGTCAAAGTGCAAGTGCTCCCTGTGTAAATTGGTATTAGGATTGGTTATCCATGAATGGCATGTTTGATTTACTGGTAAGTCCCTAGTACAATGCACAGTGCGTGCCCTGGATCTGTAAATTAAACGCTACTAGTGGGCTTGCAGCACTGATTGTGCCACCCACATGAGTAGCCCTGTAAAAGTATCTCAGATCTTCCACTGCAGTGCCTGCAAACACAGTTTTAAACTACCATGTTGACCCAGCAAGTGTATCCACTTTCCAGGCCCTAACCTTCCCTTTTCTTACATGTAAGGCACCCCTCAGGTAGGCCCAAGGTACTCCTGTTGGCAGGGTACATTGTATGTAAAAGGTAGAACATGTACTGGTGTGTTTTATATTTCCTGATGGAGAAATACTGACAATTTAGTTTTTTCAGTATTGAAAGGCTATCTGTCCCATAGGCTAACATGGGAGTAGCTGTGTAACATCTTACAAGTATAACTTTCAATTGGTACAAGATGAAGAAATAAAGTTTAGACTCTCTGAACTCAAAATGTATTAGCACATCTTTTTTGGAAGATTGTTTTTAAATTGTATATTTGAAAAAGGCACTTTTGAATTGGAACGCAACACACAACGGAATAATGGTGCATATTCAATTCAATTTCAATTCAATATCTTTATTCGATTGTAGATTTTACAATCATAAAAGTTCATTTTTTTAAAATCACATAATTAAAACGGTTACAATTCATTAGCAAAGGCAATTAAAGACACAATAAACAGTACAATATAACAGACAATGAAGCAAGGGAAGTATGTAGTTAAAAATATAAATAACTGTAAGCTTAAAAATTACCAACACACATTTTTACATCATGATTAGCCGTCCATGCTTTTCCTAAAGCAGACGGCTTTTTTTAAAAAATTACAAATAAACATGGTACAGTCAATATTCAGTAGTTGTAGATAATAAAGTGCGGGTTTAATTTGTGTGAAGCTCAATTTTTTAAGGCATGGTTTAAGGTATAAATTCCGTGGGGTACCGTAGTAAGGGCAGATAAAAAGGAAGTGTGCCAGGTCTTGAGGAGACTTCCCGTCGCAGCCACAAGCTGGCAACACTTCGCCCCTCTGAGCACCACTTGGGAATGCCAGTAGAAGATGGTAAAGGTCAAAACGGAACCTTATTAAAAGGAACCGTTCATAACTGGACATGGGCCATGTCAGATAAGGTTCTATTTGCAAGCATGTTTTTAGCAATAGATGTTTCCTGACACTGACCTTCTGTGTCTCAACATCTTCCCTGTCAGTACATCTTAACAGGATTATGGCATTCTTGACCAGGTTCACATCATGTTTTCTGATTGACAATTTAGTTTTTTCAGTATTGAAAGGCTATCTGTCCCATAGGCTAACATGGGAGTAGCTGTGTAACATCTTACAAGTATAACTTTCAATTGGTACAAGATGAAGAAATAAAGTTTAGACTCTCTGAACTCAAAATGTATTAGCACATCTTTTTTGGAAGATTGTTTTTAAATTGTATATTTGAAAAAGGCACTTTTGAATTGGAACGCAACACACAACGGAATAATGGTGCATATTCTGAGTAGAACGGCAAATACTAAAAAACAAGAACAACACAGACCAACAGGCACGGACACACCCGACCAGCACGGATAGATATAGCATGCGGAAATGCTAGGCTGAGTGTAAAGGACTTAGCGAGATCACCACGTGCTCTGGAAATATGACGGAGCCTTTTTATAGGACATCACTTGTATGCCACCACAGACTGGGGGTAATGCACGGGACTGGTACCAAATGATCGCGCAGACTCTTGTTTCTTTTTGTTTTAGAGAACCCCTGAAAAAGAGCCGCACAGCTCGAAATGCATTAATCACTCAAAACTTCATTTCTGCAAGCATGTGTTGTCCTAACATGTCGCTGTGTAAAGCCTGGATCGGCAGCAGGAGACACGTGAAAATGGAGAATAAAGTATTCATTGGCAACATTGCTGTCTCCATGATGATTTATAAGAGAAAAAAAGTGATGAAATGATGGAATGATAAAAATGAAGATAATAAGTAAAGATGGATTATGATTGGTTTAAAGAGCGAGGTTTCATTAGAGGTATAATCAAACACAACGCAGTGCGAAAGTTGGGTGCACACAGGCTGCACCCTGCGTTTGACTTTCAGAAAGTAGGCATGTTCTTGTTAAACCATTCTGTGTGCAGCTGGGGATGTGCATTCACTGTAAACAGCCACAAAGGGGGGTTAAGGTGTGTCATGCCTTTCCAGGGTGACTCATTACTGGGCTGAATAGACCATTGCTGCATTGGAATTGGTAGGGGGAATTTCAGTAGTACCTGCATAGGCAGTGTCTCCTCTGGACAATGCTGTTGCCACCTCCTGTATAGGGCAGAACTAGTTTGGACTGGACACAGAGACTCTTGCCACAAAGAGAACAAAGAGAAAATGGGGTATAAGTATTTGTCCTTAAACCCCAGAGAAATAGATCACTTCTGGACTCAAGCAGAACTTCTGCCAAGGAGAAGAGCTGGAGAGCTGTAAAGAGGAATACTCCCCATTTGCTGTGTGCGCTTTGCTGGGTTGGTCTGTAGTTGCTGCTTCTGCCAAGGAGAGGACAAATACTGGTACTTTGCTGTGAACCTGCTTGAAGAAGAGTCTCCAAGGGCTTGTGTGCTTGTCTCCTGTTCGGAAGGCTCGGGCCACAAAGACTTTGCATACAACCCACTGAACAGCACTTGGACTCCTCTGCAGACTCCTGAATTCAAAAGGCTACCAATACCAGCTCCTGCACACTGAGAACTGTGTGGTTGGTGCTTCAAAGCAAGAAAAACAACTCTGACACCATCAGCGCCACCATCAGCGATGCCACGACCTGCACCGAGGTCGGAGGTACCGCTCGTGAAGTGTGTAATTCACTGCCCAACCTGCACTGCAGCTTCGACACTCTTCGACGCCGGTTGATGCCTGCAGTTATCAGCCTTCCCGCTGCCAGCACTCACACTGACAGATCAACGCAAGTGCCTGCATCCCGTCATTGTGGAGCGGATAACCGATGCGGGTGACTTCACAAACTCTTCGACATCCCCACAAACTCTTCGACATCTCATCACCTCACCGAAACCGACGCCTCACCGCCGACACTGCTTAGCTTCCCCTGTCCTGGATTCGGTAACCGGGAACTGGCCTCGCCTCTGAACTGAAGCCTCACCTCCACAATGCCTTGCATCATCTGCTGACTTTGTTATCAAGGTACTGTTGTTTAGGTGTCCTTTTGACTCCATGCCCTACTCCGCACACCTCGCCGTCAGTGCCGTACTTTGGATTCATGCCTGTCACGTCATCGTAATAGCCCCAGGTGGAGCTATTTGTTTGTACAAATGCTATTTTTTCCTTAACTGTTCTAAAAGTGATACCCTAATACCTGTATGTTCGATTTTTGTTGTTTTGGTCTTGTTTGGTTTAGATAAAGGTACTTTATTTTTCTAAACTGGTGTGGTGTCCATTTGTGGTGTTTTCACTGTGTTACTGCGTGTTTGGGTACAAACACTTTATACATTGCCTATGGGATAAGACTGTGTGAGCAGGGGTTATCAAAAGTGTATAACTCCCTTACCCTGACTAGAAGCAAGGGTCCCCACTTCGACAAAGGTGCATACCTCTGCCAACTAGATAACAGTTGGCAGTATCTATTTCATAAAAGGTATTTAGCTAAAAAACAGAAGGCAAGGAGTTCATTTCCAGCAACAATTCAAAATTACATTGAACCAGCAGTTTTTCCAATCTGTAAAGTTATCATAACAAATATAGGTATATATGTTTATATATATTATGTATATTTATAGCTAAAGTAATTTAATATGCACATATACATATATATTTTTTCAAATCAAACGCAGCCTGAAAAGCCATCTGCCCCAGCCCTTCCAAGGCAGCGCATTACCATCGATTTTGGGTCACCCATGACATCTGAGGTAACAACGACTCACAGTAAGGACCAAATACCACGTTTGCTTAGATAAAGTGCTGATTCAATTATTAAAAGATTTCGGCTGACCCTACTGCCAGGCCATCCCCCACTGCGCACAGTCATGCATAAGGTGAGCTTGACTTCAGGGCATGGCCAACCCCCGCAGGTGGCTAATGCTCCCAGATAAACCCTTGCCACCTTATTTCATTGTTGGATCCCTCAGGACTTTTGCAGGAGGTAAGTTCCAGCCCTGGCTCTCAGGGGAATGTGTGCGATCACGAAAAAAAACCAAATAGTTTTCTTTATTTTTACCCCATGGAGCTCACTCTGGGACTTCCACACAAGGGCTAGAAGGTCAAGGCATCCCTACCATGCCCCTTATAATACAGTGCACGAGTCCTGTAATGACGACTGCAACATTTGTTTTCCTGCTCCCGCCAGCGAATCAGAGCACGAGCTCCCGCGGGACTCGTGGGAGCCCCTCACTCCTGCGTAGCGAGGCAGCAGAGTGGCAAATAGGCCTTCTGTTCCAAATGGATGGCTCTATTTTTTTTAAGTTGGGTGCCCATGGAACTCATCCTAGCTTCCCGCAATCCCTACCGTCCAGATATCTATACATTTTCAAACCACACTTTCTTGGTAAAGATCTAGCTTAGTGCCAAATTTGGTGTAATTCCTTTCAGACATTTTGGCTGTAATGCTGTTCAAAAATCCCTATAGAAATTGCAGGGGAAATTGTGTTTTGAGTCCCCCCTTTATCTCGGTCCTTGCTTGACAGATCACCCAAAACGTTCCAAGAGGAGCTCAAGTGAATTTTTTGGGGGGGGGAAGTTTTGTGAATATTCCTCAAACTGTATCAAAGTTATTAGCAAAATAAATGTACATTGACAACAGCACCCTTTCAGGCTTAGAGTGCAGCATAAATTATGCATAAAAGGGAAGGAAGGGGCTCTGGGTAGTTTCCAAGTTTAGGCAGAGAGCAGCTCCTTTACATGGAACAACCTACACCATCAACAACATTTGGAACCTGATCACCTCAAGTGTCTACAGCTTCAAAAAAAGATATAAGAAGGCAGGGTAGAGATACCCTGCCCTGTGGGCCCAACAACATTTTTTTATTTTATTTTTCTACTGCAAATGTGAGGGGGATCTGCGAATGTGCAGCAAAATTTGAAAAAAAAGTGCAGGCTCCCCCTACTAAGATAAATCCCCTTTGGGGTGGGCCAGAGCCCAGGGGATTGCAGTACAGTATTTAGAGAAAGGGGCGCATGCCCCCTCTTCCTAAAGTAATATTGGCCCCAGGTACCCCATCCCGGGGGCTGGCATCAATAGAAAGGCAAAGTGAGTGCACAGCCCCTCCCCAAACCTGAAAAGGCTGTTGGGCAACACCCTACAGTGCCGAATAGAAATAAAATGGAGAGGGGGCACGCAGACCAACCTAACAGACCCCGGGGACCCCATCCTCCCGGGGCCGACATCATTAAAAAGGGCAGGAGATGCACGAATCTCCTGAGCCTCAATAGGCCCTAGGGAAATTTAAAGGGGAGGGGGCATGTGACTCCCTTTCTAAAGGATGTAACGGTCCAGGGACCCCATGCTCTGGGCCAGGCTCGATCACTGTGTCCCGGGCAGCCCACACCTAGTACACAGTAGTTTTCCATCCCTCAAGAGCACAGGTAGGGAAACATGTGTCTGCTACCACCCAGCTGGAGCATTTTTAAAGCTCCCACCGGATGGGAGTCGACATGCCGTCTCTGCCCGCAAGTAGAGACAAACATTTTCTTTTCAACCAATTGTAGTTTTTCACTTGGACTCCAAATTGCTTGTTATCTGAAATGCAAATAATTTTCTTGAATTAAAGAAAATGGAAATCTTCTAATCACAAGGAATTCATTATTCCTCAACCACATTAATTCTGTCTTAGACACACTGAACAATTCCAACCACTTGATGAGAAAGAACTACAGGTTGGTCATAAATGAGAGATGTCTCAGGGTAACGATTAAGCAATAATTATTTGAGACAGGAATACAGGTGGTAGTTACATCAAAGTGGACCAAAAAGGCCATGTTACTACTCAACTATTCGTGCACTGAAAATTTCAAAAGCACTGCTGTTCGACCTGTCAGCCTGTGAGCAGTCTTCCACCAATCTTTTTTTTTGCCTTCACCCCTCATGTTTGCTGAAATTTGTTCTTGTTAACTTTTGGACTCTGTGCACTTTATCACCGCTAACCAGTGCTAAAGTGCTTCTGCTCACTCCTAAAAACAAGGTAGAATTAGATTACACCCAAATAGCGCATTTAATTTACTCATAAGTCCCTAGTAAAGCCCCTCTTGTTCTCTGTTCTCTAAGAAAGAGTCCGTCTAATCTTCTAAAGGTGATGAATAAGGATTGAGTGAGGAACCGTTTGAAAGGCTGCTGATGGATCTAACAAAACGAACACAGACTTGCCCACTATGTCCAAGGTACATTTTATATGCTTAGATATCACAGAAGAAGAATAATTCGTTATTGTGCAATTATTTAAAGTCATTACAATAAAACTAGTAGTTCATTTGTGCACATCAGCAACATAGCTGAATTTAAAGAGCCCTTAAACATCAGAGCCCTGAGCTGGGGGTAGAAATGATGACATTTCGTAGAGCGGTATAATTAAAATCGGTCAATATGCCTATCAAGAATACATTAATCTAAAGTGCAAGCATTAAATTGCAAAAATGCGACTAAAGTGCAATTGTTGCCTCTTGGTGGGTTGTGGGCATACCTCCAAGGCCCCCTATAATGTGGCTTAATGAGACCCAGCTAAAATACGATTTCTAAAATATTATTCAGGAGCTAGTCTTTTAACTAAAACAATAGTCTTCCAGAGATGTCGCCTCGAGGGATTTCAATGGGGACAGGAACTGTCAGATAACTCAAGTAGAGCTGTTTCAGTGCTCAGGTTTGGCCTGAAACCCAATTCCCTAGGGTGAGAATATCATTAGACTCCAGATAGCAAGAGGGTTGTGTAAGGATCAGGTGAGGCAGAATAAGGTTGAAAAGCAGGTGTATTCTGGAATCAGGATCTCACCAACAGGAAAGATGTCTTCAGTACATCTACCAGGCCTCAACTGACTAAACTCTAAACATAACATTCTCACCTTCACTACAAAACATTCCATAGCTCCTAGCAACAGACACTAGGATGCCACACATCCCCCTACTTTACAATAACAAAGAAAGATAAGCAGAGAAAGAAAGAGAATAAAAACAAATAAAACCTATTTAACAAAATCTTTTAAATAAGCAGGTGCATGAGGAACTCTTGAAGATTTTCGAATGCTTTGTGGAACAACAGTAGCTTGATGTGGTGCACTTCGAATGCTTTGTGGAACAACAGTAGCTTGATGTGGTGTATTTGAACAATCATCGGATTTAGATACAAAGTGTTTCCTAATCACCACAACCCTGTTCAAATTCCAAATGCGATGATCTGCCGTCTTGATAGCATTATTGAAAATCTTGATGACCTGAATAGGTTTTAAAAACTTTGTAGATAACATTTTATTCTTTTTACATGGATTCTTTATAAGAACCCAATCACCCACTTTAACAGAAGTTTTTTAAACATTTTTCTTTAAATCCTGAAGTCTTTTCCTGGATTGAATCTTTTCTGATTCAGCTGATTTCCAATTACAATTCTCATTCTCTCTAAATAAATCAGGTTGCATATCATTGACCCAAGGTGGTGCTACCAGGGTGTTGGCACACCTGCACCTAAAAAGTTCAAACTGTGTCCGATTTGTGATGGCATGTGGAGATAGTCTGTATACCTTAACCTTTTTGAATATTTCAGTACGCCAATCTAAACCTGCAGACTTTGCCATTCTAATTGTTTCTTTGAGCACACGGTTGAATCTCTCAACCATACCATTGGTTTCTGGGAGGTACAATGTTAGACCTGTCAGCCTTAGGGTGGTCTCCCCTACATTTTTGCCCTTTTTGCCTCCCATTTTCACCTTACATTTTGTTGGACTTAGGACTCTGGGCGCCTCACCACTGCTAAACAGTGCTGAGGTGCGGGTGCTCTCCCCTAAAACCTTGTGAGGCTGGCATATCTGCCACAAGCCACTGCTACTGCAGTAAGGCTAATCCTCCATATGCTAATATTGAGAACCTTCCTTTATGGGATAACTTCTGACAGGGACCTAATAAGTCTGTCATGTTTGGTCTTGTTGGACTCGGGGCGGGGAAACCTTTCCAATGATATATAGGGTTTGGGCATTACTACGCTATGGACCCCACTTTTATAAAGTGGACCTTTTCCTGCCTACACTTAGATTAGGCTCTGCAGACTCCCCCCTCCCCTCTGCATACTGATGGCCTGCCTGGGTTGCGAGGTGGGAGTGGTGATTCACACCTTCTTCCCTGGGATGAGCTGTGATGGGCTGCCCACTGTAGCCTTAACGGCCTGTCTCTCGTCACTGTGACAGCTAGGTCAGGGAAGTCAGGGAACATTCCAGAACTCCCAGGACTCTTCCAGAAGCCCCTCCCCCCAGACCCTTCCAGAGACTTCTACCACTTTCTAGCCCTTAGACTGAAGATATATAAGGGAGGGTCCTGGCCTCACTTCTTGTTACACTGCTGGACCTGGAAGAATCCCTGCAGGAGTGAGGACTGCTGCGCAAGAGTATTGCCACTGGGAAGGAGGCTGACTGCTCCAAGGAACTGCTGCCCCACAACCTGCTGAGCTGCCCTACTGTCTGCTGATCCTGCCCTGCATGGGAGACTGCAACATCACCACCAGAGTTTCTCCACAACATCCCAAAGGAAGTACTTTTCTTTGAACCACATTTTAAAGCGTCTTCAACCATTTAAAGATTGCCTTTTTGCGACTGCACCCTTTTTAAGCTAAAGGAAACTACCTGTCCTTGGACCACAGCGTTTTAAAGACTGCCCTTTGGAACAGCAACAACACTCTCAAGATTTGCCCTGCAACGCTGTGCCTGCCCTCAGCACTGCTTGCCCCATGATCCTCCCGAGGGCTCTGTGATTGCCTCTGCTTCTGGCGCAAGCTGACTGAAACTGGCCCTGAGGTCACCGCCACTGGGACTGGAGCGCGCTGTGTAGCGCTGAGAAGCAAAGTGCTGCATAGCAGGAGGCTCCGTCGTTGCCCCGGACTTGGAGGCACTGTTAAGCGCTGTGGTAAAGGAGCGCTGTGTGGCCGTGACCCCCACCTGTGCAGCGCCTGCTGAGCCCGAGGCCCCAGGGGGAGAGGAGCCTCGCACCCGTGCCCACAACCACCACCCCAGGTAACGCCTCAGTGCAACCAGGCTGCTGTGAGGGGCGGGGTGCGGGTTGGCCAGGTACCTGGAGTGTGAGCGTTGTGCTTGGCTGGGAACCGCCCTTCACTGACCGGCCTACGGGGGCATAATTGACACTGGGGCATTTTATTTGCATTACCAGCAGCACCTGGGCAACCACACTTCCTACGCTGGGAGCATCATTTCTATGAGAGGCACACTTATTACGCTACAAGGGAACTTTGGCCTAAGAACCTTCCCCCAGTGAATTTTGACCATAAGAACCTACCTCAAGTGAACTTTTGCCATCCAAGGACACTGTGAGAAAGACATTACCAGCAGGAGCCCTTGGCACACCTGAGCTTTCGGTGATTTGATCAGGCCTGGGAACTGGATTCATTCTTATTGGTTATTGATGTTGCTTGGAAATGGGAATCCTTTTTATTATTGATCAGGCCTGGGAACTGGATTCATTCTTTTTGATTATTGATCTTGCTTGGAAACTGGAATCCTTTTTATTATCGATCTTGCCTGGAGCTGGATTTGCCTGCTTTTGGTTCTCGCATATCTTTTAGATAAAGAAATTCTTATTCTTATACAAAACTGGTGTGGTGTTCCTTTTGTGAGTGTTTTTACTGTGTCATCGCCGTTGTGTGTTGCACAAATACTTTACACATTGCCTCTGAGGTTGTGCCTTTTCTGCTCTGTGCCAAGCTACCAGGTCGGAAGCGGTGGTCCCTGCTTGGACTAGGGTGCATACCCCCGCCAACTAGAGACCCCGGTTCTAACATGCAATGAAGACTTTTTAAGTTTTATATCATGGCTGGACAAAAATGCTTCCATCTCCCTGGAAACTAATTGAACACCATTGTCCGTGAGTATTGTATTCCCTCTATAGCAAATAGTTTTTCTAAGAACATCACCACATGTTTAGTTTCAATACCTCGAGTGATGGCAATCTCTGGCCATCATGAAAAAAAATCAACTAAAATAAGTTCATACTATTCTGAACCAGACGAGTATATGGGTCCAAAAATGTCCAAACCCACTTCTTTCCAAAGTCCATCTGGAAGATCTCTTATGATCATTGGCTGAACCTTGGGTTTGGCCACTCTTTCACTTGAAGCACACTCAACACAATCTCTACTTTTCCGCTCAACATGTAAATCCATGCTTGGCCACCAATAAGACATTCTCAATGTCTCTTTAGTTTTAGAAATTCCCAGGTGACCCATATGCGCCAGAGAAATTAGTTAATCTCTAATGGAGCTTCGTGGAACTAGTCTTGTGCCTCTATCAAGTAAACCATCATGTTCTGAAAGCTGATCCTTAACATGCCAACATTTCTCTAAGTTTTCATTATTCTTGGGTCTGATTCTCCAACCTGTATTAATAAGTCTTAAAATCTCCAACAAATTAGAATCCTTCTGTATGCCTTTACCCATCTATCTTTATCAATCACATTCTCTTTTATGGCACACACCATTTCCTCTTCATCATCAAAATCATCTTCTTGACCTAACTCATCTTTAGGGACGAGACGAGACAATGCATCTACAACTTTGTTTTTTAACACCTGGCAGATATTTCACGTCAAAATTGTAATCTTGTAATCCTACTTGAAACTGCATCAATTCTGTTTTTCTTTAAAATTTCACACAGTGGCTTGTGATCCGTTCTTATCTCAAATATACTTCCCCACAACAGATTTTATAGCTTTCTTGTGGACCAATACACAGCAAGTGCTTCTCTTTCCACAACGGAATATCGCAGTTCAGCACCCCTTAGACTCCTTGACAAAAATAGTATAACTTCTTCCTGACCACGTACATTCTCCACAAGCATCGCACCTAAACCTTTATGGCTAGGGTCAGTTATCAAAATAGATTTCACCTCTGGATCAAAACTACTTAATTTTGGAGCACAGTTCAACCTATCTTTAAGAACACAAAATTCTTCCTCACACTTGTCATTCCAGACAAATTCACATCCTTTCCTCCGTAAAGCTCCCATATGAACACACAGGGAAGCAAAGCCATGTATACATTTACTATAGTTATTCTGCCATGCCTAAAAAACTCACTAATTGTTATTTGTTGGTGGGAGAAGTCATCTTTAGTATAGCAGCAATCAAACTTTCTTTCGGTAAAATTCCTCCTTCAGAAATTGTGTGACCCAAATAATCTATTGAATTTCTCCTAAATTTACATTTTTCAATTTTAATTGTTAAACCAAATTCACTTAATTTGTTCAACACATCTAACAGTCGTGCATCATGCTCATTGTCATCACATCCAAAAATGTAAATATCATCTTGGTAAATTCTGACCCTATTCAATCCCTTCAGAACATTCTCTAAAGCCCTTTGAAAACCAGAAGCGGTTGAAACTAAGCCAAATGGAAGTCTAACAAAACGAAACGTTCCAAATGGGGTAACGAAGGCCATTAAATCTTTAGACTCCTCATCTAGTCTAATCTGGTGGTAAGCAGATTTTAAGTCAACGGTGCTAAAAACTCTTTCCTTTCAATAACCTCAGCATGTCAGCAATTTTAGGTAAAGAGCAACGGTCCACCACCACACTTTTGTTCAATTCTCTGAGATCCACACACAGACGGAGAAACCCATCTGATTTCTTCGCGGCTACAATCGGAGCAAGCCATTGGGTTGCTTCGACCTCTTCAATAATTCCATCCTTAACAAGTCATTCTAAATCATCTTTGACTTGGTCTCTAACGGCAACAGGAACATTACAAACCTCACAGCAGACAGGTACAGCATCATCAACCAAATGAATGTGATGGATATAATCTTTTAGGCAACCTAATCTCTCAGAAACAACTTCAGGGAATTTTTCCTTCAAAGTGTCACCAAAGCTTTTACTCAAATCATGATTGATAGCAGAGATGGACTTGGGTCTAGAAATGAAAGGTTCTTTTAATATAATGGGCGGAGGTGAATTTGAGTATAACATTACTCCTAGATCCCTTTGGTCAAACTAGGTTAGTATACTATCGCCCTTCTGTGATATATACATTTTTGCACTGTTTAACCTGTCCTTATAATTAATTAGGCCCCAAAAATAACCGAAACGTTTGATGGGTTCCCCACCATATGCAAACGGTCTGATATCAGGGCGATGCACCTTGGTTTTATCTTTCAACTCTTTAAGATAAAACTCTTTTGCAATAATGGTATTTTTGCACCAGAGTCAAAAGTACCCATGTAGAACTCCCATCAACAAAAATTTCATCTGTGGGGCAGTTTCTATCTTCATGATTATGTATAGCTTGTACCAAAATCTGACCACAATCAGCCTCATCAGAGTTTCCACTTGTTTAATCAAAATCATAAAATATTTCACTAAATTTCCCTTGTAGTTTTTTCCTTTGCAAGCAACTGAAAAATGTCCCTTCCTTTTACATTTACTATAAGTTGCCTTCCAACCCGGACATTGTCTGTCATTGGCAAAGTGTCCCATCTTCCCACTACGAAAGCATTTTACTTGTGAAAAGTCAAATTTATTATGTGACTTCCCACTAGAAGGAATTTTATTAGAAGGAGCTTCATTCTTAACCTCTTTTTGACCAGTGTTATTTTTTTGCATAACTTCGACAGTATGTACTGAGCTTTTCTCTTTGTTTTCACCATTTTACTTAATGACTTCTACACATTTCATAGAATGTTCTATTCTTTTTGCTATCGTAATGACATAATCTAAAGAAGGTTCAAACTTCTGCCATTCCTCCCTAACTCGTTCAATGTTGCACCCCAACATAAATTGGTCCCATATCCTTTCGTCTACAGATGCTCCAAATTTACATGTGGATACTAGTTTTCTCAGGGATGTTACATAATTCTCAATGCTCTCTTCCTCCGATTGAGTTCTCCGACCAAAATGGTACCTTTCTAATATGGGACTAACCTTTGGAAGGTAATGCTTGTCCAGCTTTGCTATACAAATCTCATACTGATTTAAATCACGGTCTTCAAGTTCAGGAAGATGGTCAAAGACTTCCTGACCTTCTGAACCTAAACAATGTAACAACAGCGCTGTTTTCCTTTCCGCTCTTAAAGAAGATCCGCAAACTCTTGCGTATCTTTCAAAGTCCTTAAGCCATTTCTGCCATCTAATGGGAGGGTCTCCGGGAGAAGACAGAATGACCAGAGGGGCTGTTACATTTTGCATTTTGTTTTGACAAAAGTAAGAAATTTACACTTCAAATTTGGACACTCACGCTTAGATAATATTTGTCAATTGAAATGTATGTATAACACACGCTCAACTGTGCAAGTTCGTGTAAATAACCAATATATGTGATAACAAGTCCATAAATAAAACTTTAACACATCAGAGTAATCTACGATTTCTAAAATCCACAATCGTGTGTTATTGACATATATTCATTGAACACAAGAAGCTTGTGTTTTGCTGCAGTGTATCATCCAGTTTACATCACCGTAGCAACACATAAATTATAACTGGAGAAAATAAATACATTTAAAGTGTGCGTGTCACTGTTGCATGCAGTACAAAATGAAATATTTAAAGTGTGCATGTCACTGTTGCACGCCAAAATACCAAAAAGTGTTTAAAGTGTGCGTGTCACTGTTGCACACAATAATGTCATCTCCAGTGTCCGTGTCACTGTTGTAACACGCAATAAAAATACTTCAAAATTAACAACAAACATTCCTCCTGCTAGTCGAAAAATGCGTCTTGTTTTCCAAGCTCCGTAATGAAGATGTGTTGATTCGAAAACAAAAAAATAAAACAAATATGTCGAATCATTGGAAATGTAATGCTTCACGATGAAGAAAAAAAAAACTTTCACACCTAAGATGGCTGCCACGCTAACGTCAAAACGTGATGACGCTTTACGCTGTGTAATCCCACAATGCAACTCTTTTCTTGTGACCTCCACAGGATGACGCTTCACCTTCAGGAATCTCAAGAGGTACTTCCATCGTTATGAAGTGAAGGAATGTCGTCAGAACCACACGCAAGGTAAACGCTCGAGTCCGGTAAGTTTAAATAATGCGCCCTCCGCGTTTACGAGAAGCTGTGTAGCAATATAATCTGGGAACAATTTCATGAAATATTTTGATGACAATGATAGTCTTGATTTCCACCTAATGAAGCTATCTTGCTGTACATTCAAGGCTCCATTTTCCGGCGAAATAACGAATTGCAAATGTCCCTTTTAAATTCACCTAAACATTTCCATAGACAGCCACGGTACTAATTGTTGGAAACAGCACAGTTTGTGTAAGCTTGCTAAGATTCCTTGCAGGTAAATTACATCTTCTAATTAAAATCGGCTTAAGAACCGAAGAAAAAAAATCTGAAGTAGCACTCTTATTTTACCAAAATGGTTATCGTCAAAGTCATTAAGAGTGGAGCTTCTTCCAAGTAGCATAAGAGAAATCCCAGCAATTGAATACTACAGGACCTTCCAAACGATGTGTTTCCAAGTTGAGTTTCAAAGTTCTTTCTTTTCTTTAAAAATGATTCATTCAGGAGTAGAGTTGAGATCCTTTCATCCATCCCATCCTCTGTCGCCAATTGTAAAGATCAGGTGAGGTAGAATAAGGTTGAAAAGCAGGTTTTTTCTGGAATCAGGATCTCACCCACAGAAGAGATGTCTTCAGTACATCTCCCAGGCTTCAACTGACTAAACTCTAAACATAACATTCTCACCTTCACTATAAAACATTCCATAGCTCCTAGCAACAGGCACTAGAATGCCACAGGTTTTCTGTTCACAAATTTCTCTAAGAGCTTTGACAGTGTCAGAAGCAAAGAAATAGACTTATATTTGGCCAGTACTTTTGGATCTGCCCAACGCTTTTTCAGTAAGGGGAGCATTTTTGCATGTTTCTAAGCAGAAGGAACCACCACAAAAGCTAAGCAGTTGTTAAACAGTTTGTTTAACAATGGATTAATTACCTCTGCACCTAAGATTAACAGCTCTGTGGGGCAGGATCCTATTGGTGAGCCTAATTTAAGAGTTCAAATAGTTACAAGAGTATCCCTGGACTACTTGCGTGATCCCAAGAGCTAGTTGGCTGGCCTCCTGTTCTGAGCTACAGGAACATATAACAAGCTGCAGAGACCTTGAACCCTGCCCTGGCCCCTGCTGGAGTGAATCCTAACCTCCCCAAGTGGTACACCACCAGCCCTGGACCTTTGGAAGTGGAGTTAAAGGCCTTGCTCCTACCTATTCCTAAAACCTGGGACTTGGAAAATGTTCCCGGCAAAAATGCCGCTGGCCGTGCAACGCGAAGGGGAGATAAAGCGAGACAGCGTCTTAGTGCCACATGCCGCGCGAGCAGAACAATAGCGCGCCGGCCCGGGAGCCGCCCCCTTTTCAAACGGCCAATGAGTGGCGAGACTGAGTGAGCAGGAGGCAGACTCACGGGACCTATACTAGCAGAGCTAGCATTGCTCGGTCTTTTCCTGCCGCGTTTCCTGGGCTGCTCTGCGCTGTTCCGTCGTCTGCTTCAGGTCGTCCTGTGTATGCTGTCACGTTGGTCTTGCGTCGGCGTTTTTTCCCTTCGACGTGTTTGGCGGTGAGTGCTGGTTCGTGAGCCCGCTTGCGGGCGTTTTGGTTGTAGAGGGGCATAGAGCGGTGGAGGCAAAGAGCGGAAATGAGCGGCAGTTTGTGTGGCCTGGGGCGCCGAGGGAGAGCGCACACGGGACGATGGTCGGGCCGTGTTCATCGGGGGTGATGCACGCTTGGGATGCCTGGGTCGTGGGGGTGCTTTGCCGTGGCTCGGGAGGCTCTGATGTTGTGGAGTTGGCTGCGCTGTGAGAGGGTGTCGGCAGTTGGAGGGAGACCATGGTGCATTTAGTACGACGAGCCGAGGTTGGATTTGTCCACTGACGGTCACGGGGCCTTGGGCAGAAAAATGTACAATGGCGATGTGTTTTTTATGACGACCGGTTTCTGCACGTTGTGCTTTTGGAGGATCGCTATCGTTTTGATGACTGAATTTGTTCTGTACCGTGGACTTCGTGGCCACTGCCTCTCACGAGACCTTTCCTCTGACGCTGAGAAGTTGCTGCTTTGAACTGCTGCTTTGAACTGTTGCATTCCATTTGGTTTCATTGTGGGCTAGACGCCACAAGATTTAATCTTCACGATGCAGCTTTTATAAAGGTCTGGGTATCCCTCGAGGACTTTGGCAGACTGAGGGTCGCGGTGTGTTTGGCGAGGTCGAGGGCATGGCACGGAATGCCCCTTGGCGTGTGCTCTCGATGGTGTTTGTGCAGCTTTGATAAATGACCTAGGGTACGTTTTCAGTCAGCGAGCAAAGTAATGTAGGTATGCACCGGGGTGGTTTCACGGGCATGGAGGGATTCTGGCTGGTGGGAAGAAGCGTTGCTTCACACTTGAGCGAGGCTGCATGGGTTACGATGGTGCGTGAAATTCAGGAACTCGGGCAGAGGCCGACCGCACTTTTGGCGCCGAAAAAGTATAGACGGGGGAGATCACGGGTCAGTGGGCAACTGGGTCTCGGGTTCGGCGACGAGCATTCGGCGGAGGTCCAAAAAACTTGCTTGCATGCTAAGGCCCACGGATGACTCTCAGGACAGGGCTCCACAACTGTATTGCAGACTAGTGCAATTATCTGCTTAACCCTCGCTTACCTATTGCCGTACTTTACCGAGACTCGGTATCGAGCTCCTGCCGTCTTACCCTTGTTTACCTCACACGCGAGTGGTGCATGCACTTCTGCGTTCTGTATTTAAAGGGGCCTAGACACGGCATAGCCTCCATGTTCAAAAATGCATTATCGTTATTCAGGCTCACAATAGTTACATATTTAAGCCTTCGTGCACTTTTGTAATTTAGCAAGTTTCAACGATGTCTACCGAAACACATGTAATTTCAAACTCATGTCTGTGCCCTTCTGTTTCGCAGTTTCGTTCCTTATAACTGTGATCGATGAGTGCATGCTTAGGTACCCCCCCCCCCTCCCCCGTCCTCGGGCAGTACTGGGTTGCACAGGGCCTATGTCCGTTCGCCCAGGGGGGTGTGCGCGAGCTCAAGGTTGGCAATTTTCACCTTTAAAAATGTGGGTATGACACTGGGGGCAGCGCGGGACTTTGCGGGGCGAGTTAACATTGAGGCAAGGGGCGCTCTTCTAGCGATGGCCTCAAGCCAGCTGCAGCTTCAAACATCGGTGGGCAAAACTGCAGCGCCATCCCGGCATCAGCGCCGAGGGTCTGGGCACATAAGAGGGGTCGGGCGGAGGTTTGCTGAATTGGCGCGAAGTTGCGTGCCCCCTTTCGGCCCCCTCCCCCCAAATAGTCAACGGTTGGCTTTCGCGGAGTGAGTTGCTCGAGGGCATTGACGGCGTGCACGGCTTTCGAACCCACCCCGAGGGGGCCGGCTTTGGTGTTCTACAACTTGTGCTGTGGCAGAGTGCTCCGCGTTGTTGGGGGGGATCCAGGTTTTGAGTCTCAGTGGGGATGCGCGGCATTGCGTTATTGATTTCTCCATGCCTGCTTAGAGTGAATGTGTCCGTCTGTGCCCTGGTCGACATGCTGTGTTTCCATTTGTGATACAGGTTGTTTTGTGTAAACTTAATGCATGCAGACTGTTGTCATGGTGGTTGGGCTTTGGTGTTGGTTATGGGAAGAGCTCGTGATCCGGGTTCGAGTCTCGGTGGGGACGCAGGTGGCTGTCTGGCGGATAGATGTGTTCACAATTGTTGTTGCTGCCCTGTCTGACTAGTGCCACAGGGCCTCTGTTGAAACACAAGTGCTTAGGGAATGTGATCTCCGTCAAGGCATTCACCGAGCGAGGTTGCTGCAGTGTTTCCCTCTGGGGTCTGGTCTGGAGAAGGGGTTGGAGCCCAAGTCTGGCATGTGACACGTGTCACTCTGTCATGTGGCATATGCCACATCTGATGTGACATATGCCATAGATTTTCTACTTGGTCTTTCATTATTATCAGTTGAGCATTTCCAAAGGACTATGTTTCACTCTGCTAAAATAAATCAATTGTTTAAAAAAATAAAAATAATATTAAAAAATAATTTCCCGAGGTGGGGTTTGAACCCTGGTCAAAACTCACTCGAAGCCCCTGTACATTAACAATGAGCTACCTACTCTGCTGAAAGTTCCCCAGCCAAAGGTATCTATGTCATAGAATAAGGTTGTCAGTCCTTCCTCTATTTCTATTGTCTTTGGACTGTAGATACCAGAAATCTTCTCTCGATTTACATTCTTTAAATACAAATAGCCCTTCCTTTCATACAGTCTGCCACTAGCCCCATGCATTTCCAATTCTTACACAATCATCCCCAAATTCTCATTCCACTAAATAAGTGATTTATTTCATAGCAAACCTGTCCCCCCTATCCATGTGCCACACAGGATGCCATTATCAATGCCTGACATGCACTATGAGTAAGGAGGCCATAGTTCTCCCAGATACTGCTAGGGGGTCATTTACAAAGGCACAGCTTTCATTTGTGGAATTTAGAAATAAAATTAAAAAAAAAAAAACGATTTTCCCCACCTGGGGTTTGAACCCTGGTCAAAACTCACTCAAAGCCCCTGCACATACACAGTGAGCCACCTACTCTGCTGAAAGTTCTCCAGCCAAAGGCATCTATGTCATAGAATAAGGATGTCAGTCCTTCCTCTATTTTGGTGAAAATCGTTTTTTTTAATTTTTTATTTTATTTCTAAATTCCACAAATGAAAGCTGTGCCTTTGTAAATGACCCCCTAGCAGTATCTGGGAGAACTATGGCCTCCTTACTCATAGTGCATGTCAGGCATTGATAATGGCATCCTGTGTGGCACGTAGATAGGGGGGACAGGTTTGCTATGAAAGAAATCACTTATTTAGTGGAATGAGAATTTGGGGATGATTGTGTAAGAATTGGAAATGCATGGGGCTAGTGGCAGACTGTATGAAAGGAAGGGCTATTTGTAT
Source organism: Lissotriton vulgaris (assembly GCF_964263255.1). Taxonomy (NCBI): domain Eukaryota; kingdom Metazoa; phylum Chordata; class Amphibia; order Caudata; family Salamandridae; genus Lissotriton; species Lissotriton vulgaris. Next base: position 427,606,310 of record NC_141687.1, read on the forward strand.
TTAAAGAATGTAAATCGAGAGAAGATTTCTGGTATCTACAGTCCAAAGACAATAGAAATAGAGGAAGGACTGACAGCCTTATTCTATGACATAGATGCCTTTGGCTGGGGAACTTTAAGCAGAGTAGTTGGCTCACTGTGTATGTGCAGGGGCTTTGAGTGAGTTTTGACCAGGGTTCAAACCCCAGGTGGGGAAAATCGTTTTTTTTTTTTTTTTAAATTTTATTTCTAAATTCCACAAATGAAAGCTGTGCCTTTGTAAATGACCCCCTAGCAGTATCTGGGAGAACTATGGCCTCCTTACTCATAGTGCATGTCAGGCATTGATAATGGCATCCTGTGTGGCACGTGGATAGGGGGGACAGGTTTGCTATGAAAGAAATCACTTATTTAGTGGAATGAGAATTTGGGGATGATTGTGTAAGAATTGGAAATGCATGGGGCTACTGGCAGACTGTATGAAAGGAAGGGCTATTTGTATTTAAAGAATGTAAATCGAGAGAAGATTTCTGGTATCTACAGTCCAAAGACAATAGAAATAGAGGAAGGACTGACATCCTTATTCTATGACATAGATGCCTTTGGCTGGGGCACTTTCAGTAGAGTAGGTGGCTCACTGTGTATGTGCAGGGGCTTTGAGTGAGTTTTGACCAGGGTTCAAACCCCACCTCGGGAAATTATTTTTTAATATTATTTTTATTTTTTTAAACAATTTATTTATTTTAGCAGAGTAAAACATAGTCCTTTGGAAATGCTCAACTGATAATAATGAAAGACCAAGTAGAAAATCTATGGCATATGTCACATCAGATGTGGCATATGCCACATGACAGAGTGACACGTGCCACATGCCAGACTTGGGCTCCAACCCTTACTGTGTTTTCATCTGTCGCAATTCTGAATCGTTTCGGCTATTTGAATATGTATTTAAACTATCAGGGGCCTCTGTAAATTGTTGCGTGCCACATACTGCATGAACATTTAACTCTGCGCCACAGTGAATCTGCAGAAACAGTGACGCGAGGCAGGAAACGTGTCGCTACCAATGTTCCAATTTCTCTTAAGAAGTTAAATTCAATGTTTTGCATAAAGCGGCATTGTGGTCCCTTTAGGAGCTTTCAGAATAATTTTTGAGGTGATCTAAATATATTGAAACATTTCAATACAACTGTATTTCATCTCTCGTTCTGTAGATCGGCGCCTGCGAGTTCTTTTTCCGTTTTAATGTGGGGGTGGCGGCTCGCTTCCATTACACATTGTGACCGTGGGGAGAAAACGTACAGCTAGGAATGCACCCAAGCGAGCGAGCGCTAAGGCTATGTGCGTGGTTTCAGCTATGGGAGCTCCCTGGGCATTTATCTGTTTTAAGTTATGCTAGAAACCCTAACTTTGGAAATCTTTTAAAGATAAAGGGCACGCGCTAGGCATCTATACAAGCTGTGACCGACTTCCGGTTTTGGGGACTGGCGGCGGCGTTTGGGAGCCGGACGTTTGAATTGATTGGGGCAAACATTTGCAGCGCAACGTAACCGAGCAACGGAATATAACCGAGCTATTTGTTTGCGGTGTTTTATTTAAATGCATAATCATGCCAAAAGTTGATGCAAGGGCGCATTTCACTCAAATTTTGCGTATTTTTAAATATTTTGTGCGTAATTACTTGAAAGCACTTTACGCGAACTTCTCACACTCCTACTCGCAACAGGTGTTTTTCATACCCGGTACTAGTGATTTACACTTATGTAATATTGACCTTGAGTCAGCAGCCAGTTTTCCTGCAAAGTCACCTTTCTGTATGAAGTAAAGCATCGCAGACAGATTACTCTCAATACAGAACGTCTTGACTCTCTATAGTGGGATAACACATTAATCAAACTACACATCGGAACCATTTCTCCTAATAAAATACAGCACCATAGTACAAATAAACAAAAAGTTCCTCTCGCAATAAAAGGGGGTATAACACTATTTGATAGGCACGCACTCATTCTCTCCCTCCAGTGAATGTAGCTTTTGAAAGGCGCGATACATAATTACGGCGGTTTCTGTAATATGTTCCACAGCTCTTGGGATATGGCTAACCCGGTCCTCTCTGAATGCGCGAGCTTCTGAGTATCTCAGGTAATAGTGGATTTGCCCTGGTTGGCCATCTGATAGTGGGGTCTTTTAAACTGAAGAAAGGTGCTGACGTTTATCTTTAAAATCAGCCTTACCGCTGATCTAATCCTTTTACACGCACGTGGGGCAGTCTCTTTTTCCAGGCAACCCTGGTGTGAAACAAAGGTCTCCAGCTCTGGGCGGTCCCGTTCACAAGCGCTTCCGCCCCATCCACTGTCTAGCACAGAGAGCTTTTGAGAAATAGCTTTGCCTATGGAAAACCAGCTTGCACCTTAACATATGTTAGGAAGTTTGTGCTCCAGGATGAGGCCGCCCAATGGCCTGGTCTTCTGACATCCTGCAACTTAACATGATTTGGGCACAGCGTCTGATACATTTTTCTTTAATCATCCTTTTGCAGTTTCTTTAGGCCTGTAAGATAAAAACAGCGGGCTCAGGTCGTCATGCTGGGCAGGCAAGGAGATAAGTCAGGCGTTCCAGGGTTCTTTCCGGGGTAACTTTGGTAGCCACTGTGCGCCTAGGAGAGGGTGGAGAACAGCGGGATCAGGTGCCACCGTTACCTGTGCGCGTGCGCCTGTTTAGGCCCATGCATGGGATATTCTGAGCCTCGTATCGGCGTGTTTTCCACATGCACCCTCTAAAAATTGTCCTACGACTACGAAAACCTTGATTATTGCCGCACACATTATCGCGAACGGTTTCTAACCACCACAAATCAATGTGGTGCTCCTGGTCGATGTCTATGCACTGGGTACGGTGTGTCAGTTCCTTAATACAAACTAAATGCCCTATTCAAAGCTATTGGCACCGCACATTTGATTTACTAGGCAAGCGTGTGCGTGTCCCCGAGTTGCTTCTTTTATGATCTCTGTGATGAAAAACACTTCTTGAAGCTGTGCTTAGGAGCTATCATTAGGTAAACCGATGGTGCATGTCTCCCAAAACATAACAGCTCCAGACAGATACTATGCACACACTTGGAGGGCCAGATAGATCCACCGTGTTAGCTTTCAGTATTTATTTGGAAACTCGCATTAGAAGCTATTGATACTGATGGAGATCACACCCACTAATGGTCCTATAATCACGGACGCATCCCCAATAACCTGCCAGCGAGGCTCATCAGCTGTGAACGCCGCATAAATCACGAGCCTAACCTTAGAGCGTTACAATTGGGTTAGTGGACTTGCAGTAAATTGTGACTTCAGTTCGACCATTTACTTATCGAGTGCACGCATGAAGCAATAAGACATGTTACAATAAAGCAGCGACGAAAGAGATCATATAGGATCGATTGTATCAGCCTAGACAGCAGGAGTTAACATTTTGCGCAAATTTTGTTTGCACCACATTGCAAATCTTAAAACGTAGACCACTTGCTTGTTATTCAGCTGGCAAATAATAATCGGGTGCTAAATCCAACCTAATACCATGTGGTAGCAATCTACCCCTGAGGTGTTTTGGGGTCCCATTTAGTCTGCACCCTGTGAAAGAGGCCTCACGAAATTATCCGTGTTTGTATGTCGCGCGTACAGGTCCATCAGCGGCAAGCTTACCAGGGGCAGATAATAAAATATCATGCATATTAGCGGTTCGTGAATAGCAATGCAATATTCCTCCATTTGCGTGCATAGGTGGGTGTGCACCTGCTCCACGCAGCCCTCGGCAGACAATTGCCCTGTTCTAACCTCTTCTGAAATAAACTCGGCAAGCAATTTATCACTGTCATCGGCCTCAAAGTGTCTTTAATTCTGCAAATATATTTACATTTTGGGTACTGATTATTATGTCGTTGTGTGCGTCCAGTTATGGTGAACAAGCGATCTCGTTGCTTACATGGGTGGGGTCTGGGACTTGTAGTCCGGGGGCTCCTACGGCGAGCGCGAAACGGTGACTGGAAGGATGGGTACGGTCAAGTCGTGCAATGGTGCGAGCGGCAAGTCCGTATATTATAGACGTCTTGGCGACGCACGTATTCTTCATTGTGACAGCTCTGCCTTGCGACGGACACGCAGGTATTCTCAAAAGAAACTCCAGTATCGTTTTATGTTAATAATCATTTTAAAGTTCCTACGTTATAATTAGTTCAATTTACCAGTAGAGATGTCATCAGCTTACTAAAAGGGCGAAACAGCCGATCTCTATTCAGTCCTTGGTTCTAACATGCGGCTAAATGCTAGACACAAGACATTTATATGTCACACGTAAAAAGACTGGATGTATGGCTATGCCACACATACCTAGTCCCAAACTTCGACAGCTATGTATAGGTCACGGCAAGTACTCCAGTAAGTTAAACAAGAGGCATGCTATCTTGGGAATACGGGGGGTTAGCTTGTTTCCAGTTTGAATAAACATTATGTATGTGTGCGAATGGTGTGTGCATATGCAAGCCTACAACCAGTGTAGTCGCTATGGCACAAGTCACAATGATCAGGTACTTACGATCCCTTGCTGAGCAGCTGCGGTTCCCTCATCTTCATTGCTTAACTTTACGTACGAGGAGGCGTCACTCGTAGCATTGAACTGTCACTCATAATTACACCCAAATTATAAGATGTCACGCATAACAACCTGCAACTGGCAGTATGCGGAATGGCGCAAACACCCTTGCATCGGAGATAGGATCATTGCTGAACAAGTGAGTGTTCAGGTTAAGTAAACCAATGCCATATTTTGGCCTTGGCGTGCCCCGTAGACTAAGCTAGCGCCAGCAAAAGTGTATTGTTTCCAAATGTTTCGCTTACATACGAAACGACGAAATTCTCCAATAGATAATCTAGCCATGACGCTTGTGCAAGTGCAAAGGTAACACAACACGTGAAAGATAGCATACGGTGGGTTCAGAGAGAAGTGGGTGGCATGCACCTAAGTGTAACAAACACGGGTACAAGGAGAGCACCACAATAATCAATGATCACTAATAATCAATAATAATCGATAATCAATAATCACTGTCATGATTATTGATGCACATGGCTCAGGTAACCAAGGGCGCGTCTTAAGACCCGTTTAAGAAATATCCATAGTGGTGTGGCCGATGTGATTGAGAGCATGGAAACTATAGCAAGAAACCTTGATTGGCCGGTACCAATACGGTGAGTACTAGACTTTGATAAGGTGCACGAAACAGCAACGGAAAGTAAACATTCATGGGGAAGAGGGGCCTGGGGTTCATCAGGCATGCGCTGATACAGGAAAGGACTGTGGGTTATTATGAAAGCGACAGGGTTCACTTGTCTGGGCGTGGTATGGATGTCTTTCTCCTAGACTTACAGGAAGCCCTGGCAGCAGCGGGGTGCCAGTGATCTTGATGGCACTAAAGAGCAGCGAAAGTAGCTAGGTGGTGGGGGGGCTCTGTCATCGACGGGGGCCTCCTCCAGAGCTGTGGCGGAGTACAGGGCGATCTGGAAGCAGATGGACAGTAAGGGTACCTCTGCGGCAGAAGGATACAGTCAATACCTCTGCCTGGCACAGTAGGGGTGCCTGAGCCAAGAACCTGGAGCCGAGGGGGTTCCAGGAAACAGCGTCGGCGCCCAGTTAGTCCTTCGGGCGGTCGGGGGGCCTGAACCGACCGGGGGTGTGCCTCATCGCTCCGCCCTGACAGGGGGGGGCGGGAGTAGAACGAAATAAAGTATTAACGTATTGCACCGTCAAGAGCATCGACTTACCGTGCAAGATGGCTAATTAGGCATGCGGGTCAGCGAGGGGCTGCCGCATTGGATCGCCTGTAAGATGACCCACCTTATCTGCTACTTGTTATGCAAAATAAACCTGCACCACCGTTTTCCACATTTATGTCTCATGAGTCTCCTTGGTATGAAAGTGGTATGGGGCTCAAGGTGGAGCGAGCGCTGGCGGTGTGGGCACTATGCCGCTGGCCGCGCGACGCGAAGGGGAGATAAAGCGAGACAGCGTCTTAGTGCCACATGCCGCGCGAGCAGAACAATAGCGCGCCGGCCCGGGAGCCGCCCCCTTTTCAAACGGACAATGAGTGGCGAGACTGAGTGAGCAGGAGGCGGACTCACGGGACCTATACTAGCAGAGCTAGCATTGCTCGGTCTTTTCCTGCCGCGTTTCCTGGGCTGCTCTGCGCTGTTCCCACCCTGGCCCTGACCCAGCAGCAGAGCGGCAGGCGAATTGTGAACAACTAATGGTCTGTTTTGTGTTGCAGGCGGAGTCACAGGGCGATCTGGAAGCAGATGGACAGTAAGGGTACCTCTGCGGCAGAAGGATACAGTCAATACCTCTGCCTGGCACAGTAGGGGTACCTGAGCCAAGAACCTGGAGCTGAGGGGGTTCCAGGAAACAGCGTCGGCGCCCCGTTAGTCCTTCGGGCGGTCGGGGGGCCTGAACCGACCGGGGGTGTGCCTCATCGCTCCGCCCTGACAGGGGGGGCGGGAGTAGAACGAAATAAAGTATTAACGTATTGCACCGTCAAGAGCATCGACTTACCGTGCAAGATGGCTAATTAGGCATGCGGGTCAGCGAGGGGCTGCCGCATTGGATCGCCTGTAAGATGACCCACCTTATCTGCTACTTGTTATGCAAAATAAACCTGCACCACCGTTTTCCACATTTATGTCTCATGAGTCTCCTTGGTATGAAAGTGGTATGGGGCTCAAGGTGGAGTGAGCGCTGGCGGTGTGGGCACTAAGTGCCAGAAGAACCAACAGGAGACCTACCTACCAGCCAATCTGCCCATGATGCATCACCGGCCAGCTTCACTTTGTGGTAGCTCCCACTATGTTCTTATCTGCAAAAGCAAATCCTGTTAAGCAGGACCTCGCAAAGACAGTATCTGGCTTTGTGGAGCCCTTTTCGGCTATAGAATGGATCTTCGACCTGTTGGACGTTTGACTTCCAAAAAGTGACAAAGTGAGGCAGGCTCCCCATCAGCAATGACAATGACCTGCTTAGTCTAGAAATTCAGCTTCTCCCACTCCCAGTTTTTTCCCCACTATCGTTGACTGCTTCACAGAAATTCCGCCCAGTGCTCCACAGCGACAATAAATCCTTCTTGGCTGCAACCTGCTTCTTTGCCACACTGCCACACTAACTTCTCCTGAACGTTTGGCCCAAATTTCTTTTAAGTCCAAATGTAAGCCAAGACCATGCCCAGTCCACTTTGTACAGCCGAACCATGCTCTAGCACGGTCAGCCTTACCTTTTGACTTTGCCCCGGTCTTGTGCGACTAACCAGCCGTTAGTGCTTTGATCTGTTAGGTGCTGGATTTCACACAACAATGTTTAATTTATAACTCTGGTTCTACTGGTTGGATTATTATTAGTTTGAGTGTCCTTGGGCCCGATTCACAAAAGTAATCTGAGACAAATTCCTAATTTTACGACTTTCAGTATTCACAAAAGGCATTTAGGTGCAGTAAAGTTAGGAATCCTAACTTTACTACTCCTAAATGCCTTTTGTGAATTCCAAAAGTCGTAAAGTTAGGATTTGTCTCAGTTTAGGAGTAGTAAAGATAGGAATCCTAACTTTACTACTCCTAAATGCTGAAAGACATAAAGTTTGGATTTTGTTTCAGATTACTTTTGTGAATCGGTCCCATTGGATCTTTTACATTTTACTCTATTTTGCTAAATTGTTGTGGGATTTCATCTGGTGTTGTGCTTTCACATATATTACTTTTTATGGTTTGCATAAATGCTTAACATAGTGCCTTTAAGTTAAGTCTGGCTGTTTTTGGTGTCAAGGCACCAATGGTTACGCACAGGTTAATTTAGTGACTGCTTGTGGTTCACCTGACAAGATTCATGGCTGTTGTCAACCAACAAACCAATTCCTTACAGTCCGCATCCAGCTGCTGACAGATATAAAGGCCATCTTTTTTTGAGGTATGATATCAGGGAATGATAATGCTGTGCCATTCCACTATGAAAGTGCCTCTCTGCTGTATAGCTAAGCGTGATGGTTCACACAGTTTTGTATTGGGTTATAGGAACCTAAATAGCTGTACTGGAACTTATGCAGTGTAGAATGTGCATATATCCTATTTTACAACACCAATAGTATCAAAGAAAAAAATCAATTTGGGTTTTTGGGTTTTGATATGTAAGATTAGACTTATGAACCACTTCAAGATGATCCTAATGTGGTATCAAGAGTGCATGAACTCTACTTTAGAGATATTAACTTATAAGAGTGCCTGTGTCAAACAGCTCGGATCATAATAATTCCGGCCAAACAGGATAATAAACCAACCTCATAAAATATAAAATTGTATTTCTTACTCTTATCTTCTTGGGTTATGAACTATCAAATGCAGGGAAGGGATTTGGCCATGATTTTCTGGAGATGTATACAACAAATCAACCTCCAAGCACCCTTTGTAAGCTACATGTGTTAAATTCTATCACCCTCTAATGCTTATCTTTCAGAAAATGATTGAATGAGTGAACATAGGACTTTCTTGTGAAGCTCAGCGGTGGCTGTTCAAAGTAAAGTATTTAGGAACAATAAATGGAACCTAGGCATTAGGGTGGTTCCTAGGAGACCAGGATATACCGATACTGATGCACTGCAATGAAGGGCAGAGTACCCAATGAAGGGGAGAGTCACATCAATATTCTACTGCGGCGAATAGGTTTGCTCAAGTGGCAAAAAGCATAAAAGCAGTATACGCTATCTTAAAAGAAATGTCCACTCCACCTTGGAACCGATTACAGTAACTTCACCAATTACAGTACAGGAGATGGTCACAAAAGCTAGCCAAATCAAGGGCTTTGTACTTCAGGTGGGTGCAATAGGGCTTCATACAATCAGCTCTTGACATACATTTCTGGTTTTACCCTACATAAAGGAGCCAGAAGGGTACTACAGTATCAACTGGCAATGCCCATTAATCCACAGATAATGTCTATGAAAATGTATGGGGTATTATTTTACATGGATTGATTGGCGGACTTGGCTGAAGCCATGAAACAGAAATACTCTGCTGCATGTGCGGTAATAAAAGGATCTTTTAGACTGAAGAATTCATAGTAAAGAAGTGTTAGACGTATCATCCGTAGGGTGGTCTTCCCCTAAATATTTTGCCTGCTTAACTCCTCTTTTTGCTATATTTTTGTGTTGGCCTTAGGACTTTGAGCACTTTACCACTGCTAACCAGTGCTAAAGAACATATATTGTAATTGTATTGTAATTGCATTTATATAGAGCTTACTACCCCTGATGAGGCATCAAAGCACTTTTTCGGCGAGTAGAACACTACTCCGGGACCCATAGAGGATTAGTATTGATTTAGTATAGTGAAACATGCAAGTACATTTTAAGTGGTGGATAGGTTAGTCAGTTATTTGGAATGATAGCAGAAGGATAGAGGAGGACAAATGTTTGTATTTATATAGCGCTTGTTGACGCATGCTATTCAGGAAGCCTATGAAGGATTAGTGGTGAATTAATACGGTGAATTATGAAGTAATTTCAGTGGTGGATATTAGTCAGTTACTTGGAGTGAGAAGGATAGCAGAGGGATAAAAGGGGAAGAAACATTTGCATTCATATAGCACTTGTTACCCCTGATGGGTGTTGAAGCGCTTTTCTGGCGAGTAGCACGCCACTCCGGAACCCATAAAGGATTAGTGTTGAAAATTAGTATAGTATAAATATGAAGTAATTTGAGTAGTGGATATGTTATTCAGTTATTTGGGTAGTATATTAGTATAGCTGAATATGGAATTTGAGAAGTGAACATGTTTTTTTAGGCCTTAGCAGTAGGAGGAGGCTTTTGGATGAGTAAAAAGGAGTTTTGGAGGTTTCTTGTCCTGGCTGTGTAGCCCCCATTGAGTCTACTGCCCACTTCCTTTTTGCTTGCCTAGCATATAGGTTTGCGAAAAGAAAATGGCTCAAACCTATTTGTAAAAAGCTGGGCTCCAATAATTACAGGGTGGCGCTACGCATTTAAAAATCTGACACCACCTCCCTCACCATGGTCTGTGGGGTAGCTAAATACTTGGGCTGTGCTTGGTTAACACTCACCAAGCTTTTAATGAAAAGCAAGAGTTAGGCAGTGTGTAGGTCCACTCTTGATGTATTGCCATTTACTGTTTGCATATTAGCTACTTTTATCGATTTTATTGTATACATATTTATAATGAAAATGTTTAGATGAATTTATATATCGGTTGTATGGAATAATGGATTTTTAAAATTATGAATTAAGAATGTACATGCTTTTATGATAAATTATTATTGAATAAAGTACATACAATACAATGGAGTTTTGGAGGGGAGGAGTCAGAGGGAAGAGTCTAGAAAGGTTTGTTTTAGGGGATCGGTATAGTAAAAAGAGGTGTCAGATGATGCAAGGAGGGGTAGAGTAGAAGAGAGTCTAGAAAGGGTTATTTTGCTGATCATAGTAGTGGTATGGGGTTTGGGATAAATGAGAGAGTGGATGTAGAGAATTTATTGATAGATGTATAGGATGAGAGATAGGGTAGTGCATTGGAAGGAGTAGTAGAAAGAAGTTTGAGATGAGTCAGAAGGTTGGGCTAGAAGATATATTGAGAGAAGTATAGGCTGAGAAATAGGTTAGTGCATTGGATATGCTAAATTAGAAGAAAGTGATACATATACAGATCCATAAGTACATTGAAAGTATATAGATACATAAAGGAGGTAAGTATATGTAGAATAAAGATATTGATAGAGGCAGAGGATGAGAAATAGTGTAGTGCATTGGAAATGCTTTTTCAGGCAAAAAGTAACAGACACACAGATCCAAGTACATGGAAGGTACATAGATGCACAATGGAAGTATGTACATGTAGACCAAAGATGATTTTTATTTATTTATTATTTTTTCTCTTAACAACATAAAATTATTTTACATCTTTATACAAAGTAATACACAAAGATAGGTAAATACCTATAGTGAAAACAAATGCTTATATACAGAGGGATATGCTGTACATTTCTGTTTGTGTATGGCGCTTATGTGGGGAAGAGCCAAATCTATATAAGTTTTTTTCTGAAGATAAGGTGGTTGTCGGTGGACCTTATGTTGAGGGGAAAAGAGTTCCATAGTTTGGCTGCTTGAACAGGGAAGGATGTGCCACCCATGTTTTTATTCTTGTATGGAGGAATTTTGAGGCGAGGTGCTCCTTTAGAGCGGAGGTTCCTTTGTTGAATGTGTTTGGTGATTTTATTCCTTATGAAGAGTGGTCCTATTCCATGTATTGCTTTGTGGTTGATACAAAGCAGCTTGAACGTGGATCTTCTGGCAACCGGTAACCAATGCAGAGCTTTCAAGGCAGGGGAGATGTGGTCTTGCGGTTTGATATGCAAGAGTAGTCTGGCAACCGAGTTCTGGAGTTCTGGACTTTTTTTTTGGTTCCGTCCAGAGGTGTCAGGGTACAACACCCAAAGACCCCGGAGTCCCACCTGCCTTGGTGCACAAATGAACAGAAACACGGGCTTCTCGATGGTGGCGTCAAAGACCAAAGGTTTATTACTGCAGGGACACAGAAGTCACAGAATCTACACACGGGCAGAATCTAGGAGACTGTTCGATTTGTACAAAGTGGGTTGCTCCTTATATACTAAAAATTGTGCTCTAGGCAAATATTTCACATGTCGGTACATTCCCAAACCTTTGTGTCTCTAAACAATAAATATTTGGCGTTACACAGGAACTGTCGATAATATCTGATACCAAACATCACGAAGAGGGGTTCCCACCAGTCCATCACAATCCCTTGTCAATATTGCATTCAAGACCCGGACCGCCTCATCGTAAAGTTCGTTACCTCCCCCTAATAAAGGCCCAGAAGGAAAGGAGCAGAGCCAGGTGCAGAAGATAGAAAAGCGGGATAAGAGATGTTTGTGGGTTGTAAATGGGCAAGGCTACCGGCTTCGGCCGCCTAATCATGATCAGGTACAATGGACAGGAAAACCAGTTCAGGTGGGCTGGCCTCGGGCAGAGGAGGCAGCCTTTGTCGAGTCATGCAGCTTCAGCGTGATCTGGTTTAAGGTGCACGTGTCATGTAAGAGGTGAATCTCCGGCTAAGGCTACGTGTCCTTAATCAAAGTGAAGTGAATGAAATGATCAGAGGCTATTGCATATGTGAGGGCAAGGAACCACAAAATGGCGGCCACGATCTAAGATGGATGCCGTGTGTATATCAGAAATGTGTCAGTGGAAGGAGTGCTCTTGCTCGTAGCGTAGCGAAAACACTAGGATATACTAAATGGATCATTTGCGGTTCGCTGATACTAATTTTATGTATTTCCGACAAACTTAAAAACACGGGTTCAAGTCGTCACGGAACCGTCACGGAACCTCAGACCCTCCTTTTGCCCTTACATAGGCAATTACTCAGTCTATGTCAGAATCTAGTTCTATGCTCATCAGGTCAGTGACATGCTGTTGCATCATCATCCTTTCTCGTGTCTTTTCTCCAAACGCAGGTGGTTTTCTGAGACAAGTTGCAGCACAAAGACTACACAGAGCAGGACCACACTGGATAATCAGACAACATGAGAATAGTAATATTAAGATGACACCAATGACCATTAGAACCTTCCATCCCCACGCTGAGATCAGAGTCCAAACCCACTCCATAAAGGACCAGTTTCCCTCATCTACATGTATGGAGTCCGAAATCTTGTGCAACTTAGAGATCGCCTCGTAAACTGTTGGAGCATTATTAGGAATAAAGACACAGCAGCTCGATTGGATCATTCTGCATACCCCACCTCGATCTGCAAGTATAACATCTAGAACCATACGGTTCTGCAATGTCATGAGCCTATCCGCCTGAAGCTCAGCTGTCAGATTGCTAAGGGCACCAGCAGTTTCGGTAATAGTAGATTCAACTACCCGTGTTAGCTGACGTATGTTTCTACTATTGGCCATAGGCCCCCAGAACGGAAGGAAGCCTTTGAAGAAGTCTCCAGCTTCCTGACCAGCGGTATCTTCCTTACTGAAAACACCTCTAGCTACTCTTATTCTGTGGTAATCCGGTGAAGCAGTGTATGTCGGAGGCAACAATCGAGCAATATAACATGAACCTGAAAAGTCAGCAGGCAACCATGTATAAGCTCTGTCTCGACAGATGAAGTAGGTACCCCTGGCAGTAAGGAAGGCAGGGGAAGAGTTAGCCGGAAACACATAAGTCTCTACGCACTCACTCCTCCCTAGCTGAGCTCTCGGATTTCTCCCATTACCTTGCAAACAGACCTGACCTCGGTGAGGTACGACCCAGATTGGAGTTGAGCTTTTACGCTTGCTTTCTCCTAAACTAAGGCGATACTCTGAAGTATTCCAACTTAAATATACTCGCAATTCGTCTCTAGGGTAAGATGGAGTATTATTGACGTCCTTGATCATGTCAATAATTCCCTGGACTAAAGCTTTGTTGGCAGAGTTATATTTAGTGGAACGTGGTGGACGTGGAGGATAAGTTTCAAGGGCATAAGCAAAGATGGTTTGGAAGGCCTGAAATGATCCATTATAGCTGTAAGGCAAAACCAAATAGGGAATACCTTTATCCATAGTGTGAGGTATCAAGCCACACACCCAGCAGTCTGTAGTGTTAACTACCAGTTGGTGTTGATGCAAGAGCTGTACAAAAGTATTATTAATGAATTCTGAGCGTCGAGCTTGCTCATGTTCCGGAAACGAGTGAAAAGAGTGTATAGAAGAAACAGTAGAAATAGCAGAATCAAGGGGAGGTACTGTAGATACTGGCACAAAAATCAAATTTATGCTAAAGACAATTCCACCCACCAGTGTTGCTAAAACAATCAAAAATGTAATGGCACATTGCATCAAGAAACATTTGCTGTGAAGAATTCTATTAAGTCTGTTTCTGCGAACGTAAATCACATTCTTTCGTTGCAGCGCAGGAAGCTCCATCTTCTACAATCCGCTCGCGACCACTGATGATGTGTACGTAGATGAAAATGCCTCTGTCAGCCCTGGGAGTTCCCAGTACTAACAGAAAGATCGACCTTGTGTCAGACCCCTGCAAATTCAAACTAGGCACACAGCCACGACCCTACGGCTACCCAGACGGCAAGGCAATTTTAAAAACAATAACAATAACAAACTTCCTGGCTGAAGGCAAAAGTTCAAAATATATATATATATATCAAAATCACAGTATGCAGTTGCCTGCTTTATTAGTCCTTTTTATGGCTTCTAAGGTTGTATCTTTTCTTCGCTGGTACTGTTTGATCGGAAAATAGTGTATCACTAGCAGCTGTTGCAGAGTTTACGTTCGCAGATGGCAAAGTTTCTTCTGATGCTGGAGACAAATGTTCAATGTTCAAAGTAGTCTTTTCAAGAGGAGAGTCACGTTTCAAAGTGTCAGAAATCAAATCGGCATCGCTGAAAGGGACAAATTTTGGAGTTATTTCAGATTCGGAGGCACCAATTCCCTTCTTCACCCAGTCGTCGTAGGGCAGCGGCAGTGGAACACGCTTTACGTGAGAAGCGTGGATCCAGTTCTTCCGGCCAGCAACACGTACAGCTGTCCTCGTTGCCAGTAGGATTTGGAAGGGGCCGATGTAGCGAGGCTGAAGATTCTTTGTCCTCGCGAAGTTCCGGACCACTATGAAGTCACCCGGTTTCAGTTGATGCCCTGGACTCTCCGGAGGCTTTGGCAAAGCATCAAAAACCTGTTGATGAATAAGACTTAATTTAGCAGTCAAGTCATAAAGATAGTCTATCAACATAGGATATTCAATGGAGCAGAATTGTTTAGGCCTTGGCACACCCCAGACATTTGCCGGGCGGCCAAATACAATCTCATATGGAGAAAGCCCTATTCTAGAATGCACTGTTGCTCTCGTTGATAACAAGGCCAAAGGAAGTGCGTCTGGCCAAGCCAAACCTGTGGATGCTTGAATTTTGGCTATTTTAAGCTTGAGGGTGCCATTGTAACCCTCGACTAAACCAGCAGACTGGGGATGGTTCGCACTATGAAATTTTTGTTTCAATCCTAGACCAGCACACACACTCTGCATAACTTTCCCTATAAACTCACTTCCGTTATCTGACCATACAATCCGTGGCATTCCAAACCTAGGGAAAAATTCTTTGAGAAGAATTTTGGCAGTTGATAAAGCAGTGTTGTCCTTTAGTGGGTATGCTTCTATCCACCTGGAAAAAGCACAAACTACCACCAGGACGTATTTTAAATTGTTGCAGCGTTCCATGTGAATGAAGTCTAACTGTATTACTTCAAAGGGACAGGAAGGAGGAGCAAAATGACCAGCTGGAGTTGGAGTTCCCTTGCCAGGATTATGCATCAAGCACACCATACAATTTTTCACCACTCTCTCTGCACACTTACTGATTCCCTCATTCTTCCAAACCGGAGCTAACATCTTACATATCCCTTTAGAACTTATGTGCGCCACTCCATGCGCCATCGTCACTACTGCAAGCACATACGCATCAGGCAACATCCAACGCTGCTGTTCTGTCAAATCGATCCAACATCCATTCGAGTCCAATTTGCCCGTACTTTCTCTCCATACGCGTTTCTCTTCCTCAGTCGCTTCTTTCTGAATCTCTTTCACACTTTCCATAGTGTCCTCACACATTCCAGACTCAGCAATCCATCTTGCAGACGTAGCAACGTACATTCTACTCATCATGTCTCTAGCTGTCTGTTTAGCGGTTTCATCAGCAAAGGCATTTCCCCGACCAACATCATCCGTGATTGCTTTATGAGCACTGCACTTCACAATCGCAACTTCAGTCGGCAAGGTTAGAGATTCTAACAAGTCGTTAACTAGCTGACCATGTTGAATCTTAGTCCCATGGGACGTAATGAAACCCCTTTCTCTCCACAACCGGCCAAAACTATGGGCCACGCCAAATGCGTACTGACTATCTGTAAACACATTCACTCTCTTTCCCTCAGCTAAAACACACGCTCTCGTAAGAGCTATTAACTCTGCAGCTTGGGCAGAATTCTGACTCACTCTTGCAGTCTCCACAATCGTCTTCAAAGTCGTTACCGCGTAGGCAGCAGTCACATCACCATTCTCCAATTTAAAACATGACCCGTCCACATACAGCGTACCATCTGGGTCGGATAGAGGAGTATCTCTCAAGTCGATACGACCTTTTGTCTCTTCCTCCGTTTTGAAATAACAGTCATGTGGCTCAGAATCACTCGACTCTTGATCAGTCGGCAACAATGTTGCTGGGTTCAATACATTGCATCTTTTGATCTGAATATGACTCGCTAATAACGTCAGCTCGTAACCAGATAATCTCGCACTAGTAAGGTGTTGTGTCTTCGTTCGGTTCATGAGTGTGTCCACTGCATGAGGAACCATGACCACTAGCATATTGTTCATCACCAAACCAGCAGATTGTCGAATGGAAGCTGCAGCTGCCGCTGTAGCCCTCAAACAACTAGGCAATGCTCTAGCTACCGGATCTAATGTTGATGAGAAATACGCACAAGGGCGTTGTTTATCACCAAACTTCTGTGTCAAGACACTCAACGCGCAACCTTCTCTTTCGTGAACGTAGAGCGTGAATGGCTTACTGTAATCAGGTGTGCCCAATACAGGAGCTGAACACAAAGCTTTTCGTAATTCAGCAAAACTCTCTTGACATTCATCAGACCATGGCACCGGACTCGGAACATTTTTCCCAGTCAAAGCTACCAACGGCTTTGCTAAAAGTGAAAAATTTGGGATCCATTGCCTACAGTAAGAGGTAATACCTAGAAAGGCACGTACTTCCCTCTGTGTGCGTGGAACACTCATCTGCGTAATTGCTTTTATTCTTTCTGGGGTCAACTTCCTTCCCTCCTTTGACAAGAGATGACCTAAGTAGGTTACTTCTTGGTAGCAATATTGCATTTTGGAAGGTGACACCTTATGATTCAAATTAGACAAATGATGCAATAGTGAAATTGTAGCTGCCTTGCAAGTTTCCTTGTCATCGGCAGCCACCAAAAGATCATCTACGTATTGTACTAGGGCAGAACCTGGAGGAAGGACAAAAGAATCTAGCTGACTTTTTAAAGCTTGACTGTAAATGGATGGACTTTCACAATAGCCTTGTGGAGCGCGTTTAAATCTGAAACTGCGACCTCCTAAACAGAAGCCAAAAATATCTCTGCTTTCCTCGGCTATCGGAATGCTGAAAAAGGCATTCTTCAAGTCGATGACTGAGAACCATGTAGCTGTAGCAGGAATCAATGTTAACAAAGCAGTAATGTCTGGCACTACAGGAAACTGCGGAATTACAATCTTATTAACTTCTCTAAGGTCTATGACAAACCTATAGACTGGAGGCTTTGTAGGATCTGTTCGTTTCAAAATCGGCAATACAGGACTATTACAAACATTTCCTCGCGTTTCTTCAACCACACCTTTCTTAATCAAATCTTGCACAATCAATAAGAGTGCACGTTCACCTTCACTCGATATTTTATACTGGGGAATTCTTGGAAATTTCACATTCGCTTTCAAAGTTACTACATACGGTGGAATCTCTAGTAGACCTACATCATTGGGACCAGTCGCCCAAAGAGAATCAGGGAGTGAACGTAGCTCCGGCGGGAGTTTGTCCATTGACAAGTACATCGGAGAGGTGAGTCTTTTACCCAAAGTAAGCTGTACTCCTTCCGGAGAACAGTACAATGTCGCATATAGTCGTTTTAACAAATCTAAACCAAGCAGATTTTCATTACAACCTGTCGTCAAAATTAAGGGTGCTTTCAATTGACACGGTCCAACAGAAATAGACAAAGGACCAGATATCGGGTTGTACACAGGGGCGCCTGAAAAACCTACGGAAACATTTGTTGAGCCAGACAAAGGTGCGCCAGGGAGTTTCGCATGCATGATAGAACTTTTCGCGGCACCAGTATCCAACAGAAACGGTTCGACTACACCTGATGTTGCTACTGCGACATAAGGCCCACTCTGATCCACTGGAACTGATACTACTCCCTCTCTCTGTCTATGGCTGTCCTAGTACCCATTTTGTTGAAATCCCTCTTCAACCTCACAATAATCCTCAACAAGATATTGCTGAGATCTATTCTGTTGAGCTGACTGTACATTTTGTTGATCAAAGTGGTTAGAAGGACGATCATTCGTTTGTGGAGGCATAGCACCTCGTCCCCGACCTCTAGAATTCTGTGCAAAACCACCACGACCTCTCTGAGCTGCTGCCGCATTATTTTGCGCTAAAATCTGACAATCATTTTTATAGTGACCCTCTTTCTTACAGTACGCACACTGATTCCACTGGTATTGAGGCCTGGTCGAATTATAATCTGCCTTTTGATACGAATTCTGTTGCATATTAGTCTGATTCGTGCGAGGCGGATACGCCTGCTGTAAAAGAACTTTAGTCTTTAAATCTTTCGTTTTCTTCTCTGATTTCTCCTTTTCCTCTTTATCCCTATTTTCATAGTACTGTGCAGTCGCAAGTATTTGCGCTGTCGTAGATACAGCCCACGCACTTTCTGAGTCTTTCAATTTATTGCATAATTCAGGTAACAAATTATGCACAAATTTATCGACAAACAATCTCTGTCCTCCTTCAGTGCTCATGTCCTGACCACTATGGTCTACAAAAGTCTCTTCGAACCTCGTGAAGAAGTCGGAGACACTTTCGTCTTTCTTCTGCTTGCATGCGGATAATTTATCCCAATTAACACGCAATGCTGGCATCAGAGTCTTCATTAAATCTATTATTCTGCCAGGAAGATTAGCAATTAGGGGTTCGGGTTTCGCACCACCTATTTGTTGAGCATCTGCTGCAGTGATAGCTGCCCAATCACCACCTAAAGCAGCCTGATGATCCTCTTTACGAATTTTAGCCCACACTGGTTGTGGAACTACATTACCAAACAACATATCAATGTCGGCTAAGTTCATTATACAAGCCTCAACTGTCTGTGTCAATTCCTTGTAATATCCGGCTGGATTCTTACGTGGATCTGGCAAGGCCTGTTTCACTGCTAACACTTCTGCTCGCTTCCACGGAATATGTATCCATACTCTTTGGAACTGTGCTGGAGCAGCTGCAATACCCGCATTATCATCACGTTGTACTGCTTCGCGCCAAATTGGAGGAACTTCCCTCATAGGATATTGGCGACTTAGCTTCATTCTACCTTTCTCTAAATCTCTCGGCGAACGAAGAGATGGATCAATCCTAAAACTCAAAATGAGTTCCATCGCTTCCTTTATATTATCGCCCACTATCATTCCAGCAGCAAACTCTTTTTGAATCTTAATTAAATCTTCCAAATCTGATTCGACATCGTCTTCTTCTATTTCCTCACGCAACAACGAGCACATCTCGTCGAAGACGTATCGCTGTGTTGGCTCTCCCCATTGCATAAATGTCTCTAACACATCTTTCGTACTATATCTTCTAACTTTTGTAATCCATCTGAGAGCCGTGGAGTCTAAAACTCCCCGTTCCTCAGTATTTGGAAGCTGACTCCGTCTCTGAACAGAGTCAGGAGTAGGAGTCTTAATCAAGGTTTTATATATAGGCGACAGCATATTAGTAACAGAATCAGTAATTCTTCGACGAACAGAAAGTGGAGTTAGTACACTCGCAGACATAGAGAATGCAGTAGAGGTAGGAATAGATGACGAAACAGTAGGAGTATCGAGGAAAATAGTTTGAGGACCAATAGGTACAGTGGTAGGTATAGGAGCGGGCAGTGCAGGAAGAGGAGGAGCTGTAGGAACATTTACATTCACCACAGGAGGTATAGGAACTTGATTCTGAGGAACAAGAACACCAGGTTGTCCAGCAACCGGCAATTGAACATTCGGTATAAGTGGAGCCGCAGCACCTTGTGCATACGGTGGAGGCGACCGTAACAGATAAGATAGCAGAGGATCGTTTTCGGAATCCTCCAGTATCTTAGCCATTTTCGATGGCAAGGCAGGATAGCACTTGTCAATCGCTAAGTTACGCTCTCTAATGGCTACATCTATGGCTTTCTCACACTCGTCAGCCTGCAACTGCTTAGTCGCTTGCTCTAGAGTTAACTCTTCTTGTTCTTTTTGCTCTTTTTTCAACCTTTTCATTTCTCTCTGTTTGGATTCTTTCCGCCAATAACGAAAAGAGTCAAACATTGCCGGCCGGGCTTTCTTCCTAAACAATTTCTCTTCTAAATTGTCGAGAATCTCTTGTTCAAAACTACCATGCAGTGGCCAGCTAAGGACACCATCCTTCTTACAATAACGGACCCATATCTCATTATAAGTTATAGGACCCACGCCATATTTACAATATAGGTCATATAGGGGAGTCCCAATCGGAGGAACCAGACAGGAATCCTCTAATTGTGAGTCACTGTTGCAACTAAAACAAGACAACATTTTCCGACTTACCATTCTCAGTCCGGAACACAAAACAAACAAACACGGAACAAATTGTGCACTTGAACCAAGAACTTTAGGCCTACCAAAAACGAACTGATGTATCGATACCCAAAACTGAACCAAATAGATTATCGTAACCAGAACAACTAGTGATAATCTTACGAAACCAAACCAAACCAAGAACCGATCAAGGATTTTTAACAATCCTCACAAAAGTAACCAGCTAGCTATCACTAAATACTTAACTGAGGCACTGAAGACGTCACCAAGGAGAAACCCGTCACGTTTCGCCGTACTAAGGACTGCACCACTTCGGGTCCAAGACAGGGCGACGGTCAAGGCAACGGCCCACTGCAGCCGTCCTGAACGGGAACCCTCGTGGAAGAGAACTTCAGGGCCACTTTTGCGATATGCCGGGATCGATGAAGTGGGGCGCCTCCCTCAGGAATCTTCACACGAAGCTTCTCGAACTCTTCAGGCTTTTGGACCGGTACCGAATGACGTCGCCCCACGTTGGGCGCCAATTGGAGTTCTGGACTTTTTTTTTGGTTCCGTCCAGAGGTGTCAGGGTACAACACCCAAAGACCCCGGAGTCCCACCTGCCTTGGTGCACAAATGAACAGAAACACGGGCTTCTCGATGGTGGCGTCAAAGACCAAAGGTTTATTACTGCAGGGACACAGAAGTCACAGAATCTACACACGGGCAGAATCTAGGAGACTGTTCGATTTGTACAAAGTGGGTTGCTCCTTATATACTAAAAATTGTGCTCTAGGCAAATATTTCACATGTCGGTACATTCCCAAACCTTTGTGTCTCTAAACAATAAATATTTGGCGTTACACAGGAACTGTCGATAATATCTGATACCAAACATCACGAAGAGGGGTTCCCACCAGTCCATCACAATCCCTTGTCAATATTGCATTCAAGACCCGGACCGCCTCATCGTAAAGTTCGTTACCTCCCCCTAATAAAGGCCCAGAAGGAAAGGAGCAGAGCCAGGTGCAGAAGATAGAAAAGCGGGATAAGAGATGTTTGTGGGTTGTAAATGGGCAAGGCTACCGGCTTCGGCCGCCTAATCATGATCAGGTACAATGGACAGGAAAACCAGTTCAGGTGGGCTGGCCTCGGGCAGAGGAGGCAGCCTTTGTCGAGTCATGCAGCTTCAGCGTGATCTGGTTTAAGGTGCACGTGTCATGTAAGAGGTGAATCTCCGGCTAAGGCTACGTGTCCTTAATCAAAGTGAAGTGAATGAAATGATCAGAGGCTATTGCATATGTGAGGGCAAGGAACCACAAAATGGCGGCCACGATCTAAGATGGATGCCGTGTGTATATCAGAAATGTGTCAGTGGAAGGAGTGCTCTTGCTCGTAGCGTAGCGAAAACACTAGGATATACTAAATGGATCATTTGCGGTTCGCTGATACTAATTTTATGTATTTCCGACAAACTTAAAAACACGGGTTCAAGTCGTCACGGAACCGTCACGGAACCTCAGTTCTGAATCCATTGTAGTCTTTTCATGGTCGTTGAAGATGATCCATGGTAGAGGCTTGTTCTGACCGACTTTTTCGGCCCTCCTTGGAGGGAGAATGATTGAAGGTGACTCCAGGCTATTACCCTCCTAGTGCAGGGATTAGAACTATAAACAGGGCCTATTCATAAGGCACAGTAGTGCATTTTCGTACCCTTTTCCTTAGATCAGGGCTTATAAACTTAAGTTAGGGGATAGATTCATTAGTATTAGTGATAATCCGTCCTTCTGCAAGAGTGTTAGTATACCTTCTATGGAGTTATGCTTATTTCGGGCCTTGTAGGCCTCAAACGGGAGAGACTCCATCTTGCTTTCTGCCCCGGCAGCTTGAGATGCTTCTAGGTCAAGTGTAATGTTTTAGTTTCGAAGTGTTGTTCGCTTGGAGAGAACCGGCTCAGGCTGGCCCTTATCGAAAGACTGTATTTTTCTCCACTCCGAAGACACAACATCAGGCCGGCCGGCTGGGAACGTGTCCTTGGTACGGGGAGGTACAAGAATTTGGTGGGCGGCAGGTTACTGGCCGTAACTTTCCATGAAAGGACAAGCTTCCATATTAGCGAAAGTGTTAGGCAGTGAGTCAGTCAGTCTGTAGGCGGCAGCTAGCCGTTAGCATCAATGCCATTAATTATTTCCAGGCAGACGGTCGCCATTTTGAAGTCCGAGAAAGATCATAAAGCTGATACTCTCTAAGAAAGATTGAAGGAGAAGGAGAAGTAGCGCAGAGCGATCAGAGACAGAGAGAGAGAGACAGCAGCTAATAAAGAGGAAGGTTACAGTGACTTGGAGGGAAGTAGAGGAGACAGAGCATAGCGGTGCAGACGTGTACTCGTGACTGCTGAGGTGTGATTCCGAGACGAGCCAAGGCACAGACGAGAAGGGAACCTAGATGACTGCTGAACCCAGACTCCACATTACTAAGGTGACGTCGACCTTTTTTCCCTATAGTGTGCACATTCTAACCTTTCACTTTTTTTTGCAGGATATATGTTATAGTATAGTATTGTGTTTATAATCATTGTAATAAAATACTCCAGTTCTTAGTGAACCGACATGTGCCTTGTATTCTTGTTCAATCAGGGTAACCTGGTCTTCTAGTCAGACATTGTTTTCATGAACGGATGTAAATCCCGGTCAGGTAAGAGGTGACTGAATAATGAGGGAGAGAGGGACCATTTGATGCCAAGAGCAGAAGGTACATACTCCAATTTGGAAAGCCGTGCTAATTATGTTATTGTAGTATCATCCCAAGTAGCCAATGAGAGATTTCTTCCAAAGGTATTCATAGGAGAGTGATCGTCGTTGGTAAGCGGCGTTAATGAGAACACCAGGTGGGAGACTGGTGCGAAGATCCGCCGGATTGCGGATCGGGTTGTAAGTAAGCGAGCACTGGGAGGGAGACCAGTGTTTAGGTCCGCCGGATTGTGGACTGGATAAAAAGAGAGCACTGGGACTGCAGCCCAGTGTGAATGGCATGCCGGATTGCATGTCGAGTGAGCACTGAGGGTGAACAGTGTGTATGGCACGCCGGATTGCGTGTCGAGTGAGCACTGAGGGTGATCAGTGTGTGATGGTACTTAATCAGACCTGCCCCAGGGTAGATTAGTCTGGGCCTAAGTGGCCGTGAGACTAGTTGGTATGAATAGGATATTGTAGAAAACCTATGCATGTGTATTGCTATTTTCCCCATCCTTAGGTACGAGATGTACATACATATACCTATACCCATTGTAAATACGTTCTAAGGAGGGAGGTGATTACGTTCCGACTGGGTTGGAGGGGCTCCTAGGAGCTGATCCCATCTGGTTCGAGAATCCGGTCGTTACAAGGCTATTGGCATAATCGAGTTTGGACAGAACAAGGGCGATGGTAGCTTGGACCTTGTGTGGAAATCCCAAATGAGGGAAAATTTGTTGCAGCGTTTTTATAGTAGCAAAGCTTGATCTTGCTAGTTTATCCACTTGGGCGTTCATCTACAGCTTGGAGTCCATGGTCATTCCGAGGTTTCTTACTTCCTTCGATACTCTAGGCAGTGATCCCAGTTCATCAGGCCATGCGGCAAGTGGGTTGCAATGTTTCCAATTGCCCCACGTGAGTATTTCAGTTTTTGAAGCATTCAATTTGAGATGGCTCCAAGTCATTCACTGCTCCACAGCTCTGAGACAGCTGAAAAGTGGTGATTTTCCAATGTCTTTGGGACATTCCAGTTGAAGGAGTATTTGCTTGTCATCTGCATAGTTATAGCACGTGAGGTGAAATTTATTGATCAGTACTGGTAATGACTTCATGTAGATGTTGAAAAGCATGGGCGAGATGATAGAACCTTGAGGGACCCCTGCTTTTATGGAGTACGGTTTGGACGAGAAAGGTAATAATAATCCACATTTGTAAAGCACACACTCACCCGTAAGGGTCTCTAGGCACTGGGGGCCGTCGGGAAGATTAAGCAAGCTATTGCCCAGAGTCACATGGTACTGGGCTAATCTGCCGCCGGTGCCGGGGATCGAACCATGATTCCCAGATCCCAGAGTCAGTCACCCTAGCCTCGTTGCCACACCTCTTCCCTGTATGGATGACATTAGTTCCGTTTCGAAGGTAGGACGCGATCCAGTCTAGAGCAGTTCCCTCTATGCCGGCTTCATAAAGTCTTTGTTTCAGAGTTTCATGGTCAATCGTGTCAAAGGCAGCTGAGAGGTCCAAGAGAAGTAGCGCAGCAACCCCGTTGCGGTCAACTGTATTCTTTAGGTCATCCCAGATGGCAAGGAGGGCAGATTCAGTGCCTCTTCCTGGATGGAATCTTGTTTGGAAGTCTGAAAGAATGTCATTCTCTTCAATGAATTGTGACATCTGGGTGAACACTGCTCTTTCTATAAGTTTGCCCAGGAAAGGTCCATTTGTAATGGGTCTGAAGGTGTCAGG
Source organism: Lissotriton vulgaris (assembly GCF_964263255.1). NCBI lineage: Eukaryota > Metazoa > Chordata > Amphibia > Caudata > Salamandridae > Lissotriton > Lissotriton vulgaris. The sequence goes on from NC_141687.1 coordinate 427,631,233, forward strand.
GTTCAGCGGGTCCAAGTTTGTTTTCTTCAGTAAAGGGCGTATGTATACTTTTTGGGTTCTGCTGGAAATATTCCAGTAGTTAAGGAATCGTTGATGATTCTTCTTACTGGAGTAGCAGCAGAGGTTGTTAAAAGAATTGTCTTGAAAGTTTGTGGCGGACAGGGGTCAGAAGGGCTCCCGGCAGGCCTGCTTGCTTTGACCATGTCCATAAATTCATCATGTGAGATGTGTTGAAAGGAACGGAGAGGCTTGATTAGAGCATTCTTGGATTGTTGTTTTGTACAAGGATTAGTGCTAGTGCTTAGTTTCTGTTTTAAGTACAAGTCCAACGTGACTGCCTTATCCGTGTAATGATTTGCCATTTTGTCTGTGAAATCGTGAGTAACAGGATGAGTTCCTTCTAGGCAATTTGGTTTGCGAAATTCATTGAGTATTTTATAGAATTCTGTATTTGCACATTTAGCGTTTTGAATTCTGTCTGAATAGTAACTTTTCTTAGCTTTTTTGATAGCCGATTTGTATAATCTGTTAATTTTCTGTAGGTGAAGTTTGTCTTGTTTGGCGTTTGTTTTGAGCCAGGTACATTGCAGCTTTCTAATTTGTTGTTTTATGTCTTTTATTTCTATGTTTCTACAAGACACTTTTTTTCTTATGCTCTGTTGTGTGGTTTTGAGTGGTATCAGGATGTCAAAAGCTTTCTGTAGCCACTCATATAGATTTTGAACAAAATGTATGGTTTCCAGATTTGTTCTGGATGTTAGTTGTGTTTCCAAGTGTTCCAAATTGAGTTTGTTCCACGGCTGATAGGTGGATGGATGAAGGTAGTTTTAGGTGAGTCGCTTAGCATTGTTTTATGTTGGAAAGCAAGCAAGTGGTGGCCTGACCATGTGACTGGAGTTATAGTTTGAAAGGTAACTAGTTCAGTATTAGCAAAAATGACATCTAGGACATATCCAGCGGTGTGTGTTGGATTGTAGACAATCTGATGCAGGTTCAATGCGTCTAGGCCGGTGATTATTGTTTTTGGATGGGTCATATTGGGATTATCAAACCAAATGTTAAGGTCACCCAGAACGCATAGGTTGGAGTGTATTGTTATCAGCTTTGAGACCGTGTCTAGAAGTGTTGCCTTGCTACATGGAGGTCTGTAAAGGAGCAGGAAGTTACAGGAGGAAGACGGTGTAGGATTGCATCTTGTTAGAAGAGCCTCACAATTCTTTATGGAGATGTTGTCAATTTTACTGATATGTATTGTTTGCCTGAATACAACAGCTAGACCACCTCATTTTTTAGCTATACGATTTTGGGTGATTATTTGATAGCCTCGAGGAATGGCTCATGCAGGACTGGAGCCATATCCTCTCCCAACCATGATTCGGTTATGTCAATGTCAATGTCATAAGTTTTTATAGAGCGCCATTATCACTGCATGGTCTCAAGGCGCTTGTAGCATAAGAACCGGGTAGAGGGAGACAAACACTGAACGGGAATCACAACAGAAAGAGACGGGCCGCATGCTAGGGAAAAAGCCATGTTTTCAAGGCTTTGCGAAATTGCGAATGCTCTTTGATGGAAAGAAGGTGGAACTGTAACTTATTCCAAAGGGCAGATGCAAGATATGAAAAGGAGCGTTGTCCATGTCTCGAGGTTCGCACGCGGGGTTGCATTAGCAAAGACTTGGCATACCAGTTCAATTTTTTTTGAAGATACTGAGGCCCCTTTTTGTACAATGCATTGTGGGTCAAACATAGGATCTTAAATTGACTTCTTTATGAATAGTATGTCTTGTTTTGCATCGGTGAGAAGGTTATAGATGTGATTGTTTTTAGAGAGGGATCGAGCATTTATTAGTAGATAGTTTAGTGAGTGGCCTTTGGTGATAGTGGGACTTTGTTTTGTAGAAAAGTGATCTGTATTGTGTGGGTTTGTAGCAGGTGTGTTTTTAATGCTGGTATTAGCTGTATTAGGATAGCAATCATGTAGCTGTTCTGTATCGTGTTCTTCATCCTGCATGCTAAGAAGGCATTTTGATGGGTCTGCATGTGTATGAGTTGGCGATGGTGTTCGAGAGTGAGTTGGAGTGCTGTGTTGCTTTTGTGGTGTAACATTATTGTGAAGTAGACATGGGGAAGCAGAGTTGTGAGGTGTAGCATGTTGCTTATATTTTTTGTGTGTGTTTGAGGCGGAAGGTGTATGAGTCAGGGGAGGTGGTGCAGCATGTGGGTCATGTAGTAATGTTCTAAATTGTCCAATGGATGAGAGGCGGTTAGAAGAGAGGTGCTGTATTGCTGTATCTGTGTTATGTGTGGTTGAAGAGTGAAAACTTGGCATTGGAGTTTGTTCCTTTGTGTGGTTTGAAAGGTGGGTATATGTTTGTCTTTTTGTGATGGTAAGTATTATGAGGTGTTGCACTTTTGAAGATCCTGTTGTGCTGGTGTGTGTGATATGTTTTGCTTTTGAGGAGTAGTGAAAAGGGGTGCTGATGTATATGTTTCATGCAATGGATTTGGTTGTATAGCATTGTTTGTGAGAGGAGGTTGTGACGTAGAGGGGATTGTGATGTGTTTATGAGTAGAGTGTATGATATGTGTGTAGGAGGGAATGAAGTAGAGGTGAGAGTGTTTATCTTAGACTGGTTTGTTACAAGAGTTACAAAGTGTGGTGGTGTGCATTGTGTGTGTTGTGCGTTAGTGTTATTATGGTAGAAGGGAGAGGAGGGTGTTTGTTTGACAACTGATGGAAGGATGGTTATATGTTTGTTAGTGATAAAAGGTGGTCTGTTAGGTGTAATTACAGCAGGGAGAGTGTGTCTGAATGGGATGTAGTTATGTATGGTGTTGATTGGGGTTGTGTTAGTGATGAGTGTATTGGTTAGTGGTATAGGATAGAGTTGTATACTGTTTGTAGGTGATGGTGGATATGTGTGGTAGTTGGGATAGCAGGGTGTGTAGATGTGGTTTGGCTGGGTTTGTGGTGCATGCTGGTACATTAATTTGTGCCTAGTGTTGTGTGTGGTGTACATTTGGTGTGAGTGTGTTGCTCTGTTTGTGGATGTGGATGGTGTGGGCTGGGTATTGCTAAATGGGCAGCATTTCTGGCTCTAGTCCCGACCAGTCTGGAACAGGCTCAAACAGGCAACTGCCCTTGTCCTCTCAGCCCTTCGACTCGACGCCCAGGCTGAGACGCCCTACTGGCCTTTTATAGCCCTAGTAATCAGGTGACCCCTTCAGCCAAAGAGAACCCTAGTGCTAACACTATCCAATCACAACACTAGCCCTAAAATTTAGAACCAATAGGAGACCAGGACCTTACAGCCAATCTTATCCCTAGTCAAGGCACCAATTCAGTTCAAAACCCCTATTCTTTAAGTCCAATAAAGGCTCTAGCCCTACCTGTAGTCCCAACCCAAGTCCAAGCAACCAATGGCACAGGTAGCCCTAGTCCCTACTTCCAATAGAAAGCCTAACCCTACTCTTAATCCCAAAACTAGTCCGGCAACCAATCACACCAGAAGCCCTAGTCGCTACTTCCAGTTAAAGGTCTAGCCCTAGCCCTAGTCCCACCCTACTCCCAACAACCAATAATATAGGAAGCCCTAGTCCCTACTTCCAATAGAAATCATAACCCTAGCCCTAGTCCCAACCCTACAATGATTGAATCACAGACCCAGAAACCAATAAGAACCCTCAAATACCCAACCAATGAGGACATTGGTTCCTGCATGATTGGCAAATTTAGTTTACTTATAAGTCCCTTGTAAAGTGGCATATTCATATATCCAGGGCCTGTAATCCAAATGTTACTAGTGGGCCTGCAGCACTGGTTTTGCCACCCGCACAAGTCGCCTTACCAACCTGTCTCAAGCCTGTCATTGGAAGGCCTGTGTGTTCAGTTTACTGTCACTTTGACTTGCCATTTAAAACCACCTGCCAAGCATTAAACTTTCCTTTTATTACACAAAGGTCACCCCTTAGGTAGGCCCAAGGTAGCCATAATGGCAGGGTACTGTGTAAGTAAAAGATAGGACATGTGTTGGTAAGTTTTACATGTTCTGGTAGTAACAAACAGTAAAATTGTTTTTTCACTACTGTGCGTACTACTCCGCTCATAGGTTGGCATTGGGAATTCCTTAAAACACCCTTAAACTGTAATTCCTGATTAGAAAAGAATAGCTGCATGATGTTTCATATCTCTGAAATAGTAAGGAAAAATCATCTTTAGTGGTATAGATGGACTTAACATAACTTTTTTTCGAAATGCCACTTTTAGTAAGTGGACATTTCTCTACCCTTTAGTTAGATCTGTGTGCTTGCAGCCTGTCTCCAATATAGATCTGGGGTGGGTGACAGCGGCACTTTGCGCATTCCCTCCAGACAGCTGCAAACACAGGAAGTGTAGGTGTGACAAAGAACTCATATGCGTTCATCTGCATTTTGATAGCTCTTCCTGGGCAGGAAGAGAGGGGGAGCTGACACACCTGAATAGATATTGTCTTCTTTCCCAAACAAAGGGCTGATTACCCCCAGAGATAGCCTGGCAGATGGGACTGGGATGAAAGGGGACCCGTCCACTTCAAGTGCCTGCTTTGAAGTTACCCCCATTTCAAAGGCACTTTTGGATGTAAGTACTGATGCTTTGATCATGCAAGACAGTATACTACTGGACCTGTGAAGAGCTCTGCAAGGAGTAAAGATTGTTGTGCTACAAGAGTTGAACCTATGCCGGCCTGCTGCTCTAAAGGAACTGTTTTCTGCTTTGCTGAGCTGCCCTGCTGCCTGCTGATCTCTGCTCTTCCAAGGACAAGGACGGGACCCATCTCACTTGAACCCAGAGTGAGTTCAGGGGCTTGCTGGCTTGGCTCCTGTTCTGAAGTCTCAGGGGCATCAAAGACTTCCTGCAACTCTGCAACTGCACCTGGACTCAGTCATCTGTGAGTCCAGCCATGCCAAGTGGTGCCAATCTAGTCCTGGGCCTTTGAAATGTGATTTCTACTGTCCAGAACCATCTGCATCGATGCAGTGACGACTTTGCACTGATCAGATCCAATGCAGTGCCCTTCAATGCTGATGCCAAGCCATTCCAAGGACATTAACAGATGCAGGATGCCAACGGTGGACTCTAGGTGCCGCACCAACCCATGATTATTTCCGTAGGTATCAGAAAAGTGCTTGTGAACTGTTAGTGTGCAAACATAACTCCTGCACCCACCGTTGCGAGGTACAACCCAAGAGAATGGGAAGAAAGTCACTGACGATGATGGAGTTGTGCACTACCAGGATATCCAAGCGGTAATAATGAAGCTCAATCAGTTCCTTCGTTGCAAAAGTCTTTATTGATATAATTCCAAAATGTAAAAACAACAGCCAACGCGTTTCGTTCTTAGAACTTCGTCAGGGCAGTCAGTGAAGTTGAGCAATGATCGTCTCGATCTATCATGCCTCGAACATCGTGGAGTGAAGTGGTCTTCCAGAGACGTGCGCCACCTTGATAAGGGCCACGTTATAGAACTGTGCATCAGTCGTCTCGATGAGGTGCCGGGTATCTCCTGGAATACCAAAGACATCCCTGCATGGCTTGACGATGACGCAGGACCCAACTGCGAGGTTCGACAGTGACGCAGCACCTGCATCTTAAGGGGTTCGATGAGGATGTGATATCCGATTGAAAGGCTCAACTACGATGCACCGACCAGACTTCGTGCATTGGAACTGATGCCCATAGTCGGCCTGAACTCCTTCGCAGTCAGCCTGACTTCGGATTTACCCGGGTCCAACACTACCTCAACTAACCCCCAAACACTATTTGACTCTAAGCACAACTTTTTAATGTATTCTTTAAAACGTCATAACTCTGGTTCTAGTTATTGTATTTTTTGTTGTTTTGGTCTTGTTTTATTCATACAAATATTCTCTATGTCTCTAAATGTGTGGAGTATTTTTGTGGTGTTATCATTGTGTTAGTGTGTGTGTGTGTTGCACAAATACTTTACACATTGCCTCTTTAGATAAGCCTGACTGCTCTGTGCCAAGCTACCAGAAGGTGTGCACAGATTATCTTTTAGAGTGTATCTAGCTTACCCTGACTAGGATTGTGGTCCCTCTTTGGACATAGTGCATACCTCTGCCAATGGAAGACCCAATTTCTAACAAGAAGACACATACTAAGCCATTAGGAGATTCTTCTGCTCAGATTGTGATTAAGTAAACCTCATTTTTCATCCCACCGAAGGTAGAACTAGAGGCCATTCTGTTACTATCAATATCCTTATTTTGTGTACAAGGGCATAATGTTGATTTACCTCAATGACGAATTGTAGTGGGTTGAGGGTGTGGGGTAGGTAGGAGGGGGTTCTTTTAAAATGTTCTTAATTGTTAATTGAGTTCCTTTTTATAATGTTTTATGGACAATTGTCCAAATAAACGTGTTTCTTACCTACCTCAATGGCAGAGGAACAGGTTCTTAGATTCTATTAGCAAGCAACTTTCTGACACACAACTGCAAGAGGTGTCCACATGGGACACAGAAAGGTAGACAACAGAAAACCTTAGTGCCAATCTGTTCATCACAACCACCACAGAGGTAGACGATTAATGATACCTTGCCCTTCCAAAACTCGCCCCCTATCCATAGTCTGGGTAGGTAGAGACCTCTAGGGGAGAAGGGTAATGAGAAGAGAAAGACGGACAACCGAAGCTCTGGAGAACTTCTGTTCGAATTCTTGTTATATTTTCTACAATGCAGCTAAAACTAATATTACTTCTCTGTGTTGAAATAAGAAATCAGAAACATACAACACCATTCGTTTAGTACACACCTTGTTATACCCAGAACATGTCTTAGTTTCTCATCTTCTATAATACACTCATGTGTTATATAGTCCAGGTTAAAAAAATATAGGTTTAAAACTATTTCATCTCTACATGTAGAAGATATTCATAGAAGTGTGTTACACACACACACTACATTCCACACGAATGCTTCACGGAAATCATTACTGTGTCATTACACACAGAATCCGAATAGCGCCCAAAAAGTAAGGTTTATCGCGTTTAACAACAGAATATTCGAAGACAGTTGTATGAAAGACAACCAGTAGATGGCACCAATGTAACAAAATAACATGAACTCAAACCAAAGTGCCACAATACATGAAAACGCACCAAAGCTCACTGGATATGAAAATTGAAACACAGTCTCAAGGGATGTGCTTCTTCTCTTCTTATTATCATGCAATTATTTCCGGTGCAGCATAAACCCTAGTTAGAGGGAGGATTTCTTAAATACCATAGATGTGAACAGAGATTATACAATTACCACTATAGGTACATTCACTTGCTCATATTTGTTCTCTCATACACTCGTGTAGTACACTGTGCACAGACCCTTGAATCCATACACCTCATGGGGCTTCTTTTAAGTATTGGAGGGAAAAAGCAGACATGACTGGGAGGAGCCTGGCTCAGAAGAGAGGAGTACTATAAATTTCTCTCAGCCGTCGTCTTTCGTTCGTTTCATGAGGCTGCGAAAGTGGTGGTTCAGCAGCCAGTGAGTGAGGCCTGGAGTTGCTAGCTAAGGGTGGACGTGTAGTGCTGCCATCTGGCTGGCATGTCAAATATTTCAATGGCCTAGCCGGGACAAAAATCAGGAAAATTATCTAAAGCTATGATATGTTTCCTCTTATTGCTACATACTGTAATCAATAAAGATAAAAACAAAAAGAATATGAAACGTGCTTTAGGGCTGCATTGAAAACTGAGAACTAAGGCAAATAAAAATAGAAACGCTATGTTAAAAATGCACACAGGCCATTTCTTATAAATCTGTATTTAGGAATTAGATATATGCCTTTGCAAATCCAAAACATGAACAAATGGTCAGTATTTCTATACGGGGAAGGTGGCAACCTTAGATGGGAGATGTGATATTTCTGGATCGGGTGGGCAGCTCCCATGTTCCAGAACTCTCCACCTCTATTGTTAAACTCCTGCATAGGGACGATGGGTTGAGAGATAAGTGCTTACCAGCAGAGCCCATGAAATCCCATGTGAAGTGTATGGATCCACTCTGACTACTCAGGGGACGTCTGTCGATTTTATTACCAGAAGTAAAGGCACTTGCTCCATAGCTCCCTCTGAGAGCCAGTAGAGTGTGGAGACCTGTAGGGAAAGGGGTCACATGAGACTTCCGTGGTCTGTTGGTGGGTGCTGTAGGAGTGCGGTCTAAAGGCTCATGACGGACACACTTGCACCCTTCAGGTGGCTGAAGGCCTGATTGCATGGGGTGAACAGGAAGGGAGCATGATCTGATGAGGATCATGGTGGGGTGGGGGGGGGTTACTGATAGGAAGGCCCCCCCCAGTTCAGGAAGCAACAAGGCCAAATAGAAGGGCTGGTCCAGGCTCCACCAGCTTAAGTGCTGTTGAAGAATAGGAATGGTGTCGAAACAAAACAAGTAAAGAGAAGCTACATTTGGGGGTTAGGAGGCCCTACAAGAGCATTCCTATTGGCTTGTCCCGAACCAGGAGCAACAAGCAGAAAAACACAGTCAGACTGGTCCGACAGGTTCAGAGCTATTGGCAAAACCGCAATCACAATCGCAAAAGCAGGCACCATGAGAGTCTGGAGGCCCCAGTGTGATGAGAAAATCCTTAGTGCATCGCAGAATCATCTGCAAGTAGCCCTTGTGGAGTTGGGCCCCTCCCGGAGCACCTCAAGCAAACCCACACTATTTCTGAAAATTTGTCATAGTTGAAGATGGATGACCACTGGTTATCTCTTGCCCAGGGAGCCCACGAGTCTCGTCTGGGTGGTGTACTCAGGGACCCAAAGGCCTCCACTGAGAGGCCCCACCCCCCACTGATAAACACCAGCTCACACATGCATGTATTTCAGGACTGACCACGAGCGGGCAGCTCCCCCTTTATTTATTGGCTCGGTACAGGTGGGTCTGTGTGGAAGGAGAGGTCTCCCGAAGCACCAAGAATCACCACCGCAATTCCTATCATGCTTCCGGCTCTGAGGAACAGCTGTCAGGAGAGCAGTAAAAAGGTGTCCCCCCCCCCCCCCCCCCCCCGCGCCCTCAGCTAAGAGAATAGGAGACTGGAAAACTGCACAGCGTAATGGAGCCTGCCACACAGCCCCTGAGGATCCACTGATCTGGTAGGAGAGAGAGTGAGTCTTAGTAGGGCAGGTGCACACTATCGAAAAAGTCACTGCCGCAGGTGGAACAAAATATTAAACATTTCCCAGTCATTTCCTCAATTGAATACTTAATGTTGCAGTGATATTGTTGACACTTTTGGAAACTAGATGGTTGTACAAATCTGTGGTGTTATGAATTGCCACATGCACCAATAAAAAATACTTGGAGAAAAAAAAATCCAGTCACTACACTACCAGATCAAAGGAACACAACAGAAACTCATGGGTGAAGTTACATTCCAAAACCCAGCCACGCTTATCGTAATTTGAATATTTTGTTTCCCGTGCCCCCTTAAAGGCAGGGGCACTGTAATACTGCTCTGTGACTTGCTAGGGACTCTCGGGAATAGCAGTACCCCCCAATAAGTGCCCCACCCGCAGGTAGAAATACCCTCACCACACCTCTTCCAGGATAAAGCATTAGTGACCCCAAGAGAAGCCAGGTTGGGGTGAAGGCCCTCATGGGGCTGGTCTTTTGTGGGCCTCGGGAAGACTGCTGTACCTTTTGTGTTTATGGCCCTGAGACACTACTCTACAGTTTGATGTAAAAAGTAGAAATATAGGCTTTCATTAAAAATATTCACAGCTGTGAAATGTTTATTATTGAAAGCGCATCAAAGCTAACAAATCTTGCTTCTTAAAAGCAAAAGGCACAAATGCCGTAATTCCAGTAATGCACTGAGATGTACATGCATATTGAAAGATCTGTTTTTTCACTGCTTATTGGACTGTGTATGTCGTTTGAACACTTTTTACAACTGCACAGCTCGCATGATAGGTATATGCATGTATATTACTAATGTGATTAAGGGGTTAGGATTTACTGGCACATGGTTTGTGAGGCTCTTCAGGAGGGAAAGAGATTTCAAATGTAGTCCCCCTTGCAATTGTGTAAATCAATTTAACATATTTTATGTGCATAATATTTAGTTGTGTGTGCTGCTTATAGAGTTGCTCTGTTCTGAGTGTCTAGTCCACAGCATCCCCTTGAGTCAGTCTTGGATCGCGCTGCACCACTACCCTGAGTCAAGTGGTAAAAGGACACCAGACCCAAAAGGCTCTTTAGGATTTCTCACACTGCCTTGCTCCTGGCTGCTTTGGAGGGTACTGAGGGCTTGATAATGGAAAGGCCCCCCAATACACATGCATCCTCTTGTGTGGTTCCACCTACAAGGGAAGGTGTTGACTAGGTATTGCCCTGGACTGGTGTTAGGATACATTTAGAGTAGCGTTTAAGTTAAGGCAGGGCTAGCATCTAGGAGTAGGTAGGGACAGCTGGGAGCTAAGCAGAATTGCTTAATTTACAAGAGCACATGGAATAACTCAGTGCATGCAAGTTATTGAAGGATTAACTACGTTATTAAGAAGTCAAGGCATGGGAGGCGCACGTGACGTGACCCAAGATGGCCACCTTCTTACGGAGCTCCGCACAGACTCGGGAATCGCCGATGTGATTACAGTAGTTTCAGTGCCGTTTTCTACTTGGAGCGGGTGTGTCCTACAATATAAACACCTACTCCAGATGAGGCTGCTGCCTTTGCTCAACGTGTTCCTTGCTGGGCCCTAATATCTTCAGGTGATCTTACAGGCTTTTCTTGTTCCATACGAATCTCTCCTCAGAGCTTAGCTTGCCTTGATCAGGAGTACTCTTTTTACATTTCTTATGAGTCTACTCATTTTTACAACTGAACTGTACTTTTCTATGAGGAGGAGCATCTGTTTAGAGGGATTATGTTGCTTGCGGAGTTCTTTATGCCTATTATTGTTTTTTACCTCACAAGCCATTCTTGCTTTCACTGTCTTTGTTCATGGTCAGAAACAAGAATTGACTGCATTCAATCAAGAGACACTCCATCAACGAACCCATCTCTAGTTATCCTCATACTGTTCCCTCCATTAATTTTTCATATCCTTCTGGAGAAATGGCTCCATCTGTGTCTTCTCGACCTGGAGCTTTGCCTATACCCGTATCTAAAGTGCAGCTACCCCCTTCTACCAATAAAAGGATCAAACAGGACCCCCTTCTCCACCCAAGTCTATGTCTCCTGTATCCTTGGACAATGTTTTGGAACAGATACGTGTCTTACAAGACCTTTTATTGAGGAAACAAATACTTGTCTACGGACTCTGGACAATAAATGGTCCTCCATGGATTCTCGCTTATCCTTGGTGGAACAACAGGTCAGTGATGTACAGGATTCATCTGCCAGAATTGCATATTTGGAGAGAGAGGTTTTGCTGCTAAAATTTTTTACTGAGGACTTTGAAAATAGAAATTGGCGTAATAATTGTTGCTTATATGGGCTTCCTGAAGGAGACGACCCTGTTACTTATTTTACCACCTGTCTCCCACAGCTTCTGGACCTTCCTACGTCAACCAAATTAAATATTAAACGTGTGAACAGACTGGGTCCATGCCTCTCTTCTTCACCTGCTCCTTCTAAATCTCGCTGAGTAATTCTTTTATTTTTGAAATTCAATGAGCTTCTACAAGTCCTAAATGCAGCTAACTTCAATAAATACAAGACTGTTTATATCTCAAGATGTCCCTACATCTACTGCTAAATGGAGGAACAAATTCCTGGATCTTTGCCCTGCTCTTTGTACTATCCATGCTTGCTATGGCTTATTCCATCCTTGCTTGTATAAAGTCGCCTTTCAGAACAAGACTTCTTCATTTGTAGATCCTGCAGATCTCAGAAAATTCATTCACTCTCGTTCTACATCCTCGATGGAGATTGCTGGTCCTTGCTTTCATACCTGATTATAATAGTTATCTTTTGTAACGCTCAGTCTTTTTTGCTTATATTATAGTTTGTTGTTCCTGTTATCTGCTCTTTTGATCACATTGACTCCTTATTGCTTATTGCTTCCTGTTCCTGTTTGTGTTGAACGGCGTCCCGATGTGTTGCGTTGCCCCCTGTTGGATGTGCTGTCTTTGTTTGTCGTCACCACTCCTTATTTTCTTTCTGTTTTCCTGGGAAGGTACATATCACAGTCGTCAGGTTCTGATATGTACTGTTTTTTTCCTTTGGTCTCCTTTCTTCCCATCCTTCCTCTCTCTTTCTAGTTTTTTCTCATTCTCCGTTGACTGATACTCCTGCAATGTTTTCCGGTTTGACCTTCTTCTTCTCCTATGTATAATCTCCATTACTTCGCTGTGGTTTGTATTGTTCTATATGGATTCTTGGTACATTACATTCTTTTATTCTTTTCCTTTGATGATATTATTGCAGTATTTCTCTTTTCCATTTTCTTAATTTCCTATTTACTTTCTTCGCTGCCTTGCTGTTGCACTATATATATTTTAGATTTTTTTATATTCAGAGTTGTTTCTTGGAATGTGAAAGATTTTATTAATCCTATCAAAAGAGAGAATTTTATCTCATCTTGCTTCCTATAACCCATATTTAGTCTTTTTTCAAGAAACTCACCTCAAGGAGTCAGAAGCATTAAAGTTGAAAAGGGGTTGGGTTGGTTCCTTTCTAGTTTTCCCCTCTTCCACCAAGAGAAACTGAGTAATTATCTTATGTCATAAAAAATTAAAATGTAAAGTTTTATCACAAGAAAATGACTCTGAGGGGATGTGGTAATTAGCTAAATTTCTCATTAATAATATTACTTTGACAGTATTTCATGTTTATGACCCAACTCAGCCGGACTATTCATTTTGGACTATGGTTGCAAAAAAATGTACTCAATTTAGGGATGATTTTTTTATTTTGGGAGGTTATTGCAATCATATTATTGATCCTTTTATTGACCACCAATCTCAACTTCGCTTTATTCCCCACAGATCCCACAGAATAGTTTCTTAAATCCGTTTCTCAGTCACACCTCATGGATGCATGGAGATTATGTCACTCAGATGATATTGACTTTTTTTTCTCTCCTCCTTATGGCTCCCTTTCTCGATTAGACTATATCTTTCTTTCTAAACCTTTAACTCAAAATCTTATTTCTGCCTCTATCAAACCTTTTGTCATTTCTGATAATGCTCTGGTTGCGGCGGATTTTGACTTGCTCCCTCCATTACCCAGGTCCTCTCAATGTCGCTTCAACAATTCTCTTTTACAGGAACCACTTTTCTCCTCTTCATTTATCTCTTTTGATGAGGAATGGTTTCTATTAAACAATGATCCCAATCTCTCTCATCATGTATTGTGGAACTCTATTAAAGCCACGGCTCGTTGTTTTATTTTAGACTATGTCTCTAAAAAGAAGAAGCGATTTTTTTCTACCGCATAGCTCTACCATAGCACATATCAAGGCCCTGGAACACAAACTTTACACTTTGCCTTCTAAGTCTATTATGCAAGAGCTTGTACGTGCGAAGTTGAATTTTGATAAAGTTACCACTGATAACGCAGCATCTATACTGCTCTGTAGTGGCGCTCGCTACTTTGGTGGGCATAACAAAGTGTGTAAGCTTCTAGCTAATTACCTCAAATCTTGGAAGGATCTACTATTAATTGACTACATACACAAGTAAAGTAAATATAATTTCTCACAGCCTGGGAGACCTTCGAGGGACGCCGCCACTCACCGCCGCCACTCACCTTCCTGTTTTTCCTCAACGACTGGCCGCACCCGCTTCGCGGGTGCCGCTGCGCGGTCAGAGACACCGCCTGGACGAACTGCCCTGGGTCCTGGAGTGTGGGCGGAACATTGACCAGCACAGGAGAGTAGCGCTGCAGGGACTCGCTTCCCCAGGAGTCCCTGCCTGACCTCTGACACCAGGTCAGCGCCCCCTGTTAGCCCCGCCCCCCGGACGGCACATACCTTCATAATCAGACTTTGATCCCTGGTGCAGGTGGGAGCCCCTTCTCACAGCCTGGGAGACCTTCGAGGGACGCCGCCACTCACCTTCCTGTTTTTCCTCAACGACTGGCCGCACCCGCTTCGCGGGTGCCGCTGCGCGGTCAGAGACACCGCCTGGACGAACTGCCCTGGGTCCTGGAGTGTGGGCGGAACATTGACCAGCACAGGAGAGTAGCGCTGCAGGGACTCGCTTCCCCAGGAGTCCCTGCCTGACCTCTGACACCAGGTCAGCGCCCCCTGTTAGCCCCGCCCCCCGGACGGCACATACCTTCATAATCAGACTTTGATCCCTGGTGCAGGTGGGAGCCCCTTCTCACAGCCTGGGAGACCTTCGAGGGACGCCGCCACTCACCTTCCTGTTTTTCCTCAACGACTGGCCGCACCCGCTTCGCGGGTGCCGCTGCGCGGTCAGAGACACCGCCTGGACGAACTGCCCTGGGTCCTGGAGTGTGGGCGGAACATTGACCAGCACAGGAGAGTAGCGCTGCAGGGACTCGCTTCCCCAGGAGTCCCTGCCTGACCTCTGACACCAGGTCAGCGCCCCTGTTAGCCCCGCCCCCCGGACGGCACATACCTTCATAATCAGACTTTGATCCCTGGTGCAGGTGGGAGCCACTTCTCACAGCCTGGGAGACCTTCGAGGGACGCCGCCACTCACCTTCCTGTTTTTCATCAACGACTGGCCGCACCCGCTTCGCGGGTGCCGCTGCGCGGTCAGAGACACCGCCTGGACGAACTGCCCTGGGTCCTGGAGTGTGGGCGGAACATTGACCAGCACAGGAGAGTAGCGCTGCAGGGACTCGCTTCCCCAGGAGTCCCTGCCTGACCTCTGACACCAGGTCAGCGCCCCCTGTTAGCCCCGCCCCCTGGTCGCCGTGATCTCCCATTTAATCAAGACAGGAACTCGCTGCGCGAGAGCGCGCGGGAGCGCCGGGCTAAGCCCGGGCAAAGGGCGGGCCCTCTGTGGCCCTCAGAGGCCTGAGGAGGCCGGGACGGGCTACCCCCCTTGGTCTTTTAAAAGAGGTAAAGCCACTGATTGCCCACTCCACAGACTATCACGTTTTGTCTGGCTCTGTTCCCTTCTTATAAGGGAGTGGTCACTCAATATATCCCCTGGTTGAACTTATGCCCTAAGATACTAGTCGGGCTTGCCATCGCCACTGTGGTACGAATGACTAAAAAGTACAGTTAGTTGTTTTTACATACTGTTTACTTTAAACATACTCCTACTAGTATGGATTCCCCTTTAAAATCGTCTAGTACTGCCTCTAATCCCCCATGGCTAGACGACTTAAACAGTATGTGCAATATCAGGTATTCTCTTGTCACATCACCCTACCTGGTATCTAACGCCAGTCCGCTAGCTCTCAGTGTTAGTACACAGGGGCGTCTACCGACACCCATAAAACTAAGTGCAAAAAATATAACTCCCATCAAGGCCACTTCTGGTAAAAGGAAACATGACGGGGTGGGAGAAAGTGGGTCCCAATCCAAATCATTAAAATTGCAGAGTGTGTCATCTGATTTAAACCCGCTTGCTAACCTGGCTCTGTTAACACCTGAGATGGGCAAAAAACTAGATGACCCAGCATCCTCTCCCCAATTGGTTTTACTGACCATGATGGAACAGTTGATCAAAACTATCATCCATCCCTTGATCGACAAAATTAACATCTTGGGGGACAGACTGACGGGGATTGAGGAAACGGTCAAACTCAATCAGGCATACACAGTAACATCTAAGTGTCCAACCAAGCCTGGTCTTCCTAGTCTGCCCAAACAAACTTTGCAAAAAACAGTTCCCCCAATTCAAGCAACAGTCTCCACTACTGTGTGCCCACTTGTCCCTAAACCACTACCCATACCCGCCCCAGATCGCAATACTGAGCCTAGATTAAAAAGTACTAAGACCCCTCGTATTAATCTTCCCCCAGAGGCCGCTCCATTCGTGTCCATCCTGTCGGGGGTACCCCCCCTGAAACATGGAAAAATTGAGAGATCCAGTGAGTTGCTAAATAAAACTAAGTTCTGGCTGTCGAAAAATAGACCCTTACCCCATAACCTCGATGGCAGGATAGTCAGCGTGAGGAGAGTGGGATGGTTGGGTCCCCTACGAAAAGATATCTGCGGGGATCTGATTCTAATCAGATTTAGGAGCAGTCAAGTTGTCCCCTATCTTCAGTCGTGGCAGCCCCAAGAAGGTGACGGTCCAATATCAACTTGGGACCTACATGACTTTTATCCAAGTGAATCATATAACCCCCTTCGGAAACAGTCTGCTATTTACAACACTAAGCTGGCTTATAGATCCTGCCCTCCATATGAGCGCAGTTTTCCCTCCTTCAACTCCTTTCCACATAGTCTTTTTAAACATAGCAACCTACCTCAATTTAACCCTCTCACCCCATATAACAACTGTTAAACACTAGGCGGGTGCATATCATGTAAATTGTATTGTTATCAATAACAACAGGGTCAGCTAATTTTACTTAACCTAATGTGATTATGTTCTTTTTAAAAAAATTTATGTTGTTTGTTCAAAATATGATTGTATATTTTTAATTGTATGCTTTTATGGTTTGAAACAAAATCGAATAAAGCTTAATGAATTGACTACATACACTCTTCAGATGGAAAGCTTATGTATAAAGATCAGGATATTCTAGATGAATTCATAAAGTTCTACAAAGATTTATGTACTGTAGAATCTCCTCCTACTATTTCCCTTATTCAATCCTATCTTGATAATATTCCTTCCTCTTTTAATGGTCACCTCAATTTCTCACTGGTAGAACTTCTGGCGGGTTTGTCTCTCGCCTGGAGGGTTGTGCCAGGCGAGAGACAAACCCGCCAGAAGTTCTATCAGTGGTAACAAACCCTGAAAACATGACCATCCCTTTATTTAACCTTTCTGACCACGTCCTCTCTAGCTCAGAGATTTCGTTTCTCAGTAAAGGGCTATCTTTTGTCCCATCCACCTACCCGAACTTATTGGATCTACAATCAGAACTGTTGGGTTTCTTTAAAAAGATTAGACTTTGTGCTTTCTTTGACCTTAAACCCCCTCAATCTAGAGTAGCTGCCACTCCATTCAGACCCCCATCCACCTTCTCTCCATCCTCTAATATGATTCCCAAAGAGATACTTACATTTGAAAAAGTGATCCTCAAGGAAACCACTGAATTAGCTAAATCCCACTTATTCATCCCGTACAATATTTCGCTGGATGAAAAATTGGCCATCGCGACCCTTCGTGACAACAACCACCTTGTCATAAAACCAGCTGACAATGGGGGAGGGATTGTCCTGCAGGGGATTAACGACTACAAAACAAGTCCTACGCCAGCTCTCCAATACAGGTCATTATTGTAGACTACCAACAAATCCTACCAAAGAACTCCAAAAACTGATTAGACAAATCACACAGGAGGCTTTTGACACTGGTTTCCTAAGCAAACATGAACTGAATTTCCTTAACGTGACAAACCCCAGAACACCGGTAATCTATACCCTGCCTAAGATTCATAAGAGGCTTGATTTCCCACCTGGGCGACCCATTGTATCTGGTTGCGGTTTGATACTTGACCCGCTAGGCCACTATGTCATTTCTTTCTTAAAGATTTCGTGCCTGAAACATGTTGCTTTATTAAAGACAGTATGTTTATGATTAATTAAATTGAAAATCACCCTTTTGACCCTTGCAAAGAGACTCTATGTACAGTGGACGTAGAGTCTCTCTACACTAACATTCCACAGCGAGAATCACTTTTGGTCATGGAAAACATATTGAACAACAGAACCCGTCCTCATACAGTGCCGACTTTATTTATCATTCAACTTCTTGAATTCTGCCTGACACAAAACTTCTTCACATTTGACACCCAATACTATCAGCAAGTGAGGGGTACTTCAAATGGGGGCTATTTTTGCCCCTACCCTGGCAATCCTCTATATGGATTGGCTAGAGTGCAACACCATACTTCTCCCTAGTAACCCCTTCCACCAAGGTATCTCAAAGTGGAAACGCTATATAGACGACATTTTCCTCATTTGGGAAGGCCCTGTGGAGAATCTCAATCCCTTTCTACATTGGCTGAATAACAACTGCAGCGGCCCTACCTTTACCCTTTCCCACAGTAAAATCAGTATTTTTCCTTGACTTATGCATTCAACATAAAGATGGTCTCTTGTACACCTCTCTCTTTCGCAAACCTACCGAAAGAAATACTTTACTCAGTTACCAAAGTTGCCACCCCAGGGCACTTAGAGACAGTCTACCGTACTCCCAATTTCTTAGACTAAGAAGGAATTGCTTCCAAAAAATCGACTACTTTGAAGAAGCAAAAACCTTGTCAGAGAAACTGCAGCGGAGAGGCTACCCTCGCCGCTTGGTGAAAAATGCAATGAAGAGGGCTTAGTACTGCCCTCGCGAAACACTGCTAGAAATCAAACCTAAGAAATCTACTGAAAAACTTGCATGTGTTACCACCTTCTCTACAATCTCTAACAAAGTGCGTAAATCCATCAAAAAGAATTGGCCCATCCTTAACTCAGGCCCATTAGATTTAGAAACACCATTGTTTGCGTTCAGGAAAAATAAAAGCTTGAGGGACCAACTTGTTAGGGCTGCCTTGCCCGTAACAACAACCGCTAACACCACTCTGAATGACCATTGGTCTCTACCGCCAGTCAAGGGTCACCACAAATGTGGTTCATGTATTGTGTGTGGATCTTGTATTGAGGGTAAAGAATTCGTTTTTGAGAATGTAAAAATGAGCGTAAAACCTTCACTAACTGTAATAGCTGTAATGTGATCTATGCTATTTTTTGCCCCTGTAACAAGATCTATGTGGGGCAGACAATACAGAAGATAAAACTACGGATTTCACAGCATCGTAGCAGGATCCGTTGTAAAACAGCAAATGCCCCACTTGTTGAACATTTTACTGAGAATCCGCACAATGAGAATGATGTCCGCTGGACAGTGATCAACTAGGTCACCCTCCCACCGAGAGGAGGTGACCTCACAAGACTGCTTAACAAAGAGGAACTAAAATGGATCCTGAGAACGGACAGCTTAAACACCGGACTTAATCTTCAGGAAGACTGGACAAATCTGGTCTAATCAGTGCTTCCACTGAATTGTTTTAAATTTTCAGATAATTCTGGACTGCATTGTACCATGTAAGATGTGGATGCTTTTTTCGTTACTGTTTTCCTATATAATTCCTTTATAATTTTTATTCACATTGTTTAACACATCACAATTCACTTCACGGGCACCACTGTCACCCCCCTAAATCACTGACACTACGTGGTCCTTTCACCTAAACCCTCTGGCTCTTTCCCCGTTCCAATATGGCTGCCATGTCTCCTACCCTTCCACTGTGTCCCTGAGCCTTCTTCTCTTTTCACTGTGTCCCCCTGGACCAATAAGAGCGCGCTCTGCAAAGGCTCTAGCACCAGCAAACTGCAGTTCGCATTGCCCCTTCCCAGCAATTAGATTCCCATTCTTCTCCCTTGTGTTCTTAACCCAAGGAACATAGCCCTAACCTCCAACCTCCTTTCCTAACCCCCTCCTAGGTACCCCCAGCAACTTGCAAGCGACCGGAACTTCCGACTCTTCCTGGCCGGTCCTGATTCCGGTAAGATCCTTTCCTACCCCTGTCCTATGCGTTACCATCGCATTCCTCCGTCCCATCCTTATTGTTTTCCCCGTTACTGTCTTTAGGTGACCGTATTCCTTATCAACCCAAAGCCTTGGATTTAACATGGTGAGCCTTTTTATCCCACTGCGCCGTTTTTATTCCACTGCGCCGTAATTCATCACATCACACGCTCGCTGCTCGGCACTGGTTGAAGTCGATTACAAGTTTACCGAGTTCTCTCGGCATGATCACTGCGAAATTTGCCGTTATGGCCGCCGCAACCTACAATACCACTATGGGCGACCTCTCGAATCTGCTAAGGCTACGCTCACGGTAGTTCCTCGCTCACGTAGAACTGACATTTTTATCCAACCCAACTGCAATCACGATAGTAGACTCCCACCCACGGGAACCACTGATAGTCACTGAAGTCAAATGTCGATTATCTCATTGCCTTATTACAGTCTCTCGCCACTCGTGCACAAGGAGTTTATCACTATAGCCAGTCTGTCGAGTTGCTTTTAACTGACACCTTCTAGCACTTATCATCACGTTGTGATTTTGAATTTCAATCCACAGTTGCCTAGTTCATAATTTCCTGGAATTCTCCTTTTCCCAAATTTCCTTTTTAGGTTTTAGAGGCTTGCAACTATTAGGCACTTATCAAATGTCCTGAGGATGATCCCTTTGAATTAAAAGTGGGATCGAAACGCCGTCGACCAATTTATGTGCCTTATGCAGTGTGTATATTATGTACTATGTTGATGTAATGGCGCATTTCAAAATATCTGTTCATATTATGATTTAAAGAACAACTTAAGCTTTTTACCTAAAAGCCCTTTCCTGTTCACTTTGAGTGTACTAAAGTGTCTGTGTTTAAATGAGGTACAGGCTTGTGCCCCACAACGTGAGATTGTCGAAGGACATTCTCCCTGTATTTGTTGCTATAAGTAAATACATTCTGACCACTGTCCGGCTGGACAAGTCACTTAAATACAGAATCCATTGCGTCTGTATTCATTTGTATGCTTTATCCTATGTTGCATGGGACCATTTTTGTTTCTATTTAAAAGTACTCATAGTACGTAAAACTCCAGGCCTGGATGGTTTCATGGTGGAATTTTATTTACATTTTTAAAACCTATTACTTCATAAACTTCTATACCTTTTTCAATCCTTCTGTCTTTCTGGTAAAATGGAAGGTAGTTTTTCAGGAAGCCACAATCTGTTTGATTGAAAAAGACTGTTGTGATCCTTTGTTTTGTAAGAATTACCACCCTATCTAATTGGTCAATGTGGACTATAAAGTGTTCGCTAAATTACTTGCTCTAAGGTTGGAACCCCTTATGCTGCAATTGATTGGTAAAGAACAATTTGACTTTGTTAAGGGTAGACTAGCCTCCAATAACTCTCGAATATTTCTCAATGCTCAAAATAAGGTGGCCTCACTTTCTTACTCCCTAGCTGCAATTTCCATTGATGCAGAAAAAGCACTTGATAGGTTGGATTGGTCCTTTTTATTTAAGACCCTTAATAATCCCTCTTATTTCTTTGCTATATTCTGACCTCAGGGAATCTGAATTAGATAACAGCCGTACGTCTAACTACTTTCCTCTCCAACGTGGGGTTTGCCAAGACTATCCTCTCTACCCTCTTCTTTTTATCCTAGCTGTTGAACCCTTTTTTATCTTCTGTTCGTACTAACGATCTATTTCGGGCTTTCCCTATGGTGATCATCATTTGAAACTTTCTGTATTTGCGGAGGACATTTTACTTTTTATTTCCAACCCGAGATATCTATTTCCCCTTTATTACAAGACATTTCCGCATTTTCTCTTGTTTCAGGCTATAAGATTAACTCGGATAAAACAGAAATTCTCCCTCTCACCAACTTTTAAGTCCAATATTCTCTTTCTTCTACTGGATTTTGGGTGAGCAGATCAAAAATTAAGTATTTAGGAATTATGGGCCATATATATGAAGCCAATTTGCGATCACAAACACTGGAACTTTCAGAATTCCAGCGTTTGCAATAGCAAATTAGCAGTGTGCAATGTATCATACAAAAACCCCTCGCAAAATAAGAAATCGCAAACTTTGTGATTCCCTATTTTGCGACTGCATTTAAGGAATTGCAAAATTGCTATTCCTTAAATGCAATGTAAGAAGCACAAAAGACAGTGCGATTTGGCCTTTAGGAATCGCAAATTAGCACCAACTTAAAGTTGGTGGTACATTGCGATATCAATTAACAATGCACTAGTTTGCATTTATTAAAGTGCCATGTGGCACACATGCATGCCAGAGGTGCAACAGGGTTTCCTTTTGACACCCTGGCACCCTTGAAATTGCATTCTCAATTTGCGATTCTCTAATTGCTAATCACAAATTGAGAATGCCTTCCAATTCATTAGTATGGGCCTCCTAGCCCATAGGAATGAATGGGAAGATATTCTTTATTTGCGAATCTCAATTTGCGATTAGCAAATAAGGAATCTGTGGGATTCACAAAATTATTAGCAAATCCCACATACATTGCATTTTGCAATTCTCAAATTGCGAATCGCTGAAAATTACAATTTAGGAACCGCAAAAGTATATTTTGATACATATGGCCCATGGCTTACTAACTCCATTTCAGCCTCAGTCAAACTACATATGGTAGAAGCTCTCTCTCATATTGACAAACCCCATTCTTCTTGAAATCTTCTATTTCTCTCCTCGTGGGGACGTCTGGAAAATGATGATCACTCCTAGTCTATTATACCTTTTCTCTATGCTTCCTATTCCTATCCTATTTATTTTAAGAAACTAGACTCTCTTCTTTCCAAATTTCTTTGGAAAAATAAAAAGTCTAGAAACTCCTTATCACAACTCCGGAAGCCATCTAATGGGGGTGTTAATTATCCTGACTTTCGAATTAATCATGTCTTTTTGTCTACGTCAAGCCTTTAAATGGCTTCTTTCAGAACCCTCCCCTTTCACAACTTTATGGCCTACTATTGAGCACTCTCTGCTTGCTCCTTTCTCTACAAAAGAGGTAGTGGCCTTCTCTTTCTAGAATGTTGAAAAAACTCTACCCTTATTCAAACATACTTGCTTCCTGTTGAGACCGCTAACCCAACCGAAGATTAATTCAAGAAAATCCTTTTTGAATTTGCCGATATGGCACAATCGCCTCATTACTATTAACAATAGACTCATATATTGGAAGTCCTGGAGATTGCGGGGGATAGCGTCGGTCCATGATCTATTTGATGGTACAACCCCATTATTCATTCCCTCAATTTCAAGACTCTTTTAAAGGTCCTCGTTCATTCTGGCACAAATTCTCCATTTTAATAGCAGCCATTCCAGATACTTTTTACTCACTCCCTTTAGTTGCTTCTTCTTCTGAGGAAAACTCTCTCCTTAAAATACTTATTGTTCTCCCTAAGGCTATTGGAGTTCTGGACCTTTTGGTTCCGTCCAGAGGTGTCAGGGATAACACCCGAAGACCCCGGAGTTCCACCTGTCTCGGTGCACAAATAAACAGAAACACGGGCTTCTCGATGGTGGCGTCAAAGACCAAAGGTTTATTACTGCAGGGACACAGAAGTCACAGAAACTACACAGAGCAGAATCTAGGAGCCTGTTCGATTTGTACAAAAAGGTTTGCTCCTTATATACTAAAATTTGAGCTTGAGGCAAATTCTTTACATGTAATACATTCCCAAACCTTTGTGTCCTAAACAATAAATATTTGGCGTTGCACAGGAATCGTTGACAATATCTGATGTCAAAACATTACGAACGAGGGGTTCCCACTTTTCCATCATAATCTCATGTCAACTTTTCATTCAAGACCCGGACCGCCTCATCGTAAATTTCGTTACCTCCCCCTAATAAAGGCCCAGAAGGAAAGGAGCAGAGCCAGGTGCAGAAGATAGAAAAGCAGGATAAGAGATGTTTGTGGGTTGTAAATGGGCAAGGCTACCGGCTTCGGCCGCCTAATCATGATCAGGCCAACGAACACAAGAACCAGTATAGCAGGACTGGCCTCGGGCAGAGGAGGTAGCCTTTGTCGAGTCATGCAGCTACAGCGTGTTCTGTTCTAAGGTGCACGTGTCACTGGAAAGGTGAATCGCCGGCTAAGCCTACGTGTCCTTAATCGAGATGAAGTAATCAGAGGTTATTGCGTATGTGAGGGCAAGAAACACAAAATGGCTGCCATGATCTAAGATGGATGCCATGGGTAGATCGGAAATGTGTTTGTAACAGGAGTACTCTTGCTTGTAGCATAGCGAAAACACCAGGATATGCTAAATGGATCATTTGGGGTTCATTGATACCAAAATTATGTATTTCCGACAATATTGAAAACACGGGTTCAAATCGTCACGGAACCTCAGACCCTCCTTTTGCCCTTACATAGGCAATTACTCAGTCTATGTCAGAGTCTAACTCTATGCTCATCAGGTCAGTGACATGCTGTTGTATCATCATCCTTTCTCGTGCCTTTTCTCCAAACGCAGGTGGTTTTCTAAAACAGGTTGCAGCACACAGACTACACAGAGCTGGACCACACTGGATAATCAGGCAACACGAGAACAGGAATACTAAGATGACACCAATGACCATCAGAACCTTCCATCCCCACGCTGATATCAGAGTCAAAAACCACTCCATGAAGGACCAGTTTCCCTTGTCTACATGTATAGAGTCGGAAATCTTGTGTAGCTTAGAGATCGCCTCATAGACAGTTGGAGCATTATTGGGAATAAAAACACAGCAGCTCGATTGGATCATTCTGCATACCCCACCTCGATCTGCAAGTATTACGTCTAGAACCATACGGTTCTGCAACGTCATGAGTCTATCCGCCTGAAGCTCAGCTGTCAAGTTGCTAAGGGCACCAGCAGTTTCGGTAATAGTAGATTCAACTACCCGTGTTAGCTGACGTATGTTTCTACTATTGGCCATAGGCCCCCAGAACGGAAGGAAACCTTTGAAGAAGTCTCCAGCTTCCTGACCAGCGGTATCTTCCTTGCTGAAGACACCTCTTGCTACTCTGGTCTTGTGATAATCAGATGAAGCAGTGTACGTTGGAGGCAACAGTCGAGCAATATAACATGAACCTGAAAAGTCAGCGGGCAACCATGTATACGCTCTGTCTTGACAGATGAAGTAGGTACCCCTAGCAGTAAGAAAAGCAGGGGAAGAGTTAGACGGAAACACGTAAGTCTCAACGCACTCACTCCTCCCTAGCTGAGCTCTCGGATTTCTCCCATTTCCTTGCAAACAGACCTGACCTCGGTGAGGCACGACCCAGATTGGAGTTGAGCTTTTACGCTTGCTTTCTCCCAAACTAAGGCGATACTCTGAAGAATTCCAACTCAAATATACTCGTAATTCATCTCTAGGGTAAGATGGAGTATTATTGACATCCTTGATCAAGTCAATAATTCCCTGGACTAACGCTTTGTTGGCAGAGTTATATTTAGTGGAACGTGGTGGACGCGGAGGATAGGTTTCAAGGGCGTAAGCAAAAATGGTCTGAAGGGCCTGAAATGATCCATTATAGCTAAAAGGCAACACCAGATAGGGAATGCCTTTATCCATAGTGTGGGGTATCAAGCCACACACCCAGCAGTCTGTAGTGTTAACTACCAGTTGGTGTTGGTGCAAGAGTTGTATGAAAGTGTTATTGATGAATTCTGAGCGTCGAGCTTGCTCATGTTCAGGAAATGGGTGAAAAGAGTGCATAGAAGAAACAGTAGAAGTAGCAGGATCAAGGGGAGGTACTGTAGTTACTGGCATAGAAATCAAATTCACACCGAAGACAATTCCACCCACCAACGTTATCAAAACAATTAAAAATGTAATAGCACATTGCATCAGAAAACATTTGCTGTGGAGAATTCTGTAAAGTCTGTTTCTGCGAACATAAATCACATTTTCTCGTTCCAGCGCAGGAAGCTCCATCTTCTACAATCCGCTCGCGACCACTGATGATGTGTACGTAGATGAAAATGCCTCTATCAGCCCTGGGAGTTCCCAGAACCAACAGAAAGATCGACCTTGTGTCTGATCCCTGCAGATTCAACTAGGCACACAGCCACGACCCTACGGCTACCCAGACGGCAAGGCAATTTTAAAAACAATAAATCAATAACAAACTTCCTGGCTGAAGGCAAAATGTTAAAATTCAAATATCATAGTAGGCAGTTTCCTGCTTTATTTGTCCATATTACGAGACCGTAAATTGTATCTTAGTTTTGCAGGAACTGTTTGATCCGGAAACAGTGTATCATTAGTGGATGTTGCAATGTTCAGGTTCGCAGATGGCAGAGTTTCTTCAGATGCAGAGGACAAGTGTTCAGAGTTCAAAGGAGTAGTTTCAGGAGGAGAGTCAGAGTTCGATGTGTCAGTTATCAATTCGGCATCGCTGAAAGGGACAAACTTGGGTGTTCGCTCGGACTCAGAGGCACCAATTCCCTTCTTAACCCAGTCGTCATAAGGTAGTGGCAGGGGCACACGTTTGACATGTGTCGCATGGATCCAGTGCTTGCGTCCGGCCACACGAACAGCAGTTCTTGTTGCTAGTAGTACTTGATAGGGGCCAACAAATCTGGGCTGAAGGTTCTTGGTCCTGGCGAAGTTCCGCACCACAACGTGGTCACCTGGTTTCAGCTGATGACCTGGACTCTCCGGTGGCTTTGGCAATGCATCGAAAACCTGTTGATGAATAAGACTCAATTTAGCAGTCAAGTCGTAAAGGTAATCAATCAACATTGGATATTCCAGAAAACAAAATTCCTTTGGCCTAGGCACTCCCCAAATGTTAGCGGGACGACCGAAAACTATCTCGTAGGGACTAAGCCCTACTCTAGAATGTACAGTCGCTCTCGTTGATAATAAAGCCAAGGGTAGTGCATCTGGCCAGGATAAACCCGTGGATGCCTGTATTTTAGCGAGTTTTAGTTTGAGGGTGCCATTGTAACCCTCAACTAAACCAGCTGACTGGGGATGATTCGCACTGTGGAACTTCTGTTTTATCCCTAAGCCGGCACACACACTCTGCATAACTTTCCCTACGAATTCACTTCCATTATCTGACCATACAATCTGTGGCATTCCGTACCTAGGGAAATATTCTTTGAGAAGAATTTTGGCAGTTGATAAGGCAGTGTTGTCCTTTAGTGGATATGCTTCGATCCATCTGGAGAAAGCACAAACTACCACCAGGACGTACTTTAAGTTATTGCACCGATCCATGTGAATGAAGTCTAACTGAATTACTTCAAAAGGGCAAGAGGGAGGAGCGAAGTGACCAGCAGGAGTAGGGATTCCCTTGCCAGGATTATGCATCAGGCATACCATACAATTTTTCACCACTCTCTCTGCACATTTACTAATCCCATCATTCTTCCAGACTGGAGCCAACATCTTACAGATCCCCTTAGAACTTATATGCGCTACTCCATGTGCCATTGTCACCACTGCAAGCACATACGCATCAGGCAACATCCAACGCTGTTGTTCCGACAAGTCAATCCAACACCCACTCGAATCCAACTTGCCCGTACTTTCTTTCCATGCACGCTTTTCCTCCTCAGTCGCCTCTTTCTGAATCTTTTTCACACTTTCCACTGTATCCTCACACATTCCAGACTCAGAAACCCATCTTGCAGACGTTGCAACATACATTCTACTCATCATATCTCTAGCTGTCTGTTTAGCGGTCTCATCAGCAAAAGCATTCCCACGACCAACATCATCCGTGATTGCTTTATGAGCACTGCATTTCACAATCGCAACTTCAGTCGGCAAGGTTAGAGATTCCAACAAGTCGTTAACTAGCTGACCATGTTGAATCTTAGTCCCATGGGACGTAATGAAACCTCTTTCTTTCCACAAACGGCCAAAATTATGGGCCACGCCGAACGCGTACTGACTATCTGTGAACACATTCACTCTCTTTCCCTTAGCTAAAACACACGCTCTTAATAGAGCGATTAATTCTGCAGCTTGGGCAGAATTCTGACTCACTCTTGCAGTCTCCACAATCGTACTCAAAGTCGTTACTGCATAGGCAGCAGTCACATCACCATTCTCCAATTTAAAGCATGACCCATCAACATACAACGTGCCATCTGGATCTGACAATGGGGTGTCTTTTAAATCAATTCGTCCTTTTGTCTCCTCTTCGGTTCTGAAACAGCAATCATGGGGCTCGGAATCACTCGACTCTTGATTAGCCGGCAACAGTGTGGCTGGATTCAATACATTGCATCTTTTGATCTGAATATGACTCGCTAGCAGTGTCAGCTCGTAGCCAGATAATCTAGCACTGGTAAGATGCTGTGTCTTGGTTCGGTTCATGAGTGTGTCCACAGCATGAGGAACCATGACCACTAGCATGTTATTCATCACTAAACCAGCAGATTGTCGAATGGAAGCCGCAGCTGCTGCTGTAGCTCTCAAACAACTAGGCAACGCTCTAGCTACCGGATCTAATGTTGATGAAAAGTACGCACAAGGGCGTTGTTTATCACCGAATCTCTGTGTCAGAACACTCAACGCGCAACCTTCTCTCTCGTGAACATAGAGCGTGAATGGCTTGTTGTAATCGGGTGTACCCAATACTGGAGCTGAACACAGTGCATTTCGTAACTCAGAAAAACTCTCCTGACATTCAGCAGACCATGGCACCGGACTCGGAACATTTTTCCCAGTCAAAGCAACCAACGGTTTTGCTAAAAGAGAAAAATTTGGGATCCACTGCCTACAGTACGAGGTAATACCTAGAAAGGCACGTACTTCTCTCTGTGTGCGAGGAACACTCATCTGCGTAATTGCTTTTATTCTCTCTGGGGTCAACTTCCTTCCCTCCTTTGACAAGAGATGACCTAGGTAGGTCACTTCTTGGCAGCAGTATTGCATTTTTCGAAGGTGACACCTTGTGATTCAAATTAGACAAATGATGCAATAACAAAATCGTAGCTGCTTTGCAAGTTTCCTTGTCATCGGCAGCCACTAGAAGGTCATCTACATACTGCACTAGAGCAGAACCTAGAGGAAGTACAAAGGAATCTAACTGACTTTTTAATGCCTGACTGTAAATGGATGGGCTCTCACAATAGCCTTGTGGAGCGCGTTTAAACCTGAAGCTTCGACCTCCTAGACAGAAGCCGAAAATATCTCTGCTTTCCTCGGCTATCGGAATGCTGAAAAAGGCATTCTTCAAGCCGATGACTGAAAACCATGTAGCTGTAGCAGGAATCAATGTTAACAAGGCAGTAATGTCTGGAACCACAGGAAACTGCGGAACCACAATCTTATTAACCTCTCTGAGATCGATAACAAATCTATATACTGGAGGTTTTGAAGGATCAGTACGTTTCAAAATCGGTAATACAGGACTGTTACAGACATTTCCTCTAGTCTCTTCTACCACACCTTTCTTAATCAAATCTTGTACAATTAGTAAAAGTGCACGTTCACCTTCACTAGAAATCTTGTATTGAGGAATTCGTGGAAATTTGACATTTGCTTTCAAAGTGACTACATATGGTGGTATTTCCAAAAGGCCTACATCGTTAGGACCAGTCGCCCAAAGAGTATCAGGGAGAGAACGCAGCTCTGGTGGGAGTGCATCCATTGACAAGTACATCGGAGAGGTGATTCTTTTACCCAACGTTAGCTGTACTCCTTCCGGAGAACAGTACAATGTCGCATGTAGGCGTTTTAACAAGTCTAAACCAAGCAGATTTTCATTACAACCTGTCGTCAAAATCAGGGGTGCTTTCAATTGACACAGTCCAACAGAAATAGACAAAGGACCAGATACAGGGTTGTAAACAGGGGCGCCTGAAAAACCTACAGAAACATTTGTTAAGCCGGACAAAGGTGCGCCAGGGAGTTTCGCATGAATGATAGAACTTTTTGCGGCACCAGTATCCAACAGAAACGGTTCGACTACACCTGATGTTGCTACTGCGACATAAGGCCCACTCTGATCCACTGGAACTGATACTACTCCCTCTCTCTGTCCATGGCTGTCCTAGTACTCAGTTTGTTGAAATCCCTCATCATTTTCACAATAGTCTTCGACATGATACTGTTGCGACCTATTCTGTTGAGCAGACTGTCCATTTCGCTGATCAAAGTGATTTGAAGGGCGATCATTTGTTTGTGGGGGCATAGCACCTCGTCCTCGACCTCTAGAATTTTGCACAAAACCACCACGACCTCTCTGAGCTGCTGCTGCGTTATTTTGCGCTAAGACTGGACACTCATTCTTATAATGACCCTCTTTCTTACAATACGCACACTGATTCCACTGGTATTGTGGTCTCTGAGAACCATAATCTGTCCTTTGATACGACCCTTGCTGTGTATTGGTCTGATTCATGCGAGGCGGATATGCTTGTTGCAGAAGAACTTTAGTTTTTAAGTCTTTCGTTTTCTTATCTGATTTCTCTTTTTCCTCTTTATCCCTATTTTCATAATACTGTGCAGTTGCAAGTATTTGCGCAGTTGTA
The DNA here is from genome assembly GCF_964263255.1 of Lissotriton vulgaris. Taxonomy (NCBI): domain Eukaryota; kingdom Metazoa; phylum Chordata; class Amphibia; order Caudata; family Salamandridae; genus Lissotriton; species Lissotriton vulgaris. The sequence continues at coordinate 427,661,428 of NC_141687.1, forward strand.
GAGACAGCCCACGCACTCTCGGAATCTTTTAATTTATTGCATAGCTCGGGTAGCAAATTGTGTACAAATTTATCGACAAACAATCTCTGTCCTCCTTCTGTGCTCATATCCTGACCACTGTGATCTACAAAAGTCTCTTCGAACCTCGTGAAAAAGTCGGAGACACTTTCGTCTTTCTTTTGCCTGCATGCGGACAACTTGTCCCAGTTAACACGCAATGCTGGCATCAGAGTCTTCATTAAGTCGATTATCCTACCTGGAAGATTAGCAATTAGAGGTTCGGGTTTGGAACCACCTATTTGCTGACCATCTGCTGCAATGATAGCCGCCCAATCACCACCTAGAGCAACTGGGTGATTCTCTTTACGAATTTCGGCCCAAATTGGTTGCGGAACTACATTCCCAAATAACATGTCAATGTCCGCTAGATTCATTACACAAGCCTCAACTGTTTGTGCTAACTCCTTATAATATCCGGCAGAGTTTTTACGCGGATCTGGCAAGGCCTGTTTCACTGCCAATACCTCAGCTCGCTTCCACGGAATGTGTATCCACACTCTCTGGAATTGTGCCGGAGCAGCTGCAATACCAAGGTTTACATTAGCTTGCACAGCTTCACGCCAAATTGGAGGAACCTCTCTCATTGGATATTGGCGATTCTGCTTCGTACTACTTTTCTCTAAGTCCCTCGGTGAGCGAAGTGATGGATCATTCCTATAACTTAAAATCAGTTCCATCGCTTCTTTTATATTTTGACCTACTATCATACCTGCAGCAAACTCTTTCTGAACCTTAATTAAGTCTTCTAAATTTGAGTCAAAGTCATCTTCTTCTAGTTCCTCACGTAAAAGAGAGCACATCTCGTCGAATACATATCGTTGTGTTGGTTCGTTCCACTGCATAAATGTATCTAGTACATCTCTCGTACTATATCTCCTACTCTTCGAAATCCATCGGAGAGCCGTGGAATCTAATATTCCCCGTTCCTCAGTACTTGGGAGCTGACTACGTCTCTGCACAGGTTTCAAAAAGGAGAGGGTACCCCACTTTCACCAGGGAACAGGGTAGGAAGACAGTTAGTCAAAGGGGAAATCCCTGGAGTCGACTAATCCACTAATCACTATTGGCCTTTCCTGTTGGAGAAGGAAAGGTCACAATATGCCATGGGTGTTTGGACAAACGTAAAATTAGGTTTCCACAAAGAAATAGTCTCGTTTACAATCTAGATTTATTAAAATTACATTCAATTAAACAATAAAAACAGAGTAAATTCATACAATTCTTACAAAACAATTTTAAAATCCAAGATTAAGTACCTTGGAAGGATAAAAATAATTATTCAACAATGTTACACAAACACAAAACAATTTTAAAATCCAAGATTAAGTACCTTGGAAGGATAAAAATAATTATTCAACAATGTTACACAAACACAATACGTCTCTGCACAGACTCAGAAGTAGGAGTCTTAATTAAAGATTTATAGAAAGGAGACAGAATGTTAGAGACAGAATCAGTGATTCTTCGACGAACAGAAAGCGGAGTCATAATACTAGCAGATGTAGAAAACACAGTAGCAGTTGGAACAGATAGTACAGGGACAGTAGGGGTATCAAGTAAGGTAGCTTGTGAAGCAGTAGGTGTAAGCAATATAGGTATAGGCAAGGAAGTCGGCAACCCAGGAAGAGGAGGTGCCGTAGGAACATTTACATTAACCACAGGAGGTACAGGAGCTTGATTCTGAGGGACAGGAGCAGGAATACCAGGTTGTCCAGCAACCGGCAATTGAACATTCGGTACAGGTGGAGCCGTAGCACCCTGTGCATACGGTGGGGGTGACCGTAACAAGTAAGACAACAGAGGATCATTTTCGGGGTCCTCTACTATCTTAGTTGTACTCGATGGCAAGGCAGGATAGCACTTATCTATCGCTAAGTTACGTTCTCTAGTAGCTATCTCCATTGCTTTCTCAGACTCGTTGTCTTGCAGCTGCTTAGCCGCTTGTTCTAAAGTTAACTCTTGCTCTTTCTGTTCTTTTTTCAACCTTTTAATTTCTCTCTGTTTAGATTCTTTTCGCCAGTAACGGAAAGAATCAAACATTGCCGGCCGGGCTTTCTTCTTAAACAATTTTACTTCTAAATTGTCAAGAACTTCAGGTTCAAAACTACCATGTAGTGGCCAACTAAGGACACCATCTTTTTCAGTGTATCGGACCCACACCTCATTATAAGATATAGGACCCACTCCAAACTTACAATAAAGATCATATAGGGGAGTTCCGATCGGAGGAACCAGACATGAGTCCTCCAACCGGGAATCACTGTTGCAACCAAAGCACGACAACATACAATTTTTCCGACTTACCATTTTATAATCCGGAACACAGAACAAACAAACACAAACAGGAATGTGCACTCGAACCAAGAACTTAGGCCTACCAAAAGCGAACAAATGTATCGATACCCAAACTAAACCAATAGATTATCGTAATCAGAACAACCAGTGATAATCTTACGAAACCAAACCAAACCAAGAACTAAAAGGATTTTAACAACCCTTACGAAGTCAATCACTAAATACTTAACTGAGGCACTGAAGACGTCACCAAGGAGAAACCCGTCACGTTTCGCCGTACTAAGGACTGCACCTCGGGTCCAAGACAGGGCGACGGTCAAGGCAACGGACCACTGCAGCCGTCCTGAACGGGAACCCTCGTGGAAGAGAACGTCGGGCCACTTTTGCGATATGCCGGGATCGATGAAGTGGGGCGCCTCCCTCAGGAATCTTCACACGAAGCTTCTCGAACTCTTCAGGCTTTTGGACCGGTACCGAATGACGTCGCCCCACGTTGGGCGCCAATTGGAGTTCTGGACTTTTTGGTTCCGTCCAGAGGTGTCAGGGATAACACCCGAAGACCCCGGAGTTCCACCTGTCTCGGTGCACAAATAAACAGAAACACGGGCTTCTCGATGGTGGCGTCAAAGACCAAAGGTTTATTACTGCAGGGACACAGAAGTCACAGAAACTACACAGAGCAGAATCTAGGAGCCTGTTCGATTTGTACAAAAAGGTTTGCTCCTTATATACTAAAATTTGAGCTTGAGGCAAATTCTTTACATGTAATACATTCCCAAACCTTTGTGTCCTAAACAATAAATATTTGGCGTTGCACAGGAATCGTTGACAATATCTGATGTCAAAACATTACGAACGAGGGGTTCCCACTTTTCCATCATAATCTCATGTCAACTTTTCATTCAAGACCCGGACCGCCTCATCGTAAATTTCGTTACCTCCCCCTAATAAAGGCCCAGAAGGAAAGGAGCAGAGCCAGGTGCAGAAGATAGAAAAGCAGGATAAGAGATGTTTGTGGGTTGTAAATGGGCAAGGCTACCAGCTTCGGCCGCCTAATCATGATCAGGCCAACGAACACAAGAACCAGTATAGCAGGACTGGCCTCGGGCAGAGGAGGTAGCCTTTGTCGAGTCATGCAGCTACAGCGTGTTCTGTTCTAAGGTGCACGTGTCACTGGAAAGGTGAATCGCCGGCTAAGCCTACGTGTCCTTAATCGAGATGAAGTAATCAGAGGTTATTGCGTATGTGAGGGCAAGAAACACAAAATGGCTGCCATGATCTAAGATGGATGCCATGGGTAGATCGGAAATGTGTTTGTAACAGGAGTACTCTTGCTCGTAGCATAGCGAAAACACCAGGATATGCTAAATGGATCATTTGCGGTTCATTGATACCAAAATTATGTATTTCCGACAATATTGAAAACACGGGTTCAAATCGTCACGGAACCTCACGTCCTTAATTTACAAACACGCCTTATCTCCCAATCCTGCCTGTGTTAATAGTAAGGTGGTACTTGCCTGGAAGCAGATTTGGGTTGTGTTTGGAGCACCAGTTTCTGGGACAAGACTTTGAGCCGATCACTTAAACTCTCTAGATCTGCATCTGTTGCTAAATCTGTGTTCTTTCTATATCATACATTATATTTCACACCTATGTCTATAGCTACCTTCTCTCACACAACTAACATGAGCTGTTGTACTTGCGGCTCTCCTGCAGCTGATTTAATGCATCTTTTCTTTCTTTGCCCTCCTGTTGCCTCTTTTTGAGAAAAGGTTTGGTCCTACATCTCTCTTACATTTAATATGCGTACTTCCCTCTCTAATGTTACTCTTTTCACAGGGAGTTTATTAGACATAAGTTTGATTAAATATGATCATTGTTTATTTGACCTTATGCTGATTTTAGCCTTCTAACAAATTGCACTGAATTGGAAAAATTCAACTAACCTTTCGATTCAGCATTGGTGGAATAATTTGTGTCATTACCATTGATTGGATATTGCTTTTGCCTCCTCCTGTAAGCCATTTGTCAATAGAGAATTATACTGGTTACCACTAACATTATATCTACATAAGATTGAAAAAACAAACATTTCTTGTATATGTTCTGCGAATTTTAAACCTCTGTGAATGTTCAAATTTATCTGTTCTTTACTTATCTAACTTTTTATCAATAACATGATTTCTTCAATTGTTACAGTACTTTTTTAAGAATATGCACTATTAAGCAATATTGCTTGTTCTTCAGCGGTAAGAGTATTACCCCCTCCCTTTAAATAGCTTTCTTCTCTGTTTTTTAATGCTTGCTTATTCTAGTTTTTTTCCTTTTCTTGCTTTTATATGCTTTGTTTATTGCTGGCTCTTTGTGAGGCAAATTATTATTAATAAAGCGCACTAAACACAAAGTCATGGCATGATTCTGCAGTGAAGCAAAGCTGTGATGGTACTGTAATGTATCTGTATTGTGAATCAGCATTAATTAAATAGGATGTACACTCACAGCAGCAGAAGCCCGTTTAAGACCATAAACAGAGCATTTAGGTATTCAATGGCAAAGTTTAACAGAATGTGATAGCACAGGTGCATTTTGATGTGTTATTTTGGCTAAATAGTTTTGGGAACCAGCCTTCCAGATGGAAAGAGAAGGCAGATAGTATGCAACATGAAAAATGTCCCTGCTTGGGCACATGATCAGTCGCGGCTGCTCCCGTGAATCAGCAGTGGGGCGGGAAGGGGGGGGGGGGGGGGTAAGGAGAAGGAGAACATTAAAATAAATAAATTCACTTACCTGCCCACCCGCCCACCGGCTGACCAGCCAATGTCTTCATTGCGTCCTCATACTGGCTTGTGTTGGAGCAGGATAGGCTACCCGAAGCCAATCACAATGATTCAATGCAGCGTTGTGATTGATCTGAGCACCATGGTTCGACGCTCAGATGGGAAATGGAAGCCTGGGCATGTTCTCCACCCAGGCTGTAAAGCAAGCTGGGTAGAGAACATGCAAAGTGAGCATGAATGTTTAGCAGGCCCCAGAGGACTGGCCAAACATTCATGCACACATAGGAGGGTGCCGCCACTCCTCGGCCCTGCAATGCCTAGACCCACCCCACAAAACTGCCCCAGCATAGAAAAATAAAATGATAATAACATCTTGTTATAATCATTTTATTTTTATTCTTTTGCTGTAATGAAAAATGGCAGAGTGGCAATGTGCCTCCGCTTAGCGGAGGAGGCACCCCTGTACGTGATGCATGGAAAAGTACAGCATATGGCACACCTTTGACCCACGAGGACGAACCAGCGCTGATGGCTCACCGCACACGGAACCTAATCAAATTTTGAAATCACTACTACTGATCAGCCCATTGGAGGCAGATTTCAGTCTCCTCATCTTTCCAGGATCACCTCAGTCTTACCACAAAGAGGTTTCTATAACACAGACTTTTGAATCACAACTCGGACCAGACTTTTCATTGACGCAAATTCCGCCTAAGGCGTTGCTACATTTACCTATCTTGCCCCGAAGAAGCCCATGTCTGGGTGAAACGCGTTGGCTGTATTGCACATTGAGCATATCCCGAATAAAAACAAAGAAATACAAGCAACGACTTGGACTCATTAATTTCTACGTACTTGATGTATATACTGTAGATAAAATGCAAAAAATATTGCCTCATACCCCTGTGAATGTTATTGTGATTTATGCTCATATGGCAGCTGGCCATCTCACGCTAGCAATATCGTACCACTTTTTGTGACTTGTCTTGGCAGTGCAGTCCTCTACAACGCAGCTGTTTGTTTCTTGTCCCAGTGGCCTGGAAGGTTCTCGAACTAGACGATTCTTGAATGGACTGTTGCCAGTGTTTTGACTATTGTAGTCTGCATTGCATTCATATGGTGGAAACTCAGGTCTACCTGGGTTTTAGATATGGTTCACATGCTGATCTTCTCGAGGGTGTTCATCAGATGAAAGCTGGACTCATCCCATGAGTGGGTCACTGTGCACCAATTCAAAACAAGACATCAAAACTTAAGACTAAATGGTAAGGATTGGATAACATAATGACTGGCAGCTGGAACTATGAAGTGAGAATTCAACTTTAATAAGTTATTATAGTTGAATGCCACATTATTTCTTTATTACAGGAGGCTAGGTATGTCTAAAGTCACCTGTAATAAGGATACAAGAGATGGACAAAATATCTCTTTTTTAATTATCACTGTTCATCGTCAGCATAGCAGAAAAGAAAAAAGCCACTTTTCATTTTAATTTTTAAAACTACAGCTTTATGCTATGTGACCTGCCTTTCCTCTCAGCTGGCAACAGTCACTGTAATGTCAGAATTCAACTGTAATAAATTACTACAATTGAGTGGCCACATCCTTTTCTTATCACAGGTGGATAGGTTGATGCGTCACAAGTGGACTGTAATAATGATATATATATTCACTGAAAAAACCATAGGTTTCAGGACTGTTATAGTTAACTGGACATTTCACTCGTACAAAACCATTAAAATTCCTCCGTTATAGTTAGTTCTGCTAACTATAACTCGCGCGCCCGCTATCCACTGCTGATGATGTCACATATTACATCATTCATGACATGGTCAGTGACATCACTGATGACATCTCAAATAACATCACTGATGACATCACTGATGACAACATCCAGTCAATGTGGTTTGGTTCGTTATTTAAATATTGCATTGAAGAATGAGTGGATATATAAATATAAATATCTGGATGGAGGATTTAGTAGCAGTGTGATTGACTTTTTACTTGACTAATTTATAGTGTCTTACTAAATATATTGGATAGTGACTAAACTGTGTGAATATCTGTATCACTTTGTCAGTTGTTGTGTAAACTGCTGCACCAGTTGGTTTCTAGCTATGTGAAAGTCTATATTAGGTTTTGATTAGTTAACTGAGTATTTGTATGGGAGATTGAATGTGTGTGTGGTTCGGTGGGGGGGTGTACTGCCCAAAGATATGTGAATAGTTGATTCAGTAGGTACATAATGTTAAGACTACATGCTATAAAAGTTGTTTGGGTGATTGAATATCTTTATGGGTGTGGTGATGAGCAAATAAATCTCTCAATGGTACGTGTCCAACAAACTAGAAAAATAAAAGGCAATGTATGTGACAGTTGTTGTATATAAATCAGTGATTGAATGAGTGAATGTATGGATAACTGTATACTTATATTTGTCCAGGTACCACCAAGGAATAACCCAGACTGCAGAAGTGAAGATAAGCCTAATCTTCTCCCTTCGGATTGGCAGCTATTCCTGAAATAGGTAATACAGAAAACAACCACCAAAAGCAAAGGGAGAGGGTGGGAACGAAGAGAAGAATTCCACGTCTAGACCAGCTCTATGTGTACTTCTCTGGAAGGCTTCTATTGTCAACCAGAGGGCTTCAATTCCTAATGCAAACAGAAAAAAGAACAGGAAAGTGAGAAATATCCCTCCCTGATAGAAAACCCCTGGACCAGCATGAAACAGAGTATCAATGCGCAAATTAATAGGTCTTCTTACCAATCATGGGAACTCTTGGAGACTGTAATTCTCATGTAATAGGAAGCACTTGATAACTTCCAAACTAACGAAGATGATAGCAGATCTATATGGATAGCATGGGGAAAAACACTATGGAAAAAAACCTACAAAAAACCCCTCTTAAAGATAGATATGAGGAAAAACGAAACCCTCTCCTAAACTAATTTTCAACGAAAAACACCCAATGTTCAGGAGGCTTCAAACAACGTTACCCTGAAATGCTCTCGGTCTGCCCTATTACTGTTCTTACAGGCTCAGCCTGTAGCCCTGCTTCCTGCCTGACCTGTCTGTCACCGTTGCACGTGCTCTTTCCAACGTTATCCTGAAATGCTCTCAGTCTGCCCTATTACTGTTCTTGCAGGCTCGGCCTATAGCCCTGCTTCCTGCCCAACCTGTCACCGCTGCACGTGCTCTGTCTATCCAGAGTTACCCTGAAATGCTCTCAGTCTGCCCTATTACTGTTCTTACAGGCTCGGCTTGTGCCCTGCTTACTGCCCGTCCTGTCACCGCTGTACGGGCTGGGCTCTAACCTTATGGTGAAATTCACAGCCTGCCCTATTTCATGTGAAGTTATTATGAAACAAACTCAGCGTGACATCTCACAGTTGGGACTGAACTGAACTGCAGCTATGCCGGAACAGCCGCAGACTGAGCTTCCAGGCCCGGGGCAGGCTCAGACTGTGGCTCAGCATAATAGGTTCAATATGAGCTCATAGTTGGTACAGGCTCGGGCGCCATGTGCAGTGTGAGGGCAATAACTGCCTCTGTCCGGGGTACAAATAGTTGGCTCAGGTTCAGATATTACTTTTAATTTAGACTGAGCCTGGGCTATCACTGATGCTTCAGTCTCCGACCTGTGCAAGGTGAGGGGTCATATTTCTGCTTATACAGGTTTAGCCTGAACTACAATTGTAGTGCTGCGACCTCACCCTATGATCGCATGCATGGTTAATGCCAGGCCATTCTGTTTAGTTTTTTTCGTGGTGGGATGAGCGGATCCAGCACATTCCATGATTTATTTATTTTTAAAGAATTGTTTGGGCCCTGGAGGTCCTTGTGGGACCCCCTAAGCAGGCCAAGGAGGTCAGGGTGTTTCTACCCTACCCCCTTTTTGCGTTTTGAGCATTTGTTTCACTGCTTTCTTGTGCCTCGGGTCTACTGCGGCACAAGATGGCTACCAACACTTCCTGGTCTGAAGTGTTGACAGCCAATTAGCATACAGTTCGTGCTCGCGAGGATCTGCAGCCCTAGATATATATATGATTTAACTTTTGATTTTCTCAGGAACTACCAAATGAATTTACACCATTTAACAAAAAGGCACGACTCTGAACCAAGGGCTAACTTTTTGCCAAATTAGGTGTAATTCCGTTCAGCAGTTCGGGCTGTAGCTGCGATTAAAGGTTCCTATGGGAAATTGCATGGAGAAAACATGTTTTGGGACCCCCTTTTTTTCTCGGCCCCCGCTTGACGGACCACCATGAAACTTTCAGGATAGGAGCGGACCCAAGGTGGCCATAAGTTTTGAACATTTTGCAAAGATTCGTCAATTGGTGCCAAAGTTAATTTGAATAGAATGTTGCGGATTTCCTATGGAAAATAGGTCCTGTGAAAATGAAACTGGATAAGTGTCTAACAGGACAGAGGTAGCCGTGAGCGTAGGTAGCTGAATCTGTTTCATTTTCAAAACATTTTCAATGTCGCACCAGAAAGTCTTAAGACTAGGACACGAGAACAACATGTGTACCAAATCGGCTGCTTCAATAGAACAGGCTGATCTGGCCACGGTACTTATGTCTTGTGCCAAGCTAATTTTGGCTAGAGCCTGGACCTGCTCAGAAACACCTAAGGTTTGGGACTGGTGGGCATTATTATTATTATTATAATTAAATTTGTAGAGCGCTCAGCTACCCGTAGGTTTCCCGGCGCTAAAACCAAAAGGATGAGGGGAGGCTGAGGAGACTGTTTAGATATTAAATAACCAAGTTTTCACCTGTCTGCGAAACCTAAGATAGTTGGGTTCGGTTCGCAACTGAAGGGGAAGTGAATTCCAGAGAGCAGGGCCTAGCCGGATGAAAGAGCGGCCACCCATTCTGGCTTTTTTAATCCTAGGGACTGAGAGTAGGTGTTGGCTAGAAGATCGCAGATTGCGAGGGGGACAGTATTGTTGAATCAAGGAGTTAAGATAGGGTGGAGCTAGGCCGGAATTTATTCTGTACATAATGCATAGGGCCTTGAATTTTGACCGGTTTTCAATGCGAAGCCAGTGCAAAGTACGTAGGGAGTTGGAAGTAGAGGATGAAGCAGGTGATTTACACAGTAGTCGCGCTGCCATATTCTGGACAGTCTGAAGCTTACGTATCACCTCTTTAGAGGCTCCCAGGAGAAGAATGTTCCCGTAGTCCAGTCTAGATGTGATTAAGGCCTGGACCACGGTTTTCTGAGTGTCAAGGGGAAGCATCCATATGATTTTACGCAACCACTTGATGATAGTGATACAAGTGGAGGAAGTTTTGATCACATGGTTCTTCATGGATAGTTGGTCGTCAAAATTGACGCCTAGATTGCGTGCTGTTTTTGACGGGGTGGGTAAAATGCCCATTTGAGAGGGCCAATGTTGGGGTCCCCAAAGGGTGGTGTTATGACCGAACAGAAGAAGTTCTGTTTTGCCCCCGTTGAGTTGCAATTTATTGTCCAACATCCAAGCTGCGATGTTGCTCAGTCCAGTACAGAGGGAAGAGGAAGAAGAATGAGAGTCAGAGGAAAGAGAATAGATGATCTGGGTGTCATCGGCGTACGAGTAAATAGTGAGCCCAGCTTGCTCCGCAATAGACGCCAAAGGTCTGACATACAAATTGAAGAGCAAGGGGCTCAGGATGGAACCCTGCGGAACACCGTACGCCGATGTGAAGGTTTGAGAGGTAGAAGAGAAAGAGAAGACCTGAAAGGTGCGATTTGAAAGAAAACTAATAAACCAGTTGAGAGCTGTGCCGGTAATGCCAGAGGATCTAAGGGCGTTGATGAGAATAGGGTGGGAAACCGTATCAAATGCGGCACTCAAATCAAGCAAAATGAGTGCCACGGTTTCCCCCCTGTCTACTCGGGATCTGATGTTTTCAGAGACCCCTAATAGAGTGGTTTCTGTAGAGAAACCAGATCTAAAACCGGATTGAGAAGGGTGAAGAATTCCACTTGCTTCAATATGGGTAGACAGTTGAGAATTGATGTGCCTTTCCAAGATTTTAGAGAAAACAGGGAGAAGAGAAATAGGGCGAAAATTAGATGGGATGTTAGGGTCGGCGTTAGCCTTTTTTAGCAGAGGCACTATCATAGCATGTTTCCATGCAGAGGGTACTGTAGCGTCTCTTAAGGAGGCATTGAGAAGATCCATAATGAGTGCAAGGGAAGAGTTGTCAAGCCTTTTTAGTATTTGGGGGGGGAGAGGGTCCAACGGGGAACCGGATTTAATTTTGCTGATAATATCAGAAAGAGTCGTGATGTTAAACGGAACCCATGTGTCGATCAACTGTGAAGAAGTAGAATAGGTTTCCCGTGGGAACGAGGACTCACATGAGATCGTAAATTTGGAAGATGTAGGGGGGGTCGGCAGGGCAGAAGTATCCACTGGAATCATGCAGTCTGAAGGGGGGATTAGGGCAGGAGGATGTGGTGGAGGGGAAGAAGATTTCTCAAAATTAGAGTAAATGGTGTCGATTTTGGCGATAAAAAATATACCCAATGAATTACATTGAGCAGAATCGAGACATGGTGGTTTGGGCTGACACAGTGCACCTGACAGCTTCTGTACAACCTTAAAAAGTGCTTTGGGGCGGTTTTGAGCTTCCAGAATAGTTGTGTTGACATGTTCGGCTTTGGCAATTTTACATAAGGAATGGTATTTAATTAAAGCCGCTTTGTAAATTTGCTTGGAGCATAGGTCGTATTTGATGCGCCATTTGCGTTCAAGGTTTTTGCAGGTAGTTTTTTCTGTTTTTAAGGCATCTGTGAACCACGGTGCAGGCGGGTGGTGGGGATTGTGCCTTTGCATGCGTTGGGGTAGACATGTATCGGCAGCCTGTGTTAGCCAAACATTTATAGCCTCAGTTGCTTCGGTACTGGTGACTTCTATGAGAGGTCTAGTATTCTCAAGGTGGGAGGTGAGTTCATTAATGTCGAGTTTATTCCAGTTTCTGGATGGTCTAGATTCAATAGGGTTAGAGGGGGTGTTAGATTGACGACCAATGGTAATAGTGAACGTCACCAAAAAGTGGTCAGACCACACAATAGGTAAGGAGGCCTCACATTCGATGAATTCTAAATTAGAGAGAATAGGGTCCAGAAGGTTTCCTGCTTTATGCGTAGGGCCAGAATTATGTAGAGTGATGTTAAGAGCAGCCAGGTCTTGTAGAAGGTAACCGAAATACATTCTATGGAATTAGCTTTGGCAAACATCAGGGGTATACGAGCATTGAAAAAGCATGAAAAAAATTGGGGAACGTTTGTAGAATGAATGATGCCATACCCTATTTTCTTTTGGATTTAGAGAAGGAAAGGATATCGATATTTGTTATCTGTTGGATACTAAAACTTATATGACTGCCAAAAAGAAACTGCCTCTACCCTTTTGCTTTTATTTTCTTTTCTTTTTTTCTTTTTAACAATACCTCATGATCTACTAGCTTTGGTATATGCTTTATATGAAAAAAATGTATGTATGTATCATGCTTTAATTTATTTCTTCCTTGTCAGCCTGTTAACAATAAAAAAAATTAAAAAATTAAATAAAATAAAAAAAATTTAAAAAAGGAAAATAGGTCCTAACTATAACTACCTACTGGCGACCGCCAGTAGGTAATATATATATATATATTGGCTACCATAGGAAATTCTGAACATTCTATTGGGAATAACTTTGACGCCGATTGAGGGATCTGCCTGTAATTTTCCTTAAAATGGTCTCACTGTGCTCCGCTCCTTCCCTGAAAGTTTCACGGGGATTCGTGAAGTGGGGGCTGAGAAAAAAGGGGGGTCCCAAAACGTGTTTTCTCCATGTTAATTTCTATAGGACGGTCTGACAAGTCTACAGCCCGAACCGCTGAACGGAATAACGCCAAACTTGGCAAAATTGTAGGGACTGGTACGCAGATGTGCCGTTGCTATGTTTGGTGAAAATTGCTCCAGTGGTTTTTATGAAAATTAACTTCAAAAACACATGTATATCTATAGGCGCTCTCCGAGCGTTCACAGGTGCGCGTACCGGGGAGCGCATCCGGCGCGCTACGGGAGTGCGCGTGCGGAAAGCTGATTGGCTGTCGGGTGTCTGTCAACATTCTAAACAGTCCGGAGAGTCCGCCATCTTGTGTCTATGTAGAATCGAGACACAAGAGGTGAAAAAAGAAAGGGGGATATAATTAAAAGGGGGCAGAGAAGACACCCCGGACCCCCTATGTTTTCTGAGGGGGGCCTAGAAGGATCTTGAAGGGCGAAAAAACATTTTTTTTTTAACAAAAAATTTTGCGGGGTAAGCGCTGGCGGCGCTCCTCGGTACGCTCTCCGGTACGCGCACCCTGAGTGCACCACGGGGAAAAACAGTGTAAAAAAATAGAGTAAAAAAATAATGTTGAGTGTTTAGAGGAAAGTGATGCATTGCTGGAGTGTGTCACAAAAGTGACGCAACTCCAGCAATGCATCCTTTCACATGGGGGAAAGTCCCATGTGAAAGGGCCTGCGTCAATCTTACTTCTGCTGTTAAGCAGGCGCAAGATTTGGACGCAACAGCGTCATGAAAGTGACCCAGTGATATCTTTTAGATTTCACTGCGTCACCTCTACAACCCTTTCTTGCGTCAATACACCCCTTTTGCATACATTACAGCTGAGGTAGGTATAATGTGGCGCAGGGGTTTACAAAATGACGCATCTATCTAGATGTGTCTCATTGTAAATATGACTCAACAAGGTGCATTTTATACAGCACAAGTGCGTCACATAAAGTGACGCTCTGGTGGCGTAAAAGTGAAGCATGGCCTCATAAATGAGGACTCAGTGTTCTACTCATGCATCATATTTCATTTATGACGCATTACGTCGCAAGTACTTACAGATACGTCAGTATTTCTGACGTATCTGTAAGCGCAAAAGTGATGCACTGCTGGAGTGTGTCACATAAGTGACACAACTCCAGCAATGCATCATTTCACATGGGGCAGGCCCATGTGAAAGGGCCTGCATCAGTCTTACGCCTGCTGTGATACAGGCGCAAGATTTTGACACAACGGCGTCCTAAAAGTGACGCAGTGAAATCTCATAGATTTCACTGCGTCACCTCTACGACCCTTTCTTGCGACAATACACCCCTTTTGCATACATTACACCTGACGTAGGTATAATGTGGCGCAGGGGTTTACAAAGTGACGCATCTACCTAGATGCGTCACTTTGTAAATATGACTCAACAAGGTGCATTTTTTACAGCACTGGTGCGTCACAAAGAGTGACGTACCGGTGGCGTAAAAGTGACACATGGCCTCATAAATAAGGCCTTCAGTCTTCTACTCATGCGTCATATTAAATATATGACGCATTATGTCGCAAGTACTTACTGATACGTCAGTATTTCAGATGTATCTGTAAGCGCAAAAGTGATGCATTGCTGGAGTGTGACACAAAAGTGACACAACTCCAGCAATGCATCCTTTCACATGGGGCCAGGCCCATGTGAAAGGGCCTGCATCAGTCTTACGCCTGTTGTGATACAGGCGCAAGATTTTGACACAATGGCGTCCTAAAAGTGACGCAGTGAAATCTCATAGATTTCACTGCGTCACCTCTACGACCCTTTCTTGCGTCAATACACCCCTTTTGCATACATTACACCTGACGTAGGTATAATGTGGCGCAGGGGTTTACAAAGTGACGCATCTACCTAGATGCGTCACTTTGTAAATATGACTCAAGAAGGTGCATTTTTTACAGCACTGGTGCGTCACAAAAAGTGACGTACCGGTGGAGTAAAAGTGACGCATGGCCTCATAAATGAGGCCTTCAGTCTTCTACTCATGCGTCATATTAAATATATGACGCAGTATGTCGCAAGTACTTACAGATACGTCAGTATTTCTGATGTATCTGTAAGCGCAAAAGTGATGCATTGCTGGAGTGTGTCACAAAAGTGACACAACTCCAGCAATGCATCCTTTCACATGAGGCCAGGCACATGTGAAAGGGCCTGCATCAGTCTTACGCCTGTTGTGATACAGGCGCAAGATTTTGACACAACGGCGTCCTAAAAGTGACGCAGTGAAATCTCATAGATTTCACTGCGTCACCTCTACGACCCTTTCTTGCATCAATACGCCCCTTTTGCATATATTACACCTGACGTAGGTATAATGTGGCGCAGGGGTTTACAAAGTGACGCATCTACCTAGATGCGTCACTTTGTAAATATGACTGAATAAGGTGCATTTTTTACAGCACTGGTGCGTCACAAAAAGTGCGTAAAAGTGACACATGGCCTCATAAATGAGGCCTTCAGTCTTCTCATCATGAGTCATATTTAATTTATGAAGCATTATGTTGCAAGTACTTACAGATACGTCAGTATTTCAGGCGTATCTGTAAGTGCAAAAGTGATGCATTGCTAGAGTGTGCGGCGCGAACGTAGGCGCTTCCGGGGGCGCATACGCGGCGCGAACATAGGCACTTCCGGGGGCGCTTACGCGGCGCACCTAAGTGACGTTTCGATAGTTTCACGGAAATGCAAAATCATTTTAATTTCGTAAATCAAAAATACTGCTTTTATAAGTATGGTACTAAATGTCTTGCGTTATTATTTACTTTTCATACATATTTTTTTACACGAACGCAGAAATAGCGCTCTGGGTGCGCTCTCCGGAGAGCTTACCGGTGCGCGCACCCAAAGCGCCCCAGGAAAAAATGATTAAAAAAAAAAAACATTTAAAAAATATTCTTTTAAAAAAAATTATTAATAATTAATACTTACACAAAACAGCAAATAAAAAAATAAAAAATCGTAGGTTACAAACTCGATATAGAAAGGAATTAGCTTTTAAAAAACCTTTGAAATTCAGTGAAAAACCAGAGGTTTCACAATCGTTATAGTTAGGAATTAGCATTTAAAAAACCTTTGAAATTCACTGAAAAAACCATAGGTTTAACACCAGATATAGTTAGCTGGACATTTCACTCATACAAAACCATTGAAATTCCCACGTTATAGTTAGTTGGACTCACTATAACTCGCGCGCCCGCAATCCACTGCTGATGATGTCACATATTACATCATTCATGACATGGTCAGTGACATCACTGATGACATCACTGATGACATCTCAAATGACATCACTGATCTTATCACTGATGACATCATCCAGTGACTGTGTGTTTCTGTAAAGTTTAAATTTGTGTTACATATTGAAGAATGAGTGGATGTATAAGTATCTGGATGAAGGATTTAGTAGGTACGTGACTGATTGTATGAGTGAGTGATTAAATGTGTCTTACTGAATGCATGGGTTAGTGACTAAACTGTCTGAATGTGTGCATAAGTATGTCTGTTATTGTGTAAGCTGCTGCATGTGTTGATCAGTAGCTACATAAGTGGCAATATAGGTTATTTATTGGTTGACCAAGTATTTGTATGGGAGACTGATTGTATGTGTGGATGGCTGAGAGGTGTGTGACTCTGTGCATAGATCTATGAGCAGTTGATTCACTAGGTGTATGGGTTTAAGAGTGCATGTGGAAACAGCTGTATTAGCTGTTGACTGTGTGCATGGGTGTGTTGGTGAGTGAATGGATATCTCAGTGCTACATGTCCAAGTAAGTACATATGTAAAACACAGTGCATGTGAGAGTTGGCATATATAAATAACTATACATAAGAGCCAGTGTTTGAATAAGTAAGGTGTTGTTTGTATAACTGTATAGATGAGGAAATGGGAGTGTGATTGATTGTTTGCATGACTGACTAGGTGTATAAGTAACTCCATGGATGAGTGGCAGTGTGTGAGTCTCAGTATAGGTGTATGAGTGCATATGATAGTGTTGTATTGATGAGTCACTGTATGTATGAGTGATTGTATGGGTGAATGAGTGGATGTGTGTGTAGACCTAGGAATCAGTGAGTGCATATGTAGTAACTGGTAATGGTGTGTCCATGGTTTCAAGAATGGTAGTCTGTATTTAACACTGGGTGTATCAAAGGTTATATTAGAGTGTGAGGAGATGCATCATATTATCACATGGATGATGTAATCAGTGATGAGATCAGTGATGTCAATTGACATGTATATATATATGTATTGAAATTAAAGGTGTCAATTGAGAAGCCATCAGTGATGTCTTCAGTGATGTCACTGACCATGTCATGAATGATGTAATATGTGACATCATCAGCAGTGGATTGCGGGCGCGCGAGTTATAGTGAGTCCAACTAACTATAACGTGGGAATTTCAATGGTTTTGTATGAGTAAAATGTCCAGCGCGCTTGGCCGGCCAGGAGCGCGGAACCGTCTGCGTGGTTTTTCTGCTGTGATTGGCTGCACTTCACGTGCGCTGTGTCAGATTCGCTTCCGATATAGCTGGTGCTGCACCCATTTCCCGAAGGTGCCTCCTCTGTCCTCCTCGAAAAGCTTTACACCCTGGGGAGTCTGCCATGCCCAACAAAAGCCAGACGCGCAACGGATACTACTTTGTGCTGGAAAAGTTACCGGACCTTAGGCGGCGTGGAGTGCCCTTGTCCGGGGTGCGCGATGCTGTTCCGCACTGCTCTGCTGATTCCCCTCAAGTTGCGTCGCAAAGCCTACCCGGACGACGTCGGGACGGGCAGCAAGTATATATATATATATATATATATATATTCATATGTGTGTGTGTGTGTGTGTGTGCGTGTATATTGCCTACTGGTGGTCACCAG
The DNA here is from genome assembly GCF_964263255.1 of Lissotriton vulgaris. Lineage (NCBI taxonomy): Eukaryota > Metazoa > Chordata > Amphibia > Caudata > Salamandridae > Lissotriton > Lissotriton vulgaris. The sequence continues at coordinate 427,679,290 of NC_141687.1, forward strand.
TAGGTAGATATAGTTCAGACCTAGGTTGCATAGGAAGAGGGTTTTTTGTTTTGGTAATAGCGTGGGCGCCGTCTGATGAATCTTCACGAACATTTCAAAACTAGTGAGCCTGACACTTAAGCTAATGTCTGGAAAGTTTTGGGGTGATCCGTCAAGCTGGAGTTAAGAAAAAGGGGGCCTCAAAACATATTTTACCCATGCAATGTCCCATAGGTATTTTAGACATGACTACAGCCCAAACCACTGAATGGAATTCAACCAAATTTGGTAAAAAGCTTGATCTTGGCCCGGAAAGAGCGATATTTGTACTTTGGTGTAAATCTGTTCAGGAGTTTTGGAGTTATTAAAGCAAAAATATGTATGTATTTCTAGAGACTTGGATCCACTGTGGATTCTCCTCGGATCCAGGCATATACGTGGACCACATGCCAATTGCAATGCCGTGATTGTCTGGCTGCCACCTGAGAGGAGAGATGCAGACTCCATTTTGAGCATCGAGACATGGTTCGCACAGTAGAAAATATAATGTAAAAGTGATAGAAGGTGTTAGGGTAGAGGTACACTGACCCCATGTGACTGATAGAGGGGTCTTTGAGAGACTCCTTATGAGCAGGGAATTGTCGAAAAAATACTGAGGATTCATGGATCCATCCTCATGGATTCAGGCTGATTCAGGTGGTTCCAGACCCCCAATTAATAAAACACATACACCCACTTACAATCCACACACCTACTCACTCACACACTCAGGCAACTACATACAAACCCACACAACCACTCATACACCCACTCACACAGCCACTGATGCGCCCAGTCACAGACCCACACAACCACTCAGACCCACTCACAGACCCACACAGCCACTCACACACCCATAGAGCAGTCACACACCTACTCACAGACCCACAAAATCAATCACAGACTCACACAGCCACTCACACTCACACACCCACACACTTGCACTGATATACTTATAGAAATTGCAATAGCATATGTTTGTATTAAATGTGTTGTTGTTTTAGTATTGAATGTGTGCAATATAGCCGGCAGACCCCTTATTTGTCGGAAAGATTTGGTGCATTGCATTTTTAGAAAGATTACACATTTCCTTAAGTTAATTTTTACTTTTAAAATATATATAATAATGAATGTGTGAATAAAATGTATTTATGAACTTGTGAAAATGTAAATTGAACTTATGAGTAAATCGTACTACAATTTATATATTTTTTTAAACTGTGAAATTTACTATGAAACCAAAGGTTGCAGGGACATTATAGTAAGGATATAGCATTAATAAATGTAAAAATTAACTGAACAAAAAGTAATAGTTAGGTTCGGATTTTCCACAATCAAAAACATAGAAATTCAGCAGTTACAATTATCACAAGCAACTATAACTCCTGTCCTAAGGTACTATAATTTGCACCCTTGCCGTGCACTGCTGATTACCCCATAGATTACATCAGTCATGACATCGTCTATGACATCATTGATAATATCACTGTAACATTTGCTGTCAAATTATTGATGAGAGAAGTGTGTATGGCAGCGGCGCGTGGTATAGTTACCTTAGGGCATGAATTATAGTTACTTGCAATATACTGTAACTATGACTGCTGAATTTCTATGGTTTAGTGTGTGTAAAATCTGAACCTAGTTATAACGTCCCTGTGACCTTGGCTTTTTTCAGTGAATTTCTAAGGTTTTAAAAAAAATTATATTTCCTGTCTATAAAGTTCCTGTAACCTTTAGTTTGTTCAGGGAATTTCTACAATTTTTTAATGCTATTTTCTAACAATAACGTCCCAGTCAACTTAGTTTTTTTTAGTGAATCAAGTGCTGATTGTATTATCAGGAAAGTCAGTCCTTTCGTGCATAGAGAAATAAATGACTGAGGCATATAAACAGTTGAACAACAGCCAATCCTATATAAGCAGATCAACTGCAGGAATTAAACAGACCTAAAGTGATAACAACATAGAACGGATGAACTGGCAGGACATCAATTTATGATGGTTGATCATCTAAGAACACCTATCTTACAATTGATCCCCAAAGTTCATAAAGACAAGAACAACCCCCAAGGACATCCAATAATTTCTGTGCTGGGCAGTGCCTGGGAAAACACCTAAAAAATGTTTATTCCTTTTTGAATTACTTTGGAAAGAACCTACCTTCATATACAGGTGATTTTCTCCACATAAACCATGACTTACCATGGGAGGAAGATAACCTCCTCATTACTATTGATGTAACCACATTATATACTATTATACAGTGTACAGATGGGTTGAAGGTAGTAAGATACTCCTGGGAGTTAGGCCCATTTCCCTTAGGAAACATACAGAAATGCAACTGTGTATGATCCAGACGTGCCTGGAATGTGAGCTCTTTCACTTTAACAAAGTTATTTCATCAAGTTCGCGGCATGGCCATGGGCATCTGCTTCACTCCCAGCTATGCAAATCTGAATGTGGGCTGGTGGAAGGAGCAGGTGAAGCATACCGAATACCAAAATGACTGGGACAACCATGTAACACAGTGGAGCAGGTATATAGATTACCTGCTCCTGGTTTGGAAAGGTTCAGACCCCAGTGCCATAGAATTCCCTAGTAAAATTGAGAAGAACAACCACTATTTTCAAATCACACATCATCAGCAACTCAGAGGACAACTTTCTCAACTTAACTGTCTATATTAAAAACAGCAATCTCAAGACAAAGTTATTTCAAAAGCACACTGCTGGCAACATGCTGCTCCATGCCTCTAGCGTTTACCCTCACTGTTTAGTTAACAGCATACAAAATGGTGAAAGCATAAGGATAAAGTGGAACTGCAGTAAGACAAGTGAAGAGGAGAAGGCATTGAATGACCTTGCAAGTAGTAGGTTCACTGAGAGAGGGTAAGCCAAGTGAATCATAGAACAAGCTAAAGAAAAAGCAAAGTCCAAACCCAGAGAACAGCTCCTATTTGACAAGTCTAGAGCTAAAATGAAAACATATACTCATATAGACACTCATCTTAGACTGATCACCACATTCAATAAACAAGAGGGGGCAATAAGATCAATCTTGCAAAAACATTGGTATCTTATCAAAATGACCCTGTTCTATGGAAGGTTGCGCCACATAGATCAGGCGTATAAGCCAAAGCAATGAGACAGGAAGTAGTTCAAATCAGTCCTAAAATGAACCCACCCCTTCTGCACCCACCTGGTTAAGCCATGGGACAGGTTTTTATAAAATGTGGGCACTGCAAGGTCTGCCAATATGGCCTAAAAACTAAAGCGTACAGGACAAACTTTTCCAAATTGAGAAAAGAACATTCAGGGAAGCTATCACTGCAAAATAGAATATTCTTAGGGTGCCAATTCAACATAAGAAGAAAAATACTATCAGTCCACAGAAAGATCCTACAACATTTGAGGGCAATCAAACATAACGACAAGGCATATCCTGTTGCAAGGCATTATAGTGAGCAACATCAGAGTGACCCCAGAGGCTTTGTGGTAGATTCAATTCCAATCAGTTTCAGAGGAGATGACCGTGAGTAAGCTTTGAGAAGTCTGGAGTTTCGATATATAATCAAAATAAATTCTAAAACTCTGGATAATATGGAAGAGGATCTCCATACACACTTTTAGTGCTCAGTCTCCACTAATGACCTTAAAGTTCAGTATAGAATTTTAATTGCACGGGGATGTTTAAATGGCATTTAGGTAGGTTAAATTCAGGGAGGAAATGCACAGTAATATACACAATTTAATTGAAATCAACTGTAATCTAGCAATTCAAGTGGTTGAAAAACTTGTAAGCATTACGTTTTTTGTGCCTCAAGCCCACATGGGCAACAATATAGTCTTGATGCATGAAGGGTTATAAAGACACAATTATTTTAATTGAGCAATGTAGTGGCTTTTCATTCCAATGAATTACCCACTTAGGAGTGAAGAATGATATATATGGCGAAAATGATAACACATATAGTGATGCTTGACATTGTTCAAAGTAGTGCCTTTTTTTATTCCAATGAATTACCCACTTGTGAGTGAATAATGCAATGTCTTACAAAAATGATAACTCACACAGCGCCACTGGTGAAGGATAAAGTGGTCCCACCATAGGAAGCTCATTGCCGTTAATGTAAAAGCAGTACTTACACTTCATGCTATAAAACAGCATGACCCATACCAGTGTACTAACACGAATAAAGGATAGCGATTGTGGACCAGTCAATTAACGTTACATTGTATTTCCTTCAAAGTTTATTATGTGTGATGAATTTACAATTGAAAAAGAAGTATTATTTATGCATGAATTAGTTAAACTGAAATGGTCAGAAAGTCTTTTCACTCTGTCTATCATGATGATGTCCTATGCCATCTTTTGTAAATACGTGTTTTGTATGGTGCCTCACAATTAGTGAGCAAGGCTGTGAGACTGCCAAAATGTGTCATGTCTTCGGTGGCATGCAATTAATATTTCAATTTTTATCAATATCTCATGAATGTTGTTCTTTGACATGAGCGTCTACTTCCTTTCTGAAATGGTGAAAAGTGAAGCCAAAAAAAGTTATGTGAAATATAGCAACTCCGTCATCAGCCAGCAAACCTTTCAGTTTGGTGCATGACGGAAGACATCAAGATGCAGGATAAAATATTTTGCCGTTGAACCCCCACGTATACGGACAAAATCAGCACAGCACTGGATTAGGGATAATGGTAGCCAGTGAGTCGGAGGACCCTTAGCAGACCAAATGCCTTTCCTGGTCAAGACGGATGCTGTGAACACTAATTAAATACGCTGACACTGATAGGAAACTTTTTGAGGAAGAAATAGAGAATCTCCAAACTGCCATTAATCAAGAAGCCGACCAGGAAAGTAGACAAAAGCTATCCAAGAAGAACAGAACAGGAGAAGAAGTGGCTAGAGAACAAGACAGCTTTCCCAGCTCAGAGGTTAATACATTTAGAAGTGGGCACAAGTAAAGGGTCAAATGTACAGTCATTGATTAAAGAGCTTGATTCTTTTAAGGCAAGATTCCATGGGTGTGACTTCTTTTTTGGAGTGGGGAATGACGGTGAGGCCCAAAAAAAAATTATATATATATATGTATATATCCACAGCAACTCCTCCACCCACGAAGAAGCAGAAGCCACACACGGGGAAACTGTTGGAAGCCCCTTAATGATGTAAGGCATAATGCATTTCGGCCAGAGATTAGCCTTCTTCAGATGCCATCAGGTGTTTCAGGAGACCAATTCACCCGTTTTTTAATAGACCTGCCACTGTCCCATTGGATGAAGACTACCACACCCCCTCCTTAGATGTCTGCTCATTATTTGCTGCTCGTAGGAACTGCAAATCCCAGAATTCAGTGTCCAGGTTAAGCATGGGCGAATTTAGCAAATTCGCGATCTGCCAATTTGCGGATTTGCGAATTTGCGATCTGCACAATTGGCGAATTTGCGGATTTTTGTTTTTTTGCGTGTTCGCTGGATTTTTTGCGTGTTCGCAGGGTTTTTTGCATGTTCGCTGGGCTTTTTGCGTCTTCGCGAGCCGCTTGCATAGCGAAGTTACCCTTGCAGTCGTTTATGGGAGAGGGAGAGAGAGATAGATAGATAGATAGATAGATAGATAGATAGATAGATAGATAGATAGATAGATAGATAGATAGATAGATAGAAAGAGAGAGAAAGAGAGGGAAAGAGAGAGGGAGGGAGAGAACGAGAGAAAGAAAGAGAGGCCAGATCTCTGAAGGGCCAGATTCCTGAGTTGCCCCTACAGAACATACAGCTTTTTATTTTTAGCAAAATGCATATGAAAATTGTGCTGTAAAGGTCTCTTTTAGTTTAACCCCTCATGACAACTCAAAATGGGTGTATTTGCCATCCTCTCCCTTCTTCCTGTTTTTTATATCTGTAAGTGCTTCCTGATGAGGTTTAATTCCTTGGACAGGTGCCTCGTTGCCTACTTGTAACTATTCTCTGACCCTGCTTCAAGGGTCAGAGCAGGGTCAGAGAATAGTTGCAAGTAGGCAACGAGGCGCCAGGAAGCAATTAGCAGCAGGTGTCCAAGTTGAAGTTAATTTGTTTGTAACTCTTTTGTAAAAGGTTACAAAGAAATTAGGTTCAACTTTTGCACCTGCTGCTGTAACCCTTGCTTGGCTGAAAATTTGTCCCCGCTGATTCGCGAATTTTACAGCGATTTCGCGAGATTCGCGGATCGCGAAATCGCGGAAAATCTGCAAATTCGCCCGTGAAACGGATTTTACGCCCACCCTTAGTCCAGGTAAGTGCTGCATGGGGTGTTACCATGTGGATCGGTAAAGTGCAGGCAAAATCGGTGTAATTGAAAGTCAATATCCTGTGAATTAAAATCTCAGTGCTTCCTCCAGTCCCCTAACGTTTCAGCCCCCAAAAACCAAAAGTTCACCGGACAGGGGTCGAAGGGACAATGTATATATATATATATATATATATATATATATATATATATATATATATATATATATATATATATATATATATATTACCTACTGGCGGTCGCCAGTAGGTAGTTATAGTTAGGATAATTTTCAATGTTAAATCTCAACATTCTATTTTGAATAACTTTGGCGCCGGTTGACGAATCTGCCTGAAATTTTCAGGAAAATGGTCTCATGGCGGTCCGGTCCTTCCCTGAAAGTTTGGGGGGGATTCATCAAGCGGGGGCCGAGATAAAAGGGGGGTCCCAAAACGCGTTTTCCCCATGTTAATTTCCATAGGGCGGTCGATTTCACTTTTAGCCCGAACGGCTGAATGGATTTCCACCAAACTTGGCAAAATTGTAGGGACTGGTAGCCCGATGTGCCTTTGCTATGTCTCAAGATATGTGCTCCAGTGGATTTTGAGTAATTAAGGTTCAAAAAAATATATATATCTATAGCCGCGCTCCGGTACGCGCACCGGTACGCGCACCGGGCGCTTACCGCGACTTGCGCGGAGAAAGCTGATTGGCTCTGGGGGGTCTGTAAACATTCTAAACAGTCCGGAGCGGCCGCCATCTTGTGTCTCGGTAGGATCGAGACACAAGAGGTGGCCAAAACAAAGGGGGAAATGACCATAAGGGGGCAGAGTAGACCCCCCTTGACCCCCTAGGTTTGATGTGGGGGCCATAAAAGGGCCCCACGGGGCAAAAAAAAAATAAAAAAATTTTTTGATTTTCGCGGGGTGAGCGCCCGGTACGCGCACCGGTAAGCGTACCGGGGAGTGTACCATGGGGAAAAAGAATGACAGTTTTAAAAGTAGCTGATTAGAAAAAAAAATGTTTAGTTGTTTTTTTTATATATACACATACATATATATAAATGCATATGCACATATATATATGCATATATGTCTATATGTGTGCGTGTAGAGAGAGGTAGAGAGGTAGAGGTGTAGAGGTAGAGAGGTAGAGAGGTAGAGAGTAGAGAGTGAGTAATAGAGAGTAGAGAGTGAGTAGTAGAGAGTAGTAGAGAGCAGTAGAGAGAGTAGCAGAGTGAGTAGTAGAGAGTAGTAGAGTGAATAGTAGAGTGAGTAGTAGAGAGTAGTAGAGAGTGAGTAGTAGAGACTGAGTAGTAGAGAGTAGTAGAGAGTAAGTAGTAGAGTGAGTAGTAGAGAGCAGTAGAGAGTGAGTAGTAGAGAGTGGGAGAGAGTAAGTAGTAGAGAGTAGTGGAGAATATTCCAAAGTTTGGCACAGCACCACTTTCACAATGAGTCCAATCAAATCATATCACTTAGAGTACTTATTGAAGCGCTGAATCTTGGTGTATATTCAAATGCTTTTATTTTCCTTAAGTTTATGTACCACAGCCAGCCGAAACGTTTCGTTCTGTACAACAGAACTTCTTCAGGGCGTTCTTATTTCCTTCAAGTTATGTCGGTATCCCGTTGTCATATAACTAGATATTTCTTCCAAATGTTAGACGAGACATAAGTATATTCCTATTCAAAGTGACTAGGTATCAATTTTACCCACACAATTCGGGCAGACTTGAGTAATTTATAGCATCCTCAAAGTCAGTCTTTCAAAAATTCCAAAGTATAGGACATGATAATCCAAATCCAAATGTTTCTCAAGAAAAGTCATTTACAATCGTTCGGAATATCGGTGTTTGGGCAGATATGATCCAGGGACCCCCAGTATGCAAGGGGAATTAGTCCCCCCTCTGCAAAGGCGCCAGTGGCCTGCATTGCAGAGAGGTGTAACAAGGGTGTGGCCTCATTACACTTCTCTGCAATGCAGCTCCCTCGTGCATACTGGAGGCTCCTGGTGGACTAGTTGACCCCAGGGACCCCCAGTATGCAAGGGGAATTAGTTCCCCCTCTGCAAACGCGGCAGTGGGCTGCGTTGCAGAGAGGTGTAACAAGGGGCATAGTCTCATTACACCTCTGCAATGCAGCCCCAGGCGCATACTGGAGGTTCCAGGTGGGCTAATAGGCCCCCAGGGGCCCCCAGTATGCAAGGGGAATTAGTTTCCCCTCTTCAAACATGCACGGGGGCTGCGTTGCAGAGAGGTGTAAAAAGGGTTGTGGCTTCATTACACCTCTCTGCAATGCAGTCCCCTGGCGCATACTGGAGATTCCTGGTGGGCTTTCAGGTCTTATATAGTTAGGAATTAGCATTAAAAAAACCTTTGAAATTCACTGAAAAAACCACAGGTTTCACACCAGTTATAGTTAGGAATTAGCATTTAAAAAACCTTTGAAATTCACTGAAAAAACCATAGGTTTCACACCAGTTATAGTTAGGAATTAGCATTTAAAAAACCTATTAAATTCACTGACAAAACCAGTTATAGTTAGCTGGAAATTTTACTGATATAAAACCAATGAAATTCCACGTTATAGTTAGTTGGACTCACTATAACTTGCGCGTGCAATGCACTGCTGATGACGTCACATATTACATCACTCATGACATGGTCAGTGACATCACTCATGACATCACTGATGACACCATCCTTGTGACATAGTGACAGACCTCCTTTCACTGTAATGTAACCCTTGAAACACATATTCAAAAATAGAAACTGAAATTTTAAAAAAAATGGAGATACCCATATCAGTTACAACAAGCAATTCAGTAATTCCACCATCTATATGCACATCCAGTCATTCACCAACAGTTCTATATAGTCACTCATACATATACTCACTTATCATATGAAGTGATACACCTATACATCCTGTTACACACCGACAGTCATCCAAAAGTTACTCACACACATACTCACACGTGCAAATAAACTATTGAACATCCATTTATTTGAATATAGAGTTATACACACACTTCCACCTTACTTGTATTGAAAATTACACATATTTATTCTCTTAAACAATCACTTATAGAAACACATACTTATTTAAACAGGAACTCTTACAATCTCTTACTCTCACATATACTCACTTATATACATCAATATTCACATATACTAGATTAAAACATATGTAGTTACTGATAAAGACACTAGTGAGACAGTCATTCACTCACTAACAAACACATATACACACTCATCCATCCATACAGTCCTGCACATATGCTGTCTTCAAAACACATACAAACAGCGAGTCAGTCACTCATGCATCTATGTGCTAAGTAATACCCCCACCAAACCATATAGACACTCATACTGATACTAAGAGAAACATCTAATAACCCATATACATACGCATGTAGCTACTTACCAACACATGTAGCCACTTATACACAAAGTGAAACAATAATATATATATTTAAATATTTAAACATTACTCACTAATATTTATTTTTCAGAAAGACACATATTCACTGGATGGTGTCATCAGTGATGTCATGAGTGATGTCACTGACCATGTCATGAGTGATGTAATATGTGACGTCATCAGCAGTGCATTGCACGCGCAAGTTATAGTGAGTCCAACTAACTATAACGTGGAATTTCATTGGTTTTATATCAGTAAAATTTCCAGCTAACTATAACTGGTTTTGTCAGTGAATTTAATAGGTTTTTTAAATGCTAATTCCTAACTATAACTGGTGTGAAACCTATGGTTTTTTCAGTGAATATATATATATATATATATATATATATATATATATATATGAAGAAACACTCCTGTTCCGACAATAATCGGCGGAACCAAACAGGTATGGACCTCCAAAAGTCTCTTTCAATGTAGCGAGCATAGACCAGAAAAGAATCACTCCTCCAGTGAGTTGCAGGATGACGATTTATTCAATGGAAAGACGACGCATTTCACTCCCCTTGAGAGCTTGTTCACATAACGCGCTCTGAAACTTAGGAACAATTATAGTAAAAATAAAAGTGGGACAATACAATAAAGTGCACGCCCTCTCTGCATTAGTAATAGAAGTAGTAGACAGACTAACTCACATGCAAGTGCATAAAAACGCAAACAGACTGATATTTACAAAGTAGGCTTGCAATTAATCAATAAATGTGGCAATCAAATTAAGACATAGTTTTTCAAATACATTTTTAAATGATTAAAAAACAAAAGAAACTTTCAAAGAGTAACAACATAGTGCCAGATAATAGAAGGGTTTTCATAATAATTAATTGAAAAACACATTCCGAATGTTGCGACATAGTGCCTAAATAATCAGTAGATAGTATATAAGTAAAAAACACATATCATAGGCTAAAATTCCAGATTATTGTTGAAATCAAATTCATGAAATATGTACCGCATAATTAATAGACTACCTCTGTAATAAAAGCCACCAGATAAAGTTGGAAAAAAAATTCCCCAAATGGATCAATGATTTCAAAATTCATATGTGATTGCGTTAAATAAAGAAATATGCTGTCTACACAAACAATAACCTAGAAAAAAGTGCAATGATAAATCATACATAAAGAAGGACAAAGAAATTAAGGCTCTGACCCAAAACACAAAAAATAATGAGAACATTTTAAAAAGTGCACAGCAAAACATGATGACACGTTAATGACAGCCTTAATCGATGCTTTCAAAATAGAATGTAGAAATGACAAGACAAATCAATGTATTGTAATATTCTTTCTACATTACTCAAAAATTACAATAGTCACCAGCCGGCGACTAAATCTGGAAAATTGTACCCAAGCTGCAGGCTAAGATGTGAAACGTCACTTAGGCACGCCGCGTAGGCGCCCCCGGAATCGCCTATGTTCGCGCCACGTAAGCACCCCCGGAAGCGCCTACGTTCGTGCCGCGTAAGCGCCCCGGAAGCGCTTCGGTGCGCGCAGCGTAAGCGCGTCAAGTCATGTGACCTTAAAATAACTCTTTTCATTGGTTGCTAAAATTTTTTATTACAAAGAATGAAATCCCCACCCATTTTCTTCAATTCTTCTTTCACTTTTGTGACTGCAAGACCTGCCTTTTTGCTGTCGGATCTTTGTTGGAATAATATCTTGGATTGCCATGGCTGCCAGACCATCCAGCAGTGAAGATGACTCCAATTAATTTCTTGATGAAGAGGTTCCTCAGCCGAAAGTAAAAGAACACTTCATATTGAAGTTTTTTTCAATTCCTAATGACCAGAAAAAAGTAAATGCTCCAAAAGTGGAGTGCAGGATTTGTCACACTGTCCTGTCACGGGGTGACCCCACCAAGAATTCGCCATGTGGAGAGGAGGCACCCCCAGAATTTTGCCCAGGAGAGTGTCAGGGCTCTGGCACAAGAGGTTCCCAGTGATGGAGCCCCTACTTCAACCGGAGGAGCAACTACTTCAGTGAGGGGGCGTTCGCAAGAGCTGATTCCTAACATTCAGCCTGCTTTTAATAAAGGCGTTCTTAAAAGCAGAGACTATGATCAGCTACTTTGCTATGGGGAACAAAGTGTTCGGCTCATGGTGCGTGCATTGGAGAACCATCGCTGCCGTTCCCAGCCCTAAATTTGTTTTTGGTTTTTTGCTCCTGTTGAGCAGTTTCCATTCCCTGTTTTTGTTTATGTTCTAAAAAAGGAAAAAAGAAGAAAACAAAATTTCTTTTCAGAACTACCTCAAATTCTCAAAAAAGAGCTGTATTCTTTACATATTTTACAATTCTGTTTTCCCCGTGGTGCGCTCAAGGTGCGCGTACCGGAGCGTGCACCTGGGAACGCACCCAGCGCTTACCCTGCGAATTGTTTTTTAAGAAACAACAAGTTTTTTTGCCCTTCAGGGTCCTTCTAGGCCCCTCTCAGGAAACCTAGGGGGTCAGGGGGGTCTACTCTGCCCCCTTTTAATTATATCCCCCTTTCTTTTTTCACCTCTTGTGTCTCGATTCTACCGAGACACAAGATGGCGGACTCTCCGGACTGTATAGAATGTTGACAGACACCCGACAGCCAATCAGCCTTCCGCTCACCCGTAGCGCGCCGGGTGTGCTCCCCGGTACGCGCACCAGTGAGCGCTCGGAGCGCGCCTATAGATATATATGTGTTTTTGAAGTAAATTTTCATAAAAACCACTGGAGCAATTTTCACCAAACATAGCAAAGGCACATCTACGTACCAGTCCCTACAATTTTGCCAAGTTTGGCGTAATTCCATTCAGCGGTTCAGGCAGTAGACTTGTCAAACCGTCCTATGGAAATTACATGGAAAAAACACGTTTTGGGACCCCCCTTTTTTCTCAGCCCCCACTTCACGAATCCCCCCGAAACTTTCAGGGAAGGAGCGGAGCGCAGCGAGACAATTTTAAGGAAAATTACAGGTAGAGCCCTCAATTGGCGCCAAAGTTATTCCCAATAGAATGTTCGGAATTTCCTATGGTAGCCAATCCTAACTATAACTACCTACTGGCGTAGGTAATATATATAGCATACAGAAACTCCGACCACTTCCAACATACGCTGGCGAAGAAGGAGACTCGAACCACACAGCTTTTCAGGCGAGTTTTCTTTTAATCAATAAATCACAGCCTGCGACGACGCGTTTCAGGAAAACCAAGCCCTTGATCACATACAGCTATTTACTGCGCCATTTTTACTTTTATATGCATAATGAGTGTACACCCCCATTGCTTTTGTTACAATCACGTGATCATAGGCATAAAAGAAAAACTTCATTACTATTTCTATTTAAAAGACAAAAGTACAGTACAACAGATGGGGTTTTTAGTATTTACGATAAGAGTGAGCGCACTACCTAGTGTGAACGTTAATGTATGTGAAGTAACTATGGTATGGCGTGGTGCGGACAGGCGAAAGGATAAGACCCCTTAACCGTTCAAAAGTAGATCTGTCACCAGACCTTCGAGACAATTATATACAGCAATGCCCTCGCACACAACAATCAAGGTGTAGAAAACAGTAGTTATGTCATGAATAACATTCTATGCATAGAGCCACTCATTCAGACAATTGCAATTCAGTTCCGTTTCTTGGAAGATAGATAACAGTTTATTAGTTCCACAACCAGCCGAAACATGTTTTGTTGCGTGGGAAACAAATCACTGCGAATGGCAGTATGGAGAACAGTAGAGTGGCTCTATGCATAGAATGTTATTCATGACATATCTACACCTTGATTGTTGTGTGCGAGGGCATTGCTGTATATTAAAAGACAAAAGTAGTTTGTCTTATATAATGCATGTTTACATTTTTATAAAAATCACAGTGCATTTTTAACAAAAAAAACACATTTCCATGTATAAATACATTTTTTTGTTTAAAAAAGAAAAATATTTTTCAATTATTTAATATTAACTGGATAAATCCATTAATAAAATTGCATGATTTTTTGATTATGCCTATCGATGTTATTACACGATATGTATTATAATAGTACAATTATTCCTGGATAAATCCTGAATGCTTATTAAAACTAAAGTGCCAAAGTGTAAACAATTTTTAAAGTGCAAATACTATTCTAAAGTGCAATATAATCATGTGCAAATTTCAGCAAAAATCCCTTTTATATAAAATAGAAAAAAAATGTAAGGTGCAGTAATAAATATATTAAGACCACAAGTTAATATCATTATATACTCTAGCAAACATGCAATCCATCTTCTTAAAGGTAAAATTCTCCAGCCGGGAAGAATACCACTGTAAAAATATGTTAAAAAACTGATTTTAAAAAAACAGTTCGCTAAAAATCATCAGTCAATATTAACATTAAGTCATAGAGAGAATAAATAATGAGCAATTATTACAAATACAATATATCCACATTTCATCACTATATCAGCAAGCAACCAACTATTTACATTTATGCTGCAATTTCAATGATTACAGCCTATTCATAAAAAAGTGTGCATATCCTCAGTGTTGTTCAATCCCTGTGGCCATTTACTGTCTAAGTCAAGGATACATTTTGTTTCTAACTGTCTTTACTGCCTTTCCCTATTGCCTCCCCTTGTAGATTTGGGTCTGGCACTAATTACATAATATGAAAGGCAGTTGATGTCTTTATCATGACATCTAGAAAAGTGACGCGCCACAGGGTACGCTGGGTCATTATGTAAAATAGCTCTAATATGCTGCAATATTCTGACGTGCACCTGCAGCTTAGTACTCCCAACGTAACTAAGACCACAGGTGCACATCAGAACATAAACAGCATACTCCGTTTTACAGGTGTAATACCCTTTGATAAGGACAGGAGATGATTGAAAAGGGATGTAGTACGATGTTTTACTACAGCCAAATTCACATGCCCGGCATGATGTATATCTTCTAAAACCATTGCTAGTTTGTAACCATGAAGTTGGTTTTCTAGTTTCAGGACTATTTTTGTCTAAATCTGTCCCCATCGATCTACCCTTTCTGAAGGTGATTGTGGGCGACATGGCCAAACTTCCCTGCAAAATACTGTCCTACAACAATATAGGCCAATGTTTTCGTACAATAGATCTAATTTTTCTTTCTTGTCTTGAGAAAGTAGTGATGAACCTGGGATTGTCATGCACTTTATCATCACTAACTTTCTCAATGATTTTGTCATGAAACAGAGTGTCTCTAGGGCGGTCATTGGATTTTTTGATGGCATCCTGAACAATCTTATCACTGTAACCTCTCGATCTCAAACGTGCACACATCTTTTTTTTGCACCTTAAAAAGTCTACCTAATTACTACAAATTCGCTTCAACCTTAATACTCATCAGTAAATGCTGCGGGTGAGAACTCGCAGCATGTAGCGTGATGTTCCCCGCCGTGAGTTTCCTGAATAATGTGCTTTCGAGTCTACCATTCCTGACGTGAATCCTCACGTCAAGAAATTCAATCTCTGTTTTATGAATGTGTGAGGTAAACTTCAAATTCATAGAGTTGATATTGATCTCCTCTATGAATTATTCAGCTTCTGATTGAGTACCCCGCCATAATAGAAACACATCATCAATATATCTGAAGTAAGTCGCGACGTGTTTGTCAAAGGCTGCCTTATGTGTGTGCCTAAGGACCTTTACCTCCCACCAGCCTACATGCAAGCATGCATAACTGGGGGAGAAACAATTTTTGATCTTAGCCGGAGATCCCACGCCGCGGGGCTTCTGAAATCTCTTCATTGGCTGCTAATTCGAAAAAGCATTGCTTTTAAGACCCTGACAATCGCATTCAAGGCCTTGCATGGCAAGGGCGCCCATTACCTCAGGAACAGGATCAGCTTTCACCTTCCGGCCAGAGCCTTATGCTCAGCATCATTGTCGCTGGACACGATCCCGGCTATCAGGCGTGCCTGCATCGGAGGCCGCTCCTTTAAATATCTTGCGCCCAAGGATTGGAATGCATTGCCATTATCGCTAAGGAAGATCGACAACTTGCTGTCATTTAGAAAAGAGCTCAAAACCTGGCTGTTCTGCCAATAATTTCATCTGTTTTCTCGTTCTGTGTCTGGTTGGGTCTGATAGCGCCGGGACACTCTGTTTGAGTAGCTGAGCGCTCTACAAAACCCTGTTTAACATAACATAACATAACAGGCCCCCAAGGCTACTCCTCTCTGTTGTTTGTGGAGTACATTTTTACACAGGAAAAAATTGTTGTTAAGACACCATCTGATAAGCTCAACAATCAATTTGCTGTGGCCATAATATTCAATTGATCTGTTGGCCAAATAGTGTTCGATGGCCTTAAGTCCTTGTGTGTGATCTATGCTTGTGTGTAGTGCTTCTATATCAAGCGTAATTAGGTATAGATCATCTGTCCAAATTACCTCATTAATTTTCTTTAGGAAATCGCCTGTATCTTTGATGAAGCTAGGGAGAGATCTAACCAAACCTTGTAAAAAATAATCAACATATTGACCTAGGTTCTCTCCAACACTGGCAATAGCCAAAATTATTGGTCACCCTGGAATTGGCTTAATTCCCTATATATATACATACATACATACATATATATATATATACACATATATATATATATATATATATATATGTATATATATATATATATATATATATATGAACAGCAAACGTCCCTTGTTTAGGAGGAGCGACCAGTCAGCTGGTGCAGGCGACGAGTCAAGGACTGGACTCGTGATTTATTACTTAAGCAAAAAAATAAATACGCCGCACTCTTCTCGGATCTGTTTTCAAGCGATTTATTCCAGCTCAGAAAAAACTTCCTTCACCTACGCGTTTCGAACAGTAAATGTTCCTGATCACGGTAGTTACAAGTCCGTTTTTAGTTTCTGTTATTTATACCCTCATCACCACGCAGACAATTAGGAGGCATTGTGGGAAGGGTAGTTCACTCTTGGCTTAATTAAAGCCATTAACGAATTCCCATCATAAGCGTTGAGCCAAGTTTTATGTGTTTCTGGTGATTACGTTTGAAAGCCAGTTAGGCTTTACAATTTTGCGGGCTAAGTGCCCCCTTTTTTTCGTGTTATAGAACAGGGATATGAAGTCTCCTGTGCTAGTAATTTAATAGCTGAGTGCTAGTCAATAATGCTCAGTTGTATGGCTTATACGTTTATGTGGGAAGTCGATGTTGACATTCATGATTCAAAATTTATGCAGCTTGTGCAACAGACATTTATCTTCAATTCTATTTTTTACTCTGACAGTACAATATTAATGAATTCAGTCCAAAATGTATTACGAGTTGTGTGCAAATCTACATTGTTCAAGCAAAGAGTGTTCTTCTCCTATTTTTAGCATTTTTTGTACAATTCATTGTCATTTTTGATTTTTATAGAATTGTTCAATTGCCTATTTTCGAGGCTTTCATAATGCATGTACTTATAAACTTTTTTTTATTTTAACTGATCTGCTTGGCAAAATAATGGAATATAGCAACAAAGAAATTGAAAATGGAAACATAAGTGGAAGGCAATATAAGATTCACAGTTTATACTTTTGATATTAGGCATATGATAGTCTCTTTATAAATGTACATACAGTTCCTCGTCCCTGTTCAGACCAATCGGGACCTTTGTTTTAAATCTGATAATAAGCTTCGACTCCAAGCGTCTTAATTTTTGTAGGCGATTTCCTCCCCTCTCGTTTTCCGGCACCATTGCAATTCCTGAGTATTTTACATTGTGCCAAGTTTTGTTCTTTTCCGAAAAAAGACCTCCACCAATAGCATCCTCCACTGAACTAGGTTCCACCCAGTGTCACTGAAGCAAAATGTACCATATGGGGAATTTTTACGCATGAAACGTAATTGTTCAGAACCGATGGAAATGGAAAATACATTTGGAGAAAGGATTTTTTAAGTGCTCGACATGCCAGGCTTGCCAGTATGGCATGAATACTTCTACATACATAACTGCTTTTAATAATAAAGTACAGGAAATTATCTGAACTGCAAAACTGAGTATGCAGTATATATTTTAGATTGCAGTTGCCATTTGTATATAGGAAACACTAAGTTACCTGTACATAAGATAATTCTCCAGCATATCAGGACCATCTCTAACAATGATGCTAACTATCCTGTTGCAAGACATTTCAAATCCTGCCACAATAGTAATCTAAAACATTTGAAATATTATGTTATAGATTCAATACCACCACAGAAAACAGGAGGGGATAGTGCGTCGAAGTTGAGACGCTTATAAACTAATTATATATTTCAGTTCTATTGCAAATATCCGGGAGGTTTCAATACGAGCGTGGACCTATATACCTTTTTATGAGATAGAGTTATACTATCCTCATTCAGTACTGCACAAAGTATTTGATAGAGCATAATCAAGGTTAAGACATATAAGGGTAGGATGTCACAAATAATGCACTGTTATAGTGAGAATGAAAAATGTACAATGTAATATATATTAGTTTTAAGTATGTTCTCATCAATCACCAATAAGGTCTAAACCAATATTGTATATGGCATCTATGGAGCACAGTTTGTAAAATATCTTAAATGTTCCTCATGTTAATTTATTGCTTGTATCAGTTTTATTGATTTTAGGATATTTTATTGAGATTTATTGCTATTTGACAGTTGTTTTTATGGATCATATTTAATTGTTGTAATATTTTGTATTTTATAATATATATGAATTATGGGGCGTGGCTTGGACACTGGAGGGAATGGCTGCATGAGCTGGGAGCTCCGCGCCCGATCCCCCGAGATTATCCTGAAACCAGGCGATTACCCTCCCTGGCACACTACAGGCAAGTGGAAGTGCAGAGGTCCCCCCTCGAGTCTAAGTAAGGTGCCAGCCGAGCGGGAGACACCCGCGGACGCCGACCGACGGCTGGCGAGCACAGGACCCCAATATGGTGGACGCGGCCGAGGCCGCAGAGGAATAAAGGCCGAGCTGGGCGAGAGGGATATGCCGCTGAGGGGCGACCGCCCTGGAATGAGCGATGGCCCTGAGAGGGGAAAATGAGCGCAAGAGCGGCGAACCCTGAAACCCGGATCTGAAGCCCTGACCGGGATGCGGGTATAACTCATCGGGACGAGCATTCACAAAATGGTGGCGTGAAAGGTGGACGAAGATCGCCATACCTTGATCTCTGTTGGAATCGGAGCCGCGAGGAAGATCGGACTCAGAGGCAGCGCAAACGGGTTGCCGGGCGCCATAAGCTGCTGAGGAGAGTGGGAGTGGCTGAGACGGCGTCTGGAAGCCCGATGGGAGCTGGGAAGTCGCCCCGGCTTGACGGCGGAGAAGGAGGGGGCCCCTATATCTCCGGAAGGGGACGGCGACCGATGTGTGGGCGCCCGGCGGCGGCAGAGGAGGAAATGCACCGCAAACGGCAATAGAGAGGAGCCCTAAGCAGCCGACACTTCAGGCCCCTGAAGCGGGAAGACGAGGGGCAGTGGAGAAGGAATAACACTGGGGCCGGCGGGGGCAGCGGCAGAGAGACTGACTTTGTCCCCCCCAGATCTTTCCCCGGCAGCGGCTGGCGGGCAGCGATGCGGAGACGAGGAGCACCGGCGGCGGCGTGCCGGGGAAAGGCACCGGAACGGCGAGCTGGAAAAGAGGCCTGAGTGCAGGCCGAACACTCAAGGGAAGCCTAGAGCCCAGGGAATCCACGGGACATGCCTAAAACTCCAACGAGATATCGGAGTGGGGGCAGAAGGAGCTAGCGAGCAACACCACAGATCAACCTGCCAAAAGCAAAGGTACTCCGGCGATACGAAAGACTGGACAGGAATGGGGGGGCCTGTGGCCCTTTGTCTTCAAGACCGAGGACTGCGCTAGAGTCCCGTGGGTCGTAAACGGTGCACCTATCTTAGGCAAAGACCACCAGAGGGCTGGGAAGACCGAAGACACTAAGCCACTACTGGTATAAAGCAAAGGAAGAGTAAATTTGCAAACAGATGGTTGGTAAATGACATGGATATACACCGCCAGGGGTGATCAAACGAGAGGAAAATTGTGCACTGTAAGTAGCCAGACTTGGAGAGCGGGCCGGAGGGAGGGACCAGGACGAACGACACCCAAGGCATTTCACGCACCACGGCCCTGACCCCAGAGAACCGCAAGGAGTACTTTAATGTCGACGCGGGAGTACAGACTTCAGAGAGCTAGCATTAAGAACCAAAATACTAAGTGGCGGTGCCCCGGGTGAAAGAAAACAGAAGACATATCTCGGGAACGGAGAACTGAACGTACCAGGGAAGGGCCTACGCCCTTGAGGATTGACTGGTGCTAGCACTGGCCGGCGAGCACTAACTCTGGCAGCTGTGGAACAGACGGGGAGCCTGATATTGACCCACTGCTGGAAGGAGCCGACGGGGACACCAGGAGAGCCATAAAACGCACCAGGAGAGCCGGCGCACAAACTAACTGCGAACATGGGGGAGACCAAAGGGAAAACGGAGGGAGCAGCATCAACCGAGATGCCGGAGGGGAGCTCGGCGGGGGCCTGCAGATTTGCAGCAGCTGCAAGATCAGATACTGGAAGCCATCGCGGCGACCAGAGACATATTACAACAAGACATTGCGCAAGTAGCCACAGGCTTAGGCCTTCTCCGTGCTGAACACGACAAACTCAAAGATAGAGTGAAGGACACGGAGACCACCCTGCAAGAATTGGTCCCAGCCCACAAATCTGTGGAGGGGAAACTGGCGGAAGTCCTAGACCGTATACAAACGCTAGAGAAGAGAGCTGAGGACTCAGAAAATAGGAGTAGACGCAGTAACGTCCGAATAGTGGGTATTCCGAAAAAAACAAAAGGGGGAGATATGATCGAATACCTGGACAACTGGCTTAAATCAGAGGTGGCGCCAGAAGGCCTCTCCCCTTTCTTCACATTGGAACGAGCCCATCGCGTCCCGGCAAGACCACCTAGGCTGGGACAACCGCCAAGACCGGTTATAGCCAAACTATTACACTATAAGGACAGGGACGTGCTGCTCCAGCGAGCTCGTGATGCAGGTCCGTTCCAGATAGCGAACAGCAAGGTGACATTATTCCCCGACTACACATTTGAGACGCAGAGGATGCGAGCCTCCTTCCTGTCCATTAAACGAGAACTAAGAACAGAGGGCATCCCATACTCCTTGCTCTTCCTGGCGAAACTTCGAGTGGTAATAGATGATAAGGCGCTCTTCTTCCTTACATCGGCAGATGCGTGGACATGGTGGGACACATATAAAGCGGGCACGGACGGTGCTAGAATCTGGGAAGAAAGAGAACTGGCGACGACACAGGTATGGAAATCGCAGAGGATACGCAGAAGACGGCAAGGCTCTCGAAAACCCACTGCGTCCCAAACGGATGAAGAGAGGAGAGCAGCGCTGAAAGCGGTGGAAACACTGCCGAGAGGCGAAGCCTCCCCCACTAAGCAGGACACGGAATCGGAGGGCCACGTCTCGGGCACGGAGACAGACCAATCGGACATACTCAACGCCAAAGGCCCGCTGGTAATGCCACAGACCTCTGAAGAGATCCTGAGCTTATGACATGGAGCAGACAGGCGGTGAACACTATCTGAGGTAGGGGTACCTGAGAGATCAAAGGTAATGCAGGGGGGGGGGGTTTCACTGGGTTGTCAAACAGTCCCTAAGAATGGGGGATCGGAGGGCGCGGTGGGCGAGCATAGCTGCTTTCCGACCTGAGCCACACTCCACTAGCCCTTAAGGCAATCACGGTCGCAACTGTGATATAATTGGGGAGTTTAGAGAAACACCTGAGTTTGGATGGGAACTGATAGCTTGATATTGGGGCCTGTTCTGGGGAGGGAGGGTATGGGAACTGTTGGGGAATTCTTTAGTTGGCAAATGGTTAATTTTTAGCACAGGAGAAACGAGAGTTGCAAAGTTTTGAAGAACTATTGGGGGAAATCCACCACTCATGTAGGAACAGGACAATGTGAAATGTTAATGCACTTACTATGGGACAATGGCTAATGTGGGTATGTTAAGATGTATAACCTGGAATGTGCGGGGGTTACACACAATGACAAGAAGACACAAAGTACATGCCTATTTGGTTCGTAGGGGGGTACATATCGCTTTCCTGCAGGAAACACACCTCACAAAACAGGAGGGTATTGCACTACAGAGGAGATGGAGGGGACAGGTATTTAATACTACTTACACTGCATATGCTAGAGGTGCCTTAATCTGGATAAGAGCGGGTATCCCTTTTCAGGTCACGAAACACGTTGTCGACACTGAGGGCAGGTATGTGGCAGTAGAGGGTAAACTCAGGGGTAGGGACATAATGCTATGTAGCGTATATGCACCGAACATTGAGCAGCTACCCTTCCTGACGAGCCTCTCCGGTACACTGGCGCATTATTTGGCGGGCCCAGTTATACTTGGAGGGGATTTTAACTCGATAACAGATGTAACGTTAGATAGATCACACCCACCCCTTAGGGATTCCCCTGTGCACCGTCTCACGAAAGGTAGATTGGACTGGCAGAAGAGATGGGGACTGTTAGATGCCTGGCGTACGCAGCACCCGACTGAAAGAGATTACTCACATTTCTCGGGATTGCATGACCTACACGTTCGGATTGATGCAATATTATGCTCTCTGCTCGTGATGCCGACTGTAGCAAGGACTGAGTACCTTACCAGGACGATTTCAGACCACAACCCTCTGTTGCTCTCCCTAAATTGGATGACAGAGACACCATGCGTCCCCACATGGAAGTTACGACCATAGACACTGGACGACCCGCTGTTTCACGAGACATTGAAGGAAGGGATGACACAATACTTTGTAGAAAATGAGGGGTCTACTGCCTCTAGAGCACTGGAATGGAACGCCTTTCAGGTGGTAATAAGGGGCCAATGTAAAGGACAACACGCGGGCTTGCGTAAGGTATTACAGGATGTTTTGACCAAGGCTGATGACATCCTGCGAAAGGCGGAAATGGCACGGCCGGGGCACCCTGAACTACAGGAGGAGGTCAACCTAGCTAGTGAGGCAGTGGCGGTAGAGGTGGAGCGCCTCCGCAGTTTAGATCACAAAGCATACATGCTGAGAGCACATGTGGAGGGGGACAAATCAGGGACGCTGCTAGCATGGCTAGCTAACCCCGCTAAAAGAAGCTCCCCGATACTGGCCGAAGAAGGAGAGGGGAGACAAATGAGAAACACCCAGACCGAGATACTAGATATCTTTCAGAAGTTTTATGGGGTCCTCTATAAGAGTACACTAGTGGGGCGTGGAAATGACATCAATGCGTTTCTCGAGGGCTTACAACTGCCACGACTGGAACAAGAACAGGCAGATGACTTGAGCAGGGACATACAGCCTTATTCATCAAGGCCGAATCGGCTCGCAAAGGGCCAGATTCTGAGAATCTGGCCCTTTGCGAGTGTGATTTTTGCATTTGGGATTCAACATCCCAAATGCAAAAATCGCTATTTGCTAATTCGCATATTTGCGAGGATTTACATTTAAGGAATCTCTATTTGAGATTCCTTAAATGTAATTCATCATCCATTTTACATTTGCGAAATCGCAATTTCGGGCCGCAATTTACCGCGAGGTCAAACCTCGCGGTAAATTGCGAAAACTCAGAAAAATGCATTTAAATGCATTTTTCTGAGTTGCACGTTACACACACACATGTCCTTTGGACATGTGTGTGTGCAACACCTGTGTTCATTTCCATGCAGGGGTGCTACAGGGTGTCCTTTGGACACCCCTGGCACCCTTGTACTCGCAATCTCATTTGCGATTAGCTAATTGCTAATCGCAAATGAGGAATGACTCCCCATGCATTCCTATGGGCCTTTTGGCCCATAGGAATGCATGGGGAGTTATTCCTTATTTGCGATTAGCAATTAGCTAATCGCAAATAAGGAATCAGTGGGAATCGCAATTACTATTGCGATTCCTACATGAATACCGTTTTGCGAGTCTCAAATAGCGATTCCTTATGATTCGCTATTTGAGCCTCGCAAAACGGCCCGTTCATGAATCAGGCTGATAGACATTAGTGAGATCTAGGTGGCGGTAAAACACATGGCCTGCAACAAAACACCAGGGCTGGATGGGTTACCCGTAGAATTCTACAGCAAATACCTAGGCATACTGGCACCCCGCCTCCAAGTGGTGTATAATGAGGCCAAAACCGCTGGCTACCTCCCACAGTCCATGTGGGAGGCGCTAGTGATCCCATTATTAAAGCCGGGGAGAGAGAGCAGCAATCCGGCTTCCTATAGGCCGCTCTCCATGTTGACCGCAGACTACAAAATTCTGAGTGCCATACTCGCAACCAGACTCTTACAACATATGCCTAACCTAATCCATTCGGATCAATCCGGGTTTATACCTGCGCGCAACACGACCATAAATATTAGAAGACTTATACGGCTGTTGGAAGACACGTATACAGATGCCCAGACACCCCTGGTACTTTCAATAGATATAGAGAAAGCATTTGACAGCCTGGAATGGGAATACCTGTACAAAACCATGGAAAGATTCGGACTAGGGGAGGGATACATCAGATGGACAAAAGTGTTGTACACCGCAGCGGTGGCTAGGGTACGAGTGGGCCCCCTTGTATCCCACCAATATCCGGTGGAGCGGGGTACCAGACAGGGGTGCTCCCTATCCCCCCTATTGTTCGCCCTGGCGATTGAACCCCTGGCAGCAGAGGCAAGGACTGGGAACCATTTCAAGGGCCTGGACAGCAGCAGGGGCTTACAACACATCTCTCTATATGCGGATGACTTACTGTTATTTTTAGAGAACGCGAAGGAAGCACTGGAAGGGGCGGAGAGGCTACTCACGCGGTTTGGCGAGCTGCCAGGATTGAAAGTTAATTGGTCCAAGACGTGCTTATTCCCATTGCGCCGGGGTACGACACGGCCCGACCACCGACCACAGCTTCAGTGGGTACCCACCTGTTTGAAATATCTGGGTGTCTACATATACCATACGGCAGCAGATATGCTAGAGGGCAACGTGGGCAGATGTATATGGACGTTGAGGGGAAACATGGATTTCTTGGCCACACTCCCACTTTCGGCGACAGGTCGCATTTCCTTACTAAAAATGATCACCCTGCTGCAACTTCTATATTATTTTCGCACCCTGCCTGTGTGGGTGCCCAGCTCCGTGTTTCGTAGATTACGATCGCAGCTAACCTCATTTATATGGAACTCGGGAAGATGCAGAGTAGCACTATCGACGCCCAAAGGACGAGGGCGGATTAGCAGTCCCGGTCTTCGAGTTCTACTATCTCGCAGCTCAACTGCAACTCTTCACACAAGAAATGGCGAGAGTATTCCGAGGCCCAGAACAAGAAAGAGACAGGGGGACGCCGCGACATGTACTAGCGTATATAACCTTGCAACAGAGGATTGCCCTGAATGACTTAACACTCTAAGAGCAAACGTTCCGACTCTGCTGGAACCGCTCCCAGCGCCGAGCGGGCATGCCCCAGAGATCCCGCTCGGGATGGTGACCGCACTCCCCCATGGGGGAGATTGGTCGCAATTACAGCTATGGGAGGTTTCGGGGTTACAAGTGATTGGTGACCTCTACGAGGAGGGGGCACTCATACCTTACCAGGATCTGCAGGAGCGATATGATCTTTCGCGAGGAGGCTACCTTTTACACGCAGCGGTGACGGGGGCCATACAGGCACACTGGAGGGGGGCTTAGCAGAGCCGGTTACAACCATGGCCTGTCAATATACAATGATGGCGGCCGGGACCTATAAGGCTGTAACATGCTTATACTCCAGAATCTGCCCCCATTCACGGGGCTAACAACCAAATGGGAGGCAGACCTAGGCAAGGAAATCCCAGAAACAACTTGGGCCCAATTAGTGCGACGGGCTCGTAAGAGTACGAGGAATGCGCGATTCCAACAGATTCACTTTTACATCCTACATAGAGCCTACATGACACCTGGCAAAATTAAGAAATACTTTGGGGTGCCCGAGGCGGGGTGCCCGAGGCGGGGTGCCCGCGATGCACCCTAGAGGGAGCGGAGCTGGACCATATGTTATGTTTGTGCCCAGACCTACGGGACTATTGGCAGACGATTGGAGAAATGCTCAACGAGGTCACGGACAGAACGGTACACTTTGATATGGCGGTCTGCATACTGCACTGGTTCCCACACACGCCTAAAAATAAAACCACTAGCAAATTTATAGATATGGGATTGATACTGGCCAAGAGGGAAATTACAAGATTATGGAAAGCGAGAGTGGGCCCTACACACAGAAGGTGGGTCAACGAGTTACTGAAATGGGCTGCTTGCGAAAGCACGATCCGATACCAAGTAGCTCGTAGGAAACCAGATGTCAGGGCAATGGACACAGCGGCAGCATGGGAAATGATGGTGCAGGCACTGAGGGATAGTACACTGCAAGAGGACGAAGAGGCCCCGAATTCAAACAATGACAGCTCCCAAGGCACACCAGGTACATCACACACCTAGACAAGCATTACCTCCTGGAAATACCCATAAAAGCAGTCATACAAGAGCATTCCTATGTGGGTGGTGGGATCAGAGGGGGGAGGGACGAGGGAAGGGGGTGTGTTTAGTTAAAGGTACTCCGACAGGAGACAAGGGGGGGAACAGTTATAAAAGCAGGAGTACACACGTTTAGGTAAAAGGAACATGATTGCTGAGAATACAGGCATTTGAACTACCCTCCTGCTAGACGCCGCCCGACCTCCGGGTTGTGGGCTTAATGGCTGTGTATAGAACAAAGCAGCAGAGAGGATGAAGGGGAACTGGAGAAGCAATAGTTATATTGAAATATCAGATGTACTGTAAACCTGCAATAAAAATTACTTTAACAAAAAAAAATTGTATATATGAATTATTTATGAATCTATTACGGGATCAACTGTGGATTAGACAATAATGTATAGTATGTCCTTCATCAATATGCACTTGTTAATCTTTAGCAACTCATTTCCTTTAACCTGGATGAATCCTGTAAATTATAAAGTCAGATACTTGAGGGTTAAGTAATGATTGAGGATGATGTTATCAACAATAGATAACTTTATAAACTTTCTAAAGGAATTTGCTGCTATATTTACTTTTATGTTCAAAATAGTGAGCAACCAATAGAACAATATCACTTCAGTATATGCACTTTAATTTTCACTTTAGGCACTTTGGTAAGCACACCGTCACTTTAGGAAAAATATACATGTGTTTTTTGCACAATACTATCATAGATGAGATGGTATGATATGTGGTATCAACATAGGGGTAGCATAGTCACCCATGTATTGACCAATGAGTGTATATTTGGAAACCAGTTATCCAGTTGAAGCATTTTAATCTGTGACAACTAAATTTGAAATTTACGGAACACACAGTAAATATGGTGATTCATGATAGGGATATTCATGGGTAGTTACCATGTAATTTCATTATTCAAAGACATGATTATTAAGGATGTTTTTATTTTAGAATCATGGTCTAATATGATATGATTTTAAGGACCTTTTATATGAATTTGGATTTAAGCAATGGATGTTATTATAAATATGGTCTTAAGAAATTATAAATATAGTCCTATGAATGTATAAGTGTCAATCAGCATTTATGCTTTAAATCTCTGTATACAAAATGTCTTCTATGTCTAAGATTTAATCAATTGCACTAGCACTTTAAACGCTGCAGCACTGTCTGAGGACATGTCATGTGATCAAGGCCGTTTTCCGGCCGAAACGCCTCATGACAGGCAAGTTGGTGGCAATAAAGTAAAAAGAATTTGCACGTATCGCTGGGTCCACGCTCGTTTTTTCTGGTTGATAGCAGAAACAAATTCGAGTTTTCCATATATATATATATATATATATATATATATATATATATATATATATATATATATATATATATATATATATATATATATATATATATACACACATTCATATAGATATGTACGTGTGTGTATGTATACATACATAATTTATTATCCAGTGGCAATTGTCACTGGGTAGTTACAGTTAAGACCATGTTTCCTTAGAAAGGCATTTTTTGGTTTGCTTATATCTTTGTCCTCAATTGACAAATCTTCATGAAACTTCCCCATTCATAGGAAATATGATCTGACTGGCTGCCACAACATCAACAAAGACGTATTAGCAGCAGTCTTAGGACTCGGGGACTCAATATTAAAAGAAAGACTCAAAGTCATGTTAATGTTTTTTAATAAAGCTTTACTACAAATGTTTAATGACAACCACCTTCATTGAATATTACAATGTGTGAATTTGAAAAAGATACATTTAATTACAATTATTGGTCATATTATATGTTGATGTGCTGATCCCTTGACCAAGCCAAGAGGCCCACTTTTTATATGTTGTGGTGTTCTGACCCTTTCACAAAGTCAGTAGGTCTGCCTTTTTTAAAATTACACATTTCATATTGTTACATCACATTGTGAGCCTTACACGCCCACGGGGTTTGGGTGCTGGGACTGGCCGAGTGGCCATACGCCTAATCCCATGCGGAAGTAGGGTACCTGTTGTAGCTTGAGCACAGGGCCTGGCCCAAGCCAGGCCCTGTTTCAAACCTCATGTTGTTCACGCCCAAAGGCTATACGCAATAGGGGCCGGGCACCAGTGGGTCTTTTGGTACCAGTGGGGGAGGTTTGGCACAGGCTCTGGTCGCATGCCAGGCTCTGCACCCAACACCATGCCATGCACAGCAATGGACATCTTACTCTATATTTGAAAAAAAATGACACAATCAAACGTTTAATGATAGTATAGTTAGGAATTGTGATAGGTTACTTTACATTAATGAAAAAAACGTAGAAATTAACTGGAAAAAGCAGAATTTAAAGGGACATGGTAGGTGAAAATGCCATTTAAAACATACCATTTTAAATTAACAAAACCACTGAAATTCATCACTTATAGTTATCTCAAGCAACTATAACTCAAGCTCTAAAGTAACTATAAATCACGCCCTGCTATGCACTCCTAATTACTTCCCATATTACACCACTCATGATTTACTATGACATCATTAACACCTTCGCTGCTAGGTGTTTTCCCCTCCTGTGCTGGAAAGAGTGATTTTGCACCTTTCATGACGAGCTCAGCTCGTCATCAGCCCAGCTCAACCGTGCATCATGACGAGCTGAGCTCGTCATCAGCATGGAAAGGGTTAATAACATCACTGCAATATCTGAAATTACGTAATTGGTGACAAAACTGTGTATGTAATGGGCGCGAGTTATAGTTACTTTAGTACCTTAACCCCTTCCAGGCTCATGACGAGCTGGGCTCGTCATGGTGTAGCCTCCTCGCACACTGATGACGAGCCCAGCTCGTCATGTAACATGGGTTTTTTAAAATCACAGCATAGAAGGAGAATTCAACTAGCGCGGATGTGGTTAATAAATTTGGCTCCGTCTGATGAATCTTTACAAACCTTTCCAAAAAAAAGTTTCATCATCCTCATCTCCTTCCTGGAAAGTTTCAGGGTTGCCTGTGAATTGGGGGGGGGCAAGAAAACGAGGGTGTCCCTACTATGTGGGTGCCCAGCATTGCACTGTATATGGTGGAAGGCCATTCATGTGGGCAGTTGTGCGCCTGCGAAGGTTTGGGCTCCCTGCGGCCAACCACACGCCACACTCAGTGATGGACATATCATTTGATGTTAAAAAAAACATAGTAATTAACTGAAAAATAACAAAGGTTAAAGGGACGTTATAGTTTGTATGACAATGGCTGTTAAAAATAACATTTCAACTAACAAATCCATTGAATGTCACAAGTTTTGGATATCTTAAGTAACTATAACTCGATCCATAAAGCAATCAAAGCTTGCGCCCTCAGCATGCCCTGCTTTTCCCATCACATATTACATCACTGATGACCTGTACAATGACTGCACTGATAACATCCATTATGACATCAGAATTGACAGCTTTAAAGACAACAATTTGCATGGAATATAGTCTATACCAAAGTATTTGAGAAACCTTCAGTCTCCACCATGTGCCTCATTAAAATAACATGCAGTGCTGTAGTTATTGTCTCCATTTTTAATCACCCTCATATGTTCTACAATCTCTTTTTTACTGGTAAGATAATGCTTCCAATGTACCATTTTATGCAAGGGCAAGTGATGACATAGATCACAAAGTCCATTTTATATGTGTTGTATTTCAGGAGAGATCATTTTTGTTTTGTGGCTTGTATGATATATTTTAAACTAAGCTAAACTTTCAGGCCTTTCAATGGTGCAAAAGTAGATACCCGAGGTGGAAAGTTGAGCAAAGTTGTAGAAATTGGAGACAGATAGCTATGTATTATTAGTCTGTCCTTTAAGGACACACTTTTCCTGTAAGTTATAGCATGGTTTGTTCCAATTTCATTCAGCATTTCATCGTTTCCGTGGATTCCCACTGTTTTTTTGTGGAATTCCTCTTAACAAGTTTTCCTGGGTACATATGTGCTGATAAACCGTATTGGTTCCTTTGTATACATTAAATTGGTTGTATAAGGTCTGATCTTATTGAGTAGAGCTTCCTTATTTACATTGTTTACTTGGTTGAAAGACTATTTTAACATTTTGTTGTGATATCCTCCATTTTTAAACATTTAAATTATTTTATCCCATATCTTAGTGTAATGTTCCTGGGAGATACAATTTTGTTTTGCCCTTATGAATTCACTGTATGGTATGCTAGAACAGAAATTAGGAGGTTGGATACTGTGTCCATGAAGTGTTGAATTGCCTGCTGTGCTTTTTCAAAATAGGAATAATGGAATTCAGGGACCTCAAATGAATAATTATTGAAATCTGGGGACCCACATAGAGTCATTATTGGAATCCGGGATCCTGCCACGGCCAAAGCCATGTTGATGTTTTGAACCGCAACAGTATACACAAAAAACTGAAACAAGCATTCATGAAACAAATACATAAATGATCAAATATTTTATTTAATTCACACAAAAAAAATTGAAGGTTGGAGTTTTTTAAAATTGAATTGAGGCCACACATTGTCCATACTATATTTTGTTTGATACATGTGCTCTGCTACCACAAGAAGTCACAGACCCCCTGAGTGTGCATCACAGATCCCGAAAAGACCCTGTACACAAAGTAAAGAAGTCCTGGGTTAGACTACGCCAAGCCCACAGTCTCCATTGACTTTCTAGGGCCTCTTGTCTTCTTTATGTTCTGATATGTTCATACTGTTCCTCTTCAGTATTAAATCCATGAGGGAATTTTGTGTTCAGGAAAACAATGCATTTACATTCATGTTGCCAGTGTTTTTTCTCTCTATTTCCCCCATTTAGATTAGGTCTTATGCGGTCAACTGCAAAAACAATAGTGTATCAGGATTATGTTCATGTTTCATCTGCCAATATCTTGCCATAGGGTACGTTTGGTCCCATCCTCTAATGACACTGAGATGCTACAACACTCTCTATTGGATTGGAAAGATCATCCTACCTATGTACTGCAATCCACATGGGCATCTCAGTATGTATATGCAGTGATCTGAAGTAGATGTTAGATATCGTGTTATTGTCACCTCTGTAACTATTGGTAGTTTGCAAATGTTCTTGTTACCACCGTTCTGACATGCTTTAAGATTCCCGCAATGGGGGAAAGCTTTATGTCTCCCTAGCCACCCGGCTGTTGTGTGGCGTTTTAGGCTCCGAGTGAATTTTCCCGATTCATGCCCTTATATAGGTACAATTCACATTGCCCTAAAATAGGCATGGAAATCAATCCCTTATTTAGACATAGCCCATGCAGACCAAATACAGGCATGGCTACTTCCACTCGTACCAAACGTCACAGCGATTTCTTGGAAAATCGGCATAAGCAGTCACGGACCTTCCTTTGCTTGAATATTGATTTGTCCAAGAACTTATGTACTTTGCAAAGAACTACTATTCCCTAGGAGTTTTTTCCTGACGTTATTATGTCCGACTTTACGTCAAACTAGACACCTTCAAGGTATAAATTTGCCTTCACTAGCTCTAGCAAGACACGGTGGTTCGGTGCAGTTCGGCCATCTACTTGCCCGACGCAGCTCGCTACAGAAAGTGCTGAAGGAAGCTGACCCTCCAGCTGACGCACTGATCGAGAGACTGCATTTCTCTCAGCGATAATCCAGCTCCAGTGTTTCCAAGCTCCCCTTTCAGAGTGTTAGGAATTAGAGTCCTGAGATTGAGATACCAGACCTCATTCATTCTAACTAAGGTATGGAGCTGATTAGAAACTAGAGAAATCTTAGATAGATTCTTGGCAAAGAAAACTAAAACCTATGCTACACAATACTTACTTCTTCCCGCGTACTAGACTTAGGTTAGGTACATTGGGGTAGGCATATTTTAGAAGCACCAGTTGAGTATTGTTAGCCATTGTTATTTATGTATGTATTTATATATGCTTTAGAAACCATACAATGCTCTTACAGTATTATTTTATAATATTGTCCTCGCTGTACGCATTATACTTTGCAGTCTGTATTGCGATTGTAGCAGTTCACTTTATTTGCATGAGAAGAAAGACTGTTCAATAAAACATTTTATTGAAAACCCCCGTCTCTCTATTTCTCTGCACCTCTGTAGAAACTAAGCATGCACGAGTGACTGAGCGAAATACTTATCTATTGCTTCCATGACTCTAGAGATACATTTCTTATTCTTGGGAACCAAAGTTGTCATGTTTTTGAGGTTGTCAAAAATGAATCCCTTCTTGTGAATTCGAGAAAGTTTCTAGTGATCTCTGAGCTAGCTGGCACTCACTATTAAGTTTAATATATTCGATAGAGACCTAGTCGACCTTAGTCCTACCCAGTCAAATCTATAGGATATATTATTCCAATGCGCAGAGCCTATTGGGAATATAGGAACTACACTACACCGCGTCTGTGTGTTTGGATAAATGGCCATGGACTAACATATTCCTTTGTGATTTGGATTTTCTGTACGTAATAGTGGGTTGTGGCCTTACAAATTTCTCTATCACTGTGTGGCTTTGATGACATGTGATGGTTTGCGATTTACTGATAGAGTCTCAGCATTAAAAGTCACTCTTACTGTATTAGCCTGTTTTCTTCCTTTGTTTTGTTTGTATAGTAGGCTTTCCCTTCTAAGTGTCTTTCCTTAGTTGTTGGCCTAATTCAAGGTTTTCCATGGACAGCCTCTTTATGTGAATAATCTACAATTACTTTCTATTCCTTCAGTTAGAGGGGCCTGCTGCTTCTATCGATTTGGCCCTGAGGAGTTCGCCATACGGGATACTGCATTAGAGCTTACTTAGGTCCTGGATTTTCACATGCAAAACACTATTGTCTGATGTAAGTTTGAAGTACAGGGTAATGTTTAAGGTATTGCCCTTCAATTGTAAGCCAACATCAAGGAAATCAATTTACTTCATGCTTATTCTAAGTAAGAGTGTTAGTTTTGATATGCCCAATGAACCACTGGGCTACTTCCCTGGTTCCAACCCATAATGAAGAAACACATCATCGGCGTTATGGGTCCGAAGCACTATATGCTTGGTTGTGTCCTATTTTTGAGTTGTCAGTAGTGCAGAGACCTCCCACAGGCCCATGAAGATGTTTGTATAGAGACTGGCAAAGCAGATGTCCAGTCCTTGTCAAATGTTTATACCACTCATCATTAAATACAAAGTTGTTGTTCTCCAAAGAAAATTATAGCATGTCAAGTAACATATGTGTATATATTTATGCCCAGAGTCGAGGAAGACATTGAGAATGTATGTGGAGGAGGATGTGAGCCAGGGCCCGGTTCACAAAAGTAATCTGAGACAAAATCCTAACTTTACGACTATCGGTATTCACAAAAGGCATTTAGGAGTACTAATCCTAACTTTACGACTTTCGGTATTCACAAAAGGCATTTAGGAGTACTAAAGTTAGGGTTTTGGTTGTGGTGACTGATGATATAGATGGTGGTGGGGATGTGACTTATTGCTGAATAGGCACTGATAAGCATAAGTGGAAGATGGTGTGATGTGCGTATTTGTCACAGTTGCACTGACCTGGTCATTTGGATCCAACAGGAGCAATGCTACTACCCACATTTCCCTGGACCCACTCAGGACCATGCAAAAGATGAGCTTGCCGATCAGCAGTAGATCAGGAGAAGCAAATGGGATAAGTAAGGGAGAAACAGAGAGAGACACCAGAGATCTTCATCTTGCCTGATCTTCCCGCCATTATCAACCTTCTCTCTGGAGGTATGGATATCGACAACAGGAAAATTACTTTAACAATCTTAGTTAGCAAAATTCAATGATTCTACTGTGGTACATGATATACCTAGTAATAATCTCTGTATCTCCCACTCTATATAGTTGCTGATAACTCTATGACGTTCTAGAGCTAAGAGTAAGATTTAATCTTTGAAAACACCAGATGAATAACCTGGACTACAATATGTGTTCTAGTCTCTATAACTACTTTCAGCACATTGGAATATGTGGTTTGAATAATGCTAAATTCATATAGTCCATCAGCTGTGCCATAATGAACATAAACTTTGTATTATGTGTTTTACTCCTGATCCACAACTAGTAGTACCTCACTACTACATTTGAGTCCAACAATGTAACAAAGTCTCTATAATAGAGTTTAGGGATTTCTATTCTAAAGAATGATTGCAGTTCTGAGTTTGTAAAATTTAACAAGATGGCTCCAGTATAACTACATAAAACCAAACCAGATGACTCCCGTATAGAATTCATAAAAAAAACACCACATTACTCCAGTATAGAATTCATAACACACAACCGGAAGACTTTGGTGTAGAGTTCATATCTACAGTGTCATATGGTATACTAGTCTTTGTGCAAGTTCCTAAATCACTTTGATATGAAGACACAAATAAATCTATATCTTGGCACCAAGGGTTCCAAGATCAACTGCCTAGCAAGGAGTGTCATTCGACATGAAGAACTTATATCTAAAAGTTAAAGATAGTCACTGTCTCCTCAAGCCTCACAAGAGTCTCACTACATTTTGGGAAATGTAGTTCTGGTGCATGCTTCATGTAGCATAGGCGTCACAACCTCAAAGCATCTGCCCGAGCAATGCCTATGCTCTGCATATACCTCTGGTCCCTTCTGAACTTAAGAACTTGTGTGCCCAGGTAGGTCAGAGGGTTACAACTCCACTAATATGAGAAGAATGAATTTCAGCTCTTTACTTGTCTTGACGGTCCCACCCTAGACCCCATTGTGCTAGCTCTCAGTGTCAACGAGTGTATATAGGATGAAGAGGTGGGAATAGTGTCACTAAACATATGGCTTTATGTCTGAGAGGAAAACAGCCAAGCTAAAAAAAACTCACTAAAATGAGTAAACAAACAATTATCGGAAAGTTAGTCAATACCTTAAAGAAAAATGCTAGGTAGAACAAACACAAGAAAACAAACAAGGTAATGAGATGAAAGAGGGTATTGAATACAACACGGCTACAAAATACATTGTGAAACACACCTTGCAAATCCTCCTTGCCTTAAAGAGTAATTCCATAGAAGAACTTACTGTATAATTCCAGAAGTGAGCTTTTTCTACCTTAATTTGAGAATTCTTGACAGAAGTAAATGACATCAAAACAAGAAGCCCAATGCAATTCTAAGGGCTGAGTATGAGTGAATCATTATTTTCCAGCCCCTGTGTAAACCCCTATTTGTGCAGAGGTCAGATTTACGAGTTCAGTATTAACTAACGGATCTGATCATTATCGTATGCGATAAAAACCTTAACCTTCATTATATATTGCAGCAGGTTAAGCCTGCCGAAATTTAACAGGGAAAAGCATCCGATATTTACTGTAACATGCAGATTTTGTGTTCCCCAAAAACTTTTAATAGGTGCTATTTATCGCACCCAATAAATAATGTACCCCATGGTATCATTTTTTTATCATATGTGATAAATAGCACCTATGCTCGTAATCAAGCCCTAAGTAGACCACTACTTGTTATCATTAAGAATTAAACAACTCTTCTTTCTCCTTACTTAACTTCATCTTAAAATCCGTAATCGTACTATTTATTGGAAAACTTGGCACTCTCGAGGAATATGTTGGATCTCTCAATTACTCTCTCAAGATACGCCTCTCTCCTTCCAAGATCTTCAATCTATTTTCTCTTTACCTGCTTCTGCCCGATTGCAATATAATTCCCTTCACCCTGTCTTGCTCTCCTATCTCCAATCTCTTTCATCCTCCAACGATATTCCTTTGGGTCGCAGACCTACTTCCCTTTTACTGGAGGCTTCTCCTTCTGCATCTGCTCTATATAACTCCTTCCGTTTTATTACTGATAGGTTGAAATCTCGCATTGAACTAGCATGGGAGCTAGATCTTTCTAAGAATTGGCCTGTACTTTTTTGGGATAAAATTTGGACTAAACTTCATAAGACCTCTAGAGCTGCTAACACCACCCAAACTTTATTTTTCATTTATAATAGAACTTTATTTACTCCACTTTTCACCAGACACTCCGTCTACCTGTTGGTCTTGTCCCTGCACTTCTGCTGATCTTAAACATATGATGTTTGAATGCCCGCCTACTTCCCAGTTCTGGCAGTTGGTTTGGCGGCAAATTCAGAGGATTTTCCATTTTCAGGTCCCCTTTTCACCCTCACTAGTTTTTCTCGGCTCCCTCTCTTCAGACCTTCCTCAATCTCCCAACCACTACCCTTTACTTGACCTTTTCATTGCTATCACCTTTCATATTGTTACTTCTAACTGGAAACAGGCCTCAAATATTTCTTATCAGTCCTGGTGGAATGCAGTCTGTTTCAATCACCGTTTAGACACCAATTATGTATCCCCTATTTCCCTAGCTATAAAACGTGACCTGATTTGGCTTCCTTTAGTAACATACCTCTCTTCCTCTCCCCCTGTTTATCCATCTC
The DNA here is from genome assembly GCF_964263255.1 of Lissotriton vulgaris. Taxonomy (NCBI): domain Eukaryota; kingdom Metazoa; phylum Chordata; class Amphibia; order Caudata; family Salamandridae; genus Lissotriton; species Lissotriton vulgaris. Next base: position 427,716,022 of record NC_141687.1, read on the forward strand.
CTGCACCTGAAACAGTCGAAGTTCGCAAACCCCCGTGAGTTGTAAATTTACTTGTTTTATCTTTTTACTTGATTACCTATAATTATTAAGTCTTAATGTACTATGTTTTTACTTATGATATTGCATTCTTATGATGTGTTCATAACTTTTCATGCTTTTAATGCTTACTTTTTTATGAAATTATTATTATTATTACATTGTTTATTTCTTTGATCCGCTTATTGTAACTCTTCTCCCTCCTCCCCCTTTCCTTTTTTCAACTCCTCAATAAATCAAACTTTAAAAAAAAGACCTAAACAACTGCATATAAAAGTAAACATATTTTAAAAAATGATGAAAAAGTAATAGGTAAGTGGTATTTTAATTCTAAATACTAACATTCACAGAATGTGAAGTGTCAGGACGTTTCCATCCAGCAATAGGTAGTGCTCATGGTGGCCTGGTGAGGTCCTGCCTTTAGACCTGACTTTGTTAGAATGCTCTGCATCATGCCCCACACCTTACTCTACATTACATACCAGTCTTGGTTTCTACTTTACCATCCATTTACATTGTGGCCCGTGTCGTTTCTCCTGCTACCAAACCGTGCCCCAATCATGCCCTGGTGGGGGTATTCACTTCAGCATCATGGTCCTGACTCCTATAGATATGATATACTGACTCATTCAAACTTGCTTCCTCGACTAGAAACACTCTCAACTCAAGTAAGCACTCCGTTCCATGCTTGCCTGTTCTCTTCTGCGTACCAGGCGGCTCATATACTCTTTCCTTCTCAAAGTTCCTGCACAGCCTTACCTTCCCTTCATTGGTGGTTCCCTAATTCTGTGCACCTAGTTGATGACTCACATCTGCCTCTCCTTCCAGCACCTTGGATCCTCCCCTGTGCTTCTTGCTACTTCTACCCTGGGAGCTCAGTGTGCAGCAACTCACAATTATCTTTTCTGCAAGGCTCCACTCTGAGTGCTTTTTTGCTCCTCTGTTTCCAGGATTGCTCTTTGTTTCTTTTTTCCTTGTTTTCCCTTTATTTATTGCTCCATACTCCCTGTTTTGTTACAGAAGTTTCCTGATTCTGTTCCTTGATGTTGTTTATTAATTGTCCTTTGCATACCAGTGATTCTAGTTCTACCTGTACACTCTTTCTCTCATACTTGTTGGTGTGCAGATTATTAGGCTTAGATCCTTGTCTCTTACTCTGTATTCATTTTTACAGCCCTGTCCTTGTTTGTTTGTTGCTTCTCTTTGTCAAATTTCAGTATTCCTATTTTTGCAGACCTCTTGTGTGGCTGTTTTGAAATCCTCACTATTGTTATTACCAATGGTGCCAGTGAAATTCAGAGGCTCATTCCCTGCTCTTCCTCCATAAGATCGTTTCCTCTCGTTTTCCAAGAAGCATAGGAACTATAATTTATGATAGTTTGTCTATTGTTCTTCTGTTTGTACCTTCACATTTCCGTCTTATTACTTGTTCAGTATATGCTTTATTTGTAGAGCTTTGTCTTTGTAAGCATTACCCACTTCAGGTCCAGTGTTCTATGCCCGTCTGTTCCAACCTGTTTCAGTTCATAGCGTCTTGTCCTTCTCTTTCCCAACGTTCAAGTATTATTTATACTCTCCTCTAAATAAAATCTAAAATTAGCTTGTCCTTGCGGAGAGCAAGCTTTCTTGAATGTTAGAACAGTAACAATCTCAACAGTGTCCCTAACAATAAGAGCCCAAAAATCTATAAACCTCAAGAGGCAGCCTCATGCGAGTCCTGGGGGGCAGTCCAGGCTGCCGGATCACGACAGAAAGTTGATTAGCTCCCAACGTGGTCCCTGATAGAAGTCAACAGTCCTCAAGTGATGGGACACCACTAAGACCTGCGCAAGCCACCAACTGCCCAACACTACTATGCCCCAATGAGGAATGGGCACATAGTAAATCCAGACACTTCCGTGTACCAGTAGAGCGCTGAGACCCAGAAGCCTGAAGAACCTGCCATGCTCCAAAATGGGACTTCCTGCCTCGAATGCAGACCTCAGCCCTGCGGGTCAGCTCATAACATCCGCAACCAAATCCAAAATCCAGAGGTGCGGGTGGACCATGGATCTAGGTAGTAGTGAGGTTGAAGGTGTTGGAATGTTTGTTTAACTGAGAATGGTGTGTGTTTGAGAGGCACACATTTGAGAGACATGTGATGATGGGTGCCTTACCTTGTCAGCAGGGGTTCTAGCCCTAGGGCTGTCAGATCTGAACAGGTTCAAACAGATGATGCCCTTGCCTTGGTCACCCATTGCTTGGGAAACATAGGCTAGGGCTCTGGGAGACATGCCTTTAAAGGATATGGAAAGTGGGAAAATAAGGTGGTATCACTCCCTTTTGTAATGGGGTGCTGGAAAATCTGAAGATGTATTCTGTTTAGAGGGAAGCTGAAAAAGGAAGTCTGCTTGTGTGGCTTCTTCTATCAAAATGGTCTTAGTTATTATATTAACTAATTACTTTGCAATCTGTATTATGTTTTCTTATATGAACTATAGTCTTCTTTTATCTGCACCGATCAACATGCATACCCTTGTAATTTTTTTTTATCTTGACTTTTGTTAAACTGAATCATAAATCTAATTATTTGTTTTCTTGAATTTTAGTTCAACTTATGTGATTATTTGTTACTTCAATGTCCCTTGTACTGTCATTTTTAATTCTCTCAATAAACTTCGTTTTGAACTAAAATGATCTTAGTGGGAAACCAATGTGGTCACTTCCTGTACAGATGGATACTGGAAAATGACAGTTTTTTCTTTTAAAGATATTTTTGGCAGTAAAAAAGTGATACCACTTCCTGTACAGATGGAGGATGGGAAATGCAGTAGTGCTATTTCCTGTTAAGATGGATGCTAGGATATCTGGAAATGGGCTATTGTTGAGACAGATGCTGGCAAAATTAAGTCAATTATCATGGTGTCAATGTTGGGCAGTGATATCAGGCAGATGGCAGCTGCACATGGTGTCAATATTGGGTAGTGATAAAAGGCAGATGGCAGCAGCACATAGAGGATGGTGTGGATTAGACCTACCACTCCTGGTGCACTCCATTACCTACAAAATGGCTGCCTCTTTGGCGGTGGTGGTAAATAAACTCAGGAACAGGCTGTGGGGTTTACTTGGGGGATTGAATGGGCATTCTTTTTAAATTCCAAAGGCACTGGTTATGATAAATAACTATTATTTTGAGCGTGTTCCTCAATGGTCTCTTGATGATAGGGTGATGATGAAATCTATCACCTTAAACAGCTTTGGTGAACAGCCTTGTTATTAAGGTATGTTTAAAAGATCTAAGTAGTGGATGGCACATAGCTTGGGTGACAGGTGATTCCAAAAACAGGCAGCTTGATCAGAAAAGCTTTCCTTCCTCACAATCCGCTAGGTCTGAATCTAGGAACTCCAAGTAAATTCACAAAGAAGTATTTAAGTACTCTGTTAGGAAACCAATGACAAATATGTTTCCAAATAACAGCAAAAAAAGATATGTACAAAGCTCTGAGTAGTACAGATTACTTTGAATCAGATTTACTCTTTGACTGGAAGCCAGTGTAATGTAACCAATAGGGGAGAACTTGGGAAAACCAATCAGCCCTGCCTACCAACTGCCTAGCTGATTTTGAAAGAATTTTGGGCCATATGTACAAAGGTATTTTGGATTTCCTAACGGTGCGAATGTAATAAGGGTTATAACGAAGGGCATTTGCAGTGGTGCATAACGCAATTTCTACCTAGAAATTGCATTTTAGATATCACAAAGTAGGAAATCCCAAATAAGGATCTTTAAATTGCGAATCACTAACCGCAAGTACAAAGGATTTCCTAATTGCAACTAGTCACAAAATGGCCATTTAGGAAATGCAGTTACCTTCGATTCGGATTAGGTGGTTTGTGTGCTAATCTGTAGACCCCCTTATAATATGCTGCTTTTCCCCCAACAGCTGGGTGAAAAAATATCCCACCTAGTAGTCAACTACACCAAAATCCTATTAATTGGGGATTTTGTAAATATTGGTCTAACAATGAAATGGGTGGCACAAGCTTATATCAGTCTACTGACTGATTCAACATGTGACAGCTCCCACTCATATCGAAGGCCTCACTGTTGATCGAGTTTGGACGTCCAACCTGACAGTACCTTATTTGAGGGTCTCTCCATGTACCTGGTCCGACCACTATTTTATCAAATTTTCCCTCACCAATCTGTTTTTAGCCAAATCCCAAGCTAAGGTAAGTCTCATGGTGAGGATTTGGAGCCACTCCAACATCGATGCCTTTTGCAATCTGCTAGTAACTACGGCCCGTCTGAACAGTCCTTGATCAACAGATACAAAGAAAGCCTTAAATCTTGGTTAGTGGCTGCCCGTGATAGTCATGCACTCTTCAGGAAAGGCAATACAGTTAGACACCACTACGCCCAATGTTGGTTCTCAGAACATCTAAAACTCATAAAACGTGCCCTACGTCGCGCTGATCATGACTGGAGACGAAATTACTCCTCAGGAAATGAAAGAAATCTTTGCAATTGTTGCTGAGGTATCCAACCCAGGTAGAGTCATGTCATGGCAAAACTAGCCCCTATAAAACACACTACATAGAAGAGGGTCCAAGGGCTAGTTTAAAGACTCAATACTAGATACGCGCCACTAACACAGACATGAATTACACAAGAGGTATCTAGAAGTCAGAGAAGAGAACTCTAATCACAAACAACCATTGACATGACAGAAACCAAGTATTGTGAACTAGATTATTCAGTAACACCACGTGACCCTATGGGATCTCCCACCTGTACAAGGACATCATCCCTGTGGAACTTGTTCTGTCTGTCCACAAACAACCAAGTCCACCGTGGTTGATATTGGGACAGGCCGACCCTGGCAGCAGCGCAAATTCACAAATTGCAACAGTGAGAATACCATCTATCTCATTGCTTGTCCATGCAAAAAGGTATGTGGGCATGACGGCAAGAAAAATAGGAACCTGCATATGTGAACACAAGAGCACAGTCCAGTGTCGGAAGCAAGCAACGCACTTAACAGCACACTTTCTAGAGGTGGGACAAGGTCCCAATGATTTCACAGGGACTGTGTTGGAACAGCCCACCATCCCAGAGTATTGCCTCGACGTGAGCAAATTTTTGTTCAAAAAATAACAAAAATGGGTTTATTTATTTATTTATTTTATTTTTATTGTTTTCTATAGCGCGAACATGACCCTGCATAGGGTATCAGAGCGCTTTACAGTAGAACATAAAACATCATTTTTAAATATTACTAGCCATTGGTGAATGAGATATAAGCAATTCCGTAGTGGCAGCACCATTAAAAGTTCACATAAAGATAACCCATCTGAAAGTTCACAGATAGATTTCCATAGAGTCTTTAGAACTTAACTGAGATAAAAACTAGTATAACATTCCAAACTTAGTACCATGGCTGCTTGTGTGAAAATTCTGCCAGCCCTTTATAATGAAATACTTGAAGTACAGTTGTAAGGATTAAGGGAGAAATTTCTTCATATAAAAAGATTTTGCTTCCTTTTTAAATTTTTCGATGGTTGGAATTCTTCTCAAGTATGGGGGAGGGCGTTCCACATTCTCGGTGCAGCCCCTGAGAATGCTCGGTCATACGTTCTTTTCTTACAGAAGCGCGCCGGTTTCAGTAGAAGATCCGCATTGCTCCTAGAGGAACGTGACCCTCCCGATAGCGTGAGTTTCTTGGCGAGGTATGCTGGAGATTTGTTATGTATTGCTTTGTGGGTGATGCATGCTAGCTTGAACTGGATACGTGCTTCAAACGGTAGCCAGTTGAGGGCTTTCAAGTGTGGAGAGATATGATCAAATTTTCTGGATCCCGCTATGAGTCTTGTGGCTGCATTAACCCCTTCGATGCTGGTGACGGAACCATTCCGTCATCAGTCACGGTTGAGCTGTGCTGATGACTGAATGGTTCCGTCACGACCACACCCTGTTCTGGAATGTCCAGCACTGGGAAAGAATCTGCGCCGCACGGAAGGTGTTAAGACATGCTTTCAATGGTGCTGTTGAGATTTTTGGCAGCCCAGCTAGGGTTGTGCAACCGTATTCAATCCTTGAGATGACCAGTGCCTGAACTGCTGTTTTGAGGTCTGCTTTGTTTAGGAAAGGTTTTAGTTTTTGTAAGTAGCTTAAGTGGAACCTGGCGTTTTTTGCCATTGTGTTGATATGTACAGACATATTAAGGTTTTTGTCCAGAGTTATACCCAGAGATTTAGTTGATTCCACAATCTTTGGCGTGCACTTTAGTGCAGTGATGAGGTTGGACCATTCAGCAATCAATGTTTTGCTTTTTTTGGAGTGATCAGGAGGAATTCCGTTTTTTGAGGATTTAGTTTTAGGTGGTTCTTGGTAAGCCATAGAAGTGTTCTTGTTAGAGCAAGATTCATTGTCTTGAAGCCATCCGTCGACGCCACCTTAATGTACAGCTGAGTGTCATCAGCATACATATGATAAGCAATGTTGGCTTTTCGGAGTATTTCCGTAAGGGGTTCTACGTATAGATTGAAGAGTGATGGAGATAGCGTGGATCCTTGAGGCACTCCTATAGTATTATCAGTTGCATTTGAGAGTGTTTGGTTGACCATTACTTTTTGCGATCTATTCTCCAGAAAGGAGCTGAACCAGGATAGCACTGTACCATCCAATCCCATCCTGTTTTTCAGTCGATCAAGTATATAGGCATGGTTCACCGTGTCAAAAGCTGACGACAGGTCCAATAAGATTAGGAGGCATGTTTCATTCTGGTCCAGGGCCAGTAAAGCGTCATCTACTATGTGCAGGATGGCAGTTTCTGTACTGTGATCTGGGCGGAACCCGGATTGGCAGTCGTTTAGGAGCTTGAAATCCGAGATGTGTAGGCTCAGTTGCTGTTGGACACATTTTTCCAGAATTTTAGCCAACATTGGAATATTGGTTACCGGTCTAAAGTTGTTCGGATCTAGGGGGTTCTCAGACGTTTTTTTTAGGAGTGGGATGACTTGTCCTGTTTTTAAGCATGCCGGTATTTGACCTTGAGATAATGAGGCATTGATGATCCTAGACCAAGCTGGGATAAGTAGGTGATTTATTGAGGACCAGCATTTATAAGCTCAACAACGACAAAGAGGGCTTAAATGAACCAATACCCTGGATGTCGCTGTAATAGAATACCGTGCACATACTGATGGCAATATCAACACCAATATACATAAGGTTATTTCAATGTATAGCTGTATGTACTCATGCGTTTGTAAATGGGTAGCCCTTTAATGCAGGCATAACACTAGGAAAGTGAAATCACAAATCCACTAATAATAACATCTAACATTAGAACTGAAATTGTGATCAATGGGTGCCTCATTTAAAACAGCATAAAAAAACATTCGTAATCGTATGCATCTGTCATAGTCTAGAATAGTGGACTAATCACAGTTAATCTCACTTTTTGTAAAAAAGTATCCGACTGACAGTCAAACTATAAGCGTAACAACAGATTTCCAAGTTGACAGTCAAACTTGAAACGTAATAACAGTTTTCCATGTTTCTCCCGAGAGTTTTTCTTATACCATTTCGACTACACAGTCCAGCATCCCCAACGCGATCACGTGAGGACTGAAAAAAGATTAATTTGTGTCTCATTCAAAATAGTCGAAATCGTTTGTATCTGTCATAATTCGGAATTGTGGATAAATTCCAGTTAATCCCTCTGTAAACATATCCGACTAACAGTTAAATTGGAAGGGAAATAACAGAACCCCTCGGTAGCTGATTGTATACAACTTTAAACCACATAGGCCAGCATTCCCTGCACGATCACGTGAGCGCACGGAAGGACAAACAAACAATTAGTCCAGTTTTTCAACCGCTCTGTGCCTCCCCACTCAAGCGCAGAGGAACGCCAGGAGACACCGACGGATAGGTGAGCGGGACTAACGGTTTTGTCTTTCTTCTTTCTTCTTGGTACTTTTGCCGTACACACGTGTTGCAAGCGGAAAATCTGAGTGTTAAACTCGAGCAAAACAAGATGAGTGTCTTTTCAACATTTAACTAACAGAAAATTTTTAAAAAACACTCGTCCGGTTAATGACTTATTTAAAAAACAACCACTCGCCGGATACTAACTTCTAAGTTTTGCATACACATAGGGTTGTGGTGCTCTGCAATGACACGTTCCGCATCGGAGGCGCTTTGAGTTGCAACAATGATATATGTTTGAAATACCGCTTGAACCACTTTCTGCCCCTTTACTTCTCCCTGCTTCTCCATGGTTTGATCTTTGAAGTGGAAGCAGTAGGGTTTAACTTGCCTGGCAGACAGTGGTGAGACTCTATCTTTCCATGAGAAATGATGAGATCATGTATATCATGATGTATTATAAGACACTGTATACGATCTCAGTTTCTTTGGAATTTGATCAGTAAGGCTGATTTTACTTTTATTTGGGATAAACAGTTGAGTGCTTATGTATATATATGTCTTTTCAAAACAGAGCGGTGCTCCTCATTACCTGAGCTGCAGCCAGGTGAGGTGAGGCACGATCCCCACACGAATTGGGTGAGTGACAACATGTTGATAAATACATATTGACATGATTACAAGCTGATTAATTAATATCCGTCAAAGAAATACAATTACTACTGAGTGTATTTTTTCATAAAAATGTGTGTCTCTTTTCACTTTCTTCTCTTTTTTGACGTGACAATACTTTAGATTGTGGCGGAGTTTCTGAACCTGAAAAACAGGTGATATGATTCTATTTTATCTTTTCCACTAACTCAACAGCAGTTGCAACATCTAGGTCCTGATGAATGCATTGGTACTTTCCATCTATGCAGAAACATGTTGACCACTATTTGCTGAACAGATATTCTGTTAAATCTGTTTATTCACCATTGTTTTTATGTTTGGGGAGCTGAGAGAAATCATTAAAATTTCCACTTCTACTCAGTCTTACCCAATTTTATTCCATCACTAATCACTTATTTGCACTGATTTTTTTCAGCTATCATATTACACTGATACCACCCACTAGATAAAAACAAAGGGTCTTCTTACTCTCATAGTCCTTTTACACTCTTGTGACTGTGATCGCACTAGCTCCTGGGTAAGGAGAACCCATATGATGTAATAGTGGCGGAACAGATCGACAACTGATGGGAAAATTCTCACCTATCCGTGGATATGTGTCTCCCAGTAGAGCAATCACGTGCACTGTGTTACATTGAATCACGTGGTGTTACTGAATAATCACAATACTTGGTTTCTGTCATGTCAATGGTTGTTTGTGATTAGAGTTCTCTTCTCTGACTCCTAGATACCTCTTGTGTAATTCAAAACTAGCCCCTACCCAAGCATGATGTGACTCACTCAACACTTTTTTCATTGAAAAAATCATTACCATCATGACCAGTAAACCCATTAACTCCCTCCCTATAGCTTAGCCAACTACACTCAGGAACTTTTATTCCCTGGAGAAGTTCCCTACCATAAGGAGTGAAGACTTTTTGAACCTTCTAATGAAGGTCAGATCTGGCTCTCCTTTGGACTGTTGCCTCCCTCCACACATCTTAAGGGAAGCCTTCTTCACATGTGCTGACCCTCCTCTCTCGCTATTGAACAACTCCCTCACTCAGGAGGCAGTTCCCAAAGCATTTAAAGGAGCAGAAATAGGACCCATCTTGAAGCAATTAGGGGCTTATCCTCAGGCCCTTACGAACTATCGTCTCATTTCCTTGCTTCCCTTCTGAGCCAAGATCATAGAGGCTCACGTTGCAAACTGCCTCTGCTCCTTTATTGAACAGTCTTACTTTCTTGACCCTCATCAGGTGGGCTTCCGACCCGCTCATTTCACAGAGGCTGTTATCTTGACGGTTCTAGGCAAACTGAGGAAAGGGGCAGATAAGGGCACTACGCAGGCTCAGATGCTTCTTGATCTCTCCGCTGCATTCACCATGGTCAGCCATGAACTCTTGGTGGACCAAGTCAGTAATGCAGGGATTACAGGACCTGGCCCTCAAGTAGCTTACGTCTTTTCTAGAGGATTGCACTCAAGCTGTACATCTCGCCTAATTGTCTACCTTTAAAGTCAAATTGACTTGTGGGGTGCCAGAGGCCTCCTCCCTATCACCGCACCTTTTTAATCTGTACCTGTACCCTCTAATTCAATACTTAGGTGAAAGGAGGGTATGCACTTTCAACTACGCTGATGATCTTCAAGTGATCTTTGACATCGACAAGTCTGCCTCCTCAGTCACCAACTTCTAAACTACCATGCAACATATAAGTAGCTGGATGAACAGTAACCACCTGAAATTAAATCCAGACAAAAATTAAATAATCCTAATTGGTGGGCCCTCAAACCCCTGGAACTCTAATTTTTGTCTGACTTATTTGGGAAACCCAGCCCTAAAATCTAGATTAACTAAAAGCCTTGGCATCACAATTGACTGCGATCTGTCTATGAAATCCCAGATTGGGACAGTGATCTCTCCTGCTTCTTTCAGCTCCGGAAGATCAGCAGATTTCTCACTTCTCTCTTTACTTTGGCATACTGGCAGATCAATCTAAAACAGTGTAACTGGTGCAAAACCAGGCTGCTAGATTAATCTATCGTCAGCCAAGATGGCAGCATGTCACCCCTCTTATGAAAAAGTTACATTGTCTCCCATTAGTCGAACTTAGTGCATTCAATTTGGAATGCCTCATCTTTAAAGCGCTCCATGGCAACTGCCCAGTGTTTGTATCTACTCCGGTCCAGAGATATATCCCCACTCTGGATCTTAGGTCCTCCCATTTGAAACTCCTAGCTACTTCGCCCTTTAAACGCAAGAAATTGGGGGACTAAGATTTGCGGTCCAGGCCCTTCAGTTTTGGAATTCTCTCCCTCACGACATTAGATCGATGACATCATACCCTCAATTTAGGAAACTCTTAAAGACCTGAGGGCAGATTTATGAGGCCCTTGCGCCACGTATACGCCGCTGTTGCGTCACGCAAGGCGGCGTAAACGTGGCGCATCCCTAAGAACGATTTACAACGTGACGCATCTAGGCAGATGCGTCACGTTGTAAAGCCCTGCGCCGCTTGTGGGCGTTCCGGCGCAGGGTGGGCGTTCCGGGGCAGGTGCGCCTCGCAAAAGTGGCTGAGTGAAATCTAAGCCAATGCTGCGTCAAAAGCCTGCGCCTGCTTGAAGCAGGCGTAGGTCTTGACTCAGCATTGTTAAAATGGGGCACCCCCGAGCCTTGCTGGAGCTGCGTCGCGCTTGCGACGCAACTCCAGCAATGCGCCACATTTCCGGCACAGATGCGTCACGCATCTGTGCCGTTTTTGCACCATGGTGCGCCGCATTATAAATGCGGCGCACCATGGCTGGCGGAGCTGTGGCGCACTGTGGCGCATGTTAACTGGCGCATCCCTGGGGATGCGCCAGTTAACATAAATCTGCCCCCTGGTTCTTTTGCCAGGCTTATGAATGAATCACTTAGCGGCAGGATTCCCTTGACATTCAACATAACCAGGTTAAAACTATAAAAAGGCATCCAGAATGCATCAGGCTCTTTCCCAATGGTGGATTTTTATGGTGAGGTGGATGATGATTTTGGCTGGTAGAAGAAGGAGGAGACAGGAGAGGATATTTAGGGTAAGGGTCCCTTTTTAACAGACTGGGGAAGAGATTTATGAGAGGTAATTCTTGATGTAATTGCTGAGTTGCAACCTCAACTACAGACCCCAGCACTCAGAAGTAATGCAATCTCTCCACATGTGCTGGTATAGCGTTCCCTACACCTCTTAGCATCTGGCAGTTACTAATGAGGCATAGCAGTGGCAGGGGGTGTCACAAAGCACCTTTTCCAGGTTCTTGAACATCATGGTTGGTAAAGTTAACTGTTATATATATTTACCCAATATTCCCCAATTATTGGAACAAACCAAATTGATGTTCTACTAATTCTAATAGTGTGATCTAATGGTTTTTCTTCTCATGCTCATAAGGTGGCAGTGCATGTGTCTTGCATCTCTGAATACTTACACCGCACCTGACTCCAAGGACAAGAAGTGAAAGGTGGTACAATAGGGCACACAGGACAACATGTTCAATCATAGAGAGGAACTTTGGGATCCTGAAGTCCCAGTTTTGCTGCCTCCAGAAGCCTGGTGGAGCACTTCTGTACAAAGCTGCGACGTTCTACAAAATCATCGCCACATGTGCCATACTGCACAAAATTGTTATGAGGAAGGGTCTACACAACATCCCTATAAAGCCGGAATCCGACTCTGTTGATGATTTTCCCCTCACTACAGGGGCAGCAGGAGGGTAAACGTGCATCAGAGGGACAAGCATGATGCACAGAGAAAATCAACAACTATTTGTGAGGTAAGAGTAACTCAAATGTCTAATATATATACATTACACATTATGGCAATGCATGGTGCATAACTGAGAGACCACCTTTTATTTAGGTAGTGAAAACATTGTCTCTCTTAAGAATCAACTGTATCCATGGTGGATGTAGCATTGTTTCAACTAAGCAATAAAGCATGTAATGACAATCAAAACAAAGTAGACTCATGCCTCTGAGTGTTCAGTGGTTCACTTCTTCCGGCCTCTGGGGCTGGGTTCCTTGTCAGCAACACTGGGCTGTGGAACTGTGGAGATGGCACTCCCCGAAGTGTTTTGGCATGAACGCCTGGAACTTCATGCCTCCTGAATAGATGTGCCACTGAGGACAGGGCCCTTTTCACTCTCAGATGGAGGCAGAATGTTGGGGATACAGAGGTTGTGGGTCTGAATATTTTCAAGGGCTGTGGTCACTTGCACTAGCCCACGTGCAACATCCAGACAGCAGTGCCCCATACCAGTCTGTATGTTGACAGTTTGCCTGCTAATGTTGCTGTGGCTACTGCCAATCGGTTGATGGAACAGGCAAAGGCATAAAAGCGTGCCAGGTACTGCCTGTACGTACCTCTGTTTCTGCACACGGTGCTTCTTCTCCATGGCAGCAATCCACCAGTCATGTCCTTTCTCCCATTTCTGGATCAACCTAAACATACATGGCAGATGCCAATTGACAGTCCTTATTTGTTCTGTTTGAAGTGCTGGATAGAGATGAGGGACTTATCCAAGCCACCATAGAGAAATCTGACATGTCGTCTGGCACATTACCATTGTGGACTGTTGATAGTTGGCATTTGTGCTGTCTGTGTGTCCTGAGCACATATGTTGTGGTGCCTCTGCTCTGCATTTCTCTCTTATCACTATCCACAGAGTCTGGTAGTGGTGAAATGGTTGCTGTCCTAGCAGATGGAGTTCAGTTGATGGGCCGAGTAGATGGTGATGTTGTGGGCTACATTTTCACGTGTGTCAGTAGCCCCTTCAGCATTAATTGTTTCTGGCACATCCCAGGTATGATCTGTGGAAATGCATGTATATCATTTGTGTATATATAAATGGTTAATGTATGTTCCTAATATTGTTGTAACTTTGCTTCATATGTCTGTGACATGTTTATGATGTGCAGATATGTTTGATGTAGTCATCAGCACACAGTACACCAAGCAACTTATGTGTGCTACAACTCCCATGGTGCATTGCGAGGGTAGGTCAAGCCTTTCAATTGAGTTCTTTATGCTGTGATGTATGATTTATGGATGTTCTAACATTATGTTATGTGAGGTAAGTAAAGAGAGGATGACTTACCCTGGCTGGTGCGGAGGTTTCAATGTCAGACACTTCCACCACACTCTCTGGTTCAGGGCTCTGCTTCATAGGTGTATCCATGGGAGTGAAAGTGGGGTTTTTTGCTAGCCACCTTCTCCTTTGTACGAGACCATAGGTCATACCAGCGTTTGCGTATCTATGGAATGGTCCTCTAGGTAACCCCTAGAGAGTTCAACATCCCCAGGATGCTGCACCAGAGCTTTTTTGGCTCTCTGGTACTGTGAATGAGGCCTTCCCAAACAGTTGGTCCATATGGGAGACACATTCTTCCATAAGGAGCTCCAGCTCCTTTTCCGAAAATCTTGCTTCCCGAATTCTTGTCCCCATCTTCTTAGGACATAGTGTTCTCCAAGAGTGGTGTAATACACTAGCAATGGGGACGCAGGAGTACTCCTTACTTCCAGCACCGTCCTAGTCTTCTCGGTTGTGGTGTTGTATATGAATTTAGGACCCTAGAGTAATTTTCCAGATTCATTCATATACATCACACTATCCTTATATAGGCATAGAAATCATAACCATATTTAGACTTAGCCTATGCAGTCCAAATACGGCTTGGCTACTTCCACTAGTTCCGAAAATCCACAACTATTTCTTGAAAAACCCCGCCTTCAGCCGTCAGGGACTTCCCCTTGCTTGAATATTGATTTATCCAAGAACTCATGGAGTTTTCAAAGAACTGAGTCTTTGATGACGTTATTATGTCCAACCTTACGTCAAACTAGGCACCTTCAAGGTATAAACATGCCCACACTTGCCCAGTGGTTTGGAGCAGATCGACTATCTACCTACACGACACAGCTCTCTGCAGCAAGTGCTGAAGGAAGCCGACCCTCCAGCAGAGGCACTGAGAGAGACGCTGTCTTTTCTCTTGCAGAGAGATCCAGCTCCAGTGTTTCCAAACTACCCTTGCGGGTTGTTGGGAAATCGAGTCCTGAGAGAGAGAGTTACCAGACCTCCTTCATTCTAAAACCAAGGTACGGAGCTGATTAGACCCTTAGAGAATTCTTGGATAGGTTCTTGGCAAAAGAATACTGAAACTAAGCTACACCTCACTTACTTCTTCCCTTGTACTAGACCTAGGTTAGGTACACTGGGGTAGGCGTGTTTTAGAAGCTCCAGTTGAGTACTTTTTAGTCTTTATTTATTAATGTATGTATTATATATATTTTATGGCTTAGAAACCATATTATGCTTTTACAGTATTATTTTATAATACTCTTCGTACTGCACGCATTGCACTTTGCAACCAGTATTACGATTGTAGCAGTTCATTTCCTCTGCATGAGAAAGAAGACTGTTCAATAAATACCTTTTTATTGAAAACGCCCGTCTCTCTATTTCTCTGCACCTCTGGTGAAACGAAGCATGCACGATTGACTGAGTGAAATAACTATCTATTGTTTCTGCGACTCTAGAGATACATTTCTTATTCTTGAGAAACAAAGTTGTCATGTTTATGCGGTTGTCAGAAACTAATCCCTTCTTGTTAATTCGAGAAAGTTTCTAGTGACCTCTGAGCTAGCTGGCACTCACAATTAAGTCTAATATATTCGATAGAGACCTAGTAGACCTCAGTCCTACGTCAAATCTATATTATATATTATTCCAATGCGCAGAGCCTATTGGGAATATAGGAGCTACACTACAGTGGCAACACCATGTATTGGTAAACTTCCAGGTCTGACATCATCATTCTACATCAAGCATGCAACTTTTCCTTATTTGTGATTTCCTATTGGGAAATCGCAATTTTGCGATTTCCAAAATTACGATATCCTAATTGCAAATGTAAATCCGTAGAAATTGCTGTTAGTGGCATCAGCAATTACATACATACTGTTTTGGAATTCCCAAATAGTGATTTCTAAGGATTTGCAATTTGGAAATTGCAAATTCAAAATTTCATACATATGACTCCAAGATCCTGAAAAAGACAGATGTGTCATAATACAGTTGTGAGCCACATGTGCAGATCTTTTATGTCATCATTAAAAAAGAGGATACTCTTTTTCAACTTTTTCATCTGGAAGGAGCAAGATTATATTAAGGCCAAAACCATTACAACCTAGTAAGTAAACAAAAGAAAATGCAAGGAAAAAACGTAAAACGCTTCTCTCATCTCTGAAATATTTAATTCCAAACATATATGTGTGTGTGGATATAAGTTAACTAAGCTCCTCCTCTAAACTTTATGTGTGTGTTCTGAAAACCAGGTAACAGAACCTATTTAGATAGTTGTTGTAATAACTGATTGCTTCAACTCGCGATATACATGGTGGCAGTAACGTGAAAAAGAGAAGGTAAAAAGAGGGAAATCACGAAGGAAAAAGATGGCAGAAAGGGGGAAAAATTGGGAAAGTATGGAAAAAGAACTGGTGGCTGCTAGTGAGCCCAGTTCCAAGATGGCTACACATTAGAAAGACTCCTGGCGTCAGGGAAAAGATACCAGTACTGCTTGAAGACACAATGGCACAATCCGAGTTTCCAGGACTGGGAAACTGAAAATAGGCTGGAGGAATGCAGCCAGAGGCCTTGATTGATTTTGCGGTGTGCACAGATCCTGGAGACTGGTAGAGGACACCTTGGCCCATGCTGCACAAAATGGTGACATCAGACTTCTGGTAAGCTGTACAAAGCCAGAGAAGGTGAGACAAGGGCAGTGAGTGCTAGCTATGGCTCAGCTGAGAGGAGAAGACCAAGACAGTATCCCATATATCACTGCGGGTCCATGATGAACATTCCGGCCCTGAAGTCGGCGGCTCGGCAAAGGGGGACTTTGAGTGCCGGAGTAGCCCAGAGAGTCGGAGGACTCTGTACCTGATTATGTAGTGCCATGCCTGGTCCCTCATCCTGGAGGGACCAATGATAGTGGGCCCTGCTGCTGGAGCTTCGCTGGGCCTGGCACAGTAGGACTACAAACTCGACATGCAGTGGCAGATGTGGAGGGGGTTCTATTGATAGCTACTTGATCTGTTGACCTCTTGGTGACCACTGGCCCAAGCAGGGTCAGCAGTCAGGGTATGCTCTGTTGAAGTTATCCTGGATCCATGTCTATGTGCCGCCCTGGAGCATCCTTCTAAAGAGCACACACACATTTACAAATACAATAAAAAAGCCGGGACTTGTGTGGCCTCAGAGAGACATCGTGAAGTTGGGTGGTTTGAGTGCCACTAAAATCACAACACATTATACTGGTGCTGAGTGAGCCAGCAGATAATCATGGGAAAGGGAGACCACAAGCAAGCCAAATTGGCATTTGACTCTAGGAGATCTGCAAAAACCCCACCGGAAGAAGGAGAGGGAACATCACAGATGTCACCAGAGACGATCCTGATATTAAAACTCTTCTCTTACAAATGCAAAAAATCTTGACATCAATAGACCACATGATTGGCTCCCTCCTGGCACAGGTGGGTCACATGTCTGCAACAATCGGCAAACAAGACAAGGCATCTCCGGAACCATAACACGCATATGTGCTTTGGAGGATGAGTCAACCGGTCACAATGAAAACCAACTTTATATAACCAATGTCCTGAATATCATCAAGGCCAAAAATAAAGATCTAAAGCCGCGATCCACGCAAAATAATCTACATGTCAGGGGATCCTGGAGTCCACTAACACAGCCAATTCGACAAACTATATGGAGGGCCTATTAAAAATACTCTTTGGGACAGATAGTTTCTCCCCAATGTTTGCGGTAGAGCATATCAACCACACCCTGGGACCCCTCTCTCACTGGATGCTCTCACACTGTCAGGACATTCGGCACAAACTCTTACCTTACCAGTCCGTGACATTGCTTTGCAGTGTCAGTATAGAGCCAACTCCTTATGTCTAACCCATCCTACACATGGTGGTATAAACACGAAGGAGGATTGCTCATTGCTCGGGAAGAGGATCTTGCTTGATGGTGCTATAGGTACATTCCTCAAATAGCTGTCAAGCGTCAAAGAGAAAGGAGAACCTGTTAGCATCTTAGTCGTGCCTAAATCCTTGGATTATTTCACTAGACTGCCGTGCCACCCTTCTCTTGTCTCCCAGATGTACCTGTGATTCAGCTTGCTTTTCTTAATTAAATTTGCTCTGGGATAAGGTTTTATGACATCTCTCCTGGTTGTTCTGATGAGTGGTAGTTTGGTCACATCCCACACCTACTCTCACTTAAACCAAGATTCAATGGTCTGTAAAATATAGTTAAATAGTATCTCATTCTCTCATTTACATCAATAAAACAATATTGCATTTCTTTGCTCTGGACTACTACTTACAATATTTCTGAGTTTAAACTCTTTAACCAAGTCCCTCATCAGTTTGTTCCAAGTTGTTCCTTTGCACTCGTAGACTCTGCACTGATGAGGAGCATGCTTGTTTTTCAGGTTCAGATCCTTTTCCTATTTCAGCCAATTTTTAGATATTATTATGTTATAATATATATTATAGTGGATATTAGTATTACCAAAAGCGTGTCAGTCAGTCAAAATAACTTTATTTGATTCATTCGAATCATAAAAGTTTGCCTACATACATAAAATAATGTAAACATACATAAAAGCTTATGAAAAGGTCTGGCATAAAAAAAAATACATATAAACTTCAGAGTTTAACATTTTAAAACACAAACTTTGGACTCCTGTTACAATTCATAGCGTTTCCAAATTACTAAAGCATTTCAAATGTAGTTGAGCACACCAATACAAATAGCAGCGGTAGATAGACATTGTAAATAGTTAAAACCCTCTTTGTATGAACAGGAAAGAATCTACCTCAACACAGGCTTAAGAAAATGCACCATTGGGTCTTTGTAGAGCTTACAAAACAGCACATAGTGCATTGTACTTTGTTGGGCTGAGTTATTACATGGGCATGAGGTTAGTCTCTCACAGGCCAAAAGAAAGTGCAATGTGCAAAGACATAATCTAGTCATTAGGAAACGTGATTGTACATGAATAGTAAAGGACAAATCAAATTGGGGATGGTTTGGACACCCAGCTACACAATTTGGTGGTCCACGATCCCGATTAGACATACTTAATTCAGCATTAGATGCATTTTTTATGATCAATTTCATATTAGATCCAATACAATAGGGATTATCATAATAGTGCCCTAGCCCAATCTTATTAAAATTGTCTTTAAAATATCGAAGCCAGGGGATAGCAAGAGCCTTTTCAAGGTTCAAGCAATCTCTAAGGATACTCCTTGAAAATGATAAATCCTCCGAGGTCCAAACTTTACCTCAGAGGATCAGTGGGGTGATGTTTATTCTATCCTCTACAAAATCCAACCCCACTTCCGAGTAGAAGAAAGGTGCAGGGGAACTAGTCGGGATCATTAATAATCTTCATAAGAATTTGTTTTCCAGGAAGTGTATCTGAGTACTTTCATGATGCCTGTGAGAAAGTGACTTCTTTCTTGCATGGTATGCCCCCACTTTTTGCTGAATTGCTGATGTGCTTTGTGCCCTGGGCTCCTGCCAACCAGGTGCCCAGGGCCTGTTTTCTTTCCCTAAAACTGTGTTGAAACTAAAACCCAATTGGCATGTCTGGCCACCTGTCAGCCCCTGGTAAATGGTACCCTAGGTAACCAGGGCATTGTGACCAAAGAAGACCCCTAAGGGCTGCATCACTTATTGTGCCAACCTTATGGGCCCTATACCCTGACACACACACACTGCCTTTGCAGGCTTAGTGTCTTGGTACAGAACTAAACAAAGAGTCGACATGGCACTGTGTGCCATGCCCACAAACACACTGCACTGGGATCCATCAGTCACCCCTCAAGCTGGGTGCACTATGCCAGTGGTGTGGGCACAGGTGCATGAGACCTGTGCCCCTACAGTACCCAGGGCCATTCCTGGGCACTGTAAGTGCAGTGCTGCCATAAAGAGTATATGGTGCTGGGAGGTTGTCATAACGAACTCCACAGCATCATGATGGCTTCCCTGAAGACTGAGAAGTTTGATATCAAACTTCTCAGCACATTAAACCCACACTGATGCCAGTGTGCGATTTAATGCCAACTGCACAACAGAGGGCAACTTTGAGTTGCCCCCTGAACCTAACCTACAAACCACGTCTTATCTGAGAGGCTGCCTAGGCTGCCACACAGCAGACATGTTGCTGGACCCCTGGGTAGAGAGCCCTCCGCTCTCCTGGGCCTGCAATAATGCACATCCTGGGCGAGGTGCTAGGTCTCCTTCCCCAGGAAGGGCAGGGGAAGCTTCAAAGGCATGCTGCCTTTGTGAGCTTCCCCAGGCCACTTGCTGTACTCAGCAACAGACCCCCGCCAGTTCTGACCCCTCTCTGGCGGAAAGACTAGCGGGAAACCCGAAGGAAGAAAAGGGGGGGTGTCAGCCTCTGCCAACCCCACCCCTCAGTTGGGGCAGGCGAGGTGAAGCACATCTCTAGCCTCACGCCATCTTGAGGATGAGGAGCCCTGCCCAATCAGAAAAAGGCTCCTACCCCCTCCCACAGGAGAGGAGCAACATAGGGGGTGTACTCACCCCAGGACAGTGACCCATTGGTCCCTGCCCTTACCCTACCTGTAACACCCCTAAATTTAGTATTTAGGGGCACCCTGAAACTTCTTTCCTCAGATCCTGATTCAAAACAAGCAAGAAGATCAAGAAACCAGAAGACCTGCGGTGCAGCTGTTCACAAGAGGATGACACCAACTGACTTGGCTTCAGCCCTACCAGCCTGTTGATCCTTAAACCTGCCCCTGCAAAACTCTGGTGCCTTCAGTGGTCAGCAACCTCACAAACTCCAGAGGACCTACCAAGACTGGGAATCCCACGAGCAGTGGTTCTGCTCAAAAAGCAATCCCCTTGGTGCCACCCAGGACCCGCGAATCCAGCACACTCTGCACCCGCCGAGCCCGACCTGTGCCTGAGTGGACAAAGACCCTGAGGACGTCCCCCCAGTGATTGTGACCTGAAATCCGGTGCCCAGGGACCCTCCTTGGTGACACAGACGACGCCTGCAGCCTCACAACCAGGGATCCCTCCAACAGCGACCAGCAGAGGGTAAGATTTTCCAATTTCAAAAGACACCCCTGCACCCGGCGCCCCTTGGCCCCCTGTGCCCAACTCCAGGGTGCCTACCTATCCTCCAAGATCCCAACTTACCCCTCGAAGTTTTGGTCGCTCCTGAAGAATCTCTGTCCCCGAGCCTGCAGCCTTTGTTCATCTTCCAAGTTCTCTGTTGAATAACATTGAGCGCCCGACGGCTCAAAAGCACTCTGCACCCAGCCGCCCGAGTGGCCTTGGCAGTGCAACCTTTGTCCTACCTACTTCCCCATTTGCCCTGAGCAAGTGACCATTACTGTGACGGAAGAAAGGAAACGGCATGCGTCGCGTTGTGAAGATTTATACGTTTATGGACACCCCTGGATAGATATATCAAGAGTCTACCAAGAGAGGGGAACCAAATGGGCAAAATAACGACTCCTGAAGTAATTTCCGTGAACAGAATTTCAAATTTCAATGAAAGATGAACGTATTTTTAAAATGCATGATCGATTGAAGGATCTTTTTAAAAGAGGCCACGACTTATTATTAGGAAGAAAAAAGAATTAACAAAAACCCCCATCAAGAATTATAAAGAAATCGATCTAAAAGTAAAACAAGGAACAAGGATAGGACCACATCCGGAGCTCTAACGATACAAATTGTATAATGAGGAGAGAAGGTACCCCATATTGAATTTTGTCCTGAAGAAGGTGATTCTGTGTATAGTGCTTTTAAACCACCAAAACACATCAACGCCTTCGTATGTTAAGGAATCCAAAAAAAGCAGAGGGACATCTAGATATAAAGGAAATCCTTGTACAAATGGTCCCTCACAGATTATGCATGGCTATTGGATCGAATTGATGTCTAAATATGCATCTTTGACTGGTTTTTAATTGGGGTTCAATTGTGTTCTTTGGTTCTTTTATTGCTTTGCATTTTATGTTTTGGTATAAAATTAACAGAATGTATATCTTGTGAAGATTTTTTTATAAATGCATATTTTCGGAATATTTCCGAAATTTTAACCTAGGAAAAAAGGGAGAGAATTTATATTAATAAAATAAATGTAAGCATTACATTTCAGTTTGAGAGTATATTTTGAGATTTGTTTTTGCACTTGAGACGCAGGGGTGTAATTCAGATGTATGGTGAAATCACTGTGGAGATTAACTGAAAGGAATGGGTGAAAGAATGTAAGATTGTTTTCCAGGGATTTTTATATTTGCTTAAGTTGTCTAAAGTACCCTGTTCCCTGAAATGTGTTGGGTCATTTCTCTCTTCTCTACTCAAGTGACTAGGAGCCCAGCTCCCACAGCCACGTGGCCTGCTTGCCAGCAGACACCAACCAAAGGTCCCCTGCCTTTCATAGGATAACATTGGGCCTAACTACCTCTGTACCCTGCTGCCCCTGTGTTGCTGAGGGTGTACCAACTTTACCTACCTGACCCTGGGAGACCCCTGAGTCTATGCCTAGAACCTTAACTCTGCCAGTCGAGTACTTACCCAAAAGTCGATAACGCACTTTTCTTCCATAGGGTAACATTGACTGGTTTCACTTGGAAATTCTTCTAAGTGTGGAGTTTTGAAACTTTAAAATATTCATCTAAAATCAGCTGAACAACGAATTCCGATTTACTCACCTTTTATCAGGAGAGAACCCAGTGCTGCATCTTTTAGCCCTGCACTGACCCTGAAAAGTAATTTTAACCGTACTTCCTTCCATAGGAATCCATTGTCTGGTTTTCACCAGAAAAGTTTCTAAGTGTCGATTTTCAAAAACTACAAATATTCCTTAAAAATCAGCTGCATAACTTAAACGCATTCTTTCAATTGTTTACAGGAGATTCACAAGTGCTGGATCCAGGATCCAACACTGAGTAAGAAAAAGGAACGATAACATTACTTACCTGCTAAGTGAATTTCCTCCCATAGGATAACATTGGGGATTCTATGTGAAAAAGTTTCTAAATGTCAACTTTTAAAATACAATAATATTCCTTAAAAATCCCTACTGTAACCAAAACGCTTTTACTTAATTGTTTACAGGACATGTCCCAGGGCTGAATCTAGGATCCAGTCCTGTGGTTAGAAAAGTAATCCTTAAGGTAACTAGAAATTCCCATTGAGCTCAATGTATCATTGGGTTTGAAATTGTGTTGCCAATTGCAACAACTGTAACTATTGTAATCAAAAAGTCTATTGCTTATTTGAAAAGTATATAACTAAAGTACCTCATTCTGAAAAAGTATATTTTGATACCATGTTGGTTCTAAAATAAAACAACTATATATTTTGATACAAAACAATTGGCCTAGAGTTCAGTTCTTGAGCGTGTGAGACCATTTGCTGACTGAGTGTGTACAACAAAGGCTTTACACTGCCATCTGATACTGCTTACTGCTCGACCAAGCTACCACTTTAGAGAGTATGGTTATATCTAACTTTAGCCTCTGCCAAACCTCTGGGGACTGTGGACTCTGTGCACACAGTACCTTACTTTGGTCCAGTATATACAGAGCCACTTTCTTACAATGCCCCCATATGAGCGGACCGTACATAGCTACTGACAGACATTTGGATTTGTATAGGGTTATAATTTCTGCAACCGGCTTATGTCCCAATTTACAAGCAAACGAGACAGCCCCTCTACTATTCTGCTAGTGTGATGGACCCTAGTCGCAATCAGTTGCCCCCAACTCAGTTTATTATTAAAAAAATTACCTAAGTAAGTAAAATTGGCAACCTTATCAATAGTCTTTTCCTTCACGACAAATTTCCTTGTTTTGATTCGGTTAGGACCACACACCATGATAAAAGATTTAGCCGTCAAAGCCATCAAAACAGTGTCATCAGCATATGATAATAAAGGTACTAATTTGCCTCCTATGCAAGGAAAATCTAATTACTGCTGTAGCAAAAATTACTCAAAACCATTTGTGTATAGAAGTAATGAAAAAGGGGCCAGTATACAACCTTGGCAAACCCCCTCTGTAGAAGCAATTGACCTTGTCTTTTCCCCCCCAGGACCATATCGAATGACAACAGTAGTAGAGCCATGCAACCTGCGCAACAATGTGGTAAGTGGTTCCTCAAAACCCATTGTTTCCATTAATTTCCACAGTTACCCCCGATTTACTGTTTCGAATGCACTGAATAAGTCCATGAAGGCCAGGTGGACTAACCCCCCCGGTCTTCATGTACTTACCCATAACCAGTGATAAATTGAGGCATTGTTCGTTTGTTCCCATAGCCCTTCTGAAGCCATATTGTGTATTGGAAATAAGTCCAGAGGCATTTGCCCATGATTCCAGGCAAACAAGTATTACCCTCCCAGGACTTTACACATGGCATCAATTAAGGAGATGGGTCTGTAGCATACGGGATCATTCCTGTTACCTTTTTTATAGATTGGCACTACTACTGCCTCGGAGCACTCAGCATTAAACCATCTTGGTTCCTGTGATTTCCTCCTTTTCACTGACTTTGTTAAGTCTTTAGCAACATTTTTACAAATTAATTCAAAGTCCTGTTTGACCACATCTGGGGTTGAATCATAAGACAAACATGACATGATTTGGCCTAAATTAGTTTTAATAATATTCTCCTCAAATTGAGAGGGATTTATCTTACTCAATTTTAGTCTCACTCACTGATTGCGGTTATACTTAAGTGGGTACCTATTACACTTACCCACCTGCGCCGTTACATACAAAGAAACAGTGAGGGGATTGTGGTCACTGGCAGTGTTTGGTTCAACTGCAAAACTATCTACAAGACACGCATATTTTCTACGTTTGGCAAAAAATCAATTGTACTTGTCTTGGCTCCAACCATATAAGTTGGATACTGTATGGGTGGGCTACTAACCAGGGAGTTGAGCAAACATAAATTGTTTACGACAATGATGGAATTTAATGCTTCACCCTGCGGAGTATGCTTAAAGTGGGATAAGGGTTCATTCTCTGTATCAAGTAAACCACATACTTCATTTTCACTATGCAGCATAATGTGCAATTGAAATTGCCTGCCCAAATTATACACAAAGGATAACAATTCACCGCAGCTTTGTCGATTTCCTCCTTGAGGGTATTAATGACTCCACAGTTATTCGAGTCAAAAATATTGTAATACCAGTGAACCAGTAATATTGTAGCGTCAATCAAATCAGAGATCTTAATAAGCTGGTACCAAGGGGAATCAGATAAGTTCTCCATTTTCACTGACCCATATTTAACAGAAATCAGTGTCACCAATCCTCCCTTTGCTCTCCCTGCGAGTGATGGTGTTGCCTGGACGTTAAAGGAACAATATCCATCTATGTTGATATCGCCCCTACTCCAGGTTTAATGGGTACAAATAATGTAAAATGTCTTAACATATTGTAACCATGTCTCATCTGTTAGTTTTGAGGAAATGCCCGCGATATTCCAAGAAATGAGTCTAAGGGGATGGATATGATAATCATAGGCCGCTGTACCTTCCTCAGTGATATTAGGAATAACTGGAGTTGCGGGCAAAATATCAATATTCAGTCTTACACTTCCTTCTCTCCCAATACCCGAGGGTAAAGAGGGGTATAAACTACTTTCAGACCCATGATCATATGTGTAAAGTGAGGCTGCTATGGTATCTGTTTGCTCCCTTTGCCCTGCTGCCTGCTCCTGTGCGATATCGTTATTCAAACTGCTTTGCTTTTCATCTGCCTGCATTATTTCCATCAACATTTGATTTGCCTGCATAGCCCTGCAGCGCGAGCGCTGCCACTCTTAATTGGGACATTTTTAAATAGCCTCGGGGAATGCAGACTCGGCGCTCATAGAGCTACTAATAGACTTAGGAACGCTTGGGGGCATTGTACTGTCGGCGCTTCATCTTTAACATTAATTTATAGAGGACGTTTCAGCTGCTAGCTTAATCAATTACCTGTGCCTCTGCATAGCGCAAGTAGCGTTTATTTCACATAGCTGCCGCCATCTTACGCCTGTTGTTGTTGTTCTGACCGGCCCCCACAGCCCGCCCCGCCTCCCTGCTGACCCTCCCTCGCCCCTCCCCCTCCGCTATCCATATATGACCGACGTCTCTACGCGCAGCGTTTACGCGCAGCGACCGCGCCCAATCCGCGCCGAAGGTGCGCCAAAGGTAAGCCCGTCTACGCCCGTCCGCGCCTGGACCACGCCCAGCGCCAGTTCCCCTGGCCCTCGCATTGCCCAGCCCTCCCGCATTACCTACGATGCCTCCACCCTCCTAGCCCTTAACCTCGGCCGCTCGCCCAACTGCGTCCAAGCCGCTCCTGGACACACCCATGGACCTTTCTCATGCTACTCCTGCAAATTCATCGGCACCGTCAACAACCCCGCTACGATCACACCTCAGATTCCCGACCCCAACCACCTACAATGCATCTTGCTCAACACCCGATCGGTCCACAGGCACGCCATTGACCTATGGAATCTACTAGACACCATCTCTCCGGACGTCGCCTTCCTAACAGAAACATGGATGAACGCCTCCTCCGCCCCAGACATCACCATTGCCATCCCAAAAGATTATAAGATCATACGCAAGGACCGTACCGGCCACACAGGAGGAGGAATTGCTATCGTCCATAAGAAATCCATCCACATCTCAACCAGCTCTGACGTCAATCTCGCCAACTCTGAACACCTTCACTTCCAGATCCACATCGACCCCAAGACCACACTCAGAGGCACCCTCCTTTACAGGCCACCTGGACCCCGCGCACAATTTAGTGAGAACATCACGGACTTCATCACTCCACACGCGCTCCCCTCCAAAGATTACATCCTTCTGGGAGACCTCAATTTTCACCTTGAAAAGAATAACGACCGCAACTCCACCACCCTTTTGGACAACCTCGCCAACCTCGGACTTAAACAACTGGTCACTTCCCCCACCCACATCGCAGGTCACACTCCCGACCCTATCTTCACCTCCAGCAATAATGTCTCCTTCAGCCACACTACGGCTCTCCTCTGGACTGACCACAGCTGCGTTCACTTTACCTACAACAAGCCCAAACACAACAACCACCCCCAACCAACTCTGCAAAGAAACTGGAACAAAATCACCATCGACCAGATCTCCTCATCGCTTCTTCTAAATCCCCCAGCCCACTCCTCAAACCCCGACCAAGCCGCCACCAACCTCACCCTATGGTTATCCAACAGCGCCGACATCCTAGCACCACTGAAAAAACGACAAAGCAAACTTGGCAGCAAGAAGGCCTCATGGTTCAACGATGATCTTAAGAAATCCAAGAAACTCTGCCGCTCCCTTGAGAAGGCCTGGAAAAAAGTCCCAACCACCAGCACCAAGGACGCCTTCAAAAACGCCACCCGCATACACCACCAACTGATCCGAAAGGCCAAGAAAACCGCCTTCAAGGACCGACTAGATAACAACGCCCACAACAGCAAGGAACTTTTCAACATCGTCAAGGAATTTACCAATCCCTCGGCCAACTCTAACGACATCACCCCCTCTCAAGCCCTCTGCGACTCCCTAGCTTCATTCTTCCACAACAAAATTGCAGACATCCACAACAGCTTCGACAACCAACCCGGAGACCAACCCACCCAACCATCTGCTGGACCTTCACCCCCCTCGAACATCCTTAATGACTGGAACCCAATCTCCACTGAGGACACCATCCGCCTGATGAACTCCATCCACTCAGGATCCCCCACAGACCCATGCCCTCACCACATCTTCAACAAAGCAGACTCCATCATAGCACCGCACCTCCGAGACGTCATCAACTGCTCCTTCAACTCCGCCACCTTCCCGGAAAGCTGGAAACACGCTGAACTCAGCGCCCTTCTGAAAAAACCCACAGCGGACCCTACCGAACTCAAAAATTACCGCCCCATCTCGCTCCTTCCATTCCCGGCCAAAGTCACCGAGAAAGCTGTCAACAACCAGCTCGCCGCCTTCCTCGAAGCCAACAAATCCCTCGACTCCTCACAGTCCGGCTTCCGAGCAAAACACAGCACTGAGACCGCCCTCATCGCAGCACAGACGACATTCGAACTCTATGGACAATGGAGACACAGTCGCCCTCATCCTCCTCGACCTCTCCGCAGCCTTCGACACAGTCTGCCATAGCACCCTTCTACAGCGCCTCAGAAACATCGGAATCCAAGGAAAAGCACTAGAATGGATCACCTCGTTCCTCACCGGAAGAACCCAGAGAGTCCGCCTTCCACCATTCAAGTCAGAGGCCACTGAAGTCATCTGCGGCGTACCACAAGGATCTTCACTCAGCCCCACCCTTTTCAACGTATACATGAGCCCCCTCGCGGCCATCGCCCACCAACACAACCTCAACATCATCTCCTACGCGGACGACACTCAACTGATCCTATCACTCACCAATGACCCTAGCACCGCCAAAACTAACCTATACGAAGGAATGAAAGAAGTAGCCGAATGGATGAAACACAGCCGTCTGAAACTGAACTCAGATAAAACAGAAGTCCTCATCTTAGGTACCTCCCCCTCCGCATGGGACGACTCTTGGTGGCCAGAAGCCCTTGGAAAAGCACCCATCCCGACAGACCACGCACGGAACCTGGGCGTCATCCTGGATTCCTCACTTTCAATGAACAGACAAGTCAACGCCGTCTCCTCATCCTGCTTCAACATTCTTCGCATGCTCAAAAAACATTTCGTTGGATCCCCACCGAAACTAGGAAAACGGTCACCCACGCTCTGGTCACGAGCCGACTGGACTATGGAAACACCCTCTACGCCGGTACTACCGCTAAACTCCAGAAAAAACTCCAACGAATCCAAAACGCCTCAGCCAGGCTCATATTAGACATCCCGCGTAAAGAACATATCTCTGGTCACCTGAAAAACCTCCACTGGCTTCCCGTCAATAAGAGGATCACTTTCCGGCTCCTAACCCACACACACAAAGCACTCTACGAAATCGGACCAGAATGCCTCAACACACGACTGTCCTTCTACACCCCCTCCCGCCAGCTACGATCTTCCAACCAAGCCCTTGCCACTGTACCTCGCATCAACAAAACCACCATGGGAGGTAGATCCTTCTCCTACCTGGCAGCTAAAACCTGGAACTCACTTCCCACTTGCCTTCGCCTTACCCAGAACCACCTAGCATTCAGAAAGCAACTTAAAACGTGGATATTTGACAACTAATTCCCCACCCCTCCTTAAGCGCCTTGAGACCCTCCGGGTATGTAGTGCGCTATATAAATTCTCTGACTTGACTTGACTTGAATTAGGGACTTTCTCTGGTTCAATAGGTATGTCCATGACAGTTTCTTGCCAGGAAACTGCTTCTAGTAAAAGTTACCAATTCCTTTAGGTCTTTGCAATATGCAATTTTGATGTTGCTATTCATTTAAACTGGTACCTTTTGTTTGGTTCCAAGATATCTTTTAAGTTGCAGGTTGAATAAGGAACAGGGCATGCAGGAAGCCAACAAAGTATCCAAGGCTACAAGGCGAGAGTGGATCCTAAAACCTCCCAGGTGAGTCACAGTAGAGTTGAGGTCCTCTCCAGTTGATAGTCTCGAGGCAAAGCAGAGATCAAATCCTGGGCTTGGTTTCAATACCAGCGATGCCCAAGATGGCCGCAAATATTTGCCAAGCTCTTGTGAGACTACAATGGAGACTACAATGGAGACAATGAGATGTTCCCGGGCTGCAACATTCGCAGTACACAGTGAGAGGTGTTCAGCGGCCGAGACATAACATTTAACAGCACTTCTCTACCTATCATAGCTGCATATATCAATACAAATGTACAACTCAAGATATCACCAGTGACATTAATCTTCCAATGAAACTTCCAATGTCATTGGTGGGGGGGGGCAAATCAGGGCAGCACGATGGGTGGAGGTTCAAGACTGATCAAGGGCTGACTGTGACATCCATGCTCCATTATGAACCAAGTCCTGAACTTTAAGGATTGCAACACTGTTCTCTGGTTGTCTAGGGAGAAGCGGTTTTAGCCTGTGAAGGCACTACGATCTTCATATACCTTGTACTCACTATCACAGTCCAGTGAAGCCCAGCAAGAACACCTACCCTTGAAACATAAAAAAAAGTTGCATAGAGTGGAGTGGTGTAAAGTGTTGTGGAGGGAGTAGAGTGTCATGGAGTGGAAGGGCAGTAGAGTTGAGTGGCGAGGAATGGGGTGTCAAAGTGCAGTAGAGTGTTGTAGAGTGGAGTGATATAGAGTGTTGTGGAGCAGAGTAGAGGGGCCTATATGGTATTGTGTAGGGTGGACCAGAGCGTTTTAGAGGAGAGTGCTGTAGAGCGGAGTAGACTGTTGGACAGTGGAGTGGCATAGAGTGTTGAATAAGTCAACTGGTGTAGAGTAGAGTGGAGTGTTGTAGAGTGTCAGAGTAGAGTGGAATACAGTGGATTAGACTAGTGTAGAGTGGAGCAGTGAAGTGCAGTGGAGTGGAGTAGTGTCGTAGAATAGAGTGGAGTATAGTGATATAGAGGGAGTTTCCTAGAGCATCATCGAGTGTAGTAGTGTTGTAGAGTGGCACACAGTGAGTAAGAGTGTTGTAGAGTGGAGTCGAGTATAGTGTCATAGAGTGGAGTAGAATTTAATGAAGTAGAGCATTATAGATTTGAGCATTGTGGAGTAAAGTTTCGTAGATTGGACTATAGTTATGTGGCAAAAAAAACTGTGGTGCAGAGTAGGTTTGTGTAGAGTGCATTGGCATTGAGGTAAAGTGGTGTAGAGTTGACTGGCGTAGAGTGCAGTGACGTAGAGTAGATTGTTTCAGAGTAGAGTGAAGTTCAGTACAGTGAGGGGCAGAGAGTGCAGTGGCATAGAGTAGAGTGGTGTAGAGTGAATTTGCGTGGAGTTCAGTGGTGCATAATAGATTAGAGTGGCATAGAGTGGAGTGCAGACGAGTGGTGTAGACTTGAGTGGTGCAGAATAGAGTGCAGTGGAATAAAGTACAGTGGCACAGAGTGCAGTGGCATAGAGCAGAGTGCCATTGAGTTCAGAGTCAGTGAGTGCAGTCTTGCAGAGTGCTATAGAATACAGTGGTGTAGAGTGCAATGGCATAGAATGAATTGGTGTACAGTAAACTGGTGTTGAGTGTACTGGCATAGAGTAGATTGGTGTAGAGTAGATTGGTGTAGAGTATAGTGGTGCTGTGGCGAAGAGTGCTGTGGTTCAAAGTAGACTGGGGTGGAGTGCTCTGACTTAGAGTAGAGTGGTACAAAGTAGAGTACAGAGGAATCGAGTGCAGTGTCAGAGTGCAGTGTCAAGGGTGCAGTGGTGCACCTTAAATTAGAGTGCTGTAGAAAGGATTAGCGTAGAGTGTCATGGTGCAGATTTTAGTGGTGTAGAGTAGGATACAGTAGAGTGGTGCAGATTAGAGTGCAGTGGCGCAGACTAGAGTGGCTTGGGGTTCAGTGGCAGAGGGTGCAGTGTTTCAGAGTAAAGTTTCATAGAGTTCAATGGTGTAGAGTGCAGTGGCCTAGAGTGGTAGAGAGTAAAGTGATGTAGAGTACAATGGTGTAGAGTAGAGTGTTGTAAAGTGCAGTGGGGTAGAATAGAGTGTTGCAGAGTAGACTGGTTTGGCGTGCAGTGCTGCAAAGTAGATTGGCATTGAATGCAGTGGTATGGGGCATTGGCTTTGAGTAAAGTGGTGTAGATTACAATGGTTTAGAGTGCACTGCTGTAGTGTGCAGTGTTGTAGAGTAGAGTGGCGTAGAGTGCAATGTGGTAGAGTGGAGTGGAGCATTAGAGATTGCAGCGGTGAAGAGCGGAATGGCATAGAGTGGAATGACACAGAGTGGGATAGAGTGGTGTAAAGTAGATTCTTTCAGAATTTAGTGTATTGGTGTAAAGTGCAGTGGCATGGAGTAGTGTAGTAGAAAGCAGTGTCATAGAGTGCAGTGGTGCAGATTAGATTAGAGTGGCTCAGCGTGGACTGGCATAGAGTGCAGTGGTGAAGAGTGCAGCTGTGTATTGTAGAGTAATGTAGGGTAGGGTGCACTGGCATAGAGTAGAGAGGCGTCGAGTGCAGTGGCATAGAGTGGAGTAGTGCAAAATAGTTTGCAGTGACGCAATGGTGAGTGGAGTGGAGGGATGAGGGACAGATATGGATCCCCCCCAATGTCGGCACCCAGGAGGAGCAAGGCTACAGCAAGCCTCAGGACAGGTTGAGTGAAAGAAGTGGCAGGAGTAGTTTATTGGTGACGTGTTAATACATTTTAATATCACCTGTAAATAAAGGTGAAGGACATAGTAGAAGAAATTTAAAAAGCAATTTGAACGTTGTGCAACACAGGCAGGGAGAATTTACTAAAATCGGGTTGTTCAAGGTGAAGCATGGGTGTGTTTAGAGAGGTCAAAAAGAAAAGCGGCATGTGGCGTAGCAGTGGGTGTGGTCTTATGGAGGCACGTTAACCCCCTAAGGGTCATCACAAATAAAAGATGACATGTATATGTTAAAAAATGAAGCATTACATCAGAAAGAAGTTAGTGCAGCAAGTAGTAATGAGGCAAAGTAGCCGGAACTCGTAAATATTTTAGAACAGCAAGTCAGTCCTCAGAAAATGGAGCATGCGCCTCAGCAGAGCTGCAACACAACTTTGGTGAAGAGAAGGCGGGCCTCGGGTAGAGTCAACACCCATTAGGGAGGCGGAGCAGGGTCGAGATTGTTCAAAAGTGCTGGATTGGGGCTGAGAAAGGCCCAGGAATCCTAAATTTGCAACAGGCCTCCAAGGTGCAGTTATAGCGAAAGAAGACAGGAACACAGGCGCGGTTAGCAGGCAACAAGGCATAATGGGAAATGTAGTAAGCAATTTGAACAGCAAGACATATGAAAAAAATGTGTTCGAAAGCCTCAAAGCAAAACACAGATAAAAAGGTGGACGTGCCCTATCATTCATAGGCCCAACCATGTGGAACAAACTTCCATCTGACCTAAGACACAACGACAACCATCTATGTTTTAGGAAGGCCTTAAAAACTTTGCTGTTTCAGGTAGCATAATTTTCCTGTGGTTCCACAGAGTCAACATATTCCAGAACCTTTTGCGAGCAAAGCGCGGAGATACCTCTGAGGTCGATTCTGGCGCGATATAAGCTACTAAATAAATACAGTCTTCATGCGAGCAGAGGTCAAACAGTGTTTTAAAGGGAATGGGTAGCAACACAGGAATTTCAGTTGGAAGGGAAATAAGTGGTACAAGATACGAAATTGACAATGATATCACACCAAGAGATAGAATGGAAAGTGAGCAGTATAGAGACTGTGCAAGCAAGAAAAGAACAGGACAATGGGTATGAGTGGAGGACGCAGACCTAGATTTGGAAAAGCACAGAGGAGGGGAGGATTATGAAGCCACTAGCACTGGAGCACATTCAGGTTAAAGCGGTCTTGGGAATTCGCATCAAGGTACAAGTAGAAGAGAGGCCAGCAACTGGTTGCAGAAGCCAAAAGAGCAACAAGCAGCTTCAGGACGTTCATCAGAAGAAAAAGGAAGATAATACACAGGCTTTCCTTCATCGAGGGAGAATATCAAACTATGTCTGTATCACAATGGTATTTGTATGACGGAGGAGTGGGTGATGTGCAAATGCCTGGAGTGAGTGGGTAAAGCCTGGAAAAAAGGGAAGATGGTATAGAACTTGAATATGATGAAGAAAGAGTGGAACTAGAAGAGGGAGAGTTGGGAGAATGGGAGAGCGAAGACAGCTTGCAAGAAACAAATAGGGTATAATTGACGGAGATGTAATTAACTGAGCAAAAAAGTGTTTTTTGTATATTGCAGAAATCTAGAGGACGGTAGAAAAGCAAAAAAGGACATAAGTGATGTAGATGAAGTAAAAAGACTTTTCCAAACTGGAAACTGATAGGGAATAATGGTGGGCTGCACCGAGACCGCCCTCATCGCCGCCACTGACGACATCCGAGCCCTGATGGACAACGGAGAAACAGCGGCCCTCATCCTCCTAGACCTCTCCGCGGCTTTCGACACGGTCTGCCACCGCACCCTAGTGCAGCGCCTCAGCAACGTCGGAATCCAGGAGAAGGCACTGGAATGGATCGTCTCCTTCCTCGACGGAAGAACACAAAGAGTCCGCCTACCACCGTACAAGTCAGAGGCCACTGAAGTCATCTGCGGCGTCCCTCAAGGATCCTCGCTGAGCCCTACTCTCTTCAACGTCTACATGAGCCCCCGCACGCCAACACAACCTCAACATAATCTCCTACGCCGACGACACCCAGCTGATCCTCTCCCTGACCAACGACCCCGCCGCCGCCAGAGCCAACCTGCACGAAGGGATGAAAGAGGTAGCCGAGTGGATGACGACGAGCCGCCTGAAACTGAACTCAGATAAGACGGAGGTCCTCATCCTGGGCTCCTCGCCCTCCGCCTGGGACGACTCCTGGTGGCCCCCCGCCCTGGGCACCGCACCCAAACCGACGGACCACGCACGCAACCTGGGTTTCATCCTGGACTCCTCCCTCTCCATGACCAGGCAAGTCAACGCCGTCTCCTCGTCGT
This sequence comes from Lissotriton vulgaris, assembly GCF_964263255.1. Classification (NCBI taxonomy): domain Eukaryota; kingdom Metazoa; phylum Chordata; class Amphibia; order Caudata; family Salamandridae; genus Lissotriton; species Lissotriton vulgaris. The sequence continues at coordinate 427,750,336 of NC_141687.1, forward strand.
GCTTCAACATCCTGCGCATGCTGCGGAAGATCTTCTGGTGGATCCCCACAGAGACCAGGAAGACCGTCACCCAGGCCCTCGTCACCAGCCGACTGGACTACGGCAACGCACTCTACGCCGGAACCACCGCCAAGATCCAGAAGAGAATCCAGCGCATCCAGAACGCCTCAGCCAGACTCATCCTCGACATCCCACGACACAGCCACATCTCCGGACACCTAAGAGACCTACACTGGCTCCCGGTCAACAAGAGAATCACCTTCCGCCTCCTTACCCACGCACACAAAGCTCTCCACGATCAAGGCCCGAGCTACCTCAACAACCGCATCAACTTCTACGCTCCCAAACACCACCTCCGATCTGCCAGCCACGCCCTCGCCGCCGTCCCACGCATCCGCAGAGCCACCACAGGAGGAAGGTCCTTCTCCTACCTGGCCGCTAAGACCTGGAACTCCCTCCCGGCCGACCTGCGCCTGACCCAAGACCACCTCTCCTTCAGGAAGAAGCTCAAGACCTGGCTGTTCGAGCAGTAGCGGCACCCCCCCCCCCCCCCCCCCCAAGCGCCTCGAGACCCTACGGGTAGGTAGTGCGCTCTATAAATGTCTTTGATTGATTGATTGATTTGGGAAGGGCAAGATACGGTCAACATGATTACAAAACATTCAATTGGAGTGGGAGATAGAAGGCTGGTAAAGGATTGTGGCACTTGGACACAAAATAATGTGGATATACAAAACAAAAAACAGTTAAGAATGTGTGAGGGAAAAAGTTAATGTGAGATCCAGAAATAGAAAGTGAAAAAATGAAAATGCAGAGAAAACAGAGGACACAAGTGGTGAAAAAGACAAATATGAATCTGTCCATAAAAGGTTACCGTATATGGGCATAGCAATGCTGTTAGGGTCACATTTGTCTGAAAAACCAACGAATATTAATTGCAACATGAGTTTGTAGATGTATTCAAGTTACTGCATATGGAAATTCAGGCAAAAGTATGGTCAAAAGAGGAACAATGGGAACAAGCCAGAAGGCCAAGAGTACCAAAAAACTTTGAAAACTGGCTTTTTAATTTACGAAAGCGTTTATTGTGAAAAACGCACTAATAGAGGGGTAGTAATTTACAAATATATAGGCATTATAAGGAAATCTCAAATATATTTCGGAGGATATGTTTGGTTGAGCTACAATGAGGAGTTCCAAGAAAGGGTCAGTTTAAATAATGATAAGCCATAGGGCTATGTTGATTCTGAGTTATGGCTGTAATGGATGCCATCAGCACAACCACCAGCAATAATACACACAGCCAATGGTTTACCAGTGATTTACCAGTCATTTAAGTATCGTCTCATCTAATATGGGACAGGGTGGTAGGCAGGGGCAAGCCAGCGGCAAAAGCAAATGTAATGGCAGGCAATTCTGTCATTACAAACATGAAGGCTCACAATGTGGCAGACAACATCCCCTTCCCCAGTGTTTTTCAGCATACAAATATGGGGAGCAAGGGAGAACAACAAAGGAAGAGGACAGCGATTACACTTTACACGGAAAGGTTCATACCCCAATTAAAAACAACCTTTTAGCAAAATGGATACAGTGTTACCTGAACAAAGTGGCAAAAGTAAAATTGTTTTGGTGATTTGTGCAAGGTTTTAGATTAGAGCACCAAGGGCCTAGATGAAAAATATGGGCAGATAATTCGAAGTCAGTAGAGGAATTGCACGATATAGTACAACACAAATTAAATAAAGAATTAAAAGCAGGGAGAATCACAGACACATTTTTGCATTGGCCATTACTCAAGTTAATAATTTATCCTTCTAGGTGCCATTCCCAAGAAAACGGCAGGAGAATATAGACTGATTGCATTGGCCAGAAGGACAGTCCATCAATGATTTTATTTCTCCAACAGATTTCATAGTCTCCTATGCATTTGTAGAGGATGCCATGAATTTAGTCAGGGCTGGGGAAATTGAGGCAGAATTGGCAAAAACTGATATACAATCAGCTTTCTATCAGTGCATCCTGCTGATTTCAAATAGTTAGGCATAAAGTTAGAGGGAACTATATATGTCGATAAAGTCCTACTTATAGGGTGTTCTATATCTGGTGCCTTATTTGAAACATTCAGCACCTTTTGCAATGGATTTCCACACAAAAGAGCGGTTACAAACTAGTATGCTATTATTTGGATAATTTTCTATTTGTGGGACAAAAAGATAGAGGCAATGTTAGCAGGCCCTAACAAACTTTCAATGTGCGACAGAAGAAATGGGTGTACCACTAGCCCAGGAAAGGACAGAAGGTCCTAGCACCCAGCTTACGTTTCTAGATATAGAAATAGATAATAGTCAGATGTCAGCAAGACTTACTTCAGACGAAGCGCACAAAATAAAAATATTTTTGGAAATGGATATTGGAGAAAGAAAACTGGAATTGAGAAAAGTGCAAAAGCTATTGGGTTGCTTAGATTTTGCATTTAGAGTAGTGAGAACTGGGAGGACATTTTGTAGACAATTGGGCATGGCAATGGCAGGAGTCTCACTACTACATCAGAGAATAAGGTTCTTAGCATCAGTGAGAGAAGATTTAGATATGTGGTTAATATTTCTGGAGGATTTCAATGGAGCCTCTTTGTATTTCTTAAAGGAAGACACTATATGCCATGAGCAGATGTATTCGGATGTGGCAGATTGAAAACATTTTGGTATTTTTTGAGAGGGTAGGTGGTGTGCTGAGAGCTGGCCACAGCATTGGCTAAAGAAGAGGCCCAGTATAGCTTTTTGGAGATTTTCCCTTTGGCTGTGGCATTGTATGTCTGGGGCAAGGAACTCAAAAACAGAACAGTTATCTTCAAAGTGGACAATATGGCAATCGTTAAATTGGTGAATAAACAGAAAGCTAGAGACTTGAGAGTTCTAAGACTGTTATGTGCATTTATGATAAAGTGTTTGCAGTTTAATATTGTCTTTAAAGCAAGATGTACCAGAAAAGAGCAATAACATAACAGACACTTATCTCGCTTTTCAGTGGCAGAAGTTCCACAACGTGGCCCCAGGTGCAGACAGCAGCAACACAGATCTGCTGCAGAACACTTGGGCTTGGGGAAAATGAGAATAGTGGAGGTAGTAGAAAAATCTCAAAACATCAAGAAGAAGAAGTTATCAGCAAGTGTTAGAAACTGGGTTTCTGGTTGGCTAAGGTATACATTTTGGTCAGGCAGAACCCACCATTCTGGTCAGGGTAAGCTAGATACCCCATTGAGGTAACCTGTGCTAATCATCTGGTAGTTTGGCACAGAGCAGGCAAGTTTATCAAAAGAGTCAATGTGTAAAGTATTTGTGCAACACACACACACAGTAGCACAGGTTTACAAAAATAGGTTAGTGTATTAAAACCAAAACAAAACTAGAACGATCAAAATTCAATGCATACTTTTTAACTTATGAGCTTTTTCAAATATGCAAGAAAACTCTCAGTGTTACAAAATACCTTTGCTCCTCATAGAGTATTTATGGTAATGTTCAAAGCTGTGAGTGGTGGAAAGAGTGCACTCGAATTTAGCACGCTCATCACGATCTCACTGGACCGGTGTAAGAAAATAGTTTTAGCCGCCCATGGGAACGCAGGTCAACCACAGATGACCTTGTGGGTCCAAAATGCAAGCACAGTACCTTTCCTCACAGGAGGGGTCGATTCAAACTCTGCTGGCTGAGCACAGACACTGTGATTTCCTCTTCAAAGGAGCGGTCAGCATGCAACATGGCCTCTGATGATGTAGGTGGTCTGCGCTGATGTGTCGTCAGGGGGAATACTCCAGTTACCAAACCAACTTTGGAGGTACGCTGGAAGGGCTTTCATTGGTTCAGCGGTGTCAGCTCCAACACAACAGCTGTGATTTCTGGTAACGTGTAGAGCTAATATTCATAGTTAGCAGTTGCAGGTCAAAAGCAAGCGCTGGACCTTTGTAAAGCGAAGTGCTCAATCTTTCTGAAGCGAAGTCTTTGATGGCCCTGAAACTTCAAGAACAGGGGGCAAGTCAGCAAGCCCCTGGAGAACGCTTTATGTCAGCACAATACAAAGGTAGTAGGCAGCAGGCCAGCACAAAAAGGCAGGTAGCAAAGGGACAGTCCCTGTTGCAGCTCAACAAGCATCAGGCCAACAAAGCAGAGAAATCAGAAGAGTGGCAGTCCCTCATAGCAGCACAGCAGTCTTTCTGGCAATGTGTAGATGTAGAGCCAGCAGTGTCTGGTTACAAATCCATAAAGTGTTTGATTTGAATGGGTCAGAGCCCCAGTACTTATACCCAAAAGTGCCTTTGCTGTAGAGGATGACTTCAAATGAGCCCTCCGAAGTGCACAAGGATCCCTTTCAACCCAGACCTGTCTGCCAGGCTATCTGTGGGGGGTGATCAGTACTTTGTGTGTGGACAGGACACTACCTATTGAAGTGTAAGTATCAGCCCCTCCTATTCCTTCCTGCTCAGGAACATCATTCAGTAAGCAGATGAATGCAGCTGCAGTTAAGTGACCTGTTTTGTAGCTGTCTAGAGGGAATGTACAAATGTAGATGTCGCCTGGCCCAGAAGTATATTGGAGACAGGCTGTAAGGCACATAGAGCAGAAATTGCAGAGAAATGTGCACTTTCGAAAAGTGGCATTTCTAAACTAGTAATGTCAAATCCAACTTGATCAATAAGGAGGATTTATCATTACCAATCCAATGATATAAAACATGAAAAAGCTACTCCTCTTTGAACAGAAATTGACAATTAAGGGGGCCGTGCCTTTCCGCGAAGGAAGATAGCTGTCCTTTAGAACGACTCCACTGGGCTGTTCTCACTAACCCTCCATGAATCTGTAAACCATCCGATGTGGGCCGAGCGGCACAGCAAGAGAAATTACACTGTGTCATGCGGCCAATGACACTATGGTGGGCTGAAACAGACCCGATCTTGAAGGAATACCCAGTGAGGACTACGTAGGCCTGTAAGCCTCAGACTCAAGTAGTGGACCTCTGGGTGGTCGCCAGAGGGTGGGGCTGGCCCTGCTCAGGACACCTAAAGCTCTGGAGGATCTCGCCGGGGGGAAGAGTAATCTGATCAGCTAAAGCGGAGGCCAGTGATACTGCTGCACACCAGGGAGGGCCGAGGGATGATAATTTGTGGCCCACTGAGGAGCAGAGATGGAGGGATCGAGGTCCCACTTCCTGACACTGCTCACTGCAAGTAAAGTCAAAAGGCTATCCCTGGACTAGTTCAAGGATGATAACACTCACTAAGCTCTATTCTCTTCGTGTACCATTCACTCAGGGCATCACATAGATATATTACTTTAGTTACCAATCAACTAAAATGTAACGTTCACAGTCTTTTATTAAAAATTCAAAGTTTCTCAAAAGCGAGACACAAAAGTTGGTTTTTTTAGGTTTTTTTCAAAAGAATTAATTTTCAGGAAAAGTGTTTCTCTGAAAACAATTCACATTGAAACATTCCATACAAATACAATAAAATATGATAACACATTCAATAATGCATCAAATTAGTACAGTAATTATCTATATAAAAAGACAAACACATATACATTAACCTAATTATCATGTGTGGTCATATCATACTTGTTGAATTAAAAACAAGCAATGAAAGAAAAATATGAAAGAAAAACCCCTTTCTTAGATGAGACAGTCAATACTGCTACAACTTGATCAGATCCAATGGTCTTAACATTAATCACATTTGGCTTCCAGTATCCAAGGTTGGGATATAACTGGTACCCCTTAGACCTTATTTGGATTCTATTGTATGTGGTGCGTCAACGCGATTCGGTGTTTGGACCGGTGGATGTGGTTACACCTTCTTCAAGACAGTTTTACTTCAATATGGGGTCATCATGTTCTTATATTTGGTATACTTCTTGATATTTTGACATAAGATGTCCAAGATACTTCAAGCAGCTATGTGCAGGCTTCCTTTACCCAAGGTCGGTCGTGCTCTATGGTCAGCACTTTATTCAGTAAGGAGCTTATGGTTCGAGTCTTTTTTTTATACATATCTCCGCCTGTTATTTCCATATATGTATTCATGACTTTCACTCTGATCTGGAATGGTAGTGGGTTTCTCATCAGGTTCTTATGTGTTTGGGAGTATTTCGTTCCCCGAGGATTTACAAGCGGTGTGGACTGTCGATTATTCAGGTAAAAGAACTGGATATGTTCTCTTTCTTCCTTATCGCCGTCTACGCCTCGGGTACCGTCTCGTGCTCACTGCAAGGCCCAGGCAGATTGCGGGTTTGGAGCAGAGGCGGACTGTGGAGTTGACTGTAATGACCTGCCTCTCCCTTGCGCTGTGTGGGGACTCCTAATGCCTTTGGTGCAGGGGCCGAAGACGGCTGAAATGCCAGAAACCGGTCCCAGGAAGCTTGTTTCCTTCCCAGTGAAAGAATTGGCTTGGTAGTTTGGTTTGCCCTGTTCCCATGATGCACTGGGCCAGGGACAGACTAATTTGCATATAGCCAGGTTCTGAGCTGGGATGGTGCAGTGAGCTAAAAAACGGTGTTGGATTAAGCCCTGATCTCTTGACTGGGTTAGAGTATTCTGCTTAATTCAGAAACTCTGTCCATCACCACCCCCTGTTGTTTAATTATTTTGTCCACCATAGGCGTGGAAGGGTGTACTCAGACGTGAGTCCCTTGCTCATTGCACCATCAGGATTCAAACAAGCCGGGCCGAAAACGGCTGAAATGCCAGAAACCGGTCCCCGGAAGCTTGTTTCCCTCCCAGTGAAAGAATTGGCTTGGTAGTTTGGTTTGCCCTGTTCCCATGATGCACTGGGCCAGGGACAGACTAATTTGCATATAGCCAGGTTCTGAGCTGGGATGGTGCATTGAGCTAAAAAACGGTGTTGGATTAAGCCCTGATCTCTTGACTGGGTTAGAGTATTCTGCTTAATTCAGAAACTCTGTCCATCACCACCCCCTGTTGTTTAATTATTTGGTGCATTGTGGCGGCGAGCAGAGTCCCCATGAGATTTAAGACTAACTGGATGAAACAGCTGGGCATCAGTGTTGGACTGGAGTCAGCGACGGAGGGGGCTGTGATGCAGCCTGCAGTGGGGAAGGTTTGGGTTGTCTGAAGAGCCGCTTAGCCTGTTTGCAGAGACTCCAGAACTGATTGTTGCTGAGGCGACAGGTTGAGGGTGGGTGGGGAGTCCTTGAGGTGAGAAACCCGGCAGGCCGCAAGGAGAGGAATACCTACATGGGCAGGCAGTGGTGAGTACTACTCCCGGGGATGTCCATTCCTCCTCCGTAGATTGCACTTGGAACAGGTGGAGGTGGCTCTGGTGGATTTGAGGGGCTCCGTAATTATAGGCGGTAAGGGGCCATGGAGCGTTCAACAAACAAAACTAGATAAATATATCCTGCCTAAGGAGTCTGCCACTAGACCAGTAACTATGGAGGCTGGACCAGACCCACGGGGTTCCTCTCCCCCCCATTGCCTTTGAGCTCACACTGTAGGACATGATGGCAGATCTACAGGGAGTTCAATCTGACCTGGCCAGGATGATTGAATTGGCGACAACAGAGGTCTCTCTGCTAAGGGCTGACTTGCGGAATATGGAAGCCCGGATGAAAAGGTGGAAGGGGTCATGGCTGGCCTGGCAGAGGACCCGAAGGCTTTCCGGAAACAAGTTCAGTACCTCACTGTCGCAACCAAGTCACTGGAAGCAAGCTAGAGGACAAGAATCGCTGCTCCAGAAACAATAATGTTTGCTTCATCGGAGTCCCAGAGAGAGTGGAAGGGCCAGCATAGATCTATTTATGGAAGATCTCATACCGAAAACGCTTCAACCCCATGGACTGTCGAAATAATTCTCAGTGGAGAGGGTCCAGGGGGTCCCAGGCACTCGTCCACGGCCGGGGGCCCCGCTGTGCCTCAGCATAGCTCGAATATTCAATTATCGTGACAAAGATGTGATTTTCCAGGCCACTCGGAGTGCCCCCCTGCTCAAATATGAAAATACCATAATTTCCTTTTTCCCAGACTTCACCATAAAGGTGCAATAGACACAACTAACTTTCCTCGAGGTAAAGAAGGCCCTTCGGGCAAAGGACATGCTCTTCATTGCTATACATAGGATAACTGGGCAAGAAAGAAGGTTTGGTACCTGTATCTGAACTGGCTTGGACCACTCAATTATACTCAACAAACAAAGTAGCCAGAGAGATTTGTTTTTGAATTTCGATACCACCCAGCCTATCAGTTCTGGGGAATCACCTATTTTATTTTAGTATTTTTATATATTTTTAGAAACACATTTTCTCATTTGATTTGTATATGTCATCAAACAGACAGTCATCGAACAGTGAAAAATACATACAGACAAATAAAGTGTGCATAAATATACTAGTGTTCAAAATCTATACAATCAATACTATCAATTTTTGAAACAACACCAAAAACAGTTGAATCAGATACCTAACAATTATTTCACGCTAGGAACCAGTCCTTTGTATTAGGTACAAGAAGACAAGCGGACAAACAGTTCATGAGCACTGCCTGCCTGTCTTACTAAACCGGGGATAAGAAAGTAAATTATAGGATTGCAAAACTAGGGATAACACGATGTATTAATTTTTAAACGGCCCTAGTGGCACCCTTCTTCTTTTTCCCAGGCATTGGGATTTTTAGAAGGAAAAATGATGACATTTGTTTTGGATTTTGTGACACCTTAACAATTTCCACGAACTTGGAATAAAAAAAGGATTCAATCAACTACAGAAGACATTTTCATTATTGTGTTAAAGGTACCAGCATGTTTGGTTTAAAATGGATTCATTTGTAAAAATTGAAATCAAGCTTCAGCTTTGTATATACTGCACTCATTACCACTTGATTACACTCTTTTGAGTGAAAAGGTTGTGCACGGGTGTTCCTGGGTAGTGACCCAGGATTTGTTTATACGCTTTCAGGTTAAAGGTCTAGCAGGGCCTTTTTACCCGCTGCACGCCAAACAGAGAACAGGATTCTGTTGTTTAAGAATATTTGATTATACTGTTTATTCCGTTTACTGAGTGCAACAGCGGCTGCGCACATTCACTAGACACATAGGTTAGTCATCAAATCCATCTTAAACCACAGGAGGTACGTGATATTGCAGAAGGTAAAGCCAGAGTGTCCCCAGGGCGACTTAGAGGAGAACCTTTGAAGTAGGTTACATGGCTACTAATCGAACGGCATGGCTAGAAGAAAGGGATAGAGAGAGGAACTGGGTGTCAGAGATCAGTGCCCCACACAGTGAGATCTGTATGTGAGGAGATAGCTGCATAGTTAGCAAACCACTATGAGCAACTATATAAATCCACATCAAATTGGTCAGGGGAAGATTGCGCTGAACTCCTCCAAGACACTAGCCTTCCTATATTATCATGAAGGATCAGGAGGAGATGATCAGGGATGTCACCATAGATGAAATAAGCAGTGCAATTAGAGCCTTACAGTCTGGCCTAACAGTCTGCCGACTAAATTGTATAAGGGAGTAGCATATGTGGCTCCACTTATGCTCAATATGTTCCAGGAGGCGTTGGTGCAAGGTAGTCTACTGGCGGACCATCATCATCCTAAAGCAGGCAAACCCCCCGGCAGATTGTACTTCTTACAGGCTAATCTCACTACTGAATATGGAAGTGATTGTAATAGCGACCAGAATATGGAAGCAAAAGTAATAGCAACCAGACTCAAAGGATCCACCCTGCCTGTTTGGGATTTTGCACCAAGAGTAGGGCAGACGAGGATGCAGTACTTCTGTCGTTTGATGGCCGCATCGTGTTCAATAGCATTGAGTGGCCATACCTGTTCACGGTACTGGAACGGTTTGTTTTGTTCCTAGGTTTTGGCTTGGGTTCGGCTCTTGTACACAAACCCTCTGGCCAGAGTACGAGTGAACGCGGTGGAGTCTACAACTCTGGCATTGTACAAGGGTACGAGACAGGGATGCCCGCTCTCTCCCATGCGCTTCGCTATCGCTTTAGAGCCCTTGGCAGCATGGGTTAGGGGAGACTCACTGATAAGAAGAATTTCAGTGGGGAGGGACTAGGAGGAGAAAATATAGTTGTATGCTGATGAAATACTATTATATGTCACAAACCCCCTGTCACGTGGTCCATGTGGCCACTGTTGTTGTCCCTATGTTAGCATAAGCCTGGGGCAGCCTGTGTTCTGCTTTGCGCATGTTACTACACAATTGTGTTTGGCTTTGTGCCGCACAGAACATGCTGTTGTTTTTGCATTTTGTTCTTTCCGGGGATTTAGCCTGAACACTGCAGACAAGGTCGAACAACAATGCCCCTTGTTATTCTGTTCTGATCAGGCCCTAGCACCTAGACAAAACATGCAGATGCAGCTGTTTGTTTGGGAACACGTACTTTGGTCTTATAGGTATACACGGTGGGTGACACACACTTGGAGAGGGATCTTTCCAGAGAAGGGAGCATGACAGCACCTGTGATGTAGATCTTCCATCTATAGACTGAGGTACGGGGTCTGCTGCTAAGACCCAGAGATCTTCTGATATCTAATCCTTTTGCTTTTGAAGAAGGGGAGGGGAGTTAGGCTACACTGTCGTATATAATGACAGCACCTTTTATGATTTAGTGTCTACTTGCTATGCTAACGATATTTGTGTTAGGCATTTTACTACTTGTTGTGGCACATACGCTGCATACTAGAACCCGATAGTTAAATAAACATTTTAATCTTTTCTTGTGTCTCTGTCATATCTTCTTGTGGACTGGTCCGAGAGTAAGAGCAAAAGGGTGTGTCTGCAACCATGATTCCTGAGAGGGTGGGGAGTGTTGTGCTCTGGGTGTCTAACCACTTGTTCCTCTGTGAGTGAGTAGGAGTACAAGTGGGACACTATAGCTAGTCTGTCCCCGGGCTCATGGGTATTCAGGTGGTAGGTTGACTCAGTCCCTAGCTACTAAGGTACCATGATCCCAAGTATAGTTCTGTGACTCTGCAGAATTCCTGCAACACCCCGGTACTCAATCAATCGCATACTTCATATATTCAAATTGTTTTATAGGTAATCTGGCTATCAGATAAATTGTGATACACCATAAAGTATCAAAACAAAATCATCCACCTTTATATTATAAAAAAATAATTTTATCAATAGTGAACCTTAGGCATAAAAACATCCCAATAAACATTTATTTTGATACAATTGTAAAAACACTAAAAATGTATCATATACTACTAGCCCTTCTTTTCCTATTGCTAACCACCGCAACTAAAAAACTAGCAATTTTAAAACTTTTCTATGTATTATTCAACATCTGAAATATACTAATGCAGGCCATACCTGGATAAAACCTTTACCCTTTACAATGGGTACTAAAAAAAGCTTTTACGAATATGAAAATAGTGGTCATAAAACGTAGTAAAGTGCAGAGTGTTTTGAGTTGAAAAATGATCGCATGAAATGGGGCCAGGACTTTTACTTTACGCCATCCCTGAGGTTCTGCCAATAAAAGGGGCAAATTATTTCATCTAAATCTTATTAACAGAAAGCGATGATAAGGCTTTGTTTTTTCATCTAAATAGGGTTCTATCACTGGGACTGTTTTCAGAAGTAAATGGAACGAACCGTTGTTTTCATTATCTCTCTAGCCTCTCTTTCAGTTTGCATCATACATATGCAAACTGCAAGTCCTTTTTCACCAACTTACTTGGAGAATCAAACACATCAGATCACCCTACTTTCTTTGTTAGATTCTTGATTAATCCTAGCCAAGGAATACAACTTGTTCTGTCCAGGGCTAGACAATCCCGGGCAATCTTATGATTCAGTTCTAATTCTGGATTAATACAGATCATCATCCATCTCAAGAGCAGGGACAATCCAATCATATCGGATACAAAACCAATACCTAGTTCTGGGTGAATAATATAAGATGGTATAAATTGTGGGGTTGAGAGAAAATTTCTGAGGAACTTATTCTCCACTATTTGGAGTACCTCAACCTCCTTGTATCCCCACATTTCGGACCAATAATTAGAAATAGCAGTACATTTGTCTTTGTATGTATTTAGCATAGCTTGAATAGGCTTGGCCCCTAACCTACGTGCAAAATCAAGCACTGCTACTATTGATCTTGGCATAGCGTTTCTTTTCGCTTTTTTTTTTGATGCCCATGTGCCCTTTTCATCAAATAGGACCCATAAGTACGAGAATGTGGTCACCCAGTCTATTTTGTTCACTCCACAACAATACATTTTTGTTTTTTTGGGTCAAGAGCCCATAATCATGGTGTGGGATTTCGAGAGGTTAAAACTTAGATCCAACAATCTCATGAAATCTGCAAAGGGATTTAGGAAACACTGCAGCCCAACCGCTGTGTGCATTGATAAAACTGCATCGTCTGCGTATAGGAGCGCAGGGATTAACCGGTCCCCTGCTCAAGGCATGTCCTTACAGGCTGTGCACAAAGAGGAGTCAAGATTATTAATATATAAAGTAAAAAATAGGGGAGCTAGAATACATCCCTGTCTGACCCCTCTTATGATACGAATATACTGTGTGTGATTGCCCCTTTGGTCGTATCTCACAGTAGCAAAAAGATCCCAGTGCAAAAAAGATTAAAAGAATAAACTATGTTCCAGTCCATTCCCATTTCAAGGAATAAAATCCATAATTTGGATCTGTTTACTCGGTCAAAAGCTGAGGACAGATCCATAAAGGCCAGATATAGTGTCCCCTTCTTGGCAATAGTATATTTCCCAGCTAGCAACTGTAAATTCAGACATTGATCCATAGTACTCCTGCCATTTCTAAAACCATGCTGCAGGTTTGATAGTACATTGCTCTCTTCCACTCAATCTGTTAATTTCCTAAGGATCACTATCCCCAATATTTTAACTGCTGAATCAATCAGCAATATAGGCCTAAAGCATTGTGGGTCTCCTCTCTGCCCCTTCTTAAAAACTGGTATGATAATAGATTGAGACCAAGACCTCGGCAAACCATACAACAAGCCATATTAAAAACCTGTGTTAATGCGATACCCCCTTCATGTGCAACCGAACCTGGTATTCTGAATGATGAAAGTGCATAAATGACTTGGCTGTGCGACATATTGAGTTTTACACGAGTGCGGGAATTTACTCTGCACAACCCTTGTACCCTCCTTTATTCTTTCTCTTCTTCTACCCTGAGGGGCTTTTCTGACCTTTGCAGTGACATCTTCACCCCTCCCCTCTAAATAACCTTTTAGTTTTGATATGTCCATTTAGATGGCTTATGATTTTAGGGCTCAACATAGCCCCCTTTCTTTTTTTCACTGTTTTGCTCTTGACATTGTATACGAACTGGGGTTCTTGGGGTTTTATCATTACCGCTGCTATGGTACTTTACTTTTATGTTTAGAAAATGTCTCTCTCCGACTACTCCCTCCTATAATCCCCTTCTTCTCTTTTGCTGCCCATCTCCATCTTCTCCTTTTTCTCTTCTCTATCACTTGGTCTTTGCCCTCTTTTCTTTCTCTCCTCTCCTCCTTCTTCTCTATTAATATTGTTGTTTCTTTTTGATCTTTGATGTTTTCGTCTGTACATTTTTCATGCGAACCTCAATAAACAGATTTGAAAGAAAAAACCTGTGTTAGTATTTTAGACCAAAGTGTCACATTTATTTAAAAAAGATCAGCCGGGACACCTTCCGGTCCGGGTGCTTTATTGCTAATCATTTGTATTATTGCCTCACCTACTTCGTCTTCGTTGAAAACCAGACTGTATATACCAATGTCCAGAGGCAAAGGACTTAGGATTCCCTCAACGTCCCTGTATATGTGTTTAAAGTGACTAAACCACTGATCCTCAGAGATGTTGCATTCCAATGAGCAGTTACTAACACAAGAAAAACAAAGTTTATTAACAATCTCCCAAAATCTAGCACTGTTCTTAATGACATCCACAGACAATAGGTCATTCCAGGCTTCTTGTTTAATCTCTGCTTTACGTTTTTCTAGAGTCTGCTTATATATTTTCTGTAGAACACCTATTAGAACTTTATCCTTGGGAACTTGCTTTAGAGCAAAGAACAGCTTTTGGTGAGCCTCCGTAAATTTATGAGCAAACCACCTCTCTCATCCGTCCTTGATTTTCTTCATTGTTTGTGAGAGAGCTCTAGCCACCTGTTCGCATATTCTTTCAAAATCTGTAAGGGTTTCTGCCCTCAACCGCGTGCTATCTGGGCAGAGTCCAATGACATCCCTTGCAGTTTCAAATAGATCATTTAAAAAATGATCCGGGACTACCTTGCTCCATTGGAGCCTACAGCCCTGATCCTTTATCTTTTCACGTGGACCAGTGGTGGCCTCACCCAATTTAGGGATTACTCCCGTACCCCCCCAACATAAAGTGTATGGGATTATGATCACTCAAATTAGACCATTTAGCAGCAAAGGATACAACCTTGGATAACAGGCCTGTAGTAATAAAAATATAGTCAATTGTAGTGTTCAACCCTCTTCCCTTAAAGAAGGGAATACTGTTCTCATCTTTATTGTTGCTTGGGCGTGATAGACCAAACTCAGCTAAAATATCCTCTAAAAACCCTCCTTGCTGCGTGTGCTCAAAGTTCAGACTAGACCAAATTTCAGGGCTATGTTTATCGGTAACAGGGCAATTCCTTGGGCACAAGTGAATATTAAAATCCCCTAAAATTATCGCTGAATATAGAGTGGTTTGCTTCTCCCTGTATGATTTTAAAAACATTTTTAACTGCAAAGTGTTCATTCACAGAATTCCTGTCAAAGGAATTATAAAAATAAACAGTAAGTAGTTTTGGTGCATTTGAAGGCGTTATTTGGACCACTAAACTGTTGCAACAATCGCAAACCAATTTACAATGGGTGCCTGAGATATGTAGGGAAAAGATTTTTATTAGTCCACCCTTTGCTCTTCCTCCTGGAGAAGGCAGTGCAGGTCAGAATATGTTGTATAACCATCCATCTAAAGGGAATTGTCCGTTTCCAATGTCTGTTGGAGACCAACTACATCATACTCCCTTATAATATCAGACCAACTTGGATCATTTCTTTTATTTCTCAAGCTTGCTATGTTCCAGCTGAAGATATTTGGATATGTATTTATTCTATCTACATTCCAGTTGACAGAGGATAGAGTAATAGGTCTAGATTTAACCTTGCTCTGAGATAGGTAGGGGAGAGGTATTGCAAGTCAGTCGTTTGCATCCATCTGACTCACAGGGAAAATCTATTAGTGGTAACAAATCTGTTTTTTTCTACCCATCTCCCCCTTGCCACTGATGATCTTGGAGGGAGTGTTGGAGAAACAGTTGATCCACACAAAAGAGGCAGTCCGTCCCTGTTTCCTACTCTTTTAACTGACCACCCCTCTGCTCTTGCCAAAACTGATCTCAATGCATCTCTAGGGGCTTTAGCCTGGTTTCCCTCTGAAGGGGGTAGAAAAAGCCTAGAGCCAATGCTATAATACCCCCTGGGCCCTGGTTTAGACCGCCTTGGAACAACCCCCTGCTATGACAATTGTATCAAAATTGATGGTGATACAAACACCCTCTCCTGATTTCGTTCTCCAACCTACGCATCCCACCCGTCTAGCCATAATAATATGGGAGAATGCTTGAGCCCCACTATCTGACAATTTTGTACACCAGAATTTTTAGTTTTACGAATGAGCACTGTGGTAGTTTCAGTGGTTTCGCCCTTTAAGCAGGGTACCCCTATTAACACTGCTACCAAAGGGTTAGCCTCAGGGGGAAAATGTAAGCGGCAATTATTAGCAATCCTATGTGGGGATGTATTACTGTACCCAAAGGGAGGTTGATTCTCTACTGCAAAATGCACTCCCTGGTAACTTAAGTTGGTTTCTACTAGCCTGACCTCTGAGTCTTTACTAGACTTAGCCTTGTCAAAGTTGGAAACCTCAGGGTGTAGAGTGGTATGTCGTTCCCTTCTAGCAAACCCCTCCCCTTGTTTTCTTTGGATGGAGATTGACAAATTATGCGCAACAAGAGTATAATTATCCACACCCCTAGTGCTCAGTTCCACCAAATGTGTCTCTATTCATGACATTTTCTCCACCATTGTCTCCACCAGTCCTTCTACCATGGTCTCAACACATTTGTTGAAATCCTCCAGGAGCATACCAAAGTAGGTTCACAGCGCAACTGGATAACATCTCCCTCAGTTGTTTTCACAGAAGGATGCAACAAATGAACACAGACCGGAGGACCTCCCAATTCCGCCCGTAACAAGGGTTCGGCCATGACAGTACCTTTTTTTAATCCTCTGTTCTTTCCTTTTTTAGTGGGAGCCATTTTAACATGAGAAGATATGTCCCCAAACAATTTCTTCTCTGCTACGGACAGTTCATCCTTTACTGTGCCCTAGTATCCAATTGAAGTAGAACCCTGTGTGCCTCGTATAAAAGCACCCTGCTCAATTTCTGGGCCAGCCGCCACACCCGGGAGTGCAATCCGTGTAGTCTCATCAGATAGCATATTTGAGATTCCTGAATTAGCCACCAGGCTTAACTGTTCCTCGGCATTTAGAATTTCCTATGTTAGTGCTCCCACAGCTGTAGTTAAATACGATATAATTGAGGCACAGTTTCTAGATACTTTTACTCTTACTTTATCCAAATCAGAGGTACATGGTTCTTTGCACTTACCCATGCTGTCTTCTGGGGGAAAGAGGGGTGGCCCAGTCCAGCCTCAGTCAGGTTCTGACGGGCGTACACGGAATACACCAAGATATTGTAGCTAAAAGGAATATCGCAAGGGATTGGGGACGGTGCAACCCACAAGGGTCACAGAATGGGAGGCGGATCTTGACTGCTGCTGAGCAGCTGAAAAAGTGATATACCAAAGCCGTGGGTGCCTAAGGAAGTGGGGCAAGGTGTGGGGTATGTGGGTGGGATATAGAGGGATGTGAAGCACCACAATAGTGAGCAGTGTTGCATGAAGGGTGGACACGAATAATCTCTTAACTGCAATGTAATTGGGCTCGGGAACCTTGATACGGTGTTGTCCTGGAAAGAACGTAAGTGATGAACCTGATAACCTTGCCGAACTTAACCTGATGTTTCTGTGTATCTATGATGTGTAGCCGAGCATTTGTTTAATAAAAATATTTTTTTAAAGAAATTACCATATAAAAGGGTATAAGGGAATTACAAATGCTAACTTATGAGCTGGATAGGCCTCATAGTACTGAAAAACGAAATTAGCTGTTTGGCACTACCAGGACATGGAAAACGCAACAGTACAAGTCCTACCTTTTACTTACATAGCACCCTGAGCTTAGGGGTTTGTAGGACCTATTTTAGGGGTAACTTGTATGTACTAAAAGGGGAGTTTTAGGGATTGGCAAGTAGTTTTAAATGTCAAGTCGAAGTGGCAGTAAACTGCCCACACAGCACTGCAGTGGCAGGCCTGAGACAGGTTTGAAAGGCTACTTCTGTGGGTGGTGCTGTCAGTGCTGCAACCAAGTAGTAGTATTTAACTTACAGGGCCTGGGTATATGGCATACCACTCTACAAGGGACTTACAAGTAGACTGAATATGTCAATCAGGTGTACACAAATAATACTTATTATTATTATTATTATTATTATTATTATTATTATTATTATTATTATTACTATTATTATGATCATGCACTTTAGCACTGATTGGCAGTGGTAAAGTGCTCAGAGTCCTAAGGCCAGCAAAAAGATACAGTAAAATGTGGAGATAAAAAGCAAAAGGTTTGGGGGAAGACCACCCCAAAGATACCAGGTCTAACAGCAAGCATTGAAATAATTCTCAAGTTATTGTTACATAGGTTGTTTGAAAAGAAATGACAGTTGAAAATGAAAAAGCAACTCTAACATTTGTGATGTTTTTGAAATATTAAAGTCTGTCACACGCCACCAGATCAGTTAAATTGGCATGGATATCATTGTATGGCAAATTATGATGGGGACGTGACCCGGTACAAGATTGCTTATAGATAAAATTCCAAAAAGGTCTGACTAAAGAGCAACAAGGGAAAAAGATATTAAGGGAGCCTGTGACAATTGATTTACTAGACAAATTGTTAACAAAGTTATCTGTTTGCTATTATGAATTTGAAGTCATTATTTTTTGGTTGTCTATGATATGGATGTTCTTTGGTGCATTTAGAGCTTCAGAGCTTCTAGGTTTGAAAGGGCATCCAGGTATAAAACGAAATTGGAAAGTTTTAGAATCAAAAAGATTAAGGACCTGGTTGGAGTCTCCAAGACTGGTCAAATGGGTAGAAGAAAATGGATTTGGTTGGACAACATTGGAGTAGTAGATTTGTGCCCAGTTGAAGAATGGAGAGCATTTCAAAACAGATTCAGTCTGATGGATAAGGAGATATTTTGACATGAGAATGAAGCAAGAATTATGATCGCCAATTGATTGGCTGTTTTAAGATGGCATTTAGGCAACTAGGCAAGCCGCCTGAATAATCAGGAACACACTCCTAACATTGATTAAACAAATGAAAGTGGGTTTAACAGTAATAAAAAAATAGTGGGTAGTTACATGCCTCATATAGACTAAATTAATTCCCAGAAGACATTGAAGAAGGGCAAAAAAAGTACAGCCCTAGACAACGCACGGACAAAATTAAACAGGGCCATGATGGAGTATTTTTGTGCAACCGTCGGAGTTGAACTGGTGTCTCATAAAAAAACATAAAGGAAATTGATAAACATATGTTTAGGTCAGACGGAGTACAATTATCAAAATTTCGGCAAGCATATTATATGCTTGAAATGAGGAAAATGATTGAGAAATAGTGGAAAGAAAATTATGGGGTATGAAACATTGGAAATAAGGCTGGTACAGACCAAATGGGGAGAAGATTGGGGAGGAAAACACTATGGGGTTTCCTGTATGGTGGTATTTTTGGGGGGTGGTGAGTCTGGAGTTGTTCGGGGAGAGAAGAGCGCAGGGGAAGGGAAGAGTAATATGTGGGGCTTTGAACCACACTAGGCAAGTTCACTTGGGGATGCTTGCTGGTTGTGATTGAGAGAGATTGAGGAATGCAAGGCAAAGGCGGTGAGTGAAGGAAGAAAGGAAAGAGTTGGAAGAGCATAGGAGGCTCTTGTTGGTGCAATGTTCATCAAGTTGAGAATTTTAAGGGTGGGGGTAATTGGTAGAAATTTAATATATTCGTGAGGTTGGGATTTTAATGTTAATAAATTGATGTTACAAACCTGTCTTAATAAAGTGGCCTTTTTTTGCTAACCAAAAATAATTGGGTTGTGAGTTATTGTACAATTACCCTCATTGCCATCGCACTAAAATATGCTAACCCAGTTTTCCTGGTGGACAACTCTCTGTCTCAAGCAGAGTTAGCACACTGGTTCTTAGAGCTCCCCTGGTGTAATCCACTTGTATACACTCAAGTTGCATTCCAATGGGTTTTGCTATTAGTTCTTTGTTTGCGGTGCTCTCCAGAATGAGGATCAAAGCAACTTTTATGGCATGAATATGCCTGCTTTATCCAAGGTACAGGTAAAAGACCTCGTCTTGAACCCCATAGCCATGGGCAGTGGTACCTGCCAGGGTTGTGCCCAGTCTCCTGTATTATATGCACTGACCTTAAAACTACTAGTGTGCGCTATTCGACAGTTGCATGCAAATGGAGGTCAGTTCTTGGAATCTGATTATTTCTCTTTACACAGACGACATAACACTGAAGAACCCAGTGCAAAATCTAGGTCATATTATCAGGGAATCCTCACTCTTCAAAATATTGGCAGGTATATCCACTAACTGAAATAACTCAACAATTTTTCCATTAACCCCAGGGACACAGATTAGTGAACTGGAATACCCCTTGCTCTGCCGCAAGTCGGATATTACATTTTTAGTAATATGGATTACCATGACAAAGCGGAGATATTGGAGAAATATTATGGTACTGTGAAGTCTAAATTCGAAGAGCAGATTAAGTGGTGGATCTCCCTTTCTCTCTCCTTGATAGGGCAAATTGCATTAATGGAGATGGGAGTTTTACCCAAACTAGTGAATATATTCTACAATATTCCAGTCCTATTTAAGAATTCTTCAAAACTCTCTTTCCCATCTGATCACAGTAGCTTGGGTGGGCGGTCAGACAAGAACAAATTGGGAAATGTTCACTCTAAATTATGGCCAGTAAGAGATAGGCAGCTCCTAATGATAAGCTTTACAACTACTGTGCACGGGTGCAACCCATTCGCTACTGGATTCGCCTTCCACCATAGACGGCTCACTTGGCGGATTAATTGATACAGCCGACTCAGTACCCCTGGGCGCATTGAATGGGAGGACTCCCTGTCATAGCTGCACAGAACTGAACCCGTCACCCACTTCACCAAATTACAGCCGACTATCTGCCACTCAACGGAATTATGAGTGACCATGTTGGGCGGCACCTTCATTATGCATCAATAAGTGACAGGAGACATCCCACTGATCCAGCGATCAGGGATAAATACAATTTACACTAACAAAGGTCCATTTACTTTACCCAACTAATCCCGTCACGCTTGGTTCAGTGTGATGCAAGTTTATACCCAACTTGCCAAATACACAATAGAACCTGCATTTTCTTCTTACAATATGTATATATTTTTGGCGATTAACCTTTTGGAGTTGAATAGTTGATAGCAATATTATGTACTTATCAATACTACTAAATAATTACAGACTAAGGGCCAGATGTAGGAGGCCATTTACTGACCAGTAAATGGGTATTTGTGATGTAGGTGGCCAATTTTACCGATTAGGTAAATTTACTGAATTGGTAAATTTACTGAATCGGTAAAATACAGAATCTGTATTTTTACCAATTCGGTAACTGCCAGATGTAGGTGGGACTCTTCTGAGTCCCAAAGGCCTTACAGATTCGGTATTTTACCACCTAATCCAATTGGATGGTAAAATACCGAATCCAGGTGTGCATGCACATGTGTGCATGCACACCTATGCCATGTGACAGACAGACATGCCCTTAGGGCATGTCTGTGTGCCACATGGCACACATGCCTGTATTTGGGGTGCTAGAGGGTGTCAAAGTGACACCCCCTGCACCCTTGCAGGATTCGGTATTTACCGAATCGGTAAATACCGATTCGGTAATACCCATTGATTCCTA
Organism: Lissotriton vulgaris; assembly: GCF_964263255.1. Taxonomy (NCBI): domain Eukaryota; kingdom Metazoa; phylum Chordata; class Amphibia; order Caudata; family Salamandridae; genus Lissotriton; species Lissotriton vulgaris. The sequence goes on from NC_141687.1 coordinate 427,771,524, forward strand.
TTCGGTAAATACCGATTCGATAAATACTGATTTTTACAGATTCGGTAATTCAGTTACCGAATTTACCTAAATCTCCCTCCTTCAATTTTACCGATTCATAAATACCGAATTGGTAAAATTCGGTATTTATGAGTCGGTAAAATATACTTACCTACATCTGGCCCTTAGTGTGTTATGTATAATGCAAATCATAGATCATCATGGAGAAAAAGTATTAGCAATGTATAGAAACAAAAACATTTCAAATAAACAATGCATTGAAAGAGTGGATAGGCAAAGAGAGAAAAGTTTCAGAAATAAAATACATTTGCAAATGATTATGCAAATTCAGGATGTTATCTATACGAAGGGTACTCACAAACCTTCTCTCGGGGGCCAAATTTACAGTGTGGTTTGTGTCCGAGGGCCGCACCGGTGGGGGCGGGGTCAGTGGGGGAGGGTGCGGGGATAGAGCAACAAAAAACTGTGACTATGAAGTTGAACACAGGTCCCTGCAGCGGACGCCTTCGTCTACTGAGCTACCAGACCCGGCATACACACATCTCTCACTCTCTCTCTCTCTCTTTGTTTCCCTCTCTCCATCCCCTTCTCTCTCTATCTCTCTCTATCTCTCTGTCTCCCTTTCTCTGTCTCCCTCCCTCTATCTCTCTCTCTCTGCCTCCCTCCCTCTCTCTCCCTATCTCTCCCTCACTCTTACTGACTCACTCCCTCTCCCTCTCTCTCCCTCACTCTGACTGTCTCATTCCCTCTCTCTCTGTCTCCCTCTCTCTCCTTCCCTCTCTCTCTCTCCTTCCCTCTCATTCTTTCTCCCTCCATCTCCTTCCCTCTCCCTCCCTCTCATTCCTTCTCCGTCCCTCTCACCCCCTCTCTCTCCCTCTGCTTCCCTCTCCCTTCCCTCTACCTTCCCTCTCCCTTCCCTTTCCATTCCCTCTATTATTATATTTATTATTATATTTAAATGTATAGAGCGCACAGCTACCCGGAGGTTTCCCTGCGCTAGGGACCTAATGGGTGAGTGTACCAGCCAAGAGACTCAAGAAGAGAGCAGATTATTGGTTAAATAGCCAAGTTTTAACCTCCCTGCGAAACTTAAGATAGCAGGGTTCAGTTCGCAGGGCAAGAGGAAGGGAGTTCCATAAGGAAGGGGCCAAGCAGGAGAAGGAGCGGCCACCCATTCTGACTCTTTTTATCCGAGGGAACTGGAATCTATGCTGATTGGATGAGCGAAGGGTGCGAGGCGGGCAGTACTGGTGAACTAGTGATCTCAGATAGAGTGGAGCCCTGCCAGCATTGATTCTATGCATAAAACAGAGGGCCTTAAATTTGGAGCGGCTTTCTATACGGAGCCAATGCAGGCTTCGTAGAGAAGGGGAAGTGGGAAATTTGTTAGGAAGTTTGCAGAGCAGTCGGACCGCCATATTCTGGACTGTCTGTAGTTTACGGGTCACTTCCTTGCATGCCCCCAGGAAGAGAACGTTGCCGTAGTCCAGTCTGGAAGTAATTAAGGCCTGGACCACGGTTTTCTGAGTCTCCTGAGGGAGCATCCAGATAATCTTTCTAAGCCACTTGATGATAGTGATGCAAGTAGAAGAGGTTTTGATCACATGCTGCTTCATGGACAGTTGATCGTCAAAGATGATGCCGAGATTTCGTGCTGTTCTATAAGGGACAGGTGGTGGGCCCATTTGCGCCGGCCAGTGGTGGGGACCCCATAAGGAAGTATTGTGGCCAAACAGAAGAAGCTCTGTTTTCCCCCCTTCAATTTTAAGTTGTTTTCATGCATCCATGTGGCGATGTTGCTGAGTCCTGCACAGAGAGATGATGGAGAGGAGTGATGACCCATATAAAGAGAGTAGATGATCTGAGTGTCATCGGCATACGAGTAGATGGAGAGCCCAGCTTGCTCCGCGATGGTGGCCTGTGGTCTGACATATAAGTTAAAAAGTAGGGGGCTCAAAATAGAGCCTTGAGGGACACCATGAGCAGATTTATGAATTTGAGAAGCCTGATGAAGAAGAAAAAACTTGAAAAGTGCGGTCTGAAAGAAAGCTCGCAAGCCAGTTGAGGGCTGAGCCATTGATGCCAGATGACTTAAGAGCTTTGAAAAGGATGGGATGGGAAACCGTGTCAAACGCGTCACTTAAGTCTAGCAATATAAGTGCCACGGTTTCCCCTTTGTCCACTCGGCATCGAATGGTCTCAGAGACCCCCAACAAAGTTGATTCAGTCGAGAAGCCAGACCTAAAGCCGGACTGGAAATAGTGAAGAAAGTTACTAGATTCCACATGATGAGTAAGCTGTGTGTTAATGTGTTTCTCCAAACTTTTTGAGAAAATCGGAAGGAGTGAAATGGGACGAAAGTTGGATGGGTTATTAGGGTCATCATTCGCCTTTTTTAATAGGGGCACTATCATCGCATGTTTCCATGCAGAGGGCACTATGGCTTCGCTGAGAGAGGTATTGAGTAATTCCAGGATGAGGTTAAAAGAGGAAGTGTCCAAGGCTTGTAGAAATTATGGGGGGAAAGGATCCAGTGGGGAGCCAGATTTGATATTACCAATAATGTCAAGAAGTGTAATGCTGGTAAGGGGGTCCCAGGTACATATCTGCTGTGAGGGGTGTGTGTCCTCTGATGACTCGGATACAGAGGAGATTGCAGGATCCGGCGACACAGAGGAAGGGTGGAGGGGGATTGGGGCTCCAAAATCAGTATAAATAGTGTCAATTTTGGAAATGAAAAATTCTGCCAAGGAGTTGCATTGTGATTTGTCAAGGCAGGGGGCTTTGGGTTGACATGATGCGCCCGAAAGTTCCTGTACAACCTTAAAAATGCCCTTTTGGGCGATTGTGTGCCTTGAGTATAGTTAAGTTAACATATTCGGCTTTGGCTGTATAGCAGAGTGAGTGATATTTGGCTAAGGCAGTTTTATAAATCTGTTTAGAATCTGCGTCATAATGTATACACCACTTGCGCTCAAGGTTTTTGCAGGTGGTTTTCTCCTTTTTCAGCGAGTCTGTAAACGATAGGGCAGGTGGGAGGTGCAGATTATACTTATGCTTACGCTGAGGTAGACACCCGTTAGCAGCAGAAGTTAGCCAATCATGAATGACAGCCTCCTCCTTGATACTGGTAACATTTGTGAGGGGCCTAGTGTCCTCAAGACAGGAGTTAAATTTAGTAACATCCAATTTTTTCCAGTTTCTGGATATTTTTGGTTCAGTGGGGATTACTGGGATTTTAGAAAAACGATCAGTAGTAACGGGAAAATCTACCCTATAGTGGTCTGACCATGAGATGGGTAAGGACGGCCTACATGTTATGGTATCTAAGTTGGAGAATATAGGGTCCAGTAGGTTCCCGGCCTTGTGAGTAGGGCCAGAGTGATATTCAATGCCGCTAAGTCCTGCATAAGATTGGTGCTAATGGAGCAGGATGTATTGTTCAAATGTATATTCAAATCCCCAACGATCAAGAAGTTGCTGGCATTCAGGAGTAAAGGTGCTACGTGCTCAGGGAAGGCAGTGGCCCAGGTACAGGCTGGGCCAGGTGGGTGGTAGATGAGAACGCCAGAGAGGGTGAAGTTAGGAGATATCAAGAGTTTAAACAAGCCAGCTTCACTGTTTGGCATATCCAGATCCTTATTCAAAAAAAGATCTGAAAAATTCAGATCCAGAGAACCTGGCTAACTACTGGAACATGACACCTTTAGGTCTGTTTCAGAAACAGGGAAAGAAAACTTTTTCTTTATAGTCCCCTCACTCACCGGAGTTTCCTCACGGTGACATCATTGGGGCTTCTCAACCCTCTACGGGTTGAGGCGTGCTGCGACTATCGCGATTGCGAAGGAGCACTTTTTTATGAAGACTATGTGTCGTGTAATGTGAGAGAAAGGGGAAAATGAAGTGGAGTGAAAAGTTAAAAATATCCTACTAGTGGGCTAAACTAACTTTATTCAGGCTCCTAGTGGATATATTAAAAATGGGGTGGTTTACTAGGTAAACCGGTTCTATTATGAAACACAGTGCCTAGTAAAAGTGTCAACTAGTTTCGAGCTGTACCCCACAGCTCTTCTTCAGGACTACGACAGGGACCAGCCCTGTGAGTACCACTCCAAAACAAAAACAAAAAGTGAAAGGTATGCCTATATTAATTTTTGAATATACATACTCTTTTCTTGCAATTCATTGGCATATCTGTAAAGAAAAATACTTCCAATGTTAATGGTACAATATCCATTTACCCAGTGATGTTATCAGAGATCAAGAGTGACATTTCATATTAAAATGGTGTCTCAATGAACTTCATAGTGATAGTGTGTAAACACCTTCACCCGTTTCACACACACACTTTTCCAGAACCGAGTGGTCCCCTCATCAAAAAGGAACACCCTACGTGAATTGTCTGTGGCTATACAATAAAATAAACAGCACACATGTGACCTGGTCTGTGGGTCCAACACATAACAAAACGGACAAAACAAACATAAAGAGGAAAAAATTCATACTTTTTCAAAGGTTTCACTGAACCTCATGGTCAATCGCGGGAAGGTCATATTACCCCGTAATTACCTAGTAGATGAAATAATTAGAAACAAATATAGGTTCTAAAGTATTTAGGTATCGGAGCCACACGCGCTTACGAAAACGCGTGGTGATTGTAGCTTTTCTATTCCCATATCTAGGGTGGATCTTACTTATTACGAGGTCCTGTCTCGGCGGTAAACCTACTCGGCTCCCCTTGAGACCGGCGATCGCTGTCTCATGCTCGGAGAAGTGTGTATTAAGCTTCCCCAACGCTCGTCTTGCTTCCCCTTATGGAGCTAGACCGCGTTTGTAGTTCAAAGATGGCCGCTCGTGTTGGAACCGGGCGGGGGCCATCTTTGAATTCTCGGGTGGAATACCGGATTAGTATAGAGTTACATGGGCATCACAGAGATATCGGAGATTAAACATGTGAATATTGTAGAACTAGTGGTTAAAGCTAATACGGATCCTCATCTTTTAACCTAAGGTCAGGTGGCAGACAGCTATTATTGTCGATACACGCAAATCTTAGTAACCATTATCTAGACTGGGGAGCATCACATACCATAGTGTATTAGGCTGATCTATGTATGTTATTGTTAGACTTAACTATATTTTATTTTGCAATAGTGGGTACTCATTTTTGGAACTGAGCAAGTGCTAGCTTAAGGGGCTTTGCTTAATTCAGAAACAGATTAATACTGATTTATAGAGAAAATAATAATCAGAGGGGGCTTAATTTAATTCAGAGATCAGATAGAAAATGACCTATAGCAAGATACATAACATGATAATAAACAATACATAAAGGGAACTTACGGGATTTTCAGGAGCTCATTGTTTTTAAACTCATACAGGTCCTAATCTCTATTCCATGGATATTTATACAGGGTGGATTCTGCTACTAGTAAACGCAATTCTTTGAATTGTTTACCCTTATTTTGCCAGAAGGCCCCATGGAATGGTGTCATTAAGGCCATGGGTGTCAGTTTTCAACTTGTACACCCAACGTTGTTCTTTGTTCAGGAGGCGCTGTTCCAAGTTATCCTGTCCATACAGTCTTTCAAGAATTACCCATTTCATATCATTGGGCGTATGATTACATTCAATAAAATGGGATATCATTTTTGTTGTAATTCTCTTCCGTCTGATATTACTTCTGTGTTCAACTATCCTAGTGCTGGCTTTTCTCGTAGTCATTCCAATGTAGTGCAATTGACAGTTGCAGGTTATCATGTATACTACTCCAGAAGTATTACAATTCGTGAAGTCCTTCAATTCCCAAGTCATGTTGTTATTCTTTTTGTGGCTTTTGTCAAATGACAGACGCTACAATCGCCACAAGGATAATGTCCTGTGGGCACTGTACTGATAGTTCTTTGTTTCGGGTTTTTGTTTTCTTCTTGTGGACGGGTATGGACTAGATGGTCTTTCAGATTTTTACTTCTTTTATGGCTGAACATCGGTTTTGGTATGTCCAGACTCCCACAGTTCAGGGTGCGCCAGTGTTTTCTGACGATATTTGTTACCATGTTAGAGGCAATGTTGTAGGTAGTGATGCAAATTGGTCTTTTTTCACAGTTCTCTTTGGCGATTTTTGGCTCCAATAATGCTTCCCTGTTATTATTAGCAGCTCGTTTTTTTGCTTTTTTCACCAGATGTGCTGGGTATTGTCTGTCCAGTAGTTTTTTCGTGAGGTCATTAGCTTGTTGGTTAAAATCCTCTTTGGAACTACAATTTCGTCTCAGTCTCAAGAACTGGCCAAAGGGTAAATTCTCTTTTAAATGTCTCGGATGAAAACTATCAAACACTAACAGGCAATTTCTTGCAGTTGGTTTAAAGTGCGTCGTAGTGCTGAGAGACAATCCATTAACCATGATGTTTAAATCCAGAAACACTAATTGTGACCTGCTCATAGTGTGAGTGAATTTAAGAAAAGGATCTTGTTGGTTTAGCCAAACCAAGAATTCTTGTGCCTCTATCTCCGTACCTTCCCAGATGAGAAGGACATCATCGATATACCTTTTCCAAAGACTCATGTGATGTTTGTGAGGGTTAGAATCATTAAGAATTTTCCATTTTTCCAGGTGGTGGACGTATAACCCTGCTACGCTCGGCGCAAAGGTACTTCCCATGCTAGTGCCATGGGACTGTCGGAAGAGGGTGTCTTTGAAGCGAAAGAAGTTTTCGGTTAAGGCCAGGCGGCAACATTCCAAGACGACATGGCGTGGTGTCTGATACTCCCAGTCTGCTTCAAATAAAACTTCTTCCAATATCTGTAGGGTATCGGCATGGGGTAAGCTGGTATAGAGACTTTCCACGTCTAATCCAATCAGAATATTCTTTGTCGGGTCAAATGGTAGGTCTCTCAATACTGTAAGGACCGATTTTGTGTCCTGTAGATAGGTCTCAGTGGCTTGAATCAGTGGTCTTAAGAAAGCATCAGCATACTTGGATAGAGGTTCCAATATTGATCCTATGCCCGATACTATCGGTCTGCCCGGGGGATGTGTTATGGATTTATGAATTTTTGGTGTCGTGTAAAAGTAAGGGACTATTGGATTTTTGGTTTCCAAAAAGTCTGCTTCTTTTTTCGTTAGCCAGTTATTGGCGGTAGCTTCTTCTGTTAGATAGGCTATCTCCCTTCTGAGACGATTGGTGGGGTCTTCTGTGATTTTCACATAGTTCCTTTGATCCTCCCATTTACAAGAATATGTTCTGTTGAAGACTATAGCTATCCCACCACCCTCTTTTCCCACTCGATTTTTACCTATATAGGTATAGTTATCGGGAGGGCAGATGCTATGTCGGGCCGGAGCTGTCATTTAGCCAAGTCTCTGTGAGAAATAGAGCAGCTGGTTGGGAGGAAGTGAGTAGGTCAAAGATGTCTCTCTTATGTTTGGGTAAGGACCTACAATTTAAGCTGACAAAAGAAAATTCTTGAAGGGGTCTAGATGTTTAAACATTAACTGACGCTGCGGAAAGTTACATGTGGCTATGTTGATTTGGGAGGGAAGAGATAAGAGGGAAAGGTTGCAGTCTGGGCAAGTGGTTGGAGCCTGATAACTACCCTTCCCTCCCTCACTCCCCTTCCCTCACCCTCACTCACCTTCCCCCTCTCCCTCTTCCCCCTCTCCCTCCCTCACTCCCCTTCCCTCACTCCCTCCCCTTCCCTCTCTCCCTCGCTCCCCTTCCCTCTCTCCATCCCTCATTCACCTTCTCTCACTCCCTCCCTCACTCCCCTTCCCTCACTCCTATTCCCTCACTCCCTCACTCCCCTTCCCTCACTACCTCCCTCCCTCCCCTTCCCTCACTCCCCTTCCCTCACTCCCTCCCTCACTCCCCTTCCCTCACTCCCTCCCCTTCCATCACTCCTCTTCCTTCACTCCCCTTCCCTCACTCCCCTTCCCTCACTCCCTCACTCCCTTTCCCTCACTCCCTTCCCTCACTCCCTTTCCCTCACTCCCTCCATCCCCTTCCCTCACTCCTTCCCTCCCCTTCCTTCATCCCCTTCTTACACTCCCTCCCCTTCCTCATCCCCCATCCCTCACTCCCTCCCCTTCCCTCACCCCTTCCCTCATTCCCCTTCCCTCACTCCCTCACTCCCTTTCCCTCACTCCCTTCCCTCAATCCCCTTCCCTCCGTCACTCCACCCCTCCCTCCCTCCCTCCCCTTCCCTCACTCCCTCCCTCACTGCCCTTCCCTCACTCCCCTTCCCTCAATCTATTCCCCCACTCCCTCACTCCCCTTCCATTACTCCCTCCATCCCCTTCCCTTACTCCCTCCCTCCCCTTCCCTCACGCCCTTCCCTCACTCCCCTTCCCTCACTCCCCCCTCACTCCCTACCTCCATCCCCTTCCCTCACTCCCTCCCTCCCTTCCCTCACTCACTCCCCTTCCCTCACTCCCCTTCTCTCACTCCTTCCCACACTTCCTCACTCCCTCCCCTCACCCCTTCCTCACTCCCTCACTCCCTTCCCTCCCTCCCTCCCTCCCTCACTCCCTTCCCTCACTCCCCTTCCCTCACTCCCCTTCCCTCACTCCCTCCATCCCCTTCCCTTACTCCCTCCCTCCACTTCCCTCACCCCCTTACCTCACTCCCTCCCCTTCCCTCACCCCCCTTCCCTCACTCCCCTTCCCTCACTCCCTCACTCCCTCCCTCACTCCCTCCATCCCCTTCCCTCACTCCCTCCCTCCCCTTCCCTCACCCATTCCCTAACTCCCTCCCCTTCCCTCACTCCCCTTCCCTCACTCCCCTTCCCTCACTCCCTCCCTCACTCCCCTTCCCTCACTCCCCTTCCCTCACTCCCTTTCCCTCACCCCTTCCCTCACTCCGTTCCCTCACTCCCCTTCCCTCAATCCCTCACTCCCTCCCATTTCTTCACTCCCCTTCCCTCCCTCGCTCCCTTCCTTCACTCACTCACCTTCCCTCACTCCTTCCCTCACTCCCCTTCCCTCACTCCCTCACTCCCTTCCCTCACCCCCCTCACTCTCTTACTCCCTCCCTCACTTGTGGAGAAGTGTGGCTCAATGGTTAGATCGGCAGATCCTGATGCAGAGTTCTAGCCCAGGACCAGGGTTCAATTCCCCGCCTCTGCGGGTCTTGGGCTCAAAAATTCCACAGACCTGATAATTCTCGCCTCAATGCCTATTCCAATCATGGAGTCCCACTCTGCAACTCTGGGCAATAGCTTGCTTAATCTCCACAATGGCCCCCACAACGCTAAGGATGCCTGGCCTCCACCTTGGGGGTGCCCAGGAGTGGACGCCTCACAGGGAAAGCCAAGATGGGTTCCACAGTGGTATTCGTACAAGCGCCATGAGACCCTTGCGGGTGAGTAGTGCGCTATACAAGTATTGTTGGACTTGGCCCGCAGGGCAGGTTCACCCCTAGACTTTTTGCCTTATTTGTGACCCTGTGTTAGTGATTTTTGGGTCTCTGCGCACTTTCCCCTGAGTCCCAGAGTGAAAGTGCGTGCGTGTAGTATGGCTGGCCTGCCCTCCCATAGGAATGCATGGGGAATGTGTGTGTCCCTAGTAGTTCCTGATGCGTGGGGAGTACAGGCTCGAGTTTGGTATGCCTGAACTCGTGAGAGTGAATGCTGCAAGATGGTGTCTGCGGCATGTATGTGTCTAGTTGGGAAGTGCTACTTCTGGACATTGAGATATGTGTACAGTGAGGGTGCTGGAGCGTGATTGGCTGGAGCTGGCTGGCATGCCAGGCTCCAGGAAGTCTGGATGGGTCTGCCCGGTGGTGAGTGGGAGATTAGCATGAGTGATGTGTGGGAGGAGTGTACCTGGGTCCTGGATGGGCTGGGTTTTCCCCACACAATGCTGGCTCCGCCCCCCTGTGGTGTGTCTAATGACCCTAGCCTCCCCAGTGAAAGGAATGGGTGGTTGGGCTATCAAGAGTGCTCCAGAACCAGCTGTGACTGGTTTTCCCCCCACCCTGCACATTGTAACAAAGGAATTTACAGTATAAGAAGGGGCTGTGTCCCCTTGGAAAATGTTCTACTTTGGAATCCTGCCAGAGGGGGCTTGTGCCGCTGCTGGGGCCAGAAGGACCGCCACTTGGGGAGTCTCCCTGCCTGGAGACCCAGTGTGCTGGCTCTGGCCCAGCCTTGCCCCCCCTGCCTGCCTCCAGCCCTGCTGGAGCCCTGTCCTGTCCTCCAGTGCTGGGGAGCACTGAGGACTTCGTTGCCTGCAGCCTGAGAGCGCTGCTCTCTGCCCTTCAGCGCTAGGAGCGCTGAGATCGCCTGCCTAGCGCTTGGAAACGCTGGATTTTACCCCTAGCGCCTGGGAGCGCTTTTTGCTGCTGTTTAGCGCTTACGAGCGCTTATTTGTGCCTGCAGCGCTTGGGAGCGCTGTGGTCTGCAGAGGCCGGTGCCCACCCGGCCTCCGATCGCCCCGTGTGGTGGTTTGACGGCGCGGGTGCCACCCCGCTCATTGCCGTATTGTTTTGCCCAGGTCCGTGATTTATTGGATTCACGAGGGAGCCCACTCCTCGGATCCTGGGAAGCCGCCTGCCTGCCTAAAACGGGCCGCCGCGCTGCCCGCGACGACCCGGAAGTGGTGAGGCGGCCGACCAATCACTGTGCGGCCCCGGAGAGGCCGACCGGAAGTCCCGCCCCGCTGCCGCGACCCGGAAGTCAGGCAGGCCGGGGGCAGGACGAGAAGCAACCGGCCGAGGAGCGCCCCGGGACCAGCGGGAGAGACCCGCCGCCGCTGGAGAGCCCAGCGCTAGACCGGTGAGTGCCGGTGCCTGCAGAGGAGGGGGGGGAGCGTCGGGACACATTGCCGGTGTCTGCCCCGCCCCCTCTCGGTAGCGCGACCTCGCGCCTTTGTGTTTCGAGCCTGAGGGCTCCGGGGGCATTTGTGAGTGACCTGAGTCCCCAAGAGGGGGACTCCAACCCGAGCCAGAGAGGCTCCAACGAGAGAGAATATCTCCGCGTCTTTGGAGCCACGAGGTGCCCCGGGGGCACCAGTTGATTTAGAGCCCAGCGTGGCTCTTGGCCAGCATTATTGCTTTGGGTCCCCAGAGCGAGGGACCCCCCAGCCCAGCGAGGCTGCACCTTTTTCTGTTGCTGGAGCCCTGAGAGGCTCAGCAGCCCCCCCCCTTCCTGGTGAGAGAGCCTAAGAGAGGTTCACCAGTGCCACAGTGGTGGTTCCTTGAGCCCAGAGAGGCTCCAACTTTGTGCTAACTTTCCCTGCTCCAGTTGTCCAGCACTTAGTGGACAACTGCCACGTTTAGGCCCTGACATTGGGACACCGGGACAGTCACAGGTGGTGACTGGTGAGTTTGGGGACATAGTTAGTGATTTTACACCTCTGAATGTTACGGCATCATGTGTTTTGCTTACACCTCTGAATGGGTAGATTATTCATCATGTGTTCTCTTTGTCCTTTTACACCTCTGAATGTTACGACATCATGTGTGTTGCTTTTGCACCCCTACAGGTAGTGTGACGTGTAGGTGGTTGTTTTCTCCCTAGTACAGGTGGTGCTAGAGAGGTCCTGTTACCAGTAATTACTGGTTGTATGCTATTACTGAAAGTATTGCTATGACTGAAAGTATTGCTTTATTACTGAAGGTATTGCTAAAGTGCTATTACTGAAAGTATTGCTTTATTACTGAAGGTATTGCTAAAGTGCTATGACTGAAAGTATTGCTTTATTACTGAAGGTATTGCTGAAGTGCTATTACTGAAAGTATTGCTTTATTACTGAAGGTATTGCTAACGTGCTATTACTGAAAGTATTGCTTTATTACTGAAGGTATTGCTGAAGTGCTATTACTGAAAGTATTGCTTTATTACTGAAGGTATTGCTTTATTACTGAAAGTATTGCTGCTAAAAGTGTTGATACCCTTGACAGTGGTTCAAGTGGCCCTGTCCTGTACAAATATCCCTTGTAAATACCGCCCGTGCCTGTTGGCACAGTGTAACAAGATGTGTGTTTTATCTGATGTATATTTTTATAATACAAAGGCTATTTTCATATAACCTTGTGTGGAGTGTTTCTTTGTGGTGGGCCTTTGGTTGTTGTTGCTGGGGTGCGTGCGCAAATACTTAACTTACATCGCCTCCAAGTTTAGCCTTGACTGCTCGCGCCACGTTACCTAGAGGGCGAGTGAGGGGTTATCTTGGCGTGTAACTCCCTTGCCCTGACACTTAGAACTGGCGATCCCTGACGGACCTCGACGCGAGTCTTGGCCGGCCAGGGTCCCGGTTCTAACATTGGCGGCAAGCGGTGAGGATAAGAATTTGTGTTTGCGTTGTACCACAGTAGCAACTGGCCACTACAAAGCTCTGCATTTTAGATGACCACATTTTGGGGATTATTGTGTTTTTGGTAAAATTCCATTATTGCTTCTCCTGAAGAGTGTAATTTGATAATTGTGTTCAGTACATTTGTCCCCCGCCCTGCTTCCAGAGTTTGGTACCTGTGTCACATGTGGTCAGGTTGAGAAGTCAGGGGTGGTAGAAACTGCCTTACCGATCCGAGGGGAGGGTGTGTGTGGATAAATGGTGTGTTTTCCTGGACGCATGAGTGAGTTCTTTTTTTAAGGAGAGTGTTGAAATTTTGGAATTGTGTACTTCTACTTCAGATTGCTAGTTCCCTTGTGTTGCACGTGTTTGTGAGCATCCTGTCAAGATGGAATCTCCTTTTAACCTGTGTAGCCTGTTTAAGTACAGTGTGCATGAGTTGGTACGGTTATGTAAGGAGAGAGACATCCCAGTGAGTGAGTCAGACACCCAGTCCAAGCTTAGGGATAACATGATCCTGTGGCAGAAGAGTGACTGGGAGCGTGAGCACAGTGAGAGGGAGAGGGCCCGGACCGCACACCATGAGGGTGGTGGGTCTGAGGGGAGCCCTGAAGAGTCTGATGTGGAGAGTGAGTTTGACAGCGGATGGGCGCCAGCAGAGAGCGAGTACCCCCTAGATAGGGAGTCCCTTGCTGGGTCCAGTGTCAGATGTAGCACCCCATCCCTTTCCCTGTCCCCAGAAGAGTGGGTGGATAGGAGAGAGGAGAGGGAGCACCAGTTGGCCATGGAGAAGCTCAGGTTAGAGTATGCCTGGAAGATGGCGCAGCTGGGTGTGAATGAGCGGATTGCAGAGGCTGAGAGGGCCTGGGCCAGGGAGAAGATAGCCCTAGAGAGTAGGTTATCCCCTGCCCGCAGTCCGAATTTTCTGGATCCCCCAGGGAGGGTGGAGTCCAGTGGTGGCAGCTATGTAGAGCCCAGTGCGAGCAATCCCACTCCCAGTTCCCCCAGTCTGGTACCTGTTTCCCCAGAGGAGGAGTTAAGGTTGAAATTCAGGGGCAGTAGGAAGCTGCCTCACCAGTCGTGGGAGGAGTTTGAGGATGAATGTTGTGGGACACTGTTTGATTGGGTAAAGGTTCACACGAGAGATGATTTTGATGTCTTGTTTGACCTGATTGTCAAGGAGCACCTGCTCAGTTGTTGTTCTCCAGAGTTGCGCACACACCTGTTGGGGTGTGGATTGTCTGAGGCATGTGAGCTTGCTGACGAAGCGGACCGCTGGGAGAGTGCGAGAGGTTCTGTACAGTCACTAGAAAGTGAGTCCAACAGCAGTGGTACAGGGAGCTTCCAGCCCAGCGTGGTGGAAGAGGCTCAGTGTAGCCCAGCTAGGTCCCAGTATAGTGGGAAGGGTGAAGGGGCTGACTGCCTGGCTCAGTGGAGCAGGAGTCAGGGGGTGGCTGAGAGCACCCCGAGGCCCGAAGCCCTGTCTCAGAACTTGGGTGGTTTCTTGAGGGAACACCAGGTTGGGGACCTAGGCTGTCCTGTGAGTACACTTGAGGAGGATCTCCTAGTGTCTAGGGAACCTGGAGTGTCTGTAACCAGAACTCCAGTGGTTCCAGTGTCCGGCAGTGTCGCTCCAGTTGGGAGGGCACAGAAGTCCGAAGCGGGGAGTGATTGGGGGACGAGTTTCCCAGTGGATGCACCAGTGGACCAGAGACTAGCCAGTTGGGCTAGGTCTTGGGTGGACCCGGGTGGCGCCACTTCTGGTCTGGGGGATCTTTGCGCCCTGTCAGGTGGACAGGAGGCGGGAGATCTGCGCCAGACAGACCGTCACACGACACATGGGTCATGTGTCAGCCTCAGGGGGATTGCGTGTGAGTCCCCAGAAGTCCTGGAGTGCCAGGCAATTATTCCACCAAAGGTTTTAGACCGGAGGTTGGGAGGCCAGGTGCAGGTTCGGCCTGACCTGAAGCGTAGGACGACTGTAAGCAGTGTCCTGACCGGTTCTTCCAGGGGAACCTCTCCAGTTGGGAGAGGGCAGACCTCTGGAAGGGGGTGCAGAGGGTGGGAAAGCCCACCTCTGACCCCGGCGCAACCTGAGGGGTTAAACCCTGGGTTGGAGTGGCGTAGTAAGGGTACCCCTCGCAGGAGGAGGAGGAACCCTGGAAGACGAGGTAAGGGGAGGAGAGCCTTCCCTGAGACTCCTGGTCCGCCTGAGGTTGTAGACCAAAGGCTGGTGAACCAGTGGCAGTCTAGTCCTGTCTTGCAGACAGGGAGAGTGGAGAATGGACCCTATGTGCCAGGGGTTACTACCCCCCGCTCTGCGAATTCGCAAGGACCGGTGGCACCTGGGTGGCCCAGGGCCGGGTCCTGGCCGCGGACAGCTGAGGAGTACCAGTGGGGTAGCCCAGTTGGTCCTTACAGGAGCTTTAGAAGGAACCCTAGGGGTTCACCGTGGCATAGAACAGGAGAGTGTCCCGGCAGTGGCGGGCCTGCGTCCGTGTTCTATCGCCCCAAGCAGGGAAGTCCATCACGGTGGTGATTGTTCTCCCCTGCGTTTTGGCTGGAAGGGGGTTGTGTTGGACTTGGCCCGCAGGGCAGGTTCACCCCTAGACTTTTTGCCTTATTTGTGACCCTGTGTTAGTGATTTTTGGGTCTCTGCGCACTTTCCCCTGAGTCCCAGAGTGAAAGTGCGTGCGTGTAGTATGGCTGGCCTGCCCTCCCATAGGAATGCATGGGGAATGTGTGTGTCCCTAGTAGTTCCTGATGCGTGGGGAGTACAGGCTCGAGTTTGGTATGCCTGAACTCGTGAGAGTGAATGCTGCAAGATGGTGTCTGCGGCATGTATGTGTCTAGTTGGGAAGTGCTACTTCTGGACATTGAGATATGTGTACAGTGAGGGTGCTGGAGCGTGATTGGCTGGAGCTGGCTGGCATGCCAGGCTCCAGGAAGTCTGGATGGGTCTGCCCGGTGGTGAGTGGGAGATTAGCATGAGTGATGTGTGGGAGGAGTGTACCTGGGTCCTGGATGGGCTGGGTTTTCCCCACACAATGCTGGCTCCGCCCCTCTGTGGTGTGTCTAATGACCCTAGCCTCCCCAGTGAAAGGAATGGGTGGTTGGGCTATCAAGAGTGCTCCAGAACCAGCTGCGACTGGTTTTCCCCCCACCCTGCACATTGTAACAAAGGAATTTACAGTATAAGAAGGGGCTGTGTCCCCTTGGAAAATGTTCTACTTTGGAATCCTGCCAGAGGGGGCTTGTGCCGCTGCTGGGGCCAGAAGGACCGCCACTTGGGGAGTCTCCCTGCCTGGAGACCCAGTGTGCTGGCTCTGGCCCAGCCTTGCCCCCCCTGCCTGCCTCCAGCCCTGCTGGAGCCCTGTCCTGTCCTCCAGTGCTGGGGAGCACTGAGGACTTCGTTGCCTGCAGCCTGAGAGCGCTGCTCTCTGCCCTTCAGCGCTAGGAGCGCTGAGATCGCCTGCCTAGCGCTTGGAAACGCTGGATTTTACCCCTAGCGCCTGGGAGCGCTTTTTGCTGCTGTTTAGCGCTTACGAGCGCTTATTTGTGCCTGCAGCGCTTGGGAGCGCTGTGGTCTGCAGAGGCCGGTGCCCACCCGGCCTCCGATCGCCCCGTGTGGTGGTTTGACGGCGCGGGTGCCACCCCGCTCATTGCCGTATTGTTTTGCCCAGGTCCGTGATTTATTGGATTCACGAGGGAGCCCACTCCTCGGATCCTGGGAAGCCGCCTGCCTGCCTAAAACGGGCCGCCGCGCTGCCCGCGACGACCCGGAAGTGGTGAGGCGGCCGACCAATCACTGTGCGGCCCCGGAGAGGCCGACCGGAAGTCCCGCCCCGCTGCCGCGACCCAGAAGTCAGGCAGGCCGGGGGCAGGACGAGAAGCAACCGGCCGAGGAGCGCCCCGGGACCAGCGGGAGAGACCCGCCGCCGCTGGAGAGCCCAGCGCTAGACCGGTGAGTGCCGGTGCCTGCAGAGGAGGGGGGGGGCTTCGGGACACATTGCCGGTGTCTGCCCCGCCCCCTCTCGGTAGCGCGACCTCGCGCCTTTGTGTTTTGAGCCTGAGGGCTCCGGGGGCATTTGTGAGTGACCTGAGTCCCCAAGAGGGGGACTCCAACCCGAGCCAGAGAGGCTCCAACGAGAGAGAATATCTCCGCGTCTTTGGAGCCACGAGGTGCCCCGGGGGCGCCAGTTGATTTAGAGCCCAGCGTGGCTCTTGGCCAGCATTATTGCTTTGGGTCCCCAGAGCGAGGGACCCCCCAGCCCAGCGAGGCTGCACCTTTTTCTGTTGCTGGAGCCCTGAGAGGCTCAGCAGCCCCCCCCTTCCTGGTGAGAGAGCCTAAGAGAGGTTCACCAGTGCCACAGTGGTGGTTCCTTGAGCCCAGAGAGGCTCCAACTTTGTGCTAACTTTCCCTGCTCCAGTTGTCCAGCACTTAGTGGACAACTGCCACGTTTAGGCCCTGACATTGGGACACCGGGACAGTCACAGGTGGTGACTGGTGAGTTTGGGGACATAGTTAGTGATTTTACACCTCTGAATGTTACGGCATCATGTGTTTTGCTTACACCTCTGAATGGGTAGATTATTCATCATGTGTTCTCTTTGTCCTTTTACACCTCTGAATGTTACGACATCATGTGTGTTGCTTTTGCACCCCTACAGGTAGTGTGACGTGTAGGTGGTTGTTTTCTCCCTAGTACAGGTGGTGCTAGAGAGGTCCTGTTACCAGTAATTACTGGTTGTATGCTATTACTGAAAGTATTGCTATGACTGAAAGTATTGCTTTATTACTGAAGGTATTGCTAAAGTGCTATTACTGAAAGTATTGCTTTATTACTGAAGGTATTGCTAAAGTGCTATGACTGAAAGTATTGCTTTATTACTGAAGGTATTGCTGAAGTGCTATTACTGAAAGTATTGCTTTATTACTGAAGGTATTGCTAACATGCTATTACTGAAAGTATTGCTTTATTACTGAAGGTATTGCTGAAGTGCTATTACTGAAAGTATTGCTTTATTACTGAAGGTATTGCTTTATTACTGAAAGTATTGCTGCTAAAAGTGTTGATACCCTTGACAGTGGTTCAAGTGGCCCTGTCCTGTACAAATATCCCTTGTAAATACCGCCCGTGCCTGTTGGCACAGTGTAACAAGATGTGTGTTTTATCTGATGTATATTTTTATAATACAAAGGCTATTTTCATATAACCTTGTGTGGAGTGTTTCTTTGTGGTGGGCCTTTGGTTGTTGTTGCTGGGGTGCGTGCGCAAATACTTAACTTACATCGCCTCCAAGTTTAGCCTTGACTGCTCGCGCCACGTTACCTAGAGGGCGAGTGAGGGGTTATCTTGGCGTTTAACTCCCTTGCCCTGACACTTAGAACTGGCGATCCCTGACGGACCTCGACGCGAGTCTTGGCCGGCCAGGGTCCCGGTTCTAACAAGTATCAATTTACATTCTCTCTCCCTCACTCCCCTTCCCTCATCCCCTTCCCTCACTCCCTCAGTCACTCCACCCCTCCCTCCCCTTCCCTCACTCCCTCACTCCCCTTCCCTCCCTCAATCCCCTTCCCTCCCTCAATCCCCTTCCCTCACCCCCTTCCCTCACTCCCTCCACTTCCCTCACCCCCCTTCCCTCACTCCCCTTCCCTCACTCCCCTTCCCTCACTCCCCTTCCCTCCCTCCCTTTCCCTCACCCCCTTCCCTCACTCCCTTCCCTCACTCCCTTCCCTCACTCCCTTCCCTCACTCCCTCCCTCACTCCCCTTCCCTCACTCCCTTTCCCTCACCCCCTTCCCTCACTCCCTTCCCTCACTCCCTTTCCCTCACCCCCTTCTCTCAATCCCTCACTCCCTCCCATTCCTTCACTCCCCTTCCCTCCCTCCCTCCCTTCCCTCACTCACTCACCTTCCCTCACTCCCCTTCCCCCACTCCTTCCCTCACTCCCCTTCCCCCCCTCCCTCCCTTCCCTCACACCCCTTCCCTCACTCCCACCCTCACTCCCTCCATCCCCTTCCCTCCCTCCCTCCCTCCCTTCCCTCACTCACTCCCCTTCCCTCACTACCTAACTCCCTTCCCTCACCCCCTCCGTCACTCCCTCACTCCCTCCCTCACTTCCTCCCCTTCCCTCACTTCCTCCCCTTCCCTCACTCCCTGTCCCTCACTCCCCTTCCCTCACTCCCTTCCCTCACTCCCTCACTCCCCTTCCCTCACTCCCTCCCTTCCCTCACTCACTCCCCTTCCCTCACTCCCCTTCTCTCACTCCTTCCCTCACTCCCCTTCCCTCACTTCCCTCACTCCCTCCCCTCACCCCTTCCTCACTCCCTCACTCCCTTCCCTCACTCCCTCCCCTCCCTCACCCCCTTCCCTCACTCCCTTCCCTCACTCCCTTTCCCTCACCCCCTTCTCTCAATCCTCACTCCCTCCCATTCCTTCACTCCCCTTCCCTCCCTCCCTCCCTTCCCTCACTCACTCACCTTCCCTCACTCCCCTTCCCTCACTCCTTCCCTCACTCCCCTTCCGCCCCCTCCCTCCCTTCCTCACACCCCTTCCCTCACTCCCACCCTCACTCCCTCCATCCCCTTCCCTCACTCCCTCCCTCCCTTCCCTCACTCCCTCCCCTTCCCTCACTCCCCTTCTCTCACTCCCCTTCCCTCACTCCCCTTCCCTCACTCCCCTTCCCTCACTCCCCTTCCCTCACTCCCTTTCCCTCCCCCCTTCCCTCACTCCCTTTCCCTAACCCCCTTCCCTCACTCCCTTCCCTCACTCCCTTCCCTCACTCCCCTTCCCTCACTCCTCACTCCCTCCCTTCCCTCACTCCCCTTCCCTCACTCCCTCACTCCCTCCCCTTCCTTCACTCCCCGTCCCTCCCTCCCTCCCTTCCCTCAATCACTCACCTTCCCTCACTCCCCTTCCCTCACTCCTTCCTCCACTCCCCTTCCCTCACTCCCTCACTCCCTTACCTCACCCCCCTCACTCTCTCACTCCCCCCACACGCCCCTTCACTCACTCCTTCCCTCACTCCCTCCATCCCCTTCCCTCACTCCCGCCCTCACTCCCTTCCCTCACTCACTCCCCTTCCCTCACTACCTAACCTCAACCCTTCCCAACACTCCCTCCCTCACTTCCTCCCCTTCCCTCACTCCCCGTCCCTCACTCCCCTTCCTCACTCCCTTCCCTCACTCCCTCCCTCACTCTCCTTCCATCACTCCCTCCATCCCCTTCCCTTACTCCTCCCTCCCCTTATCTCACTCCCTCCCTTCCTCCTCACTCCCCTTCCCTCCTCCCTCCCTCACTCCCCTTCCCTCACTCCCCTTGCCTCACTCCCCTTCCCTCACTCCCTTCCCTCACTCCTTCCCTCACTCCCCTTCCCTCACTCCCTCACTCCCTCCCTTCCCTTACTCCCCTTCCCTCACTCCCTCACTCCTCCCCTTCCTTCACTCCCTCCCTCACTCCCCTTCCCTCACTCCCCTTCCCTTACTCCTCTTCCCTCACTCTCTCACTCCCTACCCTCACTCCTCCCTCACTCCCTCACTCCCTCCCTTCCCTCACTCACTCCCCTTCCCTCACTACCTAACTCCCTTCCCTCACCCCCTCTGTCACTCCCTCAATCCCTTCTCTCACTCCCTCCCTCACTCCCTCCCTCACTCCCTTCCCTCACTCCCCTTCCCTCACTCCCTTCCCTCAACCCCTCCCCTCACTCCCCTTCCCTCACTCCCCTTCCCTCACTCCCCTTCCCTCACTCCCTCCATCCCCTTCCCTCACTCCTCCCCGTCCCTCACTCCCCTTACCTCACTCCCTCCCCTCCCTTCACTCACCGTCCCTCACTCCCTCCCTCACTCCCCTTCCCTCACTCCCCTTGCCTCACTCCCCTTCCCTCACTCCCTTCCCTTCCCTCACTCCCTTCCCTCACTCCCTTCCCTCACTCCCCTTCCCACACTCCCTCACTCCCTCCCTTCCCTCCCTCCCTCCCTCACTCCCTCCCCCTTCCCTCACCCCTCCCTCACTACCCCTTCCCTCACTCCCCTTCCCTCACTCCCCTACCCTCACTCTCTGACTCCCTACCCTCACTCCCTCCCTCACTCCCCTTCCCTCACTCCCTTCATCCCTTCCCTCACCCCCTCCCTCACTCCCCATCCATCCCCTTCCCTCACTCCCTCCCTCCCCTTCCCTCACCCCCTTCCCTCACTCCCTCCTCTTCCTCCCTCCCTCCCTCACTCCCCTTCCCTCCCTCCCTCCCTCACTTCCCTTCCCTCACTCCCTCCCCTTCCCTCACTCCCCCCTCACTCCCTCTATCCCCTTCTCTCACTCCCTCCCTCACTCCCCTTCCCTCACTCCCTCACTCCCTCCCTCGCTCCCTCCATCCCCTTCCCTCACTCCCTCTTTCCCCTCACTCTCTTCCCTCACTCCCTCCCCTTTCCTCCACCCCTACACTCCCTCCCTCCCTCACTCCCTCCCTCACTCACTCCCCTTCCCTCACTTCCTCCCTCACTCCCCTTCCCTCACTCCCTCCCCTTCCCTCACTCCCTCCCTCACTCCCCTTCCCTCACTCCCTCCCTCACTCCCTCTATCCCCTTATCTCACTCCCTCCCTCACTCCCCTTCCCTCACTCCCTCACTCCCTCCCTCGCTCCCTCCATCCTCTTCCCTCACTCCCTCCCTCCCCTTACTCCCTTCCCTCACTCACTCCCCTTCCCTCACCCCCTCCCCTCACTCCCCTTCCCTCACTCCCCTTCCCTCACTCCCCTTCCCTCACCCCCTCCCTTAGTCCTCTTCCCTCACTCCCCCATCCCCTTCCCTCACTCCCCCATCCCATTCCCTCACTCCCTTCCCTCACTCACTCCTCCTTCCCTCCCTCCCCTTCCCTCGCTCCCCTTCCCTCCCTCACTCCCCTTCCCTCACTCCCCCTCCCTCACTCCCTCCCTCACTCACCTTCCCTCACTCCCCTTCCCTCACTCCCTCCCTCACTCCCTCCATCATCTTCCCTCACTCCCCTTCCCTCACTCACTCCCCTTCCCTCACTCCCTCCCTCACTCCCCTTCCTCTACTCCCCTTCCCTCACTCCCCTTCCCTCACTCCGTCTCCCTCACTCCGTCTCCCTCTGTCACCCTCATCCTTCTGTCGCCCCTCCCTCTGTCGCCCTCCTTACTCTGTCACCCTTCATCCTCTGTCGCCCTCCTCCCTCTGTCTTTCTATCTCCCTTCCTCTGTCTGTCTTCCTTTCTTTGTCTCCATTTCTCGGTCTCCCTTTCCCTCCCTGTCCCTCTGTCTCCCTCCCTTTCCCTCCCTCCCTCTATCTCCCTCCTTTTCCCTCCCTCTTCCTCTGTCTCCCTCCCTTTCCCTCCCTCCGTCTCCCTCTGTCTCCCTCCTTCTACCTCCGTCACCCTCGGTCACCTCACCCTGCCTGTGTGTCAGCCCGGGCTGAGGCAGCTACCCTTCCCTCAGTCCCCTTCCCTCACTCCCCTTCCCTCACTCCCTCCATCCCCATCTGTTAGAAATGGGATCCCTGGCTGGCCAGGACTTGCGCCAAAGTCAGTCAGAGGCCACCACTCCTAAGTCAGGGCAAGGGAGTTACAAGCCAAGATAACCCCTGCTCACCCTCTAGGTAACGTTGCGCGAGCAGCAAGGCTAAACTTGAAGGCTATATAGGTTAAGTGCTTGCGCACGCACCCAGCAACAACACCCAAGGCCCACCACAAAGGAAACTCCACACAAGGTTATATATAAAAATAGCCTTTGTATTATACCAAAACACATTAGATAAGAACACACACTTTACAATGTGCCAACAGGCACGGGCAGAATTTACAGGGGATATGTACAAGACAGGGCCACATGGACCACTGACATGAATAGGCACTTTTAGAACTTAGCACTAGGTAGAATTAGCACTTAGAACATAGAATATAAATCACTGTAGCACAAAATAGAACATAAAGCACACACCTAGTTTATCACTGGTAACAGGTAAGTACCCCCTATGCAACCCTAACCACCTTAGGAACAGGTCACGCAGGGAACCAGGACCTCACGAGCACCACCTGTACTAGGAGAAAAACAACCACCTAAGTATCACAGTACCTGTAGGGGTATAAGCACATTACACACGATGCATCACAACACATTCAGAGGTGTAGAGAAGGAAAACACATGATGCAGAACCTACATTCACCGGTGTGAGAACAAGGCACATGACTGCAGAACCTACATTCACCGGTGTGAGAACAAGGCACATGACGCATAAAAAAACATTCAGAGGTGCAGCACAGGAGAACACATGATGCATAAACAACACATTCAGACGTGTAAGGAAGGAAAACACAATTGCGCCAAACTCACATAAGTCACCACCTGTGACTGTTAATAATAATAATAATAATAAAACCATTTGTAGAGCGCATGGTTACACTATAACAGCGTGTCCCCGCGCTATGAAGCAGTCCATCAAGCCTTTGGCCTTGTTGGGGCTAGGATGCCCTGTGTCCCGATGTCCGGGGGGCCTAAACGCGGCAGCTGCCCACAAAGTGCTGGGCAGCTGTGTAGACAATGATGGGCCAACGCTGGAGCCTTGCAGGTTCTGAACACAGCACTTGTGCCCCCTAGAGCCTTTCTGGGCTCGAGATCAATGGGGCCTTTGAGCCTCTCTGGGCTCTGAACATCAATTATGCCCCTGAGCCTCTCAGGCTCTGACTGTAATAATGCCCCTGAGCCTCGTGGATTCTTCAAACAAGTGATTCCCCCTAGAGCCCTTGTGGCTCTGAACTAAGAAATACCCACCCGAGCCTCTCTGGGCTCGCAACTTAAAGGAATGCCTGAAGCCTCTCTGGCTCTGCCAACATTAGCCCCTTTATCACGGGAGCGGCCGCTGCCAACCGGGGCCGCTCTGTGCTAGCCACAACTGCCTCTGCTCGAAGCACTGAAAATGCCATTTATCCTCTCGGGGCTCGGAAAACAAATATGGGCGGGGAACCTCGCAGGGCTCAACAAATATGCCCCCAGGAGCCTCTGGGCTCCAAAACAAAGCAACGCACCAGTAGGGGGGCGGGCACCCGCAATGTGCCCTGACGCCTCCCCCTCTTCCCAAGGTAGCACGGGGCCCTCCACTCACCGGGTCTGTGGTGGGGCTCTTCTCTGGTGCTCCGGGTGCTCAGATGTCCTTCTTGGTCGCACCCCGGGGCTCTCCCTAGCTCGTGGAGGCCCCGGGTGCCGGCGCCACTCCTGCCCTCGTTGCAGCACCTCTTCCTGGTCTCGCCGGCTCCTCTCCTTCTGTCCGCGAGGCCCCGCCTACAACCAGGCCTGCCGCGGGCACTTACGGGTCGCGCTGCTGAGGGCAGCCAATAGTAGCGCGGCCCTGGGGTCTGGAGGTGGCACTTCCGAGTCGCTCTAGGCAGCGGCCCGGCAACGGTTTCAATACTCCTGGACTGCGGCGGTGATTCTCAAGGGGTGGGCTCCCTCGGGCATTAAATAAAGAGCGAAGTGCCACGAGTGGCACAAATGCGAGGTGGGCACTCGCTTGGGGGGGCATAAAACGGCACCAGGTCCCTGGCGAGGTGGGCACTCGCCAGGGATATCAAAAATCGGCAAAATAAGCGGAGTGGGCTCCCGCGCCGAGAATAAGCGGAAGGGGGATCCCCACGCCGGGGAATCCCTCCAGAAGGCGGACTGCAGCACCGGGCTGCAGATACAAGGCCCAGTGCTCCTGAAAGGCAGAAACAGTGCTTTCCAGGTGCTTCTAGCAAAATCAGCCACAAACCCAAGCAAAGCCCAGCAACAAGTCTTTTAGGAGGTGGGGGGGCAAGGCTGGGCCCAGAGCCAGCTCACTGGGCCTCCAGGCAGGGAGGCAGTCACCAGTGGTGGTCCTCCTGGTGCCAACAGCAGCATCCCCCCTCAGGAAAAAGGATCCAGGAAGAGAACAAATTGTAAGGGGACACAGCCCCTTTTTACACATGTAAATCCTTTGGCTGGCTTCAGGGTGAGGGGAAAAACCAGTCGCAGCTGGTTTGTGAGCACTCTTGATGTGCTTAGCCCCTCACTCTATTCACGGGAAGGGCTAGGGTTGTTAGACGCACCACAGGGGGCAGAGCCAGCATTGTGTGAGGAAAGCCCAGCCCTATTCAGGACCCAGGTGCACTCCTCCCCAGCCATCAACATGCTAATCTCAACACTCACCACTGGGCAGACCCATCATGACTCATGGAGCCTGGAACCCAGGCCAGCTCCAGCCAATCACAAGCCAGCACCTTTACAGCACACGCACAGCCATGTCTAGAAGTGGGACTTCCCCACTACACACATACATGCCGCATACATCATTGCGCAGCATTCAATCTCACGAGTTCTCACATACCATACTCGAGCATGCACACCACACGCATCAGGAACTACCAGGGACACAGACATTCCCCATACATTCCTATGGGAGGGCAGGCCAACCTTACTCCACGCAGTGAAAGTGCGCAGAAACTAAAAATCACTACCACCAATTCACATTCACAAAGCAAAAAGTTTAGGGGTGAACCTACCAGAAGGGCCAAGTCCAACACCTTCCCTCACTCACTCCCTCCCCTTCCCTTGCCCCCTTCCATCACTCCCTCCCCTTCCCTCACCCCCCTTCCCTCACTCTCCCTCACTCCGTTCCCCCCTTCCCTCACTCTCTCCATTCCCTTCCCTCACTCCCTCTATCCCATTCGCTCACCCATTCCCTCACTCCCTCCCCTTCCCTCACTTTCCTTCCCTCACTCCCCTTCATCACTCCCTCCCTCACAGCCCTTCCCTCACTCCCCTTCCCACACTCCTTCCCTCACTCCCTTCCCTCACTCCCTTCCCTCACTCCCCTTCCCTCACTCCCTCACTCCCTCATTCACTCCCCTTCCCTCACACCCTCCCTCACTCCCCTTCCCTCATGGCCCTTCCCTCACCACTCCCTCCCTCACCCCTCTTCCCACACTTCCCTTCCCTCCCTCCTCTTCCCTCACTCCTTCTCCCTTCACTCACTCCCTCCCCTTCCCTCACTCCCTCCACTCCCTCCCTCACTCCCCTTCCCTCACACTCCCCTTCCCTCACTCCCCTTCCCTCACTCCCTCACCCTCCCACTCCCCTTCCCCACTCCCCTCCACCCCTCCCTCCTCCTCCTCCCTTCCCTCAATCCCCTTCCCTCACTCCCTCCTCACTCCTTTCCTCCATCCCCTTCCCTCACTCCCTCCCTCCCTCCCTTCCCTCACTCACTCACTTCCCTCACTCCCCTTCCCTCACTCCCTTCCCTCACCCCCTCCATCACTTCCTCACTCCCTCCCTCACTTCCCTTCCCTCACTCCCTCCCTCACTCCCTCCATCCCCTTCCCTCACTCCCTACCTCCCCTTCCTCACCCCTTCCCTTGCTCCCTCCCTGACTCCCTCCCTCCATCCCCTTCCCTCACTCCATCCCTCCCTTCCCTCACTCACTCCCCTTCCCTCACTCCCCTTCCCTCACTCCCTCAATCCCTTCCCTCACTCCCTCCCTCACTCCCTCCTTCACTCCCTAGCTCCCCTTCCCTCTCTCCCTCCCTCACTCCTCTTCCCTCACTCCCCTTCCCTCACTCCCCTTCCCTCACTCCCTTCCCTCACTCCCTCCCTCACTCCCTTCCCTCACTCCCTCCCTCACTCCCTTCCCTCACTCCCCTTCCCTCACTCCCCTTCCCACACTCCCTCCATCCCCTTCCCTTACTCCCTCCCTCCCCTTCCCTCACCCCCTTCCATCACTTCCTCCCCTTCCCTCACTCCCCTTCCCTCACTCCTTCCCTCACTCCCTCCCTCCCTCCCTTCCCTCACTCACTCCCCTTCCCTCTCCCCTTCTCTCACTCCTTCCTCACTCTCCTTCGCTCACTCCCTCACTCCCTTCCCTCACCCCTTCCTCACAACCTCACTCCCTTCCCTCACTCCCTCCCTCACTCCCTCCATCCCCTTCCCTCCCTCCCTCCCCTTCCTTACCCATTCCCTCACTCCCTCCCCTTCCCTCACCCCCTTCCCTCACTCCCTCACTCCCCTCACTGCCTCCCTCACTTCCCTTCCCTTACCCCCCCTTCCCTCAGTCCCCTTCCCTCACTCCCCTTCCCTCACCCCATCCCTCACTCCTTTCCCTCACTCCCCTTCCCTCACATCCCCCTTCCCTCACTCCCTCACTACCTCCCCTTCCCTCACACCCTCCCTCACTCCCCTTCCCTCACGCCCCTACCCTCAATCCCTCACTCCCTCCCCTTCCTTCACTCCCCTTCCCTCACTCCCTCCCTCCCTCAGTTCTCTCACTCACCTTCCCTCACTCCCCTTCCCTCACGCATTCCCTCACTCCCCTTCCCTCACTCCCTTCCCTTACCCCCTCCCTCAGTTCCTCACTCCTTCCCTCACTTCCCTTCCCTCCCTCACTCCCTCCATCCCCTTCCCTCCCTCCCTCCCTCACTCCCCTCCCCTCACTCCTCTTCCCTCACTCTCTCACTCCTTCCCTCACTCCCTCCCTCACTCCCCTTCCCACACTCCCTCCATCCCCTTCCCTCACTCCCTCCCTCTCCTTCCCTCACCCGCTTTCCTCACTCCCTACAT
The DNA here is from genome assembly GCF_964263255.1 of Lissotriton vulgaris. NCBI lineage: Eukaryota > Metazoa > Chordata > Amphibia > Caudata > Salamandridae > Lissotriton > Lissotriton vulgaris. The sequence continues at coordinate 427,798,390 of NC_141687.1, forward strand.
CCCCTCCCCTCACTCCCTCCCTCCCCTTCCCTCACCCCCTTCCCTCACCCCCTCCCCTTTCCTCCATCCCCTACCCTCACTCCCTCCCTCCCTCACTCACTCCCCTTCCTTCACTCCCCTTCCCCCACTCCTTCCCTCACGCCCCTTCCCTCACTCCCTCATTCCCTTCCCCCACCCCATCCCTCACTCCCTTTCCTCACTCCATCCCTCATTCCCCTTACCTCATTCTTTCCCCTTCCCAACCTCCCTCCCTCACTCCCCTTTCCTCACTCCCACCCTCACTCCCTCCATCCCCTTCTCTCACTCCCTCCCTTACTCCCCTTCCCTCACTCCCTCCATCCCCTTCCCTCACTCCCTCCCTCCCCTCACTCCCTTCCCTCACTCACTCCCCTTCCCTCACCCCCTCCCCTCATTCCCCTTCCCTCACTCCCCTTCCCCCACTCCCCTTCCCTCATCCCCTCCCTCACTCCCTTCCCTCACTCCCTCCTCTTCCCTCACTCCCCATCCCCTTCTCTCACTCCCCATCCCCTTCCCTCACTTCCTTTCCTCACTCACTACTCCTTCCCTCCCTCCCCTCCCTCACTCCCTCCCTCCCTTTCCTCACTCACTTACCTTCCCTCACTTCCCTTCCCTCACTCCCTTCCCTCACTCCCTCCCTCACTCTCTTCCCTCACTCCCTGCCTCACTCCCTTCCCTCACTCCCCTTCCCTCACTCCCCTTCCCTCACGCCCTCCATCCCCTTCCCTTACTCCCTCCCTCCCCTTCCCTCACCCCCTTCCATCACTTCCTCCCCTTCCCTCACTCCCCTTCCCTCACTCCTTCCCTCACTCCCTCCCTCCCTCCCTTCCCTCACTCACTCCCCTTCCCTCTCCCCTTCTCTCACTCCTTCCCTCACTCTCCTTCGCTCACTCCGTCACTCCCTCACTCCCTTCCCTCACCCCTTCCTCACAACCTCACTCCCTTGCCTCACTCCCTCCCTCACTCCCTCCATCCCCTTCCCTCACTCCCTCCCTCCCCTTCCCTTACCCATTCCCTCACTCACTCCCCTTCCCTCACCCCCTTCCCTCACTCCCTCACTCCCCTCACTGCCTCCCTCACTTCCCTTCCCTAACTCCCCTTCCCTCAGTCCCCTTCCCTCACTCCCCTTCCCTCACCCCTTCCCTCACTCCTTTCCCTCACTCCCCTTCCCTCACTCCCCTTCCCTCACTCCCTCACTACCTCCCCTTCCCTCACACCCTCCCTCACTCCCCTTCCCTCACGCCCCTACCCTCAATCCCTCACACCCTCCCCTTCCTTCACCCCCCTTCCCTCACTCCCTCCCTCCCTCAGTTCTCTCACTCACCTACCCTCACTCCCCTTCCTCACGCATTCCCTCACTCCCCTTCCTCACTCCCTTCCCTTACCCCCTCCCTCACTTCCTCACTCTTCCCTCACTTCCCTTCCCTCCCTCACTCCCTCCATCCCCTTCCCTCCCTCCCTCACTCCCCTCCCCTCACTCCTCTTCCCTCACTCTCTCACTCCTTCCCTCACTCCCTCCCTCACTCACCTTCCCACACTCCCTCCATCCCCTTCCCTCACTCCTCCCTCTCCTTCCGTCACCCCCTTTCCTCACTCCCTATATCCCCTCCCCTCACTCCCCCCACCCTCCCTCACCCCCTTCCCTCACTCCCTCCCCTTTCCTCCATCCCCTACCCTCACTCCCTCCCCTCACTCACTCCCCTTCCTTCACTCCCCTTCCCCCACTCCTTCCCTCACGCCCCTTCCCTCACTCCCTCATTCCCTTCCCCCACCCCATCCCTCACTCCCTTTCCTCACTCCATCCCTCATTCCCCTTACCTCATTCTTTCCCCTTCCCAACCTCCCTCCCTCACTCCCCTTTCCTCACTCCCTCCCTCACTCCCTCCATCCCTTTCTCTCACTCCCTCCCTTACTCCCCTTCCCTCACTCCCTCCATCCCCTTCCCTCACTCCCTCCCTCCCCTCACTCCCTTCCCTCACTCACTCCCCTTCCCTCACCCCCCTCCCCTCATTCCCCTTCCCTCACTCCCCTTCCCCCACTCCCCTTCCCTCATCCCCTCCCTCACTCCCTTCCCTCACTCCCTCCTCTTCCCTCACTCCCCATCCCCTTCTCTCACTCCCCCCATCCCCTTCCCTCACTTCCTTTCCTCACTCACTACTCCTTCCCTCCCTCCCCTTCCCTCCCTCCCCTCCCTCACTCCCCTTCCCTCACTCCCCTTCCCTCACTCCCTCCCTCCCTTTCCTCACTCACTTACCTTCCCTCACTCCCCTTCCCTCACTCCTTCCCTCACTCCCCTTCCCTCACTCCCTCACTCCCTTCCCTCACCACCTCCCTCACTCCCTCACTCCCTCCCTCACTTCCCTTCCCTCACTCCCTCCCTCACTCCCTCCATCCCCTTCCCTCACTCCCTCCCTCACCCACTCCATCCCCTTCCCTCACTCCCTCCCTCCCCTTCCCGCACCCCCTTCCCTCACTCCCTCCCTGACTCCCTCCCTCCACCCCCTTCCCTCACTCCCTCCCTCCCTCCCTACCTTCCCTCACTCACTCCCCTTCCCGCGCTTCCTCACTCCCGTCCCTCACCCCCTCCCTCATTCCCTCAATCCCTTCACTCACTCCCTCCCTTCCCTCACTCCCCTTCCTTCACTCCCTCACTCCCCTTCCCTCACTCCCTCTCTCACTCCCCTACCCTCACTCCCCTTCCCTCACTCCCTCCCCTCACTCCCTCACTCCCACCAGTTCCCTCACACCCTCCCTCACTCCCCTTCCCTCAATCCCTTACTCCCTCCCTTCCTTCACTCCCCTTCCCTCACTCCCTCCCTCACTCCCTCCCTTTCCCTCACTCCCCTTCCCTCACTCCCCTTCCCTCACTCTCTCACTCCCTTCCCTCACTCCCTCCCTCACTCCCCTTCCTTCACTCCCTCCATCCCCTTTCCTCATTCCCTCACCCTGCTTCCCTCACCCCTTTCCCTCACTCCCTCCATCCTCTTCCCTCACTCCCTCCCTCCCCTTCTATCACCCCCTTCCCTCACTCCCTCCCCTTTCCTCCATACCCTACCCTCCCTCCCTCCCGACCCTCTCTCACTCCCCGTCCCTCACTCCTTCCCTCACTCCCCTTCCCTTACTCCCTCACTCCCTTCCCTCACCCCTCCCTCACTCCCTCCCTCCCTCCCCTTCCCTCACTCCCTCCCCTTCCCTCACTCCCTCCCACACTCCCCTTCCCTCACTCCCTCCCTCACTCCCTCTATCACCTTCTCTCACTCCTTCCCTCACTCCCTCCCTCGCTCCCTCCATTCCCTTCCCTCACTCCTTCCCTCCCCTCACTCCCTTCCCTCACTCACTCCCCTTCCCTTACCCCCTCCCCTCACTCCCTCACTCCCCTCACTCCCTCCCTCATTTCCCTTCCCTAACTCCCCTTCCCTCAGTCCCCTTCCCTCACTCCCCTTCCCTCACCCCTTCCCTCACTCCCTTCCCTCACTCCCTCCCTCACTCCCCTTCCCTCACTCCCTCCATCCCCTTTCCTCATTCCCTCACTGCGCTTCCCTCACCCTTTTCCCTCACTTCCTCCATCCTCTTCCCTCACTCCCTCCCTCCCTCCCCTTCTATCACCCCCTTACCTCACTCCCTCCCCTTTCCTCCATACCCTACCCTCCCTCCCTCCCCACCCTCACTCACTCCCCGTCCCTCACTCCCCTTCCCTCACCCCTCCCTCACTCCCTCCCCTCACTCCCCTTCTCTCACTCCCTCCCCTTCCCTCACTCCCTCCCACACTCCCCTTCCTCACTCCCTCCCTCACTCCCTCCATCACCTCACTCACTCCCTCCTCACTCCCCTTCCCTCCCTCCCTCCCTCCCTTCCCACTCACTCACCTTCCCACTCACCTCACCCTTCCCTCACTCCCTTCCACTCCCTCCCTCACTCCCCTTCCCTCACTCCTCACACCTCCTCACCTCCCACACCCCTCCCACCTCACTTCCCTCCTTCCCTCCCTCCCTCACTCCCTCCATCCCTTCCCTCACTCCCTCCCTCACTCACTCCATCCCCTTCCCTCACTCCCTCCCTCCCCTTCCCGCACCCCCTTCCCTCACTCCCTCCCTGACTCCCTCCCTCCATCCCCTTCCCTCACTCCCTCCCTCCCTACCTTCCCTCACTCACTCCCCTTCCCGCGCTCCCTCACTCCCTTCCCTCACCCCCTCCCTCATTCCCTCAATCCCTCAATCCCTTCCCTCACTCCCTCACTCCCTCCCCTTCCCACACTCCTCCCCACTCCCCATCCCTCACTCCCCTTCCCTCACTCCCTTCCCTCACTCCCCTCCCTCACTCCCCTTCCATCACTCCCTTCATCCCCTTCCATACTCCCTCCCTCCCCTTCCCTCACCCCCTCCCCCACTCCCTCCCCTTCCCTCACTCCCCTTCCCTCACACCCTCCCCTTCCTCACTCCCCTTCCTTCACACCCACACTCCCCTTCCCTCACTCCCTCTCCACTCCCCTTCCCTCACTCCCCTTCCCTCACACCCTTCCCTCACTCCCTTCCCTCACTCCCTCACTCCCACCAGTTCCCTCACACCCTCCCACTCCCCTTCCCTCACTCCCCTACCCTCAATCCCTCACTCCCTCCCTTCCTTCACTCCCTTCCCTCACTCCCTCCCTTTCCCACACTCCCCTTCCCTCACTCCTCACTCCCTTCCCTCACTCCCCTTCCCTCACTCCCTCCATCCCTTTTCCTCATTCCCTCACCCCACTTCCCTCACCCCTTTCCCTCACTCCCTCCATCCTCTTCCCTCACTCCCTCCCTCCCCTTCTAACACCCCCTTCCCTCACTCCCTCCCCTACCCTCCCTCCCCCACCCTCACTCACTCCCCGTCCCTCACTCCCCTTCCCTCACTCCTTCCCTCACTCCCCTTCCCTCACTCCCTCCCTCCCCTTCCCTCACCCCCCTTCCCTCACTCCCTCCCCTTCCCTCACTCCCCTTCCCTCACTCCCTCCCCTTCCCTCACTCCCCTTCCTTCACTCCCTCACTCCCCTTCCCTTACTCCCTCTCTCACTCCCCTTCCCTCACTCCCCTTCCCTCACTCCCCTTCCCTCACTCCCTTCCCTCACTCCCCTTCCCTCACTCCCTCACTCCCACCAGTTCCCTCACACCCTCCCTCACTCCCCTTCCCTCACTCCCCTACCCTCAATCCCTCACTCCCTCCCTTCCTTCACTCCCCTTCCCTCACTCCCTCCCTTTCCCACACTCCCCTTCCCTCACTCCCCTTCCCTCACTCTCTCACTCCCTTCCCTCACTCCCCTTCCCTCACTCCCTTCCCTCACTCCCCTTCCCTCACTCCCTCACTCCCACCAGTTCCCTCACACCCTCCCTCACTCCCCTTCCCTCACTCCCCTACCCTCAATCCCTCACTCCCTCCCTTCCTTCACTCCCCTTCCCTCACTCCCTCCCTTTCCCACACTCCCCTTCCCTCACTCCCCTTCCCTCACTCTCTCACTCCCTTCCCTCACTCCCCTTTCCCTCACTCCCTCCATCCTCTTCCCTCACTCCCTCCCTCCCCTTCTATCACCCCCTTCCCTCACTCCCTCCCGTTTCCTCCATACCCTACCCTCCCTCCCCACCCTCACTCACTCCCCGTCCCTCACTCCCCTTCCCTCACTCCTTCCCTCACTCCCCTTCCCTCACTCCCTCACTCCCTTCCCTCACCCCTCCCTCACTCCCTCCCCTCACTCCTCTTCCCTCACTGCCTCCCCTTCCCTCACTCCCTCCCACACTCCCCTTCCCTCCATCCCTCCCTCACTCCCTCCATCACCTTCTCTCACTCCCTCCCTCACTCCCCCTTCCCTCACTCACTCCCTCCCTCGCTCCCTCCATCCCCTTCCCTCAATCCCTCCCTCCCCTCACTCCCTTCCCTCACTCACTCCTCTTCCCTCACCCCTCCCCTCACTCCCCTTTCCTCACTCCCCTTCCCACACTCCCTTTCCCTCACCCCCTCCCTCACTCCCTTCCCTCACTCCCTCCCTCACTCCTCTTCCCTCACCCCCCATCCCCTTCCCTCACTCCCCCATCCCCTTTCCTCACTCCCTTTCCTCACTCACTCCTCATTCCCTCCCCCCCCTTCCTCCCTCCCCTTCCCTCCCTCACTCCCCTTCCCTCACTCCCCTTCCCTCATTCCCTACCTCACTCTCCTTCCCTCACTCCCTCCCTCACTCCCTCCCCTTCCTTTACTCCCTCCCTCACTCCCCTTTCCTCACTCCCCTTCCCTCACTCCCCTTCCCTCACTCCGTCTCCCTCACTCCATCTCTCTCTGTCCCCCTCATCCTTCTGTCGCCCCCTCCCTCTGTCGCCCTCCTCCCTCCCTCCCTCCCTTCAACCTTCAATTTAGTCAAATCTTTATGAAGTTCTGTAATATTTCTAATATACCCCTCAAGATTTTTACTCTTCCCAGGGATATAAGTACAGCTTCAACATGCTACAGACTCCACCCTCTTTTGCCAATAATACATCAAGGGCAAGCCGATTTTGCAAAACCATTGATCTAATTGCAACCATTTCAGTATCAATCATCAAGAACCCACCAGTCGGATCTGTTGATCAACGATCAACCACTGTAGACAATTTTCTAATTTTATGTGATTTCAAAATAACTCCAACTGAAGGTATCAGTGCTCCAAAAATATCCCCCATTATTTCAGAACAACTTGCTCCTCTCTCTTGTGGAGTGGTGTGGCTCACTGGTTAGAGGCGGCAGACCTGTAAGCGGAGAACAGCCCGGGACCAGGGTTCAATTCCCGACGCGGCAGGATCGTGGACCAGGGTCAAAAACGGACTCAATAATTCTTGCCTCGGTGCCTATTCTAACCAGGGAACACACTCGGCAACTCTGGGCATTAGGCTTGCCTCATCTCTACAACGGCCCCCCACAGACGCCGGGGATGCCTGGTTTCACCTTGAAGATACCGAGAAAAGGACCATCTCACAGGGAAAACCACAACGGGTTCCCCAGCGGGTCTTCAGTGCCAGGATAGTCCATGGAGTCGCAGTGTGCTTTACAAGTACACCCACATTTACATTTACATTTATTACAAATTAGTCCTTGTTTTAATTCATTAACTCTATCATTGTTGACTATATGATACACCTTAGGAAACACTATGCCTAAATAACAACATCCATACCAACCTGCAGGTAACCTATAATAAGTATTCTTACCACACAAATAATAAGTTCCCGGGAAAACAGGACCATTTCCTCCTTTCAATCCCCAGTTACCTTTTATCAAGAAAGTATGCTCACATTCACTAGAACCAATAAAGTAACTATTAAGTTCAGTCTTTTCTCTAAATACACAAAGCTTTCCTCTATGTTGAAAATCTAGAGTAATGGCAGCATATGTCTCACCCTTTTTGTAATCACCTTCTCTGAAAGCCTAATGAGGTACATGAGACTTTTGCTAAGCAGCTTTCTTTTTAAAATCTCGTCTTCTATCTTCTACCATATTCATAAATTCTATTTCTTCATGTTGTACTTTACAAGTTAGATTATTTTTATGTGCATCTATTGTATCTATTGGTTTGTTACTAATGAAAAAATCTTGCATGTATGCTGAATAAACAGGACCAAAAACAATTTTTAAGTCTCTCCTATTAGGAATTTTTGAAAATATTAAATCAAAATTAGAGTTATAATACTCTAATCCTTCCCTCTCATAAAACAAACTGCTTAAAACACTACAAGACACACCATAAGTTAAAGGTAGGTGATGATATGTCACTCCCTCTGAGACAGAGGATGGTAATTGCATACACACATAACAATCTCTTGCATACATTGTGTCAACATATTCATACAATAATTTAGTAAAAACATTTAACGAACAGTCATTAATTGATTTATCATGATGATAAATACTATCATCTTCTATCTTTTCTATATTAGTGTTTGAATTTTCTTTAGTAATAGAATCCATTCGCTCACTTCCCACATCATTAGTATTTTTTTGTGATTACTCACCATTATACCAGCTAAAATAACAATCAGTGTTAACCACACCAACATTAGTAATAAAATACTACATAAGTAAGCATTAATACATCTACATTTAAAACTACGATTTTGATGTCCAGTCTCTATTACCTGTGCCATTTAGATACTATATAAAAAAATAAAAAATCTAAGAAAAAGCCCTAAAATTTCTAAAAACTTGAAAAATTGATCCAAAAACCGAAACCATCTAGAGTAGTGTACACGTACATTTTAGATCTCTCCTCTTTACCCCCTCTTTTTCTTCTTTTTTTTATTTATTTCTTCTTCTTCTTCAAATCTTTGGAAGCTTTCGAACTATTCCTCATTAAAATTGTTGCACCTTAATTTTCACAGTTCTTTTTTAAGGTGCCTTTAGTTTGTTTTGATCACTTTGATCAGCCCCAGCTTCTTCTTCGTTTTGATTTGTGTTTTCAATTTCTTCTAACACCACATATGTCCATTCTGGAGCTGTGTATTTCTTATTCGGAATTCTTATTCTTTTTGTTTTTCGTACAAATTCTTCTTCTGAGCCACTTTGTTCAGTTTGACTTGATATTTCAATTATGGGATCTGACTTTTTCTTCTCTAGAGGGTATTTCAGTCTTTTCACTCCTTTTGGCCACACATCACCTTCTTGCTTTCTTAACTTGAACTGCTTTTTCACCTTCATGTCAAGTTCACAAGCTTTTTTATTCAGTTCATTTCTTTGTTGTACTTGCTCTTGATTTTCATCAAACACTTTCTCTTTTTCTTTCTCAACAGCAGTCTTTTGAGACCGAGAAGCTGGTGCCCACTTTATTCGACTTGTGCTTGGTTCTTCTTCACGTACAGCCTTTTCAGAATCTGTAACACTATAGCTTCATGTTCTTCAGCTTCTTGTGCTTTTCTTTTCTTTACCACTTGCTGCTCTTCTTCTTGTCTTTCAAGTGGACTTGGGTCTCTTGTTGTATGACTTACATGAATCCAATTTGACAAGCCACCACACTTTACTGCTGTCGTCGTTACCAACATTACTTGGTATGGTACGTGCCATATGGGTTCTAAACACGACTTCCTCGTGTGTTTCTTCACCAAGACCCACTCTCCCTGACTCAAATCATGTTCTTGATCTGGTTGTGTTGTGGTTGCAATTTCTCCAACCTGATGAGACACAGAACGCACCAGATCAGCCAATCCTTTGCAATAAGCACTAGATCATCAGTAATATTCATCAGTTTGTTTGCTCGTACAATTGCTTGTCTCATTGCTCTCCCCAACAAAACTTCATGAGGACTTAATCCATTCCTTTTATCAGGAATACTTCTAAGACTCATCAATACCAGGATTAAAGCATCTAGCAATTCAGTGTTGTAGACGCACACACTTTTGATAGTCTGTACCTAATAGTGCCATCAATTTGTTCGACCACTCCTGATGCTTCAGGTCGATAGGCATGATGCTTTTGCTCAATTTGTATTGCTTCACAAATCATACGAATAATTTTATTATTAAAAGGAGTTCCTCTATCTGTTTCTAAAGAGACTGGAAATCCAAATCTGGGGATGATTTCTCTTAAAAGCAATTTAGCAACAGTTAAACTGTCATTCCTTCTTGTCAGATATGCTTCTACCCAACGAGAAAACAAACAAACAACCACCAACACATATTTCAGTCCATTACAAGGGGGAAGTTCAATGAAGTCTAACTGTAGCCTGGTAAATTATCCTGATGCTTTCCCAATTCGACCCCAACTAACAACTGATTTTCTTGCTTGCACACTGTACATCTTTGGCATAGACTCTCTACAATGACCCTAAACTTTGGATTATACCATGACTGCTTGAAGTGTCTGATCATAGCATCTCTTCCAACATACGCAATTCCATGGTACATCCTTGCCATTTGTGAGAGCAAACAATCTGCATCAACATACACCTACACTTCATCTTCTGCTCTCTTTTTACAACCTGATTTTATCTCAATTTATTTTTCTTCCTTATTTGTTTCTTCCTGCAACTGTCTAATTTCTTCCCATGTTTCAAAAGAAGAAAACATCAAGTGGCAATTTATATCTCTTTTCTCCATCCCTCTATTGATTTAAATTGATTTTTGTGCACAGAAACGAGCCACTTGGTCTGTGTATCTGTTTCCATTTGTCAAATAAAATTCTAATAGTCAACCACTATACTTTTAATGGCATGTTATGCTACCGACCCTCTTGCCCCCGGGCAGAGTTTATGAATACATTTGGCAGCTCCCTGAATGTAATAGCTCAGTCACCAGACTGTACACTTCTGGGTGATTTTAACTTTTACCTTGAGGATCCATTAGACAGAGATGATGTACAATTTATTGACCTCGCAGACAACCTCAGTCTCTTTCAGCAGGTGACTGAAAGCACACATTCTGGGGTACACCTGCTTGATGGATTGTTCACCAGCCATAAGCTCCTACAATGCCTTCCATCGCTGCCACTCTTCTGGTCAGACCATAAGGCTGTCATGTTCTCACTTCCTTTCCAAAACCCTCAGGCAAAGAAATCGCAAAATAAGCAACTGAAAAGGGTCCGGACTTGGAATAGGATGGTAATTGATACCTTTGAAAATTCCCTTTCCCAGAATCCACCAAACTGTGCAGATGACCCGAATGTAGCAGCCGTTGCCTTTGAGGAATGGCTTGGGAGGTCAATTGATCAGGTACTACCAGCTAAAACCATCACCAGTCATACGTTAAGACACATTGAACCCTGGTACTCTGAACATCTTAGACTGCTAAAACAAAAATGCCGTCACCTGGAAAGGAAGTGGAGATCTTCCCATTATACGAAGGATAGAACCGTATATAAACAAGCTCTGCTTGAATATAAAATATCTGTGCATGAGAAGAAACCCTGTTATTTTACTACAGCTATATTAAATGCCAAAAACTCCTCAAAGGAACTTTTTTCCATGGTAAAAAAATTGGCTAAATGCAAAACACACCTACAAATCAGACTTTTTGTAACTCATTGGCTACATTTTTCCAAGACAAAGTGAATGCCGAAAATAGTGGTTTCTCCAGGTCTCTCCTTCAAGGGACATCGCCCTCTTCAGGGGCTCTAGTTGATTTTAGTGTAAACAGGGAAATCTCCTCAGACATTAGTGACCCCTGAATTATCCTCTTTTCGGTCATTGACTAATAAGGAGATTATTAACCTCCTTTTATCCACTAAATCTGGTTCTCCAATGGACCCATGCCCCCCTAAAATCTTCCATCTCCTACCAGAATTATTCGCATTGCATTTTTCTCCAATTTTTAATCATATGTTCTCCTCTGGTATATTCCCTTCCAATTGGAAATTGGCATCTGTTCTCCCCCTTCTGAAGAAGCCAAATTTAGATGGAGCAGATCCTAACAACTACTGCCCAATTTCCTGACTCCCTTTGCCTGCAAAGATGGTGGAAAAAGCCATGAATGGTGTTATATCAGATTACATTGAGAAGCATGTTTTTCTGGATGCCACTCAGTTTGGGTTTAGAAACTACCACAGCACCGAGCTGGCACTGATCTCAGCATCAGAATTGATTAGGCAGACAGTTGATGCACGAGGCAATGCAGCACTTGTGCTGCTTGACCTCTCTGCAGCATTTGATATGGTGAATCATCAAAAACTATTGGAAGTTCTGAGAGGGATTGATATTAAAGGGAAAGCCTGGAGCTTACGGAGTTTGTGGAACCTGAGTAACTTATATTTCAATTAGCGGTGCATTTGGAATTGTTTCCCCTTGAAATTTCCTGATATGGTGGAGGTCTCTTTGATAGTATTTCGTCCATTAATTCATCATCAATCTCATTCAGGTCTATTTCTAGTCCTGACGTTTCTATGCTATTCTTTTTCTCTATACATTTGCCTCCAGCCTAATCTTCAGTAACTATTACTGGATATAATCCATCTGTTATCACATTTCTCCTCTATCTTTTCATTTGATCATCCCATCTAGCCTCAGAATACCTTGATATTATATTCCTGTATCTTATTCCATACCTGTCTCTCTCCCGTTTATATACCTCATGTTCCCATTCATCAAGCGCTTCATATTGCAGTGTTTTTAATGAATTCATTCTTTCCCTCAGGTACTCCAAAATTCTTATGTTAAATGTACCATACTCTGGAAAAGTTAAAACTCCATCATCTTCCGTATGACTCATCCAATTCTCCAACAATGTACATGTATGATACCCACGCTCCAACATCATAAAAGAAGCGAGTGTTCTCGGAAGAGGTATAGGAAGTCCCTCCCTAGTAACTATGGGCTTGTGCTTTTTTGAAGAAGTCTTTTATTCTTTTTACCATCTTCATTTTTCAACTAATTTACGCTAAATCTCTCAACAAACAAAAATAAAATCCTTCCGTAAATCTGCTTATTCTATTCACAAGAGCTTATCCAATACGAACCCGACTCACACATCCAACCAATCACGGCTCACTACGTATCCACTATTCTAACCAATACCAGCACAGCTCACAGCTCACAGCAATCAACCAATCGCAGCTCACTACGTGCCTGCTGCCTGACCAATGCAATATAAACTATGTATATATTTTTGCCAATTAACATTTGGAGTTAAATAGTTAATAGCAATACTATGTACTTATCAATACTACTAAATAATAACAAACTCGGTATGTAATTTATAATGTTTATCAGATAATATCAGTGAAATAAATGCTCATCAAGTACAGTCACATAATGCAAATCATAGATCATCACGGAGAAAACGTATTAGCAATGTATAGAAACAAACTCATTTTAAATAAACAATGCACTGAAGGAGTGGATAGGTGAAGAGGAGAAAAGTTTCAGAAACAAAATACATTTTCAAATGATTATGCAGATTCAGTAAGGCCCCTCAAAAAGAGTCGAGTGGCAAAGATTAAGTCAGGAATCAGGAAACAGGTAGGCCTCTATCTGGAAACAGCAAACCGACGACAGCGACGATCTCCCGCTAGCTGACCAAAGCACCTCAATCATTCCCTAAAACCTAATGTCCAAGCAACATTGCTTTCACTGTGAGAAATAACTCCGTCTCTCATTGGCTAAGGATGGGGTGTACTGTCACACCACTATTTCATTCAATGTTCTTTTGTATTAAACTTTCAGCATTACGACAGATTCTTCCCAGGAAATAACTTCGAATCACAATCATAGTGCATATTTCCTTCAGCACATTTCATGTATCAAGTCTTTGCACTTCCATTGTTTGCCTATGCCATCTGGAAAAGGAAGTTGCTCGCTTCCACTGATTATCACAATTTCTTTTCTGTAGATTGGCAGTCCCACAGTACACAATGAAGGTCACGCACAGCTTTTGCGATCTCTTTTCTCTCTCGAAACTCTCTTTTGGTCATTTTAGTTTTTCTATCACATATTAACCCCAAACTGGCATGCAGAAGAGTAGGCACATACTTGTTTTTTTCTATAGAAAACAAACACATAACATTATTTTTTTCATGAAATGTAATTTCATTGTACACCATCCCAGCATTCCACTAACCCATGCACAACCCGTTTTATTTTCCTTGGAATCGTTATTAACCTGCACAAAAGCAGCATTAGTCTATTATTTTTCTTAAACCCAAGAGCATTTGCCGCCTAGTTTCATGCATGAGTACATGCATGCGCAAAAGCATTTCCCATTATTTTAGCTTTATTTTAATAAAATTTTCACAGCACTCTGTTAATATATGTTAATATATGTTACTGAGGGTTTAATCCAAGCAGGTTTTATTTTTGCAAAACCCTGCTCCATCACCACTTTGACTGACACATTTATATATTTGCACTTGCACGATATTCGTAAATCCAACTATTCCTCACTCCCGCAGGAACCGTGGGCCTGCAAAGCACTTTCCATGCTTCTTACACTTCCTTCAAACAGATATTTGACCTGCAAGCTCTATGCAACCATGTAAAGAAACCCTGGCAACTGTCCCAACAGCTAAAACTAAATGGGAGACTGCTTTGGGACTCACAATAACAGAGAAAGAATGGTGATATTCTTGTAAACAGATAGGCAAGTTGTCCTCTAACAATCCACATCGACTCATTCATTTCAAATTCTTACACCAGGCCTATAGTACCCCGCTAATTTATCTAAATATGGCATTACAGGTACCGCTAATTACATACTGTGCTCTGCATTGAACACCAATTTTATTCACCTAACTTGGGATTGTACTAAAATAGCAGCATATCGGGAACAGTTATTTAAGCAGGTGTCCGGAATGGTAAATATCCATGAATCCCTGACCCTCAAGGTGGCTCTCTTCGGGTGTATGAAAAATCCTCTGGTGACAATTAGAAGATTCATCACCATATCGATGTTGTTAGCTAGAAAGGGGTGGTTTGTGTATGGTATACCCAAAGCCAAACCTGGTTTGCAGATCTCATATAATACAACAATCAATTAGAGACTTATTATGCCACTTTACCTGCGAGTAGAAGACTAAAAAACATTTAGCAGCCTTTAGAAACATATTGATTGGTGCTACTCCTCTGGATTAGTAACTCAGCTTGGATGACATGGGCCGAGCTGCTGAGCAGAGTATTGTGGGAGAGCGATGACGCCAAGATGTTGCATGTGAAGGTCCTGTGGGTGGGTGGGGCCTTGGCCAGTATGACATCACTACTGATTCCCATGTGGGCTTTTTTTGGATTACATGTTGGACTATCACTAATACTACGCTGGTTGAGAGTTGTACTGAAATGAATGATTGAAAATAAGGTCTCTTTTTCTGTATGAGGGTTGAAATAATGACTTGTGTGGTTGGTGGGCTATCAAGCAAGGCTTGTATAATGCATCTTCCTAAAATGTCTGGTATGGTTATGTACTGTATTAGAAAATGTATTAATTAAACATTATGAAAATGATGGAGAAAAAAAAAGACTATCTTGAGGGAGCACTAGTGGGTCAGCTGTTTTTTCATTATTGGTGTTCAACAGTCATAACCAGTATGGATAACAGCAACTACAAAAGCCATGCCGAAAGGAGAATATATGCTATATTGTCCCTTCCAACTTTCTCCTATCGTCATCTCTGCCTAAACAGTGTTGGTGGTTTTCTCACCTTATATTTGTTCCCTAGTTATCCCCTTTTCCTATCTCCGAGTGAATAGGGTAAATAGCAGGTATAGAGTCCTACTCTCGTAATCAAAAAGGCTTCTAAATTTTAAATAGTGTTCGGTGGTCACTAAGTTAATTTTATTTGCTGTGTTCCAGCACCACAGTATTAAAACATAAATGCTCCTTTTCCATGATTAATCATGATGAAAGAGACGTATTGACATTGTTCACTGCTGAGACTTAATTATGCAGGTTCACCAGGGCTAACATTATCAGCTAGGACCCTTGACACTCATATTGTTTGCATGTTTCTTCACCATGTGATCTGAGTACTTATACCCCTGCCAATAGAATCTCCCATCAAGCTGCCCATATAGCTGTGCCATGGTAAGGAGTGTGGTTCAATGTATAATTGAGGCAAATATACTACCCACTCTTTGCATGATATCCACAAATTGACATGCTCGGTGCAAAACCACCCCTGCTCCTATTGTTGGAGCTGGGGAGGCTATGCATGGAATTGGTGAAATTAAGTGAGAAGGACCAGCTCCTGTTAGAAGCTCGTACGGTTATGCATGAAGAATGTAAATATTTTTTACCCCTAGCCAAAATGTGGCTAGTACATTAAGACTATAAGATTGGGATAGATTTAAGGTTAGCTATAAAAACATCAACTGACCAGAAAAGATCTACAGTGAGGTCTTTAGAATGGGCAGGGCCACATAACCTCAATTTAAGGTTCAGAGTAGAGAGGTGTGCAATAAATTCACAAGCAAGTTTGTTTGATGTAGTGTCAGCTCAATAATTGTAATCACAGTTAAAATGAACTATTAATTAGAACATGGACATGTTGAGATCTCCACTGAAGACAATGGAGTAACTCAAGGCCAAAAAAGGCTGGTATAGGCCTTTTGCTCCAACTTTCCAATGTTGGTCTTACTGCTTTCCATGTTTAATTTAGGACATTCTACCCTCAGAGGGTGGAATATTTTAATAGCCCTTTAGCTTATAGTAGAGACTAAAAATGGAGCCAATGGCTAAATAAAGGCCGTAGAAAAAGAAAGCTTGTCAAGAGTATTGCCATGCAGTTGAGTAACTTTTTGGTAATGCTTAAACTTTTGAGTAAGTTTACACTTTTGAGTAACTTTACTTATTTTTGGTGTTCACAAACTCCAACTGTAACTTACTACTGCAAAACAAATTAGTATAGCCAGCACTACATATGGCCAATCACTGGTACTGCGAAGCTCTCCCATAAAAAATAATAGAGGTAGGGATGCAAAAATTCCAAAATAAATAATGTCAAATTAAATGAAATGATTTAAAATAGTCAGAAATATAAATTAATGTTAAAAAATATATGCATACAGAACAATTTTATTAGTTAAATATGAACTCCATAACTAACCTATTTTAAATTTGAAAAATAAGTTAATACATTTTTTTTTAAATAATTAAATTAATTTATATAATGCCATGCAGCAATTTTGATCAGTATTTATGCATATTAAAATATATTTTTTCTTAGAAGGGAACTTATTTTTTAATGTAAACTTCTGAAAAATGTTTGTAATTTAATTTAAAATATTTCCATTCATCAACGTTTTAAATCAAAATTAATTTAATAGTGTTGCAGCATTTGTTTGTTTTGTTCTACATTGAAAGTAAATATATAAAATGAGTTTACATTAATATTTAACATAAAAATATTTTTAATATTTATTTTTGAGTTTAAAAAACTAAAAAGAAAATTCCTTACACTTTAGCATCTGGAGATCTCTGCACCCAACTGTGGAGTGTCCCTATACAAATCCTATGTAATTGAATATGGATCATCAGACTTAGCCCACTATGTTGGTATTTCCTAATGTGGAATTTCTGCAGCACTTTTTCTACACCAAGCTCAGAATAAGGACTAAGGTGTGAGGCAAGAATACTTAAGAAACCATTCAAAATAAATGTGGGTTTTCATTAAGATTTGCAAGTTTCGATTTCAAAAAGGGCACATTATGAATACTCTTGACCTGATGTTTTGTGGTGAAAGCTCTTTACAACCAAAATTAAATTCACTGCTTCAGGATTCCTCTAGATATTGCTTAGCATTTATTTCTTGTGGAGATATAAAATACTAATCTAAAGCAGTGGTTCTTAAACTGTAGTCCAATTATTGAATTTAACATTGTGACAATTAAAAAAGGAAGTTGGTATCTTCTGATTGATTTGTGGAAGCAGTGCAAATGCATCAAAAATAATATAGTATAAATAATGCGTTGCCTAAATTGAATTTCGAAAAGCTTCAATCTTCCCACTAAAATTTGGATTTTTATATATTTGTTTTTGACTTTAAACAAATATTCCATCTTTGTGCAATTGTTTGATGAATGCTTATTTCTGCATGTTTGTGCATTATTTGGAATATAAGTCATCAAAATTGCTTAGGCCGGAGTCACCGGCTTCCAGTAACAACTCAGTCGGGGGTCCCCGGATTCCAATAACAAATAGGCGGGATTTCACAAAAGTCACTGATCTAAAGTATCATGAGTAATCAACTCACAGGTCTTGTAGCATTGCTTGATTACAGATCACATTTGGGAGTAGAGATCGAGGTATTTAGTCATGCATTTACTGCCGGTTATGCGATGACAAAAAGGACCTGAAAGGAGTTTCAGATGTAAACATTTCTCCTCTCATGAGTGAGCGAATGTCTGTTAACAAAAGTAGGAACTCGGCATATCTTGGACAAGAGTTGGTGTTGTTTGGAGTGTGCGTATGTGTGGGCATCAGGGCCGGCACTAGGCATGGGCAGGGTGGGTAGCTGCCCAGGACCCTGCGCCTGCTCGCACCTGTGGGGCCTGGCACCTTTAGAGTCTCCAGACTATTGAGGGGCAGGAAGCCTGTCTCTGTGGGGCTAATGGCTGCATCTCCATGTTGATGGCAGCAATTAGACAGTTTATTGAAGTGCCCTTGCTGTGAAGGCGCCCTGCCCCTGTATCAGTGAAAAGCAGAAAATCCTGCTGGGTGCAGAGCAAAAGATTGAATGGCGATGTTGGCGCATCACAATGGAAACTGCTCACCTAGGACAAGTGGAAAGGGAGCAGAGAGGGGTAAAGGGGTAAGACACACTGAATAGAGTGAGGGGGAGCAGATAGGTGTGTGTATGGCAGTGAGATAAGAGGTGCACTAAGAGGAGCAGAATCAGCGTGTAAAAGTGGATGGAGCAGGTTTAAAGTGTGCTGGGTCACTCGAGTCTCAGACCCGGTAGTGAATTAAAATGGACTCAAAGCTATTGGGTAACCGGGTTAAGATAAGGCGCTCTACAGAATGTCGGGTCCCATTATCTGTGAAATTGTTATTCTAAACCTGTGCTCAACGGTTACCTAACAACTCCACCTCTACCCGAATGTGCAGACAACAAATTAAACAAAAAACTCTCCAGAGCACACAAAAATTATATATAGATTCTTTTCATAAATTTCAATGTCCATAAGTTTATTCCTCTTCTTCTAAAGGTAGAGTTTCTCCAATTGGTACAGCTCTCATGTCTGTGTGTCCAATATCAAACAATGTGTTATATTCATCCAATATAAAACGTATTATAAACAGCCAACACGTGTTTCGTCATGCTACATCTAGCATTCATTGACTTCTTCAGGGCTGCAAAACCGAAATAAACAATGTGTAAGCAAAAATGATTATCGTATATAATATCCTAATAAAACAATATCAATCCTTAATAAACAAGAGGTTATCAGACTGTGTGTTAAGGTAACCATCACCCAATGTTGAAAAGAAAACAAATCACTAAATTCAAACTACAAAGCAACTCATAAGTGCATATACTCGGACAGTTTGTGAGAGCCCAAGAGCAGAAGATTATTCCCAGATTCTTAGAGTAAATTGCTAGTTAATCCAAATTATAGAGTTAAAAATACAAAGTCACCTGAGAAGTAGTTGCCAAAATGTTGCAACTAATACTTTAGTCCATAATAATGTAACAGCGCGCAACTCTCACTCTGTGAAGTCAAAATCAGACAACAAATATGATCACCCAGATAAAAAAAACTCAAATCAGAATGCATAATAACCTATCAGAGTCATCATCAAAAACCCCTTATATCGAACAAGAGGTATACCAAACTCCGTCTATTCCTCTCTAATAGTCCTCACATTTAAAAAGTCATCACTTATTTAAAGTAAACATCTCCTACTAATATATTCATTATACAACATAGCAAACAGTCCCCCCTTCCCAGGTATCATTATGTTAATATCACACCCCAAGGATGTTACATTACAGTTTCATTATGAAAGTCATAAATCATTACAAATTTTATTACCATTTATCCTCTTGATATGTTCCCAATCTTCGATATATGATCCTCTGCATTAATTCAGAAATAAATAAAAAGTCCTCTCTTGTATAAATGTCCAAACGGTATACAATTTCAGATCCTATGAGCAACATAAGATATAAGCCATGTATGAATACTACATAAAAACATAAACCAAGCAAAAAGTATTTACTAACTTCCTCTGCGTTAAATCCTCAAAACACATTAACCTTATGTCTTTATGATGTAATCCTTATTCCTCCACACGTAATGTTTATACTCAATCAATGTAACCATTGGGCAGTGTCCTCAGGTATCCAGAATATCCCAGTATGTTTTGTTTCTATAAATGACACAAAGCAAAAACTCAACCCCGAGTACTAAACAACTATGCACCGAAAACGATTAATTATAAAGTTATCTCACCCCGTCTGCTCCGTATTCAGAACCACTCCAGTATTATTCTCTGTTCTCGTATTCGTCACTATCCAAATCAACCATCTACAAAGAAGACCCATATATCATAAGTATAAATCCTCAAGTCTTTAGAGGTTTATAAAAATAGCATCTGGACTATGAGTTAACTCCGGCAAAGCAAAAAAAAAACAGCTCACCACATCTCTGCAGCGCGAATCATCATACAAACTGGAAAACTGGCGTTCTATTCAGGCCCCATCTTGTTAGTGTCTTATATTTCAAATTCCCATGGAGCCATTTTAAGATGTGCAAATATTGTAAGTAGTCATTCGATATCCTCGTTTTCACTACGTTACTAAAAAGAAGCATAATAGAACCCAGGTATTTACTCGGAACATATCAACACGCTATTATTTCCATATTAAATTCAAACATTACACGTACGCCGACTTTAGCGTTACGCCCAATACATATCTACACGTACAGAAATCAAGATATTGCCAATCTGTGTAATCAAATTTGCACAATCGAATATGACTTAGTCACTCATAGTTCAGAATATTTAAAATATAAGGACAATGTCCTATAATTATATTATCCGATCCTCAGTGTAATCCCTATTGTATTTGTCAATATTCGTGTTTTATGTGGAACGCGAGGCTCCGCCATCTTAAGCTGGTAATCAAAAGGCATTATCTTGTATATCTAATATTAATAATTGCCATTATCTCGTTATGCCCTCTACATATATACTGTGTAAATAACTACATATTCTGCCACCCAATTCCAACTCTTTAATTGAATCGGTTATTTCAATAGGTAAGGTAGTATTGAATCGTCAGTCTTGATTTCCAACCTAATCGCAACTTCACCATACGACGCTCCAAGACTTAAAAGTGTCCTAACTTGCTACTCATACAATACTACTATGTCGTCATTATACAATAATCCAAAATATGAGCACTATCATCATTTACCAGGTCCATAAATTGTGACATATATATATAAAAGACATACAGTAATCAAGTTTATAAGCAACATCATTTAAATAAACCATGATTAAATCTGTTACATATAATCTTTGCTATTATATGAATCTTACAAAAGTCAAAAATACATACAAGTTATATCAGAGAAGCAGTCTCTTCATCATTATTAGAACTTAAACATAAATCACATGTATATCGATATATAGAATCTCTTTACCCTATCAACAGAATTATACATATTATCTTTGCACATATGGCTCAATTGTTGAAAGGGTATATATAGAAAATGTAAAGCTACCTAGAATAAGTAAGATTAATATCTCTGTCATTTCACTTATTAACCGATTCATATATATTCAGAATTTATATTCTCAGTATACATAGATAGTATCAACCTGATAATTTCCTTAAATTCTCAGGGTGCTTTACTGCCCCAAGAAATACTGTAATTCACTAGCTATGTTCATTCCCATTTCTACTGCTTTCAGCTTCATTAACCAAATAACTTCTCTACGTCTGAGCGATAGTTGTCTTTTGCATCCTCTCCTATCCTGTTTAATATGATCTATGCCATGAAAACTGATTGTATGTTTCTCTTTATTTTCATAAGTTTGTACTGCATGAACCGCAATAGGGTAACGTGTATCTACATTCTTCCAAGCCCTAAAGTGCTCAGTCATCCTATCCCGTAACCTTCTAATAGTGTTTCCCACATAGATCATCTTACAAGAACACACTATCACATATATAACATAGTTAGTATCACAATTTATGAACATGTTAATCTTGTGTGTTCCCGTGCCATTGTAATCAAAGGATGTCACCTTATTCGTTGCCCACCTGCATGAGCTACATCGTCGACATTAAAAAAAACTTTTAGGGGATTACCAAGCCAAGTCACATTATATCGCATTCTCGGGTAACTAGGGCTAACAATATTTGCTAATGTTAACCCTTTCCAAAAAGTCAGACTAGGTTTGTCATTCAAAAACGGCAAAATGTCCTTATCTGCTTTGAGTAGATGCCAATATTTATTCAGTATTGAAAACAATTTGTAACTCTCCTCATTATAATTAGTAATCGGTCTCACCTTCTCAGTAGCTTTACTCTTCTGGTCTCTAATCTTTTTTTCTTCAAGAATACTTTCTCTCTTAAGTTTTTGTGCTCCATTCCTTGCATCATTAATAACCTGACGCTTACATGCTCTGGCAACAAATCTCTGAGTAATATCTTCAAAATCCTCCTGGACTAAACAGTTTCTTCTAGCTCTTAGCATTTCGTCATAAGGTATGGCATCAGTTTGGCTCCTGGGATGGCAACTTTCTGCATGTAATAATGCATTACAGCTTGTCTCTTTACGGTACATTTTACTACATAATTTGCCCTCTTTAACAAATAGCTCCACATCCAGAAAAATGATGCCATTACCGTCATAATGAGTAGTAAAGCTCAAATTCAGATCATTATCATTCAAGTAACTAAAAAAGTCCTTTAATTCACCGGTAATTCCAGTACAAATAAGGAGAAAGTCGTCAATAAACCGTCCCCAATAATAAATATGATCAATCCATTTACTGCCCCTGGGTCCCCAGATTCACTCTGCCTCAAACCAACCCATGAATAGGTTGGCAAAATACGGAGCGAACCTGGAGCCCATCCCAGTACCAAAAAGTTGCCAATGCCATTTATTATCAAATAGAAAAACATTGTTTTGCAATACAACTTTTGTCATTTCTAGAAGCATCATGGTATGATCATAATATTCAGCTGGCCTCTTAAGACAAAGCATGCTGTTTAACAATGGTTTATCGATCACCTCATGGAACATGGCCGGAAAAACCAAAAATAAAATGAATGAAGCTATAAAAAATCAGCCTGACATCCTGGCTCTGCAGGAAACATGGTCAACAAAATCTTTTGTTCAGAAGGGCTACTACGTTTATGCCATTCCAGCAAAAGCTACAAATCGGGGCCATGCAAAGGGTGGATTAGCAATCTTGTTGAACGAGGATTACTTATGGAACCAAGAAGTTGTCCAATCTAGCTCTGAGAACTTCCAATGCATTCAAGTTTCGCTGAAAACGCATAATCTTGATTCTAAAAAGACTTTCCTAATGTTTAATATATACGCTCCTCCAGGTGCTAGTCAAGATTCCACTTTTGTAGACATTATGGAAGCTATCACTAAGATAATTGAAGATAGAGCAAATACGTCATACTTAATAATGGGGCATTTGAATGGAAAAATTTCAAATGCCGAGATCAGAAAATGGGCAAAAATATACGAAGAAGAAAAACTGGAATTTCCTATACCAAAATTTCCCAAAGGTAAAACGTCTGATAAGAGAGGAAAATTGTTGTTAACATATTTGCCAAATTTAAATGGGACAATCCTGAACGGCAACGTGGAAGGAGACATCCCGGCCTCCTGCACAAGACGAGGAAACGGGTCCCAATCAATAATTGACTATATAATTTGTGGATTGGAATTAGTGGAGACAGCATTGCATATGAGTATTAATTTCTCGGACGAAAGTGATCATGCACTTTTACACTTAAAAACCGAATGGTGGGCTCATTCTTCTTCGACAAATTATATTATGTTCAGTAATAGCACTGTTGAAGTTAACAAGAAACAGCGACGGATATTTTGGAATTCTATGACTCTGAATAACATCAATGTAATGATTACATCTTCTCAACTCTTAACTAACAGGTATTTTTCTAACGAGATTACAAATTTTGAATATATCATTAATGAACTTAAGAATGCTCTTACAGATATGTTAAAACAAAATACTACCAGAACTAATAAAAAAGCCAAAAACAGCATAAATAGGAAAACGCTCAATAAATTGATTCGAGCACAATATTTGAAATTTTCTCCATCAACTCAGCAAGACATCAACAAATTAAAAAATCAACTGAGAAGAGAAAAATATAGTCAAAAAACAAAAATGCAAGACAATAATTGGGTAGATATCCAAATTGCTGCCAAAAACCATAATCAACGAAAGTACTGGTCTCTAATTGCAAAAATAACAGGAACAAAAAAGAAATTACACGCCATACCAGTATCACCTCAAGAATGGGAAAATTACCTGATGGAGTTATATAAGGAAAATGTAACTCAATTTGACAGAAGCAATATAAATATTAATACAGAAAAGTCCTCTTCACGGATAGCAGATACCACAGCAATCTCCATTGAATTGCACATCAGAAACGCAAGAAGCACAGCAGCGTCAGGCCCAGATCAAATTCCAATTAAGGTCTTGCAAGCAAATCCAAAGGAGTGGAGTCAAATGTTACTACCCCTTTTTAATTCTATCTTCAAATCTGGAAGAATACCCAAATCGTGGCAGGGGAGTATTATAATTCCTATATACAAAAAGGGTAGTAAAACTGCTGCCTGTAACTACCGTCAAATAGCTCTGATGGACGCCACAGGAAAAATCTTCGCTGCGGAGGTATTAGATAGACTGAAAGACTGGGCATTTTCGCAAAGATTAATACCTATGCACCAAGCTGGTTTTCGACCGAATCATTCTGTAACGAACAATATCTCCATACTCCAGACCATCTTAGATAAATATACTGTAGGAAAATCACAGCCAGTGTATGCTGCATTCATAGACTATTCTACGGCGTTTGATCGCGTAGATAGACCTACATTGTGGAGAAAGCTAAGGAGAATGGGAATCCCTGAATATCTGCTGCAGGTCATAATTCATCTTCACTCCAACACTTGGTCCCAGGTACAAATGGGTAGCGAAAAAGGCTTATCTAAGCAAATGAAAACGACTAACGGACTTAAACAAGGATGCCTCTTAGCGCCGATGTTATTTTCACTGTATCTTAGCGATCTACCGAGCCATTTACAACAAAGTTTAAGTTTACCTCCTAAGATTGCTTTACAAAGTGTGCATGCTCTGTTATACGCAGATGACATAGTAATGTTGGATCTAACACCATTCGGCTTACAAAAGCTCCTAGACATCTTAAATGAATATTCTAAATCTCACTTCTTAATCCCAAACCTAACAAAAACTAAAGTGGTAGCTTTTTCATGTAAGAAACAAAGTGTAAAATACAGTTGGAAGCTTGATGGGGTAAAAATTGAAGAAGTGGATGAATATACCTACCTTGGCAGGATTTTTACAAAGAACTTACATAACTCAAAACAGATAAACAACTTAAAAAGAAAATCAGAAATACATGCCGGGGCACTCTGCAAATTATACTCTGCCACAGGAAACAGACACTTTGCTACTCTGATGAAAGTGTATAGAGCAAAAATTCCCACGGTTCTATCTTATGCTACTGAACATATTACAATGAAACAATGGTCGCACATGGACCTAAACGAAGGAAAAAGTTTGAAAAAAATCCTTAAGGTTTCTAAATCTATACCAGTTCAAGCACTCAGGCTCGAATTTTCTTTAACAAGTACTTACGCTACAGCCGTTGCCAACGTCATAAGATGGGCCTATTATATTCTGCATGCCAAGGAAGGGACATTGCGCTCTTTGTTAAAGATCGAGACCTTTGAAACAAAAGCTACAAATTATATTTTTTATAGGAATATGTTAGCAGCATTTAAAATTGCTAATCTAAGTAAAGATATCCTGCTTACCTGGTCTACCTCTCAGCTGAAGCTCTTTCTAAAAAATGTCACTCCAAGATTGAGCTTCGACCTTGATTGTGCTCATTGTAATAAGCTAATTTCATACAAACTCTACATTGAAACATTGGAATATAAGGTCGTTCAGCCATATGTTGGGTTTTCCCTCACCCATGGTGTAAGAAGGGCAATAACAATGTTGCGCCTAGGCATCCTACCACTGCAAACTTTTACTGCAAGATGGTCAGTGGATGAATCTCCGAAATGTAAACTCTGTCACGGAGGAGATCAGGACATTGAGCATATGGTATTCGTTTGTCCTCATCCACATATAGTTGCAGCACGCTCTAGATTTCTTGATCCTATATATACCAAATGTAGAATTGTAAAAGTAAAAGATCTGCTACGTGTATGTAAACAACCACCCAATGAATGGGTATGTTACAACTTTTTTAAATTTCTAAAATCATTTTTAATACTATATTAATAATTGTGATTTCATCTTTGTAATTGTGTTATATTTGTGGTCCTCAGTTGAGTACCAAAACAAATAAAAACTTATTTGATTTTGATTTGATTCAGCTGGCCTCTTGTTCAAATAGGTCTCTAATGTTTTTAATCCCAAATGATGATGTATATTGGTATACAGTTATAGTACATCTAATGTTGCCATAATCATTCCTGTTTCCCATGAGATGTCATTCATAATATTCAAAACATGCTTTGTATCCTGTATATAGAAAGGTAAATTTTGAACATAAGGTCTCAAAAATGTATCAAAGAATTGTGAAATTCTTTCCGTCTGCCCCCCTATACCTGAAATTATCGGTCTTCCAGGTTGCCTTTTCCTATCCTTATGAATTTTAGGTTAACTGTACATACATGGTGATCTCGGACAGTCAACTGATAGATACATGTATTCATGATAGTCAATTAAAGTTTGATCATACCAATCCTTAAGCTACTTATTAATTAGATGTATCAATTCTTCAAGTGGATGATACGTTAAATGTTCATAATACTTATTGTTATTGAGTTGTGTAAGGATCTCATCATTATAATATTTCGTATTCATAACAACGATGTTCCCACCTTTGTCTGCCATACTTATTGTCACATCCTGTTTGTAAGTTCCTTTAAAGCCAATCTCTCTCCTCTCATAAGGTTGTCACAACTTCCACTAAAATTCTTATTCCTCCCTCTATGATTAACAGCTGTGTAAAATGCTTTGATAGTATTGCCTGCTGCATGTAAAGGGGTCCATTTGGATTTCGTTTTCAGTCCACTACTAGTACTTAGATAGAGGCTCACCTCTAGATCTTCCAATAGTTTAGAAACTGTCACTGGATCTTCCTCGTTCTCAGTTAATGACAAAAGTAATCTTGTATTGTGAATGTCTTGTATAGGTAAACTGCTAACATCAGGTCTTATGTGATCATGTTTCATCTTCACAGGATTATTTGCAAAGTACTTTTTTAATTTTAACAACGTCACAAATTTATACAAATCAATTTTTGTCATGTACCAATCGGCATTTATTGTTGGACAGAATCCGAATCCTTTCTTAAGTAATGAAATCATATCTTGGGACAATTCCAGCAAGGACAAATTCACAATTACAATCTCATTAGTAGACAATAACTTTTTCAGTATTCAGTTCTTCCACAATCGTGTTCTCATTCCCACTCTTCCTTTTTGCTCTTCCTTTCCCTCTAGACCCTCTCCTTGTCTTTGTAAACCCGTTTCTCGATTTCTGACTCCTGTTTCTCGATTCCCAATCCTCATTCGGCGCACCTCCTGTAAAATAACTATTCTCTACATTTGTATCAGTCTGTACATCTCCTGTCTCTTCATTCTCACTAGATACATTACTAGATGAGGTATTATCATCAATCGTGGAAGGAGCATCTTATTTCTTTTTACTACCCAGATCCCTACTCACTAAATGATCAAAACGTTTCGCAAATGTAAATATGCACCCTGTTCGGTAATTATTCTCATCACGTTTCAATTTTCTTACTTTCCTCCTCTTTATCTCAACCTGTAAATTATTCAATATTTCATCCAAAATCGTATAGTTTTTTTACTGTCGCTTCTGGTAAGTTTAATTGTTTAATCTCATCTTCAATAGTCTGAATCTCAGCCAAAAGTTTAACAATCTTCCTTTCAGCATTCTTAAATAGAATATTCATTAAATTCCTTGAGCTATTAGTTAGTTCTTTCTCCCACATATCCAAAAGGTCGGGTTCTAAATCCTCATAAGGAGGGATAATATGTGATCTCAAATACGTTGTATTCTATTTAGTGTGAGATACTGTTTTAGAGTAGCTGCATCTACCACTGATTGAGTTCACTCTTTTTAAGGTATTCAAGTCTCATAAATTTAGCTATAAGGCCCTCCTTCTGAACATTCTTAGAACTACCAACAGCTATACCTAGGGAACTACCAGAGCTCAAATTGCGGAAAAGTTCCTGTGCTTACTTGTCATGATTTATAATGCCCACAGTGGCTGCCTAATCCTGTAATAAAATACACTCAAAGCTATTGGGTAACCGGGTTAAGATAAGGCGCTCTACTGAATATCGGTCCCAGTATCTCTGCAATTGTTATTCTAAACCTGTGCTCACAAGGGAAGAAGAGTTGGTTACCTAACAACTCCACCTCTACCTGCATGTGCAGACAACAAATTAAACAAAAAACCCTCCCCGAGCACACAAAAAATATATATAGATTGTGTTCAAATATTTCAATGTTCATAAGTTTATTCCTCTTCTTCTCAAGGTAGGGTTTCTCCATTTGGTACAGCTCTCATGTCCGTGCGTCCAATATCAAACAATTGTGTTATATTCATCCAATATAAATCATATCAAAAACAGCCGACAAGTGTTTCGTCATGCTACATCAAGTACCCTGAGAATTTAAGGAACTTATCAGGTTGATACTATCTATGTATACTGAGAATATATAAATTCTGAACATATATGAATCGGTTAATAAGTGAAATGACAGAGATATTAGTCTCTTTAAAAGTAGCTTTACATTTTCTATATATGTCCTTTCAACAATTGAACGATATGTGCAAAGATATTATGTATAGTTCTGTTGATAGGGTAAAGAGATTCTATATATCGATATACATGTGATTTATGTTTAAGTTCTAATAATGAGGAAGAGACTGTTTCTCGGATATAATTTGTATGTATTTTTGTCTCTTGTAAGATTCATATAATAGCAAAGATTATATGTAAAAGATTTAATGATGTTTTATTTATATGATGTTGCTTATAAACTTGATTACTGTATGTCTTTTATATTTATGTCACAATTTATTGACCGGGTAAATGATGATAGTGGTCATATTTTGGATTATTGTATAATGACGACATAGTAGTATTGTATGAGTAGCAAGTTAGGACACTTTTGTATCACTTTCTTTTCACTCTACTTTTCAGTTTCCTCTTCTGATTAACCCTAATATTAGGAGTAACGAATGTTTCATATTCATTGTAATGGTGGAGGTTTCAGTGACCTATATATACAGAGAGAACAGACCGGAGTATGTGACTTTTAAGTCTTGGATCGTCATATGGTGAAGTTGTGATTAGGGTGGAAATCAAGACTGACGATTCAATACTAACTTACCTATCGAAATAACCTATACAATTAAATAGTTTTAATTGGGTGGCAGAATGTAGAGTTATTTACACACAATATGCAGAGGGCATACCGAGATAATGGCAATTATTAATATTAGATATACGAGATAATGCCTTTTGATTACCAGCTTAAGATGGTGGAGCCTCGCGTTCCACATAAAACATGAATATTGACAAATACAATGGGGATTACACTGAGGATCGGTTAATATAATTATAGGACATTGTCCTTATACTTTAAATATTCTGAACTATGAGTGACTAAGTCATATTCGATTGTGAAAATTTGATTACACAGGTTGGCAATATCGTGATTTCTGTGCGAGTACTTACGTATTGGGCGTAACGATAAAGTCGGCGTACGTGTAATGTTTGAATTTAATATGGAAATAATAGCGTTTTGATGTGTTCTGAGTGAATACCTGGGTTCTATTATGCTTATTTTTAGTAACGTAGTGAAAACGAGGATATCAAATGACTACTTACAATATTTGCACATCTTAAGATGGCGCCGTGTGAATTTGCAATGTAATACACTAACAAGATGGCGCCTGAGTAGAACGCCGGGTTTACCGTTTGCATGATTATGCACGCTATGGAGATGTGGTGAGCTGTTTTTTTTTGCTTTGCCTGAGTTCTCATAGTCCAGATGTTATTTTTATAAACCTCTAAAGACTTAAGGATTTATACTTACGATATGTGGGTCTCCTTAGTAGATGGTTGATTTGGATAGTGACAAAAACGAGAACAGAGAATAATACCGGAGTGGTTCTGAATACGGAGCAGACGGGGTGAGATAACTATATAATTCATCATTTTCGGTGCGTAGTTGTTTAGTACTCGGGGTTGAGTTTTTGCTTTGCGTCGTTTATAAAAACTAAAAATACTGGGATATTCTGATACGTGTGGACACTGTCTGACGGTTACATTAATTGAGTATAAACATTACGTGTGGAGGAATGAGGATTACATCATACGGTCATAAGGATTTAAATAGAGGATATTAGTAGATAGTTATTGCTTGGTTTATGTTTTTATGTAGTATTTATACATGGCTTATATCTTATGTTGCTCATAGGATCTGAAACTCTATACCGTTTGGACATTTATACAAGAGAGGCATTTTTATTTTATTTCTGAATTAATACAGAAGATCAAATATCAAAGATTGGGAACATATCAAGAGGATAAATGGTAATTAATTTTGTAATGATTTATGACTTTCATAATGAAACTGTAATGTAACATCCTTGGGGATGTGATATTAACATAATGATACCTGGGAAAGGGGGACTGTTTGCTATTTTGTGTAATGAAGATATTAGTAGGAGATGTTTACTTTAAATAAGTGATGACTTTTTAAATGTGAGGACTATTAGAGAGGAGTAGGCAGAGTTTGGTATACCTCTCGTTCGATATAAGGGGTTTTTGATGATGACTATGATGGGTTATCATGTGTTCTGATTTGAGTTCTTTTTTATTTAAGTGATCATATTTGTTGTCTTATTTTGACTTCACAGAGTGAGAGTTGCGCACTGTTGCATTATTATGGACTAAAGTATTAGTTGCAAAATTTTGGCAACTACTTCTCAGGTGGCTTTATATTTTTTACTTTATAATTTGGATTAACTAACTATTTACTCTAAGAATCTGGGAATAATCTTCTGCTCTTGGGCTCTCACAAACTTTTGGAGTATATGCACTTATGGGTTGCTTTGTAGTTTGAATTTAGTGATTAGTTTTCTTTTCAACATTGGGTGATGATTACCTTAACACATGGTCTGATACTCTCTTGTTTACTAAGGATTGATATTGTTTTATTAGGATATTAGATACGATAATCATTTTTGCTTACACATTGTTTATTTGGGTTTTGCAGCCTTGAACAAGTCAATGAATACTAGATGTAGCATGACGAAACACGTGTTAGCTGTTTATAATATGATTTATATAGGATGAATATAACACATTGTTTGATATTGGATGCACAGCCATGAGAGCTGTACCAATTGGAGATAATCTACCTTGAGAAGAAGAGGAATAAACTTATGGACATTACAATTTATGAAAAGAATCTATATATAATTTTTGTATGCTCAGGGAGAGTTTTTTGTTTGAATTAAAATGGACATTCAAAAGGGGCCCTATATTCATGTCCTTAAATTTGCCTGCAAAAACATTGATCCAGTGTTTGCACAATGAATGAAAGTTCTGAAAAGCACGTGCCCATTCTCCATTTTTGCCCTCCCCCTCAGAGTGAAAAAAACAAATCTTAACTCTGCAGCAGTGCCCCCTTCGCTACCTTCAATCAATGAAACTTCAAAGAGACTCATTATAATTCTTTCTCAGTCTCATCATATCAGAACTGGAGCATTTTCAATATTATATACAAGGAAGCCGTAGATGTTGCTTATTCATCTTATGCAACTAATAACCACTGACAAAACCAATGGTCCTGGTTTGTTGTAGGTGTAAGTTTAATTGTTGCAATATTTTTCTGGAGGCAATGACAGAGGCAGTAAAATACAAGTCAGGCGGCAGACTTTGCTAAGCACAGATTTATATAGCTTACATGTTTTTAAGCCATACCCTTAATTACATCAGCGACTCCCCTTTGAAAGACACCCCCAGTTTTTTTCATCCCACTTAAACCCTGCTGTCAGGTCAGTATGTAGGCTGTTTTTTGGCTGGTTGTTGACCTGCTTTATGGTCAGGTGAGCCGGTTTTTACTATTGATTTTTATAATATTAAAGCAAACATTGCCTGCAGCAAGCTCAAATCAGTGCAGTCTTCCATACCTTACAAAAAAACGCACACAGCATATCTTTACAAGTTTAAAACTGCCCCAGTTTGCAAACATGGGACACTTTTCTAGCTAACTAACTCACTAATGGGGGCCCCTTTTATTCTGGTACTGGGCCTATTTTCTTTACCAGTCCGATGCTGCATGTTTGCCAGGGCATTATGCGATTGTGCAGCACCTGCGATTTCTGAAGAATTATGCATTTGACGCATTTGCTACATAATTGATAATCTGCTGCAAAATCTACAGATTTTAACAACAAAATTGTTTTCTATCTCAAACAGATGACAAAAGTTACTAAAAGTGCAGCAACACGTCTTGCTGCATGTAGGAAGGTCCTTTGAAAAGCTGGAACAGTCAACTTTCTGTTTCCCACTGCTAAATTTGGGTGTTAAATTGGTACTTATGGTGTGCAACCAGTGCCCAAACAGTGTTACCAAGTTTTAAAATGGCAAAAAAATGAAGTAATACTATTTCAAAATGTGGCAGATTATGCCTCATAATTTGCCTTTTCTTGCCACATAATTTACTCACCCTGCCACATAATGTAGCCCTCTCCTGCCACATAATTGCAGTGGTCCTGATGTTAGGGTAATCAATGGCAGTGATTTTGTTCCTGTTTATATTTCACATGCTTTACTTAATCTTGCATTCCCCTAGAGTGGTAGCTATTTCCAGCATGTGTGTTTCTGTATTTCATCTCACAGCATATTACTCTTGGATGATATACCCTTTGTACTGGGTTGCCTCCAGGTATTTATAACAGGCTACAGTTGAGCACCTTGGAGTTGAGGCTGCAGACAGTACAATTTTCAAAAGGTGTTTACATGATCATTCAAAATTGGAAAGGGGCGACCGAATCGGTCCCCCCGAACTTATGGCCGAGTGCCTCGATCCCCCCGGGAAGCCATTTTTGGGCGGGAGGCGCGACTCAGCTGGTATGCCCGAAGCGGCGTAGCTGGGGCGCGCTCGTTCCCGCCCTAGAGTGGGCTGGCCTAGACACCGACGCAGCCAGCCACGCCCTCAGGGGCAGGCAGGGGCGGGTATACGCCCGCCCTGAAGACGGATAAAAAGGGACGCAAGACCAGAAGACATCCTCTTGTTCTTGTGCTCTGAAGCTGCACCTCCTCGCTGCACGTGAGCTCGGGACAGAACGAAGAGCTAATTTTGAGCGTTTTAATCTCTCTCTTTGTCTTTTAGATACTTCGTCGAAAGAATGCCCAAGAAAGGAGCAAAGAGAATGTCGACTGACCAGTTGGTTCGGGCACTCATGAAGGACATGTCCGAAATTAAGAAGCGGTTGGCGGAGCGAGACGGCGAGGAGAGATCGGGGCGTCCACCGGCCGGAGGGAAGCCAAAGAGGCCGAGAAGGGGGCCGGTCGGGGGAGACGTCCCGGTTCCCTGTTCTCCGCTCGAGGCACCAGCCCCGGTACCGGCCCCGGTACCGGATGAGGGGAATCCGATTCCCGTGATAGTTACCCCGACGTCTGCCGGAGATATGCCTCCCGAGTTGGCGGCACAGTTAGCAGCATGGTTGGGGGACAGTAATGGGGGCGCCATGGCTACCGAAGCGCAAGCTCTCATAAAGCAGTTGCGCGAGAAACGTGATACAGCCAAGGTGCCCGCGCCGGATGCGGCGATAGACAAGCCACGAGGGACGGAAGCTGCGTCCGGTGCAGGTAAGCGGCCATTGCCGATTGCAAGGGATGAGTCAACACCCTCTCGTAGAGAAAGATTGGGGCAACATGTTCCTTTGCCAATAAAGGAAAAGATTTGGGCGGGGGAATACGTTAACATTTTCTCCCTGCTCGTTGATCACTATGAAGTCGAAACTGTTAAGGGTCAAAAGGATCTGATGCATCCGAGTGTTTGGCGCGCAAAAATGGCCGCCTTTAAAGTGAATGAAAATATTGGTAACTGGGGTAATGCTTGGGGAATTTTCACGGCAATTTTGGGGGAACGTAGGCCTGATTTGTTCCCTGAATTTCCAGTATATCAGTCACGAATTATGGGGTACTCGACATCACACCAAGGTAACCAATGGTTCTGTTATGACAACCTTTTCAGGAAAGCGATGGAGCATAACAAAAGTTTAACCTGGGACTGTTACGATTCTTTAACATGGAATAAGATGAAAGAGTCGGGAATGTTGAAGGTGCCATTGGTGGGGAGTGCTGTTAGTGAGTCCTCCCGCCAAAATGGGGGGACGCCCTTTCGGTCGGGTACGGGTACAGACGATTACCCGAGACCCGCCGGCAATACAGGGAAGAGGGGGTTCTGTTTCAATTTCAACAGAAGCAAATGTACTAGGCCCCCGGGGTCTTGTAAGTTCAAACACGAATGTAGTGGTTGTGGGGCACCCCATCCTGAGTCCTCGTGCAGAGCCAAATCGGGTGAAAATGGGGGTAGAGGAGGCGCTAAACAGGTCTAATATAGTCCGAGGGGCGCCTTTACCAACCCCGATTGATACCCTGGCGATGATTCCCTGGCTCAGCGAATACCCAGATCGTACTTCTGCTGGGGTGCTACGAAACGGTTTTTCATATGGTTTCCGCATCCCGGTGGGTAGCTTTCAGGGTGTCGGGTCGTGCAAAAATCAACTTTCCGTCTTGCAGCATACTACTGTAGTACAGGATAAGATCCGGAAAGAGGTTACCCGAGGTCGGGTTGCCGGCCCGTTTCCTGTCCCCCCGGTACCGAACTTTGTTTGTTCTCCTTTAGGGGTGGTCCCCAAGAAAGACCCGGGTGAGTTTCGATTGATTCACAATTTATCAGCCCCTCATGGCCTTTCTGTAAACGATGCAATTAATCCAGAAATGTGTTCGGTGCGGTACGCATCATTCGATGAGGCCGTAGCCATTTTGAATCGCCTGGGGCCCGGGACGCTGATGGCGAAATCAGATATCGAGTCAGCGTTCCGTTTGCTCCCGGTATACCCGGATGATCAACGTTTGTTGGGATTCATGTTTCAAGGTTTGTATTACATGGACAGGTGTATGCCAATGGGGTGCTCGATATCTTGTGCTTATTTCGAGAAATTCAGTAGTTTTCTGCAATGGGTTTACACGAAGAAAACAGGTTTTCGGAATGTGATGCATTACCTCGATGATTTTCTGTTCCTTGGGGCCGCTGGGGATGATAAATGTGCCCGGGCCTTGACTGAATTTTGTGTTTTAATGAATCAATTTGGCGTGCCGTTGGCACCAGGTAAAACTGTGGGTCCCACGACTTGCCTCGAGTTCCTCGGGATCGAGTTGGACTCTAGTGAGGGTTGTTTTCGTTTACCAGCTTCCAAAGTATCGAAATTCAAGACAGCCCTGCAAATGTGTATCACTGCATCTAAAGTTACGCTGCATCAATTGCAGCAATTGGTGGGGAAGTTGAATTTTGCCTTAAGGGTGATCCCGATGGCCCGCCCCTTCTCCCGTTCGATTGCACAGGCGATGGTCGGCCTAAAAGAGGGTCACCATCGCACGAGGTTATCGGCCGAGGTCCGCCAAGACATGCGTATTTGGTTAGCCTTCTTGGCGGATTTCAATGGTCGAGTCGTCTGGAACAAACCGGCCTTGTCCTCTGAAGAGCTGGGTCTATGGACGGATTCAGCGGGAAGCATGGGTTTCGGCGCCATCTTCGGCACAAAATGGTCGGCACAAAAGTGGCCAACATGGTGGCACGATGAGGGGCTGACGAGTAATATTGCTTTCCTTGAGCTGTTTCCTATTTTGGTGGCCCTCAGATCCTGGCCAGATGGTTTCAAAAATCATTCTGTCATATTTTGGTCTGACAATATGACCGTTGTAGAATGCATTAATAGTCAGGCAGCACGTT
Source organism: Lissotriton vulgaris (assembly GCF_964263255.1). NCBI lineage: Eukaryota > Metazoa > Chordata > Amphibia > Caudata > Salamandridae > Lissotriton > Lissotriton vulgaris. The sequence goes on from NC_141687.1 coordinate 427,834,151, forward strand.
GTAAAATGATTTTGAGGCTGCTTAAAGAAATTGTCTTACTGTGTATGCAACTGAACGTGGTATTCAGAGCAAAACATGTCCCGGGGGTGATGAATCAGGCTGCTGATGCACTGTCTCGTTTTCAAATGCAGGCTTTCTCGGGTTTCCTTCCCTCAGCGGACCCCGAGCCAGCAACCTTTCCCGAAGCTCTCTGGTCTCTCGGTGCCCCGAACTTCGTTACCTCGTGGGAGAAAGTCTAGCACCAAGGACGAGGAAGGCATACGAAGGGGCGTTTCGGGCTTATTTGGCCTTTTTGGGGACTGAGAGAGGGGGACTTTGGGGGCATGAGGATTGGGTAGTACATTTTCTGATGTCCTTGCGTAAGGCTGGGAAGTCGGTGGCTACCGCCCAGAGGCATCGTGCTGCCATCTCCTTTGTTGCCAGGGCTCATAATATCCAGGACCCGACAGCGTCTTTTGCTGTACAGAAAGCGCTGCGTGGGTGGCAACGCCTTGAGGGTCGCAGAGTAGATGAGAGGCGCCCGATAGGTCTGGATAGGTTGTCCCAGTTGCTGGCCACACTCCCCGACATATGCTCGTCTCAGTTCGAGGCCTGTTTGTTCCGAGCCGCTTTTACGCTTGCATTTCACGGGGCTATGAGGATAAGTGAGCTGGTGGCAAGGAGCAAGCGGGATGTGGCGGGGGGTTTGTGCCGGGAACACGTTCAGATCAGGGGTGAGACTATGACGGTATCCTTTGTCAAGTCGAAAACCGATCAAAATGGGGTGGGAGACTGCATAGTCATTCGCAGGATTCCAGGGTCCTCCATGTGTCCGGTGAGGTGTTTAGAGGATTACCTAGCACAAAGGGTGGCATCATGGGGGGGGACAATGTTGAGACACGCGGACGCCACCCCACTGACAAAGTTTCAGTTTCAGCGGGTGCTCGCGATGTCAATTGCCGCAGCAGGCTTGGACCCGGGTGAATTTGGGACCCACTCCTTTCGGATAGGGGCTGCCACCGAAGCTGCAGCCAGGGGTCTTAATGTGGAACAAGTAAAACGAGTGGGGCGTTGGTCCTCCAATTGTTATAAGAGGTATGTGCGGTTGCACATGTTGTGAAGCTGTAACAATGTACTCACGCTTCTTGTCTTTTGTTTGGTTTTCAGTTACGCAAGCCTTCGAGGCGGGGCGGACTATGCAGTCGACCCAACACCGGGCCAGCGGTCAGACATCACCGGCTGTGAGAAAGGAGGTGTGGGTCGTGGGCCACTCATACGTGAGGCGTGCCGCAGACGTATTCAAAGCAGGTGACATGATTCACGTAGCTGGGGAATACGGGTACAGGATGTCCTTCTACGGAAGGGGCGGTCTCTGTATTGACCAGTTTCAAGCTTACTTTGAGGGTTTGTTAGGGCGGATGAGGTCACCGCCGTCAATAGTCATAGTACATTTAGGGGGCAATGATCTGGTCACCACCGGTAGACGACTTCTCCTGGAGGCAATGCTTTCCACCGTAAGTTGGTTGGCGAGGAGAGTTCCGGGGTGCATAATTGCGTGGTCTCATATGATCCCACGAAAAGTGTGGCGGGGGGCTATTTCGATCCCTGCTTTGAACCATTCTGTTAGGAAACTTAATAACAAAATGAGTAGGTTGTTCCGTTCCAGGACATTGCATTCTATCTCGCACGGTTGTATTAATGATGACAGTATGTATATGGGGGATGGTGTGCATTTGTCTCGGGTGGGAAATGAGTTACTCATAGGAGACTTCTTAGCATGGTTAAAAACGTTGGAACATGACCTTTAGCTAGGAGTTTTTGGTGGGGGGCCCGGATAGCCGGTCAACTATCCGGGCCTGTGGCGGTAAGGTCATGATCGGTGAGCACTAATTAGTAGATCCCTATGAGTGGGCGTCACCCAACACGGATGGGAGCGCTCGGGAGAGGTGGCCATTGGCCCCTCAATGGGGAGGCGGTCCCTTCTAAGGATGGGTCGCCGGAAGTAAAGGAAAGGCGGTCAAGGCCCCTTCCTTTGTAGGAGGGGTTACAGCCCCCTCCTGGGGAATTTCCCGGGGCCAGTGACATCTGCGACGGCAGATGCGGTAAGTTGTGTGGGGTTGGGATAAGGGCCACGATACCTTCTAGATACCTCACACGAGTATTCGAACGACCTTTAACTGGCGTCGAGTTTTAGGTGCCCCCGTCAAGTCAAGGGAAATTGGTAGTAGTTGCACTTGAGGTACGCCTCCGTGCTGTCGCCCATCCCAAGTGGGAGGGGTAAGTCCGGTTAGGGATCTTGACACCGGTTATGACCTTGCTGTTGGCCCTTAAACGTTAGGTTGTACAATTTCAATATGTCAAGAAATGTTTTGTAGGTTGCTAGTTCGGCTAGGAGAACCTCTGTATTAGAGAATCTGTTAAGGTTAGCCAAACATCGCAATATGGTAATGAAATTGTACATAACATAAAACGTTTAATGTTTTAATTTTGTTTTAATAAATACGGCCGGGATGGTCACTCCATCCCACTTCCAAAAACTTCAAGAACTGTTTCCGGTTTCACTCCTTTTGGGGATTGTGTTGAGAGGGGGTGGCGGGTATCTCGGCTATATGGAAAGGGGCGACCGAATCGGTCCCCCCGAACTTATGGCCGAGTGCCTCGATCCCCCCGGGAAGCCATTTTTGGGCGGGAGGCGCGACTCAGCTGGTATGCCCGAAGCGGCGTAGCTGGGGCGCGCTCGTTCCCGCCCTAGAGTGGGCTGGCCTAGACACCAACGCAGCCAGCCACGCCCTCAGGGGCAGGCAGGGGCGGGTATACGCCCGCCCTGAAGACGGATAAAAAGGGACGCAAGACCAGAAGACATCCTCTTGTTCTTGTGCTCTGAAGCTGCACCTCCTCGCTGCACGTGAGCTCGGGACAGAACGAAGAGCTAATTTTGACCCACCCACCAGCCCCTGAAGACAGCCAGTTGTGTATAATAAAGTTGATTAATTTTGTTTTGTTTTCATTCCCAGGTTGTAGTGCCATGTTGATTTTGAGTTAATAAAGAATGTTCGTTTTGAGTATGTTTGCCATTAAAGATATTCAGTTAGTGTCGAATTTTGATGTATGCTCTTTCGGTCATAGTGGCCAATGTATTCTTAGGTTAATTTGCACTGTCGTATTTATTTTGGTAGGCGGTAAGGTCATGATCGGTGAGCACTAATTAGTAGATCCCTATGAGTGGGCGTCACCCAACACGGATGGGAGCGCTCGGGAGAGGTGGCCATTGGCCCCTCAATGGGGAGGCGGTCCCTTCTAAGGATGGGTCGCCGGAAGTAAAGGAAAGGCGGTCAAGGCCCCTTCCTTTGTAGGAGGGGTTACAGCCCCCTCCTGGGGAATTTCCCGGGGCCAGTGACATCTGCGACGGCAGATGCGGTAAGTTGTGTGGGGTTGGGATAAGGGCCACGATACCTTCTAGATACCTCACACGAGTATTCGAACGACCTTTAACTGGCGTCGAGTTTTAGGTGCCCCCGTCAAGTCAAGGGAAATTGGTAGTAGTTGCACTTGAGGTACGCCTCCGTGCTGTCGCCCATCCCAAGTGGGAGGGGTAAGTCCGGTTAGGGATCTTGACACCGGTTATGACCTTGCTGTTGGCCCTTAAACGTTAGGTTGTACAATTTCAATATGTCAAGAAATGTTTTGTAGGTTGCTAGTTCGGCTAGGAGAACCTCTGTATTAGAGAATCTGTTAAGGTTAGCCAAACATCGCAATATGGTAATGAAATTGTACATAACATAAAACGTTTAATGTTTTAATTTTGTTTTAATAAATACGGCCGGGATGGTCACTCCATCCCACTTCCAAAAACTTCAAGAACTGTTTCCGGTTTCACTCCTTTTGGGGATTGTGTTGAGAGGGGGTGGCGGGTATCTCGGCTATAATGGCCTTTCTGCAGAGCACAAAGAGTAATAGTCCTGCATTCCAGTTGTGATTCTATGCAAATGTGTGTGAAGGAGCTACTTATTGGTCAAAACAACAAGGGGAAAGGAAAATAATTTATTGTTGTTACTCATTTAGCTTAAGCAGCAAACAACCATTGACAAAACCCAGTTGCATGAGTCAAGGGTGTGGGGTTCCTGGGGGTTGGTTTAATTTTAATTATAAAAAAAAAAACTTTCCTTAGCCTGCCCGATCCAATTCCACGTCGTCGCTGCTTAGGGGTCTCACATGTTCCTATTCTGCCCGGAGCCCCACATATCCTAGGGCCGGCCGTGGTGGGTGTGCGCGTTCCCAGGCCACCCCAGAGAGAGGCGCTGATGAACTGGAGCAGCCTAACATGATTGACAGTATTCAGATTGTGCATGCTCCAATTGGTTGGCTGGATGAAAATTATGCATGACTTCATTTCCTAAGAGGTTATAAGCCGTTGGTAGCTGGAAGACAGCGCGTGCACATCAGCGTCTGAGAGACATTAGCACAATGCACTACTAAAGCAGCCCCACAGCTACATTATGAAAAATAAACATTGGCATAGCACCTTAGTCTAGCTCTCGCGTGCCAACACATACAAAAGCATCTACACAAGCCCTGCTTGTATGTTTTAGTACATTAAAACCGTTTATATTGGCTTTGTTCATTGTGTTCATTTTGATGGTTTGCTGTCTGTGGAGCAGTTTTGAGTGCCGTGATTGCAGCGGATCATGCGACGAGGATGTCACGCCACATGGACAGGACAGCAAGCTTCATGCACTTGACTTTTGGTTAGAAGGTCAGCGCAAGGGTGGGGGTGTTTTCTTTTGCTAATTGACCCAATGGTTTGAGAAAATGAAATACCAGGACTGAAAATGTGGTGACTGCAGACAAGGAGCACTTTGGTAACTGACACTAGCGCGGGGCGCCACATAAAACCTTGGAATTGGGAATAAAAAAGATAAGTACTAAACAGAATGTCTGAAAACAATCAACTGCTTCTGAAATAGACTATAAACACAGTACTAATTTGCCACTGAAAGTCATTTTACTGAGTTACGTGCCCGCTAATAGCTATCAAACCAAACACATTCTGCAGAATTTACTTGAAGCACAGAGTTTGCCCTGGGATGCTGAGTGAAGTAAACCCGTTTTCTACCATTTTAGCAGTTACAGTAAAAGCAATGAACAAACAGGTTTTGCAAAACAATTTCAGTGAACTATTTCTGTAACGTTACGCATTGGGAGAAAAGCTTTTAAACAGATTTCCCACTATTCTGACAGCTTACACAGCAAGGACAAGTCAAACTCATCTCGGCCAGGTACTGTCAGGTGATGTCTCAGTACCTGCGCTTCTATGATTTGAAAGAGAGTGCCAGCAATTCGCAGCAGTGGTGCAAATCATTAAGTGGGAGAGTCCTGTAACGTCTCAGAAACAAACAGGTACTCTTCTGTATTTTCATTTCACGCCCCTGTTAGACTCACTTTGCTTCAATTACAAACGTACATTTATGGCTAATGTAGAGACAAATGCCTACATTTGCACTCAACGTTGTGGCAATGTGTGTTGTTAAATATAGTAGTGAAGGTGAAATTATTCTTCCTAGCGGTGCCACTATAGAGCGACAGCCATGGGACAGCTCCATCGGGGGCGCCCCAGCGGCAGGCTTGCGGTGCTGTGCAACCTGTCTAACAATGGCATCGACAAAACCAATAGATCTCGCAAAGGAAAACCTAATGGCTTTTCCAAAAAGTTACTAAAAATGCAGAAAGATGTGTTGCCATGCAGTCGAAGGCCGTTTACAAAGGTTAGTCAGCCATGTCGCAGAAAGTGTTCCTCCTATGCCACATAATTCCAATGGCCCTGTCTAAAGCAAGTTGCAGGCTACAGCTAGGACGAAATACAGGTATGGGTGGGGTGCCAATTTCGATTCCGCCCAGGGCGCGGACTGAGCAAAGGCCGAGCCAGGGTCCCGGACTCGGGGAGTCCTTGTGCTGCTTGGGTGGGACGCGCATTCACCTCACCGCCTCCTAGATTTATACCGCCTTAATCCCCATCACCGTAAAGACTGCCATGTACCGCCCCATCACGGCAGCAGATGGGGCGTGGATGCGGAATGTGCAGTTATATTTGCATCGCCATCGCGCCTTCGCTGCCACCATCAATGTGGTCATCAGGGGGTCTTTGGCGAGCCTCGGGTTCCGTGTTTTAATTGGCGAGCTCAGCTGGCGACCAGTGAGAGAGGTGACTGGGAACCGCCCCATGCAGGCAACTATATTTATCCACCGTTAACTTTCAGTGTTTGTTATAGTATAGTACTTAAGGCAAAGGGTTAACCGTATTTAAGCACTATAGGCAAACACCGATTCCTTCACTTTAACTACTCTTTTTATATCCTTGTTAAGTGTGATTTGGTACTACGCTGTGCCTCGCGCCATCGCTGCCGCCATTAATGTGGTTGTCGGGGGGTCTTTGGCGGGCCTTGAGTTTCGTGTTTTAATTGGCGAGCTCTGCTGGCGACCAGTGAGAGAGGCGATTGGAAACCGTCTCATGCAGGCAGTTACATTTATCCGCCGTCATCGATGGCTGTGCGTGTGTGCACATGATCTGCAGGAGACATAAAGAATATTTTGGCAGAGGGGGGTTAGTAATGTTCCCGAGAGAATATTTTTGGGGAGGGGCGTAATAGACGAGAGGTCCCGCAATTATATGGAGAGCACAACCAAAAAGATGGACATCACCTTTGCGCAAAGAAGGCCTCGGTCGTTGGAGACCAAGGGAATGCTGTTCGAAAGCTACAAATTGTTAACTCCTACTCAAGGCGCTTAGAAACAAATTAGGGAGAAAAAAAACTTGTAATCCCATCTGTGCAAAAACCCCTCTGGCGTTGAGAGAAGCTCTCAGCAGCAATATCAGAGCCTTCCAAGCACAAGCGCAGTGCTCTGCGAGTACTTATCCAGAGCCGGCACTTTACAAACGCCTGGGTACCCCGATGCGTTGCTGTGTGCGCGTGGGCTAAGTGTAATGATGTGCACATGCATAACAATGCATGCAAATGCATAAGACATGACACTGCAACGTTTTCCTTGTTTTTAACTATTCTTAGCATGGCAGACACCAATCTTGGAGCAGTAAAATGTAACATATAAATGTGCGAAATAGCGTGCTTTGACAAATGGCACAGCCCAGCATCAAAATGTAAGCTGTTCGACCTCCAAAAATGTTTAAAAAGCATTTGTTTTTATCTGAAAACCGGAACAGGGGAGGCTGAAAAGCAGCAAGCTGGAAGAAAAGTCAACGTAGACGAGGGAGCAGCAGAGTGATATATAAAGGACAAGCGCACACCTCGCGTGGCAGCAGTAGAGGGGGCCTGCGCGATTCCCTTGCGGAGTGTGCAGCAAGGTACAATGATTGCCACCATATGGCACCACCATATGGCGCTGCGCACTCCCGCAAGGAAATCGCCAGACGTGCAGGCGTTGCCATTACAAGCAATGCAACGCATGCACGTTTTTGCGCCCAAAGCTGTGCCAAAGGCTTTAGGTCTCTCTCATATGCAGCGCATGCGCGCTGCGTAGGCGAGACATAAAAATGGCATTGATAAAACCAATAGTTCTTGAACTGTTAGCCATTGCCTCTCCATGGCCTGTAGAAAGTGTAGCAAGAGACTTAACCTGTTCTTTAGTTTCTGTTGACAAGCAGGAGGAAGAAACACTTTCCCCAGGTTGGTCTTAAATGGAGCACCTATAAATTAAGGTTCCAGGACTGATTTCAGATGTGATTTGATTGTGTAAAGGCGAAAGCCATGGTCTACCAGACAGTTGCAAACCAAATGCATCAGTTTCTGAGCCTTGGAAAATAAAGGAAGAAGAGTTTACATTGTAGGCAACCCAAAGACTTATCCAGGCACCCAAAACAGTGGAAGAAAGAGGCTATACAGTCTTGCACACACTGTTGCAGACACTGAAGAAGGTACATCATATTAGGAAAGTGCATTAGAAAACAGATGGCACATGGGCAGAGTCTCAATGGAGGGCACAGCAAAGATGAGTGCTCGCAAAGTCATTATAAATGTCCTAGATCATTTCATGTGTTTAGGCCAACATGGTTGTTAGTCCAGTCACGCACTGTTCATTTAGTGTTTTACCACACCTTATTATTCTTCACAACGTAATCAAAAATTCATCGAATACTTTTCATTGATTTATTATTTTGTTCAGTTCTCGGTATAATTCATGTTTTATATCACATGTTTTTCAACATAAATTTTTCATTATAATCACACAATGAATTAAACTTGATAATCACATATCCTATGAGTAAATCACAACCACATTTACAATGCATAACAAATCTTGATCACATGCCTAATGCATTTCGGCACTGTCAGTGCCTTCCTCAGGGGCTATCACTTATAGTTGTACTGCCTCAATGTTTGAGATCAATACTTTACTGAGGTTGATCGGCGTGTGTGCTGTGGTTGAAAATCTTTACTTTGTGCCTGTAATTATGTTTGTCCCGGTATATCTAGTATCCGGCTGTCTCGCGTCTTAACTGGGGGTCTCGATGTTCAGTTAAGACGCGAGACAGCCGGATACTAGATATACCGGGACAAACATAATTGGTGGATAAGTGTGGCTCACTGGTTAGAGCAGGCAGACCCTGGAGCAGAGGTCAGGCCCGGGACCAGGGTTCAATTCCAGACGCGGCAGGGTCTTGAGCTCAAATGTCCACGGACTCGATAATTCTCGCTTCGGTGCCTGACCTAATCATGGGTTCACACTCTGCAACTCTGGGCATTAAGCTTGCTTAATCTCCACAACGGCCCCCCGCGGCGGGATGCCTGGCTTTCACCTTGGGGATGCCCGTTAGGGGCTATCTCACAGGGAAAAGCCAGGACGGGTTCCCAAGGCAAGTGCCGAGATGCCTCCGGGTAGTCGAGCGCTATATAAGAACATACAAAAAAAAAAAAAAAACATAATTACAGGCACAAAGTAAAGATTTTCAACCACAGCACACACGCCGATCAACCTCAGTAAAGTATTGATCTCAAACATTGAGTCAGTACAACTATAAGTGATATCCCCTGAGGAAGGCACTGACAGAGCCGAAATGCATCGGGCATGTGATCAAGATTTGTTATGCATTGTAAATGTGGTTGTGATTTACTCATAGGATATGTGATTATCAAGTTGAATTCATTGTGTGATTATAATGAAAAATTTATGTTGAAAAACATGTGATATAAAACATGAATTATACCGAGAACTGAACAAAATAATAAATCAATGAAATGTATTTGATTAATTTTTGATTACGTTGTGAAGAATAATAAGGTGTGGTATAACACTAAATGAACAGTGCGTGACTGGACTAACAACCATGTTGGCCTAAACACATAAGATTTAAAGGAGTGACGCCTCCTTATCAGTCACAGCACCGGTAGAATAGCAGGACAAACAAAAGGATAGCAGGAGTGCTCCCCACGAACCCCTTAATAACTCCTAGATCATTTCATGCCACACAGGAATTTATGGGAAGGGTGGATAGGTCTCCTCGATTAGAGTGATTGGAAAGAGACTAGGAAAGCCTCCCCCTCCCCATGGGCCACTCATTTCCTCAATGCTATGCCTCATACAACTGAGCACGTCGAGAAGTCTTATCCCAGGGTGCAGTAGGAGGATAGCCACTCAGATTTGTAATAACACAGTATTGTCAAATCTATGACTCTACTAGAGATTATGAGCTTAATTTAGAGGGCAGTATGGCACGGAGCCCTCAAATAACTCTATGACTCACTTTCCACAACAAGCATATGCTTTGCTTCCCCTACACCAACCGTACACCTCACCACCTCCATCCCCGCCCATACACTGCTAGTATCAATGCAGCCCATAGTCCCGTCACACCACCAACCATTCTTTTTGACCCCTAGGAATCTGTTTATTACTACTCATTTTCCAGGTCTCTGTTTCTGTTTTACCCTTTTCCCTGTGTTTTATTTCATGGTTCTTACTGCTTGTGAGTTGTTATAGCGGTACATGTGCAGGGATTCAAGGATGGCTGGAATGTTCAGCAGCTCCCTCCACTTGGAACCTAATTGTTTGCCCTTCAGGTGATGGTACAATCATCACTAAAATACAGGAGGATTTAGAGCTGGCTCACCAAGAAACAGCATCTGCAAAAATCATCTGATTGCTGCCTCTACTACCACTTGTACTTGCCTCACAGAAGCGTCACCTAGGATGAGCACCATTTCGCTCAAGATACATTGAGGATAGCTTTAGTAACGTCGCACTTAACCAACAACATCCTGGCCTTGGCTGCACCTTGAATTCTGAATCAGAGGCCTTGGCTGTTGCATTGAAATCAATTTCTCTTCCATTGTAGGCAATTTTTGGAAATTGGTAGATAGCACATGGTGCACTTACAGTATTGTTGACCCTTAAACAAGGTAACAGAATGAATCAGCCATATTATACATTTCCAACGATTAGTCTGAGAAGCTGTTTGGGCTGCTAAAGGTGCAACTGTGGCATTTCAACAGGGACTAAGAAACGAGTTCAAAGATGCATTCTAATTGGTTGGAAAGGTCCCATTTCCTCCAAAGGCTTTCATTGAATTTACTCAAAAAAATGGTGGACAAGTGAAGATTTGTCAAAAACAAAGGAGGGATTATACTAGGCATCCGTAGATTCCTAATGCCCCCGAATCTGCGGAACCTACTCCTCCCACCTCAGCCACAGCCCGTCCTAATGTGCGAAAGGGCCAGGCCTTCTCACCTTATGCCCATAAAGAAGTGTGTCTGTTAGGATGAGCAAAGATGAGTACATAGCATGGAGATTAACAATGTTTTTAAAGAAGGTGCTTCAACACAGGAAATGTATTGTAATTGATGAGCTATGATTACTGGGCTTCCTCTTGTGGGTATGTGTTGTTTTTTTAGAAAATTGCTGACATTATTACTTCAACTTGTACAACTTGTGTATATTGTTTTTAATATGCTGTCATTTAATATGAAATGTTACAGGTTTTTATGTGCTTTTTTGTTCGTTCAAAAAGCAGCAGCTGAATAAAGCGTTCCTATCTTGAAAAAAAAAACTTTGATCTTATCAATGCACACTCCTTTTCAACTTTATTTATTTCAAATTGTGTTGAGGACAACGTATTTATGGATAGACACCTCTCATATTTGTTGGAAAGGACTCTATCATTATATTTATTGGAAAGGACTCTATCATTTTCTTACACTGTTTTCTGTCTCCAACAATACAAAAGACTCAGGTACTGTCCTGTTTTGCTTTGCACATGTCCTTACTCATCCCAGCGAAGGAACATGATTTGGAAGAGAACCCGGTGCCCTCAACATATCAACATTTTCAAGATGTCTTTAGTGCACAAGGTGAAGATACTCTTTCTCTTCGTTGGCAATAAGTGTTAGTCTCCAAGTACTCCAATAAGGATTGATGAGATTGCGTTGGGCCTTCCTCTTCATTAGACTCAATCATCTTCATTTACACCATGCACCTTATGTTCCTCATTTCTTACGTCCCATTGCGTCCCATTGCTTCAATCCCTCTAGAAGAGCATAGGTAGACGCCATCTGTCCTCCGAGAGGGGTGTCTTCCGCATGGTCTCTGCTTCCACTTGGTCCAGCTTAGGTGGACTACCCTTGTGAAGTCTGGAAGCGAGTCTGGAATGGGGTCTCTGTATAGTTAGGCTAGTATATAACCTAAAGCAATGGGCTCAGCATCTAAACTGCAGCAATATAACTTGATACATCATGTTTACCTTTCCCCTATTAGGTTACATGCCATATACACGGCGTGCTCTTCTGAGTGCCCCTGAAGCAGAGGATGGGGAGTGGATTTCTTATGTATGATTTGGGGGTGCCCAAACATAGGTGAAAACTGGAAGACAGTTCTCGCGTCATTGGGCTCGGCCTCGGGGTGGACAGGCCCCTAAAGGTAGGACCGTGTCTGTTGGGATGTATCTCGTTGAGAAAAAGAAGTTAAGTAGGGCATTTCTTATCCCGGGGCGGGTATTGGAAAAGCGTAGAATTGCTATAGTGTGGCTGTCACCGATTGCACCAAAAATTACAGACTGGCTGAAAGAAAAGGCTGAGTGATCAAACGCTGAGAAGAGCCCCATGCGCAAGACGCGCAGGGGCCGACGGGCGGGGCATCGGCTGCGATGCTCTCGGAGCTCCTTAGGAATGTGAGCGGCTACGGACACGGAGATGGCATGGTTATAATCGGGGTTATAAAATGACTTTTAGCTTATGGTTTGCAGATGTTATACTCTCTGTTCTGCCATGGGAAAGTTATCAACATTGTACTGTACGTGTGCATTCTACTGAGACTATGTTAGAGCCTGAAGGGGATGGAAGGTGGGGGCTACAAGAGATGTTTTTCTGTTTAAATATTGGCTGTTATCAATTTTGTCAGCAGTGGCGAAGCAAGGTCAGGTGGTATCCGGTGCGGAACATTTCTTGTCACCCCCGGCTTGACAAAATGGCAA